>NW_028257603.1:1303158-2606317 GCF_051362555.1 Lingula anatina
TGCAGGTATTCATCCAAATTGTAAATGAAACTGAGCAAAATTTGGAAAATGCTAACTTATTTTGGTGATTCTCCCTCTGAGGCATTGAACTGTTAGAACTACCAGAATTCAGATGTTAGCAATCTTTTCTGATTGTAAGTCTACTCTCCCCAAACAGGTAGCATTTAGATTGGTGAGTAAACCTCACTATGTTCAGTAGTTCTTGAGGGTTGATACTGTACCAATTGCAGGTATGGCCAACTCTGATGGTTCAGCCAAAACCTTTTCAATATGACAATTGCACCCTCACAGTCCAAGTCTCAGATAAAAAGTTACTTCCCGGTCAAATGATATGTATACAGAGGTTGAGAGATTTTATAATGAGATGAGGGATTTCCTCCCCAAAAACATATATATTTTTTTTAATAGAAAGTTATTTTGCTGCTTTTAAATTTTAAATGATTTGTTTACTGATAAACTTCAGTTTTAATTTCAAACTGTTTTTAAGTCTACATTTCTTAAATATTTTGATGTGCAATATATTTTTAATATGCACAAACACACAAATATAAATATAAATTTACAAATAAGGACTTACACATTTACTGCAAAACTTAAACCTTTATACTGTACCGGAAGAAATAAACTTTATAAATAAATATTTATTCTATTTTGTGTATCTCTCTAAAACCTCCTTCAGATCAGTGACATGATAAGTGAAATAAGACTTTCCTTTGACCAGAATATCATCTAGATATATGCAAATTCTGTCTTCCATATGGAACCCCTCTGTAACAGACTTACAAATCCAGAGATAGCAGGGTATTAGTGAGCCCTTAACCCCTTTTCTAGTCCTTATTTTGCCACAAAAGCAGTTATTAACTGGTTTCCTATTGACATCTTCTGTCTAAAAACAGAATTGCCGTCAATTTTAGAAACTCAAGTTTTCCTGCTAATGTATTTAGGCAATCTTCCATAAGGGGAAGAGGAAATGTCATTCACCATCACATAATTAGGTAGTACACGATGATAATAACACCACCACGCACTACTGTCACATTTTCTGATCAAAAATAAAGCCGAATCCCAATCAGATGTTGACTTTTACTGCACCAACCTTTGAGCCCTTGCACTATTTTGTTGTTGTTATTATTTTTATTTAAATTATTGTGTGAATAAAATGGGCTACTTTTCAATTATTTTTTAAATTATTGTCTAATAAAATAGGCTGGTATGTGACACGAGTTGTTTTAATTGTGTCACTAAATATATATATAAAAAGTTTTGAGTTTTCAACATCCAATTGAGCCAACTTTATTTGAATCATATTGACCATTGGGAATGGGAATGAATCGGGTAATTTGGTATACACAATCCATGGGACAGACTCCCAAATACATGAGACTTATACCCATATTTTTGGCGTGTAACCTTCACAATCGGGTAATATTAGCATCGTCAATTCCCCTGAGATAGAGTACATGTATACACACTAACACATACCCCAACAGGAACAACTGGTTATGCTAGTTGGTATAAATCGGGTTGGATCAGAATAATTGAATCAGAGTCAGTCGCATTGATCAGATGCGAGAGAAGTCTCATCAAATATCTGAATCCTATCACATGGTTGTCACTGTTTGGGAATGGCCTGGCCAAATATGTGGGAAAGACAGTAGGATCTCTTTAGGTTATGTCACTGGTACATTTACCTTAATCTACTAACTGTTCTCCACTTAAGGTCTAGATGAGATGGTACATCAGGAAATTTAGCCCATATTTTAGGAGTAATGCTGCTATGCTTACATATACCCCTTAGGCCAAATAATTCCTTCCAAAGAGCACACATCTTTTGTAATGGCCAGTCTAAAATTTACAGAAACAGAACCTCTGAGACAGATCTCAAATAATTTTAAACTGAATTCTACCCCTTTAGGTTATACAATACTATGACCAAAAATTATTTATTTCCAAACTGGAAGTACTGTACATATGTGCATTTTTCTTATTTATTTTGGAGACAATTAACATGCCAGCTGGTGAAACTACAAAGCCAATGGTTTTTATTACAAAAACTACATTTGACATTTACATTATTTTGGGAAAAGTTTTATCAAATATCACCTTTAAACCAAACTGAAACCTAAATTACCCATATAAATTATTACCCTTTCTCAAAAATTGTCAAATGTAAAAATAGATGAAAACAACACACTTGTGGCCAACCAGCTGTAGTGTGGTTAATTGTTTAGAACTCCATTTATTATATTGATTCTATTATACTGATATGATTATAGAAAGAATGAATTCATTTGCCCCTTGCTAGTCTATGGTCAAGTTAAAGTAACCAAAGCAAAGCAGAACAATGCCTGACAAATCACAGGCTAACTAAGAGCCTCCTTACTTGAAAAAACTAAGAGATACTAAACAGGAAATTACAAATACAGAGTTAGAGGACAAAGAAAAAGATACAGACCAAATACAAATTATGAAAGATTTTGGTCTAATAACAGCAGGAAAAGGAAAGGAAAAGAAAGAAAAGAAAAAGAAAAGAAAAGGTGAAATTCAGAAAGGATGATGATAAGGAGAAGAATATTAATGATAATGACATGATTTTTTAACATGGCATGGAAAATAGATAAAGGTATGATTAACGAGATTCTGTTCAGGTTCTGCTCTGAGAGATGACTGCTCTTGTCTACGGTCTTTGTTCAGTGATGTTAACTCTCCCTTTTTATAAACTCACAGCACCTACAGCCAAGCCTAGACACACTCAGCCACTGCTACACAAGAGGATAGGTTGTCCCCATTTCCTCCCTCCACCAAATTCAAATGGACAAGCTGTATTATATTATTATTTCTCCCTTCCTTCTCTGACCAGCAGAGTTGTTAGAGAGATTTTAATTTTTAAGCTTTTGCCCACAAGAACCAGCAGAGTTCGGAACATTTGATAGGACAGCCCCCAACGAAGCATCCGATAGCTGATATAACCAGTAAGGAACCCTCCGTTGGACCACCATGAGACTAGCTTCATATGCCCAGCACCGGACCGAGGAACATCTGTGATTAAAAGATCATTGTTAACCATCATTACTTCCCAAAGACAATGCAAATTGGTTTTTATCTTACTGACCAACTACTATGAACAGGGTTTACAAGGATGCAGTTGCTTACCCTGGCCCCAGTCAGTTTAATTATTCCCAACGTTGCCTCTAGGACTTGTTGGAAAAACTGACATTGTTCATAGCATCCTCTATTGATGTAAAGTGAGACAAACGCGCATATTTTCCCATCTCCCGATCCAAACACCCCCAAAAGAATTTTGTAATACATTCCTTTAAGGTGAATGATTCAGGTAGATCTAGGAACACGTCTGTGGCCAGAAAGAAAACCTACATGTAGCATGTCCACTCATTTAAAGATTAGTTTAGGGATTTTTACTGCTTGATAGAACTTTGTATGTGAAATTTCTGGGAGATTTCCCCTTTGAAACAGTGTTAAGCTCACTGATCAAGGCAGTAAAAAGAATTGGAGCACAGTGATTTGGTGTATAAGTTAATGATGTTACATCTTGAGCTCCAATGTATATACTGGTAATCTTTGCACTAATTTTTCCATCCACCCATTTACCTCCCTGTAGCTTTGGAACACTCATCTAAAGTCTTCTCAGTCCTCCTCATTTTTAAAGGATTTTTAAGAAGATCTAAAGAACTTCCCCTTTTTTTATATATATATACATGGGGATGTGTAACCTCGGCTTGGAGAAAGGTGGAGGTTTTTCACTGACTTTGGAAAGCCCTGTATATTTTGAGAACTTTCTTCATCCTTAGGCAAATAAGATGGTTTAATTTTTATTGCCCTTTCTGACTCAATAACGTTTAAGAGTAGGAAAAGTGGATGAGAATTCTCAACAGGATTTTCTTCAGTCAGAGCTGCTGTACCCAATGGTTTTGAGAATCCACTAATAGTTGGATGGGGGACACTGGGCACATCACCTGGAGCAGGTTTATTCCCCCACCAGGTTCAGCACCCTGTGTATTAAATTGGTTTGGGTTTAAAGATTTTTAGAAATTTGTCCAAATATTGGGGGCTACCAGGCACCAGAATAAGCATGTTGGGATTAGTGCCTGATGTTTGAAAGGGATGGGTTGTAAAGTGGGGGTAAATTTTGGGTTGGATTTCTCAAGTTTGGTAGCAAATCATCAAGATCAGGGTTGGGAAACTGTCACCAAAAACCTGCTTGAACTAAGGGATTTGTTGATGTTAAATATCCTAAAGGGTAAATAAATGCAGGATATGAATTTTAAAAGAAGGTAACAGCTGATGTTTTTTCCCTTCCCAAAATGTTCACTATTCCAATAACATTGGGCTGGGGGAAAGTGCAGAAATTAATTGGCAAAGACTACAGTATGTAATTTCATCCATATCTTTCTCAAACTCCTGAATGTCCAGTAATGATATGCTGTTTTTAAATATATATTTTTGATTGAGTATTACACTTGTATTTGGGTGGCTTACTTTAAACTTTTACTTAAACTTTACACTAGAATTTTAATTTTGTTTTATAAACAAAAAAAATTTATAACTTTGTTATTTTGAGTTGTTCACTATACTTTAATAATTGTTAAATTTCAGCTGTTTGTTCATTACTTATAACATCAGAGAATGAGAAATCAACAGATGTGGGGGATTGCATTAGCTCTTTGTGGACAGGTTTAGGCATCATAAATGGATGAGGTTGGGGAGAAATTATGTGTTTTGGGTTTTGCCCCTTTAAAATATTAATAGTTAAAAAAAAAATAAAAATAGGGCAACATTTTAGATTTAGTTTTGACCAAAATATTTGTGCTCATCCAAGAAGATACCTTATTATTACTCCTGAAATCTAAAAGAGCTTCTGCATGTTTTTGACCTATACCAGGCACTCTAATTAGCTCATCATAGGTAGGTAAGATCTACCTTAGATCCCATTGACATTGTTATAACTTGACAAGTCAAAGGTCACACTAACCCAGCATATTTCTGTAAAAGAGGCACTTCCTGTCCCCAATTAGTGTGCGAGTTAATCAGAAGACCTGTCTTCTTGTGATCCGGAACTTTCAGATTCACTGAGAAGGTCAGGGGGAAAGTCAAAAATAGGGCTGAGGGGTATTTTGTAAAAGACAATGGAATGGGCAATGTGAATATATACTGCTGTCTGTTCTTGGGCTAAATGTAGCCGGAAATACAATAAATGAAGTCAAAGGTTCACTTTTGACCTTAAAACTAGGTAAAAATTGAAAATAAATGTAAACCCAAAAATACCTTCCCTCAAAAATTTATTCAAATTTCCCCGAAAAACTTCACCCTAAACAAAGAAATAAGAAACTTTACCCTGAATAAATCTCCAAATATGGTAAATTCTAAGATAAATTTTATAAAAATAAACCCTTACCTTTAAAAAACAGATGCTAGCAGTATATATTAGGGGATCACTACCAATTAGTCTGGGGGGCCTCATGTTATCCCCAAGAATAAGTGAGATTACTTTATAATCAAATTTAGATGAAAGAATTTCCTTTTAATCTTTAAATTTAGTAACCAAAATCATTACTTTCATATACCACCAAATGGACGTACAAGGGTATATTGGACAATAAAAAGTATTGCCACCCCTGCACACGGATCGTGGAGTTAAATAAACTTTCACTCCCCCCACCCATCCAAATTTGGAGGCAGACAAAGGAATTTAAAAATTTCTTACACCAAAAATTGATCAAAGAACAGGAAACAGGCTCGGTTTTCCTTGTCGCCAAATGAAGTGAACCCGAGTGGCTAAAGTCACTTATTCTTGTGATAACTACAGTCTAACTAGCAGTGATACACATAAAGGCGGCTGTCACGCCCTGATCAGGGGCGTAGACCGCTTACCTTATATTCCACTTATAGGAATCCTGGTACGTCCTCACAACCGCTCCATGATCAATATCCACTATGGCACTATTGCTGAATGTCAGCTATAGTGGTATAATTAAGTAGGTATGGTATTGGTCAAGGAATGCTCGCAGATTGTGGATTTGACGCCCAAGGTGTGTTCTGTCCGGTGTCTCGTAGTCGAGAGCTAGTCAATTCATATCACGCGCTTCTTCAGCGTGTGTCGACACCTGGATGGCGCTTCTTCAAGACAGCCCACAACCGTAACATACTGGTTCACAATCACAACACCAGGTCCAGGCTGACGATTTATTCTGTTATTCCACTTGTATATTCTAAATATATGTCCCATTTTGAACAAGTCGTATGATATCCCTTTCTTAGTCTCTAGAAATATCCTTTCATTGTAATTCCCCGTGTGGGCACATGCTTGTACATTTATGTTTGTTCCAGGAATTATATTAATGATAATAAATGGTGGAGGACAGCGGTGTAGTTGATACATAAATCAAACATATTCATGTTTCACATGTGGGTTATGTCTGTGTGTGTGTGCATGCTTGAGTGCTTGCGTGTGTGTGTGTGTGTGTGTGTGTGTGTGTGTGTGTGTGTGTGTGATGATACTGCAAAAGCGCCCAAAAATCTCACTTTTTATCGTCTTGTTTTGCGCTTTGCCAATTAAAATTTTCTGGCCTGCCCATACTTACTACTGGTAGTAATTATTATAATGATAATTTATTTCTCAGAATAACTTATTGATAAGAACTAATAAAACTAAGTTGATTGATATTTCCCTTTCACCAGACACGTTAGAAATGCTGCAGGATCTGGAGACAAAGTCAAAGAAAGAATGCAGCTTGAAGGAGGAGGAGAAAAAACAAGATGATGAACTGAAGCAGCTGAAGATGAAAGTGACCAGGTTGCAGCAAAAGAAGAAGTGGTTGCAGCAACAACTCAGTATAGAGGTGTTTATACTTTAGTCCTCTAGCTGTTTTAATCTGAAAATGATAAGGGTACATGTATTAGCATTCGGGTGTATAATAGTGAAAAATAAGGTGAATACATGAAATGAAAAAGGCATGGTAACACAGTATTACACTGTCATCTGACAACTTAGTAAATTACTCCATATATATATATATATATATATATATATATATATATATATATATATATATACATTTTAGTCTCCTCTACAACAAGTAGACATAAACAACATTGACAGTCTGGACAGAGAGGAGAAGTCAGAGCTACTGGATGCTGCTTATGCTGCTCAACAGAAAAAGTTGGAAGAGATGGTCGTACTCCACAGGCTAACAGGCATGACAGTTATAAATAACCCAACTTAATCTAAATATTATAATTTATTTGTTAAATTTATTTAGAGAGAACCAGTTTTACCATTCTTGGCTCTTCGGTGACCCATAATGTACCAGACATTGCTTCTTGGACATGAGAGATCATGAGGACTCTTTCATTCATTCATTCATTTATTCTTTGTGTGTTTGCTCTCTCTCTCTTTTCTTTCCTTCTTTCTTTCTTTCTTTCTTTCTTTCTTTCTTTCTTTCTTTCTTTCTTTCTTTCATTCTTTCTTTCTTTCTTTCTTTCAATGATTCACCAGGCAATTAACTAGTGTTTCTTTTATTCACAATTTCAGGTATTTCTATCGACCATATCAAACCAGAGGCGATACGTATCTGCTGGGATACCTCATATGGAGGGGAATTCTTCGAGGCTTTCTATGCCGAGGTGACCCGCTCCAGAGACAAGCTGACGGTCCAGCACCACTCCTTGCCATACTTTCTTCCCATCAACTCTCTGATCACCAGACACCTGAATACAGATATCACTGTGTTTGCAGAGATGGTGTCCAGGTATCTGAATGTGTTTGTGGAGAAGAGACAGGAAGCTGTCAATGCTGAGGTGAGAATGGAAAGTGTTGAGGGGTTTTTCCTAGTACAAATACTGTGGTTGAGTAAATGTTATAGTTTTTTTTTCTTCAATTACATGGCTTTTTTAAAATCTATTGAAGTCACAAATCCTTTGATAAAGCTGGAAGTTCTAGGTAAAAGAGAAAAAAATTCAACTGACTGTTATTGGCTCTTCACTAATGTTTTGCTCACTCTTGTTTGAGAACTTTTACAACTTTTTGAACAACAGTCAAATTAACATAACTTTTTAACTTAAAATGTACCCATACTGAAGGCACACATGCATGCACGCACACCCACACACCTGCACTCGACCAAAAAAGTTTGCAAGCATCATTATAATTTTGAATAATTATGAAAAGACCATAATAGCTAAAGTAAATATTTTAACCAAATATTGACAGATAATGCACCCACCATTCTTTACTTCTTTATGTACACAGACAATTTCCATAACCAGTATATAGTTTTTAACTTTTTGGTCGAGTGTATATACTAAACGTATTCGGTGATGACTAAGCTGCTAAATGCTCACTCGACAATTCCAGAAGGAGTTTGGGCTGTACATGTCCAAGCCTATCGCTGCCAGCCCGTCCTGTGACGTGATCGAGTTCAGCCTGAAGCCCACCATGGTCCCAGGAAAACTCCACACGCAGCTGTTCTATAGCGATCTTCTCCAGCCTCTGCCCACTGAAGTAGAGGTGGAGTGGAGAGGTGGGGCACTAGTGCATTAATCAATTAATTAATTAACTAGTTATTTACATACTTAACTTATTAATAAATTATTTGTGATTATCTATCTTTATAGTTAGTCATCAATATGTTAACAAATATACTTAGTAATTCTTTGGTGAGGAGAGTTGGGATTCTAATTAATTGATTAATAAATTTATTGATCAATTAGATAATTTTTGTGTTTTTCTATGTTCGTAGTTAGTCATCAATTTGTTCATATATGTTCATTTTCAGGGGTCTACTCCCTAGCTTTAGAGAACAGTATTGATTGTCAAGACATCTTCCTCTGTTTTCAGGTGAAGAAGGTGTGCTATCCAGAGAAGATATCTTCAGAGTCAAACAAATATTTCTGTCAAAGTCATTATGCAGTGCTTTGGAAGAGTTGGTCACTAAAGTTTGATGGAGGAAAAAAAATGAAACTTTAAAGAGCTCATGTGCTGGTCACAGGAGCTTTTCAAACAGTTATTGGAAGGTGACCTTCATTGGGAGATCAAAGCAATAATGGGAAAACATGATTGTGACCTTCACTTAATAAAAAAAGAGTTCCTTTGTTACCTGTTTGTATTTTCACAAGCAGAGACCCCACAATAAAGAAAGTGACTGTTGTTATTGATTGCTTACTTTTGCTATTTAACAGTGGAAGAAATAATTGCACTGCATTGTGAGCTTTTCAGCTAAAATGTTAGAAAGATATGTCACTGGGAAAAGCAATAATGCTTTGTACAGGGTGTAATTTTTTGATTAAAAGAAAAAAATAACAACCATTGCTGCCTCACTTCCTCCTGATTTTTTTAGATGGTTCAATACACGTTTGATATAATTGTTTAGGAATTGAAAACGGGAACAAAAAAAGTGAAAAACAGTATACATCTGGTGTTGTTTCTAAAAGTTTTTGTTTTTGGATATTTGGAGACAAGGTTGGAAGAATTAAAGGAGAAGCAAGAAAAAAATACAATTCTGGTTTCATGGCATTTACATGTAGCTGAAAAAAAAAATATATATATATATATATATACATATTGAACAAGTTTTATTGAACATTTATTATACTCAGTACGTGAAGATGATAATTAATTTGAAAAACAAAGCAAATAAAAAGTTGGTGCAAAAACACAGCACTCACGGTTGAACATTTTCCATCGGGTTGCATCATATCAAGAACGAATAAACTCTTGATATAATAAATAAACAAAAATTTTCTAATTGTTAAAAATGTCAAAAAGCTAAAAATGATATTGGATTAGCTCCTCTTGGATATCAAAATATCAAAGTTGAAGGTCGTGACCTGCAGGTGCGTGCGCACACGGTCGTTACAAACAAAATGGCGGATGAATCAAACAGGTGAGCATCGAGCATTAGAGTTTTTCAATGGTTTTAGAGTTGATAAAAGCCCAATTTTACGCTAAAACGTAAAATGCAAAACATGATAATTATACGTATACTCAGGTGTTAACGAAATTTCATTAGATAGGAAATGCAGCAACTTAAAACACTTATTTTAGACTTACGTTCCTTTTCCAAGTGAAAGGAACGACTTTATCGGAACTTGTCATATTGAAGTGAAAAGAAGTATATTTTCATTGCACTGCATTACTATTTTAGTAGCTGTTCATTAGTCAGTAGGAATGGAATTTTTATAATTAATATTAGAATGATAAAAAGGGCCTAGGTATCTGTAGCTTGCAGCCTTCTGTCTGGACTTGAAGTTGAATGTGTTATGGTGTTCACTCTTGTATTGATTCTCATTTCTATTGATCCGAAAAGGGCAACAAAGGATACACGGAGAATTGTTTAATATATCACCTGGTTTTGGTTAATAGTAAAGGTAACGCCGGGTCACGTTAAGGGCCACGAAAAATGTATGTAAATGACATGTTTTAGTCTTTTTTTGAAGAAGCTTTAAACAAACACTGCTCACCCAGCCGATTTTTAGGGTTAGAATAATAAAATAATTTGCACTGCTTTTTTTAAATTAATGAGATAAAAATGAAAATATAGATGAACATGACATTAAATTCTAAATGTAATAAGTTATTTGATTTTTTTCCCCATTATTTTGACACTGCACAATTATGAATTGTCAAATGATTCAAGCTATATAAAGGAGGCAAGATTTTCCTATGAAAAGGACATATCTAGTGATTTTTTTTTTTTTTGATTAAAGTTAATTTCTTTCTTACTAAAAACCTGTGATCCCCCATTCTTTATTATCCCAATGTAGTTCTGTACATAAGAATCTGGGAAAATTAAAAAAAAGTCTTTTACCCATGCATAGTCCCGCATTTTTCAAAGTGCCATCCCTCCCAATATTGACTTCTAGGCCGCATGCTATTTAGAACTGTGTCAAGAAGGTTGACATGTGGCAAGGTTCCTCAGGAAGTGATAAATCAGATTATTTTTGGATGACATAAATTTTAGACATACATCTTTTAGAAAATGATGGAAATTTTTAATTGTCCTCAGGTATGTTCAACAAGGGTTTATGTTAGTACTAGACACATGCTTAAAAATCTTGCCCTTTGTCACTTTAATTTATCTTTAATCAGTCATGATTTTTAAATAGAATTTTTCAAACATTTATGTATTGTATTTCCCAGGATGCCAGACCAGTGCAGGACCCCTGAAGGACTCGGCAGTGGTGTGCCTGCTGTCAAACTGAACTCCAGTCTTCCTTCTCACAGGGTCAGATCCCCACTGGACTCTCCCTTCAGCAGGAGCTTCATGTCTCCCTCAGTAAGTATACTGTTCACTACTGGACTCCCCCTTCAGCAGGAGCTTCATGTCTCCCTCAGTAAGTATACTGTTCACTACTGGACTCCCCCTTCAGCAGGAGCTTCATGTCTCCCTCAGTAAGTATACTGTTCACTACTGGATTCTCCCTTCAGCAGGAGCTTCATGTCTCCCTCAGTAAGTATACTGTTCACTACTGGATTCTCCCTTCAGCAGGAGCTTCATGTCTCCCTCAGTAAGTATACTGTTCACTACTGGATTCTCCCTTCAGCAGGAGCTTCATGTCTCCCTCGGTAAGTATTACTGTTCACCTTGGAAAGAAAGAGAGATGAAAAAAAATTGAGATTCAGAGTGATGAGAACACTGGGAAAAACAGTACTTGGTACAGCATCACATCTGAGAGCCTAGTTGCTGCCCCCCCCCCCCCCAATTACATGTGTAAATAAATGAATAAGTAAATTAATTAATTAATTAAAAGAAAAGAAAAGAAAGTAAATGAACAGTAGATAAAATGCAGTAATAAATTTAAAATATTTTAAAAGAAAAAATAATGATAATAACGATAGATTTATATTAGTCATAGTGAAATGAAATCACACAGTAAATGGCTGCTAATTGACAATAATCAGATCATCATAAGCTGCCTTGGCAGTTATTACAATGTGCCTTTATTTATGTTGCTTCAGTCTCCATGGCAACTGGTAAACACAGTTGATTGCTTCGTTTGTAGCTTTGTAACTGGTGCGGTATGACATGTTTCAAAGTGGTTTTAAGATTTATATGTTGCGTGTTGGTTGGGTATCTGATATTGGTGTCTTCTACTTTCTCACCTCCCCCATCTCTCTCTCTCTCTCTCTCTCGTACACACACACATATATATATATATGCATACTAGTATGCAAGTTCAACCACATACAGTAATACATCTACATACCTTTTCATATCCTCTGAAGTTCATTACTTTAGGTCTTCTCTTACCTTAAAACACAGTGCTATTTGAGACAGGCAAGAGTTGCCATTCACATACCCATCATGGTTATGATTTTGGCATTATCCAAAATCAATTTCACGAAGAACAAAAGGGATCACAAAGTAAGACTGTATTAAGATTTTCCACTTGCTTGACATCCCTCATTGATTTTCTTCAACATAAAAAGAATCTGTCTGAAAGTGAACAAATAAAATCTTTTCCAGTTCATTTTGCACTGCATAGGGACTGATGGAGGTTGTTATAATGCAACCCAGCTAAAATCAATGGCAAATAAAAGATACTTCCTGAGTGAGAGCAAATATGATCTTTCTCATTCATTTTCTATGGTCGTAGAGCACTGAATGTGGTGTATTATAACGTGTCTACCTGGCAACTAATCAATCCCAGAGGTGATTTATCGTGTAATGTGGCATAAACTCATATTCTGACCAATGAAATATGCATGAGAGCAGCAACTTTACTGAGCTTTAACTGGCTTCTGCACTGTATGTGTCTGGGCTGGGTTCGCAGAATAAGCTGCTTGAGTTGGTGATAAAGGAGAGAGATATTATATACAGATTGTTGGACATATTTTAGTCTTAGTAAAATATAATGCATCTGAAGATCAAGATTGTGTCAATAACCGATGGGACAGGTTTTAAAGACCACTATTGTGGTGAAGTTTTAGAACAGACATATTAGATATATGAAAGCATGCATCTTGGAGTGGATTTTACTGAACTAGACATAAAAAGCTAATAGACTGAGGAACAAGACTGCAAGATAATATACTTCTTAGAAAGCCTTTACTGAATTGCTTGCAAAATGTTCATTTACTAGTATGGAAATATTGCTTTTAAAACTGATTTGAAGTAGTTTTGAAAATGGGCATCAATACATCAAAGGGAAAGGGAAAAATTCAGGTATTACACTACACATCAAAAGTTACAAACTGTTGTTATTTCTGATGAGAAATAACAACATTATTGCAGAAATTTTTAGTTTATGTTTGGATTTTTATAGCCATTGAGCTAATTATAATCATTATGCTAAGTAATAATCATGAAATCAGATTAGTTTAAAAGTATTTGAATTTCTTTGACACACATTTCATGTTGCCAAGTTGTGAGATTTCCAAGGTACTATAACTAATTAGTATAATTTTCCACCAGGAACCTTAAATGAATATCTGCAGTTTGAACAAGTGTCTTTAGGTCCGAAATTACGGAACCCAATGTCTTCTGATAGAATGCAATATTATTATTATTATTATTATTATTATTATTATTATTATTAATTTGCGCAAATCTCTTCAGGGCCGTAAATTCTGGAACCCAGCATCTTCTGGTCCCTTGCAGAATGTGAAGAACACCCTGGGGACATTTGGTACCCCCTCCTACCCCTCCCCCCTGGACAGGATCAGGACAGGTGAGGGCGGTTAATGGATTTTTTTTATTCAATTAAAAAAAATATATATATATATATATATATATATATATATATGATATGTATTATAATCAGATGTTAAATTCAATATGAAAAATGATATTGTCAAATATCTGGGTTGCTTTAGTCAGGTGAAGATTTAGAATTGAATCAATGATGAATTTGAAAAAGAAAAGAAAAGAAAGACAAATAGAGAGAATCAAGAATTATTTACCTAGCCAAATAATAATGTTGTACAGCATTTTGCTACAAATAACTTTCTGTCCCTGTCAAATTAATTGTTGTATCATTTGTATAGACAAAATGAACAAAATAATATTTGGTATGGAAAATAATTACATGTTATCTCGTAGGGAAAAGAGAGCGTGCAGCACAGTTAGGTTTGGACAGCAATGATGAAGAGCCGTCGTTTGAAGGGAACCAGTCGTTCCCTAAACCTCTCAAGTCCCAGTACAAGGTTGACAAGACTCCTGAGGTCAAGTGTGCTCTGGATGGGTTCAAAGGTAACTGGAATGTTCAGACCACGTGAATTAAAGGGATAATAACTCTTCATTTTGGCCAAAAAATAAATTTTCCTGGAGTAAACAACAATTTTCCCATACTTACCAATGGTTAATGAATCCATTTTTACATTCAAAGTTATAGTCCCTGATTTTTTTTCTAAAAAGTTTGTTTTTTGTTATAATCTCTTAAGAGATTATAATAGAGTATAGCCATCAATGGAGGTCACATGGTCCAATGACAAGCTCAGATATCAGAATAATAGCCCTAACCCCGTTTTTTATGGTAAAACAGAATATATTATATTTTTATGAGTTGTTCACAATGTTTTTATTGTGAAATATAGATCTCATATGAAGAGTTATTATCCCTCTAATAAAGTTTAACATGTATTCCCTGTTGGTTTATACTGATTTCATTTCATCTTAAAAGTCATAAGACTGTGGCCATATAAATTTATTGATTTTGATCTCCTCTACCAGAGAAAGATTTCATTATTCTTTTCATTACCTTAGGGTTTATCATTTTGTTTTCATTGATTTATTTGCTGATATGCTTGTTGCCAGACCATCATTTTCTCTTTTTGCTCAAATTTATTTATTTATTTATTTATTTATTTATTTATTTATTTATTTATTTATTTGTGTTCCTGATATTGGTTAATGGATACACTTGTTATCAGTAAGGTATTATTTCCATCTGAACAGTTTTTACGATTAATTAACCAAAACATATTTTGGTGATTTCTTTCAGGTGATGGCCTCCATGAGTTCAGTTTCTCCCCAGGGTTATCCAAGGGGACATTCTCTCCCGTCCCTATCCCAGGGCCAGACCCCCGGGCTAGTATGTCCCTGGGGACCAGCTGGTCCTTCTATAACTACGTGGGAGGAGGGGAGGTCGGGATGACCTTTCCCACATCAGTCAGGAACCCCAACAAGGCCATTGTGACTATCAAGGCTCGAAGCACAGAGGTTTGTGTCTTGATGAATGTTATAGAAATTGTTATTGGATTGGAAAGAATGGGACAAAAAAGAAGACAAGTCAGATTTATTACTTTGTTACAAACTGAATTTTAGTCTCTTTCCCTCTTTTATTCCGTTCCTAACACAGGTTATAATATGCAAGTGTTTGCTTCAGTCTGACATTGTGCTAATCAGACTTGAACATTCCAGTGAATTTTGCTATTTAAAAAAAATTATTTAATAATTTTTTTCGTGTTCTTATGCTTTAGATTCTCATGGCCAATGAAATGGCCTGTGAACTGTTCGCCTACAATGAAGATGAACTGATAGGTGCACGTCTCACTGACCTAGTGCGACTGAAGAAGAAGGAACAGGAAGCACTGATGGAGACGGAACTAGAGGATGATGGGAAGGTTGTGTCTGTGGCGGGGAAAGTGGTAAGTATCGAATTAAGTTGACTGTTGCTAAGTGACATTTTCATCATTGGGTGAGATTACTGCAGTCTTGGCTTACAGAAATCAGAAGTATTTTGTCGAGATTAGGGTTAAGGAAACTGCCTGTTACAGAGGGAGAACTGCAGTTATTTGTTATTATCATTATTGGCATTATTATATTTATCATTATTATTATCATTATTGTTATTTTTATTATCATTATAGCTATTATTATTATTATTATTATCACCAGTCAGGCTATATTATTTCCAGTTTGATGCAGTAGACTCCAGTGGGGTGGTAGTACCAGTATCACTATGGTTGAAGAAGCTGCCTGTCACGGAGGGAGAACTACGCTGTATAGCAGTAATGGAGCCAGTTGAGAGGACCACAGCTTCTGTGACCTTTGACAGCACTGTGAGTTGGATTCCAGTCTTCACATGAGCTTAAATATCAATTTATTTTTTGTATTTATACTGAAAAACCTGAATATTTGGGTGCTGTTTTTATCTCCCATGTACAACTGTGTGACTTTAGCACTTGCATTTTTCCAAATTTTTTATGAAAATCCAAAATGAAAATAAAACTAAAACAACTACATATATGCAGGACTGAAAATTTAGTGACATTCTTGTTTTTCATTAGTATGATGTCAAAACTTCAAACCAATTGTGTGAAACCAGTGGCTTAATATGTACAGTAATAGACATTGTTATCTTTCTGTTTCTAGGGCACCGTTCTCCTCTGTGACCAGCAGATGGCGTCACTGCATGGCTACAACTCACCAAATGACCTGATAGGGACAAAACTGACCAGTTATATCCCAGCGGTCAGACTGCCCTCCTCTGGCTCAGCGCTGACCAAGGTCAGTAAGGAAACACAGAAATGTGTGTTTTAGTAATTTTTTTTCTGAAACATTAAAGTGAGAAACAACTACTGAAATAGTCCATTTGGATTCAAAATTTTGGTGAAGTCCTTGTTTTTCACAAGTATTAAATTTTTTGGGGGGTGATCAGAATCACCATCTTTGGAACTTTTTTTGTTTTGTTTTGTTTTGAAACAGCAGTGTTTCAGTCTTACCAAGTTAGTGAGAAGGGCCCACAGGTTAAGCATCACTTGACAACCTTCTCATGTTCAGCTTGAAGACGCTTTTGTGATAAAAGCAGAAAGTATCTTTTTCACAAAATTGTGTTCAAAAAGTGAGTGAGTCTCATCACCAAAAGTCTTTCTAAATTCAATTTCCGAATAATCACGATAAAGATATCAGTGATGTAATGCAGTTATAGCTTGTTACTTTGAGAAATAACACGCTGTTGTCCCCTCATGATAATCTGAAGGTTAACCATTTCCTCTGTGCCCATGTAGTCAAATTCTTCCAGATTAAACCTGAAATCTATTTGGGTGTTGTAATTTTAGTCTCCCTGGACTCCCTAAATAGATCTGCCTTCCTTTGTTACTTGCATTTTCCAGATTTTATTTAAAAAAAAACAACAAAATCCAGTTTCATGTCTGTATATCAACATGGTGTATATCCAATTTGAACAGGAAATAAAGAAACAGAGAGCAACTGGAAGAACAAAAGATGGCGCCACATTCCCTCTCAGTATTGCTATCAGGAAGATGGATCCTGCCAAAGAGACGGACAGACTACCACCTCAGCCTCCTGACTTAAACAGCATACCGAGAAACAGCACTGGGGGTGAGACATTGAAACTTTCTTTTCTTCTAAATATTAATAGGCAAATATGCCCTTTTAGTTGATTTTAGCATGATGCACTACCATAATTTTCTTAGCATACCAAGAACCAGCTCTGGGGATGAGACATAGGAACTTTCCTGTTGTCTTCTAAATATTAATAGACAAATATGTCCCTCTAGCTGATTTTAGCATGATACTCTTACCACTATAATTTTCTTAGCATGAAAGGAGATATTTTAGTGATCTATTTCTTGCATGTTTTATTTCTTTAGAATATATGTATGTCATGGCATTTTATGTTCTAAGGTACACTAAAGGGTTAATATTTACTTTTTAACATTTATTTATCCTTGTTTTACATTGGCCCGTATGTCACCTGTCCTTCATTCTCAGTTGTGGCAAAATCTTTGCATGTGTTTGTTTTCCTTCCCTCTCCATCCTCCAGTTCACAGTATTTGATCTCTTTGTGGCATGTTTATGCCGTTTTCTAATACCTTTTTAGTTTACATCCAGCGGGGGGAAAAAAAGAATCTGAGATCAGACGTGTAACACCCCATTCTCATAGATTAGATCGACCTACATTGGATCGACCTAACTCCCTGGGGGTTCACGCTAAATAGCTGTCAGCCGGGCGGACACGAAAGTTAATTACCCCTTAAAGCTTGTAGTAGGCGGGGACGGACACTTAAGGGGGATTATCTGACAGTAATCTAGTGAGACTCCCCGCGGTGATAGATCGATCTAAAAGTTGTGAGAACAGAGCCTTAGTCACTTAATAACTATGATAGTATCACTAATCTACTGCTGAAATCAGAGAAGTATCGTAGAATGTCAAGTCTGATTTTTAAATTTAGCAGTAGGTTGGAGAAAATGTCATAGTAATTCAAAGATAAAAACATCAACTCTTTAACAGTGTCTAAATTTGAAACAAGAGGCAAACTGTTTTATCGGGGAGAGGAAGGAGAAAAAACCTTGTAAAATGGACCACTTCTTTGTTTACAGCCTGATGTCCCTCTTTGCATGCCTTCCCCTTTATTTTTTTATTTTCATTTTCTTCCCTGTGAAGATTCTAGTAACATATCTATGGTGGTGGGAGGGAGAACACCTGATGTCGATGTGTCACTAGAGCCCTCTGGTGGCTGTATTAATGACGCCTTTGAGAGTAGTTTCACTCAGGACCAATCAGGTTTGTGAGGCACTGCTTGAGAAGATTTATCAATAGGTTTAATACATGTGGATGAAATTGTGATGATGGGTTTTGATACTTGTCCGTTTTATGTATCATTTTGTGCTAGTTATATGAAACTAATGCCTTAAAGTAATGGTTTTTATGTGATATGTAAATGTTTTTTGTTTTATGATCAATGTCAACATCAGAGTGCTCTGTAAAACAGCATAAATTTCCGAATCGGTTAATGAATAAATGGAATGCAGGTAGATGAATAGACTATATAGATATATACCCTGTCTCTAGCTTCCTGCTTTTTGCTGATTGTCAGGGGTTGACTGAATAACAAAGTAGTGAATGCCTTTGTTTTTATAGATGTTTTTAATGAGTATCTGTTCTCTCTCTCTCTCTCTCTAGTTACTCTTTAACTGAGGGTCCTTGTAACAGAGAGTCCATCCTCCATCAGAAAAATCCTCACATAAGTGGGTCATAATCTAGAGCAAGGCTTACCTGTACAAATGAATGGGAAGCGGACTCTCTATCGTGGGGGACTCTCTGTCGCATCACATGTACTCTCTCTTTCTCTCTCTATATATATCTCTTAAGCATTATTCTACTAGAGGCATTATTATTATTATTATTATTATTATTATTATTATTATTATTGGGTAGCATCAAACCAGTCCATCAGCAGTCCCATCCAAGGTGACGTGTACACAGGAACAGTGTGGGTGTTTGCTAACATCAGCGGTATGGTCACCTTCCTACCTGACGGTACCATTCACACCTGTAACCACTACTTTGCTCTCATGTTGTTTGGGTATACACAGCAGGAGCTGGTGGACAAGGTGAGGAGATTGGGATTGTTAAGATAGATAGCCTCTCTCCCCCCCCCCCCCCCCCCCCCCAGCTTCACATAAACACATTTCAAAAGAAACCTGTAGTGTTATGGAACTTAAGCTAATGCCTCTTTTCACCCTTTAAAGCTAAGATTTACCAGTTTCCTTTATTTACGATATAGTAAGTAGTTCCTGTATTATGATATTTTAAAAGTTCATCATATGAAGCTAGAATTGCGTTGAAATTAATATGCATGTATTAATAAATATGATCCATGAATACCTAAATATGATAAAAAGTCAATTTAACGATGTCCACAGTGGCAAAGGTTTTAATAATTTATTACTGAGATTTGGTTTATTTTCAGGATATCACTTTATTTATTTATTTATTTATTTATTTATTTATTTATATTTTCAGGATATCACATATTTAATCCCAGATTTCTATGATGACGTGGACATGGTAGACACTGACTCAATGCCACTCCCTCCAATAGATGACGAGGATGAACCCACATCAGATAGTGCCAGGAGTAAAGGTTCAGGTCTGTAAAAGTTTAGGGTTATCACTACATCAGATAGCACCAGGAGTAAAGGTTCAGGTGTGTAAAAGTTTAGGATTATCACTACATCAGATAGCACCAGGAGTAAAGGTTCAGGTCTGTAAAAGTTTAGGGTTATCACTGCATCAGACAGCGCCAGGAGTAAAGGCTCTGGTCTGTGAAAATTTAGGGTTATCATTCGCACATTGCATTTTCCAAAGTTAATATTTGCAACATTTTTTGTTTTCAAATGTCTGACTTGGTTCATATTTCATATTTCTAAAATTCGTTTTATGCTGTGGCAATTCCTACCAAGTTTTGTAGTCCAAAAATAAATATTTTCAGGCATAGGATGTGACTTACTTTAGATATCACATCTTAAAGATTCTTCCCCTTAATATACATGAAGAATTATATAATCTGACACAAAACCAACTGTCTGAAAAAAATTTTTTTTTTCGTGTTTTTCTTTAAATTAGCAGTTGACATAAAACATTTTATGGAAATGTACTTAATCACTTTTGCTTGAATTTTACAGACAAAATGAGTACTGTTAGGTATTTCATAGTGCTAACAGTTTAATGCCAGTGCCTCTGGCTAGGTTGTCTCGAAAACAAAAGGTAATAAAAATAGCACATCCTCAGGGGCTAGGCAGGATGAAGTCAGCAGACTCCATATTTTTTTCATTATGCCATCTATCTTTCAGAATCTCAAGACAAGCCCCATTCCAGGGGTTCCTCAGGCCAGCATCCTCCAGCAGCCAGTGGTACAACATCAGGGTTCAGTGAGGGAGAGGATATCCAACAGAGGTGGGGACTGCTTGTTTGGTTTTGTTTTATTTATTAAATTTGCACATTAGATTTTCTGGTTATTTGGATTACCAACGAGATCTTTATGACTTTAAAGTTAATTGTGTTTCACATTAAAGGCGATGAGTTGTTGTAAGCATATTCTTACTGTTGTGTTTGAAATTGTACTTTCAACAAGGTACAAGATTGAGCAAAATTTATGAATTTGGTTGTATTGAAAACTTTTAAAAACTGACATTTTGCTATCAGGCCGGACACGGCTGCTCTGCTGTCAGAGGCCAATCAGGTGGTGCAGGATGCCTTGAACGGGTCACCAGGACAACTGCCCAGTCCCTCTCCACTGACCATAGATCTGGACTGTTCCCATGGCAACAGTAGCTTGGCGTCTGCCTCCTCACGGTCCAGTTGTAGTACCATGCCGACTCCTCCCACTGTCCGACCTGGAGGTCTCCAGGGACACCATGGCATTGCACAGGAAACCCCGCTGCCAAGCTTACAGGAAAAAGAAGAAGGGGTTGCTGGTTTAAAAACAGGAAGGTCGCTTTCAGAGCAAGATGAGAGCAATTCAAAGTCAGATGACAGTGCCAAAACTGACGACCTTCTAAATGCTTCGTCTCAGTGTTTAGACTCTTCAAATATAACAACACCAGGGTCTAGAAACACTTATAACTTTTTAAATGAAAGCAGCTTGAACACAGACAATTCTTCGTGTCGGGTTGGTCTTGATGACTCTGTCACGTCTCTAGGTACCACAGCAAGTGAGTGGGAATTTCAAAGGGGCGATGATCGTCCTGAAAGCAGCGCATCCATGACAGCTAAAAAGAATGCTCTTAACAGTTCATTAACATCACATGTAAAGTCAGAAAACAGTCCTGTAGAGGGCACTGATGGACGGATAGAACTAAGCCCTCTCCCGGGGTATAAAAGCCCAGATTATGATATTCCATTGTCGCCAGTGAGTAGTTCAGTAAAATATACAGGAGCTAATACAAACAGTTCTAACACAATAGAGAACATGAGTCCCAGAGATTCATCCTCTGCTTTGGGTAAAGACGCACAGACACCTGTAGAAAATGATTTTAAGGAGAGACTTCAATCAGAAGACTTACCAGAAAAGTTTACCTCCACTCCAGCAAGGTCGTCCTCAAGGTCATCGTCACGCGGAGCAAGGCGGCAGCTGTCTTCGTCGTCGCATTTTCTGATTCCTGAGGGAAGTTATTGTGGTCATGGGAGGCATAAAGATGGTTCTTTCTTAGGTAAGACAATAACATTTCGTTAATTTGGTGAATTAGGTTTCTGTTGTTTGTTTGACTCTTCAAAGACTCATTCTGTCCAAATTTATTGTATAACCCAATCCTCCATTCCAGGCGTTGTGTTCCAAATCCGTCAAATTGAGCTGGACAGCGGTCACTCCCTGTACTGCATGTGGGTGTCCAGGGACCCCGAGGAGCAGGGGGAGGGGACGCGGTCCTTTGCCAACCTCACCCTGGCGTCCAGTCTGAACAGCACCCTGGGGGCGTCCATCATAAGTCTGGGAGAGGTGAGAGAACAGGGTTAATACTCACATTTGGTGATTGTGTTTGGCAGGATATTGTAGTGTAGCAGTAATTGTATTGTAGTAGTAGAAGTGGAAGAAGTAGTAGTAACTTAAGGAAAGGTCAGAAGTGGACTAACTTAGAACTGATTTGCCTGAAGATTTTAAGGGGTGATCCATTAAATTAATTAATACATTATCAAGCTTTCTTGGCGGAGGACTGTCTGAAGTTCTGAATCCTTCCTAATTTAATAATAAGTTATAAATCCCCAGGTCCTGGCAGAGAAGGCCAAGATCAACTCCAGCAATGAGCAGGGAGACAGCCGTCCAGTGAGTCGACAGAAACCCGCTGATGAAGAGGAGGAGGAGGATCCAGCGTGCCGCGGGAAGTATTCTGAGAACTACCAGACCACCATGTCCATAGGGAAGGGAGCCTTTGGGTTTGTGAAGCTGGCCAAGAGGAGGGCTGACGGGCAGGAAGTGAGTGCTCTCTACTGTCACATGACACTGATTCAATAAGTGTTTTATAAGAAACATTGTGTTGATTTTTTATTTGCTGTCTCCAGGTTATGGTCAAGTTCAAGCATAACACTTCTGAGCATGTCGTCTTACAACAAACACAGTACTGTGATAATGTATCAATTCAACATGTTTTTATTTGCTTTTTCTCAAGGTTGTGGTGAAGTTTGTGCGTAAGGCCAAAGTGTTAAAAGACTGCTGGGTTAACCACGCTGACCTGGGCAGAATACCTCTGGAGATTGACCTCCTGGCAAAGCTTGACCACCCCAATATTGTTATGGTGAGCAGGAAGACTTATTAATAATAATAATAATAATAGTAATAATAATGAAATTAAGTTAATATATTATTGACCTTAACAGCATTGCCATGGTGAGAAGGAAAGCAGTTGAATATTGAAATTGATTAGTTGATTAATTAGTAAATAGATTATTGATAATGAAAGCATAAAATTAAATAAATTCATCAATGAATATACTATTAAAAATGCAAATAGATTAATTAGCATATGAATAAATGAGAAAGAATTAAGTGAAAAACAATATTTTATAACAACAGTAATTTATAAAATTGGTACAGTAGTTTTATTTTAAATAATAGATTTGGAAGTTCTGCAGTTAACTTGTGGTGCTCAAATGTGTTAAAGTACTGGTCATTTCTGTAGACAAAACAAAGATGTTGTAATAAAATTAGCAAATAATTTTCTTAAAAAATTCATTTAAAAAATAAAATACAAAGTGGTAAACTTTTGTGTGTTTTTATTCATATTTCCAGATGCTGGAAGCGTACGAGAATGAGATGTTCTTCCAGGTGGTCATGGAGAAACACGGCAGCGGAATGGACATGTTTGAATTCATCGACAGAAATCCCAACATGGACGAGAAACTGGCCAGCTACATGTTCAGGCAGGTTAGTTAAGCAACAAAGAATGGTTTCCTGGGTAAAAAAGTAAATCATGTCCAAAAAGCATATTTTCATACCCTGTAAATCATAACAATTTACTTGCAAAGCTATTTAATTATTTTGCCATCATAGCACAAGAGACAACAATAAGCCTATGTCACCATTATCCTTGATGCTCTTGTTTTCACAATTAGCTCTAATGTTGTATGAGTTATAAGTAATAATATATTTTGTTCAAATTAAATGGTTAATCATTGGTGCCGGTGTCCTCAAATATATTTCTTTCACTATCAGAATAAAAAAATAGAGGACATAATGAATTAAAAGTTTCTAATGAGGTGCAAGGTAATATTAATTGTAATGGTCAACAATGATAATTACAATTATTTTAATAATATATATTTTTAAATATTACTAGCTTGTTTCTGCAGTGGAATACATCCACAGCCAAAACATCCTTCACCGCGACATCAAGGACGAGAACATCATCATTAATGAGAGTTTTGACATCAAGCTGATCGACTTTGGCTCGGCAGCGTATATGAGGCCTGGGAAAGTGTTCAATACATTCTGTGGGACCATAGAATACTGCAGTCCTGAGGTGCTGCTAGGAAACCCGTGAGTGATTGATATGTTGTATGTGTTAAAATAATAATAAAAATAATAATAGCAAGTGATTGACATATTGTAGTTGTTAGAATAATAAAGTAATAATAATAATAAGTAGTTGATATCTTGTAGTTGTTAGAATAATTATAATGATCATGATTATATCCACATTGGTGATGATGATTGCAGTAATATTTTTATTATTATTGAATGGATTCAGTTATTACTTTACTTTTCTACCCATTGGAATTGGCACAGCCTATATCATATGGACCTAGAATATCTTTCAATACTTTGCGTGGATGTAAAATGTATCTTGTATATTATGTACTCTATTTGTTAAAGGATAGATAAAGCACATTTGAATGATGTGTATTATTTCAGTTATACAGGGCCAGAGTTAGAGGTCTGGTCTATGGGGGTCACCCTGTACACCCTGATATTTTATATAGGAATATGATGTGTATTATTTCAGTTATACAGGACCAGAGTTAGAGGTCTGGTCTATGGGGGTCACCCTGTATACGCTGATATTTGGGGAGAATCCATTCTACGATGTTGATGAGACAATACAGTGCATGCTGAAACCACCTTTTGTGGTGACCAGACGTAAGTGAATGAAAATTCCTGTGAAACCATCGACACAATGGCCCCATTCAGAATAGGGGACTAACTAGTCCAAGGGTCAAATATGGCCGACCTACTTGAATACTTCCCCACGGGATATCTATTCAGTGTCTATTAGCAGAATAGACAGCAAGCTTTGTAGTGGGTCGCCATATTTGACCCTCGGACTAGTTAGTCCCCTATTCTGAATGGGGCCATTGATTGTTTTTCAAACACTTTTAACACTTCAACATTGTAAGGTTATTATTATTTTTTTTTAATTCAGTTTACCGCTGCTTTGAAGTTCTGAAATCCTCGACCATTAAAAATATCTGTGTTTGAACTTCCTTTTATTTTTTTTCCCCAGCCCTGCTTCAGTTGATCCGCTGGATATTACACCCCAATCCTAAACTGCGTGCCAGTGTACGTGACATGAAGTTACACCCCTGGGTCATACAGCCAGTCAACATCTCCAGTTATGACTTCAGAGAGGTGCTACCCAACTTTGGTGAGTACAGATATCCCCTCCTCTCAGAAAAAAATACAAAAAATAAAAAAGATCAATAATTATTGCAAACTATAATTTTGATTATTGTTATTGTCAGGTATTACAAATTCAGAAATGTCTTAAAACCATTATTAATTAATTTATTTATTTATTTATTGTTTATTCTTAAATTCCTGATCAGTGCCAAAAAACCACCGTAAAGAAATTTTATGTTTTAAAAAGTTTTCTGCTCTTTCTTCATTCATATATTCATTATTTTATTTGTTTATCATTTATTTATTTCTTGCAGAATTCCATGGCAATGTTGCCTCAGACAATCGTCCAGACACAATTGACGAGTCTCCGAGAGATGAAAACTCAGAACGGGACTCTGAAACAGAAGAGCTAGAGTCAGAACTCAAGAGGTGCTTAGACATGCAGGATGAGCAGGGGATAATGGAGGACTACGACCAGATGGACTGGAAGTACAAATCTTGCTAGCCGTCTGCTGGTTGTACATTTTAATTTCTGAAATCGGAATGATATTTTTGGGGGCCTCAGACACCCCTGACCTAACCCACAGAGCATTAATTTTGCCCTTCTGGGATAGAAATGGCAAAATCCTGTCTGCAGCCTGTCTATTAATTTCTGAACTAAGAACAGTATTTATTTGAGCCATCTCCCTGTGGCACTACCAATAACATTGTCCTTCTAGGAATGGACCAGGACGAGATTGGAATAGGACAAAAGGTGTGAAGAATTCCTGATAATGATGCTAGATTATTTGACATGATATTGAACACTTTTTAAAAACTTATTATAATAATGTGTGTCTGTATTGTACAGCACCTTTCTGTCTCATAAGACAATGGTATGAAGTGATAACAGCATGGTCTTTACTGTGTGAGAAGATCATAGAACTCAGTCGGGTAACTACAATATATAATCCAGACGGTTTGATTATACCTTTACTGATGTCATATTATCAGGCTTAATACTCAGAACTAAACTTTTCTGAGAATTTTACTAAGAAATGGGACTATTCATTTATACTTGATATATATAATGAGAATTATTTATGATAATGACAAATACAGGCATGTACAATGAGGGGGATAGGATGGGGTGGAGAGGATTGCGTATGAGGGTGGGGGTGGGGGGGTTCTCCCAGTCCATGAAAAGTTTATTTTTTATTTACTTCATGTGTACTGTAGGTGGGTATCATAGAGAGCACCAATGACCTTCCTTCTATTTTAGAACCCCCCCTTCCCCCTCCCCCCCCCCAGCATGTTTCTCTGTCTATTACCTTTAAATGAATGTAAATGTTATTATTTAAGAGCAGGCTGGCTGTACCAAAGAATTTAACTATGGCAGATGCTTGAATGATTTGTATCTAAACTTGAGAGACTACAATATTACTCACAAATACTATTTATTCTTTTATTGTATTTTTGCAAGATTTGTACTTAGGTTTGTTGCCAAAAGATACTTTCTGGTGTATACTTATTAAGAACTTGAAATTCATGAACAGCGGAATAAAACTTTGAGATGATGTGGTAAACTGATATTTTGTTTCAGTTGATGGTGAATTGATCACATATAATCAGAAACTTCTGCCCAGACAGACACAATGAACAGCGGATGTTACTTAAAACCATTTTTTCACCCTGGGGTTTTCAAGTTAAAAAAAAGAATATATATAATACCGAAATATTAAATTTTTCTAGATACTGTAAGTGTAACTGGATTGCAGTGTTGTGACTCACAGTTGCAATACAAGAATCTCGCGATATCCAAAGGTCTAGAGAATTTAAGTATGAAAATGGATTTGGTTGTTGGTTAACCTCCGCATAAGTGGAGGTTTTATTTTATTGTATTTTCCAAAAAATGTTACAGTGTGATGGCGAGTGCTGGAAATGGAAGATTAAAGGTTGGTTAATTGCGGAAAAATACTGTTTACCCCAGGATAAATCGTTAAATATTAATTTTGGCATGAAAATTCTCTTTTGTGTCCTTTTAAACTAAAAGACAACTCATTACCTTTCTGCAAAAACAGATCTTTAAAATATTCACAATCCAATTCAGGAAATGACGTAACCGCAGAGGTCGCATTGTCCAATGGCATGGCTTCTTTTTCGTAATGGGAGGTTAGAGAGGACCAAAATAAACATCAGAGGTGGAATTTGGATATACGGTTTGATTGTGCGTAATGCGTATGCCATGCACGGAATTTACAAACGAGCGACGGGATGATGTAGCCTGCAGTATTTGCGGTAAGCGTGCCAAGTTTTAGGCCGCTCCGATGCCCGGCAGTATTTTATTTCGATTATTATGTTTAAGTTGGTGGCTTCTTGTTTCACAAGCTTACTCTATTTTATTGTCTCTATGGAGGTATATGGGGACTTTACGACATTCGGTTTGAAGGCTTTAACCACTTGTTATAGTTTATTTTTGCATTGTATTGGATTAATGTGGTAGTCCAAGGTTGTTCTAGGTGGTTTTCAAGTTTATGCACCCGGTTTTAATATCATTTAGCGATTTTACGACAATCGTTTACTATCCAATCAAGGTAACAGCCGAGCGTGCATGCATCCATACTTTAAAACTATGGGTAGCAGTACCCAGTGGGAGTGGTTTGGGGACTGCGAGTGCGTTACCCGAGGAAACATTTATTAGCAGTTATCTACGCTTTTTAACTTCCACTACCCGATATTTTAAAGCACTAATAGTGAATATAAATCGCTTGCCTGCAAAGATTCTGTGAACAATTCCTCTTTTTCTTCACGCCCATGCTCACGTTTTAGTCAGACATGCTGTCTGCATTGTTTACATCTCGTATCTGAGTCGAGAAGCCGCGTTATTTCAAACTGTGTCAAGATGGCTGACACCCGGGGTTTGAGGACGGTGAATATGATTCTTTTTTGCGATATTGATTAAGGCCATTTATATGCCATTTTATGTTTTAAACATAGCCATAGTTCTCAGATAAGTTCAAAAAGAAGTAATCCATGCACTAAGAAAGCGTTTCAAATCCTATTTTTGTCCCTTTAAGCTGTAGGGGAGACCGGGGCTACTGTAGTTGGACCCCGGGGTAATTTCCCAGATAGCAAAACGACGTTGGGCCGACGTCGGGCCAGCGACGGTGCCGGCGTCGGGCCGACGTCCGTGCTCATCGGCCATCTGTTGGCCCGACGTCGGCCCAACGTCGTTTTGCCGACCAGCTGACGTTGGCCCGATGGTGGGCCGACGTTGGCCCGATGGTGGGTAATGGTTGGCCCGATGGTGGCCCAGCATCAGGGTTATGACGTTGGTACGATGTTGGCCCAATGTAATTATGCCATCCAGCTTATTGGCCCTACGTAGGCCCAAAATTACCTTTTTTTTGTTCCAAAGTAAGTGATAAATTGACTTAACGAAATTATAAGCAAAAACAACAACACTTTGTCTGTCTCCAACACAAATATATTCTTTATTATATCATAGTGGTGATTTCATGGCCAAATTTTATTGCTGAAAATTCCTACTTTAGATAGTCTGAAAATTATATTAACTGAATTTTTAATTAGTTACATAAAAGTTATTTATGAATGAACCTTATATTAACCCTATACATTAAGTTCTACAGGATGTTTTCAGTTTTAAAAGGCCTTAATCACTTTATTTATGGCTTCATTTTTTAGTTAAAGTTAAAATCTGTTCAATTATGTTAAAATTATATATGTGTGTGTGTGTGTGTGTGTGTGTGTGTGTGTGTGTAACCAAATCAACAGTAAATACAGTGTCAATACATTTAATAAAAAAGAAACTTGTCTTTTTGTACAAAACAATGTAAGTTTAAAATAACAACACTGCAAAAGGGCAAATATTCAGACACTAAACAGGGGCAAATGTCACTTATATACATTTTTTTTTACAAAACAAAGCTGCTCATCGAATCTGAACTAACACAAAAATACCAAAATTGTAATTAATTCTGCATGTACAATGGGTTCGAGGAGGAAAAATATTTTTGCACACTTTAACCTAAATAATATTATACATTGTCATTTTTAAACTTATTCAAACATATCATTAATAATCATAATCACAAATCACTGTAGTTCTATAATGAATAAATCTTGAATAATGAATGAAAAAAAACTTTGTTTTTTAGATGATGGAGAGTTATAATAAAATTATAAATAACCATGCAGTAACTGTTTCAATGTATTCAACTTGCATGCTGGCTACATACATATAAACTCTGAAAAAGAATTATGTATACCCTAGCATAAATATAGATGTACAATAAAAAGAGAATTACATGTGCACAAAGACAAACCCCAGTATATTGTTGATGCTTTTGAATTAAATTACATCACAATTCAAATCACTCAATGAATTGAACCAGTTTGCAACGCTTGTGCTTTTTTCATATTCATAACACTAAGAAATGATACATCCGGCTCCTTGACAAGCTAATAATAATTAAAGGAATTAACAATGGAACAAGTAACTCTACTAAGTTAACAACAGTTTATTCAAATGTCAAGTCAAAACACAACATCCCTTCCTTTCTTGGAGAGAAACGGTCCTTTCAAATATATGCTTATTGACATTTCACTCTTTAAATTGTCTTTTCAAACATTTGCAGAATAACATATGACCTCCAACTATAATTCTTTTAACCACACTGAAAATTCTCAAATCTAATCAACTCATATCAAACCCCATGTCCTTTCACTACTTCCACATGGTCTCTTCCTTTACCTGCCTATATGTCACATTCAAATGTTCCCTTCACTTTTAAAGATTTCTCAGACGTGTATGAATAATACTGTTTGTTTTGTGGTCCTCCACAAGAGCCTGAGCCACATTTATTTTTCTTATTTTCATTTTTATTATAATAATAATAATAATAATAATTATTATTATTATTATTATTTTTTTTTTTTTTTTTTGATTTCAGCATTCCCCATGTATTTTCATCAATGATATTAAAATATGCACCTGAATCTGGTAATACACTGAGATCAACGCCGCCTATCTCTATTTCCACCATATTTGGCATGTCTGTGTATATTGCATTGGTTCCCACACCAAATGTATATGCACCCCTGGATTATCATGTTCATAACAGTCATTTACATGAACAATAGTTTCAGTTTTGCAGACTTTTGCACAGTGATCCAACGTTCCATGTTTTCTCAGTCGGGGGGTTTCTACTTCGTTTTTCATGTCTGAACTCGTGGTGTTTAGACTGAGTTGGTTTGTTAAATGACTTCGGTTTCACCATACTCACAGTTTCTGGTGTTCCACTTTCATTTAAAGCGTTATTCATGTTTCTCACCTGTGTAACAGTGTTTGAGAGAGTCCTGAAAATATCTTGTACAGTACACCTGTCCCTGCTGAATGTTTATGTATAGTAGCTATTTGTTGAATTTATAGATATTATTTCTAACAATGAAAACTGCCGAGATTAAGAGGGGTCAAACAGTATGTCAGCTGCCTGTGAACCAATGCATTTGAAGTACTGCTCTTTAACTCTTAGGGTGCTTTCCCAGAGATTTAGATCGATCTAAAGGTTAAGATTTAGATCGACCTAACTCCCTGGGGGTTCACGCTAAATTGCAGTTAGCCGAGCGGGCACCATAGTTAATTACCCCCTTACAGCTTTTAGTAGGCGGGACAGACGCTTAAGCCGGCCAAGCTGACAGTAATCTAGTGAGACTCCCCACAGGGATAGATCGATCTAAAAATCTATGGAAATGGGGTGTTATTTGTTACTACTTCATGCAGTTCGCTTTTTTGAAAAAGCCGGTGGCCTTTTGTAGTTCTACCCAAGAAGTTGGAAAGTCCAACTTCTTGTTCTACCGTTCGCTGAGGGTGGAGTCTTCAACCGTAAAACCACGTGACCTATGACGCGGATGCCGGTATTTCGTTGCGTGTCACATGATTTCGTGATTTTTTTCCAATCCGGAGAAGTCTGTTCCAATTGATGATTGTGGAATGTGATTGTGTTAGAACACTATTGAAACCCCGTCTGCCAAACTGTCCAAGACGTGGTCCTAGTGCAGTGTGGATAAGAGAGCATTCTCAACGAATTAAGCCAGGCTCTACAAAGCCGGTGACCTAAAAATGGCGGACGTACATGAAAGAAAAACCGCCTAATCTTTTAATAGGCTCTCCGCCTCCCCACACGTCGTCCTTGCGGGGTACAGTAATTAAATCGCGTCTCCGTTCGCCATGCGGAAGCTACCTGAGAAATATTAAGTGCGCATGCTCATCAGTTAAACTCGTGGTGAAGAAAGCATGGCGGCTGAAGGCGATCGAAGGAAAAAAGCTCTTCTGTTCTATTATCTTTGAAAACAGAGACGAAAAAGGAATAATTTGGCCCGTAGAGCAGCAATGAATCGACTATCTACGGAGATAATATCACCAGAGATATTCACGGAAATAATAATGTTCGGAGCCGAAATTTAATTACTGTACCCCGCAGGGACGACGTGTGGGGAGGCGTGTGAGAGGCGGAGAGACTATTAAAAGATTAGGCGGTTTTTCTTTCATGTACGTCCGCCATTTTTAGGTCACCGGCTTTGTAAAGCCTGGCTTAATTCGTTGAGAATGCGCTCTTAGTCACCTAACTTAGGCTACTTGTACATAAATATTTTTTTCGAATCTGCTAGTGTTACTGGCCTTAAATTGAAGGTCTAGGTTTAAGGTTTAAAACCGTCTCAAAGTCACGTTTTCTTTTTCTGCATATAGTGTTAAGCTACACACCTTTTACAATTTGAATCCCCTAAAATTTTTTTTACCTCTCAAACGAAAATATCTGATGTCATTTCCGTCTTAAGTGAACGCAAAGACACGATTAAACGTAACGGGAGACAACTAAAATTTTTTTTTTTTTTTTTTTTTTTTTTTTTAAGAATAAAACATAAAATCCAACAGCAGTGGCGGGTCGAAGAATATTTCATGAATATTAAAGATACATTTTTCAAGGAAAATCGGATTTGAACATGGATACTGCACGCTGCAATGTTCTCCATTATCCTTCTTATTATCATTATTTTTTCTCTCTGTTCAGTTTCATTTTACTTTGTTCCTTTTTTGTTTTATTTAATTTTATTCTACTTCATTGTTTCTTTTTTCCCCCTTTTTTAGATTGCTGAAAAATCTCTGATGGTATACTTGTAAGGGAAGTTGATTACGAAACAAGACAATATGAAATAAAGTTTTTTTTCATATAAATTGAACAGAACTACTGGAATTGTTCTGACCTAGGATCCGCGAAACTTTGCGTCTCCCTGTCGTAGACTTCTACTACGTTTGCGGTATTCCGAAAGTTTTTATGTACAGACACAGATGTGTCTGTACATATAGCCGTCATCTGCGTCTGTCGTCGCCGTCGCCGTCGTCGCCGTCGTCGTTGCCGTCGTCGCCGTGCACTTTTACCGATAACACGATAAGTGGAAAACCGTTTTTTCTTTTTGTTTGAAACTTACAGAACTGATGAATATTCATAATACGCAGGTCGAGTTCGAAAATCAGCATGATCGGGTCACTTATATGGAATTTATGCTGTTTTTTCACTTTTTTCAGCATAAATGCAGCACCGATAACATGATAAGTGGAAAACCATTTTACCTTTTGGCTTGAAACTTACAGAACTGATGAATATACATAATACGGAGGTCAAGTTCGAAAATCAGCGTGATTGGGTCATTTTTAGTGAATTTAGGCTATTTTTTTCTCTTTTTTCAGCATATGTGCAGCACCGATAACACGATAAGTGGAAAACCATTTTACCTTTTGGCTTGAAACTTACAGAACTGATAAATATTCATAATACGCAGGTCAAGTTCGAAAATCAGCACGATCGGGTCACTTGTAGGGAATTTATGCTGTTTTTTCACTTTTTTCAATATATATGCAACACTGATAACACAATATAAGAAAAACAGATTGGCCAATTGTCATTATACTCACAGGAGGGGCCAATCTTACTAAAACGCAGGTTGAGTTTGAAAATCAGCATAATCAGTCCATTATTTTAGAAGTTATGCTGTTTTTTCACATTTCCTCACATTCAATTCTTAGGCATGTTAACAGTCTCATTATTGAACTAATAAGATACGTAAAAGTGTTTGTTTGACATTTCCTGCATCTTTACAACATTGTTAGTTGATTTTTTAAAAATGATGGTAAAATTGTTATCATGTGTGTAATAAAGTGTCAAAAATGGAAATAAACTCATATCATTGCAGTTTGTCAGATGCATTCATCCACTATGTTCAGAATCTCAGAATGGAGGAAGTTGGGCATTTAAAACTGTTCTATTGATACTTTTCCCATCTCATCAATTTTCTTCATTGGTCATATAAAAATGGCAGTAAAATGTTTATTTTGTTTTATGTTAAAAAAGTGTTAAAAATGGAAATAAACCCATTTCAGAACAGTGCTGTCTTGTTTACATTTTGGCATTTTCAATATGTGACTTTGAAGTTCCATGGGCCTGAAGACTTTTGCTTGTCACATTTTCTGAATAACCATGATACTAATATTTTATAATTAAAAATTGATGGTCATTATGCTGTAAAACATTATGTAATATTGCATCAAAATTTGAAGAAACCCCTATTTTGGGCACTGCTCCCATGATGACCATTTAAGGAAAATCATGTCACTTACTGTTCTCAAACTTACAGGAAAGAAACATGGGACTAAAATACAGCTTCAGTAGGCAATGCAGTCTGTTTGGTAAATTTTTCTGGCAATTAAACAGTTTTTTGTGAAAATTTAATTTTTCACATATTGGCATTTCCAAGGTGTGACTTAGAACCTCCACGGGCTTGAAGACCCATGCTAGTCACATTTTGTGAAAATCCATGACACTTATATTTTATTATTAAAAATCGATGGTCATTATGCTGTTAAGCATTATGTAATGTTGCATCAAAATAGAAGAAAACACAATTTTTGGTGCTGCTGCCTTGATGACCATTATGGGAACACCGTGTTACTTATGACTGTCAAACTTTCAAAAAAGAAACACAGGACTAAAATGCAGCCTGAGTTAGAAAAGCAGTCTAATTGGCTTCTTTTTCTGGAAGTTATACATTTTAGTGTAATATTCATTATCTTTTTGGCATATTCATTGTGGGACTCGGAGCTCCCATGGACATGAAGCCAAATGGTAATCATATTTTCTACATGTCCATCCTATTTATAGTCAATAAACAAAAATTGGTGATAATTATTCTCTAATTTATTATGTAATGTTACATCAAAATTGACAATCTTTTTGCACTGCTACTGCAAACATTATGAAAAGAAAACTGTGCCACTTATTATAATTTTAAACTTACAAGTACGATTTTTAGGATTGGCCTTCAGCTCATGAGAAAACCAGCTCTATTGGATTATCATGTTTATTGTATTTATGCATTTTTTGTGAAATTTTCATTTTCTCATTCTGGCACTTTCTAAGTATAAACTTGAACTCTGATGGGCCTGGAGCCTTATGCTTTTACTTTCGTCTGTGTTACCTGTTGTGCATAAGTTGATGTTGACTGTGCAGTTAAACATAATGTATTATTGCATCAGGATTGGTAGTCTACTATTTTGGGCATTATGGTTTTGTGCTTTTCTTAAGGTGTGACTTATGGGCCTGAAGACCTTTGAGTGGGTCAGTCTGTAAATTACCCTTGGGTATCACTAGATTAATTTCAGAGTTATAAAGTCATTTGCTTTAATAGGCCATTAAATGAGATTACGTAAAGCACACTTGTTGATATTTCCCTGTAAACTCCCAAAGGTACAGCTCTCTGCTAGATTAATAATAAGGAAGCAGTGATAATTATGCAGGTAAATTTTGTTTAATATTGCAAATAAGTTTTAAATATATATATATCAAACTGGAAGATTAAAAGTTTGAATAGCATCTTCATTGGAATTATATTTACCTCAAGCTTTGCCAAGGAGGTTATATTTTCACCCCTGTTTGTCTGTCATCCACATAACACAAAAAAGTTATGGACCGATTTTGCAGAAATTTTCAGGAACTGTCGGAAGTGGGCCAAAGAGGACAATGATTAATTTTTTGTGGTGGTCCGGATCAATAATCAATCAATTATCAATAATAATCAACAATTGCTGCCTTGGCAGAGGTCTGCACTCTCAAAGTGCTTTTCTAGTTTTGTTGTTTTCCTTTATAATTTTTTCTCAAACACTTGCATTTGTGACTTTTAACTCTCATCTGCCTGGGGCTCTGCACATTTTCTGTATTTCTACATAAGCAGTTGTATTGTTTTTTGTCTTTAAACATTATGTAATATTATTTTATGCACTGTCATCATTTTTCAAATATTGAGACTTTCATAATGTGAATTTGAACTCTCATGGTCCTGAAACTGTAATCTTATTGAAGGGGTGGATTGAGACCATCTTCTGGGTCTTCCGGAAGACAGTCAGGTTATTAAGTTTATATTGACTGGTATCTATTTTTTTCTGTTGGAAGACCATCAAAATGGAGGATGGATCAACATAGATACTTTGTAATACTGTCAGAAAATATCTCTGGGTCTGCTCCTGTTCTTGACCATGTTACCTGTTGTGCAAGATTAAAATTCAGTGTTGACTGACAGTGCTACTATAAGCATTATTTATTATTGCATCAAAATTGACAAAATGACCTTTTTTGCATCTTTATTTTCTGTTTTTTGTCTGTACATTTGACAGCTTTGCTGCCTTGTTTGGTCTTTGGATCCTTTTCAACTGTACGTTCGAAAAGTGGCGAATATACAATATGTTTAAAAATAAGAGTGTTTCTATATTCCGTAGGCTCTGTCGTTTGAATACGGTGTTGAGCAGCACGGGCTCCTACCACTTTCTTAAAAACTGAAGTCCAGCGGAATTTCTGTTTCGAAAAATCAGGCCCCAGAGTTCTATAATATATGCCCACACTGAACTTAATGTCAGTGCAGAAAATATATGAATCCTAAACTTTTAAACAGAAGAATACTGAAGTCAAGCATCAAAGGGAGCTTGTGATATTCTCAACTTATTGCATACATTTGAGAAATAATTTTGAACGCGATCAAAATTAAAATCGAGCAAAGGATGTTTACATGGCCATAAACGTCACCACGGCAGACTTTCTTTGCCAGAAGCATTTTTTTTTAAACAACACTAGATTCTGAGTGTCAGAATCGTGCTTTGAAAAACGATAGTTGAAACTAAATACTAGACACTAACTTCAGCCTAATAAAACGGTAGAGGGCTGCAGCGACAAGGTATCGATCCTTCAGAAAGCCGCGCCTAAGGCGTACGATTGTTGCTTCACTGAGTCTGAAAGGGCGCCGTGCGCTCGCTTTTCAGCCGATCAACCTGTGTGTCCTAATGTGACCTGAAGGCACCGGCAGATAATATAAACATACAGGGACTTACCGTTTACGATGTGAATAATCGCACGGAACATCGTATGCCATTTCACAGTACGGCGCCAGTGGCAAAGGTAATGTAGGCTTGAATTGCACAGTGCTGTTTCTATACCTGTAATATTTTTTTAATCTGAATTTAAAAAAATAATGGAATTGTGTATTGTACTGCACGTTGCACGTCATCTTTTGAATGATGACCGTTATTCTAATATAATATTTTGATAGGATAATGGAAATAAGAAGACAAGGTAATAAGTTACCGAGTCGAAAAAAAAAAACCCATAGAAAATGGGTCAAGGTATTAGAAAATTGATCAATAGCCGCCATATGCATTTTAGGTAAATATTTAATGCCCCGATGCATTTTAGAATAGCGGGGTCTTCATTTTAAATAATATATACTACTTGTCGATGTGTACGATAAAGCTAAGGGCAGTCTTTAAGTCGGAAATCTTAAAATCACGCTCAGGGGCCCGTCCCCTACTTGGGGACAACAAGGACAGCATGAGTACGCCACTGCTGTAGCGACTTGGTTTCGAGGTAAGCATTGTTTGAGCGTCACCTACATCACAAGGCCCGTAGCCAGAGGGGTCGCGGAGGATTGTCGGAGGTTCGAAAGACCCCCCCCCCCCTTTTCTTGTCAGGAAAAGGTCCATTCTGGGTAAAATTTGATCTAGGTGTACAAAGGTATCATTGTAAAAGGTCCACTTTTCTAAAAAAAAATAATAATAATAACACTCCTTTTGAAATTGGTGGGTACGAGCCAGAATTTACGGTTTATTCCTTAAGTTCTTAGTTAAAAAGAGGTCTTCCTCCCAGTCAAGCCATGCTTTTAGTTGATATCGGACCGAAGCCACCCATGGCTTTACCTGTAGACATTTGCCACGAAATAGATTTAGCCGAAATTGGTCAAAAACTAAGACCTAAAATGTTAGTCTAGTTATCAATTAATGGTAGTCTTCTTGTACATAGTATAGCACCTGTTTTGTAGTACACAAAGACACGATGGATGTTTCATACCAATTTTCTCTTTCTTAAGTGGAAAAGATCTACATTGAATTCATATCGTACGAAAGTGAACCAACATGTACCTTGGATTTCTTTTGCAAAATCTGGCATTAGGTTTTGGGGTTTTAGTTGTTGCCAGGGCTAGTGTAAGGAGTTCGTTGCAATGCATGCATAATTATATATTTTCCCTCCTTTTTGCGGCCTTCTCATTTCGGATGATACATGTAGAGGGTTGTGCACGTGTGTGTGTGTGCGTGTGTGTGTATGTGTGTGTGTGTGTGGAGGGGGGTACTTCTTCAACTTGTTTGATAAGGCCCGCTTCACACCCAGCCGGGCAGTTTCTGTACAATGGTCTGGCTATTCTGAAATAGATCCCCCGGGCTAGAGAAGATAAGATAAGTGAACAGGACCTCAGGATCAAGGGCCTACACCCATTCACCTTTGTATTCACAGGGTCTGTTCGAAAGTAGTGGAGGATGACTATCAATTATCTCGTAGCTGGCTTTGCTACATAAATAAATCTTCACTTTCGAGGCATAGAATGTCCGTTAGCCTCCACTGTAGCAAAAATATCTATGACGATCATGATTACAAACATTTCAGCATGTTGTTTTTTAAATCGAGATACAGTACACCCTAGCTAAAACCGTTGAAAATAAATAACGACATAGATTAGTGGCCCTGGCTACCTTCGTATGTTATCATTCCCTTAAAGCGGTTCATTCCGCACATTGCTCATAACATCTGTAGTGGAATCTATGGCGAATTTTAATACTTATTTCATTTGCAATTACATGCACCCGCCTCCCATCCCCCCTTCCACTGCTCCCCTAAATTAACTTCGCAGTGAAATATGAATATGTATATATGTTTAATGTAAACCACTTAAACATTAAAATATTAAACATTTAACCACGTAAAATATATAGACCACTAAGCGCAACGAGTAATCACAATGCACGATTCAATACAGCGACGATAATTATTTTCACGGTCATATTTATTGATCAAATAAACGCTCTTTTTAAAATACCCGCTCTTTTACGTGTTCCCCAACTTTTTTTTGAGTAGTATAAATTGTATGAAGTGAGAATAATTCAGATGCCACTATCTTGGACTGATGGGTGATGTATTTCTTAACTATTATACTGTCTTAAATATATATTCATTAACTTTGAATACTTTTTACTATTAAAATATTTAGAAAATACTAAAAAATGAGATGTAGAGAATATTAATTCACAGCAAAATGAAGTGATAGCATCGGGGGCAATTACGGGGGAAGGGGGGCATTATCCTTTACATGATAAATATGTAGATTTAATATGTATGTTGGTGTGGATAGATTGTTATTATATATGATAATTTGCGATTTGCTGGGCTGCAGTACTTGAGAATGGTAATTAACATGGCTAGAGGAAGTTTTAAAAGGAAACAGTTTAGTACGTTGACATCTGAGGGAGAGGAGTGTAGAGAAACTGTATTACTGGGTGAGTTAAAATAATGCCACGTGCAGTAGCCGTTTTGAGTCCGTCCAAATTCTGCATGCGTAGCAATACATTTTGTTACCCATTGTGTCCACAGAGTCGCCTCAGGTTATCAAGGTTGTCTTGCCAAAGGGTATGCAGTGCGCGTTAGATGTCTGTACAACTGCAGGATTAACAAACATATACCATGACATTTCAATACCCACTACCAGTGCCGCAGTTATTAATGTGGACATATTTGCTGAGGCAATCACAGTGCAGAGATTAGCCATCTATTTAACCAGAGACATATCTGTGAATATCTGTGAAAAATCAATCTGTGGCCCTGGTAGAGGGTAACATTTCAGCACTTTGCCCTTGATCACGAGGACACATGAATATCCTTTCTAAATTAGGTGGGGGGGGGGGGGGGGGGGGCACGATTTCCTTGAATAAGATTTGAATTTTTGTTCCGTTTGGAGTGAAATATTAATCCACCGTGTTCAAACGTTAGAAGCTTTGAAGTCAAAAGCGAGTCTATAAAAATGTTTTTAAAAATTTGCCAGTGGTCTTGGATACGCTTTATGATGAGGAGAAGGCGTTGGAATTTTCAGGAAAATGTTTTTCTCGTTGCTATATGAAGATCTTACGCATGTTGCGTGCCTTAAAGAAAATTACACTTCAAGAACAACACCCTTCAAAACTTATCCAAATTGTCAAAGTTTTCAAAAGTAAAAAAAAAAAAAAGATTTGTGCATAAGTAACAAAACAAAAACAGTAGGTATATTTGACATTATGAAACATTCAAGCAAAATCAACCTTATTTGATGGGTGGACTATTTCAACCTGTTTTTGAATTTCATGCTTTTGTTTTAATTTTGAGATTTCTGGTCTCTGCGACTTTACAGTATTGGGTAAAACTCAAGTCTCAGGCCTTCCCAACTACCAGACGCGCACCTTGAAAACGGGTATTGTGGTCCGATCTTCTGGTGAATTCAGGATCATTCGGTGCCGAGTCTGGTAGTTGGGTAGGCCTGAGTCTCAAGTTGTGATAGTTTTTAGAAAAAAAGTAATTTTGAGAGCGGTTGGTGAGGGAGGAAAGACACCAAAATGTATCTCTGGACAAAAAGATAAAAAGTTATCATGATAAAGAGGCTCAATTAAGTTTTACAAACACCTGCTCCCGAGTTCTGTTGTAAAGCTGGACGTTCGGTGATTTTAGAGGGTGTGTGGGGAGGGGGGGGGGGCGAGGAAGGGGTCAGCGGCAGGTTTCACACTAAAATTTTTAAATATATTAAAATACTAAGGGACCGTTCACAATGGATTTGGTACACCTAGCTGATGCGCACTAACCCCACCACTAACACGCCCCCTCTTGTTTCAAACTCTAAAACGACCAGGAAGAGGCATGTTAGTCAACTGATTGCATTCAGCGAGGGGTCACGTGGAGTGAGTGCGCATGACGCGGTCGACAAAATGCATTGCAAACGGTCCCTGACATATTTTGAACGTGCCGGACGAAACCTTTTCATCAGCAGTAGAGCATAACGATCTATATATAACGTTGTCTATATAAAGTTGTCTATATTATCCTATAGCGCTAGTGGTGAAGCAGGTCTACATAACACACACACAGATCTAGGGAACAACATACCAGTATATTTCATTTAATATTGTTTATGAATTATTGCTGTCGTTACTAGGGTTTACTTCAATGCACTTGGAAGTTTGATGATTTATAGATTTGTGTAGCTGATATTGCAGTAAGTATATATATACGTATGCATATATATATAAATGTGTATAATACTATATATCCTGTGTGTGTACGCAGTGTGTGTGTGTGTGTGTGTGTGTGTGTGTGTGCATGCGCGCGTGTGTGTGTGCATTTGTACATGTATTATTATTATTTATCTCTATACATTTTCACCAGCACAGTCTGCATGGTGTAAAATATGAGTACAGAACAGGGCGTGACGCTCACCGGGCGAACAGCTGTCTAGAGCTCTGCCAAATACCACATTTCCGATGCGTAATAGAAACATCTACCGGTGTGACGAGACTGAGGACCCATGTAACAGAGAGCCCACCCTCCATTTAATTATTTAGGTTAAGGTTAGACATAAGTGAATAAAAACGTAGGGCGAGGCTTACCTATGAAAATTAATGAGAACTGGACTCGTTATCATGGAGGACTGTCACGTCACTCCATCACAACACATTGAATCTGCCATTTTAGAGGATCCGTAGTAATAAAACACGTCGTCACTGATCAAGTACCTTATATATGTTTGCCTAGCTGTTGGCCTAGCTGTCAGCGACCACAGAATTAGAAAATGTAAATAACAAATTATTTCCCAATTCTGTGGTCCCTGACATACTGATGTTTCAGGAATGGTAATTGTAATTCAATACACCGGTGAAGTCCTATGTTCAGGCCCGTAGCCAGCAAATTCAAAAGGGGGGTTCTTTTTCTGAAAAAGTGGACCTTTTACAACGAAACTTATGTGTACCTAGATAAAATTTTACCCAAAATGGACCTTTTCCTGACAAAAGGTGTGGTTCTTTCGAACCCTCCGAACCCCCCTGGCTACGGACCTGTATGTCACTAGTACAGGTAAGCATAAGACGGCGGTGTGTGGGGACAGTGCTATCTGCACAAAGTAAAGGTGTCATCACACTGTCTCCGACATGTATAAGTGCATGTATTGCTTGATTCGTTTTCACACAGGATAACCCTGCTCATGTATGTTAATGTGAACATTACTCATTTCAGGTGACGTTGGGTTGAGACAGGGTTGAAGAATTTACGAGGCCGCCAAAGGAAGTAAAGGTTGGCGAGATTTACAAGCATAACTTGTCTGTAACTTCTCCAAGATCGACGCTCTCACACAGAAGTGGGCGGAGACCTTCGACAACAGTTCATCACCAAACCCAGTCTGTTATACGGCAAACATATACGTTGCACCACGGAGGGGAAAAAGAAAATGCGTTACCAAACTCTCAGAGTTTACGCAATAGTGACAACTGGGCTACTTCTGTGCTTTGTGGGATTTTACCTCGGTGTCGATGTTTGCAGTATCCGCAAAGATTATTCAAAACCATCGATTGACAATGAAGAACCGAAATCAGATAATAATTCGAAATTAAAAAATGGACCTGATCCCGCCGACGTTAAAGGGGCGGATCCCGCCGAGCTCTTCTCATCGGCAAACTTCGGCGCTCTCAGCGGGAAGAGGTTTGAGGCTATTAAGGTTCGTGCGTATAAACCCGACGACGGCGCGCGCGATAACAACAAGTGCAGCCCGTTCCACACGTCACCAACGGAGAAGAAATGCGACAAGTGGGTCGTCATTACAACCATATTTAAACCGTCCAAACTAGCCTTCCAGTTGTCTAAGAAAAAGGATTGGTGTGTCGTCGTGGTAGCAGACAAGAAAGGCTTCCCCACGTACGATGTCCCTAATGTCAAATATCTGACGGTTCAAGAACAAGAGCAATGCGAATTCAACATTTGCAAGCTGCTCCCCTGGAACCATTTCGGGCGAAAGAATATCGGGTTTCTATACGCAATGAAACACGGCGCACAACTTATCTATGACACTGATGATGACAACGAGTTAAAGGAAAGCCTCTTTATTCCGGATCCTGCTAAGATTGAAGTTAAAAACGTGAAAGTTCAGTCTAAAACTTTGTGGAACCCCTATCCCTTCTTCAGCCAATATAAAGACTCCTGGCCTAGAGGATTTCCCTTGGAGAAGATTAAAGACAACGCCACCAAAACGCAATCAGTAACTGACCAGCTGCCCAACACAAATATCGGAATTATCCAATCGCTGGCCGATCACGAACCCGACGTAGATGCCCTCTATCGGCTAACCCAGCCACTGCCCTTTGGTTTCCGACAGGGAAATGAATACTACGCCGTCCCTTATGGTATTATGGTGCCATACAACGCCCAGGCTACCCTACACACCTATGATACATTCTTCGCTATGTATTTGCCCATTACAGTGACGGGGAGAGTAACAGATATTTGGCGCGCATATTTCACCGTCAGACTATTATGGGATATCAAACGTAGCCTTGTTTTCGCTTCGCCATGGGTGACGCAGATACGGAACGCACACAACTGGTTGGCTGATTTTTACGCGGAATGGGATTTGTATTTTAAATCGACTCAGTTAGCGGAGTTCTTACAAAGCTGGAAACCCTCACGTGGTGGAAACATTGCGCACGAAACGAAGGAGTTGTATGTCGCGCTGTATGAAACGACTTTTATTGAGTCGTTGGACGTTCGAATTATTGACGCTTGGCTCAAAGATCTGGAGTGCATGGGGTATAAGTTTCCTAAGGTATCATAACAATGGTGATGCTCTTAAAAATTTTGTATTATTAATTTAATTTATAGGCAAATCAAGCATAAAACAATGACACACACATACATTACGTAGTGTCTCCTTTTTCATTTCCTGCATCCAAAAATGGAGTAGTAGGCTAATTAAAAGGCCTACGTGCACGAGCACACATCTCATCTCATCCTTAACAAATTTCCCGATCTTGAGGGGTCACCGATTTGGTGACATGGATAGATATGTAAAATGTATGTTTTAAGAGGACAAAACCTGCAAAGTGCACCACCCCCTTTGCGACTTCCTTTCCAAATTGTCGCGCGCACGGCACAATCTTCACCATTTCAAATGTTGACTGTAATTATGAGTTATGCCTTAGGCTTTCAGACATGTAGGCCTACAGGTATATAAACCAAGCGCACTCTATTCTCATACAGCGATATTACTTTAGGGCCAATATGAATTAGGCCTAACCTGCACAACAACTTGCCTTAACTATAAAGTGCTCTTCAGTTTATTTTGCCTTTTGAATGTGGAATGCGATGATGAGATTTATTCACTGTAGATGAAATCCAGAATGTGATTTACTGTTACTCACTGTAAATATTATTCAGAATGTGATTTCAGCTTTGTTAATTTTTTTAAGTGTGTTGCAATTTCATGAGGTTCGGTGCATTTCAGCTTTTTTTTTCTTTGAAATTGAAGGCTAAATGCTTTAACGAACAGTTTGTCTATAAGTGAAATATAGTTAAGTCTTATGTTGTCTCCCATTAATTCTTTTCTTGTTCTGAAGATATGTTTTGATATTTAAACGTGTTTGAACGTCTTTATTCAGTAACATAAAAAATCGAAATAAAACGGAATTTGGTTTGTTTTGATACTTAATGCTGAATGTCCATTGTCGTCTTCATTTTCTGTTTTCTTTAGAAATACAACAGGCGGCAACGGCCGGTCCTACCCTCAGTTACTCTGAAGTCAAGTGTGTCGGGAAATGCAGGGGCGGATCCAGGATAATTTGAAGGTTTTTTTTTTTTTTAAGGAATGACAGGCTTCGGATACGAAGCCGACCCTCGGCCCCCTTAGCGTGGGGTTTGGGGCCCACCCAAGGGCCCGAAAAATATTTAGTGTTTTGGAGTTAAAACGGTGCCATTTGGTACGGTTTAGAACTATGATTTAGCTAGTTAACATTGTAATTTCAAGAGAGAGAATATTAGTATGATTATATTTTTCAGAAAACGAAGAGCGGGTAGAAGGGCCCAGGATACCCCCCCCCCCCAAAAAAAAATACCTCGAAAAAGAAGCCAACCCTCGCCCCCTTGGCATGGGGTTCGCGGTGCCAGCTCAAGGGCCCCGAATTTTTTGGTGTTTTTGAAGAGAAAACGGTACCATTTGGTACTGTTTAAAACTTACTATGATTCAGCTAGTCAAAATTCTAATTTCAACAGAGGAATATTAGTGTGAATTTTTTCAGAGATTGAATTATGTGGAGGGGGCAAAGGCGTTTTGAGAGAATTGTAGCTGATTTGTCGAAAGCGAGACGGCGTATGCAAATTACAGGAACACATGGAAATGGCCTTTTTTATTTTCTTGCAAGACTTTAAAGACATTTACTTATTTATTAAATTCTTTAAAAGTTATTAATATAAAACATACCATAAAGAAAGGGTAATTCATTTGGCCATAAAGTTACCTTTAATTGATATTAAGTGGAAATCGTACTCTTAAACATGCAATGTGACCTAGTTCTTCAACGAAGCGTTTAGAATCTGTACTATTTAGCTTGTTAATTAACCTGCTCTGCTTTGTGAAGGGCCAGATATTGGCAAGTAAATCTTTTCCTGACGTCTAAAAAGTTATCTCCAGGTACTGTCACACATAGCGCATATAGCACTAATGCATGAAAAAATGCCAATACGCAGATAACTTCGCATACGTCTCGAATATGCAGGCAAACGTTGTTGTGAGTTTGCTTACCAGGAGCGAGATAAAATATTTTAAGCATGCGCAGAAACGATTTCATTCGCTGCGTGTTATTCTGTTAAACTGATGGCATTCAGCGAGAGTCCCTGAGCAACTGGATCGATCTACGTGGACCGATAGTTTCATTGAGAATGAGGCCTTAGTTGCTGCTACATGTACCAGCATGACATCTTTTTTAAGAGTTCATCTCGCCCTCTGGCAGTGGAAAACTATCAATAACGTTTTTAATCGTTATCTCTCATACTGGTATCCAAAGTCAAGATACACTCCAGTGGAAAAAGGTGGAAAATGAACGTTCAGGCAGCGACAGCCGAGGCGGTGTCTGGAGACAGATATCACAACCTGTTTGATACGGAATTATTTCTGAAGAATTTCCATATTGAGGAGCGTCCGACAGCGAGGTTTGTGAGGAATACCCTTGCTAACGTCCTGAGATCTGGTAATAGTATGTTTCATCTATGTAATATCAAAGAATGATCTTGCTACCCTTACCAAAGAACAGTTTACAGCAAATTTGCTGGAAATTTTCTGCAAACCAAACAGTTTCCCAGAAGCTGTTTGCTGGTTGTTGCAAGAAAAATTGTTGCTGCAAAATTGCAATGGCACATTTGGTAGAAATCCTCATATACTTTCAAATTAAAAACAGTACCTTATTTACATGGAATATCCATTTTGTCAGATTTGCGGCAACAGAGTGCTAGAAGTCTAAAATTTTGCAAAAATTGATGTCAATTTGACTGATCCTATTGGCTGGCCAACTCACCATATTGATATAGGAAAAAATTCCAGTCTAAATGTTCGAATCATAGCATATTGGCAAGGTATATGTATATGACCAAAAAGTAATTACTTTGAAGCATTTTTAAATTTATAACAATCCCAATTTTTTTACAATAGCAAAAATGGAATAGCATTCTCATTTCTAATCGCATTTTAGGCCAGACCTTATAGACTATGTAGAGTACAGTAATGCCTGTACCGGTAGGCATACATATATTTGTCTCGCTGCACACAGAAGTCGGCAGAGAGCTTCGCCAAAAGTTCATCATCAAACTCAGTCCGTTACACGTCGAACATATACGTTGCACCACGGTGGGGGAAAAGAAATTGCGTTACCAAACTCTCATACTGGTAGTTTACGCAATTGTCAAAACTGGCTACTTCTGTGCTTTATGGGATTTTACTTCGGCGTTGACTTTTAAGGTATCGTTAAGCATAATTCATAGCCATCGATCGACAATGATCAACCGAAATCAGTTGAGATTACGAAATTCGAAAATGGAGTTGGTCGCGCAGACGTGAAAAGGGGCGGATCCTGCCGAACTCTTCTCTTTGGCAAACTTCGGCGCTGTCAGCGGAATCAGTTTTGAATTTTTGTTCCGTTTGGAGTGAAATATTAATCCACCACACACAAACATTAGACGCTTTGAAGTCTAAAGCGAATATTTAAAAGTTTTTTTTTTAAATTTGCCAACGGTCTTGGATATGGCGTGTGTGAAGATATATGTATGTTGCGTGCCTTAAAGATAGTGACACTTCAAACACCAGACGCTTCAAAAGTTATCCAAATTATGAAAGTTTACAAAAGTAAATAAGGTTTGTGCATAAGTAACAAAACAGTTAACAGTAGGTGTATTTGACATTTATATTCAAGCAAAGTCAACCAAATGCTATGGATGGACTATTTTTGAATTTCGAGTTTTTTTTTAATTTGTAAATTTTTAGATTTCTGGTCTCTGCGACTCTACAGTATTGATTGAAACTCAAGTTGTGGTCGTTCCTAGAAAGAAAGTAAATTGACTCAAGTTGCGATCAAATCTAGCAAAAAAAAAAGGTAAATTGGAGAGTGTTCGGGAAGGGAGGAAAGGTACCAAATTGTATCACTGGACAGAAGGAAAAAGAAGATAAGATGGTGTTGTTTCCTTAAGACAGTACGAATGAATGATCGATGGCTTTTAAAATGAGAAATATCAATATTATCAATTTAAATTCAGTAAAATAGCTAATGTCACTTTAGCATTTTCAATTATTACACTACTACAAATCGCTTGAAATACTCCGCCGTTGAGGAAACTTTGCACTCTACGTTTTATCCCATAATCCGATTCAATGCAGTATTTTTTTCTGAAACAGATCCATTTTTGGAGGTAATTATAAAACGAATATTTAGCTTTTTTTCAAGATGCAGTTCTTGTTGCATTTTTTGCAGGATGCGTCTTTTGACAACGAACCCAAACTTTATGTTGTGTCAGTCGGCCTTGTTTCGTCTTCTAATTAAGGACAACAATGGTAATCTGTCTTATTATCAGTCCATGCAGACCTTGCATTACAGTAGTTTGAAAAATGAAGGTTATTCCTAATTATATGTTTTGTTTTGTTTTCTGAAGAGGTTCTTAATTGGGTGACCGGGTTAGTACCGATGAACAAATATATATAAAAGAATCAGGATATATCGAAGGACGCCCAAACAACGCTCATCGGTCTAGCAGGAGGAAGAAAGGTCGTAGAGTGTGTACCCATGCCCGCGACTCAATTAAAATAAAATAAAATTTCCCACGGTCTGCACAAGTGGAGGCAGGCAGGTCACTGAGTGGACGCACAAGTCGCTTATCGGACGCACAGGTCGCTCGCAGTTTTACAGGTCAAGATTAGGCCGTTCATAGGACGCACAGGGACCCAGGCACCTTCACACTAAAACCCCCTTTACACTGGACAGCATCCTGTCTGCGTCCTTTGACCATGAAACTGGCATAACGCTGGTCGTAAAAAAGAGACACAAGAATCGCTTTGGTTGCAGAATGAACGTTCAATGATCGGCCAATATTGTCGGCACGTAAATTATTATCTCCCCCCCCCCCCCCCCCCCTCAATCAGGGCCGTATTATGGGACGCAAAAAGGACGCCGTCCAGTGTAAAGGGGGCTTAATACACGATTTAATTACTTTGGCGACAGTTGAGCGTCCTTACCGAATTTTTGATCTCAGAAGGGACGCAGTAAGGACGCCGTCCAGTTTAAAGGGGCCTTAATCGTTATCTCTACCCTTAAAGTCAATAGTCCCTGATATCAGAACAGACAATCTAAGAAATATGTGCTTGTGTGACTACTTTCAATAGATTTTACATTACCTTTCTTTTACACTCCATTTAATTTTATGTATTTCATTTGAGTCAATCTCCTTTTATATTACTTATTTTATTCGTAAATTTAAAATTTATTCATCTTTTAAAAGTAGTTATATAAATCAATCAATCAACGTATTAATTTATTGACGGATTATTAATTAATTAATTAGTACAAAAAAAAAAAAACCTGAAATTCGGGTGTTACTGAAAACCCACCTTTGTATAATAAACATATAAATACCTCTGTAATTTCCTTTCACCGACGTGACTTCTATAACTCGATCAGGGTGCCATGTCTGCATTGTGTTAGAAGCAGTATACAACAAGTAATACGACCGTCATTTGTACACGAAACAGTTGTAAAACATATGTTTTAGTCTCCCCGCATGCCTTTTTTCTGTTGCATTCTTCTGCACAACATGCAGTTATTTAACTGAGACTATTTTGCTTCATTTGCATGAAAAACAGAGATTTAGAAGCATGGGTTCATCGAATTAATGGACTTCAAAAACCCTTAATCCCCTTCAAGCTTCTATATCCAAGTTGCGCAAACTAGTGAATGTTTTCTGCATCTGATGTACGGAGTTGAAAAAGGAGAGGGACTTGGGTTTAATTCAAGGTGATTAATTCGGTGTACCTATCTTCTACACCAACTCTTAAAATTCATATTATGTGAGATTATTAGTCTCAGTTTAGTAATTGTGTAGTGCAGAAAGCAACACTCAAATTTTTGGGTCACTTGTTTGCCATACGCCTACATGTATCACCGCTAAGAGATACATGTAATATTAATAAAACAATCTGATAATGTATATATTTATCCATATATTCGTCAGGGAGAATAGGCGGAGCTAGACTGTTGGATTTAGGGAGTGGTCCAACCATTAAGCACCATGTCATACTTTCCAAGTATTTTAACGAGCTAGCGTTCAGTGACTTCACAGAGAAGAACAGAGAGGCACTGAGGAAATGGAGAGATGGTGAGGCAGGGGCGTTTGACTGGGATTCAACCTTCAGATGTGTAGCCGATTTAGAAGGAGAAGAGTGAGTGTTTAACTTTTTTAACTTCTCTCCGAGATTGAAGGCCAAATTCATTAAAAAAAAATCTTCTCCTAGAGATTCGTTGCTCGAAACGTCCATACACTTTGACGTATTATACCATTTTTAATTGAATGATTTAGCTAGTTCTAAATGGCATATCTTTGGGACATTTATAAACCTTTAAATTTGTTAAAACAGTTCAATGACGAAAGATTTTACTTTAAGTGAAATTGTAATAAAAAACTTGCTTACCGTGATGAAACAGGTTTGTTCATCATACCTCCTGTTGATACGACAAATTTGTTTTTGTTCACGTACTATAAGAATGAAATACATCTATGAAAGGTAAGGGAAAAGGTTAAGTAGGCCTGTAATTTTCCAATCTTTTTTTTTTTTTTTGTGCCTGGCAAGTTGAAAAGATAAGAAATACATGATATCATAAATCACGTGGGTATATTTATTATTCAAATTACTGATATGATTGTTGTTACTTTAGGGAAAATTGGATTGCTCTGAAAGAAAGTTTCCGCAACAAAATGAGCACTATATACCCGTGTGACGTCAGAAACCCAAATCCACTGTACCCAGTATTGAGCAAACCTTTCGATTGCGTCACCAGTATTTTTTGTCTCGAGGCTGCGTGCTCAGATGACATTACATTTGATCACGTCATCAGAAATGTGATGTCACTGCTCAAAGATGGTGGCCATCTCATCATTGTGAATAGTCTGCGGCAGAGCGCCTATATTGTGGGAGATGTTCATTTTTCTGCGCGGAGTTTGGAGAAGGAAGAGTACATCCGGTTTCTGAAATCTGCTGGGTTAGATGAGATATCGTGGTATGAAGGGGAAGAGTCGACGGGCGGCCATCTTGCCAACTCAAGTGGAGTCTATATGATCGTTGCCAAGAAAAAAGCTGTCTAATCCTCCAATTTTTGAAGCCTGCTTAAAGGTCCCTCAGCTTAAAGAGAATATTTTATAAATGACTGAAACCCACGAAGATATGAACTAATAATGACAGTTTGAAATTTCAACTAACAAAATGCAGATGGATTAGAGTCAATGCCATTCAATATGTTTCATATCATCTTGGAAGAATAAATGAAAATGAATTACAGAAATGTAAAAAAGAATATTAATTTCACTTGGCTTTGTGTGAGAATGACAGAGAAACAGCAGACTGTATAAGTATACTGACCTATATCTCTGATAATACACACGCAAACACAAACGCGCGCACACAAAAACACATGCACACACAGAGAATGTCACACCTAGCGCTAATGCATGAAAATATTGCCAATGCGTAGATGTTTAACGTCGCATACGTCTCGAATATGCAGCCAAACGTTGTTGTGAGTTTGCTTACTAGGAGCGAGATTAAATGTTTTGAGCATGCGCAGAAACGATTTCATACACTGCGTGTTTTAAAATCTGTTAAACTGAATGCATTCAGCAAAAGTAACATGGAGGTGGGATTGGTCTACGTAGACCAATGTATAGTTTCAATGAGCATAAGACCTTAGTTTCTGGAATATATACCCGCATGAAACCTTTTTGGAAGAGTTCATCTCGCCCTCTGGTAGTGAAAAACTATTAATAATCGGTATCTCTCATACTGGTATTCCAAGTCAAGGTATATTCCAGTGGAAAAAGGTAGAAAAATGAACGTTCAGACAGCGACAGCCGAGGCGGTGTCTGGAGACAGATATCACGACCTGTTTGATACAGAATTATATCTGAAGAATTTCTATGTTGAGGAGTGTCCACTATCGACGTTTGTGCGGAATACTCTTGCTAACGTCCTGAAATCTGGTAATATTATATTTCATCTATGCAATATCAAGAATGATCTGGCTACCCTTAGCAAAATGAAAATTTTGCAGCAAATCTACTGTAAATTCGCTGCAAACTAAACAGTATGCAAAGCTAAAATGTTTGCAGGTTTTTGCAAGGGAATATTATTGTCAAAGTTTTGCTGCAAATGTGCAAGAGCATCTAAATCGGTACCCCATCTGCATGGTGAATTCCTCTGGCATTCACCATGCAGATGGGGTACTCCAGCAGCTTGCAAGAAGTCTCTAATTTTGTTAAGTTTAGCTGTCATATCATTAGCTATCTTACAGGTATAATGTTGCGGCGAATTAAAATGATAATAAACGCAAGCAGATATAAAGAAATGGGCAAAAATTGAAGTGAAGTGAACTTGTGTAGTCGAACACTGATAATTTACCTCAGGCCCGTAGCAAGGGGGGTTCGGGGGGGGGGGGGGAGGGTTTGAAAGAACCACCCTTTTTGTCAGGAAAAGGTCCATTTTTGGTAAAATCTGAATTAGGTACACATAAGTTTCATTGTAAAAGGGTCACTTTTCAGAAATACGTACATAAAAGAGACAGACACTTAGGCATAGGCCTATACCTACATATAGGGTTAGAAAGCCTTCTAGCAATCCTAGAAAAAAAAACTGCCGACTGCGACTAGAAATTATTCAAATTCACGCTAAATATCAGAAGTAAAAAGAAATATTTGGAAATCTCAGCAGCGCCTACACTTCTTCAGCGCGTTGTTTCACTCTTTAAAGCGGGATATTAAAACAAATTGAAAAAATGCCACTATCCAATATTTACCGTTACCGAAATTGGTGTCTAGTCTAGTTCATTTTCGATGCACACTGAGACTTTTAGTCAATAGTCCCAGTATCAGAAGAGACAATCTGAAGAATACACGTTTGCTTGTAGGACTACTTTTAAAAGCTTTTTAGTTACTTTTCTTTTACAGTCTCTGTAATTTCTATTTAATTCCATCTCATTTTATGTAATTTACTTAATTCGTCTTTTTGTAATTTTATTCTATATATGTAAATCGATCAGCGTGTTATGCCTGCACTATGTAAGAAACAGGATAACAGGATTCGACAAGTAATACGTCCATCATTTGTGCACGAAACAGTTGTAATAAATACCGGCATACACCAATATGTTTTAGTCTCCCCGCATGCCTTTTCCGTTGTATTCTTCTGCCTTTTTTTCTGTTGCATAGTGTGCAGTTTTGTAACTGAGACTATTTTGCATCATTTCACGAAAAAGAGAGAGTTATAAGCATGGCTTCATCGAATTAATGGACTTCAAAAACCCTTAATCCCCTTCAAGCTTCTATATCCAAGTTGCACAAACTGGTGAACGTTGTCTGCAGCTGATGTACGGAGTTGAAATAGGAGAGGGACTTGGGTTTAATTCAAGGTGATTAATTCGGTGTATATATCTTCTAAACCAAGCCTTAAAATTCATATTATGTGAGATAGTCTCAGTTTAGTAATTGTGTAGTGCAGAAATCAACACTCAAATTTTGGGTCACTTGTTTGCCATACTCCAACCACAGCTAAGAGATAATACTCACAAAACAATCTGATAATGTATCTATTTATTCATATATTCGCCAGGGAGAATAAACGGGACAAGGCTACTGGATTTAGGCAGTGGTCCAACTATCACGCACCATGTCATACTTTCCAAGTATTTTAACGAGCTAGCGTTCAGTGACCTCACAGAGAAGAACAGAGAGGCACTGAGGAAATGGAGAGATGGCGAGGCAGGGGCGTTTGACTGGGATTCAACCTTCAAATGTGTGGCCGCTTTAGAAGGAGAAGAGTGAGTGTTTAACTTTTGCTATATAAATATCCTTTCCGGGACTGATGACCCAAACTCATTAAAAAATCTGCTCCTAGTGATTCGTTGCTCGAAATCTTCACACACTTTGTTGTTTTATACCTTTTTTAGTTAAATGATTTTAGCTAGGTCTTAAAGGCAGACAATTAGAAGAAGGAATCGATGTCAGGTACTTTAATTTGAGGGAATTTATTATGTCTAAGGTCTGGATTGAGAAAGATAAAGGGAATTTTAAAACAAAAAGTAGGCTATAATTTTGAGACATTTACAAACCTTGTTAAAACAGTATTTCGGAAACCAGTTTTTACTTTAACAGTGGAGACAAAAAATTCGCTTTCCATTATAAAACAGGTTGGTACATCATGCCTCTTGCTGACAAGACATATTCAGTGGCAGCTTTTTGCTCACATAGAACTACGATACCATTGAAATGCATGTATGGAATGTCAAGAAAAAGTTAAGTAGGTTTATAGTTTTCTAATAAGGAAAAAAGACATTATTTTACATCACGTGGGTTTATTTATGATGCAAATTACTGATATGATTATTGTTACTTTAGGGAAAATTGGATGGCTCTGAAGGAAAGTTTCCGCAACAAAATGAGCACCATATACCCGTGTGACCTCAGAAACCCAAATCCACTTCACCCGGTGTTGAGCAAACCTTTCGATTGCGTCACCAGTACGTTCTGTCTCGAGGCTGCGTGCTCGGATGACGTCACATTTGATCGCGTCATCAGAAATGTGACGTCACTGCTCAAAGATGGTGGCCATCTCATCATTGTGAACAGTCTGCGGCAGAGCGCCTATATTGTGGGAGATGTTCATTTTTCTTCACGGAGTTTGGAGAAGGAAGAGTACATCCGGTCTCTGAAATCTGCTGGGTTAGATGAGATATCGTGGTATGAAGGGGAAGAGTCGGCGGGCGGCCATCTTTCCAATTCAAGTGGAGTCTATGTGATCGTTGCCAAAAAAAAAAAAAAAAAAACCGTCTAATCCTCCAATTTTTGAAGCCTGCTTAAAGGTCCCTTCAGCTTAAAGAGAAAACTTTATAAATGATTGAAACCCACGAAGAAATATTATGAACTATTTATGACAGTTTGAAATTTCAACTAACAAAATGCAGATGGATTAGAGTCAGTATGTTTCAATATGTTTCATATCATTTTGGAAGAATAAACTCTATCCAAAATAAATGAGTTTGGGTGGCAATATTATACTTCAATACTTCAATGGGGGGGGGGGGGGGGGGGGGGGTAGTGGGGCAGCTTTTTAGGAATGACATACCTCGAATACGAAGCCAACCCTCGCCGCTCTTGGCATGGGGTTCGCGGTGCCAACTCGAGGGCCTCGAATTTTTGGGTGTTTTTGGAGAGAAAACAGTGCCATTTGGTACGGTTTAGAACTTACTATGATTCAGCCAGTCAAAATTTTTCAACAGGGGGATATTAGTGTGAATTTTTTTCAGAGATTGAATTATGTGGAGGGGGTAAAGGCGTTTTGAGAGAATTGTAGCTGATTTGTCAAAAGCGAGACAGCGTATGCAAATGAAAGGTACACGTGGAAATGTGCTTTTTTATTTTCTTGCAAGACATTTACTTATTTATTAATTTCTTCAAAGTTTATTAATATAAAACATGCCATAAAGAAAGGGTAATTCGTTTTGCTATAAAGTTACCTTAAATTGATATTAAGTGGAAATTATACTCTTAAACATGTCATGTGACCTAGTTCAACGAAGCGTTTGAAATTTGAACTATTTAGCTTATTAATTAACCTGCTCTGCTTTGTGAAGGGCCAGATATTGGCGGATAAATCTCTTTCCGACATCACAGAAGTACCTCAAGGTACTGACGCACCTAATGCACGAGAAAAATTGCTCATGCGCAAGGGGTTCGAATAGACATGCAAAATTTGTTCGCTCACCAACAGCGAGATAAAATGTTTTGAGCATATGCAGAAACAAATTCATACGCTGCGTGTTATTCTGTTAAACTGATTGCATTCAGCGAGAGTCCCCGAGGAGTTGGATCGATCTACGTAGACCGATAGTTTCAAAGAGAATGAGGCCTTAGTTGCTGGTACATGTACCCGCATGATACCTTTTTTAAGAGTAGGGCCTACATCTCGCCCTCTGGCAGAGGAAAACTATTAATAATTATCTCTCATACTGGTAATCCAAGTCAAGGTACACTCCAGTGGAAAAAGGTAGAAAAATGAACGTTCAGGCAGCAACAGCCGAGGCGGTGTCTGGAGACAGATATCACGACCTGTTTGATACGGAATTATATCTGAAGAATTTCTATGTTGAGGAGCGTCCGACAGCGACATTTGCGCGGAATACTCTTGCTCACGTCCTGAGATCTGGTAATATTATATTCCATCTATGTAATATCAAAGAATGATCTGGCTACACTAAGGAAAATGAAAAGTTTGCAGCAAATCTACTGTAAATTTGCTGCAAACTAAACAGTATGCAAAGCAAAAATTGTTTGCAGGTTGTTGTTTAAGTTTTGCTGCAAATGTGCAAGAGCATCTTAATCAGTACCCCATTCACCAAGCAGATAGGGTACTCCAGCAGCTTGCAAGAAGTCTCTAATTTTGCTAAGCTTATATAGCTGTCATATCATTAGCTATCTTACAGGTATAAATTTGCGGCGAATCAAAATGATAATAAAAGCAAGCAGATATAAAGAAATGGGCAAAAATTGAAGTGAAGTGAACTTGTGTAGTCGAATACTGATAATTTTCCTCAGGCCCGTAGCCAGGGGAGGGGGGAGGGGGGTTCGAAAGAACCACCCTTTTTGTCAGGAAAAGGTCCATTTTGGGAAAAATTTGATCTAGGTACACAAAAATTTCATTGTACCAGGGTCACTTTTTCAGAAAAAGAACCCCCCTTTTGAACGGGCCTGTATCTTCTTAGGGCTCCAGTACTTGACGAATTTCGCACAGAAATACGTACATAAAAGAGACAGACACTTAGGCATAGGCCTATACCTACATATAGGGTTAGAAAGCCTTCTAGCAATCCTAGAAAAAAAACTGCCGACTGCGACTAGAAATTATTCAAATTCACGCTAAATATCATAAGTAAAAAGAAATATCTGGAAATCTCAGCAGTGCCTACACTTCTTCAACGCGTTGTTTCACTCTTTATAGCGGGATATAAAAACAAATTGAAAAAATGCCACTATCCAATATTTACCGTTACCAAAATTGCTGTCTAGTCTAGTTCATTTTCGATGCACACTGAGACTTTAAGTGAATAGTCCCAGTATCAGAACAGACAATCTGAAGAATACACATGTATATTGTGGGACTACTTTTAAAAGCTTTTTAGTTACTTTTCTTTTACAGTCTCTGTAATTTCTATTTAATTCCATCTCATTTTATCTAATTTACTCAATTCATCTTTTTGTAATTTTATTAATATTACAGAGGTGTTTAAATAAATAAATAAATAAATAAATAATTCATCCTGAGTACCAGCGAGTTCAGAGATTACCGGAAACCCACCATTTTTATAATAAGCATATATATATATCTGTAAATCGATCAGTGTGTTATGCCTGCACTATGTAAGTAACAGGTAAACAGGAGTCGACAGGTAATATACCATCATTTGTGCACGAAACAGTTGTGAAAAATACCGGCATACACCAATATGTTTTAGTCTCCCCGCATGCCTTTTTTCTGTTGCACAGTGTGCAGTTATGTCACTGAGAATATTTTGCATCATTTCACGAAAAAAGAGAGATTTAGAAGCATGGAATCATCAAATTAATGGTCTTTACAAACCATTAATCCCCTTCCAGCTTCTATATCCAAGTTGCACAAACTGGTGAGCGTTGTCTGCAGCTGATGTACGGAGTTGAAATAGGAGAGGGGCTTGGGTTTAATTCAAGGTGATTGATTCGGTGTACCTATCTAATACAACTCTTAAAATTCATATTATGTGAGATAGTCTCAGTTTAGTAATTGTGTAGTGCAGAAATCAACACTCAAATTTTGGGTCACTTGTTTGCCATACTCCAATCACAGCTAAGAGATAATACTCACAAAACAATCTGATAATGTATCTATTTATTCATATATTCGTCAGGGAGAATAGGCGGAGATAGACTGTTGGATTTAGGCAGTGGTCCAACTATTGCGCACCATGTCATACTTTCCAAGTATTTTAACGAGCTAGCGTTCAGTGACCTCACAGAGAAGAACAGTGAGGCACTGAGGAAATGGAGAGATGGCGTGGCAGGGGCGTTTGACTGGGATTCAACCTTCAAATGTGTGGCCGCTTTAGAAGGAGAAGAGTGAGTGTTTAACTTTTGCTCTATAAATATACTTTCCGGGACTGATGACACAAATTCATTTAAAAAATCTGCTCTTAATGATTCGTTGCTCGAAATTTTCACACACTTTGGTGTCTTATACTATTTCTAGTTGAATGATTTTAGCTAGTTCTTAAAGGCAGACAATTAGAAGAAGGAATCGATCTCTTGTACTTTAATTTGAGGGAATTTATTATGTCTAAGGTCTGGATTGAGAAAAATAAAGGGAAATTTAAAACAAAAAGTATAACTTTGAGACATTTACAAACCTTTAAGTTTGTTAAAACAGTATTTCGGAAACCAGTTTTTACTTTAACAGTGGAGACAAAAAATTCGCTTTCCATTATAAAACAGGTTGGTACATCATGCCTCTTGCTGACAAAACATATTCAGTCGCAGTTTTTTGTTCACAAAGATCTACGATACCATTGAATTACATGTATGGAATGTCAAGAAAAAGTTAAGTAGGTCTATAGTTTTCTAATAAGGAAAAAAGACATTATTTTACATCACGTGGGTTTATTTATGATGCAAATTACTGATATGATTGTTGTTACTTTAGGGAAAATTGGATGGCTCTGAAGGAAAGTTTCCGCAACAAAATGAGCACCATATACCCGTGTGACGTCAGAAACCCCAACCCACTGCACCCAGTATTGAGCAAACCTTTCGATTGCGTCACCAGTATTTTTTGTCTCGAGGCTGCGTGCTCAGATGACGTCACATTTGATCGCGTCATCAGAAATGTGATGTCACTGCTCAAAGATGGTGGCCATCTCATCATTGTGAATAGTCTGCGGCAGAGCGCCTATATTGTGGGAGATGTTCATTTTTCTGCGCGGAGTTTGGAGAAGGAAGAGTACATCCGGTCTCTGAAATTTGCTGGGTTAGATGAGATATCGTGGTATGAAGGGGAAGAGACGACGGGCGGCCATCTTACCAATTCAAGTGGAGTCTATATGATCGTTGCCAAGAAAAAAGCTATCTAATCCTGCCATAAAGTGCCTTCAACTTAAAGAGAAAACTTTATAAATGATTGAAACCCACGAAGATATATTATGAACTATTAATGACAGTTTGAAATTTCAGCTAACAAAATGCAGATGGATTAGAGTCAGTGCCATTCAATATGTTTCATATCATTTTGGAAGAATAAATGAAAATGAATTACAGAAATGTAAAAAAGAATATTATTTCGCTTGGTTTTGTGTGAAAAGTACAGAGGAGCAGCAGACTATATAAGTATACTGACCCATTTCTCTGATAATACACACAGCCTCAAACCAATTACACACATAAAAGCACACACAAGCACACACAAGCACATGCACACACAGAGAATAAAGCAGAAAGTTTTGGCGTTAAATCGTTAAAAGTCCCATCCTTTATATCGCCCCTTGCTCGGTGATATCCACCTACTCTATCCAAAATGAAGGTTGAAACTGTGGCATATATCCGTTTTGTGTACATTACAAATATTGCAATGCCATCCCATATATATATGTATATAGTATCGTGCATATCAGCCCCCCCCCCCCCAAAAAAAAAAAAAAAAATCGTAGTAATAAAAAATCGGGTTGCGGTCAACAATATGATGAACACTCGTATTTCTTGACCAAGCACACTGTATGCAAGGTTTGATTTTATATTCACAGATCTATAAGAAGTTAGCAACTAGAGTCGTGGATTTCCAAAGAGCTTTGTTCCCACTGCCTAAGTTCTTAAGACCTAATATAATTAAGTCATAAGGTGCCTCATCTCGCCACCACATGTACTATTTATATCCAGCTCTTCCTTACATGTATTAGTGAAATATTACCTTGAGATATTATCTAGTCCCACGAGACAAGTGTCACAAGAGGCGCGCGACATCTTAGGTGGCGTGGGGCATGCTATGGGGCGTCACCGCGTCCCTTACAACACCATGGTATTTCATAGTGCTGCTGTCCATATTGTTGTTTAACCTTAGGCACTTTTAATATCTTTGTTGAGTATCTCTCTCTCTCTCCTTTTCTCTGTCTCTCTCTCTCTCTCTCTCAGAATATTTTTCTCCTGTTGTTGTCTTTGCACCGACACCATATCTAAAAAAATATTTTTAAAATGAATAAAACATAAATAAAACACAAAGACATGTTATTGCGTGATCGAACTTGAAGCTTTGAAGGGAGAAACACACTTTATCTATCTTCATTAACACCGTTAGCGGTCTACCCTTCAAGTCAAATCACTGCTTTTCCCCGCTTCACACACACTTCATCGGCCAATGGAGTTATGTCAACAAAAACATAGAACACGTCGATATTGTCGATTTAACCGCGGGCACAGTCAGTAAGCAAACACGAGAGAGGGTTAATCCGAGACCCTATTATTGCGTCCTTAGCAACCAGGTTTGGTGTTTAACTATTGACCCGTGTAAGAAGAGACCAAAACGAGGCCACGTAGTAATTGAAGGGGAATTGAACTTCATTTAATCGATATGAATGGCCCTTAGGTATAGACTGGATTGGTTTGGTGTGTGTAATTATTACATGTTAGCATGATCTAATCAAGGAAGGAAACAGACATTAGGAGAAACCGAGGTGAACTGGCTTTCTAACCCGATCACGTCTTTCTAGAAAATCTCCCTGTAAGTTAACATTCGGATTAAGTTATATTTAGTGCACTTAACTGTAAGTAGACCTTGATAATGTTGGTGTCTATGTAGTATTTTAAGTGACTGTGTCGTTAAAGGAGTTACTTAAACAGTTCGTGTGACAGGTTGCGGTGTGTGTCCACAGCTTGACCAGTGACTAATCAATGTTCTAAAGAGCTAATTAATGTATTTTAACAACGGGTAAGTTTGTCCGGGAACTATTTCCCAGGCTACATGGATATTATTATAATAATGTTCCCACTGATCATATAGTACTCTCCATATGTTTGTAAATGGGCTGCTTTGTATTTACATTTTCAGAGCCAAGAGCGTGACACAAGGAATTAAAACATTGCTGCAGCTATCGACCCACTAGCAACTGAATACAACTAGTGACGGGTCTTAGTCCCGTTAGGCCACTCAAACAGTGTCAGATAGATCAAAGCAGTGTTTGTGTCACGTTTTCCCTCGGCTAGGGGTTGAATGCCCGATCTTCAACCCAGTTAACACCGAGTCGTGGACAGCCAGCGACTTCGTTCACTCACAAAATTTGTCTGTTGACAGTTAAGGGGACCACAGCGGACAGCGGCCTTGGTAACCTCTTAAGCAGGCTTGACACGTACAGGTCTGGGGAGATCTTATTTCACCATATCTCTAGGAAGTGTATCATTTTACCAGGTTACTTGGGGATTTTTTAAGGGAGACCCAAAACTGCCCCTGTTATTGGAAAGGATCCCTTTAGCATCCAGACACCAGGATATCATATAGATCTGATTCCACATCATGGCGAACTACCTGGGCCCCGAAAGTCCCAGGCCCTTTGCCGTGATATCGGAGACGTACCGGAACCGGCTGAAGATTCCTCAATACAGAGAGGATGAGCAGCACAGCTTCGGGGAGACGTGGGAAGAAAACATGTTCCAGCTGATACATAAACATTTGGAGCTGGGGACTGCTGATAGGTAAGACACGCACGAGTGCACGTGCACGCGATGCACATGCATATTATAGGTGTGGTAGCTGGAAAGTGTGTTTGTGTGCGTGCGTGTGGGGTGCGTGCGTGTTTGTGTGCGTACTTGTGTGTGTAAGTGTGTACGTCAGTGTGTGTGTGTGTGTGTGTGTGTGTGTGTAACCCCCCCTGTGTTTTTCAAACAAGTCAGTCACATATATAAGGGGGGGGGGGCTAAGAGACTGCTTCCACTTTTTAAATCCAAAACGTTTACATAATTTAAAATATTTTAAATATAAATCGTGTCAAGCTAATGTTTTCCTTTGTCGTAACCACCCCGCCCCCACACACACACACGCACACACATACACCTAAAATCTGCTTCCTACGCACCTATGTGTTCTTGCTTATAGGTAGGCCTACGTGTAGGCCTACGTATGTTGTTCCACGACAGTAGCTATACTGTACGTTGAGGCAAACGAGACGGAATCTAGAATATTTCTAGTTAACTGCAACCGCGAACTATCAAACTTAACAGTCTTGCTTTATTTTCAAGACAGTTTAATTAGGCCTACAGTGAAATTATTCCTGGTAAAGCCCGTGTTAGTAATAGGCCTACTGGAAAATATGTACCAAACTCCGTCATTTATATGATTCATTATTTGTCATAAAGCAATTCGTTATTTATAAGTTATGCAGGTAATATCTTCTATCCGCAAGGCCCGTATTATTTGCTTTTCGTTTTTTAACAATTTTCCGCTTTAAAACCCTCTTGTTATATTTTCAGGTTTTGCTACATTGGCGAGGACAAAGGATCTTTGGTGGAGAAAATCGAACACAAATTCTGCCTCCTAGAGCCAACTTGCAGCGTAATACCGGGCTGTAACGCGCACGTCGAAACCATTTGCAAAACCAAGCGGGTCTCCATCCCTATTGCCGGAGTTGGCGCGGAAGAATATTTCGAAAAAATGGCACGTGACGCACCCTACAAAGGTCCTTCTTTTGATCGCGTTTTATTGATGGACTGTATCCAATACTTCGAGAATCCTAGGGAATTTTACGGAAATGTAATGAGGACAGTTTCTGATTTCGGGAAAATTTTGGTCATCCATCGACCCGGATCTATGAATTCTCTGCCGTACCCGCGCGACGCTCTAATCCGTGTTCAAGAAAAGGACCACCCGTACATGCAAATTATTCGGGATCTTCAAAACCACAACTTCGACGTCCAGTGGGAAATAGAAACCCTACCCATCATCATGCCAAAGGTAAAGTGGTTGGCTATGATACGGGACCGTTACCCTAGTCAACTCGAGGCCATCAGTAATTTCGAAGTTTCAGCCGGCATGAGAGAATTGTGCGAAGGATCCCTGAAATACGAGGGAGAAATGATCGAATTCATTGACAGACTTCTGTTCATCACCGCCAGTAGGAATCTTAGCCAGTCCGGCATGCCCATAGTCAAGAGATGGGGTAATGTGGGTAAACCTCAGCCCACCCCCACTGGGCAGGCGCTGAACTTACGGCTGGAAGTGACACCGGATATCGCCCGATATGTGCAGAAGAAAGATTGGAAACCGAAAGACGAAAAGCGTTATCCATATTCTGGGAACTGAAAGAGATTAAAGACAATACTTATGTGTTAAGATGTTAAGTAACGCAAAATTTGGTGGTTTTGAATTCAATTATTTTTTAAACCATGTATAAATTGTAAAACAGGTCCGTTTGGTTCATTGAAGAAGACGTCAACGAGTTCTACTTATAGGACCTATCATTTTAGGGGAACAAAAATATTTGCTCATAAATTCATGTTTTCAAAAATTATCACCAGACACCCTTTAGAATTATAACGATGTATTTCATCGTGTATTGTAGTGCAATGATGTCTGCACGAAACGATAAAAACATCGATGAAAGTATAAATGATTAATTGCCTATCAAGTGACACTTGCATGTAATGCGCCCCTTTATTGATTAACTTCATTAATCAACACAGACACAGTGATCGGGTAAGAACGTGTTACCAGGGTCGACTTTGTATCAAAGCGAATATCGAACGAAATGTTACACTTTGGGATTCATACAGCACATAAAACGTTGCTTTATTACCACACATCATATTCAAACTCTGATAAATGTATACTGTACAATAAGTCATAGACATTCGCAGTTTGCATGTATGTTTTTGCTGATACTGCTTATTTATACGAAGACTGTGTGATTTACTTATGTAGACCCTTTCACTGATAGAGTTGCACTCTCACCCAGAAGCGGGATAACTTGAGATTTCTATACGAAATGGCGAAACTGGAGTACACATGTTAATCTTCGGATTTTTTTTCAGACGCCTTTGCCTCTATTAAATCAACTTTAGAATTAATTTTACTATCGGCGAATTTGCGTTTATCAGAGAAGTAGTCCTGGATATCTAATACGAGCTGCCTTTAAAATGCCCTTCAGTGACGTCACGTGCAAAAGGTCTAATTACAATTAATCCAGTGCGCTTATCTAGTCAGATTTATCATGTATTCCTAAACTATATTTCTAGTGGTCTTAAGCCTTAGTATTGTAACCACCCCAAAAGAGGTGAATGATTTTATTTCGTTTTTTAAGACAGGTGGAAAGAATATAATTGGATCACGTTTACCTGCATATACGCCCTAGAAAATATGTTGCATTAGCATTACTGGTGATTTATCTATGTACGGCTACCATTCCGACAATCAGGTGATTCATGGTAGATTAATTTATCACTGATGTCTTAATGATGAAAGGACATAAAAAGTGCAATTGCTAAAGAAAATGATTACCAAAAAAAAAAAAAAAAAAAAAAAAAAAAAAAAAAAAAACTTATTTTGGATTAATTGTTTAAAATTATGCACTATGCAGGAAAAATGGTGACGATCTCATTTTATCAATGAATTTATAAGGGCTCGGCTAATTAGTGCGACTCTGAGCTTCAAGAACGATTTGCAGTCTCTTATGATCTCTTGAAAGATAATTGTTATGGTATTTTTTGTTTTGAATTTGGAGCTGCTTTTTGAATTTGGAGCTGCTAGTATAAATGAAAGAATATTTTTCTTGGTGATTGAATTTGCTCAGTTTTGTATGCTAATGCGCAATCGCTTGCTTGAAGTATCGAATAAAGTGCAATCTTTCACTTCACAAAATTGTTAAGTGTTTTTTCCTCTAGTATAGGGCCTACAGTACGTGTATGTAGGCCCTATAGGACAAGGGGTAATCATATACAAAACTTATTTTTCCTAATTTAGGCCTACATCTTATTCGCTTAAAAGTAATTAAAAATAATGTGGTTAATGTTGAGCACCGGCGTCGCCTGCTGTGCTTGCTACTACAGAATGGTAACTGTAGCCCTGGCCTATTGGTGCAATGACATAGGCCTACATGCAGGTCTCTAGCAGACATAGATTGAGTATGGGAAGGCCGATCGACGTAATCGCGTACGCGTTGTCTGCCGTTAAAGCAACGACAGAAATGTCGGTTCACTATACAGAAATACTCGACACATATTAGGCCGTGTCGCTTTTGTCGTTTGTTTTCACAATAAATGCCTCTATTCCAAATAACCCGTAGGACAAAAGTTAACACAGCGGTTGTGATAGTTGGGTCACCCTGCCAGGTGACACTCTCGGATTGCGTTCCTCCCACAATGCACCGCTCAGGATGTGGCGTCATGTTGCTAAGGCGTTATTGAGTCGCATTAAAGGTATTGTAAACACTCGCGGACAGCCAGTGTTAACTCATTGTTCGGCGTCTTGGCCACAGTAACAGTATCCCGTCCAGAGATTTACGAGAGGAGTCCGTCTGTTGACGAAGCTTTCTCGTAAGATCGGCGACAATGGCGCAGCATTATTATGAGAGATTGTAAGTATCAGAATAATTACCTGTATGTTTCTATTTATCAACTCGTTTACCTGTCCCATCGAATATATTAGGTGTCCGCCTCGAATGTACGCCTTTCAGGTCATAACGTTCAAAGTGACTTTTTCTGAGTATTGGAATTACCAACCAGACCACGAACTTTCTATGTTAAATCACGGCTATTCAATGAAAATTTATATCCACTCTCAGTGTTAAATAAGAATAATTGGGATTAAAAATCATAGTATCAGTATGTTTTCAGCCGTGGTATATATATATATATATATATATATATATATATATATATATATATATATATATATATATATATATATATATATATATATATATATAGGCCTATATGATGTCTTATATCTATTGAATTAAGATTATTGGTGTGCAGCTTTGAGTATCAAAATATTAATAATAATGACAAATAAGAATGAAAAACATAAGCAAAAAAACTAAATCAGGTCCAGGCCAATAGTCAGTCTCGAATGCCTCTGAAATTCTTAGGAATTGCGATGAATATTTTAAAACACTGAAATAATTCCATTGGGCTTATTAATTTATTCAGACCTATATTTATTTATTTATTTATTTATTTATTTATTTCATTTCATTTCATTTCATTTCATTTTCAGGAGCCACCGCACGCTCAAGCCAAAATACTACACCCCGACAAACAACTACCTGTCAGGCGATGGGAAGAGTGAGGTATACATGGGCGCCGCCTGGTACGTGCCCTCAGAACGCGCCTTCGAGAGCTACCACAAACACGGCCACCTCCCACCGCAAAGACGTGTAGACGCCAAGGAATACGACAATGAAGATGATTGGAGGAAATTCCAGTATCTGCGGGATAGACCCCCAGGTATGGGCTTTCATTAAGTTGCTGTTGAAATGATAAAATCGTACATATGGAAAGTTTAAAAAAATTGAATACGAAATAATGTAAATTTTTTTATTTTTTTCCCTCAGCATATAACAGACACAGAGTGATGAAGATGACCAACACGCCAGAGCTCAGTCTCCATGGTTACTGCACAAACCCATTTAACCTTCATCGTACAGGTGTGCGTGCAAGAACGCTCTATGATCCCAAACCCGACGGTGTTAGCAATCCAATATGGCGCGGTCCACATGGTTACTATGGTTACTACCACGAGAGATTGGATGCTAGGGACACTGGTGGCTTCCGAGTCACGAGACAAATGTATAACGACGAGGATTGGTTAAAATGGGAGCAGCTCCGCACTGTTGATGATCCCAGTAATCTGCTGGGTGTTAGACCCCAGCATGCCCTGCCGCCACTGAATGTATAAAATGTTGGGACGTGTAATATGAACTCATAGGATGGTGCAGGCGCATTGATCATATTTAATGTCTCTTCCATTTTATTGAATGCGTTAAGGGTTGGGAACCGGTACTTGTGCCAATTAGAGATTTAATGTTTCAGAAAAAAAGTTGAGCTATTGGTATAATCTGCATAATGAAGTACTGTACAGTGTACATGTAAATGTACGTCTCTCAAGCCCTGTGAGTTTTTGAAACTGACAAAACAGAATTTGAAAATGAAAACGAAACATTAAAACACTGGTTTTCCTGACATGGTTGGGGACTTACTACTGTTGGTAGAAAGGCTACGGACTCACATTGCAATTGGCGACTGTTTGGTATGTGTACACTAATGGTCCATTCTCTGAGGTCAAGAGATCTGTACATATGTACGATATTTTATTTCTTTACAGAAAAGCGACAAAAAAAAATAACAGTGTTGAAATGTATTTTTATTGGTTGTCATTAACTTTTTAGTTGCTGCTCTTGGTGCCTTTAAGCGACGCTATTCAGACATGTTTTAGAGGCAAAGTAAAATTTGCTCAATTAAAGAAATGTATTTTTTGTGTGCTTTCTCATTTACTTTGGTATAAATTTTTCGATTAACAAACGTATGTAAGTGAATAAATATTTTGTTTATAAAAGCATGTATACAATTTTTTGTTACTGCAATGCATGTAATCCATGTATTTGAATAATTTTGGTAGAAAACCCTCTAATATAGCAATGCTTGCATGATCAACGAAACGTGAATGTGTAAATTAACTGTAAGAATCTGGCTATAAACGACATGTGAGCGTACATTGTACGTGTACATGTGCGTAGGCGTAGACAAATGATTGAAGGGAAGGTGTTGAAGGCCTACATACAAGCAGGTTATTGCTTATATGACTACCGCTGACGATGACTGAGGGAAAAGTAAAAGACATCTGACGGATTGGGACAAAGGGAAAGGTTTAACAATTACTTTTTTAATCTCTGAGAGAGGCAGAAGGGATGGGGATGTAACCCTGCGACCTACGACCCTGCCGTGGTAATCTTAAATCATGTATCAAAGACGATGAGATTTTCCCTTGCAAAGCTCGCGATAAACGATTGAGATAAGACGCACGTGCGACACTCTCACGATTGCTTAACACTTTAAGTTACACACAGGCACACATACACAGTAACCCGAAGGACCCAGGGGTGGATATATATATCTTATTTAGAGACACCAAGATGCTGCTGGTTTTATTGTTTTGTGTGCTAAATTGTCTTAATCTGGCGGTCAGAGGTAAGTGGCTGTCTAGACTCGCGTGTACTTGCGCGTGACGGCTGGTGAAGGGTACGCACTGTATGTTCCTGTTCAGCCACTCACAGCCAGTCCAACTTAGCTCATGTATAATTGAAAACAACCGTGGACTGTATCCTACGACTGAGAGATATGGCCAAGTTAAGGACAATAGTTTTCTGGACAAAAAAAGTTGAAATATGGATATTTGGAATGTTAAAGATATAAGGATATTGATAATTTTTTTTCTATTCTGCTGTGACAGTTTGTAAGAAATTGCCATTAGACGATTTGTGAGGCAAGAGGAACAATCACGTGATTAGTTCGCACTGAATCGATACAGTCGTGTGGCCTGGATAAAAAATCTGACCAGAATGTCAAGCGAAATATACATCAACATTTCAGTTACAATTAAAATTCTGTACAGCAAATCTGAAAATTGAGAACGCCCCCTCTTACCCTACAGGAAGCGCTCGTTAAATAATGCATTTTCTATTGTCAGTCTTTTGGCAATCAGCTCCTCTTCTTTCCTCTTCGCTCCTCGTGAAGTATGAGGAGAGGCACAGAACGTTCCACCTTGACTAATTCCTGACACTTCCTGCGCTGCCCCCCCCCTCCTCCGGCTAGACCACCTCATCTCACCCCACTTTCCTTACGAGTCTGTCTCCAAGTTTCACTGAGCCTTCCTCTCTTTCTGTTGCCCTATGGTTCCCGAGTTATGGAAGTTGGTTTCCAGACCCCAATCCCATGCCTGGGAAAGTTTTTTGTTATTTTAAGAATCTATATGGGCATACGTGTATGATTTTTAAAACATGAATACAAGGAATTTCTCATTTTGAGTGAAGTTTATCCAGTGGCATGCCATGAAATGCATTGTATCAGTCATGAATCGCCGGTTTTTTCTTCCATGTCCAGCTATTACGATAGTAAAGTCAATTAGAACAAAATCTAGCATGCTTCATGCCATCCCCCTTTTGATATTACTGACGGTTAAGAATGAATAATTATTAGGTTGCGTTTTTCAACATTAAATAGCGAGAAACATTAAAATATTAAGATTATTTTAAATATTCAAGGATTTTAATCAATCACGTATGTATTTTTTCTACAGGCCAGTCGGATCTTGCCTCCAATGTGAACGCTTTAAAGGAGTATTTGGGGCACTCATCTTCACAGGGATGTTATCAGGCCTCAAACAGAAACGCTAATTTTAAGTTATTCTCAAGGTGAGTATTGGTATACTTAGTTATGTAATGCTGTTCATCACGTTTTACAGACGATGTTATCTTATCCCTGTGTAGAGCAACCAATAAGCGGCGTTTTCGTATAAAATTAATTAAATAAGAAAGAAAGAAATTACTTTTCTATCTTTTAGTGTTTGTAGGCAAATATTCTCGACTAATAGGGAGAAAAAATTGTCTCCATAAATTAAAGTTATTAGGATTTCTGCCTGGGTTTGTGATATATATATATATATATATATATATATATATATATATATATATATATATATATATATATATATATATATATTTACAATTAAAATTCTGTACAGCATATATATATATATATATATTTTTTTTTTGTTACAGAAATAACAATATGGGAAACTGCGTCACTGTTTACGCAAACAGCCTGAAGACAGCCAATTTTGACTCATCCAAGGCAACGTACTTGTTCTCCCATGGCTGGCAAGGTTCAGGTACCGACTCCTACGTGGCGCCTCTGGTACAGGCATTGCTGCGTAAGGTATGTTCCGTCGTTGACCTTTCATGTTTCCAGTTTATAATTGAATATTATTCTTCTTCTTCTATCTCCTATTACGCCGTTGGAGTCTAGGGCGTCAACAAAGGTCCTCCACTCCTCTCTGTCTCTCGCTAGATGTTGAATTGTCCCCCAACTTTCGCCTGAGGAAAGACCCAAATTCCACCACTAAAGTAGCCATGTACTAGTCAACAGAGGGGCATAGAAAAAGAGGCATACCCAAGACCACATGGAGGAGGACTGTTGAATTGAATATTAAATACGAAATAATACAAGAAGGGAAGACAGAGTTTCAGATCCTCTTCGGAACCGGCAGTTATAAAGATCATCTGGTTTTTAATCGATACTTGGTCAATAGAAGGCGATTGCAATTGGAATAGAATATATCTCATTAACACGATTGAAATTATTCCAAACTTGGCCTTATATTAGTTTACTGTATAATATAAAAAACAGACGCCTAACTTTGTTTTGGTTTATAATAATAAGGAGGACGCCAACGTTATCGTTATTGACTGGAACAAAGGCTCCAGGAACCCTAACTTGCTGACAGCTTCCAAGACTGCCACATCTGTAGGGGTCGACGTTGCCGCGCTCGTGGGTACCATGACAACGCTTGGCCTAAGTCCTAATAGAGTTAATCTGATTGGTCATTCACTTGGCGGAAAAGTTGTTAAGGTCGCCGGAAATGCCCTTGCTTCAGCCGGGAAGAGAGTCGCCAGCGTTGTTGGTATGAATATTGGTTTCGCATTTCAGAGTAGCTACTTTAACTAAACCAACATTCTGATATCGACTTCGAATGCTAGTTTTGTGTTGATTTGGAATGTGCAATTATTTATCTTGAAATCTCTAATTTCAATTTAAATGTTCTACCTATTAACTAAAACTGAGTTTCCTCTAATAGCTTTGGATCCCGTCGCTGGGAGATACTCGGGTTCCGCCGACTTGGTCCAGGTGGTACACACGAGTCCAATCGCAGCTTTCTCAACAGGTACATCTGCGTGCTCTAAAGCTGCGTTTAGACGAGACAATTGCATCTTTCTTTATCTATAATGTTTTCACTTATTAGTGAATGTTTGCTTGTTCAACACTGAAACGTCTCAAATGTCGATTTCCCAGCTGATCTTCAAGCAAGGTCTTAGAACCAGTAATTATAACCGTATCATTATATGTCCTTTAGTGTTTATATTTATTTATTTATTACATTGGCAGGGGACATTGATTTCTTTGTCAACGGAGGCGCCTTCAGTAGAGACCTGATGGAGTCTCACATGGTCGCCATACACATGTACACGGAATCTGTGAACGAAAGTTGTCCATTCTCCGCTTGTGCTAAAACTAAGTGAGTGTCGTTCATATTCAGTAGAGTTTTTATTTGGGTAACTGGGTGTTTTTCTGTAAAATAGGCCTAAATATGTAAATGACATCAGAATAAAATCCAAGATTTTATAAACTATCAAGTGATCAATATTAAATTTGAACCATTTTAAATTCATAATTGGAAACGATATGAACACACCCCATTTTTTATAATGGCCTGATGCTTATAATTATTTTTTGAAAGACCATGATGGGGTTTTAGGGCTCCTTACTTTCTTTTAACATTTACTACTAAATGAATATATTAACGCAAGGAGAATTCTTCCTCTGTTTCAGCCCAACCTCGTGCAACAGTATGGGCTATGGGGTTCGCAGCAGTGGTCCCAAGGGAAAACTTTATATCACGGTCAAGGACGCCACTGCGTTCTGCTAGCACGGACGCTGAAAACTTCTGTTTTCGACTAAGTGTAATTATAATTATGATTCCATTTATATTAGACTACCTAAATTAAGGTAAATAAAAGCGACCGCCAGACTACTTGGTAGTTCCTTTCATAGGGTCTGACGTGAAGGAAACAAAATTTAAACCATGTTATAATAGTTCAAAATGGGGTGTTCATAATGAATTATGGGTCTCGTAATATCGACTTGTTAAGAAGCTAAATTAATCACCAATTAACGACTGGGTCAGTATACATGTAACTGGGTCAAGGCCACATCAACATACATGTAGTTGAAGTCGGGATGAGGGTTGTTGACACGGGTCGATCCTTATCGGGGGCCCATAAGTCCACAGGCACAGCTATATTTCTTTTCAACAACGGAAATATTGTTCTTAACAAAATGGAAGGCAATACCTCATTACCCTAGGCCGACAAACTTTGGTTAAAATTCCCCAAATGTAGCATATTTTTCCCTAAGTTCCCTTGCTTCCTTTGAGGGGGGAACAATTTCATTATACCCGCCAAACAAATATATCTGGAAGGATGGCTCTCTAAGGAGTGGGTCATGGACGACTACACCTGTGCCAGTCCCACATGGCATACTGCAAAGATCGTGACATTTATTTGGTATAAAGCCGGATCAGTTTTGCAATCGGCGGTCAGTATACCCTGGGACGTTATACAATGCTGCACCTTACCCTGTCTGCGCTTTGTCTCTTCTTCCTGTGCGCCTACGGTAAGTAATTTAGAATTCTTCAGTGCAGTTTTGTGAAAACTTGTGAAGATTATATGACAATTTTATTCCACACAAATGAAGAGTAAGGAATCTGCAATCAGAAATGAGAAATCGAAAAGAAAAGAAGCCCTAAGGCATTAAAATTTTGGTCTTAATATCAGCCTTGTTTGTTTGCATTTTGATCGTCATAAAAAAATCCTTCGACCTGAAAATAGACGAAAATCTTTACTTTATTATCTGTTTTATTTTCTGTCTGCCTGTAGATCTCTTTGTCTGACTGTGTGTCTGTCTGTCTGTCTGTGTGTCTGTCTGTCTGTCTCTTTGGCTGTAGATTTGTCTGTCTCTCTTTTTTTCCTCCGTATGTCTAGTACTCTCTTCCCCCAGAGCAGAGTGACCTGGCAGTCACCCTGTGCTTTCTTTTCGTTAGGGCCTGTCGTATAATTTCATTCGCACTGAAATGGACAAAAATCTTTACTTTATTACCTGTCTGTCCGTCTTTTTGTCTCACGGGCTGTAGGTCCGTCTGTCTGTCTGTTTGTCCGTCCGCCTGCCTGTCTCTTTGGCTGTATTTCTATTTCTGATCGTTTATCTGCCTGTCTGTCTGTCTCTTTGGCTTTAGATCTGTCTGTCTGTGTGTCTGTTTAGTATACTGTCACGATTGGTTACTTTTTTGCCTCCAGGTCAGAGTGACCTGACGGTCCAGATAGGAGAGGGGGCCTCCCAGGACTGTCCCCGTGCCGCGTGGACCACCGCCACATTCAAAATTTTCACCAGGTGAGGAAAAAGCCTTGAAAGAAAACTTGTTAGATTGTATTGCCTTGACCCCTGAATTTTTAAGAGGTAGCACGATTTTTTTTTTATGTACCAAAAGTTGCGGTTAAATTTGCAGTTCTAAATTCCCTGGGAAAGAAACTCTTCACAAAGAGAAAAAAGTCACTTTGCAATAACTGCATATATAGAATGTAGTCAGTTTCAGTTTTGAATATAAAGTAGTAGGTATGAAAATCCCTAGTAGGGCCAAAGACATACTTCAGCAAATACCTTTACGTATGAACTCTTGTTAACTACGCAATTGTTGGATTAGATATTGTCTTTATAATGCTTTATTCAAAATATCGTGTATAACTGTGACCAACCGTGTCCAACAAATGAATCCATGACACAGAATGCATTAAGCGCCCTCAATGAGGTAAAGGAGCCAAGTTTAAATTCATTACGGTTTAACCCATTCAACATTTACAATACAGCTGCAAATATGAAATATGTCGTTCCATATATATTCAAACCAAAATAGATAAACATTTATCAAAGAGACAGTGCCCCCGGTAATCTAAACTGCAGTTTTTATTTCATTAATCAGGACCAACACGAGAGGATCGTGCATAACTCGTAAATCTAGGTCACTCCAGTCTGCCAAGTTTGATGGTTCCAAGAAGACGTATTTTTTCGCCCACGGTTGGCTGCAATCTGGTACCGATGACTTCAATGGACCGCTGGTGCAGGCCTTGCTGCGGAAGGTGAGCTGGGAATATTTCAATGACTGTAAAAATTTTCCTGGTTATACTTCGTTGTAGATTCTATGGATAGAGAATAAATAAAAACGATAAGAAAGAAAGAAAGAAAGAAAGAATGGAATGAATAAAGGACAAAAAAAGAGAAATAGAAAAAAGGCCAGAAAAGGGAAAGATTGGAAGACAAAGATAGAGTGGATAAAAAAAGGCTAGAAATGGTAGAATGGTAGAAAAAGTAAATAGTGAATAAAAATATATAGACTTAACATGTTTTACCTAACATTTAAAGGCATGGATTTCCACCGCTCTTCAGAAGGCCTTCGCCACATTCAACAGTGTTTTCAACTAACTTTATAAAAGAAACAAAGATAACGACTTTCGCCTATTTTTTCCTCTACACACATATAAACCGTACCATTAACTTTCTTCTCATTATTACTTACAGGAGGACGCCAATGTTATCGTCGTCGACTGGAGCAGCGCATCCCAGAACATTAATCTGTTGTATTCCTCGACGTCTGCCCATTTCGTTGGCGGCGAGGTGGCGGGAGTGATTAAATCCATGAACGGCCTCGGTCTGAGTCCAAAGAACACGAATCTGATTGGCTTCTCTTTGGGGGCCAAGATCATGCAGGTGGCCGGTAACGCCCTCGCCGGTGACGGCAAGAAAGTCGCTAATTTCGTAGGTAAGATTTTAACAGATAATTATAAGTTTTGGAGCAAAGGAAGATACTGAGTACACTGCATTTCTGATGCAAAGAATTTCCTAATCCTCACGAGGATCTCGGGTGTTTTTCATTGCCATATTACATACATGTGTAGCGCTACAATGATACGATATATCTATAATTTAAAACCTTTTATTCAAAGAAATTTTGTTTAATTTTCATCTTTAAGATTTAATTACTTTTATATTGGTTTTCAATGTATCTATGTAGTTTTGGTTTACATGTGTATATACATATGTTAACTGCCCTGAGACGCATGTGTAGCGCGTTTTTAAAAAATAAATAATAATAATAATAATTATTATTATTTTTACTAATATTATGATTATTATTATTGTACCGATATGACTTCAAATATGTTTCCAGCCCTGGATCCAGTAGCAGCGTCCTACAAAGGGGCCGCAGACCTGGTACAGGTGGTCCACACTAGCGCCATCTCCCACCTGTCCTCAGGTAAGACAACGCTCACCTGTCCTCAGGTAAGATAACGCTCACCTGTCTTCAGGTAAGACAATGCCCACCTGTCCTCAGGTAAGACAACCAACTTGAAGTCAATTTTGCCACAAAAGCCGATCCAATGCCACCACATAGTTTCAAAGACTTCGTAACTTAGAGAAATATTCAAGAACATCGTTTCATATAACCCGAAATTGATATTTGATATTTACGGCCAGTTAAATATAGTGCTGACCGTTTGATTTTTAGAAAGAGTGAATTTAGCTGTCCAACATGCACAATAGATTTTTTCCCTTAAAAAATAACATATTCCCGCGATTTCTCGAAAATGTGCTTGAGTCACTCGTGTTGAACAAGATGGTCATTTTTATCGTTGCAGGCGACATAGATATCTTTGTCAACAAGGGATTCGTCAGTGTCAATCCAGTCAGATCCCACAACGTGGCCATAGATATCTATACCAAGTCGATAGAGGGCGGCTGTGGGTTCTTTGCATGCGCTGAAAATGAGTGAGTCCTTAGCGTCTAATACTTATACGTTATCTTAAAACGAAGAAATATCCTAAAACGCAGTCAGGTACTAATTACAGCTGTAAAGATGGTTTAAGCTACGCTTTGCTTTAAAACTATCAAAAAATCTTCAAAGTCGTTATAAGAAATCTTCAATTATAACTATTTTGTTAATTTACGGCATTTTGAACTGTCAAAAAAAAAAAAAAAAAAATGAGCAACTCAAATGGGCAACGTTTTGTAACAACTAGTAGTTTCAATTTCAATGGCCACAAATTTTTAGGTCGAACGAATTTTAATTATTGTACACATTGAAATCTTGCTGATGACATATTTTTTAATATTCACGTTATTAAAAAATCTTTAATAGTAATAACGGTTCGCTTCAGTTCCAAGTCCTGCAATCGTCTTGGCTACGGCGTCAGTTCTACAGGTGCGAAGGGCAAGCTGTACATGACAGTGACGAGCGCAGAGAAGTTTTGCTGAGCTGCGACATAAAAGATTATCTTGATTAAAATACCCGATGTAGCAGCCTTGGGATAAAAAGAATTTTGTTCATTTTAAGGAAAAAGACCGAAAACCACCGTATAGGCATTGCACTGTGCAAAAGCGTTACGGGTATACAGCAACTATAAACGCAGCACAGCGTCTAAATTTATTTTTTGCGATCCTTGCAATAAGACAGAAATTGCTGTTTAATTTATGACTTTTTCGTGAATAAAATAAATGAACGTTAGTGATGCATGACTTCGGTTGTTGCTATACTCAGTATGTTGAATATTGTTGTTTGTGGAACATCGCTTTTTCTAAGTGGGTTCGGCCATATTTACTTGGCGGATCACCTTTTCTAAATGCTATCTAAGACCATCATGCCTTCATGGCATTTCAGATTCTGGCACTTTTATTCAAAGGGTTTTATTATTTCGTTATGATTGAAATGGGGCCATTCGCAGGATAAATAGGCATGGAGATGCGACTTTGGGAAATGTTCAGACGCGTGCAGAAAATATTAACAAGGCAGCAAAGCTGTCAAATGTACAGACAAAAAACAGGAAATAACTATGCACAAAATAGGCTACTGTCAATTCTGATGCAAAAGTACATTCCTTAAAATGTGTTTACAGTGTTGCATATATGCTGAAAAGTGAAAAAACAGCATAACTTCTACAATAATGGCCCGATCATGCTGATTTTCGAACTTGACCTGCGTTTTATGAATATACATCAGCTCTGTAAATATTAAGCCAAAAAGTAAAACTGCCCTCCACAAATCGTGTTTACAATGAAAGTGCACGGCGCCGGCAACAGCGACAGTGATGGCGACGACAGACACAGGTGATGGCAATATGTACAGACACATCTGTACATATTTACTGTACTGTTTGAGAACAGTAAGTGACATGGTTTCTCTTAAATGATCATCATGGGAGCAGTGCCCAAAATAGGTTTTTTTCAAATTTTGATGCAATAATACATAATGTTTAACAGCATAATGACCATCAATTTTTAATAATTAAATATTAGTATCATGGATATTCAGAAAATGTGACTAGCAAAGGTCTTCAGGCCCATGGAACTTCAAAGTTACAACTTGAAAATGCCAAAATGTAAACAAGACAGCACTGTTCTGAAATGTTTTTTTTTTTTTTTTTCATTTTTAACAATTTTTTTAAACATAAAACAAAATTAACAGGTTACTGCCATTTTTCTACGATCAACTGAGAAAATTGATGAGATGGGAAAAATATCAATAGAATAGTGTTTAATGTCCAATTTCCTCCATTCTAAGATTCTGAACATAGTGAATGATTGAATCTGACAAACTGCAATGATATGAGTTTATTTCCATTTTTGAAACTTTATTACACAATACACGATAACAAGTTTACCATCATTTTAACATATTCAACTAACAATGTTGTAAAGATGCAGGAAATGTCAAACAAACACTTTTACATGTCTTATTAGTTAAATAATGAGACTGTTAACATGCCTAAGAATTGAATCTGAGGAAATGTGAAACAAGACAGCTCTGTTCTGACATGGGTTTATTTCCATTTTTAACACTTTTTTTAACATAAAACAAAATTAACAGTTTACTGCAATTTTATATGATCAACTAAGAAAATTGATGAGATGGGAAAAATATCAATAGAATAGTGTTTAATGTCCAATTTCCTCCATTCTGAGATTCTGAACATAGTGAATGATTGAATCTGACAAACTGCAATGATATGAGTTTATTTCCATTTTTGACACTTTATTACACAATACACGCTAACAAGTTTACCATCATTTTTACATTATCAACTAACAATATTGTAAAGATGCAGGAAATGTCAAACAAACACTTTTACGTATCTTATTAGTTCAGTAATGAGACTGTTAACATTGCCTAAGAGTTGAATCTGAGGCAATGTGAAAAAACAGCTTAACTTCTAAAATAATGCCCCGATTATGCTGATTTTCGAACTCAACCTGCGTTTTAGTAAGATTGACCACTCCTGTGAGTTTAATGACAATTGGCCCATCTGTTTTTCTTATATTGTGTTTATGGTGTTGCATATATGCTGAAAAATGAAAAAACAGCATAACTACTAAAATAGTGGCCCGATCATGCCGATTTTCGAACTTGAACTGCATTTTAGTAAGATTGATTATTCCTGTGAGTTTCATGACAACAGGCCTAACGGTTTGCCTTAAAATGTGTTTACAGGGTTGCATATATGCTGAAAAGTGAAAAAACAGCATAACTTATACAATAATGGCCCGATGATGCTGATTTTCTAACTTGACCTGCGTTTTATGAATATTCATCAGCTCTGTAAATATAAAGCCAAAAAGTAAAACTTCCCTCCACTTATCGTGTTTACAAGGAAAGTGCACGGCGCCGGCGACGGCGACGGCGACCACAGACGCAGGTGATGGCAATATGTACAGACACATCTGTGTCTGTACATAAAAAATATCAGATTTACTTTACAATAAAGGAAGCATCAAACAATTTTAACGTGTTATCAAATACATTTATTAGAACAAGATTAACATTGATAACCATGCATAATCACATTTCAATCAGTTAAAAACACAATTCATCCCCTTGATTGCCATGCTTTTAATTGTTGACATTACGAGGCCGTATTGGCGATTTTGAAAGTTTACCGGTAATATCATACACGAGCTGGAGTGGAGAGGTACAACACCGTCTGAACCAAACCTGTTTATAGACTGCAGGAAAACATCGCCATAAGAGCATTTTCTATCTAGAACATATTTACCAGCAGAACACATTGGGAAAGTTACGTAGTACACGAATATAAAACTGCACTTGATCTACTTGAGGTAACACGTAAACTAGGGGAGCACACAGCTGATGAGTTAAGTGTACAAACGGTCTACTTTCTGAAAATAGTTTTAAAACAGCTTTAGTTAAAAGGTGTTGTATACACCCCCACTCGAAGTATTATTTGGGGCAAGCCTTTTGAATAAAAAAAAAATCTGAAAAAGCAACTTTAATTATTATACATCTGTGGTCCCCAGAAAACTAAAAATACTTCAGTCCACCAAAAACAGAAAAGATCTCAAGCCTGTGAGTGGTATTTCATCAAATGCCCTCAGCAAATTATTACAGAGTTATTGGGTCTTAATTCATTCTTGAATATACATATTTAAACAGCACCTTTGTTCTGATTAGTTCTCTCCACATTTACAAAACTCACTTCAAAGTAGATTTATAAAGTTGATTTTGATTATGTATTCTGTGTCCAGTGTTGAAAAATCTCACAAACCTTGCTGAAGCCACATAGCAGAATATTAACTAAAAACCCTGACCTTCTAAACTGCTGGGCTCATCTCACATCCCTTGGCATTAAAAAAAAAAAAGATTTAAGGACCCAAGTTTAAATCTACATCCAGTTAATCTGTGCTAGAAGTTTTCTTATCATCTCCCATTTTTCATCCATGACCAAATTTTCCACACCAAATAAACTGATGCTAAGGAACAGTATATGATTTCCCTTTGTACTCGTCTTTGATCGCTGTTTTCCAATTGCATAATTCTCCGAGTTAGCTTTGTCACATGGCGCCGTAAGACTATTCTTTCATCTTCTTCTTCAAGCTCCACTAAAGAATCGTTAATACCTCCTGGAGAGTATGGAGGTACTTGAAGAGCGCTGAAGAAAAAAACAGGACAAATATTGAATAAAAGATTGAAAAATGTCCTATTGTCTAAATTAAAATGGCAATTTAGATGTAAGGTTACCCGAGATGCATAAAACATTCATTAATCATAAAAGAAACATTAAAGAAAAAGTAAAATACAACAATAATTTTAACAATCAGTGAATAAAGCTATAGAAAGAACACAAAATCTTGATTTCTAAATTTCAAATAATAATTATAATACTACAACTAAGAGTGCATTCCCAGAGATTTAGATCGATCCAGAGATTTAGATCTGGATCGACCTAACTCCCTGGGGGTTCATGCTAAATTGCAGTCAGCCTAGCGCGCACAACAGTTAATTACCACCTTACAGCTTTTAGTAGGCGGGACAGATGCTTAAGCCGGCTAAGCTGACAGTAATCTAGTGAGACTCCCCACAGGGATAGATCGATCTAAAATCTGTGGGAATGGGGTCTAATACTAATAATAACAAAAACTAAAGAAATAAAGGTAAATAATTAAGTAACAACATTCCATTTGAACACATTTAATTTTTTATCAAATCAAATAAGAGAACACATACAATAATAATAAAAAAAACTAATAAACATCATAAAACACATAATGCCCACTTACTCCAATGTATGCTGTCCCTGAGCTGACATATCCAACATCAAGGTTGTATTATGTGACCTTGACCCATGATCTCCAGTCCCGCCCTCCTCCCTCTCTTCCTCCTCCTCCTCCTCAATGATGGGGAACCCGCTTTCCTCCACGGTCAGGACGCGAGGGGGCGTGGTCAGTCCCACGTAATGTGAGGTCTGGTCAGTTTGGGTCAGCACGTCCAGGTCCAGGGGGCGTGGCTCCTGTTTCATACCTATGTGTTGGTTGTGTCCTGTTTGTACAGGAGAAAAATGTCAAATAATAAAAGAATGAATAAATAACAATTCAAGTATGAAAGGATGTCTATCTGTTCACAGGGGTGGATCCAGAGAAATTTTCTGATAGTCTTCCAAATTATCTTTGTTTATCCATCCTTCAGTTTTGACTGTCTTCAGAAAAAAAAAGCATTATTCCTATCAATGTTAACTATAGTTCTATTCTATGCTGTGCAGTTAAAGCACCACAAATTGACAAGTGCTACACAGAGATGTAATTTTTGCGATCATAAAAGTATGTATCTGAAAGTTTAATAATTTTGGCACATTGAAAAGATCCAGTAACTACCTTAACCTGCAAACACCTGAATTTTACCTGCAATGACAATTCTGTCTGGTACTTTCATTGCGTGCCTGACATCTCTGTGGGGGTCCTCGTTGTTCTCTTGGTAAGTAGGGTATCCAGACTGAGGCTGCGGGTGCATCTGGATTCTGTCAGGAACCTGTAGGGAATGTTTGTGTGAAAGTAAGTGGTGGAGAGAGAGAGAGAGAGAGAGAGAGAGAGAGAGAGAGAGAGAGAGAGAGAGAGAGAGAGGCTGAATTCCCAGAGCTTTTAGATCGACCTATCCCCGCGGGGAGTCTCACTAGATTACTGTCAGATAATCCGGCTTAAATGTCCGTCCCGCCTACTACAAGCTGTAAGGGGTAATTAACTTTCGTGTCCGCCCGGCTGACGGCTATTTAGCATGAACCCCCAGGGAATTAGGTCGATCTAAAGTAGATCGATCTAATCTCTGGAAATGGGGTCAGAGAGAGAGAGAGAGAGAGAGAGATAGAGAGAGATAGATACTATCATGAAAATTTTTTAAGTTTCACTAATATTTGCCAAGATATTAAAAATTTAAACCAGGAATATCTAGTTGACAGCATGCCTTTATTCTAAATTACATGCAGTTTTAGCCTAAAATTAGGGTTATCATCATAACACTTCAACTGGAAGATTCCTTTTGATACACAACTAAGATAGGTGAATCCTAAAAGGCCCATGGTTTTACCCAAATTGATTTTAAATTACTTGTGACACAGAAGTTCAGCGACAAAGTTGATATTTGTAAGGGTTTACCTGCATCTTGTTGCTAATCTCTGCTGTGAACTGAGGGTCGTATGACAAAGGTGCCTCATCCTCATACTCCGAGGGCATGTGATACTGTGTGCTGGCTGTGGACATGGTCACCGGGTTCACTCTGCTGAAAATACAGTCTATGTGTAGAATAAAACATGTTTAAAATAAGTTATAAGCAGCCTTTTAATGATAGATTCATAATGAAAGATCGCCCAAACTGACTTGAGATTCTTTGTGACATGAAAGGCTGGGTCTATACATGTGTCAGTGCTCTGAATTCACTCTGTTGAAGTAGATATGTGTAACCAACGTCATCACTCATGAAACTAATGTTTCGTGTACAATGTACTACAATACAATTACAGCAGGTATATATAAGCTAGGGACACTGCAATATTGTCCACTTCTTACTCAGCTGATTCTGCATGTGTGTGTATTTCAAAACCAATACAGGCTCATACGTGCTTGTGCGATGACTACGCAACCTGATGAGTCAGTGTCACTTATAGTTATGTCTGCTGTTGACTGCATTGGTAGTCAATAGTTGATATGGTTGACTTCAATCGTTATATTGACTATACTGGCAGTGATAATGGGACAAATAGAATCAGCGTCTTTCACAGTTAAGATGGCTCGTAAGAACGATGCACCGGTACATCTGCCTTTAAACTGCTTTTCAGAAAACACCGTATATGAAAGCTGCTTCACTTGATGCACGTACGAACTACTGAAAGAAACTTTAGTTGTTGTCATTTGCCGTGGACTCGCTCAATGACACAAACTGACACCGACTTCAAGTTCAAGTCTCAACGCCAAGGGTCAACGCAACTTCAAGCACGTATTTCAAGACCGACTTAAACCACCAAGTTCCTTGGAGTATGCGGCAGCATTGCTGCTTAAATACCCATTACCTTGTATAGATGTAGTTTCTAAGTGATCTTTACTTCATAAATAATGCTGCATTTTAGGGAATTTTTGAGATAATTATTCTTCCTGAAGTGAATCTTCCTGTGCACATGAAATGGTGACGTCACAAGTTTGTGAGTACACACGCGGAAGCGGGAATTGTGAGTTGTTCGACAGTAGCTTGCCTTATTTTTTGTTTCTGTAGGGAGCTTTTCAAAATTCAGATAACTACCTAGATTAGCTTTTGAAAATTGCATTTGACCTGAAACAATACAAATAGCAATAGCGAGAGATATTGCCTGCAGATGATGTAATTAGCTTGATAAATTACACGTACCCCAGGCCCAGCACCGACCAAGTGAGTCACACATTCGTTTATTTATTGTTTTACATATGTTTATTTACCTAGAGACCTGTGCATCCATTTCCCATTGGGAAGTGGCATGGCTGCCTTGAAACCATCGACTGACCATTATTCCCTGTTGAAATATGCCAGGTGAGTGATAGTCTGATACACCCCCCCCCCCCCCCCCCCCCCAATGTGCCGATAGACTTTAATAGTTTGACACATTCATGGAAAAAAATACTTGCAGTTCCTCTGGCATTTCATGACCTGTTAAACGGACACTTTCCCCATGTCTTATTGACAAAATGGCTTAGTATTGGTTACAGTGTTTCCCCTGGCTTTCAAGCTCTGCGAGGTGGTAGGCAGTCCGCGATCCCAACAATACTAGGGGGGTCCGGGGGCATGCTCCCCCGGAAAATTTTTTAAATCGAGGTGCAATTTGGTGCATTTTAGGGTATTTAGAACTGATTTTTTTTACATTTTATGTGGCACCGAATTGTCTTGTTTTAGATGTTTTGAGGAGTAAATTCAGTAATGACATAACAAAGGTTTGGACAAAATTTATTTTCCATCTGTGCATTCACTCAGTTTAGTCCTTTTCAGTTTATAGAACATACTCTTTCAAAAAAAAAAGTTAATACTTTCAAAAAAAAAAAAAAAGTTAACTACTTTAATACTTACAAGAAACGAGAAAAAGGGCTTACTACATTGAATTATTTTTAAATTGACCAAAAAGTTGATAAAATATGTTGTTTTTACCGTTTTCACATTCTTGTGAAAGTAACTGGTCAATTGACTTTGCGTGTGGGAGCGCTTCATCTTAATATAAAACTGCCGCAAAAGTTCTCTCTCTTGTCGTTCAGCGCAAAGCGACTCACGCTACTAGTTATACGTAGTTTGAGATGTAATTTATAATCAACAACTTCAAACACCGTTAAATGAATGCTTCGGAATTAAAGAGATGAAAATCACACTTATCATCAATTTTAGTTCTTCGTTTATTCATTTATATGGTTCTATTCAGTCATGGAAATCCATATTCAATGCATAGGTTTCCACGCGAAATACTGACGTGACCCAGTTTTACAACGCTACTGCTTTCACAAAACTCACCCGTAAATCAATAGAAAATCTTCTCCAAGTTTATAAAATCAACGAAGTCCACTTTATTTGCTCCTTTTTTATCAGTGAATATTCGTAAACTATAAAAACAAACAACAGGCGGTCTGAATTTCGGAACATGAAGTGATAGAGAAAGTGTATTCTTGACACGTGATTAAATGGTGTCAAGAACAGTTGCCTCGTTTCGCTCTGTTTCTTATACTTCAAATAAGGCACAGAACTGCGAAAACGAGGCTCTCACAGGGAGATAGTAACTGCTGGTTATTTTTAGGCATACGCGCATGCGTCTTTCCGTTACTACTAAATCAAGTGCTCAGAAGCATGGGATTACGTATGTAAACAGAAAATGCCATATTTGCTTAGAAATAAATATAATTTTCAGTTAGCATGAGTGAAAATATACTTTGTTGTTCCATTTAGTCCAGCGAGGCGGTGCTTTTGACAAATTTCAGCGAGGCGCTTGCAAATATCATCGAGGCGGGCGCCTCGCTCATTTAAGTGCAGGGGAAACACTGGGTTAAATACTAGCTGTATCTATAATTAACCATTGAAATTGAGACACAGTTTCACAAATAAAATATTGCTTATTCTGTAAATATTACATATGTTCTTATTAAAATAGACTCAGAGCATAAAGCAGCATATCTGTGAATAGGGATGAGTTAACCTGAAGCATGCCTTAGGTTTTGAGGTGGTTGTGTGCAAGACACATTCATATTTCTCTGTATTCTTGTTTTTCTTCCTATAGATATGTCAATACTGCTGCTGATAATGGGACAAAACCAGTATACTCAAGACAGAATGAGACTATGGAGTGGAAAGTGTGTACTCTTAGTGGCAAAATAAATTACTCACTTACAAATAGTTTTCCATGTCTACTAATAAAAACACCAGATTAACTTGTATACTGGAGCAAAGAGTAATATATAGCCAAGAGCATTGGTATATAGTGTAACAGTTTTGCTTGTGATAATTAATTTGCTAATTTGCTTACTGAAAACAACCACATTTTGCATATGCAGTACATGTACCTGTATGTGTTTTGGTGTCTCTGTGAAAGTCAAATTTACTAGTTTCCTGTGTTTTTTTTTCAAGTAGATATTTTCTTTTGGTATTTGTATCATTATTCTTTCATTTCTTTTTTATTTTGCTTCAGTTGCAGATGGCATCCAGTTGTCACTACAGCTTTTTACTGTAAGCCAGTTTTTGTTTTTTAGCATATTATTTACATTATTGTCTATTTATTTTTATTTAATAAAAAAGGGAAGTTTGAGATAAAAAGGATGAGTGTAATTTAAAATATTTACTCAATAATATAGAAGATATCTTAAAGTTTTATATAAAAAAATAAGAAGAGCACTTGTCAAAGAGGTTTAGAAAAAGACTAGACTAAATACATGTATATAGGAACAGCCATAGCATGAGTTTCAGAGTTTTACAACTTTCCAAGAACATTTAATAGTTGATGAACAGTGATATAAATTTCCAGGAAACTGAAACTCTAGATGATATTTGAATGTGTCTTGTAAGACCATGTTCTTGTTTGTTTGTTTTCAAATTGTTTTTGATCCAAGACATTGTAATCTTTGCAGTATTATGAAGCAACAGACGAAAACCCACTGACCCTGAACTTGACAGAGAGTCAACAGTTTGTGATATCATATGGAAACAAGATTATGGTAAGTTAGTTTGCAGTTAATTGACAAGTATATTGTCTTTTAACTTATTTAAATATTATAAGATGTTTGAATAAAGGAAATAATGCACAGTATCTCTGTACTTTCACCCCTTTCTCTTCATAGTTCACAATAAAAAATAATGAAAAGCAAAACAAATTTCTCATGCAGAGAAAAAGGACATCAGAAGTATTTTCCCACTCATGCATTTACCATTCTCCCCGCCACCTTACTAAATACTTAGATCTGTCTTTTTCTACAAATTTTCTCTCAGTCTCTTTCTCTCCCATTGTCCACCCCTCTCTCTCTCTCTCTTGCGCGCGTGCGCGCACACACACACACACACACACACACACACCTCCCTCTATCTCCTTCCTTCCCTCCCCTTCTCTCTCTCTCTCTTGCACGTGCGTGCACACACACACACGCACACACACACACACACCTCCCTCTATCTCCTTCTTTCCCTCCCCTTCTCTCTCTCTCTCTCTCTCTCTCTCTCTCTCATTTAATTCACTTGGTACCAGTGCAGTTTCAAACCCCCCATATATTTCAGGAGAGCCACTACCTGGTTGGCAGTCACACCTGGCTGAGGGGAGTGTGTAAGGGGGACAGTATGATGATCCTGTGTAAAATACAGGTAATTTACATTTATCAGATTGCAACTTTATCAGGTGTTCAACTTAATCTATGTATTTAATTGAAAGAGAAAGTAATTTGTAGTTTTCTCAGTCATATTTATTTCTTTGGTTCATACCTATGTTTTTTAATGTCCAATTTTAAGTGGGTAGGAACGAGGTGCAATTTTGGCAGTAATAATAATATTAATAATAATTTTGTTGAGAAAAAATCAAGCACTGACTAACCCCCAATCTTTATATTTTTAATATGCACAAATATAAAATGTCTAATGCTTAAATTCCTATTGAATTTTAATACTTACAGAATGAGAGTCGCAAGTTCCGGCTGAAGTTTTCCAGCACAGAGCTGTGCAGTGGCACCCAGCAGTGTGCAAGCTGTACAGCAATACTAAGGAAGTATTTCCCACTGAAGGCTGAGGGGGATCTTGAAGCAGTGATGGCATTTGAGGTTTGTCACTTCGAGCAGCCTTGAGTACTAGAAAGCGCTAGATATTACGAGCCTCCAGTTCTTCACTTTGCAGAAACCAAGAAAGCTGCTGTCTGCTTGTGTGTCAACGTATCTTCTGTCTCTACTGCAACTTGAAGCACTGTAGGTTGTTGTCAGATTGGAAGAAATTACTGACAACTGTATAGATTGCACATGGCTTACCCACTGACATATGGTTACCTGATTAGGTTAGGGCCTATACCAGCTTAGTGTTTGTACTTTCAATTTCCCATAATGCAGTGGTCTTTGTAAGTCAGCGTGCCCCATGCAAGTTGTCGTAGAACAATCATGATGTATTGGTGAGAATTTTCCTCCTTTTAGATGGGTCTTCACTTATATTTTTATTTAAAATTTGATATTTTTAAAAAGACTTGACAGTTGCTGGGATATGCGTGAAATTTGAAGGTGCATTTCATCAATATTTTTCTAAGGAGGGGGAGGTTTGTCAGTGTCCCCCTCTCTCGGCATTTTTTGGCCCGATTCCCTCTTTGTGGGAACCCAAAAAGCTGCTACATGTACTAGTACAGAGAACATGGTAGTACATTCTTGTTAGACTGTACTTATGCATGTTTGATATCACAAGGTGTCACACTCTAGGTAAAAAAACTGTGAAGTCAAAAGGTTTTATACTATTATTTCCCTTCGTTTCAGGAATGTATAGCAAAAGAAGACATGGATGAGGCCAGGAGTCTGGTGGGGGAGGTGTCAGTGGCTGACATGGCTAAGGTAACTGTCTATTATAAACTACATATATATATATATATATATATATATATATATATATATATATATATATATATATATATATATAGCTGCAATAACCTCCAGCAGCCCCCCCCCCCCCGCCCCTGTACAGATCCACTGAGTGGATGGAATGTTTGAAAACTGTTGTCTCTGTTGCAGTATTGCCCCCTGAACTTCATATCACATGAACTTGATAAGATTGAATCATTTTTTGCATTGTGATGGTAATACAAAACCATTTTGAAATACAAAATGTTAAAAATATGAGTATAAAATAAATGTAAAATATTAATGAAAGGAATGTAATTGTTACTGATACAGCAATTCTTACTGCAGTATGCTGATATTAAAGTAAAGGTTGTGCTATCATGCTAAACATATTATTATTTTTATTATACCTTCAAAGATAACAAATAATTTATTATAATGATAATATTCATTTTCCTTATGCCAGGCTCTCAGTGGAGAAATGTTTGCCAGCCTTCCTCTCTCCTATCACCATAGCAACATGCCTCAAGAGGAGCTGTCCACCATACTCCGCCTATGCCTGTCTGACAGTAGCTTCCCTGCATTTGTGGGAGAAGTTGAAGCAGAGCTCAAGAATATTGTGCAAAACAACAAACATTCATAAAAATGTATCTTCAGGAGTTTGTGCAGTCGTTTTCTTTTTCTTTCTTTCTTTCTTTCTTTCTTTTTTTTTTTTGGCTCCATGTTGACCACGTGACTATTGAGTAATTTTTGTTGTTTTAACAAAATTGTGAAGCAAAAGGACACTGGTTAGAAGAAACAAAGCAGACTTATCAAAAATGAATAAAAAAGTGAATAAATAAATAAAAAATAATAATAACATCTGTTACTAAAACTACCTGTAATAAAACGAAAATGTTTACATCATTTTGTGTTCTTTTTTTCCCCTCAAAAGTCTACCCTTTGCAGATTTCTTTTAAAACAATGTACACTTGAAATCAGCATTTTTGTAATAATAGGTTGTTTTACACCTCTAACTGAATTACAGTATGCTATTTTCCCTAACTTGTCATACTGGCACCTTTTGTATACTTCTTACAGAGGCGGATTTGGGGGGGGGGGGGAGTTCAAGGGGGTCCTGACGCCCCTTCGACTTTAAAAAAATCACACCAATGGCCTCCTCTTAAAATTAGAATTTTGACTTGTTCAATCATATAGTTGTAACCCATGCCAAATGGCACCGTTCGCCTTCTAAAACGCCAAACCCTACGCCAAGGGGGCGGGAGAGGATTGGCCTCGCACCCGCAGACACCCCTTCCAATAATCCTGAGTGGATGAGAACACAGCTGTTCACACCTTGGCGGTTTCGGATTTGAGTAGTCTATATGCTCTTTCAATTTTGACTTTGAAGTTGCTCCGGGTACTGTATGAACATATGAACAGTCTTGAGGCGCAGGGACCCAAAATAGGAAGGGGGTGCATAAAAAGAAAAATACTCAGTATAACATACGTCTGGTAAAAGCAATAGAGGCGACGCGACTTTTATAAAAAGTAAAACCTTTTTTTCTGATAATCCCACCGAGAAAATAGCACATTATTGATGAAATTGCAATATGACAGGCAATAATTCCTCCGAGAAGATGTCATTTTTTTCTGCTGAACTTGGTTAATTAGCAAGTGGTATGACGTGGTGTTATACCTGAAGCTATACTGAATCAATTCAAGTTCGATCGGAACGTTCCTAGTTAGTTGACTTCATATGTTTTTATTTTCATTTTATTTTGCACTGAGATAATTAACGTTTGGTTTCACCTTTGACGTTATAGAGCACGATGACAGGGACAGCTGTTCACACTTAGGCGATTTTAGATTTGGGTAGTACGTCTTTGCTCTTTAAGGCTCTATTCCCATAGATTTTAGATCGATCTATCCCCGCGGGGAGTCTCACTAGATTACTTTCAGATAATTCGACTTAAATGTCCGTCCCGCCTACTACAAGCTGTAAGGGGGTAATTAACTTTCGTGTCCGCCCGGCTGACAGCTATTTAGCGTGAACCCCCAGGGAGTTATGTCGATCTAAAGTAGGTCGATCTAATCTATGGAAATGGGGTGTAAGTGTTGACTGTCGAGTTGCCCTGAGACCCCCTTCGATTTCTGAAAAAGTCACACCGATGGTCCCCTGCAGGTATATGTCAAAATACTAGCTAGTATTATTAGATTAAAAATATTTAAAAATAGATAATTAAGAGAAGCTGTATAAATACTTTTGGTCCTTTTTTTTTAGATAAATTCAACCGAATTATGTTGGTACATATGAGAGTATACGGCATACAAGATTTGTGCTACTATGGTGCAACGTATAAATGGTACATGTAGATGTTTTTAAAATTGCTTTCGTTTTCACTTTCACTTATCAATTTTCTTGAAACTACTACAATAATAATAATACCGGTATAATGCATGCATTTTTGACAAGTCATATAAAGTGGCCCATTGACAGGCCCGATATCAGTCTCGATCCTTTCATTCATCTAACAAAACGTCTATATGCACAAAGGTGAGTGCCTGTTTCTTATATTTTTTCACATTAAATCAATTATTTTGTTACATCCTTAAGTTTGTACGTACGTGGCGGTAAAGACAGTGTTATAAAACTGAGGGTTTTTGGGAAAGATGGACAGATAATATGACACGGTTTAACTAATTTAGGTAAGGAACTTTAATCCCAACGACAAATTGCCGCTAATTTCGCTTTCTTCCGTTGTTATTTTCATCACAAAAGAGTCGGGAGTTTTGTTGATCTGCGGAAACCACGCCTCCGGGAATTCCTGCCTCGTTTTGACATCGTTGAAAATTAGGTCAAACCCGCCATCTTTAGGGAATCCCTCTGCGTGGCAAATGTGAAATTTATGTAAAACGACACAAAATGTCCAGATATCTTTCAGATCAGACGGGCGGAGGATGAGGCGTTTGCGTCAAGGTAAATGACTTAGTAATAGGGTATTTAGTTACATATATGCACTTATAAGTAGTGACAAACAGTGGGGAGATGTTACGGAAATTTTGAGGTTCTCCAGCGGTACGTCAGTGTCGTCACTGTCACTCAACTACTCAAGCGCAGGTACTTGAAAAAAAGAAAGATAGCTTACAAATAGTATGTTGTGCAGGTTTAAGGCATAAAATGCTGGAAACAGTACTTGTCTACGTGTCCAGGAATGACCTGCAACTGCATGATTGAGACTACGGTAGGGGATCGATGTTGGGTGAGACCCCCTCCCCCCCCCCCCCAAAAAAAAAAAAATAATAATAATAATAATATTAAATAAATAAATAAAAAAATTTTAAAAAAATGAAATAAATAAATGAATGATTTAATTAATACATATATTAATTGATTATAATAGGCAATAAATAAATAAATATTGGAAAATGAATAAATAAGAATAAAAGAAAATAATTGTCTATTTTTTTCTCCTCTCATATTGCAGAAACTGGACATTAAGTGGACAACACTGGGCACAGAGACTGATTTATCTGACCCCTCCCCCTGTCTGCCCCACCCCTGAGCTGAAATGAAGGTTGAGGTGGTGAGAACCCCCAGGAAATGGAGCTGTCTCGTCATCAATGTCCACATCAACATGTTCCTGTATGCTACTTGCTGGGCCATACAGACTAATACACTACCGGTGAGACTGGGTTTTTCGTTATTTTTGATTTTTGATTTTGATTATATACTAGTACATGTACCAGGTCTGTAGCCAGCAATTTCTAAAGGGCATTCTTTTTCTGAAAAATTGGACCTTATACTATAAAACCTACATGTACCTACTATATAGTAGATAAAGTTTTACCCAGAGGGGGCCTTTTCAGAGCCAAAAGGGGGGTTCTTTTGACCCCCATGAACCCCCCTGGCTACAAGCCTGTGTACAGTGTACATATTTGCATGACTGTACTGGTAGACATTTAAATTTAGAAACATTGAACTCTGTTTTGAACCTAACAGTTATTTCAGTGCATCTTGGCAATACAGTTTCACACACTGCTAGTGAGACTTGATTGTCATAGCTAGTATTTATTTTAACTTTAGTACATTAGTATTTCTGTTGTAATAGGTTTTGAAATTCAGAAATTTCATTCTGTTTTGAACCTCGTTATTTCAGTGTATCTCTGTAAAAGTGAAAACAATCAAATACATCATCACCAATGAGTTTTGATTGTCATTATAATCTGTTTCGATTCTGTATGTACATATATATATATATGTGACAGTCACTATGTAGTTTGAAATTCAGAAAAATTTAAATCTATTTTGGCCCTCCTTATTCCAGTATCTCAGCAAGAACCTAGGGGCCGACCCCCTCATATTTGGCTACCTCCAGAGCACCTGTGGGGTAGCCCAGTTGTTTGGTGGAATTCTATTCGGTAGATTTGGCGATGTGTTTGGGAGTAGAGTAGCCTTGACATTGGCCTTTCTGGCAGCAGCCATGTATTACTTCATGCTTGGAGCTGCGTACTCACTGCCGATGTTGTTCGCCTCCAGTTTGCCGAGTCTTCTAATGCATTGTATGACAGGTGAGTGGATATTAAAGGAAAGAGATAAATACCTTTTTTGCCAAAAATATTAAAAGAACAAATAATAATAGTAATAAAATTAAAAATAAATAAATAAATAAATAAATAGACATTTTCTGTCAGGGTTCTGATATTGTATCAATTTTGAAAGGAAAAATCTTTTTTCAGGGAAATGAAATGTTGTTGTGATGTACAAGATGTATTATCGATTAAAATCATCAAAAATAAGCTAGCTTAATTAAGATCATTATCATTGATATTTTTAAAACAAAGATGTCAAGCTTCCAAGACACCTTTACTTAATATTATAATAATCATTGATTTGCTTATAAGAATTACATGAATGAAAGTTTTCATGATTATGCCTGATTTCAGGATTTTAAGTCTTCATTTTGATCTATTTTTCATATGGTCTTAATGCAATGAGAAATGACAAGCTACCCTTTCAGGATTTTCAGTTTTTTACAGCTTTCGCACATGGATTTACTAGATAATTCTAATGTTTTATTTTATAGGTGGTCAGATGGTGATAACAGACCTCACAGACAGTGAGCAGAGAGCCGACGCCCTGGGAAAACTGTGGCTGTCGTACGGAATGGGCTCCGTTATCGGGCCGTTCATTGGTGGTTTTGTAAACAAGCACTACAGGTAAAGGACATGTGGATGTTCCTTTGATATAATTCTTTTGAGTGAGAGATTATATTTAAGATAGAAGAAATAAAAGTTGCAGTGTATTAAGATAATGTGAAATAGCAATATATTGATAATGCACAAGAATGTCGAAATTGACTGAATATTTTCTGTGAATTGCTTTTTTCAGAAGTATAATCAATTACTTTTCAATAACTTATTTTAGTTGAAACTAATATTTTTTTTAAATGCTTAATTACACATTACATCGTGTACAGAGCCAAGGTCAGGTGACCTTAACTGTAAACTTCCTCCATTTTTTAATTATTCGGTTTCATACACAGCATAAAATGTGTCCTTGACACAAACAGTTCATTAATAACCAACAAGATGCAAATCAAAAAAATCATTAAGCTAGGGAAGGTGCAGTATACTATGGGGAAACCAGAACACAAAATACAGATTATTTTTGCACCAGGACAATTCAAAATAATTGGAAAATGTCACTGTTTTTTTTTTTTTAATCAGTGAACAAACAGCTGCGTTTGTGGCGTGTGCAGGGTCAATGTTAAGTGTGGTCCTGGTGTGGTGTTTTGTTCCCCACAACACCAAAAAACTGGCACCAACTGCAGCTGATGAACTGGATGATGTGGAGCCAAGTGATCAAGACAAAGAGGCCGTAAAAGGTATGTGCATCAACATGGGTTTTCCCGGAGAGCTAGTCATCATTTGGATGGCGATTAGCCTCAAAAGACAGCCTATATTTCAAGAGATGGCTGGATGGCTTACAAAGTTTTTGGGTTGGTTGGGCTTGTTTGGACTGGACTCCCCGTAAATTGATGACCAAATTACAGATTCACATTATGGACTCCCTCTACCCCAAACCTGGTTCTTTTCTGTGTAAATTAAAACTATAGGGTTCTCTCTCTCTCTCTGTGTGTGTGTGTGTGTGTGTGTGTGTGTGTGTGTGTGTGTGGATATATATATATATATATATATATATATATATATTAGGTAGCCTGCTTTTAGATTTGTTGCTACCACTCAATAGGAATGTTCTAATTTTAAAACTTAATGACTTTAAAAAACAGTATTTGTAAAATTCACAATTTTTCCCATTGAAACGTTCAAGTCATTCATTACCATTGTCAATGGTCAGTGAAATTAGGAATATATCACATAGATATACACTGTGCCAGTATTTATAAACAGGCATAGGAATGCACCAATCATAGATTTTATGATTCTTTTTAATATTTCAGAACCTCCTGAGAACAAAGGCAGCAGTGTTTGTGATATAAAAAAGCTTTTCCGCTTATTAACCATTCCTGATGTGGGGTTCTTTCTTGCAGTAAAAGCTTTATCAGGTTTGTATGTAACCTCTGTGAAATTTGTTACTTTGAGGTGCATGGGCAAAACTTTTAGCAGTTTCTGTTTATAGCACTTTGTCCTTCTGTTATGTATGGTAAAATATTAAAAACATAAAAGGTGTGAGACACTGAAATAGCAGAATTTAATGCACCACTTCTTTTTGATTGCTTATCAGGTATACCACATTTAAATCTGTTCTGAGAATTACAATCTATAATCTGTTTTTGAGAACAACTTTGGATAGGATTTACCTTAATTGGTGGTAAAACAATAACTATTGAAATATTCAGAAAAACTGACATTTTTGCTACTCAGTAAACAAAGCAGGGATGATATATTTTGACTATTGGTAGATCTCTGACAAACCAAACCGTTAATGTGTACACTTAACACTTTCTTTTCTATGTTTTCTCAGGAATGCCGTATGCTGTATTCCAGTCCATGTTCCCAGTGGTGGCAATGACAGTGTTTAATTTACCTGCAGATAAAAATGGATATATTTTATCTTATCAGGCAGTTTTAACGATGGTAATCATTTTGTGTAGCTACTTGTATACCTGAAGGATATATTTATAAAGTAAAAGGAAAACCTAGATAATGAACACAACTACGTCTCTGTAAAGTTAACAGTATATGACAGTATGGCCCTGCCTCCACATGCGCCGTCGCTGCAGGGGCCTAGCAGTTAAACCTCAGAGCCAAGATCTAATCCTTTTAATAGCGTGTGTTGAGGTGGGGGACCATCAGGAATCGGCACCATCTCTTTTGAAGTGTGGTTGACCATATTTAGTTGGTGTATCAGTTATTACTCGGATCATCTATTCTGAACGGGTCCTATGCCTGACATATTTTTGGCCCTGATTTAGACTGGCTGTAGATGTTTTCACCTCCTTGGGGAGGAATTCAACCTGCCATGTGAGATTTTCCATTGACTCTTGAGATTTTTCATTGACTCTCGTCTAATGATGATAAAATGTTTAACTTGTCTAAACAAGATGACTTCAATGAGTCAGTCATGTGACTAAGCCGCTTTGAGGAAGAGTCAAAAAGCCATGCCTCATAGGTAGATAAAGTGAATGCAGTCTCTTTAGAAATCTTTCTTGTATACGTTTTATTAATGTAGGTACTATAATTTTTAACACAGATTTTGCACTTGATAATAAAATATACAGTATGTAAAATATATGATTCGAAGGTTTAACACCAAATATTCTGTAATTTTTTTTTTTTTTTATTATTCCAGCTCTCTCAAGGGTTTGGGGTTGGGTTTCTGACATCAAGATTCAGTGACGGTGCCCTTCTCAAGTTCTGCTTTGTGATATTTACCTTGTCATATTTATTGATGGTGAGGACATTTTACAGGTTTCACTGCATATTTAAACTGCCAGTTCTATTGGTCATGACTTACAAAACTTTCAAGGACCAGTTGATCATTTTGCTCTGTCAGTAAGATGTGTGAAAAGTTTTCTGGTCTGGTAGATTTTTTTTCATACATGTAACTGTTGAATGTCCGGTTGTTTTGAATAGAATAATCCACATTCTCCATAGAATTATTCCAGAAAAGAAAAACATCATAGTATTATGATTATGATTAATTTATCATATATTACTTATTTATCGCTTATTTATTTGTAGAACAATGCTGTTAGATGTCTATGTCCATTATTGTACCTTATTTGTGAAATTGTAAATCAATCAAGAATTCTGACAGGCTCTGACTGATTGAACAGAATAATTCACAACCCTCTTACAATAATTTCAGAAAAAAAGAGCATCATAGTATGATAATCATTGAAAGATTAATTGATGATAAATCATCCTTAAACTTGCAGGCTCTGGTTAAGGACGTGATCCTAGTGTGCATTGTGAGTACTCCACTGACCATAGGTGTGGCAGTTCTCGTGGTGACCACTACCAGTGAGATGACCAAAGTGATACCAGAAGCAGATACAGGTATTATAATAACATCTGTAACATAACGTTGTTTGCCTGACAATGCAGTTAGTGGTCTGTGTCCATGATTAAATTTATCATTATTATCCTAAAGTTAACAGGGAAATGATCAAAGTGATACCAGAAGCAGACACAGGTAATAACATCTGTAATGAAATGTTATTTATTTAAGGATGCAGTTAGTCGTGTATGTCCATGCTTGAAGGTGCATATCAATAACTTTTTTCAGTGCAACATATTGATAGCCATGTGCCTTAATATCTATAAACTTACTGGGGTAATTTATAGCAGTTAAATACAGGCCAAGTTTGAACATCAGGTTTATTGGACCATTTTTTCCTTGCAGGCTCCATTCTTGGTCTCTCAATGGCTGTGGATTCTCTAGGTGGTATCATCTCCCCAACACTGGGAGGGTTCTTACTGAAGACCGTGGGGTTCTATGCCTTTGGATACCAAGGCTGCATCTGTAGCCTCTTGGTTGCCATTGCACTCTTTTGGAAGCTGAAGGATTAAGGCATATGTCATATATCTACCTGTCTGTCTGTCTGTCTGTCTGACTAGTATTTGTCATTTTAAAGTTACATTTGAATGTCTGTGGAGCGTGAGTTCCCAGTTACACATATAAACCACTTCTGTTAGTTTCTTATATGATTAAAATTAAGTTGACATGCCAAGGGATAAACCAAATTAATCACTGGATCAGCCATAAGAGAGTTTTAAACTGCCCATTCAAATTTTTGTTGTAAATTTGACCTACTTATCTGCCCCATTGGTATACAGCACAGAATGCAAGCAGAAAAATCAGTTCAAATTTTATTTTTGGGTTTTGGGTTTTGGGCTCATATTAAAATATGAAACAATGTCTTATGGTATTTCTGGAAGTTATACTATTTGAAACTATATAGTGGCATTTGTTTGGCTTTTGTGGCAGAAATGACTTCAAATGGTACTTTTAAGTATGTATGTGGTGTGTGGTAGGATAGATACTAGATAGATAGATAGATAGATAGATAGATGGATATATACATTGAGAGAGATATGATTATACACATAACACCATACAATATTGATTAGCTAGTTAACTAGAGCGATCAACCCTAATTTTGAAGAAATCACATTTTTTTTTTTTTTTTTTTTTTGCACAAGTTTTTTAATGTAAAAAATATGGATAGGGTCCTAGTAAATTTAATATAGTATTTGACCCTAGCATAAACCTTTTTTGTGCTCTGAAATTGCTCATATTGTGCATTTAACATGCTCCTGCCCCTTTTAGAAAAGTAATTAAAAGCTGCTGTGCTATACCTGCTAAATCATTTGTTCAAAAAAAAAAAAAAAGATAAAAAATACGTCTACCTGTTCTATTTACAGATAGTAACTGCTCTTTTATTTACCAGTTAATATATTAATTTTGTCTAGCCTAACATATATTATATATTGCATTTATAATTTATTTTAAAAATTGGTTGAAGCAGCTTTTATATAATTATTTAATTTGTTGGTCTTCAATGCAGTCATTGCAGCTCATAATATCAAAAAAATAGTAGCTTAAAGGTGCTAGTATTGTTTGCTTTGGTGCTTATACATGTACATAAACCTTTATCATGCTCAGAAGTACATCTAGGCTTTTGGCTCACTAAAATACACAAGACGTATTTTCCAGCCACTCATTGGCCTCGTTTAGAATAGGGGACTAACTAGTCCAATGGTCAAATATGGCCGACCTACTTGAATACTTCCCCACTGGATGTCTATTCAGTGTCTATAAGCAGAATAGACAGCAAGCTTTGTAGTGGGTCACCATATTTGACCCTTGGACTAGTTAGTCCCCTATTCTGAATGGGGCCATACTGTAAGAATCTCTTAGTTCCTACAGCTGTGTGTATCACTTCACTGTGTTTAAAACTCAAGAATACTCTTTAAGTGTAACTTTTCAGTCCAAAGATTTATATTGGGTTAAGCCGTGTGAACATCAACGTATATTCTTTGTATTATCACTGCCCTTGAAATTGTGAAAATGAAGAGGAAGATAAAAGGGTGTATAAACATTTTACCTCATACATACCGGTGCTTATAGCTTTTACATGTACAGCTTTTACATTATGGTTTCCTAAAAGGGAAAACAGGGAAAACTGAACAAATATGACTGTACATAAACAGGAAGTTTGTCAATTAGCCCTTGGACAATAGGGACGTCTGAAAAATATGGCTGTTACAGTATATATGTTTGTTATTTATAAGTTTCATTTAATCTCTGTAGCTAGTGAAAATTAGGGGACACAAAAACAAATCTTGTTAAAAGTTTTCATGTTTTTAGTTTTTGATATGTTTATTGTTTTGTCAACTACTGTATAAGTAATGTCTGTCTCAGAAAGTTTTGTCTGCTCAAAGCAAAAGTATGTAACCACCACGTGGCCTAAAGCTTTATGCACTTAAATCTCTGTCCTCTCTGCCACGTGGCATAGTCACGTGCTAGTCACGTGCTAGTCAAGTGACTCGAACTACAATATTAAGTGGGTGCCGGTTTCCCAAACGACTCTTAGTCGAAAGTTACTCTTAGTTTTAAGAAATGCATTGTTAATTTGAAACCAAGATACGTACAGGTCAGTCGCAATGTAATCCAGGAGTTAAGACAGTTATTCAAATATTCATATTTGCAATGATCGTTCATAAGAACTCGTACGTGTATTTGTACACCCGCGTGAGGTGAAGGGTCAATAATAATATTTTATTACGTTATTGAATTCCATTATCTCTTTATTAACGATAAATGCTCCTAGTTATGGAGATTTTGTAATACTACTCCTACTTGCAGCTGTTAACTAACCTGACATTAAAAACCTACCAAAATTATTGTATTGCAGATTGTTTTTATTTATAATGTATTAGTTGTTCATTGACTGAGATCTTCGTTTGTTTGATCTCTCTCTCTCTCTCTCTCTCTCTCTCTCTCTCTCACGAGAAGAGGCTTTTGTCACATGAGATATAAGCCCACACTTTCGATGTCGGAAATCGTGAAACACGAGTGTTTCTTTAAAAAAAAATGCCTGATGTTCGCTAACCAATTGCATCCTAAAAAGGGTCTGATGAAAGGAATGCAACTCGGTCAGAAGGATGTGAGAGTGCAATTGCTCACTTTATCTCCACTATCACAATACTCCGTGCTTTGGTAGACGTTCATCTCAATCACAATGTTTTTGTGACGAAGCCATTACTATGACTTTCGCCAAGGACGTAATGTTTTTACCTTTGTTGGGTTACTTGTTTACAGTCTAACTCACAAAATAATAGGCAGATTTCGATATCATTTTCAGGATAGGTCGGAAACGGGCTAAGAATGGAACATTTTTATGGTTGTCCATTAGTTAATTAATTCATTATTGTAATAATTATTATTACTATTTTTTATTATGTTTAGTTCTGTGAGTGATTATTTTTGTAACTATGAAAATCAAACAAACTGACATTTATTGAAGAAGAGATATTTATTGAACATTCGACAAATAGGATATAGTAAAGGCAGCTTTTTTCTTTTAATTTCATATAAAAATTAATAAATGTGATCTTATGATTATACCAAAAAGGCAATGGTTATCTTGAAGATTGGTTACACACAGTATATACACATAATCTTTCTTACTTGTCCAAATTTCGTATATGACACAAGTGTATAAATAACTAGAAAAGGCTAAAGAACTTTACTGCCTGTTCTTCTCTTTCCATCATCGAGATGAATGAGACAAAATACGTGTACTTCATTAAGGAATAGTGCCCCACTGCAAAGACTATGCTTTCCGATCTTCACGTAATGTATGACATTTATTTAATTAAATATCATTATTTTATTAATCATCATGGGGACAGGGTAGAAAATGGAAGCTCCTTATGAAATACACCAAAGAAGAGGGACACAAACCGTGACGGGTATTATTCCATGAACATATTTCCAGCGCAAGTCACGAATCGATTTGTATATTCATACCGGATATTTATAACGTATGCATGTCTTTTTTCTCAAAATCAAATTATTAATCCATCTTGTCTTCCGAAAGACAGTGGCATCCATTTAATGTCCACATGCATACATATATTTATATCAGGCTTCCCGCGCCGAGTTTCAGAAAAAGCTAAAACCTGTACCGAAACGGGTAGAGGCACGTTGATAATTAAGGCGTTTCCAGTAACCTCTGGAACACAGGGTGTACCACTAATGAACCAGGCTAGATACATGTGGTACCCTGAGGTTCAGAGATTGCTGGTGACTTTAGAGACATGATGGCAAAAGAGAGAGAGAGAGAGAGAGAGAGAAGGGTTCCACCAATCGTTGACTGAAACTCGGGGTACTATCTAGTCTGGTTCGGTCATTGGGCCAGACTCTTTCTGAATCATTAATTTGAGCTTATGGTGCCGGATCCGAAGAGCAGAGGGCAGCTCCAATCAAAATACAACACGTTTCACGTGTTTTTACCTCCTGTCTCAATATTATGTTATTGGTCTCAATGTTATTTGGCATACGGCGCTAAATGCGTCCAATATTGAACACCATATCATGTCGGGTCAGAAGAGACGCCATTATGGTGATCTTCAGGCCATCACCTAAATAATGTTGTTCGCAGGCACTCGGGTCCAATCATGGTGAGACATTGTTATTCTAGCCTAGAATCTAACATATGATGGATCCGAGTTCTAGCTATTGAAAAGGTACAACCTGTCATGGCGTCTTATGTCATGTGACATGGCAGACGCAGGGTTCACGTCTGTCACCTTTGCTGTCATAAAAAAGAGTGTACGTTGGACTCTTTTGATGCTAGAAGGCAGTCATCCTAGACGCAGGTGCCAGGTTCGGTACATTTGCTGTTTTAAAAAGTGTAACCGTCTAACACCTCTAATGTCAGGAGACACGGGAAACACATTTTTGTCTGATCAATTTTCCTGCTGTGTCAAGAGATATCGCAGCGTCCCCAACCGGCGTTTTGTATGTAGTCCATATGCTACAAACCCAGAATCTTTCAGGATCTTTCATCATTAAGCTCTTCATTACGCTGATCATACCATGTCATATCATGTGATATCGCCGACATTTAAGAACACGACATAAACATTAAACGCGTTCCATCTTTGTGTGATAGCGGTTCTTTATTTCCTCTTTTACCCAGAGTTAGCCCTGCACCCTAAAGTTGTAGGTGTCAGAGCATGGAAATGTAACTGGAATAGGAAAAAATGAGATAGACGAATTAAATATCAGGTAAAGCGTGCGGGTTTAGACATGGAGCTTTCTGCATGTATGTCTCATTCGCATTTAAATAAATAAATAAATAAATAAATAAATAAACAGACCAGATTTTTTCACTCCATCTTCCTTTTAGGTAGGACTACATGTACATCTGTGCAACAATTTAAAAAAAATTCAGCTTTATGAAGGAAGCACCTTCAGCAAATGTCTACATATTTATTTATTTATCAAGTTATTATTAATCATAAATTAATGAAAAAGATATATAATAATAATAATAATAATAATAATAATAATAATAATAATAATAATGTTATAAATGTTACCATCTAAAATATTCCAATATATATATATTTCATAGTGCTTCTATAAGTTCTGATATTTTAATAACAATCATTATTATTCATATAATAATAATTATTATTCTTTTTTTTCACACCTCGCTCACCTTGTCTGGTCTGTTAATGGTTACGTCACATGAAGTGGGACTGTTTCAGGCAGCCGCTCATTTTTGTTTCGCTGTAAGTAAAAGAAAAAATTCCGTAGATAGAAAAAACGTATTTTATCGCTGTCGTCAGAAAAATGTTCAATTTTTTTTTTTTGCACTGCAAGACGTAATGTGATAAATATTGCATGTTTTAATCTGACCAGCAAGTATTTTGTTACAAACGGCTGTCGTCAAGAAAATGTATGAATAAATAAAACAAAAATGTAAATAGTGAATAACAGGAGCTAATAAAACAAAAGGATAAAAGTTGTGAAGAAATATAAATGCATTATTTACAAAATCAATCAAATAACAATCCAATCAAATATTAATTCAAATTGATAAATAAGTCAAATAGATGAGTCCTCATAACTATGATCAAGTACATTTTAAAATTGAATGAAAAAGTGACCGAGTGGCCAAGAAGGGGAATCGTTCAAATGTCCTCTGTTTAGTATCATTTTGCTTGGACAAAGACATTCACAATACAACAAAAGCGCGACGAGACGCATCTCGGTATACAAGTCAATAGCACGTGTTGTGGAGCTAATCTGACTTCTGTATTAAGACTACCGGCTGTGTTTGGAGATCAGCAAACGCCACACCGGAGACCTGTTCCCCAAACAATTTCAACAAGCGGTTATAACTATCGATCCGTCATTCAAACACAGAGAGCTTAAAACGTCGATATGAAGTGCTGTCTCTTTCTCTGCTACGCTTCATAAAACAGAAGCTGATTATTCAGGATATTGCAAATACTGATATAAAGAGCAATCCCTTTTGTTTGCTTGGAACTATTATGTTTGCTACTGTACGCAGATTACAAGTTAGGATATTGAATGCGTCGACATTAAGGGTTGCCTTTTCTCTGTTAAAACCACGTAAAATAGCAAATGACAGCTGAGGATGTTAGACTTGTTGACAGAAATCGCGTGCATGCCTCTTAACGTGCAAGCCATGCACCGCGATAGGGAGCACGTGCTATCTTATCTTTCTTAAGTTCAACTCGTGTGATACTTAAACTTGGTTATACTCAACCGTCTTCCTCAATTTCTTTGCAGATTCATTACTCACTGTAGTTACTTTTTATGTAGCGACGTACAGATGTCATATTGCAACATCTTATTTAGCTTTCATCATGAAGATAGTAAACTATCCGCCTTCTTTTGCTTTGCCTTTTTTATTCGCATGGAGAAAGACCACTATAAAGCAGACTGTATTGAATATATCGTTTTTCATTGTCATATTCAATTTCTGCGTGGAGGCTGAACGTTGGGATGATAAAGCGTTCATCAGAAAAAAAAATCACTTTCAGTAATAGGTGTTTTGTCAATAGTCATGATATACGCATGTCATGACACATATAGCATCATGGATCCATTAAAAAATTTTTGAATTAAAAAGGCCCCTAAAATGTGAAGATTAAAAGGACGGAATGATGTTCCTACTGTTATAAAACAAAATATGCACAGGTGATAATGTTTTATGATAATAAAACTTTGTAAAATGAATAATTATTTTTCTTTTTATTTTTTGTCGCTATATATTTATCGAAACTCGCGCAAGGGTTACACTGAGTATTCAGATATGAAAATGTCAAAACTGAATTAGTCCTGAAACTGCTTGGAATAAACAGCCTTGTATTTTACCATGGAGTCTATACCTCCGCTAAATGTGTTCTGGCCTGACGCTACGGTGGTACTGTACCCCGTATTTCTGTATTTCAATCAGAAGCGTGTATATATATACTATAATACATTAACAGGTTTCATAAATCGCACTGGCATCGAAGTAAAATATTCATAACCATTACAAAAGCAATGGCTGTATAAAGGCTATGCATTGGAATACATGTACAGTATCACAAAACTGTGAAGATGCACCATCGCACTAATAGGTATTGGTTCAGCCAGCCTAATAATGGAATAGATGCGGGTGTCCATTATTGATATTCTCCATACCGCCTTTACTGCTTTCTACAATAAAATGCAGATGAATTAGGATAATTGATATAAATTTTGTCGCCAAACGGACAGGGAGCATGCAATCACTAATGGGTTTGGGTAGCATCTGTGACCGACCTCAGTATTGATTCTGGTCATTATTTGGATGTAAGGCCCCATTCAGAATAGGGGAACAACAAGTCCGAGAGTCAAATATGGCCGACCCACTTGAATACTTCCCCTCGGGATATCTATTCAAAGTCTATTAGCGGATTAGACGGCAAGCTTGGTAGTGGGTCGCCATATTTGACCCTCGGACTAGTTAGTCCCCTATTCTGAATGGAGCCTAAAATAGCACTTGAATTCTTCACTATGCTGACATATGCTGGTGAAACCCACGTTATATTGTAGAATTGCCCCTGAAAGCTTTCTGTTGTTAAATATGAACAGCATAACATCATTTTATTCTTTGTCATATATGATCATATGTAACTATTGTAAGTTCAGAATATACACTGTATCAGTGTGGCATTTTAATTTTAAAAAAGCGCCATGAAACGAAGATGACAATAACAATATAATAAACCTGCAGCAATGTTGACATAATTGTAGAAAACTGTAACGTATTCAACAATATTTTCGGACAATTGTGCATATGCCGAACGATATTATGCGCAACAATAAGGTGATACAATAAATGCGAGGCGGTGCAATACAACTTCAGTGCACTTTAACATATTGTTTGACAGTATATGATACAACGTAACCAACTGAGCTGCGTTACAAGCATATATCTTGGAAATCCGCACAACAATGTATCAAACTTTTTTAAACAGTAAACCTATGATATTCAGACCATAAGTCGAGCGAAGCATTTTGGGTAACAATAGTCAATGCAAATGCAATGCAAAAATTTTAAATGAACTGCAATAGTATATACAATAGTTTGATACAATACTTAATGCAATGCAAAAAATTATTATGAACTACAATAGTATATACAATAGTTGATACAATAACTGCAATATATGAGACGTTCCTATGGCGTCATATTTTAATTATCACAAAATCTAAAGCAATACTTGTAACTGCAAAGTGACTGCTACGTGACAGCAAGCAACTGGGTCACGATACTTTCAAACCATAGTATTTACTTGTACTAATAATATACACTGCAATGTTTTTTAAAAATGTATAGAGCAAAAGAAAATATAAGTAAAATTAATAAAAAAGATAGGCCCTACATGTTAATAAATAAATAAATAAATAAATAAATAAATAAATAAATAAAATTAATAAATAAAATGACAATGAAAAAAATAAATGACGCATTTATTCGCTCATTTCTTTAGTGAGCATTGCTAAAGATACAATGGTGACAGTACAATAAATTTTCCAGATAAGCACAAACACTGTGAGCATAGAAATACACAGATAAAACAAAATACAGCAACGTGGCGTCACTGGCAGACATCCGGGTCCCGTTCCACACAGATTTAGTCACATGTTAGGGCGTATTCCCATAGATTTTAGATCGATCTATCCCCGTGGGGAATCTCACTAGATCACTGTCAGATAATCCGGCTTAAATGTCCGTCCCGCCTACTACAAGCTGTAAGGGGGTAATTAGCTTTCGTGCCCGCTCGGCTGACAGCTATTTATCGTGAACCCCTAGGGAGTTAGGTCGATCTAGTTTGGATCGATCTAATCTCTGGGAATGGGGTCTAAGTCTTAACTTATGGACCGAAAAAGTCAGCTAAGTTTGTCGACAGATAAATCGGAAGTAGTACTGTATTTGTACTTTTACATTAAGTGACTTTTTTATCTTTGAATTAGACAAAAAATTTTTTTGATTAGGAGGGATTTGTACAGTGGCAGTAGTCTTACAGTTTCTTGCACTATTCACTTTCCAAACTACTTACGGAAGAGTTGGACAAGGCTAACGTTTTTTAGGATTCTAGTTGTTTTATTTCAGCCATCATACTACTACAGCTTTATCCTGTCAAAAGAAAGTACAATAACAATACAAACAATGCTTAAAACTGAAACCACAATTTGACTTTTGTTCTGCTGTGAAACGGAACTCAGAATTTACCATATTTTTCTTCCTGGGATTCAATCTACTTACCGACATGTAAACCTTGGTAAGAGATAAAAGATATGAGAGTAGGTGAATAGATGAAAAAAATAAATAAAATAAATTAATAAACAATCAACAAGTGAATAAATATAATAATCTAAAAATAAGATAAGAAAATCAACAACAATAAAGATCATTTTAACCAGATAACTTAAAATAAAAAATAACAGTAAATAAAATAAAATCAAGATAAAAAACACACCATAAAGTATACCCTCCATCGTAAGTAAGAGTGTGCCAGTAGGCAACCAAGTGTGCAGTTGGAACCACAACAGTATTGAAAACAACAAAGTTTAGAGGGACGATGGTCGCATTTGGTCATCTCGTCATAGGTAACAGTAATGGAATATTATAAAATAATAATATACCAGCTTAATTAGCCTTACTCAGTACCTACATGTATAAAGTCTATCTACTTTATTAGATTCTCTTAAGTAACCTCCAACTTTCTGACATTCATGGTGTCGCCAAGAAGACGGTGAGATTAGAAAGATGCAGGAAAGCATTACTGACACAAATCTAATACTATCACACCATAGTAAATCACCCTGCGCGTCACAGCGTCGAAATATCTGTTTTTCCTTGGGTTGTTTATGTCTCCCTATCATCTTCTCCTATGTTAGTGTATACTGAGTTTATCAGAATCTTAAGATACCGGAACCTATCTTTTACTGTATCTCCATATGGTCAATCTATGTCTCCCTAAATCACCATGAAACCCATGGTTATGTACAGAACTCCCGGTATTTGGTCACATAGTGCACTCTAATATCGGGGGGTGGGGGTGGGGGTGGGGGTGGGGCTCTGAAAAGTACACAAAATTAGAGTATAAGCGATACAATAGGCCTAATTCCCATACAGTAATTTTGTAACATGCTTCGAGCGGACCCTGTGGCACGTACATGTACAGTAGGGAAAGATGCATCGAAACATAACACAAGTAACAAAGTTACCCCTGGACCCTTGGCTCACAAGAGCTAGAGGCAGCGACAAATGATGTTATTGATCCCGTAATTGCCTTGATCTGTCTGCAGGCAAATATTTGCTGCGGGCCTGGGTTCCAGTGCGAGATCAACACGCTATACCAATGGTGAGCAAAAGTCGAGGACGAGCTGCGAGAAATGTTTAAAATGGATTATAGTAATGAAAAAAAAAATTTCAATAGAAATTTGGTTCTCTTATCTTGAACATTTTAAAGCGGCATTTTTGCTATTCAATATTACTGCCGATCAACTTTGGTGTAATCCTTTCCACTTTTCATGTTCACTTCTCATTTTTTAAAATTTATACCTAAACTTCCTTGCTTTTTATATTTGTTTGCCTGAATGGTATATAGCTTTTGAAATCGTAAATCGATCCAACTCCTTGGAGACTCTTGCTGACTGCAATCAGACTAATAAGTTAACGAACTGGCGTTGAATACAATACAGAAAAACTGGTGATTATACGAGTACGTTGGAAACAAGAGGAGGCGTGTTTAGTCTTGATTGCATTCAGCGAGAGTCCCTTCGGAGTTGGATCGATCTACCTAGAACAGTAGCTTCATTGGGAATGGTCCCTTAGTAACATATAACCAGTATAGAAACCGATGTACTGTACGCAAGGAGGCTGTGGGACAGTCATGCGTTTATCATCTTATCTATGCCCGTCAAGATATATCAAAGATCAATCCAGAAATCAAGTAATTCAACAAAGGAAACAAACTGATACAACGTCATTAAAGCTTATGATCCAAAACGTTTCGTAAAAAAATCTTTTAATATTGCCATATATGCCATATTTCACGGCGGAAGAAGCCTCGGTTTAGAAATACCGGTTTAAGCGTGCTTTAAATATTAGAATCGGTAGGAAGACTGATCGGCTGCCTTGTAGTCAATATCCTTATTTAATAAACGAGCAATATGAAACACGCTTTTAACATCGTGCTGTTGATAATTATATACATGTATATATCCAGATACAATTCTAAGAGTCTGACTATGCTTTGCAAAAAAATCCTTAAATAATTGCCTTAGTTTACCACAAAACCCATGTGTCTCATCATTCTCTATCAATACTTCGAATCACACAGATATATTTTAATCACGACTTGATATAAATCACATTTACGTCCGTCTTATCGCGGTTTAAGTCGCATTCTTTATAATTAAACCACAGCACAATACTATGAATCTTGTCAGCGCTTCCCTGCAATGTGAGCAGCTTCCGAGTTAACCAGGTTAGGACAGATAATCGATATTGTTTTGAGGAGGATCTGATTCTCTGTATCGTTGTTTAAGAACAGCTTTCGCTATGTATACAGTATATATCCAGTATGGCAGTGGCAGTTCTAGATTTTTCTCGTTCCCTTTCGAAATATTAAAAAAATTGACACAAAAAAGTCTGGAAATAATGTAATTCTTTATTTTTTTTATCCATGTTCGAATACTAACGACATTTAGAAATTTGTATTTTTTTGTAAGTGCAATATCTTACTTGTTTTTCATTTTAAGCAAACACTCAAGTGATACAGATTACATTTTAAATGGTATGAGGTATTCCCGCTTTATAAACGCACCAGAACTATTTTCCCAGCCGAATAGGTTACAATGTATGTATTTGCCTTTCTTGGTTTGGTACCAGTCTAACTCACAAAATTACGGAATGATTTTGATAAAATTTTCAGAGCAGGTCAGACGTGGACTTCTTCAGAATCGACCAGATTTTGGCACCGATCCGCCGATTAATTCATTCATTAATGAGAACGGAGTTGTCTTGGCGCAGGTCGGCGTGCTCTGAGTTCTTGTCTAAATGTTAATGGATTTTGCCGTTGTTGCAGTGGGCCCTTGGCCCCATCGATTGGATCTTTTCCCTAGAAATGTTGTGTGTGTGTGTGTGTGTGTGTGTGTGTGTGTGTATGCTCGCGCGTGTCTGTGTTTATGTCTGTGCGTGCACGTGAATGCGAGCTTGCGTATTTTGAAATGGAGACCGTAATCGGGGTATTTCTGCAAAATCTGGTTTCTGTATCTTACCAATACTCATCGCAAGAAGCTAGCTTGACGTCCCCTTCCCCCTGTCTTAACCTACGTCTGACTAGAGTGAAGACGAAGCCTGGTATTTGATTAAGGAAAAACAGTTTTGTTCTGTGAATTGTACACGTATGTAATGGCTGAGTACCTAAAGCAGATATTGTGTTTTCAACATGTTCTTGTCACAAAGGTGGTTTATGGTAACGAAGAAAAGATGTGATTGTGTGTGTGTGTGTATGTGTGTATGTGTGTGTGTTTAATGCAATGCGTGTAACTCAAGGGACGCCCTCCTAACATCAAACCGTCGCTTAGTGACTGAACAGTCTGAGAAGCGCAACCTGGCGGCTCCTTAATTCCCAGCCGAGACTTAAAAAATCTTAACACCAACATGTCTGACAGAACCACAACCAATGTCTGAGAACCGTTGCCAACGGCCGATTCTCCAGAGCCGACAATCTGTAGTTTCAGTCTTGCCTTCATATAAGGTCATTTCATCCCTACGGGATAGTTTTCCAGAGCTCTGCCTACTGTTTGCTTTAAGTTCAAACTCCGCTGAATAATAGAATCGGTGGAAGTTATTTCCCAGGAGTGAAAACGAAGCCAAAAAGAGGTTTCCAATGATTTTGATTTTTTTTGTGCTTCAATAACCTCTGCAGAGTTTAGTTCATTTTTTACTCACGCGTTCTGCGTAAACACTATATCTATATACATTAAAGGGATAATAACTCTTCTTATGAGATCTATATTTCACAATAAAAACATTGTGAATAACTCATAGAAATATAATATATTCCATTTTACCACAAAAACGGCAGTTATAGCTATTATTCTGTTATCTGAGCTTGTCTTTAGACCACGTGACCTCCATTGATGGATATACTCTGTTAAAATCTCTTAAGAGATTTTAACAAAAAAACAAACTTTTTAGTAAAAAAACCAGGGACTATCTTTGAATGTAAAAATGGATTCATTTACCATTGGTAAGTATGAGAAAATTGTTGTTAACTCCAGGAAAATTAATTTTTTGGCCGAAACGAAGAGTTATTATCACTTTAACTTTTTTGTCCTTCAACCTTTCTCTAGTTTGCTAAAATTCCAAAGTTTCTCTGTGGTTATTCTTCTGGTAGAATATGAGGTAGAGTGTAAATAAATGTTCTATGAACAAGGTTTATTTTGAATCAATCTACGTGTACAGTACATCAGGTTAACTTGTGATATATGCTTTGCTGCAAGAGTAGGTTTACGACGAAATGCCATAACAGTTCCATAAAAACAACCTTAAAGTTCACCACACTCTCAAGGAATATGATAACATTATATGAAAAAATCAATACTGAGTTGCAGCGTACTCAACATTGAAGTTAACACTTAATCAAAAACATAAATCTTGTCAATTAACTCGATGAAAAAAATATACAAAAACCCATTTCCTTGGTAAAAGGTTTGTTCGTCAATTCAGAAAAAAATGCATTCTATTTTTCTAAAGCTTTCGCAGCCTTCAAGCATCGGTAAGATTAAACATGGCGACAAAACACCCATCTGCAACTTCCAGAAAGTAGAGAGTACGTAAGAACCTCAATGCTCGTCGCATCCAGGCAAGACATAACAAATCCATTTGTCGATCGCGGGGCTTCCGATAGTAAATACAGCGCTAATTTGGTATCCGCCCGCTGTGCAAATGTTGTAAACCCTGAAGATGGATAATTAACTGCATCTTACGCATTTTACTTCGATAATGATTCAAATGAACCACAAGACTGTGTCACTAATATATTAGGCCTTGGTCAGACGTTACTATTTGTCTTTTCATATTTTATTCTATTTCATTATTATTTTTTTTTTGACAATCAATGGCGTTTTTTTCTAATCTGATCTCTTGCCATTGCTAAATTCTTTTTTTTTTTTTTTTTTTTTTTTTTTGTATGTAAAATTTCCAAGTTTCAAAAACCAATGGATTTACACATTATGACATAAACACTTGAGTTCATACTGTAAAACCCGGAGATGCACAGGGACTCAGCATTAGGTATTCAATATATCATGGAAATATATGACATTCATAATATTATCTACCCGCAGTCCTGAGAACACAATACTCGAACAATTATAATGTGATTTTCACTCATGTGCTGTTACCAAGGCAACGCGATGTCAGTGAATTAAGGAGGTGATATTGTGGCAAACAGCGCGTCTTAATGTTGACATTAAGCGAGTATTCTACACTGGCAGGGACTTGCCAGCCAGATATAATATATAAGAGCAGATATTGAAATGTCTCAGATATGTTTCAATCTGAAAAGAGGTCAATTTACTTCTTATGTGGGATGTTTGTTTTTGTTTTTGTTTTTTTAAATATTTTGTATTTAAAAAATAAAACAACAAACTTTCCGTCTGAATGATATTAGCTGAATATCCAAAAAAGACTTAATCTTCAAATTCATATTCAGCGTCTTATCACATTAGTCCATATATAGACACCATCTATCCTAGGACTAAAACGTTCTCATTGAACCTCCAGATATTGAACGGCATTTACTTCAAGCTAACCAGGGCCTTTATCGTTTGCAAACCTCGCTCTCTTGGGAACCCCATGAATATAACCGTGCCTCATCTTTAATAGGTTGCTTGGTCCTGGGAGAGGCAATACAATCCATTAGCAAATAACCATTACCGATAACAAACGTCATGATTCTGGCATCGGGCCGTCAACGGGGCATAACGCACGGGCTCAAACCATTTGACACGTGCGATATTATTGGAGTGCGCGTCGTTGTATGATGCTTAATATCGGGAGAGATCAATGATCAATATGACTGCACTATTTGCTGAACGGCTTTGTAACGCATGTTTTGTGTCAGTTAGAGATGTACAGTGAGTGCTCCGACCTCGTTGATTCCAAAGGAATGGCCTCGACCGTTTTAGAAGACAATGCAGAATTACTGCATTTGAAAAAAGCATGACTGACGAGAAAAGTAGAAAGCATTTAATAACCATGCAATTAGTTGAAACTTTATACTTTGAATAGCTTATTTGATTTAGTTTTCGGTAGAAAAAGATCGAGATGTTATCAATTTCCGTCAACAGTTTTTTCTCGAGTTGGCAAAGAAAGAAAAGTTTGCAATTTTTATAATTATTCATCATATATCTCATTAGTCCAGCTTTCTCTAGTTTCCACAATATTTCGGCCGCTTGCTATTGTGTATTTGCTTAGAAACTGACGCGCGAATCTTTATCGCAGGTGGACTAATTTCGCGACATAGGCTTAATAACTACGCAAGCTGACATACCATACTTCTGTAGCAGATACAGGCGTTATCAGCTATATGTATGGCACTCTTAATAACGCAAAACGATTTATCTATTTGCACAGTTTTTCTGCATAGTCGACAATGTGTATATGGGTAGGCTGATTACTTTTGTAATACAGTGTGATCATACGGCCTAACTGCTATAATTGCCAATTTCCTCAAACACCAGCTTATATTACATGCTGAATAAATGGCCTAGATGCCTTATAAGTTACGCAGCTGGCAACATGCTTATCTAAATAAGTCACGACGACTCCTTGATACATGTATAAAGCTGAGGTTTATCTTTTCGCGTTGAAATATTTATGCGCAAGCCGTTCGGTTTTATCTGAATTGTGAGTGACGATATTGATTATAAAACACGATCGCATATATCAGATTAAGCAGATGCTATATTATTCTAAACACATTGCTATGGGTGCAACCAGCTTACGATTAGAATAATAAAATTTCCAGTGCAACTGGAGGGGTTGGGGGGGTGGGGGGAGCCCCCCTCTCCATTGTTGCACCCCATCCATTCACAATGTAAACTAGAAAAGCATCCCGAGAGCTCAGACCTCCGCCAAGGCAGCGATTTTTTTATTATTATTGACTATTGATTGATTATTGATTGATTATATCCGCATCACCACCAAAAACTAATCATCTCTTCCTTTGCCCATTTCTGACAGTTCCGGAAAATTTCATCAAAATCGGTCTATAACTTTATGAGTTATGTTGATGACAAACAAACAAACAAACAAACAAACAGACAAACAGGGGTGAAAACATAACCTCCTTGGCGGAGGTAATTAAATAGGCAAAATTTAGGCCTAAGTGGGCGGTAGTATCAAAGCCTATCTCCTGACCTCTAATGGGACCTGCAGTGTATTTTGAAGGTACTGTGCGGGTAATTCTATCATCTCGTGAAAATATTAATTAATTAATTAATTAATTATGTCAAAAAGCAAGGAAGGAAACGGATATTAAAATAGGCAGACGTATAGAATGAAATGCGTAGATATGGCTTCGCCAAATTTTAATAAGAGAAAAAGGGAAGTGCGTTTTCCACTCGCAATATTCTCGTATTTTCACTAAAACGTAGACCATGAGCAAAGCTATCAGAGACAAACCACTTTTCACGTTCTATTACATTAAATGCGCAGGTATGGTTTTGTATATTGAGTATGAACATTTCCAATTTATGAACATTTCTAATCTAAAGAAAGATATAATAATAATAATAATAAACAATATTGATGCATAATAACATCCCATCTACCGCAAATTCATTTCGCAGAAGACAAGACGCAGTTACTATCGTACTCATCTCAGTAATTCACCCAGCACAAGTCATTGTGTCATTAAATACATATTCCTATCTGCAAGAATCCATTATCAGTGCATACTGTCACTAAAGGATCGAAATCCGAGGCTTTAACTACGACATGCATTAAGTTAACTGCACCGAGATCCTTCGTGATTGATACATGCAGTTGTTCCTAAGTGCTTTTATGGAAGACTTTTTTTCATATAGACGAACTGAACGTGACTGCACCCCGCGAAGATACTTGCATTTTGATGTGGAAATAACGGAGGCAGAAGGCAAGAAGGAGAGGTTCTAGATGACAGTCCGTTGGTTGTGGTGGTGGTGGTGGGGGGGGGGGGGGGGGGGGTTAAACGTAGCCTCTGCTTAACCTCTACCAGGGTCACAGATTGATTTTTCACTAAATATTCACAGAATATGTGTCTGACTAAATATGGTCCTCTAACTGTGTGACTTGTGGAAAAATGTGCCTATAATATCTGCCACCCTGGTAGAGGGTATAGTCTCTGCTTTCGTTTTGTTTGCAAGCGATCGACCTGTTTGCTACCCAAGTAGCCATCCTCCCTGTTCTACACTGCTTGATCCACCAGTAGTTAATACGCAAATACAACTAATCAAACATGTGCGTTCAACCACCTTCATCTCTACAAACGCAAGTGCACTGCAATGATGCGGGTTTCATATTCAGAGCGAAATATCAAATATATATGGAATATACGATACGTACGCTACTCTACTGCCAGCCGCATTAACGTGACCTATAAAGCGCTAACTACATTCGAGGTGAAAATTATCACAGAATAAAGCGAAAGGTGTATTATGGAAGTAATGACATATTACGGTTACATGTACATGTACTGATAATTGGACTTTTAAATCAAAGACACCCACCCTAATACTACATAATACGAGGCTAAAATGTCTATAGGAATGTACAATGTTCTTGTAATATTTCTTACAGACGTACATGCGTAGCACCATCACAGATCCCAAAAGATTATATGAGATACCAGAAAAACACGAGCGACACACTACATACATATTATACTATTACGAATTACGCGAATATGTATACTACTGTTTACCACTATTGTACACTACTAGCTTATGAAATCATACATGTATGTGCTAATAGATTTACTTTATATCCATTTTCGGATATTCTATGCCCAAAAGCTCACCTACGTTGATGTAAATGATCACCCCAATCACGGCGAGGAGAAGTAACAATCCCACCGTAATGAACACAATGTTTAGAATTTTTTTCAATAGCAAATACTCATCAGTGCCTGGGTTGAGAATGTTGCGATCCAGTCCTCCTTTGCCTTCCAGTCTGTTATCCTCTAAACGTTTGTAAATTCTTTGCAGAGTGGAGTTCTGTTTTCGGTGGGATTTTAAAGCAACGCTGTCTTTGGAATCCTCTCTTTTATCGTCTAAATTATCCATCGAGACGCTGGTGGCGTCCATGTCACTTCTAGGGTCCGATTTTGGATTTGAGGCCAGCGCCATCTCGGGAGAAATTGTGGAATTATTATTATTATTACTGTTATTATCATTAGGCTGTAACGTAGACGCTCCTTGTCCCTGCTGTTTTAATAACAATTCCTCGATACTCTCGTCATTGCGACCCGCCTCATTGATATTCACAATCTCGTCGTGCTGTGCTGATTGAGTACCTCCGCTGGCGGGGAAATCCTCGCGGGCCAATCGATCGCGTTCGTCTGCTCCGCCAGCTTCCACTGCAGAAACCGATTTGTTGTGCCTCCGGCTTAGTGGGGTGGCAGCTCGGAAGTAATGCTCAAACGAGAAAAGCTCAAAATCACTCGAGTCGTACTCATCTCCTGTAAGTTCAGGGGCACTCTTTCGGTCTATTTGACGCATGCGCGTATCCGGAAACTTCCCGTCGTTTCTGTCATCGTCACGATTGTTGCCCGCAGCCTGCCTGTTTGCGCAGCCGATGTCCTCACTAAAGGCGCGCGTATATTTAGATTTGCGTTGACCGCTTTCTGGAGGATAAAACGCGTCGCTAACTTCACTATCGTTTGGATCAGGGACATATTGCGCAACTATATTATGATCCCTTTTTTGAGATTCTCTGCGTTTTTGCGGAGATGAAGCCCTGTCGGACTGTTTAACATTATTCGCATCTTGTCCATTTTTTAAACCGTTCTGATCACTTTCGCTGTCTTTGGTTGCACGTGTACCTTTCTGACTGGCACGAGAAGCGGATCGCCTCCTTGCTAAATCTGACGAGGGCGACTGCAGCAACGGCGGGGGCTCGGATGCCGGGCGAACAACTTTACTCGAAATATCCTGATTTGGGTTAACGCCCGTCTTCTCGTTTTTAGTGATCCCGTTGGTTGCAGGCCCCCCCTTCGTCACTTCTTTCGGAGGCACGGTAATGAAGCGGTTTTGGTAATATATGACAGACCTGGCTGGCGGACCCGGTTTGTGAGGGGCACTTTCGGGTCTTTTCTCAGGCTTCTGCTGATCACGCATCTTTTCAGTGCTGGACCACGTGTTCCGGCGCACATCTCTTTCCTCTGGGACTAGTAGACTGTTACCGGTCTCATCGTCATTTTCACTTACAGAACCGACCCGGCCCTGCGCAGACGCTGCTCTGGACTTAGGCCTGTTGAGTGAGTGCTTTCCGTAAAGGGAAGAACTCTGCGGACAATCTGAGTATTCCTCCACTTCTTTATCGAGGTCGTGACTTGCGTCAAGATGGTGAGCTTCTTTTCTACTATAACCATGCGTGCTTGAGTCGTACGAACTGGGCCGAATATCCTTTCTGTGATCTTTCTTAGTTTTCTGAGTAGGAGAGCTACTATAGAAAGTTGCGTCTGATTGTACGACCCTGTGTTTAGATTTTGGCGACTGTCGAGACGGCCGACTCTTTGGCCTATCAAAGGAACCGCTCTGGTCCTCTGACGTACTGCTTGAATATTTTCTTTGCCTTGCCGCGAGTGACAGTCTGTAGTCTCGCGGTCTCGCTTCCTCGCGCGTCACAGAGTGACCAAGGGCCTTTTGCTGACGTTGCTCGTCCGATGCGCTGCTGGATGAACGGTGCTCTGTCTCGGAGGAGTTATTCCCTGGGCTGTAAGAAGCACTGGCTGAACTTTCAATGGGACCCGGTGTCTTGTTGTGTCTTGACGGGGAAGGCGTCGTTAAATAGCTGTCTACGTCACCGTCCACCCCAGCTGGAGAGTCAAGGTATGGAGACCGTTCTGACTGTGACCTTGAAGATGACCTCGATGGAGGTCGGGGTGACTTGGATCTTGACCTAGATAAAAGTGTAGGTGAATTTGAACTTTTTGTAGATGGCGGCTGCGGCGATCTAGACCTTGACGATGGTCGAGGTGACCTTGACCTACTACGCGCACTAGGCGATCGGAGAAAATCCTTCTTTTCTACTGATCCCTTTGACTCTGCTGTGTGTTCTTCAAGGGCTTTGCCACGCTGTTTAGGTGGGCTTCGTTTTATCTGATCCGGACTGTTTTGGTTGGCGCCATGCTTTTCATGGTTTCCGCTCTTTGTCAGTTGCTCTTCCTGGCGCTTAATATTTTCCCTTTCTTTTTGTTCTCTTCGATGGGAATGATTATGTTCCGATTTGGTGGCTTTATCCTGTGTATAAGCATCTAATTCATCACCGCTGGCGTTAGTTTTGTGGTTAACTTTCAGTCCATGAGGATTTTTCAGTGACTCAGTTTCAACACTGTAAGCGGGGCCTCCGTGTTTCTGACCCGCGGGAAAAGAATGCGCGTGACTGTGTGAGGTTAAATTACTGGATAGCTCGTTAATCGCCTGTGCTATTTCCAGTGGGCTTGGAGCACGTAGGTACGACTCCTGCCTTTCATCAAGACCGGAGCCACTCGGCCCCTCTTGGTTAACGGGTGAAACTGCAGAGTTTCTTCCGCTTCTGGGACCGTTTGGGGTTTTCCCGTGAGACTGGCCAGATCTACGGGGTTTCCCAGAGCTGTGGTGCCTAGATCTACTGGGGTAGGGCGAGCGCACGCGCGGGTGCCTGGTTACCGGTGGTGGGTGGTCTGGAACAGATAACAAATCATTATCTACGTTCACATCTTCACTGCCCACGCTGGAAGCGCGTTTATGGCGACCAGGCGACCAGGCGCCAGGCGTCTCGGTACAGGCGACATCTTCCTGGATGCGAGGAAGTGGTGATCGTCTGCTGGGGGCAGAGCCACGTGATGATTGCCGCCTTTGAGAACCACGTGGTGACTTGCTAACAGGTAAAGCAGTAGCTTTTGCACTGACAGAGTTGGTAGGTTCCTGGGGTTTGTTTAATCCCTGTGATTTACCAGCTCCCTGTGATTTTTTTGTTGCCTGTGGGCTGCTACTAGTAGATACTTCTGGTTTACTACCGGTACCCTGTGAATTGCTACCTCCCTTTGGTTTAACGGGCCTCCTAGGGATAGAGAAACCGTTGGCGTCAGGTTTTGCCGGTTCAGCATCCGCCGCACCGTGGCGGCCAAAACTGAGAATATCCTTACTAAACTTTGGAACATCTGGCAAGGCGTTGGATAAAAACTTGGCGAACGACTCGCTAGGGGCCGCCATATCGTTCAGATCGATCTCGTTTCGTTCTCCCGGGGTTTTACTTATCCTTGTCCTGTTGCGCTCCAATACCTTCCAAAACACATTTACGAATTGTAATTGCTTTAATGCACGTTAAATAGGAGCCGGTTTGTTATTAAAGCCTGTTGAACAGAGCACATTTCCATTTCATTATGTCTTCCGATGCGTTTCTTTGAGAATCATTTTTAAGAATCTGAACTCATGAATGCTCCACTTGTCCTTTGTTCTCAGATTTTAGAATCTTAATTTAAGATGTATAAATTGCTGTGTGTATTAACTTCATATTCCAACTAATCTTCTTTTCTTTACGATCTTGGTGTCAATCACGTTAACTTCAACCGGTAAAATTTTTGTTTAGAAAGACGAATCTATAATAGTCGTTCTTCACTGTATCCCGTTTGTCATACTTTTTTTTCTCTTTTGAATAAGCCCCTCTTTAAGTCAGATACACTTCATCCGGTAATTTTTTATATAGATTGACGGAACTATGATATTAGTTCACAACATATATGTTTTTTGTGTCCCTATTGAACAGGTCCACAATAAATTTAGATTTCGTTATCAGTCGTAAGCCTCTTATATTGAATTGTACACCGAAGCAAATTTGGTTTTCATACAGTGAAGTTATTTCCCGTGTTGTTGCCAGCTGATGACTGGAAGTTCTTCAAAGAATTATTGTGGCAAAACATCAAACAACAGTTCTCTATATTGTTTGAATAGTTTACAGTTATCAGTTAATAAATCGGATAGTATGCGGTATAGTTTTTAGACGTTAACTCTTCATATTATCCATTGACATCAACTGTCCTTGTTGTCCTCTTTTTTACAAAGACATATTTTGCATATGTCGCGAAATCACCCCTCCAGCTTGGAATTTCCTTTGCTCCATTGATGTAATATGGTATTATCCACTATTCTGCAAGGAAATAATCCACACGTGGCTAAAATGTCTTGTTTTAGGCCAAATATCAGCCATGTATTTTCCAGTTGTAAACATGCTCTTGAGATAGGAATTTGGAGTAGATTTTTCTGGGAAAACCGCATGTTGTATTGAAGATGTTTATCTTCAGCTAAGGTGACCTTTGTCTATAGCCCACCGGCGACCAAAGCACCCCGTTAAGTTCCTAATCAAATTTTATCATTAAGCACCAGGTACGCCAGAGGCTTTTGACATAATTTGGTACAGGTACAGTCCAAGTGGTTCAAATGGTGAATGGCTTTCTTCAGAATTAATGAGCTCCGATCTCTTATCAATACCCTCAGATTTGACACTTAATCAGAATTATCAGACATGACCTCACAATGATGTTAAAAACATATCTGTTAAACTGCTGTGTAGGTTCACAGTCTTTAAGCTTGAACAACATAGATGAGAGCGCCCCGACTACCGTGGGTGGTGGGTGTCAAAGTTACGTAACCACTTACAGCGCAGCCAAAGTATCGACTGTCCATAACAATTTGGATGTTAAACGTGTTTTAACCGCTCCCATCAGTTAAACTCTCACGCTCTCGGCTGCCCAGCAATCGGATACAAACATGGTTTTCAAATTGTGAATTGTCTTAAATCCAAGATCCCATGGTGCTAAACGATTTTAAATTGCACTGTCTTAAAAAAAAAAACGAGGAAACCCGTTCGGATCGTGTTTCCAATTTGCCCTATCTCTTGCCGCATTCAGTCAGCCGCCTACACTAAATCACGACTTGTTAAGACCATCACCAAGTGAAAACAAGGAATCGGAATTGGACTGGGGCCCAAACTGGCTTCTCGCTTGCTCTGGAAGTTGTTATTTCGATTAAAGGATTTGGCCCATTTTTGCCAATGTTGACTCACTTTGTTTATCTGCTATAGGAAGCATTGGGGCGTTAAGGGTACATGGAGGAAATGATAAGAGCAAACAACACCCATCTTTTAATAGATTGGCCCAGAGGCATTGATCAAAGAACAGAGAATAACGATCCCAGGCTCGTCTTGACATGAAGCAGCATATACGTGCCGTACCAATCTAGGGATTGAAAAGATTGCCGTTGTATTTCTGTGTACTTGGAATCGAATGTCCCGTGTCGCAGTTTCTTTCGCCCGTTTCAAACCTGCCTTTAATTGTATAAATACTGATCATGCTGACAGGTTGCTTCTTTTAATAAAAGTACATATAAAAATTAGTAGACAATTAAGTAAGAGATCTTAAAAATAATAAAAATATATAAAAATACAAATAATAAACAAATGAAATAATTAAAATAATAATAAAATTTAATTAGAATAAAAAATCCTTAAAAATAAAGACTTAAAAAAAAACAAGACTTAAAAAATAAAATACAGAACAAATGCAAAGTTAAAAGCATTAATTTAGATTTAAAAGTTGTTTACTAAAAGTAAAAAGAAAAAATGTCCTAATGTAACGTTCTGTAAAATGTAAAATGGTCAGTCATACATTTTTTTGAAAGATAAGTTCTCTTGGTAACTGATTCCATTCGTACCGGACAGCGTATTCAAGAGATTTTCCCCAAATGTTTTAAACTTTGCACATTGATGTTTTAATAATAACTAGCCCTTGGATCTTAACGTGCGATTTGGTGAGCAATGAGGTACAAGTTTACAAAGATAATATGGTGCAAGTCCATGAACAGCAACATGAGCATATATGAAAAGTTTGAATAAAAGCCCTGCATGCATGTGCACATAGCCAGTGAAGTTCTTTTAAAATCAGTGTTATGTGAGTTTGAGTAAGAAGACGAGCTGAGATCTTTTGGATGTGTTGGAGTTCCTTTGCCATTATTTGATGTTTTATTGCTTCAATGTCTGGCGTCAGTCAAAATAAAGAACACGATAAGAAACGAGTCTGATCGTAGGCTAATGATTGCAGCATCCCATTGGGTTGATATGTTAGGAAAAACAATGAACCGATTGTCTAGCAGTCTGTTATTGACAACCCGAACACCACTCATATCAGCCAATAATGCCAGTTTTGTCGTAGTTAAGGAATCTGCGGTATGGTGTCTTATAACACAGTTTTCATCTGTTTGTGGCATGATTTACAAGTAGCATTGCGCATTTCTCAAAAAAAAAAAAAAAAAAAAAAAATAGACAAAATGTTAATTCTGTCTGTGCTGACACATACGATTTTCTCTCTCAAATATGTTCATTCATAAACTCAGAGTAAAAGGTGTAATTTTTTTTTTTTGAAATCCAAAATATTCAATCTTGTTACTTCCCTAAGAACAAACTACCCAAGAAGTGGTGTAAGTGGTGCTCTTAGTGATAACCCCCAACCACCATTATTACCAAGTTTTACAACAAATTAGTCATTCTGAAAAATGTAACTTGTTGTGACTGATTCATTATACTAAATAGCACTAGGATTTTTCTCTTAGTATTCGGTGTTCTATGCATCTGTAATGAATCATGGTTTTTCGTATGTCTCTAACGTCTCGAACGTGGATCAATAGCGCCTTGCAGTAATGAGAAATTATTACTATCTCTAGGTTAAAGATACACCGTGTGCAACTCTAAGAAACCTTGAACTGTAATACACAAACAAACAAACAAACAAACAAACAAGCAAACACATAAACAAAAGAACAAACAAACAAGACCTAGGCCCACAGCGTGCCACAAAACGTAGAACACGGAGAACCATAATTAAACGACGCTTTGGAGATATTTTTTGCATGGGTAAATTAATATAAAACGCCATTTCACTTGCTAAACGGACCTTCCAGACTTGGAAGGCAAATGGGGCACATTGCATGTACTTGTATGTATCTCAGTGAAACCGTATAATTATAATTTTGGTTCAGAAATATAGCGGTTCTACTGACGTGAGATGAGGTGATATGAGACACTTAGATTAACACAGACAGCAAACGATTTACCATGACTAACGTATGTAATATAATACATTATTGAGCACTAAAATGTGTACAAATGACATTTTACACGCTTTCTACACCATTAGGTTGTTTTACATATATGTTTATACAAAATACATAGTCAACTAAATTAGGCATGAGGACTAAGAAATTACAGAAGGAAAAATGACTATTGTTAGTGATGGGTATTTCTTGAAATTAAAAATTTAGTTTTCTGTTTTAGGCCAGATCTTAATCTAGAAATCAAAGTTATGCTGTAATTATGATAGTTGTGACGGCAAAGTATGTCTGATCAATATTCTGATTTATATAGTATATTGAAGTCACGATCTTTGAAAACGTTTCTTTTTCGCCAAAAAGGCAAATTTTTTACATGTAATCCCGCCGAATGTAAATGTTTAGAAGAGAATATCTAAGAAAATGTTGAGAAAAAATTTATATTTTCACTCATATTTTCCCAGGGCTTATTGGGTATTTCTTTGGGTTCAGTTCTCAAACATCAAACACTATTGGCTTACGCTGAGAGGCATGGATTCAGCTGTGCAAACTTGATCAATAGGAATTACATTACCACCAACAGCTACGCTGTTTGCAGAGACTATTGTAATCTTAGAACGCATATGGGACCCGATATATTGCAAGGCCAGCGATCGTGGTGAGGTGTCAAGCTTCCTAGGCCGACAGCTAGCTTGGCGCAACGCGTCTCAGAACACGTGGCACGCGTGGCACATGTAGGAGACATAGGCGCGCGTTTGGGTTTGGCGTAACATTTGGCAAATGCGTTTGTTGAGACATCGCTCACAATGAAACCCGCATTGTTCCTGACACATTACTTCCTGATATTACTAGGCCAGTAGCCAGCTATCTCAATTAAATGGGATTTTTTTATTTTTGAAAATTTGGAATTCTGTCCTAAAGTTTATCAATGCTGATTGTTAATTCAGGTCCATTTTGTTGTATGAAGTTCATATTTCCGAAGGTAACCCCATACTGCATGTGGAGCATACGGGAAGCGCTTAGGCAATGTGAAGAAATTCTGTGTATATTGAGTGGTTGAGAAGCTGTTTAAATTATATAGATACACGCGCACTGGTGACATTAAACACATTTTGCACACAACTGAAAAGAAAATAACGTCAAAGAGGGATAATAGACTTCCTGTTTACAAACATTTTAACAATTTATGGAGAAGATTTTCGTATAAACGGAAAAGACACGCAGATCCGTGCGGAATCTCTCTCTCTCTCTCTCTCTCTCTCTCTCTCTCTCTCTCTGCAATGTTTTCGCTTTCCGTAGATCTTATCAATTGTCTCTGCTTTTTGTTTCTAAAAATAAGTGAATAAAATAAAAAAAAAAAAACAAATTCAATATAATGAATGAATAGAAAACGTATACACAGATAAATAAAAATAAATAAAGATATTAAATAAATAAATAAATAAATAAATAAATAAGTAACACAAACACAAACACAAACACACTAACTAGATCATCAGCAGGGCTCCTATCAGTATATCTCAGAGGCAATTAGGGGTCTTCTACACAATTACACTGGGGGCGGATGTCATGCAAAGATGGTGCACACGTGGATTGTCAGACAAGCAAGCACGGCACTCAGATACAGATAGATAGATAGATAGATAACAGAAAATTTTATTCTCATAACCATTACATCATGTGTAGAGAAATGCTACAAAATTATAATTATAATAATAATAATAATAAAGTAATTAAAGGTTCAGATGCTGGTCGAAGAGTCTATTCTTACTAATATTGCATTTATAAATTTTCCTAGATTTAAGAGCGGAATTTTATTTTTCAGATGTGAACAGTTGTTTATATTGAGTAACATCCGGGTCCCGGTAAAAATGTCTTTCTAGAAATTTGTATCAGTGTGTCAGCAGACAAAATATTGGGTGGTAAATGCCAGTTAATTTTTCAATAGCTGTTGACAAATGAAACTCTACTGGCCATCTTCCAAACTATTCTCGTTACAAAAATGACGACATCTGTGTTTTCTGGGTGTAAACACGCACGACAGTCAGAAAAGGGCACTTCACAATAAAGATAAGTCTTTTGTTCTCGAAATTGGCCGTGACATACGTCAGAAATCAAGCTCGTGTAGATTACATGTTTTCTGCTGCTGCATGGTGTATCTAGAGCAAAATTAATCCTCTTCAAGGCGGATAACAGCAATTACATTCGCCGTGTTTGTCGCTGGTATGAGGAATCTTATTAGCAATGGATTATTTGTAGGTCGTCTTGTCAAGGAATAGTTTATTTCTTGGAATGAGCTTTTCATTATAGGAATATTTTCTTTCTTCTTTGTCACAGATGTTTATGTTTTACTTGCAGTGTAAAAAGCCAACGTAGCATCGAGCTTGAAGATAAAGATTAAAAAAAAATTGACCTAGCTTGGGCAAAATTTGAATTACCCCAAGATATAACCAAATTTTCTAAGGTCAGTACCACATTGGCTATTTTGCTTCCAGTAAACAAAAAGAAATAAAAAATCAATGTCACTCGGTTGATTTCAAATAAACTGGTTGTGTTTTTTTCTATGTGTGTTTGGTGAGATTTAGATTATGTAACATGCACATCTTCGGGCAAATAATCATTTTCAGGTTTCTTCTTTGTGTAATGTTTTCCACACTCTGTTCTTATGACGGCGTAAAACTGTAAAGAGTAAAAAAGCTGTTAATACGCTAAGTCCCTAAAAGAAAACAGATCCTTCTTTCGCTGGATTGTTTAATACAATTCCAATGTTAATTGTAAATCACGTTTGTTGTATCTCCAAAGACACCGCACGTTACTTTAAAAAAGCCATCAAAACCCAGGGGAGGGAAAACAACACTATGGTGGAAGCCGGTTTGGTGGATTTTAGATCACGATATCGCGTTTCCAGTGGTACTTGAGTACTTTGTTGTTTCGTTCTTCAGGGTTTTCTTCTCGGAAACAACCCCTTGGAAACCAAAGTGGAAGACGATCGTGTTTCCAGAGACAGGCGACACGCAACCAAGATCCTTAAAAGCATTGTTAGAATAGCAAATACATTTTGTATACCTATGGTAAAAAAAGAAACCAACTTTAAATCACGCCGTGTCAATCAAAAACGCGTTTTTCTCTAAATTATACTCGTTCTTCGACTCATTGACACTCTATGTCGTCGCCGCAAAACGCCCAAAACACAAATAACTCATATCCACATGTTCGAATATATCACAGAAATGGTATAATTTTGAAAGCGACCTGTTCGTCGAAAGGGGAGCAGGTGGCTGATCGTGGCTTTTGGATTGGAAATTATGCCTAGATAGTTAAACATACTTCTGAATAATGTAATCCTAAAATTACAGAACACTTTAAGTACTAAAACATACTTCTGAATGATGTAATCCTAAAACAACAGATCATTAAGAATTGTTGTTGAAATATCGAAGTTGAAAATGTTACATTTTTTTCATTAGAAGACAGGTTTTGTATATTTCACACGTACATGTACACGTATTATAGGCCCCATTCAGAATAGGGGACTAACTAGGCCAACGTCCAAATATGGCCGACCCACTTGAAAACTCTCCAACGGGATATCTGTTCAGTGTTTAATAGCGGACTGGATGGCAAGCTTTGTAGTGGGTCTCCATATTTGACCCTCGGGCTAGTAAGTCCCCTATTCTGAATGGGGCCATAGTGTCATACTTCACTTTGTTTACCTTTATCATCTTCCTCTATGCGTATCTATTTTCTTTCAAGCGTATATCGTGTTGTTCTGGACATGACACCATTAAACATATCGTATTACTTTATAGAAAGAATATCACACATTTTCCTGGAAACGTCAACAAATTTATCTTCATTACCACCGTATACCATACACAAACCGTTCACAGATTATTTTCCTAAAATCCGCGTTAAATACCGGTTAATACCAGTTATGATGTCTCCAGCGTTTGAGCCAGTTTCGTATATATACAGACTTTACATCTAATATGGTCGGGTTTACAGTGTGTATAATGAGCTATGCAGTGCTTTACAAATTTATTAATCTGTGGCAGAATGGCGCGAAAAAGACAGGCACTGCCAGACAGATAATTGCGCCAAACGAAACGGTCCGCACAGTTTTATAGAGTAATGCCCAGACTGATTTACCTACACAGAGGCCACACCCAATGTATCGAAATCTTACCACAAGGGTACAGGACCCACTGTCTTTCGGGATATGCTGTTGCAACTAAACAAAATCCACTCAGTCCGTTCAGAATGAGGGGTAAATTGCCACCAAAACGCATTTTTCAAGGCCCTTAGCGAACACCAAACTGGATTGAGCAGGTTAGAATACCAGATAACCTCCGAGGAACTCACTGTAAACAGCAAAACATCGTCGTGTGTTTCTCTAATGAAATGGGGACCTTGTCTGTATCTGGGTTGAACATTGAAATCTCGTGGCTTTCTTTATTGAGGTCAGATTTCACCTGTACCACTCAACAGTCAAAACAGAGTTTACAAACATCCAGAAGAGGCCAACGACGAAGCGTGTGCCGCGTCTAAAGTGACTAAGGTCATTAACAGCGTCAGTATTTGGAGTGGATACCACATTGGTGCCAAAACACCAATGGAAGTCATCGACGAAAACCTGAACCAGATCAAATAAAGGAATAATATAAATAATCTGGGAACCACTTGGCTATCAATTGATAGGGGGCAACTTAGGAACAATTTTAGGTTGCACGGTGAGATTACAGAGCACTTTTAATAGCAGATTACTTAAAGAACCAAGAGAATGAGCAGCTACCTTGGTCATCAAAACCGCCATATTTGGACCACATAGGCAATATGTGGGTAGGCCATTACTCGCCGAATCGATGGCCTACATGTCCTACAGCAAAACTGGACCAAATTGGACAGATTTTGAACGATGCCTGGAATGTTATTCCAGATTGAACTTTAAAAACCTATCACAAGGAATCCCTTGTCACTTGAGAGCGCTGGTAGCAGCCAGAAGAGGTCAGGCATAACAGCAACCGTTACTGTGACTAGACACTGACATGAGGGTCCTTTGTGGAGCGTGTAACTCTTTTACAGACAATAATTTGGAAAATATGGAGGTCCAAAACATCTCTTTTAATGGTTGTCGTATGACATAGAATAGACAATGTGTTTTTGTTTGCTTCTCTAGGAGCACTACCCACATGAATCACTGCATATTACATAATGCAGCAGCGCAACAAACCTGGTATTCAGTTAATTGGAAACGACACACCTGACTACACACTTCTCTATTCACATATCTTATATGAGATCGGACTTTTTTGAAAAAAAGAATGCATTTTTACTTAGGCATACCCTCGAAACTGAAATATTCCATATTAAATGTCAAGTCTATATATATATATATATATATATATATATATATATATATATATATATATATATATATATATATATATATATATATATTTTTTTTTTTTTTTTTTACCGCTTTTGAAACTTAATTTCAAGCAATACAATGATGGCAAAGATTACAAAAGCAAAAATACAATCTCTCACGAGAAGAATGTACTTCATGTTCTGACCTTTCATCAAACGAGAATGAAATTAATCTCATCGGATTTCAGAAACTGCATGACTAATCGCTTGCAATGATAATGTGAGGTCTGATTTTTTGATGTTTATTTCACCCTCAGGCTTTGAAGTCGAATTGCAACGGAATTAATATTATAGTTATAATACAAACACAACACAAGTACCACAGAAGAAGGGTACATTGACACTGCATTGGAGGCGGCGCTCTTGGAGTCCTGTAAATGGCTCGTTTGCGTAATGGTAATCGAACTTGGGTAAAATTGAATCATTACCGAAACACATTCCATACAGTATGTTCTGCGATATTACTTAATGGCCGCATTCATAACCTATTTATCAGCAGACATATAGGTCCGCGGATCAAATATGGCTAACCCACGTGAAAGCTTACCGCGTTATTCCCGCGGGGAATCTATTCAGTGTCTGTTAGGGGATTATGCTAGGTTAGTCTGCGGATCAGCATGTTCTGGATACCCCCCATGAGACATCACTTCCCTTGTACTAATTGATTCTATAAAAGTAGGTCAGTTTTGAAATAAGTATACTTTAACTTCGTCACAAAAATATGAATAGGCGTTGTTGTTGTGCACTGCTTTGTCTTGCAAGTCAAAACCCTCAGCAAACGGGTCTAATGGAGTATACAGGTTCTTGCGAACACTTTCACAGATCAAGAAACGATGCAGAGCAGATCATTATTTATTCTCTTTCTCTGAGGAAAATAAGTCGATATATAATATAACGTCAAGTTGCGATAAAGTAGTAAGCTTAAGTATTGACTTTTCATTAGGTGACATGTTTATATTTGCCATACATTATTGTCAGAGCACTATAATGATAGGGTTGACAAGGAAAGACAAAAAGTCTCTCTCTCTTTGCCCCCACTCCCTCTCTCTGTCTCTCTCTCTCTCTGTCTCTCTCTCTCTCTCTCCCTCGATATAAATGCTTTGTTCGTACATTTTGCTTTAGTTCGTGTGTCTTTTTCGTCATCTCGTAAACAATGTCTGAAAACTAACAAGCGCGCTTTTCACAGTATTAACGCCACGACGTCTGTGATTGGCTGAATCCAATTGCAAGCATTGACAAATGTGAGAGAAACGCGTATAACATCTACGCCAGCGACAGCCGTTATTCACCGCCGTTCAACCAACGCCTTCACAGTACACAGGGACTGCTCGACAACGACATCGCCAAACGGAGAAGAATAGTTTTTGACAGGTGGCGGAAACAAGCCAAGAAGAAACAAAAGAAGGTCGATTTGTTTTCTAAACTGACTGAAGCCAGAATTCCTAGTGACGCGTACCTGGCTATATTTTTACTCAGTATAATACCACATTGAATTAGAGGGTTTCTAGAGGTTTTTCAAGGATGTCTGACAGCAAAACCCCTGAATCACCAACAAAGGAACAAGTGGACAACAAGGTACGTGGGCCTTTGAACTATCTGAATGATTTTATAGATATCTTCTATTTCATCTTTTTGTTCTGAAAAAGTATTGTTTCGATTCCTTAAATCAAAAAGGGAATTGATTTTGAATCATTTGATATAAACTGTTTTCGTCAGTATGATTTTTTTTGGCTTTACCTGTCCATTTCTGATTGTGAGACTGATATGCAAGCGTGAACTAATTAGTTAATGTGGTGTTTGTTTGTTTTAATAGAAGGTGACATGCAAGTATAAAATGCCACTCGAATCATGTGCATTATTAGCATTATTAATTTCAGATATTCTAGTCGTTTCGGCAGTAATATTTGGAAAAGATTTTCAAAATACGCCCTTTATGAAGTATGTAGTGTTGCAAATTTCTTACATTGAAAAACATATGATTATTTAGCAGTCTGTACATCATCTTGCCTAAACAATTGCTCTTCCAATTTATCAATTCAAGGGATAACAACTCCTCGTTTTGAAAAACAAAAACGGATTTTCCTTGGGGTAAACGACGACTTTTACCATATTTACCATTTGGTTAATGAATCCGTTCCTTCATTCAAAATAAGCCCATTTTTTATCCTAAAAAGTTTGTTTTTTGTAATGATCTTTTAGAGATGATTACGGAGGTATACCTATCTATGAAGGTCCACGTGGTCTGATGGCAAGCACAGGTTCCAAAATAATGGCGATAACCGTTGTTTAGGTGGTAGTACGTACAATGTACAATAGAATTTATTTTATTTCCGTAAGTTGTTTTTAATCCATTTTGTATGAAATATGAATCTCATACCCACAGTTGTTATCCCTTCAAGGCAGATCGGGGTGTTTTCGTAATTAACCTTTTCACAATTTACTCCTCCGTTTTTTAAATATCTACAATATGCGCCATTATCTGTTTAATATTGGTGACAAACACGCAGTGCTAATTGTCTCAGTGCAAGAACTGCCATGTCACCAACAATCCCGGTATATGCATACGCTCTCTCGAGAGAGCATCAAGGAAGCGACATCCATTCTACTGCCGACAGGAATAGACACCGTCATGTTTTTCTTTATTGAAGACGTATTTTATGTTAACGCACAATTGACCAAGTAGAAACGCAAGTAGTTAGCTACGCTCCTTGCTATAATTTCCGGATGACAGTCTTTCCCGCTGTATCCATTGTGTATAATGACAAGATGTTTTTTCCCTACTTAATCCGGTGTCGGTCTCGCAAATTGAATAGGCTATATTATATTATATCACTGATCCAACAAGTGTGCGAGACACGAGTATGATAAGGTTAATTTATACTAGATTTATATAATTCATGGTTATGGAGAATGTTGCCCTTTACGTTTGAGGCATATGGCTGGAACCAGAACACACAGAGATAAATACATATAAACTGTGAAATAACAGTTACTGGCAGAAAATAATTCTGGAAATTAAGAAGGAAAGATGCCACATGATGAATGTAACAAAGTAGATTTGCGTAAAGGCCTTTAAACATTTGCCCTCATGCAATGTTTAAATCGTAACAGTTTCAAAAGAGATTTAATTTTTATTAATGAGGCCAGATGCGATCGAGACGCTGTGGCGAAATATCGAAAAACACAAAAAAGCTCAGTTTCTTTAAGAACCATTTTTACGGCTTCCAATCATGATCGAGATTGTGGTTTCGACTGAAGTGCCGTTCGGAATCTATTATTATAGTGCTGTCGGGTTAAAACAATTAGCAATGAACATGCTACAGTATTCAGCGAGCAAGCATCAGAGAAAACCCGGCAAATTGAGAGTTCGTTTTAAGGCCCCATTCCCATAGACACCGGCGGTCTACGTGGATCTACGTCGGATCCACCCAGCTTTGCGGGGGTTCTCGCTGACTGCAATCAGCTTCACTGAATGACACTCCTCCTCATTAGCGGGCGTTAAGTACACTATAGAATACAGAAAAACTGGTAATAAGATGAAGGGTGCCATCCAGTGTAGCTGATTGCACACAACGAGAGTCCCTTCAGAGATGGTAGATCCACGTAGGCCGATGGTGTCTATTGGAATGGGATCTAAGACTTTGGCAGGAAATCACTGCTGCCTAATCACACTGACAAATTTACTGCCAAACGAAACATTTATTTCACTATAATCTAAGACTAATAGCTGTCAAGCTCCAGTATTAAATGTTTAGTATAATTTGAATAAGGTAAGGGGTTTATCGACAACGTGACTGGAACAGGTTTGTTAAACCTGGCAGTAAATATGATTTAGTATATTTATATAAAAATTTTCATACGTAAGCTTTCACGATAATTTAAACAATCCGCAGTTCTCAATTAGTCTAGTGGTCCGTAATTTACTCATTTCTTGTCTTTCTTCCGTCTATTTTCTCTCTTTTCTTTAAATAACTTTCTTTGTATTCATCTCTTGACGTTTATTTCCCTCTTTTCGTTAGTTTTTAAAACTTCACGATCCTTATTTAATACAAATCTACTACAGGCTACATGTAGCACAAATACAGGTAGATAAGAAAAAAGCGTTCAGTTACAATATAGTGTACATGTATGATATGTAAATAATGAGACTCTACTTAGTCAGTTAGTTAGTAAGTTAGTTAGTTAGTAAGTTAGTTAGTAAGTAAGTTAGTTAGTTAGTTTATTCCCTAGTATTGTCTGGGCAAAGCGATACAATGTTAAGGATTATAAATAGGATTTGACCGACTGCGTACATTAAATATAAATAAGTTGTTTAAAAGGTTATCTTAAAGGTCTGCATTGAAAGTTGTGAAACAAACTCATTACCTTGAAATGGTCCACACATAAACCAATCCTACTTGGAGGCCTACGTAGAATTATTGACCACAAATACTCCATAAATGTTTAATTGCGTCTTGGATGCCTTTCTAAGAGGGCAAAATGCAATATTTTTTTTTTTTTTTACTTCGCGCAAAAAAACTTAATACTTAAAGACGCCTTCAATGCCAGCACTTTTCTAGCATTTGCATTCATCGGTGGACCCGAATAGATTTAATTAGCGAAATAAAGCCATGTCATAAACGTAAGTCTTCTGTAGAGAAAAAATACATAAACGTCCTGGAAATATAATATTTAGACAGAAAGAGCTCAAAAACAGGTTGAGAGATAATTCGTTTTGCAGTCGATTTGAGTATATCCAGGAAATCATTTTTGCTATATAACGATCGGAAAACCTTTGTGATCGTCGCACAACATTTGTGACTAAACCCACAGCAAAGTGTGTGCGCGTGTGTTTGTGTGTGTGTGTGTGGGGGGGGGGGGGAACTGGAATTGGAAAGAAACAAACGCCCCTCGATAAATAAATAAATAAATGAAAACATCTTTAATCAAAAACTGATCCTGATTCTATAAACATGTATATGTTTCGCGGTATAGACAGGACTTTATTCCTGTACAAGAACTCTCCTCCTGTGACATTTTGGCTGAAGGTCAACTGATAGTAAACATGCTGTATATTCACCTCCTCTGGCTTTGACATTTACAAAGTGTATACCCATACTTACTTTACACATACTAATTACTGTATACACACATACCAATATACACATTGATTGATTTGCGAAATGAGATTTAAGAATTTAAGACTAAGTATTTCGCTCATGGCATAGCAATTTTTGTCAGCTTTCAAATTGCTTTTTCGTGTTAGAAGTAAAAGCAATACCTAATTCAGTGTTATCTATCGCAATTCTCTGAAAAGAACGATTCAATTTTTTTAATTAAATCAAATGTAGTAAATTTAAATATGATTATTTCATTATGCACACATTAAGAATAATAACCATATCAAATACATTGTGTATGAGAGTGCGGGGTGAAAGCTTACCTTTTTAACCTCTGAAAGTTGTTTTTTCTGTGAAAATATAAAAAATAGATGCTGTGTATATATGTCCTTGTAACAGTGATATTTCCCGCTATGACAGGAACGGTAGTCCGCTAGGAACCGTAGTCCGTTCTCCATTACTTTGCACAGGTGACTTTCGTCCCATATACCAACCGCAATACTCCGACTAACCCTAACTGTACTTACTAATCATGTGGGAGTTCGGACGTCCATTACTAGGATTACCATTCCTGTCTCACCGGTTGACAGCTAGCAACCTTCATCTCCATCTGATGATTAGTATACTATAATACTGATTATAACAGGAGTCAATGACAAACTGATTCACTGGGGTGGATTGAAGCCGTATTCTGGGTCTTCCGGAAGTTTGTCAGATTTTCAAATTTACATGGTCGGGTATCCATTTTTTTCTGTCGGAGGACTGTCAAAAATGTAAGATGGATAAACAAAGATAATTTTTAAGATTGTCAGAAAATATATCTGGATCCGCCCCTGAATACATGTATCTTTTGAGTTCATACAATGGACATGGCATTTTTACATAATACAAATCTATTCGCCTCTATGGCTCTATTCCCATAGATTTTAGATCGATCTATCCCCGCGGGGAGTCTCACTAGATTACTTTCAGATAATCCGACTTAAATGTCCGTCCCGCCTACTACAAGCTGTAAGAGGGTAATTAACTTTCGTGTCCGCCCGGCTGACAGCTATTTAGCGTGAACCCCCAGGGAGTTAGTTCGATCTAAAGTAGGTCGATCTAATCTATGGAAATGGGGTGTAAGACTTAATACTTTACCCGTCAGAGCTATGATACCCAATATGCATAACTGTTAGCAAAATTAGAATTTTTAAACCTGTTCTCGAGTTTTAAAAAATTCAATTTCGGTCACTCCGGCATTGTAGATGGACACACTCACACACACACAGAAATAAAATAAGATAAATGATAAGAGCAAAAGCAAAAAAGAAAGAAATCAAATCCAAATAAATGAATAGAAATGAAAGATGGAGAGAGACTTTAATGCAGAAAGTAGCTTAGGTAATTTGTGATTTGAGCTCTTTGTTGTCAATCTGTGGCACGGAATGTCGTGTCGCATTTGTAAACAATTTTCTTTCTCACCATGGCTTCGTTGTTACTTCGTTTCTTCGCACTTGTCACGAAAATATCGACTTTCAACTGATTAGCTCGACAAGAAGCTTGGAGATTAGAGCCCCGATCATGGCAACACCGCCAGAATTATGAAAACAGTTTTGTTTTACATTCGATGAACAGGCGCCTTTATGCCAGGCATGCAGGTCTTTCTTTATCCTTGGCATTTCAAAACCTGTGCGGCATTCTGCCTGAACACGAAAAACATTTGCTTTCCTTTAACTTTGAGGTGGAAATTTATCAACTTCTCTTTTTGCTCTGTGATGTGTGTCGATCTGCTTATGGCAACCCGCCAGCAACAAGATTATTTATTTATACTGCCCTTCTGTCTCTCTCTCTTTCTCTTTTTCTCTCTCACGCATAAGCGTGCGCACACACACACACACACACACACACACACACACACACATATATATATATATATATATATATATATATATATATAGAGAGAGAGAGAGAGAGAGAGAGAGAGAGAGAGAGAGAGAGAGAGAGAAAGAGTCTCTCTATTTATTTCTCTTATCTAGTTATTATGGTTTTGCGTTTTTGCAAACAAAGCTCATAAGAAAATCTTGTTCCATAATTACCAAAACATCTCTTGATATCTTGAAGAGTTCAAGACGAGCACGTCAGCAAGCTAATAACTGCTGATAATTGGTCTGCAACGGATACTCAGATTTCACTTCACGCGATGACACGTGCTCTCGAGCTAGCGGATTCTGCATGTTGCTAATAGGGGCACGCAAAAGGTTCATATACATTTGTCACTCGGACAGAGGGATATTTTAACGTAATACCCTTATAGAGATGGGGGATCGCTTGCTTTTGTCTAGTTCTCGTTTTCCTCGTCAGGCCCGTAGCCAGCAATTTTTTTCTGAAAAAGTGGACCTTTTATCATGAATCCTTCTTGTACGTAGATAAAATTTTACCCAGAGGGGACCTTTCCCCAACAAAAAAGGGGGGGTCTTTCGAACCCCCCCCCCCCCCCTCTGCTACGGGCCTGCTCGTTATATTGATTATCAAAGAAGGGTGAGGGTATGTCATTAGTTAAGGGGGCGGGGTGGGGCATGTACTTGCTGCAACCTTCCCTCAGCTGGATAAAAGCACCCCAACCGCCAATTCCCCAACTGCCACCTCCGTTGTCCAAAACTGAAGTTCCTGTTCTTAACTATACACATTTGTGTGAGTCCTTCATTCCGTTCCCTTGCGCTGGTTAATTTCTTCAACATAAAGCGTCACCTTCAAACGATCACGTACATACGGTTGGATCAGGTTGTAACGTGATCGCTATAATGTCAATTTTATTCAGCTCACGATGCGTCACTAAAACCGCTTACGCCTGAGCAGAGAACGTTAAATATCATTGTCTTCCAGGAGGCAGAAGACAAGAAAGACAAAATGGCGTACGAAAATGATTCTGAGAAGGGAGATAATGAACCTGAAAAGTGTGAAAAGAACGAAAATGAGGAGAATGAAAAAAACGCCAAGAATGGAAGTATCAAAAGCAAGAAAAAAATCAAGACTGGTGAGTTTTTTTTTTCATTGAAAACCTGTTACTAAATAGATGCAAATCACATACACTTAAACAGATACTCCTGAATGGGAAAAAAACACTTAAAATGAGTAGAAGTAATATTTATAAATATATTCATACATTAAGGGAATACGAGCCATACACTCCAGTATGATGGCGACTCTCACTGCCATCTTTCTTATTTTATCTCTCTCTCTCTCTCTCTCTGGTAAATAACAAGATTTCACCGCAAACCAAGTTATTATTGTGTTTACTTTCTGTCAAAACCTACCTTATTTAATCTACCACTATTTTATTAGATTTTATTTCCGTATGTCAGGCTGTGGATATTACATTCAATCTGATGGTACTGCATTAACTACCGGAAAATAGTTGACGGTCTTTATTTTGTTTGTATGTCCGCCAGATTTTTTAATCACTGATCTTCCTTTAGACGGAGACGCGGAAGGTGGGAACAATGGCGAGTATACGGAGGAGGAGCTGGCCGAATTGGAAGCCATCGAGAAGGAAAATAAGAATGATTGTTACTACGTGCTGTTGGCGATTGTCTTGGGAATGGGGCTCTTTGGGGTGTTGGTTTATTTCTCTGGTGAGTGATATACATTATCTGTAAATTCTAGCACATATTTACACAGAGATTTACAAAAGGAGAGGAAGTAATGGTGTAAGTTTATATATATACACATATATACTGTTCAAATGACTTTCTTATCGAACTTTTTAAACTGTATACTGTAAATATATTTGGTGCCCAAACGTGATTTATAGAACGATCTTACATGCACGTATTTCTTTTCGTATCATAGGTATTTTTTTATCTTTTAGACTTCAACTTATTTGTGCAAACATACGAGTCCCGTTCATATACGTCCTGACAAATGCTGCTTATGAAACTGATTTCTTTCTGGTTTTTTTCTTATTTTTTCAGTTCAAAGCTTTTTCCTGGAGCAGAAGATACCTGCAGCAGGTTACAACGGTGTGTCTTCCCCTTTCTCTCTTTGTCTCTCTTAGTGTCCCTCTCTCTATCTCTCGTTCTCTCTCTCTCTCTCTTTCTCTCACTCTCTCTCTCTCTCTCTCTCTCTCTCTCTCTCTCTGTCACACACACACACACACACACACACACACACACACGTTACTTCCAATTAAAATGACCAAATAGGAGTAAAATTGACGCCTGGCCAATAAAATTTTGTATCCGTCATCAGTCCCTGGACACTTTCTGCCTTAGTCCCGCTGGACTTTGAACACTGGCGTATATACTACTGTTATTCCCTATCAACTCATCGTTGCTTTATCCTTAATTAAGCCTCTCTGTCGCCGCCTAACACTACCATGATACCGAATACCACTATCACCGACGCCAAGACGACTACGACTTCTACTACTACTACTACTGCGCCGGTGCCTGCTTTGTTCAACTCGCGTTTTGGGGGTAAGTTGACAGACTCAAGCGCACAAAAGGATTGCATAAGCTGAGAAAAAAACATAGACCTTCAACACATATAAAGAAAGTTTTTGGTCGCCTGTGGTACTTTAATTTACACGCTAACTAAAGGAAAACTAAGTTAGTCTGTTCATTGATTGCATTCAACGAGCATTCGGACTAGCTAGATTTATTGACAATAGATTTATTGGACATTAGATTTATTGTGAACGCATCCCTCATTTTAAACTTTACTGATAGGGAAAGTCATACGGTGTCGTGTAAAACGTCTGCTTTATTTCAGGTGATCGCTCAGCACTTACGAGGCAAGCATCACCCATGCGACTTGCACCTCAAGGTTAGTCAGTTTTCATTTTTTGAAGGCCCTGCGTTTTTTGTTTTTATATTCTATATATCTATTTGGCGAGCCCTATTTATCTGTTTCGCGGAAATCGATTGCTTCGATTACGGTACTAGTGCAATGTGAGCATTGTGTAATTGACTTATTACACTGGAAACAGTTCGGTTTTTTCTATTTGCGCGACGGTTCCTTGTGGCGTCTCTTGTTTCATCGAGGCATACAGTTATGATATACTTACCGTCACCACGGAAGGTTATGGACAGAAAATTATACCGTCAAAGAAAATGTCCGATATTGTGTGTTTATTTGCTAATTTCTATTTAAGAATAAATCGCACTAGCTTGTTTTGTTAGCAAGCAGTCAGACGAAGGCTCAACCTCAAATTTGTGTAGTTTGAAATTTGTTTTTTACCTGTAATACAAACAGGATGGAGTTTGGGCAGTAGATTCAGTAGATTCAGCTGTCCAACAGTTTGCAGTCAGAGGTCAATTCTTTTGCAGGTCTTCAGTAGAATCGGACCTTGATCTCTTTCTGATTTTGCAGATGACGTTGCCAGTGCATCTACAACTACCACCGCCGCCCCAACTACTGCCAGAGCACGTCAACCGGAAACAAGGATGCTGAGGAGATTGACACCATGTGAGTAGAATCTCTCTCTCTCTCTCTCTCTCTCGATATGCTTGGGACATTCATTTTTGATGCCCATGTATATTCTCTACCCTCTACCAGGGCCACAGATTGATTTTTTCACTAGATATTAACAGATATGTCTCTGGTTAAATAGATGGCTTATCTCTGTACTGTGACCCTGTGCTGAAATCTCAAGGATGATTACATGGCTGGTAACTGTTTGCATAACTACTCAGGCACTGTCATTTAGCAAGTCCCTGCCAAGTCCCCTTGACAGTAATCAAGACAGTTAATTGCTCATTTGTGACAACAAAAACAGACCTTTAGCAGACAGACAAGACAAGACAGGTTACGTAACAAGCTTTAATTACATTGGCGCGAAGCCCAGCTCTCACTGAGCTCCTGCAGAGCAGGTACAATGGCATCTGCGCGCGTGCAGATTTAATTGCTCCCATCTGACCAAACGTTACAGGGTCGCCTCAGCACAAATGTCCACAATAATAACTGCAGCCCTGCAGCCTAAATATTTTCCATCAGCAGCAGTACACGAACGTTTACTGTGTAAAGCGAATTATCCACCCACTTACGAACGCATGCACATGACATTATGGCGACATGCTTTGCTTTATTCACTGCGCCTTATGCATCTACATGGGCGGAGGAAATTGTAGAATAGAAGTGTAACTATAGTTACTTATGCTATTAAGCAATGATACAATCTGATTACTCATAAAATAATGGAGATATTTGTCTGAGCCCAAGTCAAAGTTACTTGTGAACTCCCTGTAGATACAGCACTGTTGTCTAGATATCTCTTTGTAAGGGCAATGTGCTAATGCAATCGGGGTTTCGTTCTTTTGGCATTTCGTAATAATGACAAACTTTTATCTATTGTCCCTTGGCCAAAGTTTGTATGGTGTTTTGAAAATATCTAGTATAATGTAGTTCGCAGGTCGTTGTAAGGGGGGCACTTTGTAAGAAAGTGATTTTCATCTTTAGTTTTGTCTTTGGGGCAAACCGAGGTAGGTTTTTTATCTTCCTGTTTCAATGTGGAGGTTATGCCCTCCATTCGAAACAACTTACTGTGTTTCTTTTTGCAGCATTCTTTAAAACATCCAGATATTCTTTTTTTGCGTGCATGTTTGAATTGATGGTTCTAAGTGAAGATTTTCCCGCAAATTCACTGTGCCAGTTTTGTATGATAATCTGTCCTCTGAAGATACTGAGGAATTTTACATGTGTTGTCTGGTTTGGACATACAATTCCAAATCCATTTCAAATGCGAGTTTCATGATGCCTTCACTGCATGAAAGGTTATTTCCTTTCATGTTTGATAACATTTGTGTTAAGAGCAATTTGAAATAATCGATTTCATCTAGAAATGCTTAAGTAAATTACTATCATCCAAGTGTAATATTTTAAGTACATGCATATGTGCACTCTGAACGGTAACTCTGTCACTCTGGAAGGCATTGATTGTTCTGTGTTGTTCTTTGTTTTCAGAATTTAGCGAAGTGTGACGTCGCAGTTCCAACACAAGATTTCACTGGAAAACTATGGCGACGAAATTGCGATCTAATACACTAGAGTTGTGTGATTCTTTATGTTATAGATGAAAAAAGAATAGACAAATTAAATATTTTGCTCAATAGGAGGTATCTTGTGAAAAAAAATAGAATGTTGATTTATAATTTTGGAGATAAACATGTTTTTTTTAATCCAAAGAGAGAAAGGTTAATTTTTTATCAGCATACTTTTTTCCGTTTTTGCAAATTTTTCCTTTACATTAGGTATTATTAATACAAAATATTATTACAATATTAAAATATTAATACAAAATACTTCAGTATGGAAAGGGAGATTAACCACATTATACAGTACAACATGTACGACATTTCCTGAATGATCTGGAGATTTGAAGTCAGGAACACTTTATCCTTAATACAAAATTCAAAAACTGAAAAGGAACCAACATAGACAACAAACCAGAAAGCAATTTAATTTTACTTCTCTACTTTTGATTTTAAGTGAAATTTAAGGTTTTGTCTTGTTTTAAACTTATGCGATTTGATAGCTATTCGCACATATATATGCATATATATTTATTTATGTATACGGATTTCAGAGAAACAGTCATATAAGATTCTTTAAGAGATATCATGCACGTAAAACCTTTATGTATTAAAAACAATCTTAACACCTTTCTGTAAATCACCAAGTAAATCATCATATATATATATGATAAGTCTTTGTCCCATTTTTACTTTTTCATTTTTAGCTTTCAAGTAAAATTTATCAGGCTTCGTCTCCAAAAGATAGTGACCCAAAGGTTAGACAAACGGGTTTATAGGTAGTTATTTTGTCAACTGTACTGAATATGATATATCTTGGTGATTAACAGAAACGTGTTTGAATGACAGGGGAACTTTTAAAGAAAATGCAAAATTAATATTCAATCGGCATCTTGTGTCTTACATATTTTATAATTTTTGCGTTAAGATTGTTGAGGGGAGGGATTTAGAAGTACTCATTTCCTTTAAAATATTTTTACTCGGTTCGTTTTTAGCGCACTGCAGTAGTAAAGATGCTTTGTAGATTAGATATTGTCTTCAGTTGTACTGATAGGAAAGCAACCGGTTCTTAGTAACGTATAAACTCGCTTATTCTAGTGTGATACTTATTTCGAATGAGACTTGATAAATCCAGATCCTCTCTAAATCAATGGCACTAAAACCTTCATATAAAGCCGGTTGTTTGGACAAGAATATAAAAAAAAAATGACTTAGGATTTAAAATTCTGAATGAGTGGGTTCTTGGTTACTTAATGTGTAAACTAAATCATTGATTTGAGTATGACACTAAAATCAGTGTGAAAATTTATAGCTATAGTAGTGTGAAAACGTATCAAATGTGCACACAGACAGAAACTAATACACACGCGCGCAGGTACGATCTGCAATGTTTTTACTTTGTAATTATAACCTCTATAATTTTCCACGAAGTTGAATGTTAAAATTAGTTTGAGGGGGTGAAATGAGTCAAAACTATGTGATAGCTGCCTAAATCATCACTGAAATGTCTGTCAACGTGCAATAATAACACAGCTATTCGTGAAGCACTTACCGCACAAAATGCTGTATTATATCTAACCTATATTTCATATTCGGAATTATGTTGTTTCATAAATTTTTTTTTAAATTTTTTTAATCGAAAGGGATACATGAAGATTTTTTAAGAATGGCGTCATTTGCTTTCATTTGGTGAGATTCATGTTAAGGGCAGAACACGCAAAGACGACCGGGAGTGACCGGTAGCATTATATTTGTTGTCTTCTGAGATGATGCAAAGCGCTAGTAGGGCAGAAAAGACCTTGTCAACAATGCATTTCTGACAGAGTTCTTCTGAAAGTGAGGCATAATGACGTCATTGTGAAATCTCTGGCAGATATACATAATACTGAGGTGGATTGATCCAACTGTGATGGGGATTCTCCCTAAGTGCACTCAATGTAATCGGTTTCAATGTCCGCCACGCCTCCTCGGGCTGCTAGGGGGTAAGTAAGCCGAACGCACACACAAATGAATTACCCGCTAGCCACCAAGGAGATGTGTCAAATAATTAAGCTGATTACACTGAATGCAATTAGTGATAATTCCCTGCAGAGTTGGATCGATCCAGCTGGTGCAAAGTTTGAATTTGAACGCGGTCTATCTATCAATCTAGATGTATTTCTAACCCTCAGAACCCCCTGGCAACGGGCCTGTCTACTATGTCTTGGGTATAAGTATCTATACAATCAGTAGACATTAATTCATTAGGTAGTGCATGCCCATTCAATGGCAACCTATTTCACAGTTATGAAAACATGTCCTCGTATTATGAGTATTAAAAGTAAGAATAGTGATAACAATGTAGCGTAAAGAGCTCCCATCTATAAATGTGTGAAAATGAATCTGATAACAGCATAGTGAGATTAAGAGTCTCTTCTACTAGATATATAAGGTTCTTAAGAAAGAGAGGAAACCATTGCTATAGACATGGCAAGAATAAAGATAGAATTTCGGATATAGACGACAGTCTTATAAAAGTCACATTAATCAACACGCGTAAGAACTAAGGTAGCCTTGGCAACGGTTGTCATTGGTTCCGATGGGTTATTATCTAAAACGTAGAAGAAGTAGGTGAACATTCTCCTATTGTGATGTGCAGCAAATGTTCCTGGAGTTGAAAATTATCTTTTTAGCTGACATTGTCAGGAAAAGAATGCAAACCCAAACGTCACGCCAGACACGCTTAAGAATGTAAAAAAGACGCTTTGGGTTTAAGCACAAACAATGGCCGCGCTCGTTTGTGTTCTGATGTTACACTGTATCGTGGGTTACGATGCTTGCTCTGCGTAACACTACGTTATAAAACTGGGGAAAAATTCTGTGAAATAGTAGAGGACTGTGTCCTAAGTCCATACATACATTCATTGGTATTCTTGGAGCATTTCGTGCTGCTCTCGGTTACATTAATTCAACCTACTAGTCGAATTAAGAGTGCCAGGGGGAATTTAGCCAAGATAAACTACGTGTACTTATGGGGAACAAGTGACATGTCTATAGCGTGGTTTGTTCTATCATTTTATTAAAGTATGATATATCTATATATATATCTATATCTATATTTGATTTTTAATGTATTTGGATGGTATTTTGTTACATGTAGTAAGTAGTTAACACTTGAGCTCAGCAATGTAACTATTGATCCTGCCTACTGATTTTGCCAATAATTCTATACAGGTAACACAATGCTTTAAATTGCGGTGACTTTCAACATATAGGAAGGCTTGTTTCCATACGAATGCACACCGTACGTAATAAGCTGATAATTAGCTCTACTCGTTTTAACCATATATTTGTAGTCTATATGCAGAAAACTAGTGTTCATTTTATTTGCCTTCAGTAACAATTGAGAACATAAGTGAAAAATAGCTTTCTTTACTTCATTTGGTCTTGCGAATATCAATAGCTACGTTTATCAAGGGCGAAGCCAAGTTTAAAGCAATACCGCCCAGTGCGTATTAAGAGATAGGATTAAGGTTTGACTAATCACGGATGAAAAGGTCATACACATTAATAAACTGCAACATCGCAAAAAAGAGAAGAAAAAAATTAATGTCGTGCACACAGAGATTAAGAAGGAAGTATTTATTATATTTGATCGAAACCCAAGTAAACTCTGCTCACCTTTGTAGCGTGATGCGTCGACCACAGAATCATGTTTTTTTAATCATTTGAATAGGAATTTGAACAAGTGAAACAGAGGTTAAAAAAGTGGGCGATTTATTTCCTTCGCAAGCCTTTTTTTGCCTTATCCATCTTGTGTTTCATGTCGCAGATGCCGTTCCCGATTTGTATGATAGCAATGTGAGATTTCCTGTTTCGAAATGTTTGAGTACTTATATTAAGGGATAGTTCGTCGGAATTTTTGGCATCTAACATCCGACTTTGTTCAAGTTTCCGTCGTGAAAATGAGCTTTAACTCCTTTAACACATTAATGTTGGGCTAGGCCGCTGATCTCAAAAAATAGATTTGACTATTTTTTAGTCTAAAATCCTTGAACTTTCCTTTAAAGCGCCTTGTTTGCCCTCTGCGCCACTGCTATAGCCTGGCCTTCATGTTAAAATACCTCGCAAGACTTCCTCTTCGGCCAGTACTGTTAACTGTTAAATATTGTTAATGATGTATTGTTATTATGGGTATTGTTATCAGATCTGTCTTATTGTAATAAAGTGCGTGTATTTATTGTTACTTATTTGTCATTGCTTATTGTCAGTTAATTACGATGACGAAATGCAACGTTAATACACCCGACAGCACCTGTGTTCCTAACCTAAAATATAGCCATAATTGAGAAAACGATTGCTTCATCTGTAGGCTTAAACTGATAACTGGCACCAAGAACAAATCATGTCTAATCATGGAGTAGAAATGCTAAATAAATGTGTGTGTGTGTGTGTGTGTGTGTGTGTGTGTGTTAGAGAGAGAGAGAGAGAGAGAGAGAGAGAGAGAGAGAGAGAGAGAGAGAGAGAGAGAATGGAGAATGAAAGAGAGAGGGAGAGAGGGAGAGTGTTAAAAGGATAGCTCGTCCTTGTTCCTGAAAACAGACATGCAATAAGAGACGACGACATGCGACACTTGTTGGAAAAAGGCCCCAATTATCAGCTTATTAACCAGATACATGTTGCTTAAAATGCACAGATTGCGGCGACAATCCATAGCTGTTAACAATTATGAAATACGAAGGGTTTCATGTGTCGCAATAAATACCTTCGAGTTAAAAGGCTTCGTCGAGATATTAACTTTGTCGTAGGAGAGAGAGAAAGACAGGGAGATCAAGTAACTTATTTACGACATTTTCAAATCCAAATAGAAAGAAGAAGACGATTCTGTCGTCGTCGAAAATAATCAACATCCAACGCGCTTAGTTGTCGTGTTAGGGTCTATTCCCACAACTTTAGATCGATCTATCACCGAGGGGAGTCTCACCAGACTACCGTAAGATAATCCCCCTTAAGTGTCCGACCCCGCCCACTACAAGCCGTAAGGGGCAATTAACTTTCGTGTCCGCCCGGCTGACAGCTATTCAGCGCGAACCCCCAGGGAGTTAGGTCGATCCAAAGTAGGTCGATCTAATCTATGGAAATGGGGTGTTAAACGTCCTTCAAACTCTTAAAATGCACAAGGTGACGCTTTTTTGAAAGAAAACAAGAAGCAGCTTCCCGACTTTCCCTATATCGACTATGGCATTTTTCTAACTCTTTGCCTTGGCATTTACCTCTCTCATATGGCACTAAGGAAAAAAAATTACAGCAACTTCTTTGACTGACATTGGAACCCTTTCTCCTGTGCAGACATTTCTACGAATTTGTAACAAAATCAATATGTTTTTCATTTTGATAGATCTTGAAACAGCGCTCTGTGCTGGCTTTGCCTGTGACAAAGGAAAGACGAGCAAGAAACTAATTACGGGTTATATTTTTAGCATGGAAACTGGAAATTCGTGTCTAAGATTTAATAAAGTCGGGTTTTGCTGAGTGAGCATAAACATAACCACGCTATTATTATACAGGGGGATTAACATTTCACACTTTGCTTATGCAACTTTAAAAGCAACCATTGGGGAGTGTTGGAAATAAACGATCTTCTTTTGCAAAAACGCTGAGTAATCGATGCAGGTCGCGCGCGCGCGAGAGAGAGAGAGAGAGAGAGACAGAGAGAGAGAGAGAGAGAACGAGAGAGAGAGAGAGAGAAATTGGAGATAAAAGAAAACGAGAGAGAGAGAGAGAGCGATACATATGTAAAACCTGTTTCAAAACATTCACATAACAGGTCCTTGCCATACATATATATATATATTGAGAATGCGAGAAAAAGTTATCTTCTTGGAGTAATTTTCCCCCATTAGAGCAACGCGTGCAAATAAGAGTTTAAAGACACAAACAATGTACAGGGTACATTGCATAACAGTACCTGGTGCAATTATTATTTTAAAAATATATTAAAAATAATTTTAAAAATAATATAAAATATATATATTCAAAAATAATCATAACAGAACTCCTTAGCCGGCAGTGAAGCAAAACATGCTTATTGTTAAAAAATATTGAGTGATCTTTTTACTAATGCATAGAAGATCGATGGATAAAAAGAGAATCAAAGAATAAAAAATTAGTCGAAATGTGCGGGTTGGGATAAATCAAGTGGGAATCTTGAATTACAAACGTCTTTATAAACGTTTCCTCATTTTCGACCCACCTACATGTACCTGTGGATTTGTATCAAAAATAACAGCTAATAGCACCCATAAGTCGTGACCTCAGGAATAATACACGACTGGAATCTGAGATGTCATTTTAATAGACCTTGAAGTTGACGAGATGGTAAATAATTCCTTTTGACTTGGCCTCTCATAAATCACCTTTATTCAGTTTCGTAAACAGTTGTGGCTTTGATTCTTGCAACGTGACTTTGGCTACATTTTCTTCTAGTTCTATTTTACTTACATGTACATGTACCAGGCACCCCTCTTGTTTTTCGGTGTTTTGGAATTGTTACACCCGTTCTATTGTCCCTAAACTTGAATCATTTGCATACTGCATTGCTACTCAATTAAAAAACTTTTCATGTGAAAAATTATGGCTAATATTTCATCTTTCGCGGTTAATAATTTTGGACCAGTGACATTGTCACTTATAAAAGAAAACGTACCTGCCATATTTAGGACATTTGTTATCAAAACTGTTTTTTTTTCTTTTATAAAGAATCATCATAACCATTTATCTTTTGACGGAGAGAACAAGGGTAAGTGATAAAATATAATTAACAATCGCTTTAAAAGAGTAAAAAAACCTTTCAAAATTTTATTAAAAACTCACATTTAAAAGAAAATTGCAAAGATTCATATCATAAACTCTATGGTTATTACCGTTTGTTTAATATCTTAATTATAATAAAAGTTTGAGGTTCTATGGAATACGCTATTTAATAACTCTCATTTCTTCAGGTGTAAAACCAAGTTAAACCTTCAGACAGGAATAAATATTGGGAGTTTCATAAATTTTTACGTGATCAACAAAGTAAACCTAATCCAAAATCATTGGAATTATCTGCATTTCCTGAGTGACTCAAAAATTAGAAAATCAGTACCCAAAACGTTCCATCTAATACTCTTTGTGCAACTTCCATTTTTAGAGACATAGTTTTTTTGCTTTTTTTCCTCTCTCTCCTTTTATGAAATATCGGAAATTACAACCACATACAGCGAAGATGTCGAGAGCAATTTGAAACAGGAAACAGGAGCTTATCGATAGAACGTCACCATGTTAAACGCTACGACAGTAGCAATCAGCCGTTGACAAACGAGCAGATACTGCATCTTTCAAGCGAGGTTGCGATGGTGTCGCCACGTATCGGTCGTACTTTACACTACATATATTGTGTGAAAAGGAGAAATATGCAATATTACACAAAAGTAAAATAATAACCGGCTAAAGGGCCGACATCTGTTTCACACAGGAAAATCTGGAGTTCAGATATTCGGAGGAGGAATTGCGCACCGAAGCTCGGATTAGGTAATACCAAAGATCAGCACTGAATAACACATTAAGGACAGCGGACTAACAGATCCGAGGATCAAATACGACAACCCGCTTAAAAGATTGCCGCTTAATTCCCGATTAGACACTGAAAAGATTCCCCGCAGGGATTACGCAACAAGCATTCAAGTGGGTCGGCTGTATTTGATCCCAGGATCTGTTAGTCAGATGTTTTGAATGCGCTCATTGATAATTACTTTCCCCTTGCTCGGAACACTTCGGCTGAAGATAATGAGAGAAAGGGTCAAAAGAATAAAATTGTTAATTTTAGGCAGTTGGGTTTAAAATAAGTTGTTCCTTCCCACTGGATACTGACAATGATCAGAAAATGCAAAGGCAATTTTTTTTCACTTAATGATCGACAGAGTTTATTATAAAAGTTGATAAATACAGTACTGAATATAACGGAAAGTTACAACTGATACTACATTATAAAATAGAAAAAAAAAGATTTCGAGGATGATGTTTCGTTTTTTAAATTATGTATAAAAATCAACAGTATTAAATAAAAAGTTAAAGCTGGCACAATCAATATGTGACTTCGTCTAAAAATTATTTTGAAGACGTGCAGTTGTTCACCTAACCAAGCAGTTGCCGATAAGTACACATTATTAACAATTAAAATTCAAACAGCCCAAGTTAAAATGCGTATTGGGCTAAAACACTTCTTTGGCCACCTGCGTTATCTGTTGAACCTTACTGACGTCTTGATGCTCTCACACGTTTTACTAAGCCAGTGGAAACACGCGTAACGAAATGTGCAGATACTAGCTGCTGTGCATGACCAAAGAAAAAAAAGACTCTGATCTGTTCTTCCTACGTGGAAAATAATGGGCCTACATACTCATTTTACTCAGATGCAGTGTCATCTTTCTTCTTTCTCTGCATGCAATGTGTTCCATGCGCGACATATGAGACGCTAGCTTGTTGTTTAAGGCTCTTGTGAGCGCATATATGTCTCGAGTGCTCTGTATTTTTTTGTCGGTATTCCGTGCGGAGATAAAGATGTTTCAAACAACTTCGAGTGGTGCAGGGATGGAAGTCGTTGAGTCGAAGGCTAGATTATCAAAACTTTCATCCATTTTGAACTAAAAATAAGTAAATAACATTATTAAATAATCCAAAAACAACAATTTCAAAATAATAATAATAATAATGCTGCACACCAACGTAATTGCTCAAGAGGTCAGAAACATGACGACAAAAATCTATCCAACTTAGTCTGATTCTTTTTAAAAACGGTTGGATACATGATTTTTATAATACGATGGCAAACCATAACATGCATATTGTAACGTTAAAAGAAAAAACATATTTTTACGCGGTTCTTAAAACAGTAACGACATAGGCCTACTTTTTATAACTTATAAAAAAACGTTTGGCATTTGACAAAATGGACGACTTTCACGAGAAATGAATATCGCTGAAGCTTATTATCCGAACAAATGCCACATTTTACCCAGTGTTTCGTGTAAAAGCGAGATAGAAATTGGGACATAATACATAAACTCACTATCTGTCCCAGACATAGGATTGTAGCAACATTCGTATGACACAACGATGGATCGCTCCTCCTGATTAGTCAATCCACATGGATAGATGGCGCTGCAATGCCCCTTTCCGTCACATCTTTTCTGCAGTGACGTTCGTATTTCGTCATCTTGTTCGCATGCATTGGTCATGCTACATGAATCCACATGTCGAACCTAAATCAAGCCAAAAAAAAAAATACTATATTTAGAGTTTGGAAGAAAACGCTTGTATTATCTAAAGGTCAGAATGTCCTTATTCGACATGTGCTATTTTCGGGTTGGAAAAAATTCGTCAACACACACCCTCCAAACAACAAAAACAAACAAACGAACAAAAAACACTATTTCCTTTAAAACGCCGACTGCTTTATATTAAACTTAAATATTTTCTAGAAATAAATCCTATATTAACCACGAAATTCAAATGACACATGAAGAAAGGAATTTCGAAAACATAACTGAAGTAACCGTTCCTCATAATATATTATCACTTTTGTCAACCGAATTGTGCCTTCATCTTCAAGTGTAAAGCCTGCCATTGAAATAACTGACCAGTAACTTTGCTCTCCTTTTTCATCAAAACAAAATTTATCATCGAATCTTCCAATGATCTGTTGTATTTACTCTTAAAATATAATAATAATAATAATAATAATAATAATAATAATAATAATAATAATAATTACCCGCAAGATTTTTGGGTAATCGTCCTGGTTGCATAACAAAGTCAATCTGCTACTCAACATGCAGTCAAAGTGAACCTCATGTTGCGTTGCTGTAAAATTAGGATATTATTAGTATTTGTCCTTTTTCAAAGTTGAGCGGTATGCTTTAGCGATACAATTGTGCCGGTACACTTTGAATGACTTGTGGCAAAACCGCCTGTATCGATACACACTGAGAGGCTTACAGCTAACCAGTTTGGCTATTGCGTAAGAGATTGTCGCTTAAATGGAGTTTCTTCGTTCGACACGGCCAATTAATTAATTTAGTTAACAGTAGGATGCGAATTTGAGAAAGGGAGTAAAAGTAGGTCTAATGTATTTACATGTTATAAGTGTACCGGTGCACAGTATATTGCTAAAGTATATTGATCGATGCTAAAAAAAAAACAAACACCTGTGAATGAAAATCTTTTAATAACTTTTGCTAAATGTCATTTTAGTAATCATCAGTAATCAAGAAGTAAGATCAGTAACAATGCCCTTGAAAATATGATTAGTGTACTCGTTAATGCTAATGTCAAACGGTGCTTAAGAGAGCCTATTGACGTAAAGGATATTACGAAGTGATTGGCGTTATTAACACCTTGTGTTTTCCACTGAGAATAATTACCAGAGTTGTAAATATAGCCTAGGTGACTAAGATTACATACACAAACATACCAAATACTTCTATTATTATAAAGGCGTAACTCACTGCATGCAGACTACATAAATCAAACATAGTTAAACATAAACATCGTTCCGTATAAGTCAAACTACACAGAGATGCCACATGTAACTTACGCAATGGTAACAAAAAATAACTTAACTTCATTATAAACGGTTACGTTGAAGTAGAGAGTTCTGGAGCGCGGGGGGGGGGGGGGGGGGGGGGGGGGGGGGGGGCAGTAAAAGGGGGCCTTAGAATCTCCCTTTTGACAAAAACCCTCTATGAATAAATATAAGACCCTGGTGCTCTTTCACTTTTCAACTTGGGTTGTGCTTTGAGGGACAAAATTTTAAGTTTCACTTTTTCAGAAAAAATAATCCTCCCCATTGAACTTGCTCGCTTAAGTATTTAAGTATTTCCCAAGAAGCGTGAAATGTTCATTTTTCATTACGAAAAAAGGGGTGGGGAGACAATATAGGGGGTCCATAGAATCTATCTTTTGGCATAAAAAGAAGAAAAAACCTCTATGTAACACCCAGGTGCTCTTTCACTTTTCACCTTGTGTCACCTGGTGCGTGCTTTGGGGACGAGAGCTAAAAAAAGTTTCCCTTTTTCAGAAAACTGAATTCCCCCTTTGCCGGATTTTTAGGAGCATTCGCAACAGGGTTGATCCTCGGGCTAACAAATTCGCGGTTCAAATAAAGCCGACCCACGGCCGAGTTCCCATCAGGGACTTTATTCAGTGTCTATTAGGGAATAATGGCGCGACTGCAGGTGGGTCGGCCATATTTGGTCCGCAGATCAACTCTGATTTGAATGCGGTGTAAAACATGCTATGACCCAAGTACCGCATTTTTGCATTTAAACGGTTCTTACCATTACAACAACGCAGACCGCACTGCCTGGTTTTAACTAGACGTTTCTCTTTGCATATTTGCGGATTAATACATTGGCGTTGTCGTGTCTGGACGCCGCCACCACAGGAGATGGAACATGCCGACCACGCTGACCAATGAGTGACCGCAACACCTAATAATAAAAAATGATAACAATAATTCATCCAGATGCAGCCTAAATCAATTAAAAAAAGGACCTTGACAAAAAGTGACGAGTAGTCAATTTGCCTCTCGAAGTCAGCGACAAACGCACGGCGTCACCTTACAGTTAATTATTCATTTTTTGCATTCTTCATAACCTCTTACCGTATTCATATGTAGGATCAATTAAACGATGCAAATCGGCGACTAAAGCTTCCATTAAGTCAATCCTGCTGAGCTCTCTGATGTGGTGAAATGTGACATTGGTGCGCACAACGCTTGTTATCTCCGCTACCGCAATGTGGGCGTCGCTGTTTGTAGCGTACTCAAACTCGGGCCCTATGCCTATACCACGTGCATACAGAATTCCAGCTTCATGCACCTTCATAAATAAATTAATAATAATAAAAATCACAGATTATTGCAGAAAGTTAAAACAAAAACGTTACATGTGAGATATTTCTATAAATGCATTTTATTAGAATCGGAATTGCAAAGTGTTGATAAAGGTGGATAAACAGTTTCTATCCATCAATTAGAACAAATACTTCAAAAAAATTCAATTGAAGTGATAGCTCAGAAGAAATAAAAACAATGCGCACACACATGCAGCTTAATATTTAATACTGCAGTTAATTCAGATGGCCCACATACCCGAACGTGAAATATGCATTAAATTGGTTTATATCTTTAATTCTTACATCATCTGCTGCTTGCATTACCGCTGTAGAATTTAAAGACGCGCCGCAGCTCAAAAACACGGCAAGGTTAGGTCCATTTCTCGCTGTACTGTTTTCCTGGATAAACATCTCATTGCTGGAATGGCAAATAAATGTTTGTATAAATTCTAAATACAGCAACTCGAAACATTTTAAGCGAGATAAAATTCTAAAATGAACTATTTCGCTCACGTGGTTTGAGACGGATTGCTTTGAGTTTGTCACTTATAGAAAGGGCAAGATACAAGCGAAAAACTGTAAATGGAGCCGTTGTTTATGACTCTCTTTTTTACAGGAGAAAAATAAGTGTCACAATATAATAATGAATTCAATTTAATTTAATTGAAAAACGTGTTCAACTTTGGAAAATGCTTTTTTTCATCAGCTGTTTCATACATTATTAATTTAAAACAGTGGACAATACCAGTGCTTTCTTTAATTAGTTATTTTATTATGTGGTTTATTCATATTGAACTTCAGGGCCATTTCAAGAATGGCCTTAAAATCTGGAAATTTACTATTAGGCATATCGCAGTATCATACAATCAACAGTCATATAAAATAAGAAGCATAAAATAAACGTTTAATTCTAACAAACTTTCAGTGTAAAATAACATACGTGGAAATGATATATTATAAGTTGTAGGAATTAACACTAAAGCGGAAACACAGGTTTGCTGCTAGAGATGGTAACGGCGAATAAAACACGTACCTCAGTAGCTGTAATGCCTCAAATGTTGCCCTCGGTCCGCCTACGTACGGTATATCATCCACCATATCTATCATGGTATCTATATCAAATGTGTCATTCAAGCGCAACCCGATGCCACTTTTCCCGGAAACTTGAATAACGCCAAACCGAGTCAAATTTCGGCCCACCGCGAAAGCTTGCATGATTCCCATGACGAACAACAGCTGCAACCGGAAGTGGGAGTGTCCTGCTCTATAAGAGCCATCTATAATAAAGACGATGTTACTAGGAGCGGGCACTGCAACTGAAATGGTGAAAGAAACGTGGGGATAATAATCTACGTTACACAGTCCAACTAGGAGATAAATATGTATACAACTATCTCATGATATTAGTATTTTGATGAACTTGTTGCGTTTGTTACGTTATAAACTGTTTGAAACAAAGGGATGTGTGAGGCCTGCCATGTAGGCCTATATGCCTTCTCATGCCTTGTCACAAAATCAGCCTAACAGCGTGTTAGAACTTAGTTTATTTACTACGTCTTCATAAACTTTCGTGTGGTACATAAGCTTGCTACTTTTGTAATTGCGGTCTAAGGCGACAATTTAGGCGTACAGCGTTTTAGCTTAGCTCCGCTTCGCGCGGGTTTTCAGGCGTTTCATTTTTTAGTCTCGCATGACGTCACGACTCGCTTTGGACTATCTTGGATGCTTCCCATCTATTTTGGTACTCACGTTTGCACACTCCGATGTCCTCTTCCATATCATACGCCTCTGTGTAGGCACAGCTCCTGCGCTATATGACACCAACCATAGAAGAGACTGTGTAAATACGTATTTTGCAATATATAGGTTTGACTATTATTATAGAAGAAATATGAACTTACGATTAATTAAAAATAAATGTAGAAAAATATTGGTCCAACCATAACAATAAAGCTGTATTATCATTTATTTTATCAACATACTTAGCTACAACTAACAAATTGAATGGTGGCACATGTTTTCGCCAAACACCGCCGTTTGCTAATATTAACGTTATGCAAACAAGGAAATGTATATTACTATAAGTGAGAAGTTAAATCATTCAAATTACCACTAAAAGTCTTTGCCGTGTCCGTCTGTTATTCCGGTCACATTTTGACCACTCTGACCATGGGGACACATCTGTATAAAAAAAAAAGAAATATAGTTTTAAAAATCCTCATCGCGATCAAATAAATACACAGTCTTTTTGTGCAAAGCATTTCTTATACTCGGTCCTGCATGGTGGCATGTTGGCTGCGGCTGAAACCCAGCATACACAGCGTTATTATAACGTTACCGTAACGTTTATATTACCCCAAAACTTTACGGTAACGTTATTATAACGTTACCATAACGTTTATATAACAAAAACATTAAGGCATCAAAACGTTCTGCTTGCGCTGGGAAAGCATATAACGTGATCCCGAGCTTAGCTCTATAGTAATGTCCCATTGCATTTTTACGTGATGTACTTACTGCTCATACAGGCCAGCACGATTTCTACGTGAGCTCCATTATTCTTTGTAATGTTTCTGTCCGGCGTACAGGTTCCGGTCACGTGGTCTAGTAATGGGCGGGGCACACTTATGGGATCACTGTCAAAGATAAGATTCAGATATAGCATGTAAACGGTAAAATAATGCATGTTCATTGCCAAATATCCAAACAGTTTAGTACTTAAAAAAATAAATTCGATAATGTGATCAGGTGAATTTATAAGTATTTATCCAAATCTCTGTTTATTTTATTTATAGGTGATAACAATATGCTTGACTTGCATTTTGGATATCTCTACGCATAGTTTCTACCCCATTAAGTTAAAAGTACATTAGTTGCATTTAAACGCACCTTTTGTGATGAAATAATACAAATAACTATACTTACATAACCCCTGTCGTAAATATAGTGCATCCTAGAATCACAGGTGCCACCAGTTCTGCAGGACAACGTACTGAAGGCTTGAAAGTAGTATTTTCTAAATCTCCAAGGTTCTGTTTGAATTCTTGGTAGTGTACTCTTGAGTGCCTACATTCTTCGGCGCATGTTAGAATAGACTGGAAATAACATGTTCAAGTTTAAAGATGGCAGGGTGATATTGTGTAAAGATGTATCTATGTAAGACTCACTTGCTTCATACTAAAAATGAAATATGTATGTTCGAAATGAGTGTAAAATGGCATAACTTTCGGAAGTCAAAATAACTGTAGTCACAGTGCAGTACCAATGATGCTAAATCATAAGACGACTTTATTAATACAGAAATATAGAAGGCGGTTATTACAGGGCTCGAAGTGCTAAAACGTTTTATGGGATGAAATATATATCTCAGAGTAAAATTTTACATGGATTTTAGCCTGAAACAACCTTTTCGTTGCAGCGTTAATTAAATACACACATACTAAAACATTATCGGTGTTGATTCCGCTTCCAACGGCATGAGCGTCGCAAACCAACTGGCCGCCAAAGAGACCTCGGTGCAGCCGTGGTATACAGCCTCCGGGGGTATCCTTGTTTATACATCCACACTGTATGGGCACTTGGTTCTCTGACGGACACCGGGGAGACCCGACGACAACTGAAATATGGAGATCAAGCTTATGTGATGTCATGACTTTGCTTTCTGCAAAGGCAACACGCGCGTGCGGGCGTGCACACATGCGCCATCTCAGTGATACCAAGCCTACTGTAATAACAGGCCTACCCAACTACCAGACTCGGCACCGAATGATCCTGAATTCACCGGTAGATCAGACCACACTACCCGTTTTCAAGGTGTGTGTCAGATCGCATTACACAGTATCAGACGCGACACCGCTCTTGCTTAGTACGCGATGTGATAGTGACGATTCTCAGCGGGGTTGAAAAGCATTGCATCACCACTCAAAATTTGTTCAGGGTATGATACTGTGTAATGCGATCTGATACACACCTTGAAAACGGGTAGTGTGGTCTGATATACCGGTGAATTCAGGATCATTCGGTGCCGAGTCTGGTAGTTGGGTAGGCCTGAATAAGCCGCATCTTTAACTACGCGAAGACCAGATATTTTACCAAAATCTGGCACAGAATTTAACTTTCCTTCAGTGCCTACTTAAACAGATAATCCGCCTGCCAGTAGATGCATACTGGTTAAAGTAAGCGTGACGTAAATGGGTCAAAATCTAGCGCTGACTGTTTGACTTGACAATTCGATTTCGAAACATCATGAACCACAAGTACAATCTGGTATGGAAAATGAATCCGGGGTTTTACACTTTCAGTACAAATCAAACAAAAGGAAAACGTTACTATGCTATTAATGTTTACAAGGATATCACCTTACCTTTGTTTGTGGTGCACTTATTCTTGACTCCACTTACAGCTTTCACTTCTCCCGAAGAGTCAAAGAACCCGTTCAAACGCCTGGAGCGAGAGCTTGTCCCAAAACATGCATTTGCCGTATTCTCCGAAAGTTGGCGCCGTAGTATCAATACACCAGTTTTAGTCACCTGTTGGTGACTTTCGTTGCTTCGTGTCACAACGTGTAGTGTATCATTTTCCATCACGGTTTCCAAGTCACTCTCAACTGGGACTTCACTGTATGACTCGTTCGCTGCACGTTCAACTGTCTGTTGATAAATATTTCCGCATTTTTGGTGTGCTTCATAGTCAATAGGTGGTGCCACAGGCGTCAAATATCGTATAAAGGTGTAAGCAACACAGCGCGTCTCCTATAATTGATTTAATGATCAATAATTCAATTAAAATAAATAAATAGTCATCTTTTCAATCATTAGTGAACACAACTTATTTAGGATTGTGCTTGATTAATATCATGTATGAACTGCCAACAGAATATACACTTTTGATATAACAATGTAAGTATAGATGCTTAAGAGCAACAATATGCGATGCAAATACAAACAAACAAAACAAAACCATTAGTTACATATTAAACAAATATTTCTATGTAATAAACTTGTTTTACAAACAACCAGACACTGTTTACAGCTATCCTTGTGAGATCTCAATTTTTATAAATTCAACTAACTTTTATCATACCTTGCTGCACTCGAGCGCACATTCCTCTTCAGATTTTCCGCCGAGGAAGAGGAATCGGTCCACCCCGTCAAAATCTTCTTCCAAGGATAACACCACGTGGTCGTTAAACTGTTGGTAATCGCATGAAGGATAAACCTGCAAGTCTTCATTAAGGGCGTCAATGAATATGAGGGGTAGGCCTACGTACTTCCAGTTCAGTTGACAGTGCTTAATTTGATGCTGTGCCATCTTTTCTGAATGCTTCTAAGATAGTTTTACTATTACATTTTACCATTTAAACTTAAAACAAAACAAAAGACATGACGTACATTCTCTAATGGGTAACTCTTAAACTTTTCATTAAATATTATATTATTACATTATTTAAATTAATTTAAATACAACCACCTTCACATAAGGTACCTCCCCAAGGTTGCTCACAGTTACAGCTGAAGGATCCGCCCACATTTGTGCAAGTACCGCCATTTTGACACGGATTGTCCACACACAGGTCAGGAGCTGAAGTATTGATATTTCACATATGTAAAATGTATTGTGAAGATGGCTATATTTTTATTGAGATTGATACATGATTAATAGTGTTCTTGTGTCTAAAATTTATTGTAAGGCGTCTAAGTTAACACTTATAAATATTAACATATATGAAAACTCAAATAACAAGCAGCACACAAACATACAAATTAAATTAAAATAAATAAAAAAATAATAGCCAAGAAAACACATTAAGATACCCCGACTTACCTTGACAGGTGTGGCCTACCCAACCTTGGCCACACGTACAGGTAAAACCACCGATATGCTCCTGACACGTCCCTCCATTGAAACATGGATTTATAGCACACTCATCTATGTCTGCAGTTGAAATGTATGAGGGCATTACAAAGTGGCTTTGCTTTGTTCAAAGGGTTTTTAAAAAGAAACTCAGTGTTCGATTCAACTCTTTAATTGCATGTAAAAACAAGTCATGGCCAATTAACATGCCAAAAATACCGCGTTGCTAAACTATTCTACTTAGTCTCATACAGTTAGTCACGCTATCCTAAATAGCGCGTTTGCTGCGGGGGAATCTGCACGTATGATAAAGTGATACATCAACGACATTTATAATTATTGGTTAAGAAAATCGCACTCCTGGGTTGCACTTACATACCAAGCTTATGGTCCGAATTCAACAGAACACGCAAAAATGGTCACAATTTGCAAAATGTTAGAACAAGATGTTGTAGAGAAAAAGATTAATACAGTGGCGTATTTAGGGGGGGGGGGGTGTCAGGGGGATCCTGACCCCCCTCTTCGATTTCTGAAATAAAATCACACCAATGTTCCCCTCTTGAAATTAGAATTTTGACTAGCTGAATCATATTTCTACACCCTGTAATAGGCCTGCTTGGCAGCTCCACAAAACGTGTTAAAACTTTAAATTAAGTTGTCATATCCCGATATAAAAGTTAACGAATTTGCATATATCTTACCAGTCTCGCACACTTCTCCTGTGTAACCAAGGGGACAGTCGCACGTGAATGTGTCCATGCCGCCCTGACACACCCCACAATTCAAGCATGGCCGACTGGAACATTCGTCAATCTCTGATATGATAAATGGAATAACTTAAAGGTGGAATTGCAATTAAATCAATCTAAGTTTATCTCATTTGTCTTAATTAAAAAAAAAAAAAAAAAAAAAAAAACAGATGGAACGAACTATGGATTTGACATAATTGGAGTAGCTTCAAAAACCACCATTTTTTTCAATTACTTAAATATACATAGTGACATAATTTGAGTAATAGGAAACGCAGCAAATAAATTAAACAAAATAAAGAGGTGCAGTGGAGCCAATGCGTGCTTTCAATTTCGCACCCTTTTTCAGAACTAAATGTTGATTTGCTACATAGGGTATAAAGGATAATAAAACAACAAGCAACTCAAGGTACTAGCTGTCGGTCGTATCACGGGTGTATTTTCGTCATTTCTTACCTGTTTCACACAATTCCCCAGTATAACCTGGCGCGCATGCGCAAACATGACTATTCCCCGAATACATGCACGTCCCACCGTTTAAACAATCACCAGACACGGAGCACTCATTATGCATTGCTGCAAATATAACAATATGAATACCTTATAAGGAACAACAGAATACGCATGATCAATCAATCAATACACACCGTAAAGTGTAAAATAAATACGAATATCTTAAGTGAAAATAAGAATAAAACAATTGGTAGTTATAAAATAAAAATAAAACTGTAAACTGAAGAATAAATCTTACTGGAAATATATTTCTCATAACGTCTAGGGGCACCTTACTATATCTACCTTATGGAAAGAGAGACGAGGAAAGGAGAGAGAGAGAGAGAGAGGGAGGCTGGGGGGGGAGAGGGGGGGGGAAGAGAGGGAAATGAAGAAAAGGAGAGAGACAGAGAAGGGACATACATGGAATCCGTGTTTGGCATAATACACCAGTTGTATCATTTGTGCATGCGCAGCTAAACATATTCACCATATCATTACATATTCCGCCATTGAAACACGGGTTGCTGCTACATTCGTTCATTTCTGCAAAATATAATGCTTCAAAGATTTAAAAGTGTATTAAAATATGTAATAACACTTTAATATTATAAACTGCTAATGAGGTAGAGATGCGCATTAAAACAACGTCAACATTTCAATCAGACAAGAAAGTAATTTCAGAGGACATAATCAGTCATGCATTCAAAGTATATTTATCTGTATAACTTGCAATTTTAATATCGAAAGCATCATCTTAAATAATTTTATATGGGCCTACATACCCGTCTCACAGAAAACTCCTGTGAAGCCTGCTACGCATGCGCAGTAGAATCCGTTGACTTCGTCGTGGCAAGTGGCTCCATTATGACAAGGGTCGCTTTCACACTCGTTTATGTCTAATGAAAGAAAATTGAAATCCCTGATAAACGTTCTCATTTTATCAGACACTTAACATATACAGCAGTGAAACAGCTCGTTCAAGATTACGTTTGGATCCATTTTACTCTCTCAAATTCAGTGTAATGTTAATGAATACAGAAAACTATTTGTTTCAAACAATTCAAATACTGACAGAGTAGGCTACTTCTGACTACGAATTAGAGTTTAAATGATCGCACTGACCCGTGCTGGGGGCCAAGCGTTACTCCTACATTGGCAAAAGTCCTTTTTTAGCGCAAATATGACAAGAGAACCAAAGCATACATTTCACCTAAGTTGCTCTGAACTGACCATTTATTTATTTATTTATTTTTTTTTTTTTTGTTGTCAGTATCTTATTTGCTTATATAGCAAGTGCAACGATTGAATTAGTGTGTTAGTAAATCACATGATACATTGCTTGGTCTCTGTTGTTTAGTTATAATAAAACCCGCTAGAGGCGCTATTAGTGCAGTTACGTCATTGAAGGGCTAACAAAACGCCAAGCACTCTGAGAAGATGGCAGGTGGGCTTGCTAAAAATATTTTGACGAAATTTTGACAGCCATACCATACCCGTTTCACAAAGTGTTCCTGTCCATCCGGCATAACAGGCGCAGTAGAACATACGATATAAATCCACGCATCTCCCATTCAGGCATGGGCGGTTAATACACTCGTCAAGATCTGAAAGAGAGAAGGTCCCGTCAGGCGTAATATGTAAAGTATCCATGATGTATTCATGACGAATCCAAGTATCCGTTTTAACATTTGGAGATTTGAAAATAATTGAAGATTTAATTGTGAATTTATGTTTTCTTTCTTTTAATTATTCATTATCACTTTTTAATATATATATATATTTAAATATTTGGTGGAAAACAGGATTAACAAACATATTTCAAGATTGACTCAATATCAAAGCAGCTCCCTCCTCTATTGGCCTAACTGCCATATGTAGCCATGGTATCTATAAACACGACATTGATTAATTTGAGTGAACCTATCATTGATAGCGACAAAAAGCTCATGTATTTGAGTAGAAAAAGGAGTCGACTTACCGTTCGCCATAACTGTCTCGTACAGGAAATCGCTTGAGATACTGAAACCGATTGAAAGCGTGAATAGTTATCAAGTGTATTCTATAGATCTATAGGAATTTTCGAACTTTCCTTTACTTTTACTATGTAAGATCCAGTAAAACTTAAAGTATATTTTTACATATTATTGCGTTTATTTTTCACTTCTATGAAGCATCTTATAAATAAATAAATAAATAAATAAATAAATAAATAAATAAATAAATAAAATGATAACACCTTTGGACTTTGGGATATCGCTAACATCGCTGCCTCACCCTCTTATGTTAACTGCATAACAACCAATAGTAAAATAGCCAGTCTGGTTTGCCATTGGCGTCCACGAAATATCAACATAATACATGTTCTCAGAAATCTGCTCCACGGGGGTTCTTGTAACACCGTACGGTGCAAGCAGGATAAATTCATCTATGCTGAAAAAATTAAAATGTGAAGCAGAAAAAGAGCTGAATCTCATGGAAATTTGACCTAAAACAAGAATCAGGAAACAAAATTGATCAAATGCAGCGTATCGGATTTCCTTTTCTTAAATATACTTTTCCCTTTTTTAACATGGCGTTCAAGCCACTCTGTGAACAAGGACGGTTGCATGACGTGCAAAATCCCTCACAAAAATACAGAGCAGAAATGTGCAAAGATAGTGAATACAAAGACAAAATTATCTAGTAAACAATTTCCTTAGACTGCGAATCTTTCGAAGGGAAGTTTGACCTTGGCCTTCAAGATTAGGTTTCAGATTTCTTCATCGATACATTGTATACACCTTCACAAATAAGGTACAATCATAAGTATATACATCCAACTGCATCGTTACACAAATAAATCAGTATACTCTACATACGGGAACCGGCTTAGAATTCGGACCCTCCTGTGGAAGCTCGCAGCCGGCGCGATGGCTGTTGGACCGGAAGACAGTCCAGACTTCAACAAGACAGGGATGTCGTCATAGCTGCCAATTTCCAATGCTTTGATCAAAACCTAGTCAAATGACATGACAGTAAATGTCATAAACACATCTTACAAACTTAGACATGTAAGACCGTAGTAATATATGCTAAATTCGGGTGTTTTTCGGTGAAATGCAATTATTTTCTCTCGGTATGCATGTCAAATAATACACTGCCACCCTCTTGCCATATATAAACATTAAACATTTCGGTGCCCCTAGAGATGTTCCAGCATATACCGCTTGACTGTGGGTTTACAATGGATTATCTCACTCGCAATACGGATTAAAAGCGCACTTGCATAAGATATACAGGTGCGAGAGAAGTCGGCCTTAAGTGGATGCCCAGATCTTGGTTTATTAGCCAAGCTTGTCCATTTCATTATTTTTAAAGATCTGTAACACATTAAATGATAGGCCTTATCAATCTCAACACTATTTAGTACGAGCTCACTGAGACAGCTTGGCAACACAGAATGGTCGCCACGAAAAAGAAATTCTCGCTGTTAGAACCCTGATAAAGGATGTCAAAAATGCCACGGTGATCTGTAGTGTTTATTTTTTGTACTTTAATTAATGAGGCAAAACCATTGTAATTCTGAAGTTTTATTACCCGATAGCCTTCATGAGACATATTTTATTTTATTTTTTTAAACAAATAAATAACAACAAGCAGTAAAGACAACGTTAAACACAAATTTTGCATACGTCACAATCACAAATGAATAATATATTCACAAAACCGGCAATAGGCCTATATGCTTACCTGTAAAGGTACAGCAGACAGCGGAGTCTCATCATTCTTCGTGGCTCCACCTAGCGTGATAGGTCTGCGCGGGAAATCTTCAATGATCAGCGCGACAGCATACAAATCGCCATGATTAAAAACATCGGTGTTGGGTATATACAACGTGCAGTTCTGAAGTAAAAATACGATAATGAGAGAGAGAGAGAGAGAGAGAGAGAGAGAGAGAGAAGAAAATGGTCGGGATGTAGTTTGTCTTTCCAAAGGGGGCCGTAGCAATAGTCCGAAGGTTCATTGGTCCGAATATTCACTTCAGAACCTTCGGACCAATGAACCCTTGTTTAAAAAATCGATGAAAATGTTACCACTTTTCGGACCAATGAACCTTCGGATTATCGAGACGCCCCCTTCCAAAGTATGCTGTTCCTTATGTCTAAACAATGTAACAATGTATTATGAAACGATTTTCAAACAAAACAAGCGGGCTTTGCCGAATTTCGCTCTCAACAGAGAAGTTCCTGGACATATGTCCACATACACCAATAGACTCACGTCGTACAAAATGGCCCCTTTCAGCCTGCCGCACACGCTGCCGCACTCCGTATCGCCGCGCCCCCAGCGGCACCGGACAAAATCACCCTCTGGGTCCAGCACCGGGAACTCTATGGTGGCGTCACATCCACGGCAGACATTTATCCTGAAACCGAAAGGTAAATAGCATCACAGCTTCGGCACGTAGTCATAAAAAGAACTAAGACATTAATACACCATGAATACGCACGTCATGTACACGTACAAGCACGTACACAAAGTTAAGACAGACATGCACATGCACATGCACGCACTTTAACATACATCAACACATACAAGCACTTACACACATGTAGGCATACATCAACGGATAAGAGGATGAACACACACACACATTCACACACGCACACATACTTGTCTATGTGTACCAACCGAGGACATCAGCACAACACCATACAACCGAGGACATCTTATTCCTTGGTTAAATCAAAATAAAAACATTCAATTTAGGGTAAAATCTATTCGAGTATGAATGTTATAAATTAATTTTTTATAAAAACTAATTTTTTGCTGACAAGAATTTTACATTCTAACCGAGGACACACACGGACACACACGGACAGACACTACACATTACAACCGAGGACATGCATGCATCTACATGTAATAATGATTGTACTTTTAATGCAAAGCAAATTTTATATAGCGTTACTTTGCAGCAATTCACATTTTTATGAAATTCTTTCATATTTAAGGTAAATTCCAAAATAACACCAGAGGTGATGATTAAATGAACAGTTATACAATATTTAATGCTGGGCTTTGCCACTTTTTTAGAATTGAAGATTATGAGATAAAACATCAATTAATTTAGGAAAAGAAAGGATACTGATGAAATAAAATAAAAGACCAAAGAAATTCATTTTCAAACATTTTATTTTCATAATGCTTATTTTCTATTTAGCACTCTTTTATTATCATAAATTTTATATTTTGATAACACAAAGTGTCGTCCATTGGATACAGACTTGCACAGTACACAATTTTACAATTGAGGACATCATGCCAGCAGCACCCAAAATTGTGCTTTCTTCCAATTTGATGCAATATTATATAATGCTTAACAGCATAATGATCATCAATTTTTTATAATAAAATATTAGTATCATGAATATTCAGAAAATGTGACTAGCAAAGGTTTTCAGGTTCATGGAACTCCAAAGTCATACTTTGAAAATGCTAAATGTATACAAGAGAGCACTGTACTGAAATGGGTTTCTTTCCACTTTTTTACATAAAATAATACAGTTTACTGCCATTTCACATGATCAACTAAGAAAATTGTTGAGATGGCAAAAATATCAATATAACAAGTTTAAATGTCCAATTTCCTCCATTCCGAACATTGTGAATGATTGAATCTGACAAACTACAATGATACGAGTTCATTTCCATTTTGGCACTTTTTTTACACAATACAAGATAACAGGTTTACCACCATTTTTATATAATCAACTAGCAATATTGTCAAGACGCAGAAATTGTCAAACAACCCATTTTACATATCTAGTAAATTCAATAATGAGACTGTTTACATGCCTGACAATCAAATCTGAGGAAAACCACTTATATACAAATAAAAGCTGAAGTCCCTCAAAACTCAACCAATCAATCTTATTTTTAAATTTGATTTGTATATAGATAACATTGATCACTCTTGTGAGTTTAATGACAACAGGCCTATCGGTTCTCCCTGAAATGTGCTTACAGTGTTACTAATATGCTTTTACTAATAATCATCAGTTCTGTGAGTTTCATGAAAACAGGCTTTAAGTTATTAGTTCTCCCTGAAATGTGCTTACAGTGTTACATATATGCTGAAAAAAAAAAAAAAAAAAACAAAAAAAAAAAAAAAACGCATAAAATTTGAAAGAAAAGGGCCTGGTCTTGCTGATTTTCAATCTTGACCATTCTTTTACTAATAATCATCAGTTCTGTGAGTTTCATGAAAACAGGCTTATTGGTTCTCCTTGAAATATGTTAACAGTGTTGCATGTACACTGAAAAAAGGAGAAAAAAATGCAAAACTTTTGAAAATAATCACCCCATTTCCTCCATTTTGAGACACTGTATTACACAGTACATGATAACATGTTTACCGTCATATTTATATAATCAACTAGCAATGTTGTAAAGATGCAGACAATTTCAGAGAAACACTAACATATTTACATATCTAGTTAATTCAATAATGAGACTGTTTACATGCCTGACAATCAAATCTGAGGAAAACCACTTATATACAAATAAAAGCTGAAGTCCCTCAAAACTCAACCAATCAATCTTATTTTTAAATTTGATTTGTATATAGATAACATTGATCACTCTTGTGAGTTTAATGACGACAGGCCTATCGGTTCTCCCTGAAATGTGCTTACAGTGTTACTAATATGCTTTTACTAATAATCATCAGTTCTGTGAGTTTCATGAAAACAGGCTTTAAGTTATTGGTTCTCCCTGAAATGTGCTTACAGTGTTACATATATGCTAAAAAAAAAAAAAAAAAAAAAAAAAAAAAAAAAAAAAAAAAAAAAAAAACAGCATAAAATTTGAAAGAAAAGGGCCTGGTCATGCTGATTTTCAATCTTGACCATTCTTTTACTAATAATCATCAGTTCTGTGAGTTTCATGAAAACAGGCTTATTGGTTCTCCTTGAAATGTGCTTACAGTGTTACATATATGCTGAAAAAAAACCAGCATAACATTTGAAAGAAAAGGGCCTGGTCATGCTGATTTTCAATCTTGATCATTCTTTTTAATTTACTAATAATCATCAGTTCTCTAAGTTTCATGAAAACAGGCCTATTGGTTCTCCTTGAAGTGTGTTTACAGTGTTGCATGTACACTGAAAAAAGGAGAAAAAAAAAAGCAAAACTTTTGAAAATAATCACCCCATTTCCTCCATTTTGAGACACTGTATTACACAGTACATGATAACATGTTTACCGTCATATTTATATAATCAACTAGCAATGTTGTAAAGATGCAGAAAATTTCAGACAAACACTAACATATTTACATATCTAGTTAGTTCAATAACGAAACTGTCAACATGCCTGACAATCAAATCTGAGGAAAACCACTTATATACAAATAAAAGCTGAAGTCCCTCAAAACTCAACCAATCAATCTTATTTTTAAACTTGATTTGTATATAGATAACATTGATTACTCCTGTGAGTTTCATGAAAACAGGCTTATTGGTTCTCCCTGAAATGTGCTTACAGTGTTACTTATATGCTGAAAAAAAAAAACAGCATAACATTTGAAAGAAAAGGGCCTGGTCATGCTGATTTCCAATCTTGACCATTCTTTTACTTATAATCATCAGTTCTGTGAGTTTTATGAAAAGAGGCCTATTGGTTCTCCTTGAAATGTGTTTACAGTGTTGCATGTACAATGAAAAAAGGAGAAAAAATGCAAAACTTTTGAAAATAATCACCCAATTGCCTCCATTTTGAGACACTGTATTACACAGTACATGATAACATGTTTACCGTCATATTTATATAATCAACTAGCAATGTTGTAAAGATGCAGAAAATTTCAGACAAACACTAACATATTTACATATCTAGTTAGTTCAATAACGAAACTGTCAACATGCCTGACAATCAAATCTGAGGAAAACCACTTATATACAAATAAAAGCTGAAGTCCCTCAAAACTCAACCAATCAATCTTATTTTTAAACTTGATTTGTATATAGATAACATTGATTACTCCTGTGAGTTTCATGAAAACAGGCTTATTGGTTCTCCCTGAAATGTGCTTACAGTGTTACTTATATGCTGAAAAAAAAAAACAGCATAACATTTGAAAGAAAAGGGCCTGGTCATGCTGATTTCCAATCTTGACCATTCTTTTACTTATAATCATCAGTTCTGTGAGTTTTATGAAAAGAGGCCTATTGGTTCTCCTTGAAATGTGTTTACAGTGTTGCATGTACAATGAAAAAAGGAGAAAAAATGCAAAACTTTTGAAAATAATCACCCAATTGCCTCCATTTTGAGACACTGTATTACACAGTACATGATAACATGTTTACCGTCATATTTATATAATCAACTAGCAATGTTGTAAAGATGCAGAAAATTTCAGACAAACACTAACATATTTACATATCTAGTTAGTTCAATAACGAAACTGTCAACATGCCTGACAATCAAATCTGAGGAAAACCACTTATATATATCAAAACAAGGCACAACTTCCACAAAACTCAACCAATCAATCCTATTTTCAAACTTGATTTGTATATTGGTAACATTGATCACTCCTGTGAGTTTAATGACAACAGGCCTATCGGTTCTCCCTGAAATGTGCTTACAGTGTTACTTATATGCTGAAAATGGCAGAAAAAAACAGCATAACTTTTGACAAAAAATGGCCCGGATATGCCGATTTTTGATCTTGACAACCCTTTTACTAATAATCATCAGTTCTGTGAGTTTCATGACAATAGACCTATTGCTTCTCCTTGAACTGTGTTTACAGTGTTGCATGTATGCTGAAAAAAGCAAAAACAACAGCAAATTTTCTGAAAAAAAAAGCAGCCCATTATGAAGATTTTCAAACTTGACCTGCGTTTAACTAATATTCATCAGTTCTGTGAGTTTCATGAAAATAGACCTATCGGTTCTCTTTAAAATGTTGCATCGCATATAATATTATGCTGAGAAAAGGGAAAAACAGCAACTTTGTAAAATTGGCCAGATCACACTGATTACGTTGATTGCAATTTATATAGCATTCCTTCTGAGAGAGATCGATCCATAGTTAGTACGATAGGATCTGGGAACGGTCCCTTAATCGTTTTTGCCGTGTGCATATCCGAACTGTAGGCCTATATATCAGGACGCGTAATTGTCGGGGCGTCTTTATTTTTCTTTTTTTATTTCACAAAGCGGTTCTTGCAAATGCGGTGTTTATGAATATGTGTGCTCTGTGTTAGCGACATGGACCGACAGGGGCCCATTCAAAATATAATTTCACTTCAGTTGTTAGATTTAGTATTTATTCTAGCAGCCAGGTGTATAACAAACAGGTCAGATCTACAGGTGAAAAGAAGTGACTGTAGTTCGCAGAGCCATTATGTAATAATAAATGTTTCATAATGTCATAGCCTTCTTCAAACTGTCAGGGGTAGATTAATTCATAGTTAGCTAAGGGGCCCTTTACACTGGACGGCGTCCTTTCTGCGTCCTGTAGTACGGATCCATTTGAGAGTACAAAATTATAATACTTAACTTTCTGACAACTGGCCAATCACCAAATATTCATTTTTTTCAACCAAAGCAATGCTTGTACCTCCTTTCTACGACCACAGTGATGCCAGTTTCTTGGTCGCACAAAGGACGCCGCCCCAGTGTAAAGGGGGTTTACGGACGATCCATTTACCCTTTTCATTTACTCTGAGGTATCGAATAAAAGAACTGATGGAATAAAAGTACTGGATGGAAAAAATCTCAAAATTTAATAAAAGTACTGATGGAATAAAAGTACTGGGTGTAAAAAATCTCGAAATTTAATAAAAGTACTGGATGGAATAAAAGTACTGGGTGGAAAAAACCTTTGCACCACTCCCCCCCACCCCCCCCCCCCCCCAAAAAAAAAATGAAATAAATAAATAAAAGTAAAGAAGAAGAAGAGAAAGAAAAAAACTAGCTATTGATCATTGTAAAAAAAAAATTCACCAGGTAAAATTCACTCAGTATTATAATTTATCTTAATATATATATATATATATATATATTTGCCATGAGTTAAATTTCATAATCGTCAGGGGCCGAAGACCCAGATATGTCGCACCTAAGCCGCCTCCGAGAGCCATACGGAGACGTTATTCATAGTAAATTTATTCTCAGATATAAGGTTCGTTTTGCATACCTGTAAACTCCTAAGGGTTTATCTTACATAGAAATGTGATTTAACATCGTTTAAATCATAAATCGGCATGAAATAATTGACGTTTGAAAACAGGCACAACTTCTTTGCTGCACTTGAAATGACCTCCTTAGCTATAAATATGATCCTATCACCTTGCGACATTGCATCATTCGATCGATGTACATGAGTAGTTGTCACTGTTGAAGGGAAAGCACGTCTATTTATAGGAACTGAAATCAGGTGACGCATGTACTGTTGTGTTCAGAGAGCGACTTCCGCTTGACCTACTTTCCAGTGCTGTTGGTAGAACAGTCGGTAATGAGTTGAGATCTCAATTTTCTTCTCATTATACTTCAATTTAAGAAAATAAAAAGCGTGACTTGTACTTGTGTAATTTCCCACCGGTACAATATGTATTTAATAAACATACCGGGTGGAAGATTTTTGAAAAATTAATAAGCGTACTGGGTGAAAATGGAGCGTACCGGCGGGAAGAAATTTGGAAAATTAATTAACGTACCGGTACGTTTATTTGATACTTCAGAGTAATTCTTGCACCTTCAAAAGATTGTCGGTCCTAAGATCTACCGAGTGAGCCACAACTTCAGACAGTTCTTCTTTATTTAAACCACTCCAAGTCAGTTGTACTAATAAAGAAGCGTGCCGTAATATGGGGGCCGTAGCGATAGTCCGAAGGTTCAATAGTCCGAAGGTTCATTGGTCCGAATGTTCACTATAGAACCTTCGGACCAATGAACCCTTGATTAAAAAATCGATAAAAACGTTACCACTTTTCGGACCAATGAACCTTCGGACCAATGAACCTTCGGACTATCGAGACGCCCCCGTAATATGTACAGTGCGATGATAGTTATGTAGTTACGTAACGGCCTAGGAGAGCTTAATTTGATAAAAAAGACCTTTAGTTTAAAAATATGAACTTACTGAATATATACACATCTGAGATATAACATTAGTTTCAGTTTAGTCTGCCCTTTACAGCACAACCGAGGACGCGGAATTTGGTCCGCCCTTAACAGCACAACCGAGGACGCGTGTGTATAGCCCGATTTCAGACAAAAAGTTGGACAGTATTTCTGATACACTCGTGGCGGGAATTTGGCCCGCGCTATACAGCATAACCGAGGACTGGCTCAGAATAGCGTCAAATTTCACCACCTAACTTGAAATGAGCCCCTTTATGCATTCCACTGCTTATGTCAACCGAGGACGTCCTCGGTTGGAGGTGTGTCCTCGGTTAGTGGGTTTCGGGCGGGTGTGTGTCCTCGGTTAGAATGCGTGCACAAGAGCACACACACAAACAAACAAGCACACGCTGGCGCATGCGTACACACATGAACGTAGACACACACACACACACACACACACACACACACAAGCAAATAAACATGTACAAGTGCAAACACAAATACACCCGCTAGCGAGCGCACACTTACACATTCACACACACGTAAGCGCGTGTATGCACACACACACACACACACACACACACACACACACACACACACACCTGTATGCCATCAATCCATAGGACTGGGGACTGGAGTTGGGCTTGTTGACGTCACTGCGGTAGCCTAGGTTTACCTGTGTGAGGACACTGAACGCCTCTCCACCACGCTCTGTCAGACCGATCCACGCCGACCCCGTAAAACTAGAACGCACAGGCATATTCATGTCAAGTTTATAAATATTTAATTGGAGTAGTGGCGGATTTAGAGGGAGGGGGGGGGGGGGGCAGGGTGGTCCTGACCCCGACCCCCCTTCTGTTTCTGAAAAATATATATCACACCAATATTCCCTCTTTAAATTAGAATTTTGACTAGCTAAATCATAGATTTAAACCGTACCGAAGGGCACTGTTTGCTCTCCAAAACGCACAAAAAAAAAAAAAAAAAAAAAAAACTGGGCACTTGAACAGGCCCCAAATTTTACACCAAGAGGGCGATGATTGGTTTTGCATCTGAGGCATGTAATTCCGGATCCGTCCCCCCCTTCAAATAATCCTGGAACCGCCCCTGTGGACTGATGGTTCATTCTAGTTGACATCTAACTGAGAGAGACGCAACCTTGTCAACTATAATAAATTATATGGCCAGTGACAGCTTTAATCAAATAATGTATGTAAAACATGACTGGATGACTATCAAACAGCACAGTAACTCGTGATTCATAATCAATATTAGTCTAAATGTATGGCCAGCTGTCGCGCTAAACTTGGACAAATAATTCATATCATTTGTCCAAGATCTAAATTAGTGAAACCAGTCTTTGTCCACCACTTACCCGAGCACATAGCGTCCAAAGGTTTGAAAGGTGTAATCAAACGCTCTCTCGCCCTCCTCATAGTATTCTGTGGTGCTGACAGCTGTCACCGTGTACACGTGGTTTGACAAGTGTCTGGAACGCAGACAACCTGGTCCTGGCGACGGCAGGGAAAAAAGAGGACAGAAAAAGATGACAACGATGTCAAATAAATTATTTGAATTTTTCTTGTCGATGTACGATGATAATGAGGCGCAGCTTCTGCAGGCGCTTAAGCCCCCTCTACACACGACGGCGTCCTTTCTGCGTCCTGTAGTACGGTCCCGTTTGAAATATATATATATATATATATATATATATATATATATATATATATATATATATTTTTTTTTTTTCGTGCCGCCAACTGGCCGATCAATAAGCATATAGATACCTGTGCCTCTTTTCTACGACCACTACGATGCCAATTTCATGGTCGCACAATGCATAGACGCCGCAGAAAAGACGCCGTCCAGTGTAAAAGAGGTTTGAGGCAAGTGGGTGTGGTATTCGAATGAATGGCTAAAACTGACCGGGGCAAGAGCATGTTCTCAACACGGAAGATCGTGTCATATTGGACGAAGTAATAGATCATCTTTCGTGAAAAAATGTCATATTGAGAGAGAGAGAGAGAGAGAGAGAGAGAGAGAGTTCTCGCATGCGCAGAGCTAGTCATACCTGAGTAACACTTCCAGGATCCCATAATAAAGGTTCCCTCTTGACCAACGTGTCTGACACTGCATCGTGGACCACAGGGCCCAGTTCCCAGTCTCCACGCTGACCGGTAGTAAAACTCAACCTAATTTGTACAGATAATGATAATAATAATTATAATTATAGCTCGTCACTTGTCTATCAAGTTATCATAATAACAATAATAATAACATCAATAATAACAACAGAGATTTGAACTAGGCCGTTCCACTTGGACAGATCGACAACTTGATAGCCTGCCTATAATATTATGTAAGAGAGTCAAGTCCCGGTAATCGAAGCGTCCGCGATGGACACGGTCAGTTTAACTAACCAGCAGAGATCGTGCATGTGAAAGGAGCAAAACCTGCTTTAGTGAGGATCTGTCAGAGTTGGCTTATGAAACGAGTTCGAAGAGAAGCACCTTAATCATCTGCCTGTTTAGTATTTCTTAACAGCAATAACTACGATGTCGGTAGAAAGGTGGCACTTTTGGACTGGTCGCTGTAATAAGTCGACTTCCAAAAAACGATTAACCCCCTTTAAAAATAAGGTCGATATTTCCTTCTAAAAATTTAATGTTCAGGGCGTCATTGCGATCTAAGCGTTACGGGGGTCGTGCTAGTAAAACTAGATTATTTAATAAAAATTGGTTAAAAAAATCATCAAATGCAAGCGCAGTGGGGATATGAGCAATGATTCGAGAGCAAAAGAATTCTTTCGAGGGAAATTTTGATTTGGCGGGAAAATCCTCGAATAAATTGCATTCACTTTTTCATCCCATACAGTACCTTCAGGTGGTCGTTTTTGTGGCATCTCCAGCTGATTGTAGCACCTCGGAAGTGACTCGCTGAAGAGAAGATGAAAAAAAGACATTTACTGAACGACGCACTCGCGCAGAATCGAAACATCCACACTCATTTTAACGTTACACTCCGACAGACCCGAAAGAGTAAGAGTTTGATCTTGCGGTTTTCGTTATGGCAATAAACTGTTCTTGATAATGGTAATCTCTTCACAAACTACTGCTACCGGCATTTGCATATGTAGATAACCCAGCTTATCAAATGGGATGTCTAAATTATTGAAACACATAGAAAACAAAGCAAAATATCGTGAATGTGTTACAGAGGTTAACATTGATTAAGTTAAAAAAAATCGGACTACAAACCATATGTGAATGCAGGTATCGCGGAGATGAGTGTTAGAGTAAAATACAAGGTGGTTGCAGACTGGTGCCACATCGCACTGTTCTTCCTTGCCCTGGTTCTCTTAAACTGAGGAATCTGAAACATACACTTAAAGTGCATATATTGGCGTCACAAAACGTGGCAAGTTTGGAAGCTTAGTTGTCTAATGAAATTGCCCAAGCTCTACACAAAGGGGAATCAGACAAAAGAAGTGCACCCACCTGGGCAAGGTGTCAAAATAAGACAATTACACGAACAATAAAACAACAAGTCGGTTTTCCATGATCGTTGGTGGACTCTTCCATTATATCTCTGCTTTAAATCTAAGACTCAATGGTCCTTGTACAAATTAATCAGGTACTGGGAACATTAAGTACTGTAAGGTGTCTTGAAGCTTGCAAAGTGTATGAAAGGTTAAAAGTTAGACCCAGCTAAGCACTGTAAGGCACCGTTGTCAATGTCCCTGTGAGCGATGTTATATTTTTTACAAATTCGACATTAAAATCGTTACGTTGAAGTTGTTCAGGGAAAATTCAGAGAAAGTCAACAATAGTCAGTTTAAAAGGTTAATGTTGTTGTTCCCGCCAAAAATTTGTTCACCCTGTGTTTTTTTTTCAAACTAAGTAGGAAATTACAGCAAGACGAAGGACTCTTAAGGTGTAAATATTCAAGCTGCAAACTTATCACAAGGGCGATTAAAGGTACATGTACACTCCATGAGTTTGAAAATCCCCAAATGCTTATCCACAGCCTCTTAATAAAACTTTTAAAAAGATTTAAGTTCTGCAGCCTACCTGATGTTGATATTACCATTAGAGATTACTAGAAAATGGTTGCTGTTATAATGACTGGCCAGTGCTTCTACGCTAAAATCAACCTTTGTAACTTTTATATAAGGTCGAAACGAAGTGCAGAGAGGGATAGATAAATGATTCGTGGGTAAAACTTGCTTATCTCCCTGGGAAAAACCATTTTGGCAGGTAAATCTCATGGAGAGTACCTTTACCGATGAGTACGTAGACTCAACTATTTAGCTCAGTGGTAGAATTAACTCAGGATATTTAAAGTTAAATTACGAAGAATAACTTGGCCGGCAGACTTCAAACACATCAAAGTAATCACGCAAAATTACCATTAAAGTGATTGTCTCCGACATAGTACAAACTGTACATTCAAGAACATACAACAGTGTTATTAGACAAGCCCGGCAAAGGACAATAGGCACTGGCGTCGCAAAACGAGACACGGAGGCACAGATAAGCAATAAACAAAAATAATTACACAGCTTACGCAACTCAATATATTTTGAGGCTTTTATAAGTCGAAGAGAGCGGAATATATGTAGCTTTATTAAGGCTTACATACGTCTCTTTTTTTCTGTTATTTTTGTGAGGAATTATTAATACACTAAATAAATAAATAAATAAATAAATAAATAAATAAATAAATAATTCTGTCAACATAAGAGTTACAAACAAAAGAAATAAACTGCCGGACTGTGTCATAAATACAGAATCACTAAATGACTTCAATGGTAAACTTTACAACAGACACTGGTCAAAAAGGCTCTTCTTCCTGAGACCATGTGGTAAGCAGGGCAGATCCAGAACGTTTTGAAGGGGGTCCAGTTTCTTAGGGATTGACAGGCCTTGGATTGCGAGGCCGACCCTCACCTCCATGGTTTCAGATTCGTGGGCACGCTCGAGGGCCCCCGAAAAGAAATTGGTGTCTTGGAGGTCAAACGGGGCCATTTAGTACAGTTTAGAATTATGATTCAGCTAGACATATTTTGGTGCGTTTTTTAAAATCAGAAATCGAAGGAGGGGGGGGGGGGTCAGGACCTCCCTGACACCACCCCTAAATCCCCCGCTGGTAAATACACATATCTACAGACAGACATTTAACACTGACCGACCACAGAGGAGAGCGGACAGCTCAGGTTTTGACCATTTGGACCTGGGTTGTCCAGTTGTCCTGGCTCTGAGGCTGACATTGAATACGTGGGGAAATGGACCCCTGGCCACACACTGTCACTTCAGACCAATAACGTTTCTCTGGACTCGCGAAACGCATCAATACGTGGCCCTCGCTACTTTTTCTTATTTCGTTTATCGTGTGTGTTGACTTTGAACAATTCTTAACTCATCATGAGACTTCTTACCTGTGTCCATCCCATGCCGCCTTGATGTGTCCACCATTTTGAACCTCCATGGTCAAGGTCGAGCTGAGCTGCAGTCGTAACGTGGAGAGGTCCCGAGTTCACTAAGCCATGCGACCAGCCAAACACAGCGGAGGATCTGACGCCACGGAATCGCGATCTTTTGACTTTGTCATGGGACAGCGGTTGGGACTAGAGATTTAGAGAGAATTACTTCGATGATTGTGAAGGACTGTGGTTATAGAACCGTGTCGGAGATGACGATTGTTCGTGTCTCTCTTCAACGCGAGTTGCTTCATTGTGATCGCCATGCTCTGTTACCCTTTACCATGTCCATACATGTATTATCACTTTTCACGTATAGTTAGTTAAATGGATTTATTTTCGTGACAATGCCGAATATATACAAATATAATACAATAATGTGATTATATAAGTAACGGCCCAGCCCTATGGGCTTACAAAGTCACCGGTTACCAAACATTAATTATATAGAAGCTTCTTTCTGACCTGATAGCAATTAAAGAGAAACCTCGCTGTGCTTCTATGAAAATCTGTAAAAAGCACTTGAGGTCTCTCTTAAACCTCTTCCAGGTCATATATTAAACATATTAAACATATTCCCATAATTTTTTTTCTGGCTAATTCTGTGTACATGTCTGCACTGCGATCAATGACAAATTTCGCACCGAATTGCCGTCATCATTTACATGTAGCTGCGCTCTGGTAGAGAGTGATACTTTTTTTTTTGCTGTGCGAAGGCGACAGAGCAACAATATAGCCGAATAAAAATGACAAAAGCACCCTTTGGTCTATTGAAAAACATATCTACACGAATGAAGTAATTTATAAACTTAGTCCTATTCATTCTTTAGAACAAAGTGCGTGAGTATTAATAATCTCTGCTTGCGATGTCGTGTTGGATTTATTAAAGACACACTGCATGAGATGTACCCGCCATAATGGATTTTCCCTGGAAAATATCATTTATCTATCCCTATCTGCACTTGGATTTGACCTTTGATAAAAGTTTGGTGTTAGCTTAAAATGACTGGCCAGTCATTATAGCAGCGACCATCTTCCTGTATGCTTCCTATGTAAATATCAACATCAAGTACGCTCCAGAATAAATCATTTGAGGGCTTAAATCGTTTTTTAATGTGTATGTAAGATTTATAAGAAGCTGTGGATGGCAAAAATAAGTACTTGGGGAAATTTTTCAAACTAGTGGAGTGAACCTTAAACCGTGAAACCGCACGTGGTACCGTGACAAGAGAGGATCCTGAACCAGTCGTGTACATTTAGATTAAAAAAACAAAAAACAAAGGGACATTACTTCCTGCCATTCTTTTTTCTCGACAAGAAAAAGCACAATTTCTCCCTCTCACGAACCATTGCTCGACCCATATGTACACATAGAAAAAATAATAAATAAATAAATAAATAAATAAATAAATCTTAAAGAACTTCAGGTGAAAAAAATGAGTGTGTATTCGTATGATAAATTACCAGCACAATAAACACGTACTAAAGGTCAAACATCAGAGAAAGGAAGGAGCAAAGACAAACACAAAACAAGATATTATGGTGAAATGAGAGAACACAATAAGCATTTGGGTAAATTTTCAAACCAATGGAGTGAACCTTTAGTTGTGACAAGAGTGGATCCTGAGCCAGTCTTGTACATTTATATTAAAAAAAGGGACTTTACTTCCTTCCATTTTTTTCTCGAGAAGAAAAAGTACAATTCCTCCCTCTCACGAACCATTGCTCGATCCACATGGAAATTAATAATCATGTAAGATAGATAATTAAATCTTAAAGAATTACTGGTGAAAAAAATTAGTGTGTATTCGTATGATAAATTACCAGCACAATATACACGTACTAAAGGTCAAACATCAGAGAAAGGAGGGAGCAAGAACAAACACAAAACAAGATATTATGGTGAAATGAGAGAACAAAAAACGTATTCAAAGGTGATACAACGTCCTGGGTGTTTATTAAAAAATTGAACAGTGAAGTTACTATCCCAATTTCCACGCACGGAGGGTCTTAACCAGATGAAATCCAGGACGTGAGAGGACAGACAGCAATACGGCTTGGAATGTCATTTTTAATTCTCTTCCTCAAGGCTGTCACAGAAAACAGTGCTATCATCGTGTTGTTCGTGTTTAGGAGAGACCCACTCTAGTGTTACCCAGTGATCATCACGGTACAGTTAAACATTTTATTCCCCTTCCCCTGGCTCTTAATAAGAGAGTTACCATCCCGATTTTCGTGCACAGATGAAAATTTTATTTTATTTGAAATAAAAAAACCCCGGACCATTTCATTATCAGTATGCAGTTAGGCTAACATTGCATCAGGTTATTTGAGGACGTCGTCGGTTGTTATCCCACATTATCCAGCTGCTGATTACTGCAATTACTGATTGATATACCAGCAGTGCATGTGTACCATTCTTTACATGCTCAGACAACATCAGACAGCATCAGGGCGGTATACCCGCCATATTGACCTTGGCTGTCCGCACATGCTCAGTGTGACCGCTGCGGTCACGTTTGTCACATTTGATGGGCAGGTTTATTGGATGGGCGGAGCTGGGTGCCGTTTATTGCCTGTGCTGTAGTAGACCTTTCACAACCTTTCACCGAAGAACTGAAGTGCGTGAATGTTGTGAAAGGGGTCTTCTTCAAAGGTTTTTTGTCAGTTCTTAGAATTATTCCAGAACAGAAAGACGAGATAACGTCAAATACCTCAGACTGTGTGTTGTGTGAATGACAGTACAATACAATACAATACAATACAATACAATACGGTGCGAAAGAATACAATTAAGTTTATTGCATGTTTGAAACTTTAAAATATAACATCAGCTGGATGGCTATTAACTACCTATCACTGTCTGGATTCAAACGCAGAACAGAAGGTTGTAATAAAAAGTTTGTCAGGCAAAAATAAGAGCGACGTCTGACTTAATGTGAATAATACATGACCTGAGGGCATCTTCTTAGATGACTTTTTTTTTCGAAACCGATGGAACAGTTTTCTTTGAGAATGTGGGCAGCCTGACTGGTTATGTAAAACGTGTGGTGGAGCATACAGGTAAAGCATATCTCTGCTGCTTTCAGTCATACCCCCCTCCCCCCCCCCCTCCCCCCCCCCCCCCCGCACACACACACGGACAAAGATGAAAAAGAAATAACATGAAGGAATAGATTTATAGATAATTTATTCATCGTATTATTTAATGGAAAAATACAATAGGGTGAAGGAGTGATAGCAGGACGATAAAGCTAGCCAGTACATTCCTCTCTGATTGCGTTTTGATATAGACAAAATTGCACAACAGCACTTTCCATGCGAAAAACTAAAAAAAACTGACCATATTGACTACTTCTACAATTTTTGATCCATAATATATCATGTGATAAAAAACCGCCACTTTTGTGGAATAATTTTATTTAAATGTTTTATTATAATATTTGGCAATTTGGCACCCCGACGTTCGCTCTGTCTCTCTCTTTATCTCCCTCTTTCTCTTTCCCTCTTTCTCTCTCTTTCTCACCCTCTCTCTCTCTCTCTCTCTCTCTCTCTCTCTCTCTCACTCTCTCTCTCTCTCGTCTTCGAAAAACACACTGATATTAGCCACAAGAGCCAACGGCAAATTGCACGTATCAACGCAAAAGTACAAAGGAGGCGCCAGATTTTTTTTTTTTGGTAAACGAAATTGTACCTAAACATACCACATATGTTCCGTTCATTGCTACATGTTGTAAGTCTCCCTCAGTAACTTATATAACAGCGGTATTCGGGACCACCCTTTACCAGGTGTCCCCGTGTTACATTGCACCATGCTAGACAAAGGGAGCGTTCCCATAAAACCAACGTATTAGCTGGAACCATCTAACTCTGAGGGGTTTCTCGCTAAATTCCATTCAGTGTAAGCGGCTTAAATGTCTGGCACGCCTACTCGAGCTGCTAAGGGGTATTTAACGATAGTCAATTAACGATAGTCAATTAATGATAGTCGGTTACCCCCCTCCCCCAAACACTCAAAGGGACGTGTCAGACAATTAAGCATATAAGGGTGAAAGCACTTAAGTTGGAAACCCCGCAGAGTTAGATCCATTCAGCTAGATGGGTTTAAGGGAACGCAGTCAAAGTGTAGTTGGGTCCAGTAGTTGTCTACAGGTTGAGCCACTTCTGCAGAGTTCGCCTTCGTCTTTCAGAAATATAATATAATATAATATAATATAATATAATATAATATAATATAATATAATATAATATAAACAGACCTATTGCCAGTACTTTTAAAGGAGGTTCTTTTTCTTTAGTGTAGTGGACCCTTTTACCGCGTTGCATAGAACCTAGCTCAAATTGTGACTGAAAACATTTTTCCAGCAAAAAGGGTGGTTTGTTAACTGCGCCCCCCCCCCCCCCCACCAACGTTCCTCCACCCACGGCGTACGAATCTGACAATATAACAAACCACAAAATAGAAAATAAAGTGTTTGAGTGTACGCTTTTCTCACAACTAAATTTACTGCTAAATTCGATCTCTGCAGCAGAGGGTACTAAGGGAATTGCTCATGCCACCTGCTGTTGGATTATTGGTAATTTGCATATATGTATACATATATATATATAAGTCGTCGTAGCCAGTCTCCCAGAAGACCCAAGAGACTGGTGCAGCCAATGTAATGGGAACTCATATCGTCTTGCTGTGTCTCGCGGTGATAGGCTTGAATTCCGTCACGAAAGTCGGTAAGTACTGCCATTTAATTTGCCAATTTTTCATTTTCTTTTTAAAAAAATTCTTGCTGTATCATTGCAATTCAATGGCTTTACTGTTTTTTAGGAAGCGATCTTGTTTCCGTTCTTGTATTAGCTGTCTACTGGTTTACAGTATATGTAACCATTTCTTATTGCTTGTGTTACTGCAAGCAGTAAATAAGGAAGAGAAAAAAGTGAAAATGTGATCCAGTTTTAACATAGTATTAAATTAGGATAATTAAAGTTTAGTGGATTTAACTGTTGAAATCTGCCTGGACAATGACCGTAGTGTATTGTTTATATTTATTTAACTGCCAGTGTTCGAAGAACAATTTCTTCCTCCTTATAAGGCCTTTTTTCATAGGCTAACTTGCAAATATATAGCAAACGTTTGTATGAATTATGAATGATAAAAAAATAATAATAAAACAGGGGCGGATCCGGATATATTTTCTGACAGTCTTCCAAATCATCTTTGTTGATCCATCCTCCATTTTTGACCGTCTTCCGACAGAGAAAACAAATTAGACACCCGTTAATGTAAACTTGAAAATCTGACCCAGAAGACGGCCTCAATCCGCCCCTGAAATAAAAGAGAGAGAGAGAGAGAGAGAGAGAGAGAGAGAGATTAAAAACCTACGCTTGACTAGACAAAAGCTCTAAACCTTTTACTTTTAATCCTGAAAATCCTAATTGCTATAAAAGCACATAGAGTTACCGAATCTGGTCCGACAGTTTTGACAGCAACGGTTTGACAGCAGAAATAGACTTGCAGACAACTAAAATAAAAACACTACCAGGCCATTCTGGTGCTCTTTCTGGTAATTTTTTCTTCCTTTCCCAACAACTCTGTGTTTTAACTTCTTACTGTTTGAGTGGACGTGACTGATATTGGCCTCGTCGAGCGCGGCGATTATGTTAAGTCGGGCAAGAAGTTTACAACTTCTCGAGTCGGGTTTGAACCAGAGTGTAGACGACTATTTTATTATTATTATCATCATATTTTTTGACAGGCTATGAAGTTGTCAAACTCTTAAAGCATGCCGTCACTACAGTGTCACAAAGATATAACCCTCCATGCGAAGAGGACCTTTGTCTCTCCTAAACCTCCAGTAGTCGGATAATGGAGACATCTGCCGCAGCATTGAGAACACAGGGTTGTGTGTTTGAACCACGTGGAGGGCAATAATCATTTTTTTCAAATCTCTTTTTTACACGCAATCCGGTACTCAGTCCTGTTCTGAGCTGAACACGGAAAAAGGAACAAAAAACATCAACTTGTCCACGGTGACAAATGACACCGAATTGTTCATCTATTCAAAGACCGAGGAAGATAACTATTGTCGTGGGACACAAGCAAACGAATTTTTTAAATGCGATTGCGATACTTTTCCATTAATTTCCTATGACAAGTTTTGACAACTGAAAGTTTTAATTACTCTTCATATTTTATGAAGTCAAATAGCGAAAACACCAGCTATTGGCAAACAATGTATGTAATGGAAAAAGAGGGAAACTTTGAGTCCCTGACTTTTTAAAAGGCTTTGGGGTGATGTAAACGTCCATCTATATGTTTCAGGTCAATTATTTTCGTCAAACTATTTTTTACGAAAACCAATCTTTTACACAAGGTCAACATACGTCTCTTTGGCGAAATCTGCACGTAGGTTTTCTTTGAAAACTAATTTGATCTCTTTTCTGGTTGTTTTCAGATGCTTTAGTCCGTCATCACTATGTAGCAGTCAAGGAGATAGACTGGGACTTCGCCCCGCTGGGAAATCAAGTACACAGTCGTCTAGACAGGTATATGGCCTTTGGACTTTCTACCCTGCTCGTTGACCGGTGTCTTTTGGCCTTTTGCGTGGAAATATTCAGTTAGGATTTTTCCACACGATAGATTCAAAAGTGCGTAGATAGGTTAATATTAATATTACACTCATTAAAAGCACACGGAGTTTTCGTAGGAGACGTAGAAACGATTTTTGGAATACTTAATTATATAGTAAAATAATATGTGTTTAAAGCATAAAAACATTGTATATAATTATGTTCACTAGACTTTCCAAGGGGCGTTTCACTTTTTATCTAAATTGAATTATGAGTTTTACTTTGACATTTATATGTATATATTTCTGGTCGTAGTGACACGGCCAAGGTTTTTATGTGATATTCTTTGCCTGAAGAGACACTAAATGCATTTTAATTGGATGCTACTGGATGGCACGGGCAACGGTAATATTAACAAACCGTTTCATCATTCATTTTGACACAGTCAAGGTTCTTGTATGGAATTCTTTGCAGATAGAGACAATTAATACATTTTCATTGCGGTCAATGAAACAAACTGTTTTATCATTGCAGTAAACATTTACTGTGCTAATCTGCGTATCCAGGTCTGGAAATAAGCTGTCCTTGTCTAATTTATCAATCTATTTTTACCTCTGCAAGTGGCAGATGTTCGTTAATTAGTGCAAATATATCAGGGCACGGTGTCAAACAGTTTGTTTTATGTACCAAGATGAACTCAGTTCACTAAAATAAACTACAATTTCAGTTCATATTTTAATTAATTAAGGTGACATCTGTACAAGAAATGTGTGCTTATGCTCACACACGCTGTGCAGATTTTAATGTTGCTTAAGTAAGCTCAACACATGTTCTTAATTTCATGGACACATTTGTGACAAACAAACCCAAGGTTTGTAGTTACACGGTTCAAATTTTATTTTAAGTGTACCGTGTGTGTGTGTGTGAAAAAAAAAAATGTCAGGGTTATCAAACAATGCAATGTACTGTAGTCTTGGGGGTTCAACCCCCTTGTACCCGTGGTCGAAGGGTTGTCCTGCCGACAGACCCCACCCACCCCGTGACACCACCAAACTAAGACTGCATTCCCATAGATTTAGATCGAGCCATCCAGATCGACGTAACTCCCTGAGGGTTCACGCTAAATTGATGTCAGCCGAGCGCGCACGGTGGTTAATTACCCCCTTACATCTTTTAGTAGGCGGGACAGACATTTAAGTCGGCTAAGCTGACAGTAATCTAAAGAGACTCCCCACAGGGATAGATCGATCTAAAATCTGTGGGAATGGGGTCTAAGACAAAACATAGGCATACGTTACATTGTCACAGCCTAACAGCTTTATTTTGTTTTCCTCGTGATTTTTTTTGGGACATGGGGTCGTGTATTCACAGCAGTTACAAAAACATATATATATATATATATATATATAATAATAATAAATAAATAAAATAAAAGAATAAAAAATAGAAATAAATAAATAAATTAATTAATTAATAATAATAATAATAATGAATAGTGCTGGTGCTCAGAAGGGGTTGAACGTGACCACAGCTTTGATAACTCGACATGTCACTGCCTTACGGACGTGTTTTTATTGTACAATTAGAAAGACAAGTACTGCAAGCTGAACTTAATAACATATGCTGTACATAAGGGCTGATCATTCTTATCAAGTCTCTAAAAAGATAGTGGTAAGCTGCAATTTACTTGCTTGTCAATCTATGTCGTGTTCATACAATGCGGCCTGGAGGCAGAACTGGGCACAGTGGCGCCAATTGAGGCCGCTTTCACAACCAAAGTTGATCTGCAGAAGAATAACGCTTTCAGAACAAGAGAACAAGTTGATTCGCGGACCCAATGCAGCGCTGACTTGATATGGCCGACGCACTTAAAAGCAGCGCGGACTAATCCCCTGATGGTCTCCCCGCCTCCACACACGGGCCTAGCAAATTAAACCTAGTACCTGAGTTTTAAACCGTTTAATGGCGCACGTGTTGGCCGGGAGACCATCAGAGAATTAGCAGCATCGCTTTTTAGTGGCGTCGGCCATATTAAGTTGGCGGATCAGTTAGTCCGCGGATCATCTGTTCTGAATTCACTCTATCAAATCTGCAGATCAAACATGGCCGGCTCATTCCTGTCTGTTAGGGGGTTCTGCCTCCCTAAAATAGTTGTAAATTATACTATTGTTCTTCACAAAGTAATAAGCCTCTTCAAGCATGAAAATATGGATGTGACGAGTTATATGAATTACAGCTACAAAAAAGTTAGACGAATGTTGAAAAAAAAAACAAAAAAAAAACAGGGCTCTCCTTTATTTCCAGACTCAGTAAGGTCTGTCATTCACTGCGTTGTTGCCCGCCATCTACGGATCTTGATCTCGAAAATGATTGTTTACTGTCTGATTGCGATATACATGTAAGAATAGAGGTGGAACTAACCTTAATGGTGTCTAACTCTCATTATTTAGCCGTCAAGTCAATAATCACTGTTGCATAATTTTATCTAGACGCTATGAAAAGAGCTTTACTCAGCTAGCATTATCTGTAGAAAATTTCAAAGTTATTCATTGTGTTTTTCAGTAATGCCGCCAAGTACCTCGATACTTCTGATCCAAACAGTTTCGGGAAGGTGTTCAAGAAAGCCGTATACAGGGAATACACGGACGACACCTTCACCGAGGAAAAACCCCATTCGAAGCACCTCGGTACGTTCACTTTACTTTGCATTGTATGCAAAGCAGGGGGTGGGAGGGGGGGGCAGGAGAGGGGAGGGGGTGGGCAAAGTCTTAAACAATGGTTGTTGAATAAGTGGCGATTTTGGTGTATAGTTGAACTAAAAAGAGGTGGTTATTATTTATAACTGATTATTGGGGTTTACATTTTAACTAAAATTACCACAAAGACCGTGTACATTATTATTATTACACGCTGTCATTGAAAAAGAAAAACGTTTTGATATTTCTTGTCGTTTAAGGTCTACTGGGTCCGACCCTTCGAGGCCATATCTCCGACATCATCCGGATCAAATTTAAAAACATGGGCAGCCGAGCCTACACCATGCATCCCCATGGCGCCGCCTATCTGAAAAAACACGAAGGTATGAAACGACAAGAAAGCTTCATTTTGTATAAATCCGTGGAAAACTTTTGCTTCTTGACTAAAAGAGACCTGGCAGAGGCAGCAATAGCTACATGTAGTCGACTAAGGAATTACGCCATATCCTCCACATGAGACTAAGAAATTGTTATTATTATTATTATTATTAGGGGCGCTGTATACAGACGGTACATCAGGAGATGACAAACTGGACGACAGGGTGATGCCTGGAGAAACCATCACTCTTGACTGGCTGCTGTCAGATGAGCTTAAGGGTGCTCCTGCCACGGGTGACCCCGACTGTCTTCCCTGGACCTATCACAGCCATCTTAACCCCATTGTGGACGTGCAGTCGGGGCTGATGGGAATCTTGGTGATATGTAGACCAGGTGACTGTCATTTACCGTTTATCTGTGCTTCTGTTTTTTTCTCTTGTATTAGAGGTATTGTAGATGGGGGTTTCGTGCCAGATCCCTTTTTTTTGTCTCGAGAGAGAAGCAGTTTTTGTCTGTTCTTAAATCATTATCGATGTTTTGTACGGTTGCAGATGATATATAACTTGGTACCTAAAGAGTTGTGGTCTATTTAGACCTCCACGTCTTCCAGTTATTTCGGAAGGAAATATGTATTACTTTTGAGGGATTTTATCACTTTTAAGTGCGAAATCGTGAGAAACAAGTAGCAATGCAGAGCATGTAGAGAAATATGCTTGTGGGATACTTCCGTAGTATACTATATGTAATGTTAGTAAGTGACAGCGTGCAGCGAATAAGAGCGGGGAGTGTTTAGTAGAGTAACTTAAGTTGATTGACATGCTCTTATGGTATTTATACAACTGCGCTTAGTGTAAACAGGGAGAAGGCCGCTAGAGATTGCATGAGGTAGGAATAGAAATGAAGGAAGCGGCGCGGGTAATAACTGGACAGTAGTCTAATAAATAATAAGAAAGATAATATCTGAGTTGTATTTGCTACCTCGCGTAACATGACGAAGACAAGCCAATAGTTTCGTCACATATATATAATTCTAATCCACAGTGACTACATTAGATATTCTAGGCATGCTGCTGATAAATTGAACTGTTGACAACTTTCTCAATACGAATTTGTATTATTTTTATGAGTACAGATTTTGCTTTCTGTCAAATACTTGGTAATATTCTTCATGTTTTTATTTTATTGTTATTTTTTGCCATAATATATTTGTATTTGTTACACATTTAGGCACCTTGGACGATGATAACGAACGGCGTGACGTGGACAAAGAGTACATATTGCTATCACACATCATAGACGAGTCAGCGAGCTGGTATTTCCAGGAGAATGTGGCAAGGCAAGTACTTTACCACCTGAAAATGTGTGTAAAAACTGTTTGAAATCACTTAGGACCTTTCGGAATCGAGCGGTACACTTATAAACCGGACCAGTGTAACGAAACCGGATCCGTGTTACAGAAGGTTTGCCCTCCATTTAGTTATAACGGTTAGGGTTAGCCTGCCCTAAGTGGCCAAAATCTAAGGCTAGTCTTACCTGTACAAATCGATGGGAAGCGAACCTTCTGTCTAGGGGGACTCTCTGTCACGTTTAACGATTACACCGGCCCATTCTGAGAAACTTACAAGCCAATCGCCAGGCTACTGCGTAAGAGAGTCACCTCCTGGAGCCTCGTTTTCGACACGGTCTAAACATCAAGAAGCGAACTTGTGTTGTTTTTTTTTTTTGGTCTTGGGAAAATAACTCCCTGTTTTGCAACGCATGTTTGGTTCACAAAAAGTTAACGGTCCAGAGAAGATATATCTCGGCGTTACAAGAGTTCATGTAATAATAGTAATAGGAATGATATCTTTTTGAGCATTAAACGCGTTACGAAAATTATGGAATGAGGTAGCCTTTTTTCTACCTAGTCCCAAAACTTTCTCAAAAAAGAAGGCTCCCACACGTGCCACATAATGATGAGGAATCTTCTGCTGTCTTGTCCACTTCTGCCACACATTTAACAGTATTCTAAACCATCTGCAGGTTCGCACCACAAGCAGACCAGAATTCTCCATCGTTCGCCACCAAGTTCCACACTATCAACGGCTACATCTACGGGAACGTCCCTGGCTTGGAGGCTTGCTCTGGTGACAGAGTGGCGTGGTACATGATAGGACTGGGCAACGAAGACGATCTTCACTCCCTGACTATCAACGGTCATGTATTGGAGTATAATCATCACAGGTGAGGGGGGGGGGGGGGGGTAGGGGGTAGGTGGGGGTTGGAATATCAAGGGGGTGAGTACTCTAATGATTCCCAACATTTGGAAATTATTGCGTTGACCAGACCTGGTGACTGTTGTAAATCGTCACAGGTGACAGTTGCTGGAGCCTCGTGGCCATGACGGGATAGGGGTGGAGGGTGGGGGTCGGGAATGACTTTATTTTCTTAGCATAACTCAAATCAACCCTTGTTAAATTGTTGAGTCAAAATTATATAATCGTATTTATAGATTTTTCATTCAAATTAATTGTTTGTTTTTTATTTGTTTCATTACTTAAATTATAACTTGTCGTGGGCTCGTATCACCCGTTTTATGTCCCTTCACAATTCTTCCAGAATGTATTATACAGGTTATACACCTATAGCAATGTATGGACTGTACATGTCTTCACCAGTATAACTCTATGCATATCTCTCTTATACTGCTTGAATTGTTTAACATGCTATTTGCTGCACCAGTATAACTGTACAGCTGAGACACTAAGACCCCATTCCCAGAAATTAGATCGATCTACTTTAGATCGACCTAACTCCCTCGATGTTCACGCTAAATAGCTGTCAGCCGAGCGGGCACGAAAGTTAATTACCCTCTTACAGCTTGTAGTAGGCGGGACGGACATTTAAGCCGGATTATCTGACAGTAATCTAGTGAGACTCCCCGCGGGGATAGATCGATCTAAAAGCTCTGGGAATACGCCCTTAAGGTCATATCCTTTGTAACAAATTCGCTTGTACCACAACACAATATCAATATCATTATGAAAGTTATTCATTATTTTCAGAACTGATGTTATCGCGCTGTTCGCCGCCAAGTTCTCAGCAGCGTACATGACGGCGGGAGATGTGGGAAAGTGGATTATCAAATGTCAAACGGCTGATCATCATCTTGGTAAACAATCACAGAAACACACCATGTATATAAAGGCACATGCTTCGTATCTTAATATTGTTAATACTAGAAGGGGATAAGCACTCTTTTTATATCCATACCAGAGTGTCACAGAACGTACAAAAACATTGTGCTGGTACGTTTTGCTAAATAAAACCGTTATTTTATTATCAATGTGTGACACCCCGAAGGCGCTCCATCATGCTATGACACTTCGATTCTCATATTGAATAATGGCTATCCCTTCATCCACTTACTGTATACATCACGTTGGTCATTTCAGAGGGAGAGCAGGCGTTCCTTCACGTGAGCCCCTCGTGCGGCAAACCCCCTCCTTACGGCTTTCTGGGTGGCCATACCCGGACTTATTACATCGCAGCGGTGGAGAAGCGATGGAGTTACGACGGGGGTTCCGGATTGAACGGATACGAACGTGGATTAGCTTTCCTCAAAGACCCAAGCCAGTAAGTGGTCTTATGGTGTTGCCCAAAATCGTCTCAAACCGTTTCCATAATTGCAAGTGCAATTTATGTTGAAAGATTTTGTAATAAAAAAATGAATAATGTATAAGAACATCATTTGGTATGAATATTTCTCTAATTACAGAGAGTCCAGCAAATACTTTACAAAAAATTCAAACCGCATAGGCGGTACGTACTGGAAGATCTTATATGAAGAGCATACAGACGACACATTTACGACGGTAAAACGAAGACCACTGTCCAAATACCATTATGGTCTTCTTGGCCCCGAGATTGCTGCCCAGACAGGAGACACTATTAAGGTATGGTATTTAGTCCTGCAAGGCCTGCTTCATAAAACGTCTGGAGTCCTTTTATTGGGTTATCAGGACCTTGACGACTGCGAGGTGTTTCAAAAATGATCTTAAAGGCAGCTCACCTCTTTTTAGTCGGGCTTTGAGCAGCTAGGGGGCAATTAACATCAATAAACACGACAGTTAAATACACCCCAGCTGCTCGAGGGAGCGTGACAGACAATTAAACCGATTTCACATATTGCACTTAGCGTGAATGCCCCCAAAGTTGGGTCGATCAATGTAGTCCGATGGATTGTATGGGAATTGGGTCTTCGTAGTTACAGTAATCCACGTGGTTGTGTCTAATACATTGTTTGTGGGTCAGTCATTTTGGAGATCTCGTAGACGATACTGTAATGTCGACATTGCATAGTTTAGAACACCAGAACTTAAGATTATTTGCGAAACAGATACAGGGTAATTTTCTAACTTTGGTCTCTCTGGATGTAGCCTAATATGACGGTGACCTACTTATAACTGTGATCAAATCTACAGTTTCAGCATTTTCAAAATCTGATATCCAGAGAAATTGATGGCGAGAAATAAATAAATAAATAAATAAATAAATAAAATAAACACAGAAGCTAGATTGTCACAGCCTTTCTGCTTTCTGTTTACAGGTTGTTTTCAAAAACCTTGCGCCCAGCTCGGGAAGACGATTTTCCATTCATCCTCGTGGAGTGAAGTACGACAAACAAAACGAGGGAGAGGATTACAATGACGGCACACCAGGTGCGTTGTTGTTGTTGTTGTTGTTGTTGTTGTTGTGGTCAATGTTTTTGAATACTATTTGGACTACGCTATTAAAATAGCGAATTTTGCCTATGTCACATTCCCTCAAAATCTCAATGGGCCTTACAAATTAAAAGCGAAAAACTACCAATTGTTTATTAAAAGTCTATAATGACGGAACACCAGGTGGGTCAAGTTAATTATAATAGTTTTTTCAATGGCGCATTCCATTAAAATCTCAATGCGCCTTACGAGCCAAGAGAGAAAAATTACACATTGCATATCTTTAGTCTAAATTCTACGAATCACTATTTATAATGAATATATATTTATAGGAAGAAATATTTAATATAATTAAACTTTTTTTATCAATTACTATATATTTAAACTTAAGTATAAGGTCTACTAAAATTTTACAAGACATTTGCAGTTCTTACATCAGTAGGTAAAGTACTTCGTAACTTTGTTGCGTACATTATATAATTCCATTCACCAAAAATTTGTATTTGCCCTTCACCCACAGTAAGCACTGATCACCAAATGACGCAGAAATTATTTGGCACAACCAAGCTCCTTCTCATAGAAGTTAGAGCAAAAACAATTAAAGAAAACGCCTTTGCAAAATCTAAAACCCACTAAATATATGCAAGTTTGATTTATAATTCCTTATAGCTTTACCATTTTGTTTCCTGGTTTCACTCATTTGTTACTGTGCATTTTAATCTGACCACTTATTTTAAATAAGAGAAATAGACTTGCCATATCTTTTTCTACAGGAATTATCGATCAACTCTATCAAGGGAAAGAGAAAACTCAATTATTATTTGAATGGTGAAGGTGTTATTTTTTATTATCATTCTAGACGGTGGAGTGGGCTATCAACAGACCCGTACCTACACGTGGACCGTGCCTGAGTCCTACGCACCTGAGCGCGCAGATTCAAAATGTATCACATATATGTATCACTCCGCCATTGACCCAGTTAGAGATGTGTTCTCAGGTCTGATTGGTCCGTTGGTTGTTTGCAGACGAGGAGAATTGGCAAGGGTAAGCGTTCTGACAGCAGAGGCGGTTTTTGTACTAGTAGTTATTAACCGTGTGATCACTGTTTTTGGTACAAATAAGATGTACTCTTAAGACACATTTTTAATTCTATATTCACATTATTTTGAGGGAAAAAAGCATATGTCACGATGCCTGTTCAGATTTTTGCAGTCTTCGCATATTTAATACGTTCATTTTTTTGTTTTACTGATGCGTAATATATAAAAAGGGTTTATAAAAAAGCAAATATCATCAACTCTACTTTATATGAACACTTCTAAATTACCTTTCAGCGAGGCATGGAGTTCACTCTGCTCTTCGCCAATTTCAACGAAAACCTGTCATGGTTACTGGAGAAGAACATCTTGGAGTTTGCCTCCTCCTCTGCATCGAGCTCGCCCGGATTTGAGGAATCAAATATCATGAGCAGTGAGTGTTTTTTCTGACTAACTTCTTTATTTGATTCATTATAACATATGAATATACAATAATTGGCTTTGATTATGTTCACCTCGGGGATATACAGGTGCTGGAACCGAAGACGGTATAATTGAACAACGCCGACGAAATTTTGTCCTAAAGAAAACGCATATCAGTCTATGTAATATAATCATTTTAGTTCTTATTCTCTTATACCATTTAATATTCTATTGTCTTACCATTTTATGGACTCTACTGGGTAGGTGAATCTACAATCTTTTGATTTTAATTTTGAATTATTATCCTTATAATTACTATTATTTAGGCATCAACGGATATTCGTATGGCAACCTGCCTAAACCAACAATGTGTTTAGGAGATCAAGTGACATGGCGTCTGCTTGCCATAGGAAACGTCATTGACATGCATATCCCTACCTTCAGTGGCAACACGTTCACGAGATTTGACGGGAATACGCGAGACGCCGTGTCCCTGTTTCCCGGTACAACAGAGACAATCTCTATGAAAACTGTAAATAAAGGTAGACGCCAATGTTACTTGTCAATGTCAAACAGCGAGAATTTTCAATGTTTCAGACCGATTTGTCTATTTAAGTTGGTAAAAAAGAAAATCATTTAAATAATATTTAAGATACGCAGGACACGGTTGTTAGAGATGACGTTTGAAATTGTTGCTGTCAAAAATAAAAAAAGCATACTATATATGCGACACACTGGTGACAAACTATGCATTTTCTTGGAATCCACTTAGCCGAGATTCCAAAAAGCATCTTGCCTAGATATATACCCAATCTGCCCCACTTTGTCTTTCACTGTGATATATTTATCTATACCTTGCTATCTGTAGGAATATGGAGTCTGATAGACGCTAGCGATGACAACAATGTGGCCGGAATGGTGGCGCTCTACAAAGTGGATCAGTGTCATTTCTTCCTTAAGCATCCTCTTGCACACTCGGAGAAAGGTATGTAAAATGCGTGTTTATATTAAAAGTTTTTTGTTTTATAACTACATTTGTAAATGTCAATATTAACGCGATATATGGCTTGAACTCCTGTCTCGCTGAAAGTCGAGCTGGACTTGCATATATCGCTTGGGTGTCAGTATATTATCTCATATTAATCTCTCATACCCGACATATGTTCTCTGTGTCATAGGCATCACTCGTACGTACTATATAGCCGTGGTGGAGAGAATGTGGGAGTATGCGCCATGGAGATTTGACCTGATTCTCGGAAAAAGTATCACAGACCCTTCCAGGTACCTTATAATAATAATAATAATAATAATAATAATAATAATAATAATAATAATAATGTTTAACGTCAAGAATGATCATAATGATTATCATGTTCTTGAAAAAATAATAACAATAATAACGGCGAAATTTCTGGTAAATCTTATCTCAATATAAACATTTTCAGTAATAAAAAAATATGTATATGGAATCTAAAATAAGAGCAAAATGACTGAATGTCCGCTCTGAATCAAAATTTGATCCATATGATCCAGGTACTGTGGCATTCCTTATGTTTGACCGACTAAATAGAGGGCTGAATACATCTACTTTTTCTTAAAAAAAAAAAAAGATAAAATAATTACTCCTGTTTCTACTGCTATATCTTGGATTCAAGCAAATCTAACTTTTGAGTGGCTGGATTCCCATAACTAGATCGATCAAACAGGATCGGTCCATCTCCAAGGGGTTTCTCGCTAAATTGCTTTCAGCTTAAGCGGCTCAATGTCTGGTACGCCTACTAAAGCGGCTAAACGATAGTTATTTACCCCCTATCAGCCATTTAAGCCGCTTAAGTTAGTTGCAATTTAGCGACAATCCCCTAGGAGATAGATCTACCCAAAGTTAGTACGATAGGGTCTGGAAATGGTCTCTTATTTCCAGTACGATGTACGTGTTTGCTCGTACTGATTGGCCATTCCTTGGTACCCGGTATAAAAAAGCTTTGTACAGAGAGTACACGGACGCCACCTTCACCGTGGAAAAGACTCGAAGTCCCGAGGAAGAACACCTTGCTATCATGGGGCCTTTCATAAAAGCAGAGGTCACAGATACCATCAAGGTTTGTTTTTTTTTTTTTTTTACTATTGTTTCACGCTTTTTTGTTTCTTTTTTCTTTACCTCAAACAAACTTTACTATAATAACTCTATGTAGGAGGTCTATATTTCACAATAAAAACATTGTGAAATATAATATATTCTGTTTTACGACAAAAACAGCAGTTATAGCTATTTTTCTGATATATTTGAGCTTGTCTTCAGACCACGTGACCTCCATTGATGGCTATATTCTGTTATAATCTCTTAAGAGATTTTAGCAAAAAAACAAACTTTTTAGAAATAAGACAGGGACTAACTTTGAATGTACAAATGGATTCATTACCCATTGGTAAGTATGGGAAAATTGTTGTTTACTCCAGGAAAATTCATTTTTTGGCCAAAACGAAGAGTTATTATCCCTTTAAGGAAACACGAAGTACCTTGAAAGTGCACTATCACACCTGTTTTTAAAACTGTTCTTTTACTAAACCAAAAGTAATCCATAATCATGGGTAGGTTCTTTGCAGACAGTATATAGTACGATAAAGCAATGTTTATTTTGTTAACATTTGATATGAGGTAAACATACACTCTGTCGTCTCTAAAAACATTTATGCTGAAAACGCTGTCCTATTCGCATGCCAGCGTTCTTCATATGTCTTTTCTTTTCTGCTGTCTGTTTTCAGGTCGTATTTAAAAACATGGCATCGCGCCCGTACTCAATTCACCCCAACCTTGTGATGTATTCCAAGGAAGACGAAGGCCACGCCTACAAAGATGGGGTCAATGTAACAGCGGGAGTGCCCCCTGGTGGCATAAAAACTTACACGTAAGCTTCCTAGTCTTAACAGATCTCGGCCCAGAGAGTATAGATAGTAAAATGAATGAATGATTATCTGTTTTATTGTAAAATATGGAGCAGTATGTAATGGCAAAACTGAATAGATATTAGTATCCAAGTACAGTGTATATACCGGGCACTCCATACAAGATGACACTACACTACAATATGATTATATAATACTAATATATAACCATATAATTAACCAAGATGAGCAGCCTATGTTCATGTAACATTTTTCTTGAATAAGAGAAATAGCAATTAAAATTTTAAGGCAAGTAAGAAAAGAAAGCTTGCCCAGAGGAAAATAACATAAATAAATACTACCTTTTTTAGATGGGAAGTACCGAAATCCTCTGGTCCTGGCAAAAACGACCCAAACTGTATCAGCTCTGCCTACCGTTCTGCTGTTAACTTGGAGAAAGACTTGGCATCCGGTATGGTTGGACCTATGGCTCTTTGCAGGAAAGGTAAATGCATGAATTAAATTAATTAATTTATTAGTTAATAAACTACGGGTAATTAATGCCCGCCTTAAAAATGAAAGTCTTAAAAAAGAACATATGTACAGTAGTTATCGTTACCCTTCACAATTAAAATTAGTGCTTGGGCAACAACCACAATATCGGCAGTCATATAATTTAAAACATTTCATCAGTTTTATTGAATGAACGGTGTAAATACATTTGAAAGCCACAAGTCAAGTTAAGGAAGTAAATATGTAATGTGATTATTCGTGTGCAATGAGAACGACTGTCATTTCGCACTGCGAAAACAGAAAACCGCATCCATTGGAATGCTTTTAATGACGAGCATGTTGTGTTTTAAAAATAAAATCAAACTTTAGTTTAGATTTTTACGAATTTAAATCAACTGACATTGCTCCAGGTACACTCTCCGAAAACAAGCGTCGCGATGTGGAGAAAGAAATCGCTACATTATGGACCATATTCGATGAGAACGATAGTTGGTATCTTGACGAAAATATCATGAGTCATCCACAGTATCCCGGTTTTTTGCCAGACAAGACTGACGCAGAATTCCTAGAAAGCAACAGATTCCATCGTATGTAACTTATTTTTTCCTTGTTTTTTATTTTATTCATTTCATTTGTTTATGTGACCCGAATACCTTAGGAATTCTACGTATAACGTGATAATAGACAATTTATTTACCTTTCTTTCTTCTTCGCTTCCTTTGTTTACACGGTAGATTTGTCCCTACGGGACTTTCCTATAGAACCTTGCGGGACTCCGCAAGAAACCTTCAGGTCTATATAGGAATTAAATCAGTCCATGGGACGTTCTATAGGTTCCCTATGTAAAAATGTCTTATAGGGTCCTATATGATTTTGGACCAATTTTCTTTGAATTGGGGTTTTACAGGGCGCTATAGAAAATGTCCGTAAGAGTGTGTAAATGTTTCTGTTTATGTTTGGCTCCTGAGCGATGATGTTGATTATTTAAAAATGTATCTGAATAATTTGTTGTTGTCTTTTCCATGATGAAGCTATCAACGGGCTTATCACGGCCAGAGACCCAGGGTTTAATATGAAGGAATGCGACCTCGTGGCCTGGTATTTCATTAGCTTCGGGGGTCGCGTGGATATCCACACGGTGCACTTTCACGCGAACTCGTACATCTGGAACACGGAGAGCGCACACAGAGGAGATACGCTTGAGGTAATATTTTAGTGTTTGTTTGCATACATTTTCCAGTTTAACAAGAATCAAAGCCCGCTTAGAACCGCAGTCCGTTTCTATATTATTCATCACAAGTGACGTTAGTCTGATTTGTCCCATACTGACTCAGACACTTCTCTCTAACCATATCCTGTGCTAATGCATTATGGGATCTTGGACTTCCTTTACTTAAGACTACCATTCCTGCGAAACCGTAAGCAAGCAAGGTATTTGGCCATTCTCCAAAGATAAAAGCGGGTAATTGCCTTTGCTCAATATTCCTTGAAAAAATTGTTTGATGCTGATCTACAAATCACATAAAACATTCTTGTAAACCGTTGTTCCAAGGCGCAGTTCTTTCCAGAAAGAATTCCTCTCCTATATTTTTTTATTTATGATTTTAAAATAGTGAATTCCACATTGCATGCTCTGTTACTCCTAAATTATTCAGTAGTGAGAGTAGAAACGTTTATTAATACTGTGAACATTTGTTCACCACGTGTTTTATTGTGGGGACTTAATATTTTACGCAACAACTACTGTCTTCGCAAAGCTGTGCATTTTCGACTGTCAGATGTATAGATCGATATTCGGTACATTTGTGTACGCGTACACACACAAGCGCACACACACACACACACACACACACACACACACACTGAGGGACATATAGAAGGATGAAGAGAGAGAGAGAGAGAGAGAGAGAGAAAGAGAGAGAGATTTTCCAAGGCATTGACGTTCAGTATTTGGTGTGGCAGCACCAGGAGAATGAAATCTACTGCCTTTGCTATTCCGTCTTACAAACCATTGTTTTAAGAAGGAACTCAAGACTGATCTTTTAAAGACGTTTTATAAATGTTTTTTTTTTAATATTTTCTAAATATTTTATTCAAAAGCCCCCCTCAAGTGTAATATTTTAAATATTCTGTATAAGAATTTTAGATTTATAATATAATTTATCTCCAAAAAAATAATGTATTATTCTGTAAATTGCAGACATGAAAGTTTATATTATTATTATTATTATTATTATTATTAATCCAAGGCACTCTCCCATTTTTACAGGTATTTCCCGGTATATTTGAAGTTGCCACAATGTTGGCAGACGACCCAGGCTCATGGTTGATGCACTGTCACGTGGACGACCACGTGGGTGCTGGCATGATTACCCAGTATTTAGTCGAGAAATCAGAAGATCCTGTGCAATGCTCCAGTGTGGATGATGAGGATGCATAACCAGAGACCATTACAGCAACGAGGGCCTTTTTAACAAAAACACTCGTCCGAAAATTTGTGGAAGCTTTCAGATGAAAAACAATGATAGAATTCGGTTCAAGATTAGTTCATAGTAATTTAAGGGAATAAAGCAAATGTAACCATGCTGTATTAGTACATTTAAATTAAAATTGGACTGATCTGATTTAACGTGGAATACAGTAGAATTAAATGAACAAACCATTAACGACCTAGTTTCTTTGTGAAACAGGCAATTCATCCTTTCTCGAGGGGTCCGGAGGCCAGAGGGACAGTTCCCTATCCACACCCCCTCAATCAAAATGGAGAAGTAATATCTGATACAGCTGGGCATGCGCATGAAGTGGTATCAATAACGTTTTCTTGCTTGAGGTCAGAAACTAAGAATATGCATGCACATATATTTATATAACATAATAATATGGTTAATTATCACAAAAATGTCTACTCCGTGTTTATCAATTGAAATGAAGGTAGTTTATTTAGTTGACATGGGCTTTACAGCTCTGAATACAATACGTGGATTGGAACCGCGCGTACCTAATTATAATTTATAAATAAAACGATTAAATCCTTGCAACAGGCTAAATTTGTTTATATACTGAAAGGTTCGAACTTACAATATTTTATAAAAGTTAAGAGGCATTTTTTCACAGATATACAACTTAGAACCCATTGTTAAAATAATGGAGGATATTAAGGTGAAAAGTAACACCAGTCAATAGTGTACCACAGTAGATAAACTTAAAAATGTACCTTATCACCGCAAAATCACCGCAAGTGGTGTATTTGTCAACAATAAAGTTTCGTCTTCAAATTTTGTTTTCACTTTTTAGTTCCTTTAAACTTAAAAAATTGGTTGGTTTAGCAGATCTAAATGTAAGTACTTTTCAGGTACTAGTATACCAGAAATAACAGATGAAGTTGCCTTGTTGGAAGTATATGACACTCCTCGGCGTGGTCTCTTTTTTTGTGCCTATATAAGCAGAGACATGAAATTGACATCGTGACAAGCTTAGGACTAAAAAACCAAGCAATATTCATGGATGGCAATTAAGTATGAACATAAAGTGCAACAGTAGAAGATTGAATAAATCGATATAAATGCGTAGAATACTTCTGTCGAATGCATAAAGATCTAATCGTAAAACATATCAACCCTTAAAATACTACTGTCAAATGGTGTGAATTACAAAAAGAAAATTTACTGGAAGCTCAGCCCTCTGTTAAAATAATTATCTCTCCATTTTCACCATGTAAATTATTTTGAAAGAAACCAGTAGTGTGTGGCTAAAGAGGAGTACATGTGGGTTTACAAGTCCAACGTGATAATTGTTCAAGTGTGCCTTACGCTAGGACATTGTATGACCCCACGTAATGTGTCGCTGAGATGTTATTTAATTTCTATGGGTTGTTTAGAATGTATTAATTGTGAAATATGGCTATCATACAAACATTTGGTATCCCTTTAACTTCTAATGCACCTAAAACATTGACTTTATAACGCGAAAGACTACAGAGTTGAATTTCAAATCTGAAATTAGTCCACTGAGGAGAAATAACCTAAACTAAATTCCTAATACCATATAACAGTAACCCGTTTACTTAATAATATAATTCTATGACTGATAAAAATGAAACGGGACCGGTTTATCTTCTATATCCAAACGATCAGTTATGCCAACGTCCTACGACGGGTGACGATTCTGGAAGGAAAGACGTCCCCTTTCACATACACACACACACACACACACACACACACACACATCACTACGACACAGAAACGGACCGGATAATGAACTTTTGAAATCAGTGGAAAGACAAAAAAAAAATGCATGGCATAAAAGAACCATCGAGCAACAGGGGCGGCTCCAGAGGTGTTTTTGACAGTTTTCCAAATTTTTTGGTCAATCCTTAATTTTTTGACCGTCTTCCGACAGAAAAATTACATACCTGTCAATATAAACTTGAAAATCTGACGGTCTTCCAGAAGACCCAGAAGACGGCTTCAATCCGTCCCTGAGTAAGGCGACTTATTCCGGCTACCCTCTCAGGTTTGCCTGGTAGGAGTTGGGTGAACTGGACACCCAAACAGAAAAAAAAAAAAAAAACTGGATCTGCTAAGGATCTGTGGATCATTCCAGAGCATTGTATAATGACATGTAATAAGTTGAGAATTGTATAAATGTTATAAGTGAAAGGTGGTAAAAGCCATTTACTTTTTGGCTATAATTATAATTGAATACATATATATGGAAAAATATATCTTATAATGAGTCTTCTATATAAAATATGAAATTAGATGCATTAACTACCATTTAAACTGAGTTATTATCATGATAATGAGTATTATTCCTTTGTTGTTGTTGTGAATGTATCTCACCAGAATATGATAAAGTTTTAATTCTCATGAAAATATAAAATTTATACTGACTTCATAATAATTCCGCCGGGTATAAGGGACTCCAATCCGACTACAGAAACTTCTAGATCCGGTTCAGGATTCCGGGCTTGGGTTTTAGCCTGGTGAGAAAATCAACTCGACATCACAGTTTAGTTAAAAAAAATCAAAACTCTTTTTAATTCCCAGGACGTTGCCTGTTTTTATACAAGACATCGGCGTGACAGCCCTGTGATTGTACAGTATCTAAGTTAGACAATTAAGTCTAGATAAAATTAGTTAAGTGCAATAACTGCACAGACGTTAAATAAAACCAATTAAAGTTAGATAAGAGCAATTACCATGCTAATACGAGCCGCGTGCCCATGCCCGCGACTTCATTAAAATCAGTAAACATGTCTGGGAAATATTTTGTGGTCTGCACAATGTGCATAATGTCTGGGGAGTTGAAGGAATTGAGAAATGAAACTCGGGGGTGAATCTGAGGGGAAGAAGACATGAAGGCAACGGCGGAAAGAAACCAGCATTGCTTAATCACGGTGCTCATATATCCCATTATTTGAAGTCCATATGTCCGTAGTAAAAATTCTCCAGTGCAGAGAGAAAAATCGGTGTAAGTAATGACTGTACATCGACGCACCGTTGCAGACCATAAACCCCGTCATCTATTACACCAAATAAATTTTAATTAAATTAATGACAAGTCAGGACCAATGAAAATACCCAGATAGTCCGCCACAGTTTTTCCCTTTAGTTCGTGGTTGATACACGCCAGTATTGTTTTTGTCTTCGGGGAGAACTGAATGGAGCGAACCGTAAAGAAGCACCCCACTAAAATGTAAGTGAATTAACAATCTTGGTTTTTTTATAACATCATTCAAAGGATTATCCATAAACGCGGGTGCTGATTAAATAGTTGATAATTTTTCTTCAGTGCACAATGTCGACTTTGTCGTCTTCTTTTATTCAAAGCAGAGGATCATTTTCTACCATTAATTATTGAAAGGTTTTTCCTCGATCATTGCAAAATGATTATTTCGTGCCTTTGCCTTTAGTAGTCTTTAAATGTGATTCGAGTCTCGAATTTTTAAACTGTTTATTGATGAAAAGTTAAGCAAAGAAATACGTAACAAGACTGGCTTGTTTCGAAACTTCAGTATCCGAGCATGTGCACACGTGTGTGTGCAAATATGCGTGTGTGCGTGTGTGTGTGTGTGTGTGGGGGGGGGGGGGAGCGTTGTGTGCCTGTGAGCAGAATATTCAGGTTTCCCAATGTTCACATGTTCACAACAGTTTTGAAATCGTCAATGCTGTCGCAGTATAGAACTCCAAAATAATAATATGAAAAAATGGAGTTTCATCTCATGGGGAAAAGTTTTAAAGTCGAACAAAAATGAATCAGAAAAAATTGAGGTATTTGTGCTTGAAAGAGAGAAAAAAACTTTTCCGTTTTAAAATAAAATCTACTGGAGTTTTATCTTAAGTAAAACATGGGCATTCGATGAACAGTCAAATCCTGCTGTTTTCTCGAAAGAACTTGTTTTAAGTGGCTACATTACTTTTTTTATCAACTTATTATTATTATTATTATTATTCAAGCCCTTATTTTTTGTGTTTTTAATCAATATGATGCTGTGCACGACTTCACATTCCTGGCAAAACGACTTTGCTGTCAACTGTAACACTATAATGTACCCCACCAAAGGTTGATGCTGATACTTATTCCATTATTCATACCAATTGCAATTACTAGTCCGCAGAGCCCCAAATCACACCATGTGCGCATGCGAGCATTATTTTATAAACAAGTTTACTTAAGTGTAAGAACGTATACTTTAAATAAAATTAATCCTTAACGTATAAGAAAATACTTTAATGAATATTCATTTTAAGCATTATTCTTTGGTTGCCCTGAGTAATTTAATTTTTATAGTCGTGAAATATATGTCGTATATCGCTGTCAATACAATAAGGGGCATCATCAGCGGTGTTGTGTAGTGAGGATATGTCACTGCTTTTCTTCAATTAATATATCTGAAGGTGAATGAATAAAACTACTGTAACTGCTATAATCTTTGTAATTTCCTTTTTACACCAGATGTTCTGCACAAAACATTTACATAGCTGTCAAATTCCATGAAGCGTTAACGTTGGAGAGTTAAACGTGAGGTGGCTCATGTAGCTACATCTCAACCTTAACCGGTGGGACACATTATAAGCATGTAATTAATAGACTAAGACACCGTTAACTGCCGGTAAAAGGCGTTTATGGACCGTGATACATAAAATACAACTTATTTTTACTACAACCGCAATACCAATGTGAACTTTGCCCAGCGTTGAAACATTTGATGTGAAGTGGGCCTAAATTGGCCAATTAGTTCAAATGTATGAACCATGCTTGTTTAATTTTGTCATAGTTACTGTGGGAGACTCTCGCATAACTTGAGGACAGGACTGCATGTCACCTGGTAGGGCCAGAACAAAATTTTATTGAAATTGTTAAAATATGCGTGGGGTCAGATTAACGCAAGAAATTTCACCAGGGTCGAAGTTTTTGTCCTTAGGGCCATTAGACAAGAGAACCCATGACCTAAAGCTGGCTTTAAAACTTTTATATCAAATCATTTTGTCTTCATTTATCAAAGATAGGAGGTGATAGTTGCTCATTTATATTGACATTGAGCCTTTAAAAAGTAAAGTGATGACTGACGTTTTTCATGGGTTTAAATTATTTTGTATTGAAATGAAGAACAATTTTCGGCGGAAGTGTCTCTGTTAAATGAATTGAATCCTTGCACGCACGTATTACAAAAACAAATTAATAGAGAGTTCATTTTTAGCACTTTTCCTTGTTGGCCTTGAGAAATTAATTTTTTCCAATCTTGACAAATGATCAACATAGAGCCTGGATATATTTTAAGCAAACTGCTCAAACTGGTTGTTTGAAAGCAAAGAAACGCGCCAACTGTTTAAGGGAATTAAGGTGGTATGCCTCGTTGTCCTCCTAAGAATGGGTTACTTATACTAGTATTGGGGAAGACATATCATTCGTTGTCAAGGCAACATGAAGAAGCATAGGGCTCGTCTCTACCCCAGGTCAGCTGAGGATGACGTCATTTCATGGAAAAAAAAACAGTCCAGAAAGGTGAACAGCCAGTGGATGACCAGAGGAATTTTTATGGATTTGTTCTGGAGTGTAGCATGTGACTATTTGTTATGATGATTTTGAAAATCTTATGTGGATTCGATACATCCCTTTATTACAATGAATGACGCATCTAACGCGTTTTATAAGTTTTTAACAAGCATCCTTCAAAGCTTTTACTTTAGCAAGGAGCACTGGCGTATCCGTCTTGGTTGACTATCACAAGCCGACAGCAAGATTAAACTAGTCCTTGACATTCTTGTGCATAAACGTGACCGCTCTCGTATAATTAGTTCAATCAGGGAAACGTCCATATCCCAGACATACAGCACTCAGGGCCCAGTTTCACCAACACTGGATAGCATTATCCTATGGATAACACTATCCACTGGATAGAATTGTTATCCTCTACAAAGTTATCATGAGGATAGCAGCCATTTTTCACCACCGGGTAGTTATGTCAGAGACAAAAATAAGTATTTAGTGTTTAGAAAACATTACTTAACCCACCGGATAACAATTCCATCTAATAGATAATGTTATACGGAGGACAGCGCTGTCCACTGTTGATGAAACTGGGCCCTGACTGTTTGATTTGTTATGATACAAATATTTTCAAGACAAATATATTAGAAACCATGCAAAACACATCTATCTATCTATCTATCTAGCTATCTATCTAGCTATCTTTTTGATTATTTTCTCAAATGTTTCAGGAATTTAGTGGGAATGGTAATGGCAGTGGCATTAATTAGCGAAGTTGCACATGCAAATATTTATAACCAGCAACCGTGGTCTCCAAACGTAGCGGGGAACTCGGGCAATTTCTTCTTCAATGCGGGAGCAGCGCAGGCCCCCAACTTCTTGTCACCGTGTGTTAGTGGAAGCAGTTCCTCGTGCAGCAACCCCGGTCCTAACACTGGTGGCTTGCCCTCCTGGATATTTGCCTCACCCAACTCCCCCACGACCTCGGCCCCACGGTCAGGGCAGGCACCGCCATCTAGTGGAGCATGTGGGATATTCCCTTGGTTATGTCATGGTACCAATCCGCCGCCATCCTCAGGACCAAACGTGGCACCGCCGCCGTCTACAGTAGCGCCTCCGCCGCCGCCAAGTTTTTGCCAGCAAAACCCGTGGGTGTGTCGTGGCCAAACTGCTGCCCCTCCACCAACAACCATAGGTAGGAAAAACATTTAAGGGACGATTCCCAGACCCTATCGTGCTAACTGTGGATCGTTCTATCTCCGAGGGGATTCTCGCTAAATTGCAATCACCTTTAGCTGTAAATATGGCTGTCCTCTTATCCATTATAATCCTCGCCGATTCTTAGGCTAGTTCGCTTGTTCCTCTTGATTACGTCTCATACGTAGGCCTACTGCACTTGTTTTTAAATCCTCATTTGTACATGCACATGATTAGTCAATATAGACGCGCTAAAATCGGTGCTCAAACACCTTTTCATATTATTCCTAGTATCGTTAACAAATTTGCTGGACGTAATGGATAATAAGATGAAGACTATATGCTCTGCCCAGGAACACTATTAACAAATATCATTATGCAAAACACTGTTGAAGTGATGTGTTTCCAGTGTAGATGATTTTCATTACAGCAATTGCTCCATCGACAACGGAGCCACCTGCAGTGAATTCGCTGTGTGCTATAATTCCATGGACGTGTCCGTCACAGACGCAGTCTCCCCAGTCTACAACAACTACACCTCCACCCCAAGGTATGCATGAGCCTGAACATAACACACACGCGCACGCACGCACACGTATGCATTCCTACACGTCATGCATGAACACTTCTGACATGTCACTTTCAGAGTTTTTAACTTACTGAAAGTTTCCATTTTAAAATGGACCTTTCTATTTCAAATAATATTGAACCCAATAATCGATTTGAAACTTTACATCCACTATACAAATTTACCTTTTTGTAACAGGTAGGTATCTGATAGGATATATTAAATTAAACACATCGGTATATTGATTGAGCCGTTCTACCTCATCCATTTTTGCTTTAGTAATACTTTTTTTTCCAAGTCAGTATCTTTCAAAGGATGGGGTATTACAATAATGTCATCTTCGGATACATGGCATTGTTAACTTACATTGGTTCCGGAGAAAGCACTGACATTGATATATTCCACTTTCAGCTCCGGGTGGTGCCGCATGGAATCCATGGTGCTGGTTGTCCCCAGGGCTGTGCTCAACACTCGGTGCCACGCCCCCTCCAACAACTGCCGCCCCGCCCCCAACAACAGCAGGTGATACCCATACCTCATGCTTACTTTGGCACCGTGTCATAATTATACGAATGTACTTCATAAAAATAAAAGCAAACTAATTTTCATTGGAATACAAACAGGCAATAGTACATTATCGTCAGGTACCTTCTTAAGCCACACAGACAAAAATGTATGACAAATGGAGGAGTGGTTTGCTTGATCACAGTATGTGAAATTGAAATGTTTGCAAATGGTAATAGGTTTGAATAGAAAGAAAGACTACGTTTCAGTTATGTAATTTATTTTCAATTGGCAATAGGCAATAGTGTGTATACTGGAATCGCGATCAAAACCCGTAACCTACATAACCGCATCCCGCCCACGTTTGTCGTTTGAAATGCAAAAGTATAGCAGTCCAGAAGTCCGCTTCACGTACAAAATATTTGATCGCCATTTTTTCCAGGTGATAATCCCCTGTGTGCGTTTTCGCCAATGTTCTGTCCGCAAGGGAACCCTCCTTCCGCTGCGGCTCCTAACACCGGTACACCGAAGCTCGATTTCTTAAGTTTCAGTTTTTACAAATAAAACTTAATTAAAGTGAGGTATTGACAAGAAACGCAGTTTGTAATTATAAAATAACTATATATTTCAATTTATTATCAAATACTACTTTGATCACAGCTTAATTATTTATTAATGTTAGCGATGTAAGGATGTTGTGCGTATTTTGAAATCTGTCAATCGTTTTCAGGAGCAGCCTTTCCATCTGGTGTACAAGCCAGCGGTTAGTATGTTTGTATGAAGACACTTGTTCATTTTGATCTTATAATAATAATAATAATAATAATAATAATAATAATAATAATAATAATAATAATAGTAATAATAAAACATAGCATATTTGTAATTGTCTGATGCGTATGCTGTCTGTTTTAATGAGTTTTTGTAATAAAAAACACGTGAACAATTATCAGGACAATGACAATATTTATATCTTATACATTGATTATTGTTATTATTATTATTATTATTATTATTGCAACTTTTTTTACCTGTGTGTGTGCCCTAATTAGTAAGCAGTACGACTATTAAAAACGAAGAAGATAACTACTTGTACAGTCCTGTTGTGACAGGAATGATAGCCCTAGGAGTCCGGGCCCAAATGATTAGTACAGATGAGGGTTTGTCGGATCATTGAGGTAGTCGGACGAGTGCCACCTCTACAAAGTAATGAGGAACGGTCAACGGTTCCGAGCTGACTACAATTCCTGTAACATCGGTTCACTTCTGCACACAGAATTTTTGATTGCGTTTGCAAAACTTTTCAGTGGGTTTTCTATGTCGAGTTTTGACAATCGAGCTTTTTAAATATCTTTTATTAACTAAAAATAAGGAAAACATAAGTGATTGACAGACCATGTATGTGTTGGGAAGAAATGGAAACTTGGGCCCTGGACTAATCATTCAATAGCTTTGGATGATGCTAACGTCTTTTTATGTTTTAGGCCAATAATTTTCGTCAAACGTTCTTACGAAAACCAAACGTTTATACTAGGTGAACTTAAAGTTATTGGGAGAAAGCCACACCCACATTTATTTGAAAACTTAAAATTATGTCTGTCATGCATTTTGCAGCTGCCCATGTCCGCCATTACTATGTAGCAGTCAAGGAGATAGACTGGGACTACGCCCCGCTGGGAAATCAAGTACACAGTCGTCTAGACAGGTATAGGGCCTTTGGACTTCCAACCCTGGTCGTTGACTGCTAAGTTTTGACCTAAGTTTGAAATGATACGATTTTGATTATCTAAAGGTTGGATTTTAAAGTTACGTAGATATATAGGTTTAATTTTTATTACACGCATTATTAGCACGCATGGCTGATAAATGGTGAATCTAAATTTACTTGTGTATAACTCTTATTATTAAGTCGTCAATTCAATAATAACTGTTTTGTCATCTTGTCATCTTGTCTAGAATTCAAGAAAAAAAACTTTATCACGCTTAACAGGGATTGACGCAATATGTAACAACTATTCATTGTGCCATATGACTTCACGCACACGTGTTTTCAGTTTTGCCGCCAAGTACCTTGATACTTCTGATCCAAACAGTTTTGGGAAGGTGTTCAAGAAAGCTGTATACAGGGAATTCACGGACGATACCTTCACACAGGAGAAGCCGCAGCCGAGCCATCTCGGTACGTTTACTATGTTGTGCATCGTATGCAAAGCAGAGGGTGGAGGGATGGTGGAGGAATTAGGGGATATTATACCAGGGGCGGATCCAGGATTATCTGAAGGGGAGGTCCGGAACGACAGGCATCGCCCCCTTGGTGTGGAGTTCGGGGCCTGCTCAAGGGCTCCGAATTTTTTTGTGTTTTGGAGAGCAAACTATGCCCTTTAGTACGGTTTAGCTTCTATGAATTAGCTAGTCAAATTTCTGATTTCAAAGAGGGGAATGTTGGTGTGATATGTTTTTCAGAAAACGAAGGGGGGGGGGGGGGAGTCAGGACCCCCTTGAACCCCCCCCCCCTCTAAATCCGCCACTGTCTTACAGTAGTAGTTGAGAAAGTTGTGATTATGGTTCATAATTAAACTAAGACGAAATAGTTTTACATATATTTAACAAAATTGTCACAACGACCCTGTACATTATTATTATTATTATTATTATTATTATTATTATTATTATTATTATTATTATAACACGCTGTAATTTTTAAATATTTTTTTTAATTTAATCTTATTTTTTGACGTTTAAGGTCTACTGGGTCCTACTATTCGTGGAAATGTCGGCGAGGTCATGCGGATCAAATTTAGAAATATGGCCACTCGGCCCTACACCGTCCATCCCCACGGCGCCGCCTATGTGAAAAAACACGAAGGTATGCACATGTTTAAAGCCGCATTCAGATCAATGGACTAAACAATTTGAGGGTCAAAAATGGTGACCATTTATATATATGCTTGCCGGTTAATTCGCTAATAGGCATTAAAAAGATTCCCCGTGTAGTGGGGACGTATACAAGAGGGTCGGCCATAATTGACCCTCGGATTAGTTATTACAGTGTTCTGAATGCAGCTTAAAACCGAAAAAGAGCTTCATCTTGTATAAATCCTTAGAATGCCCTTTTCTCGATGACAAAAAGAGACCATGAAGAAGCAATAACAGTTAGAACGCTAAATAATTACACCATAACTTTCTCTTGCCGCAAAACACCAGTCGTACGTTATATGGCAAGCCAGCAATTATCAGAATTTAACCTATTGTACAATTTATGGTATATGATTTGTAAATTATATATATCCGTAACACTTGTATTCCATTTTAACAGAACATTTGAGGCTTCTTAATGTTCATAGTTAATTTTTAATTTTGATGTGAACTTACATACTTTTACAACTTGAACCTTTGGGTACCAATGATTTTGATAAAAGTTATTACTGCATTATTATTTAAACATTATTATTACCACTAGGGGCGCTGTATACGGACGGTACGTCAGGAGATGACAAACTGGACGACATGGTCAATCCAGGACAAACCATCACTCTGGACTGGCTGCTGTCTAAGGAGCATAGGGGCGCTCCTGCCACGGGGGATCCCAACTGTCTTCCCTGGACCTATCACGGTCACTTGAACCCCATTGCCGACGTGCAGTCGGGCCTCATGGGAATCTTGTTGATATGTAAAGAAGGTAACTGTCATTTGCCGGTAATCTGTACTTCTTATTTCACTTGTTCATAAAATGTACTTCTGTTTTGTATGGGGTTTTTGAGAGAGAGACAAAAAAACAAATTTTTAAAAAAATCTGATGGCGTTTTTATTCATTTATCAATTTACTTTCATTCAAATATTTGTGAATGTTTGTCATGATTATTATGTAATGTCATATATTTTGGGAAATCATTTAAGGCACCTTGGACGAGGATAACGTACGGCGTGACGTGGACAAGGAGTTCATATTGCTATCACACATCATAGACGAGTCGATGAGCTGGTATTTCCAGGAGAATGTGGCCAGGCAAGTAAACAGCAATAAAACATCTGTATGAAAACTGTTAAAACTCACTTAGGGCCTTTACTTTTAAATTTCTGTATGTAGTTTGGCACAGTGCAGTGTGCAAGCTGATACTCGGTGTGTACACGTCTCTAATTGACGTCATATATGACGTCACTTGTTATCACCTTCACATTATTTTTTTGTTCTTGTGTTTTATTTGCTACCTGTACATGGTTCCAACCTTTCTCAAACAGGGATGCCCGCGTTGCATGCCACGCGATGTGAAAACCTACACTTGTTATATTCACTTTAGCCACATAGTTCTCAGTATTCTTACTCATTTGCAGATTCGCACCTCATGCGGACCAGAATTCTCCATCGTTCGCCACCAAGTTCCACACCATCAACGGCTACATCTACGGGAACGTCCCTGGCTTGGAGGCTTGCTCTGGTGACAGAGTGGCGTGGCATATGATAGGACTGGGCAACGAAGACGATCTTCACCCCCTGACTATCAACGGTCAGGTACTGGAGTATAACCATCACAGGTAAGGAAGGGGGGTAGGGAATAGGTTGGGGGGGAGGGGGGGTGGGAGTAGTTTTTGCGGGTTCTCAAGATTCGAAACATCTGGGGGTGTTCTCTTGATTTCAAACGTCTGAAATCATAAGAAACCCCCACCCCAAATCCACAATCTTAATGTCAGGTGGAAATCGTCACTGGAGACAGTCTTCGAAGCCTCGTGGCCCTGACGATGGTGGTGGTGGTTGGGGGGGGGGGGGGGCTTATTGTCTCAACACAACGCAAATCGATCTTTGTTACCTTTACGAGTAAAACATATATAGCTGTATCGGTAGATTTCTCATTTATTTTAATTATTTGCTTATCCTTATCCTCTGTTTCATTTACTTAAAATTTCACCTGCCGTACGTGTGTTCGTTTCGTCCGTTTTTATCGCACTATTCTTTCAAACTGTTGTATACAGGTCATGCACCTATACCATTGTATGAACTATAGTATGTATACACTTTATAAAGATGTAAGTTTTCGTTATTTTCAGAACCGATGTAATTGCGCTGTTTGCCGCCAAATTCTCTGCAGCGTATATGACGGCGGGAGATGTTGGAAAGTGGATTATCAAATGTCAAACGGCTGATCATCATTTTGGTAATCACGGCAACACACCATGTACATGCATATAAAAGTCGCTCTGGCATGCGTTTCGTATCTTATTATTGTCCAAATTAGCAACGGAAAAACCCCTTTTTTCATATCCACTTGACTGTGTTACACAAGGTACAGAACCATTGTACGAGTATGCCTTGCAAAATAGAACCTTCAATCAGCCTACTAAGACTCTCTATCGTGCCGTAGAACGTCGATTACCAAGTTGAATTTTGGCTGAATACATCACGTTGGTCATTTCAGAGGGAGAGCAGGCCTTCCTTCACGTGAACCCCTCGTGCGGCAAAACCCCTCCTTACCATTCCCTGAATGGCCAGACCCGGACTTATTACATCGCAGCGGTGGAGAAGCGATGGAGTTACGACGGGGGTTCCGGGCTGAACGGATACGAACGTGGATTGGCTTTCCTGAATGATCCAAGCCAGTAAGGGAACGGTGCTCTGTATGCGTTATGATACACAATGGACAATAGAAGTGTCACCCCTACTGAACCAATACTTTAGAGGAGATAAATGACTGTGGAATGATATGCTCCTAGTATCATTTTATTAACATCAAACTTAACAAAAAAATGTAGACAAGGCATTATAACTACTCAAGATCTGTCTAATTTATTTAATGATTACTAGATATTTATTTGATTAACCTGATTCAGAGGGTGAAAATTCTATTGTCCATTGTGTGTAGAACAGATAGGGAAGCACATTCAGCCATTCTCTAGCAAATTCATCATTTTTAAAATAAATATCACCGTAAATGAGTCAAATATACAGTATATCAAGTAGAAGGATGAAAATGTCCATTTTTTCTTCGAAATAACAATATATAGCTCTTATTCTAACCTGTAAATCTTTATTAAACGACTTAAAAGTAACATTACCTAAGCACTGGATCTGTTAAAACAATATCCCCTCACAGTTGTGTTACGTTAACGAGATGGGTTCACTGAAACCATGGAGAGGTCAACCTTAAAAAACCCACTTACGCTGGCGTTGATCAACTTTTATCACATTTTTATGAATTTTTGAATTTTATTTCGTGTTATTGTTATTATTATTATTATTATTATTATTATTATTATTATAGGACCAAAAGCGACAGAAAGTCAGGGCAACAACTACTTGTACTATGTATAATACAAACATTAAGTTTAAATATGTTTGCAATTACAGAGAGTCCAGCAAATACTTTACAAAAAATGCACACCGCACAGGCGGTACTTACTGGAAGATCTTATATGAAGAACATACAGACAGCACATTTACGACCGTAAAACCAAGACCACTGTCCAAACACCATTATGGTCTTCTTGGCCCCGAGATTGCTGCCCAGATAGGAGACACCATTAAGGTATGGACTTTAGTACCGATGTTTGTTTGATAAAAAAAAATCAGTAGTAGGCTGCTAGCAACGAGTCGACTGAGGCACGTACGTTTCGCAAAGTATCTTTAAGTCTGCTTATCTCTTTTTCTTCGGGCTTATTGTTAAGTCTTTAGATCAAACTGTGTTGGTTGTGACAAAGAGTTTTACTCTTAGTAATGACAGTAAACCATTTTGTTGGGTCCAATACATTTACAGTCCTTCTGAAGAGCTCGAAGACTGTATAGCAGTGTACATTGTGTTCTTAAGCCCCAAACCAAAAATTGTTTGTGAAACAGGTGCAAGGTATATTTATACCTTTGATCTCTCTGGATATGTGCATAAACATTTAAACTGTGATCAAGACTAGTGTCAGTATTTTCAAATCGTAATATCCAGATTAATTACCGGCAAAAATAAATAAAGAAATAAATAAACACAAAAAATCACATTAATTCTCACCTTTCCTGCCGTGTATGCAGGTAGTTTTCAGAAACCTTGCCCCCAGCTCGGGAAGACGATTTTCCATTCATCCACGTGGAGTGAAGTACGACAAACAAAACGAGGGAGAGGATTACAATGATGGAACAGCAGGTGCGTTGTTGTTGTTGTTGTTGTTTTTGAGTACTACATGTATTTGGACTACGCTATTAAAATAGTGAATTTTGCCTATGTCACATTTCAGCAAAATCCCAATGGGCCTTACAAATCAAAAGCGAAAAACTACCGATTGTTTATTTTTAAAAAAGTCTAAAGTCTGAATCTAAGGCACACTGACTACATGTATAATCAATGTTTATTTAAAGGATAACTTTATCAATTACTAACGGTATTTGCCGTTTAAAATTGTAATTCTAAGACCCCATTCCGATAGATATTAGATCGATTTATCCCTGTGGAGAGTCTCACTAGATTACTGTCAGCTTAACCGGCTTAAGCGTCTGTCCCGCCTACTAAAAGCTGTAAGTGGGTAATTAACTATGGTGCTCGCTTGGCGGACTGCAATTTAGCGTGAACCCCCAAGGAGTTAGTCGATCTAAATCTTAATCTCTGGATCGATCTAAATCTCTGGGAATGCACCCTAAAATAATCTCAATTTCTTTATATGTTACTTGCAATTTTTTTTATCAGTAGGCAATATATTCCATAATTTTGGGATATTTTTAAAAGTCCCTTAGAATGTGCGTTTGCCCTTTACCCACAATGCTTGCTGATCTCTTGATGGTGTAGAAATTGTTCCTATGATAGTAAAGATCAAGGTCACAAGAGAGTAGGTGTCAACTCACCCCACTGACAGGGAAAAAAACTTCCAGTCTAAATATGAAGTTAACGGACCCAAAAATAATTTCTTTGGGACATTTGGGGTATTTATCTCTCCAAATATTTACACTCTCAAATATGGAATAGCATGTTCAATTCTAAGCAAATTTTCCAACCAGGCCTTATGGACTAGAAAGAGATACTTGGATTTCTGTTTGAATGGTGAGTTTTTTTTCTTAATTTTCATTCTAGACGGTGGAGTGGGCTATCAACAAACCCGCACCTACACGTGGACCGTGCCTAATTCCTACGCACCTGAGCGTGCAGATTCAAAATGTATTACATATATGTATCACTCCGCCATTGACCCAGTTAGAGATGTGTTCTCAGGTCTGATTGGTCCTTTGGTTGTTTGCAGACAAGGAGAACTGGCAAGGGTAAGTGTTCCGACAGCAGAGGCCGTTTTTGTACAAACGGCAAGATCCACGAAAGATGCAGATAAGATACGTTCGTACCTAATATTATGTTCACGTAATTTAGAGACAAAGAACGGAGCATATATGAGCATATGTCAAAATGCCTGTGCAGATTTTCTAATATTTGTATATCGATTTCAGTTAATGATATGTTTTACCACTGCGCGCTAACAAACATGCATTTTATAAAGAAAAAAAAAAAAACTTTTGAATTACCATTCAGCGAGGCAATGAATTCACTCTGCTCTTCGCCAATTTCAACGAAAACCTGTCATGGCTACTAGACAAGAACGTCTTGGAGTTTGCCTCCCCTGCGGCTCCGAGCTCGCCCGGATTTGAAGAGTCAAATATCATGAGCAGTGAGTGTTTTCCACTACTGTTAAAACTAAGGTCTTATTATAAATCACATTTCATATGAATACAGCCCGGAAAATTCGTTATAATGGTAGTTACATTCTATCAATAAATTTAACAGGGTATGTAATGGTCTGTGTGCAGGTGATGTGGTTAAGCAACTTACTTAAAAGATTATCCATTTTATCGATGATTTATTCATTAATACATCCACTTATCTTAAGAATCAGCCATCCACTTTATGTGCTTACCTTGAATATACGACAAACCTTGAGGACTTCCTCTCCAACTTTTTGGTTATAATTTTGATAAATAAAAAGGAACCAAAAATCCTTTTTTTCTTATCTAGGCATCAACGGATACTCGTATGGCAACCTACCTAAACCAACTATGTGTTTAGGAGATGAAGTAACATGGCGTCTGCTTGCAATAGGAAACGTCATTGACATGCATATCCCTACCTTCAGTGGCAACACGTTCACGAGATTTGACGGGAATACGCGAGACTCCGTGTCCCTGTTTCCCGGAACTACAGAGACACTCACTATGACAACCGTAAATAAAGGTAAATTGAAATGTTACTTGTAATTTAAAGTTCATTGTTTCAGACCTATTTTTATTAAAGTTTTAGTTAAGTTTTTTTTAAAATAAAATTCATTAAAAACAATGAATAAGTTATTCAGGATGTAATTGTTGGGGTTAATGTTTGATATTGTTGCTGTCAAGGTACGAAAACAGCATACTATATATTCGACCCTTCAGTGTCAATTTACTTTTTATCCACTTAGACGAGATTCCAATGAGCATTTTGTTTATTAGTAGGTAGATTCCCAATATGCCCCAGTTTTTCATTAACTGCAACATATATATATATATATATATATATATATATATATATATATATATATATATATAATGTAAATATGCCGGATTCATATGGAATATATGCCGGTATATATATATATATATATATATATATATATATATATATATATATATATATATACGGTATATATTACCCTTGGTTTATGTAGGCACATGGAGTCTAATGGACGCAAGCGACGACAACAATGTGGCCGGAATGGTGGCGCTCTACAAGGTGGATCAGTGCAATTTTTTCTTTACTCCTCCTCTTGATAGCTCAGGGTCAGGTATGTTAAAGGCGTGTTTGGTATTATAGATTTAATATTTTACCAACTTCCGACTATAATTTCAATTCTAACACAGTCATTTTTTTAACAAAACTCGATATATGTCTTGAACACCTGTCTCGCTGAAAGTCGAAGTGTTTTGGCATATATCGCTTGGGTGACAGTGTATTATCTCATAGGCCCTACTTATCTCTCATATCTGGCATATTTACATTGTGTTCCAGGCATCACTCATACGTACTATATAGCCGCGGTGGAGAGAATGTGGGAGTTTGCGCCTTGGAAATTTGACCTGATTGTCGGAGGAAGTATTACAGACCCTTCCAAGTAAGTTGTTTGTCATAATAATGATGATCATAGTACTGGTAATAGCAGTGATGGTAATGACAATTTAATTGTGGTAAGAATGATGATGACTTGATATCACTGTTGATGTGGACGATAGTGGCAATAATATTTATAATGGTAATGTTTATAATGTTTTAACATAATTAAAATTACGTCAGTAATGATAATGGTAATTATGATCTTGAGGAAAATAATATCAAAATAATAGCGATATATTTTGTTCAGTCTTATCTTCATATGAACAGTGTCAGTTGATGATAAATAATAGATTTAACCTTTTTCGAAAGAATATACGCCCGTTCTAAATTAAACTCGACAAGGCCGATTTTTTCTGTTGCTTTAACTGAAATTAAAAGGAGAAAAACTGAACTCTGAGTTGTTCAAATATTTAGTATGATGTACACGTTCGCTCGACCTGACTGGCCGTTCCTTGGTACCCGCTTTAAAAAAGCTCTCTACAGAGAGTTCACGGATGCCACCTTCACCGTGGAAAAGATTCGAAGTCCCGAGGAAGAACACCTGGGTATCATGGGGCCTTTCATAAAAGCAGAGGTCACAGATACCATCAAGGTTCGTTTCTTCACAATTTTCTGTTGTTTCAATCTTTTGTACCTCATGAAATATATTTACTTTAAAAATACGAGGGACCTTGGAAACGCACTTTCACGGGAGTTTGTAATATTGTTCCTGTATTAAATCAGTAACTATATATATGTACAGGTATTTTGCAAACGTTAAGGCAAAAGCAGAATGTTTTTAACATTTGATAAGTAATATGAGGTTTACATGCAATTCATTAATTCTGTCTTCACTTCAGACATTGACGCTAAAAATACATACAAATGTTAGCCTAAGGATTTTCTTTTCTTCTTCCTGTTTTAGGTCGTATTTAAAAACATGGCGTCGCGCCCGTACTCAATTCACCCTAACCTTGTGATGTATTCCAAGACAGATGAAGGCCACGCCTACAAAGATGGCGTCAATGAGGCAGCGGGGGTGCCACCTGGTGGAATAAAAACTTACACGTAAGCTTCATCACCCTGGTTTAACAAAAAGTAATGTCAATTCCCTGGCTTAATTGATCAGGATTTCCATACGAGTGCTGCAGCACTGTTCCTGATAGGTTAAGGCGCGTGCAATTGACTGTGTAACGTTGGTAACTAAGTTCGTAATCAGGGAAGCTGACTTATGTTTTTTTTTCTCTGAAACGGTGGCCTGGTCTTAATCACACACACACACACACACACACAGTATACAAAGTACTAGTAATTGCCAATGTTCTTTTAGATGGGAAGTACCGAAATCCTCTGGTCCTGGCAAAAACGACCCAAACTGCATCAGTTCTGCCTACCGTTCTGCCGTTAACTTGGAGAAAGACTTTGCTTCTGGTTTGGTTGGACCTATGGCTATTTGTAAGAAAGGTAATTGCTTAAATGTTATTTATTTATTTACTTATTTATTTATTTATTTATATGTTACCACCTCAGGGATGAAACACGTAAAAATACAAATGAATCAGTGCTCGGGCAACAGGCACACACTTGGCTGTCATATAATTTCAACCAGTCCATCGGACTGATCTTATTAAACGGTATACCGGGGTACATTTATTTAAATGCAATAAGTCAAATTAAGGAAGGAAATAAGTGACTGAACATGCAACTGTGGAACTTCCGGATAACACATTAACCGACCTTATTTGTGTGTCATAACAACAAGTAGAGAAGACAGTATCCAATGGCCGGTGGAATGCTTTTTAATGGCGAGACTGTTGTGCTAAATCAAATGAAGATTTTGTTTTAATTTTATGTCTCTAAATAAATTAACATTGCTACAGGTACACTTTCTGGCAACAAGCGTCGCGATGTGGAGAAAGAAATCGCTACATTATGGACCATATTCGATGAGAATGATAGTTGGTATCTTGACGAAAATATCATGAGTCATCCACAGTATCCCGGTTATTTACCAGACAAGACTGATGCAGAATTTCAAGAAAGCAACAGATTCCACGGTATGTAATTATATATTTGTTTTTTTTCTTTCTGTGTTCCCCCTTAATTTGAATTTAATTAAAATCACTTCGTTTGTTAATTTGACTCAAATGCTTTCGAGAATTCTACAAATTCCATGGTAATATAAAATCTGTTTATGGCATAAGTGCTACAAGAACCTGAAGGATTTTGGAACAATTTTCTATTTAGCCGTGTAGGATAATGTATTCCATGAAGGAATTTTTTATTTATGACTAGTTAGTTCCTGGGAGATGGTGTTGATTTTGTAGCACAGCTTTCTGATTCAACGTTGTCTTTACCTCATTGTAGTTATCAACGGACACATTACCGCCAAAGACTCAGGGTTTAACATGAAGGAATGCGACCTCGTGGCCTGGTATTTCATTAGCTTCGGGGGTCGCGCAGACATCCACACGGTGCACTTTCACGCGCAGTCGTACATCTGGAACACGGAGAGCGCGCACAGAGGGGATACCCTTGAGGTAATACTTCGTATTCGTCTGCAAAAACAAAACAAAACAAAAAAAAAAAGACCAGTGCGACAAAGATGGTAGTCCGCCTATTCGATCTGTGGTCCGTTTGTTACTAGATATTTTAGATATTCGCCCTTTTAGGCTCACCCAGATGCTGCCAGATTTTAATCCTAGAATTAACCTTTGCATGACCGGAAATAGCAGTGCACATGCATATCTAGACCAGAATGCAACACGCATAACGTGGTGCATGCTCATCGTTATCTGTGGAAAAGTGCGTGTGCTTATGCTTTATATGGGATCTCAGACGATCTTTCACAGGACTACCATTCACGTCACACCGTTTAAATTTCAAGTAAACGTAAAGAGGCCAGGTTTGAATTTACTTTCTTTTGGTCATTATCTTAAGGTATACGCCTTGGCTCAAAATTCCTTGAATAAAAGGTTCAGTACTTTTCTTTCAATCCTCATCTACAATATCACATAATGCATTGTACCAAGACGCGTCCATTTTCCAACTGAATTCATTTGGTACCGAGAAAAATGTAATGCTCGGTTATTACTAAAATCAAACAGTGAGATAAGAAATTATTAAAATTATTATTATTATTAGTAGTAGTATTAATCATAATTAAGGTGTTCTCCCATTTTTACAGGTATTCCCCGGTATATTTGAAGTTGCCACAATGTTGGCAGACGACCCGGGCTTATGGTTGATGCACTGTCACGTGGACGACCATGTGGGCGCTGGCATGATTACTCAATTTTTTGTCGAGAAGTCAGCAGTTCCTGTGCAATGCTCAAGGGTGCATAACGCGAATAAATAACAAGAGGTCAATAGGCTTGGGCTCTGAGTTTTAGCTTGGGAAATTTGTGTAAGATTTTAGATTAAAAGTTGATTGAATTCAGTAAAGATAATTCCATAGATATCAAATGAGAGTAGTGGGTAGCTATGAAATATTTTAACAAGACTGTATAATACAACCGCTTGTGAGCAGAAACGAAGTGGCTGAAGAAGTGATTTTTTGTAAATAATAATCATATTTTTTACTTACTAAAATGTCTATCAATAAAATACTCATTTGGTTCACGGCCCTGAAGAAAATAGGCAGAGGCCAGCATATCTCTTTATAATTTAGGAACGAAACGATGGAATACTTGTATCCGTCTTTGTATGTTTATTTAAAGATTTAAAGGTTTGGATAAGCAATATTATATAAGACGTTGGAGGATAAACGAGAAGTCTACTGGAAAAATTGTCAAACATCAAGATGGCAAGAAATAGCAGTCTGTTGTATAGATATACCTGTAAACATACCTCACCTCAGCCTTAGTGGCGTGTTTGAAAACAACGAAGCTTCGTCTTTTACACTTTTTGTTTTCATTTTAATTTCTAAATGATCGGTTTAGCAGATCAAATACTCTCAGGTATACCAGGAATATCAGATGAAGCTGTCTCGGTGGATGCATTTTGCCCTCGGCGAAGTCTCATTTTGGTACATATGTTAGCCGATACAGGAAACCGATATCGAGACTTATATTGATACCGAAAATTAAATATCCAAGACTTAGCAAACTGATATTATAACTGAGATTATAACTTAGAACATGTTGTTCCGCGGACTAACAGATCCGTGAATCAAATATGACCGACCCACCTGAAAGCGTGCTGCATAGTCTCCTGAGTGACCCTGAATAGATGTCTCGCTGGGACAAGTAGGCGAGTTTTCGAGAGTGTCGGCCATATTTGATCTCAGATCTGTTAGTCAGCGGATCAACTTCTGTTGTGAATGCAGCCTAAGAAGTTCTTTAAGACTCAAACAAATGGATGGCAAATATGAACATGATGTGCAACAGTCAGAGATGGTCTCAGCGGAGGTTTAATTGGCTACGAATTTCAAGAAGTATAGTTTTTTCATATTGTTTGTTTTGTAGGAATACCTCTATTAAATGCAAATAAATATTTATCGGTTAAAAAACAAAGAGAAGAAATATATTCTTGGGGATACATGGATTAGAAATGTTATTGGCAACTTATTTATTGGTCTCAGTTTATGATAGTGATTTCTTATCCGGCTTCATACATGTAGAACAAAGGTGAATCACCCTTCCTATCTGAATAATCTTAAAGTATTAACCTGTTGCTTGTTTGGGGTTAGATTGATTTATTCTTCCACGCATATCCCACCCGTAGGATATGCGCATATCTCAACAAAACGGAGAGAACATATGTTACATATTTGCATTGCATTTTTATTGAAATTGCCAAGAAGTTTCGAGATACATGACGTGTGTCTTGGTAAGCTGCCATTTCATACCTGACCTTCAGGTCACGAATAAAAAAAAAACCGCCGTTATGTGACCTATAATGTCGACTCAATTGAGCGAGTCCATTATTTCAGTTGTTAACGACATGTTGTGCTATAGAGCGTTAGACCTTTGTAGCAAAATCCAATATACCTGGAAATTTTAACGCATTTCCTTTCGTTATAAAGGTATCAAAACCGTTGACAAATTATGAGTTATAAATTGGAGTTTTTAACATTTTTCCTAGTGTTGTGGCGTTTTCGAAACCGAGGCCTTAGAAGTCACTTGAGAGTGGCTATGCCGGTTCTGGAATTTCGTATTTTGCCTTTGGGACCTGAAACCTGTATAATTATGTTTTATTCAGCGTGGGTTGCTGAAACGTCAAAACTGCCAACGATGATGCCACGTGATCAAGAGTCCGCTTGGTTTTGGGATGGTACTTAAATCTACTGGTTGGTGACAGCTCACTTATTCGCACTTTGTCGTGAGTCCGGTACTCATTGAGAAGGGTAGAGAGGGCAAATAAGACAGAACGCAGAAAAGACAGGCTCATCAACGTATAGCCAGAAGTTTTGACGAAAGAATTACTTTTTCGGTAAGTGTCCATTTTATAAAATTGGTACATGGTTTCACGGTTTTCTACAAATTGTGCTCAGTCGGAAGGTTTGCATGTAAATTATGGGTTATTTGTTAGCAAAATTCAAGTTTTATCCATAAATATCATAATTTTATTTGTCTAAGTGTATTTTCTTTTAGTTCATATATGGATTGGTTATGTGTAGTGTATACAATGCTTGGACCATTATTTTTTGTATGCGTATGTGGATATTTCTAATAACACATATGTAATAAATCTCTATTAAGACGCATTTTGCAGAGTATACGGGATGCTCTGTCGTGTGGTATATGCCATAGAATGATCTAACGTGCGATGCATACCTTCGAAATATTTCAAAAGTAACACTGATAGAGAAACAGTTATTTTGGAGTCCGTTGACACCCTAAACACAAAAAAGCAATATAATAACTAAAGAGTACTGCAAGCATCAAAGCCTAGTGTATGTCGGTCTACCCCGTTTTCCACTATGGCTATAGGCTTGCAAAGGAAAAGTTTGGTGATAATGATCGTGTGTAGTTATTCGTTTGTTTCTTCCACAAAGCTTCCGTCTGTATAGCTGGGCACTGACTTGATTTTTAAACCATTAATATATATATATATATATATATATATATATATATATATATATATATATATATATATATATATATATATATGTTGATTTCTAAACATTTTTTCATGTATACTTCTTATTGTAAATTTTTTGTTTGTTGAAATTAGTTGAGGAAATTGTGAGCTAATGTCAGTAATGTTAACAAATGTAAAATTCATTTATGTGGTAGGAGTGTATAGCCATGTATTTGCGTGTATGAAGTTCAAGTTAAATCTTTTTTTTATTATTTCTTTTCGCAATTTTTTACTAACCACAGCACTTTTATTTTTTCTTCACATTTTATGTTATTAATATTTTACGACATATAAACATAAAGACGAAGGCCTATAATAAGGCTTAAATTATATTTATTAGGGTTCTTGTATTTCAAAACTACATTATGTAAGTTCGTTTTAATTAAATGTTATCACATGGTATAACTATAGATAAATATGTCATGAAATTGTTGCCACTGTTGTAAAATTATTTACAAAAAATAAATAAATAAATAAAATAAAATAAAATAAAAAAGAAAACAACATTGGCGTTAAAAGTGCACTTTTGGTATTATTTTCAGACTCAAAAGTTTGAATAACAAACGCAGAGTTGTTGAAATCCATTAATTGGAATACGTACTGCCTCCAACGTGTTTTACTCATTTTTAAGAGGTGTCAATCGATAAAAACTTTTATTGTTTCAACGTACTTTTATAATATTTTGATTCGGAATACATTTACAATTTTATTGCTTTATATTCCCGGGAACAGCTAGGTTAACATATTTTAACGTTTTAATTTCTTAATTGAAATGGAATAATTTAACCTCAGAATTTCTCCATCGCTGAAATACTAATGTTGTGTTTATCTATGTCGTCATCCTAGTATGCCTGTAGCTGCAAACTCCTCTTTTTGCCCAATTATACAATCCACGTATTGCTGGGCAGTGATACGAAGACGCGTTACTCGGGCGTTGTTAAGACGATCATTTTTTTTTGTCTTAGTGCAACGGGCGTGAACTGGGAGAGTAAACCTGGCGCACGGACGCCAGGCGTTGCGGTTTACGACAGTCGTATCCCAGCAAATTTACGCCCCGTTGATGCAACCGGGTCCAGGATCTTGGCTATCAAGGACACACGACAATGAAATGATTTAGAGATTATAGCAAATATCTGTTACAAAGGATCGTAATCTTTACTCTTGTCAATTACTACACAAATTTATCTGCAGCGATTACGGATTTATCCCCCCAACCGGTTGCCATCTACACCAAATTAGTTTTATAAGAACAGAGTAAATCTAAAATATTTTTATAAGCAGGTGTTTTCTGAGGGAATGTTTGATGCACTTGAAATCAATCTTCTCTAAATTACAGGGTCAGAATTTAATCCAATGGATATTGCTCCTATGCTTTTGTGAGTGAGATTTTGAGAATTCTTGTTACTTTCTGTTAGACAGAAAGGCATATAGAAGGCAAGCCAAAGCCCAATAAATATACAGCCTCCTTCCATCGAGCTAGTGATATCCCACTTGATTCATTGGGGAAATAAATTTATCAACTTTCACAAGTTTGAGGAGCACCTATCATACTGCCTTGTTACCTGATAAAGCTCTGATTTAAAATTCCAGTTTATGTGCATTCTGTGAAAAAAAAAATACTGCGTCTTTTACCTCCCCAAGCTTAAAGTAACTGCAGGTTTTCTTCCGTTTTGGTGTTAGATTTGGTCAGGAGGATTTGGTGCTTCAATTCTTACATTTGCGTCGCTGGGTGTTGGCATTTTTCCTCTCCCGTGGGTGGCATCCAGATGTTGTTCTGTATACAGATTTGTTCTCTTCATTTTTACATATTTTAGCATGTGTCAATGCTGCTTGAAGACATTATACATTCTCACTGCGCAAATGCTGGTGTCAGATTGCAAATGGTATCACGCCATGCTTATTGATACGTATAGAATATTTAACCTCTTTGTTTTAAGGTGACAAGGTTACAGATGTCAAGGGCATACCGATAGCTAAAAACAGGGTATATGTTCCTTCATAATACTCTTTTTTTCTGGGTATATTTTATAAATTCAGATTGTTTTGAAGTTATGCATACTCTAATACGGATCTTATTATTGATAGGTTAATTGAAGTGATATCTTACTATTCTAGTTTTGCTTTATTCTATTGACTTGATAAAACAATTGACTATATGAGACCATTACCAGAGACTATCGTACCAACTGTGGATCGAACTTTCTCCAAGGGGATTCTCAATTAATTGCAATTAACTTAAGCGGCTTAGGTGTTTGTCACACCTATACTGAAGTTAATAGGGGGTAATTAACTATCGTTTTGCAGCTTAAGTAGGCGTCCCAGACATCCAGGCCACTTAAACCGGAAGCAATTTTGCAAGAAGTTGGACCGATCCTGTTAGATCGATCTAGGGTTGGGAACCTTTAAATATATACTTTGGAGGTGTTCAGCCCACTCCAGATCTGGTGCTTAAGTTCCACCCAGCAGTTAGGACTTTGTGATCTCTCGACCGGTTGAACTGAGCCGAGATTTAATGACTGTGTCCCTGCAGGGTCGACGCGTGTGAGAGGCGTGTGAGAGGCGGAGAGACCATAACAGGATTAAGCGGTCTTCCTTTCATGTAGGTCCTCCATTTTTCGGTCGTGGCCTAGCTAGCACTCGGCTCTTCTCATTCTGAATGGTCTCTAAGAGATTTCACCCATGACGGTACAAATGTAAAATTTGGAACTAAAAATATTTTTACAGAGCCTGGTTTTCTCAAAGCTTGTGGATAGTGTATACGCATGCACAAGGGATACACCTGAGTGATATAAAATGATATTTTAGATAACCAGGAATTTTTTCTTCGTTGATTTCTTAACACAATGCTTTAAATATAAATGTAAAATCATTGGTTACTGTCACTTTTGTGTTATAGGTTTGATTTGATCAACGATGTGGTCACTGCAATTCTATGCTGGAATAGTCATGTTGCTCCTGCTGGACACACAGGTGGAAGGTATGTATACTTACAGAATATATGAACAGAATATATACCTTGATCTCGCAAATAATAAATATGTCTTTGCCATCAGAAATTAGCGAGAGGTCCCGGGTTCGATCATCATAGGCAAGGTGTTTTCATAAAAAATACAAAACATTTATATTCGCCGTTTGGGAGGTAAATATTACCTGATATTGACCTATCTTTGACCGCTGTCGACCGGTCGGTTGAGCATCAAAATTCGTTATCATGTAAAAGAATGCGCTTATTATTTCAGGGGACCATTTCAAATTCGCCACAATCAGTTGTAGGCCTCATCCAGCTGATGCACTTCAGGTTAGTTGTTGCACGTAACCTTGTTTTCATGGATTAGTCAGTTGTAACAAACACAGATTGTAACTTCATTAATGGTGAATAAGTTTCAAACCCCATATCTATCTATCTATCTATCTATCTATCTGTATGTATGTCACAAGCAAGATTGAAATCAGCCAGGCAGATTTTCAATCTGCCTAGGTAATATTTATAATTTTTCTCCATTGTTCCCGTTTATCCAGGTAGTCTGCACGTGGCGGTCTGCATGGGCCCTAAACAGTGGGCCATGTTATTACCCCTGCACGCAGGATAAGATTGGTCTACTTTCCGATGGAGTTTATGGCCAGTGGGAGTGTTCTTTTGGTAAGTACAATACCTCGCATGCTCACAGATTAGCTAACTCAGACCCAAGTTTAAAAAGTCAGGTACCTGTCTTAGTTGACTAGGATCACCATGAGAGCGTTGTAACACTGTTCCTGATAGGGTATGATTTGCGCATGTGACCATATAACGTTGGTAATTAAGTTTTTAGGGGATCTGCCTTATTATTTATTTATTTATTATTATTTTATTTATTTATTTATTTATTTATTTATTCTTTTTGTGAAACCGGACCCGGATGGTTTCAGCACGTCCAATGTTTCAATGAAGTTTGGTGAAAGCCGAGTGCTAGGAGGCGGCGTCAAAATATAATACTTTTCCCCTTTATCTTCCACTATAGGCTGCGGATCCACAATAAACATTGCACCTCATCAATACTACCTTACAGCCATAGATAGTATTGAAGATTACCAACAAGGCTGGAATGATTTCTCTTACACTTTGCCAAGTCCTGGTGTGTTTCACTTTGGGTAAGTCTGTTTTTAGTCTTTGTCCAACCCATTACACCCATTAAACATCTTTCATTGATCTAGTTACTAGGATCATAGTATGCTATTATTCTTAGAGTCCCATTGAGACGTATAGAATGTCCTATAGGGGTTTTTCGTAAGGGGCATTTATTTAGTATCATTTACATTAATTAAGTGTGCTTTGTAAAATGTGTGATATTAAGTTGGACAAATCGCAGGCAGCATTGAAATCCAAACCAAATGTTTATATATTAATAGGATATTCAAAGTGCAAATAATTTGGTTAGCGTATTATGTAGGAAATGTTAGGGGCCCGTTTCACAAAATCACTTTTAGCCTGAAGGCGAGTCATTCAGTTAAGCAAATTGTACATATCACAGCTCCCGCAGAGCTGAGTTGATCCACTGACACCTATGGTGTCTACGGGGCCTTACTGGGAAATGGGATCTTAAACAAAAATAACACGAAGAAATAATAGTACCTTCGTTTATTACAAACGGACGGCGCATTCGGTATAGTACTGACGTATTTTTTAGTCAATCGAACGACATGTGTTTTTGTTTATTGGATTAAGTAAGTACTTATATTTACGCGACGCGTGATTTGCATCTTGGCACCTCAGATTTTCAGGTTGCTGCTGGGCAACATTGGTCAATGGAGGGGACAGCTGGAATATCTATACCCAATACAATGCCGGTGTTAGAAGCGACACGGGAAAAGCAAATGCTAGTCCTGTTACGGCAACAGTTCCAATCACTGAGTAAGTGTTCTGTAAATGCGCATGTGGGTTTAAACGGATATTGGTGTTGCTGTACTTGTACATGTACTACAATATATGTCCCCACATGTGAAATTGCTCTGCAACGTTTTTTACGCTAGTTACTACTGTAAATCCCATACAGCAATCGCTTTGAATAACAGTTTCCAATGTGTCTTGTATTAAAAATCCGAGCTATTGTAACAAAACAGTTATAGACTCGCCAGTTATAGACTAGGTACGCTTCCAGGCTATTGTGTAGAAAATGAGCAGTTTTAACTTTCATCATTATGAGTAACACTTATACACAGATTAACTTTCATCAGGTTATTATTATTATTATTATTATTATTATTATTATTATTATTATTAGCATGGTTGTTTCCTGTGGATATCGGTTTGACATCCCGTATGCCGACCCAGACGGGGATACCGTAAGATGCCGCTGGGCAACAGGCGACGAGTGTGGAGGGATCTGTGGGCCACTGCCTGGGTCAACTTTATATCCAGTAAGTTTCTCTCTCTCTCTCTCTCTCTCTCTCTCTCTCTCTCTCTCTCTGAAACACAATACTCACACACACACATGCAAGCACAGCCAATACCGGTGCTACTTTATTACAGCACGAAAGCTCTCTCTCCTCGCACGCTCACAAACACACACACACACACACACACACACACACACAGAGAGAGAGAGAAAGAGAAAGAAGTGACCACATGTAAATATATTTACCTTTACTGCTGCCTACTAATAAAGCTTGCTGGGAATTTTTACAAGCCGCCAAGTCGCGGAAAAAGTGAACAAGCTTCTCAGCAGCATGATATGCCGTTCTCTGCTCGAACAGGGCACACAGTATATACAAACATGGACAGGATGACTTGCTGGGTAAACCTTTGCTTCATTTCAGAACTGCACTCTTATCATCCCAGCCTCTGCCCGCCCTCTTTATACTAATGGGCTATACGGCATAGCAGTAACCATTGAAGATTTCCCGGCAGGAAGTATAACACAGGGTGGAGTCCAGAAAGACGAAACAACTCCATTGTCAAAGGTCCCATTGCAGGTAAGGTTATTAAGCGATGGATATATATATATAAACAGAAACGAAAATATATATTTAGGGTCAGGAATATTTGAAAGACGCATGAAGACCTTTTCTACTTTTATTTTTTGAATATTCAAGTGATATCAGTACTTATAGTATATCGTTAAAACTGGTGGTGATTATGCTGTTAAGCTTTATGCAAAAAGTGCATCAAGCATTTTGTACGCTGCCATCGTTATTCACCTATCGGGGAATTCATTGTGTGAAATTGGTCCCTTTTGGGCCTGAAGTCACTGCATTGTCTTTTTGGCAGAGTTGCATATAGTGCATATCCTGTAATACTAATTCAGTGTTGACTTTCCATCAAAGTTCACAATTTATGACCTACTTTGTGCATTATTTTATTTTTTGTCTGTGCATGACAGTTTTGCTGCCTTGTTTTTGGAATTACAGGTACAGATGCATGCATATTTTTTGCGATATTCTCATTTTAAACAAATTTGCATTTTCAGCGGGTGAGGTTGAATTCCCATGGGCCTTAAACCCTGCGCTAAAAAAACACTCATCGGATAATCACCAAATTTTTTTATTTCCTTTTTTCAGCGCAGCAAATGTGCAAATGTATATGGTACCATAAAAAATTAACATTTCAGTATCTAGCCAAAATAATGGATGGCTGCGATTGTGACAACTTGCCAGCCTTCCAAGATCCACCAGTGACAGTTACCTTCCTTCTAGGAACGACTTACAAGAAAGGCATTGTGGCAACTTCTTCGTATGGGTATGTAAGCATTTGGTGTCCTTCATTATACCACAGCATGCACCTATTTTATCATGCAATATATATCTTATATTCCTTTCATAAAATGGGTATTACATAACCATGTCATATGATTTCGGTTGACGGCAAAACCTTTAAAATATCGATATTAAATATTCATAATCCACACCTATGTTTACTGGCCAAAAAAAAGTAAGCTATTGTATTGACCACAGTGCTTCAAAACGCCCAAAAATGCACATGTTATAAAAGTCACTGAGTGCAGTTACAGAGCACCGTCTCAGTCCTGCAGTAGAGTACTGATAAGCTTGACTATGGCTATCTAAAGCCGTTGTCAAGCGAACGTGGAGTTACAACCGACATAGAGTTAAGAGCTGCACTAATGGGAAAATACCATAGGATGCATCATAGAACCATAGACAAAACAAACATTGTGTTTCCTTTCTTTTGGCTAAAATATTCTTTTTACCAATGTAGGGTGAGTGCAATCAACGTGGTTCCTCCTACCGGTGCTATTGTGGGTACAATGGTCAAGGTAAATAGAAGCACTGTCTCGGTGGGCATTAGCTGGACCCCGACCAGTGCACAGCTGGGAGAGACGTTGCTTTGTTACCAAGCCATTGGCGGTGACGGGTAAGTAGAGGCTTTTGTTATCAGGGGCAAAACTTTTCATCCTGAGGAAATTGGATTTTTGTTTCAAGTAATACAATCGCATGGTGTACTTAGATACGTTCTTGATACCGCACTGCATATAAACTCGTAAATTCGTGATTTACAAATATTGGTATACACTATAGTCTATATAAAATCTAAGAATAGGAAAAGTTTACTATATAGTTATATATTATATGTACATTTTTTACAGTTGTCCTGGCCCTTACCAATGTGATACAATTCAAGTAGGAGGTAAGATATTTGTTTTGATTTTCATTGTAATTTGAAGACATCTCAAGAAATTTGAAGCCAGTACGCACAGCATTATTCCCAAATCAATAATAACTCGTGAAAAGGGTCCAGCAATCGTTCTTATAACTTACATACTATTAAGCACCCATGCCTTTTACAAAACGTATGCTTTTCAAAACTGATTATCTCTGTTAATATAAAATCTACATGTATATTTTTTGCATTGCACTCCCTTTTTTTTTCTAATGTTGCCACTAGAATGTATACGAATAGAAAAATGAAGTTCATGGGAATTATGAAGGCTTATTACATTTGAAGATTTATTCCATTCTGTCTTCCCACGTCATCGCTCCCACTGTCTCTACCAGTATACTAGAAAAAAGCCATTGCCAACTTCCATATTAATAACGTATTTTCATTACATTAAAACCCTTCCGTTTGCTTCCAAATGTGCACTATCAGTTGGACATTTTTTATGAAGGTGACTCGCTGAAAACAAAATTACAAAAAAATGCGTTAATTCTTTCTTTTTGCATCTGAATATTCAATATTTTGTCGTTCACAAATGTATTACTTTACCTCCAGCCAATGGCGGCTGGTGTCCATATGGAAAGTGGGGTGATTGCTCAGTTACTTGTGAGACCGGTAAACAGGCCAGAACTAGGATGTGCAAATGTCCCGAACCCTCCTATGGTGGCGTCGACTGCGAAGGTTCGGATACTGAGACTGGAACTTGCACCGGCCCTTGTTGCCCAGGTAAGGCAATCTCTCATTCTCTCTCTCTCCTGTAGAGCAAAGCAAAATGCTTATTGGCCTAAACCAATCCCAGGGAACACTCCTAGAGTGCACACCCTTCCCTCGTTAAAAGAAATAGATTAACAATAAGATTAACAATTAGATTCGGTTAAATCATTTTTGCTTCTTTTCCTGATGAGTACATGTAACTGACGGTCCTAAATTATCAAACTGTATCAGTTCATTTTTTTCATATATCTTGTCCTCTAACATAAGGACCTGCCACTGCCGATGGAAACATAACCTTATTTGGCGGCGGTAATGGCTTTTTAATGCGTACGTTTCAGTTGACGGTTATCTGAGTGATTGGTCACCGTGGTCTCCTTGTTCTGCTACCTGTGGACTGCCAGGTACGGTGATTCGGTGGCGCACCAAGGAGTGTATATACCCCGACCCAAAATGCCCTGGTGATGACTGTGGCGAGCTTCCGGTTGAATATGAAAACTGCACCCAACAGCCATGCTGTCTAAAGATGAACGAAACGGAAAGTTCGTCTTCATTTCAATACGACAGTGGTAAATATTCTAAGTCATTACAGTGAAGCGCACATTTTAAGTATCTTTTGTTCGATGGTTCTATAATAAAATTACTGTTGGTTTCTTTTCATACTCGAGGGTACATGTATATACATTATATGTTCATTTTATGTGGAATAAACCAAGCCTGCTTCTATGTTTTAACGTGTATTGTGTGGCTTTAAGCAATATTGAGATGTAATATCACTATTGAATCGTTAGCGCACATCCGTTTGCCTATAAGAAAAATATTGAAATCTAATGCCACTAGACTTTTCTTTCAAATTTATGAGTATATGAAACACAAGAAATTAAGGCTTCCCCTTTTGTAAACTATTCTGCATTTATAAGTTGCTTTATGTTGTTATTTTTTAGGAAATAGGCTTCATGATGTTAAGGTCGTTTTTAATGGAGCTAACACATATGAGAAGTATGTCACCTTTAAATGCGGAATTGTTCTGATTGAAAGTATCCAAAACTACGGTAAGATGATATCAATTGGGTCTTCTTCAGTTTTTTAAATATATATTTTTTTCTGTTTTTTATATTGTTTTTTTTTCGCTCACTAGAAGCAACAATTTAACATTGTTTTACTATTTATGTTAAAACACTGAATAGTTTGTTTGAGTTCATTTTGTAAGCATAAGATCAAGGGCGTTTTGTATGCAAAGTATATATCTTTAGTAATTATAAACAAAAATTAAAAAAAAAAAAAAAAAAGGCGTAGTGTGTAAATATTGCTTTAATTGTAAAACTAAAGTATATACAGCATTGGTCAAAAAGGTTGTCCCACCCCCATTTCCATGTACTTTTATTTACAAATGATCACCTCACAGCTGTGAACTGTTAGAAATAGTGCTTTTTATCACGGATACCGTGTCTAACATGATTAAAGGTTAAAAAAATACAAAATAGTGGTGAAAATATACATATTTTATACCATTTAGTAAAATTTATAAGAGGTACCCCCCTCAAATCGACTGTTTCACTGTTACTTCTACAGATGTAAAGAAATGTCTATAAAATTGAAAAGGTGCCATCAAATGTCACCAAATTCACACACAATTAGCATTAGGGTGTGCTCGTTAAAGATCACGTGCCTAACAGCGTGTGCGTCTACCGCGTACTGCAATTATCTCCTGTAGACGGCGCGACAAGCCTTCAACATGGGTAACAATTCTGTTATGTGGGATATTGTCCCATTCATCCTAAAGAGCGTGGCGGAATTGGTCAAGATTATTTAGGAATTGGTTCTCCCCTGCAATGCACATTCCAATTTATGCCACAGGTGCTCAGTAGGATTAATATAAGGACTCAAAGACGGTTGTCCCATCCTCAGAGCCCTGTGTTTCTGCAACAAATCGTTTGCCAGACGAGAGCTGTGAGCAAGTGCGTCGTCACAATGAAGCCAGTAGTATCCCTGAAGTCACCTCTTGCAAATGGAGTGAGATTTCTGTTGAGAATGTTACATCAAAATGCCCCTGTTACGTTTTGTTCCAAAAGGAACAATGTACTAATACCATGGGCTTGGAATGTTCTCCAAATGCGGATTGATCTAACACCTCAGGCGATATCATCCTGCACACACCCTTCCAAGAGGCATTTTTTAACATGTCTATGGACCCTCTTTGACCATCGATGGGATACAAGAAATAATTTGATTCTGCATCAAAATCAACTTCCTTCGAGTGATGGACGGCCAGGTTCAGGTGCCTGTGGGATCACTGAACGTAGCATTCTCAGCTGATATCTCATTCCATCTTCAAGAACTGACTTTGGGGTTAACTTCAGGCTTTATCATGACTGCACACTTGCTCACACCTCTCGCCTGGCAACTGTTTGTTGAAGAAACATAATGGTCTAAGGATGGAACTACCATCTTTGAGCCCTGATATCAAACTTACTAATCAACTGTGACATGTATTGGAGTGTGCAATGCAAAGTAGAACCAACCCCATAAAAAAGTGGACCAACTCCCCCAACTTGTTTAAGAAGAATGGGACAATATCCCACAAAACAGAATTGTAACCCGTGTTGAAGGCTTGTCGCCCCGTCTACAGGAAATAATTGCAGTACGCGGTAGACGCACACGCTGTTAGGCACGTGATCTTTAATGAGCACACCCTAATGCTAATTGTGTGTGAATTTGGTGACATTTGATGGCGTCTTTTTAATTTTAGTCATTTTATAGTCATTTCTTTACATCTTTAGAAGTAACAGTGAAACAGTCGATTTGAGGGGGTACCTCTTATAAATTTTACTAAATGGTATAAAATATGTATATTTTCACCACTATTTTGTATTTTTTAAACCATTAATCATGTAAGACACGGTATACGTAATAAAAAAACACTATTTCTAACAATTAACAGCTGTTAGGTTATCATTTGTAAATAAAAGTACATGGAAATGGGGGTGGGACAACCTTTTTGACCAATGCTGTATTGTCTGGACCTAAGTTTTTTTTCTGTCTTTTAAAAAGTAATACAAATCCAGGCGTGGAATCAGCATATATATTTTATTAATTTTATGTTGTATAATATTCCAGATGAAACCTATGTTGCTGCAGTGCAGGCTGCTGTGACAGAAGAATGTGTCGACTATTTGTCTCCAGTCTGTCACGTGACAATCCCTGCTCCTTATGGCTGCCCTTGCGTCGTGATGATAAACTACACGTGTTGCGATGTCTTGTACTAAGTGGTGAGTGTTAAAAGTAAAAGAGGTTTATTCTTAGCGGAAAGCTGTTAATGGAACAAATAGTAATAATGTTTAAATTAGTTTTTCATTGAATCTTGAAATCACGTGAATGCACGTCATGATTTTCTTTTAAAAAGAAGTTTTTTTTGTCTTTTGGTATCCTGAAGGATATATTCCTTTAAGAACACTTCATTTCATTTTTTTTTAATTTCACCATTTTTATACAATACATATATATGTGTTTTCTTTATTTTTCAGCAAAAGCGGAGGAACGCCAAGGCTATGATAATGTTGACAGTGTGAAAAACGGACATTGACAATCATCCTTTGCTTGTGCTTTCCATTGAACATTTACTATTTTCACTGGGTGGTAGTTACTGACGCGATTAAAAACTACATGAAATCATAAAACACTGGGAAAAAACTGTCGCAGCTTTGCTTGAATAATATTTTAATACAATATACTTCACCTTAGTTTTCCTCTCAACTTGACACAGATCTGACATATGTCTTGGTTGTTTTAAGCTATATTATGTACCTACTCCAATTGTCTTTATTTATTCATTGTTTAAATACTTAATCAGAGTGTATTCTTATTATAATATTTAGATGTCCTTTTTGGTGGGCAACTCCAAATGGAATAGTTATCTTCCATCTACTAAAGTGATGTGATGTTTTAATTTATATGATAAAAGTATTTTGGTTATAATTAAAAGTAGTCTGGTTTAGTGATTTTATGATAAGTAGTCTGGATGGTTTCAGGTGGTGGTTCTTGACGTTTCACTTATATTTTTAAAGTTCATATTAAGTGTGTTTTTGCTTATAGTATAAATTATTAGGAATAAATCGTTCGCATTTCCTTAATTTCATTATCTTGTGAGATTTCACTTGTTCAGTGTTTTGGTTAACTGGGTATCTTTCCTAATGCAAATAAAACTGTCGCAAACTGTCGCAAACTGTAGAGTTAAATTGGGAATTTCTGCAAAAAAAAAAGTGCCGATTTTCAGTTAGGGTCATCTTTCATCTTCGTGAGCTTGGGGTCAATCTGTGCATTATCAAGGGAGAAGCAGCCGAAACTGAAAATTCTCACTCTAATTTTGGAACCGTGAATACTAGAGACATGTTGTTTATTGCATTTTGTAGAGCTTCCAAGTGCAATACTGGGGGTGCTGTCCTTTTTTTTTCATACGATTTACGAGCTGCATTATATATAAAAATACAACGTGGCAGTATTCAGGGGTGAAAATAAAATGTGAAATACTTGAAAATTAGCAGAGGTACGCCCCTAGCTACTATTGAACCTGAATAGGAAGTAGTATGCCGGCAATCTAGCTGTGACCTTGAAATTGACCTTTAACCTATTTTTCACCAATAACAGCACATGCAAATCTTTTGGCTCTTCCATCTCCAAAATGGACAGAGGTACGCCCATAGTTACTATAGAACTTGCATAAAAAGTCATGTACTGGTAATCTAACTGACCTTGAAATTGACCTTTTACCTATTTTTCACCATGAACTGCACTTAGCAAATTTCCCAGCCTAGCATTTCCAAAACTGGCAATGATAGGCCCATAATTACTATTGAACTTGAATAGGAAGTCATATACTGGCAATCCAACTGTGACCTTTGAATTGACATTTGGCCAATTTTTCACCATAAACTGCACTTTGCAAATCTTTTCGGCCCTTTCATCTCCAAAACTGGCAGAGATACGCACATAGTTACTATTGGACTTGAATAGGAAGCTATACACTGGTAAATTGACCTATGCTCTACTTTTCATAATGAACTGCATTTTGCAAATTTTCCTAGCCCTATATCTCCAAAACTTGCACCCATAGTTGCTGTGAACTACAATGGGAAGTCATGCACCGGCAATCTAATGGTGACCTTGAAATTGACCTTGGGCCCATTTTTCACCATGAACTGCACTTCGAAAAGTTTCCAGCCCTTGTATTTCCATAACTGCCAGAGATGGGCCCATAAATTCTCTTTTTTTTATTTGAATAGGAAGTCATATACTGGCAATACTGTGACCTTGAAATTGAGCTTTGACCAATATATATATATTTTTTTTACCATAAACTGCAATTTGCAAATATTTCGACCCTTTTAGCTCCAAATCTGGCAGAGATGCGCCCATAGTTACTGCTTAACTTGAATACGAAGTCATGCACTGGCGAATTGACCTTTGACCCACATTTTCATGATGAACTGCATTTTGCAAATGTTCCAATCCTTGTGTTACAAAAACTGGCAGAGATACGTCCAAAGTTACTATTGAACTTGAATAGAAAGTCATATACTGGGAATCTTGCAATGACCTTGAATTTGACCTATGACCTACTTTTCACCACGAACCACACTTTGCAACTTTCCAAACTCTCATTAAACAGATTGAATCTCGGCTCCGAGGTTTGATTGCTAGACCCCTGTAGCGACGGCGCGTGTGGTGGCGTGTTTTCATAAAAATACGGACTTTAGGCATGACTTGGGATTGGGTGTCTTTTTTTGTTCATATTACACGCTTGCTTAGATGTTGTTCAATACAATAACAGTATATCAATGCAGTGACTGTACTTAGTAAATTAGCAATATTATACCAGCTCTTAAGTTTCACCATTCTTATTTCTTGAACTAAAAGGGATAATATCTTCATATGAGATCTATATTTTACAAAAAAAAAAAAAAAAAAAAAAAAAAAAAAAATTGGGAACAACTCATATATATATAATATATTCTGTTGTATCAACAGAGACGGCAGTTATAGTTATTATTCTGATATCTGAGCTTGTCTTAAGACCACGTGACCTCCATTGATGGCTGTACTCTCTTATGATCTTAACTGATTATAACAAAATAACAAACTTTTAAGAAAAAAAAAACAGGGACTAACTTTGAATGTAAAAACAGATTCATTATCCATTGGTTAGTATGGGGAAATTGTTTACTCCAGGAAATTTCATTTTTTGGCCAAAACGAAGAGTTATTATCCCTTTAATTTAAAAATTGCAAGTGAAATATTGAAGTATATTTAACGGTATTGTCAGCCTTCTCTCAAAACTTAGTAGTTAATAAATAAATCCTTAGTGTCCAATGATTAAATTAATTAATATTTACACATATGCGATTTAAAGGGTGACGTCATAATTGCGATTTTGGGGTGAAACCTGAAAAATCGGTTTCTCAAATTTTTCCTTTAGCTGTGAACCCATGATCATATTTTTATCGCCGATTTAATGACACCAAATAGTACTCCAAAACCCTGCCGCCGATTTTTCTTTTTAGTCTTAGTTCAGATTTTATGGTTGATAAATTAAAATAAGGCCTTTTGTTTAATGAAAATCTGTAATTAGGGATTTGGATTGTAGCGTATAAACTAGTGGTCAACTCTGCCAATTTTCGTGATAAAATCTTGTTCAGGGATGAAGTTACGCCAATACCGATTGCTATCTTACTTCAAAATACAGTAGAAAGGTGTTAAATTGACAATTAAAGCTTCGAGTTGCCTGTGCTAATACATTGCAAAAATAAATAAAAACGCCGATTTTTTATATTTTCTAGTTTTTTTATTGTTTTGAATCAGCACAAAGACAGGTGCATTATTTAATAATTTGCTGCAGGTAAAATCTAATTTTCGGTATATCGATGATAATAAAGGGTCACAATATCCTTAAGCTCGTATTTTTCACGCGAGTTACACAGCTGAAATGTGCACTAATCACATTATGTGTTCCACTTCCCCTACCTTAATGTTCCTTGCTAAACCCATTCGGGGCTCTAAATTGTTTTCGACAACTGTCAAAGCAGAATGGAGAAAAATTAACATAGCTACAGTCTAACAAGAGAGTAAATTTTATTGTCTCAGAAGTGCGTTTTTATGACTAATATTATACAAATATCTAAGAGTTATTTTTTTGCCAAGTTGTAACCGCGATAATTTACATAATATGACTTCACATATGCCGAACTGCAGCAAACTGTCAATATAATTATAACTCACAAACTCTTTTTTGTGCACTTATTTATTTATCTATATCTGACATATGTGGGCTTACATGATAAATGTACAGTGGTAAATCTCAGAAAGGTCGACTGGCTTAATCGTTCAAGAAAAAAAAAAAAATTAACCTAGCAAGTTAATAACCAAGAGCCTAAATGAAAATATCTTGTGACATGATTATTTTTTCTGTGGCCCTGGTAGGGGTAAAATAGGTGAGTGTCTGCTAAGATTTAACTGTGCATGCGTGTTGGGACATTAATAATACGATGAACATGCCTTAGAGACCTAAAAATGTGCAGACCACATGTTAGTAATTCTTGGTGTACATAGCCTGCCGTATAAAATATTTTATAATGAAAACACATGCATTATATTGAATACCCCTTATGCCCATTCCGTACCAACTTCTCAAAAGAAAACGTGAGCATTTTTTCGTGGTTATTAGGGGCTTTAATCTTTCTAACTTTCTCTTCGCTTTTGGTTTTAAAAACGAAAATTATTTCATTTGTTGGATTTTTTCGTGTCTGTTGTGAGCTGCTGGTGTGCAATAATTGAATTTGGGACGATTTATTTTCTAAGAATAGCAGCTGAATTTGGTAGAAACACAAGGTATCAAATCGTACATGAAATACGATATAAAGGAAGTCAGACAGACACAGATGCTTTCATCGGCTCTCCCTAAATACATTATCAGCAGACCATAGCGCATAAACTCAAAATTAAGAACATCACTGACTTTAAGGAAAGTCAGGACAGTTAGTATGGCTGCCTTAGTACTAGTAATTTTCTTTGCTATGACAGTCTCCGTCGTAGACGGGATAGTTGGATACCCAAAATCAGACCAACCGGGGGAGTTCATCCCAGGTACGACCGCCTTAATTTGGAGGTGGGACAGGCGACGAGGATGGTACTGGTATCCCACAATGCCTATATCATCAAACCTGAATGAAACCAAGGTAGGTAAATGCCGTTAAAGATGTTCATACATGTAAATACCTAGAGTACTTTATACGCTAAAATGCATTTTTCAGATATAGATCTGCGTGTTACAAAAAAAAAAAAAAAAAAAAAAAAAAAAAACGCTATGATTATATTTTTTATCATTTATCAACTTGGTTGCCAAAAATGGCACTTGAAATCAGTACGATTGTGCTTGGAGAGACATCGTTGCACATAGTTGATTCTTAATTCTTTTTACAATGTCATTTCTCCTAACGCCTTCTAGACCATTAGAGTGAGGGAATTCAGACTTTGGCGATGGAGAAACCTGTCAACACAAAGGGTACATGGGCACTTCAGAATTAAGAGCATTTTAGGGTTGGGCTGTCTCTGGGGCGGATGATTCTAAGACAACAACTCTAAAGAATGAAAATGGGATTTACTGAATTTTATAATACTAACATGCTTGAAGTATAAGGAAAAGCTTAACAGCTTGTTTTTGTCGTCAATGTAGGTATCTGGAAAATGGTATCAAATCATGTCAAAGGAGGTGCCACCTTTCTCTAATGATTCCTTTATGGACGACTTTGTGCTGAATATACAGAAGAAAGATGGCGGAGGTTTGTCCATCGATATGCAAGGAAGACGGTAAGTTTGACAATTTAAAGACTATGATTAAATATGTGGAATATGAAATGCTATATAAGGGATAGAGTAGAAAGAATAATTACTGTAAGTTTCCGCATAAAAAAATGATCATATTTAGCGTTGAAAATAAACATCAGGGCCGTAGCCTCCGGGGATTTGAGGTGCAAAAAAATAAATAAATAAATAAATAATCGCAAAGGTAAATAATAATTAATAAAATAATAATTAATAAAAAAATAATTGCAAAGTTGGTATCAATTCTGTGAGAAAATGCACTCATGGCCACTAGACAATCATTCAACAATCTGTTAACAAAGATGTACTGTTTTTAGCCAACTCAGTTCATGCCAAAAAGCTCACCCTCCCTTAGGGAGCTATCCTTAGGGGAGCTATACTTATGGCAAAATGAACCCACAATTTCTGACATCTGATTGAGCAATAAAACAGTTAAAATGCACCAGAATGCAGTATTATACATACAGTTTTTAAAAATTTTCCACACCGTGGGAGGGGGACACCCCCTCCCCCCTCGGGGGCTTCGACCCCTCATGTCCGCTATTGCCCCCCTGGCATTTTGCTCAGGCTACGGCCCTGAACATACACTTTCAGGGCAGTGTTTTGGTCATTTTATACGTCACGTTCTTTTTTCATTTACGCCTTCCCTTTTTATAACACACTGAATGAAAAATACATTTTATCGTTTGGCAAACATAGTGATGCATTACCCAGCATTAAAGTGGTGCACGTTCCAAAAGACAGAATTAACATGTATTTAATACAGTCATTGAAGTGCACATTTAAGTATTCAATGTCTCTTTATTACTGTAGACAACGAGGCGATAACCAAAAATGTTTGAAAACTGGCCGTTTACACTTGGTCCCCACTCAGATGAACGGGAGGTATACAATGGATATAGGTACGTCCCCTTTCACTGAGTTTTCTAATCAAACTCAATACTGTTTCAACTTGACTTGCATTTCCGTAAAGATTGATATAACGGCCATTTTTATTATAAAAAAGATGCAAAAGTCTTATATTTCCTAGGTCCTGCAAACGACATCCTGGAAAACCACTTCACCACTGCTTTCGACAAGTCAGAGGAAAATGAGTACATTATAGCCGACACCGATTACGCCCACTTTTTGGTTACCAAATACTGCCTTGGGAAGAGGAAAGACGGGACGTGTTCCAAATTGGAGGGTGTGGCAATATCCAGTCGGAATCCTGTTTTGGAGGCCGTCCACCTGTACAATGCCATGCAGGTGGTTGCCAAGGTGCTGTGTAGAAGTCTTGTGGGGTTCCTGAATCACGAGCAATCCAATGGTATGGACATTACTTGAGTTTTACCGGCACTCATCGTTTGATATCTAAACCTAATTTGTCTTACAATCCAAGTGTGTGTTCATTATCAAATGCAATTTTTTTACGTGTACTACCTATAACACGTTTTAACGAAAGGGTTCAGCATCTAATAAACATAGACTGCTTTATTTTTAATTGAACTGCTAACCCAAGTATTTAAACTAGTATAATGTTCTATATATCATTATAATCCAAAATAAGGAAGGCAAAAAGCCTAGTAATTCATTTTCAAAATATATATTTTGGTTCCAGCCTGTTTGTGAAAGACAATGTACATGTGCGCATTGTGAGCCGGATACCAAAACTTGTTTGACTGTGGCTAGAGAAACGAACATGTGGACAGCTAGGGCCACCAAGACCGAGAACGACAGCGTCTGTACACTTAACAATAACGATATTATTTATACTGTAATTGCTATATAATATGAACGACCTTGAAGAACAGCCCACTTTCTCTATAGAAAGAGACACTTGTTTTTCTTTTGGTCTTCCTCTCTTTCGTTATACATGTATCTCTACTAGATATCCAATTTTTAAATAAAAACGTGCTTTATGAAATTGCTGATGACTGATGACGGCCAGCTCGTTATTAGACATATATTTAAACAGAATGTGAACTTAAATATACCTCCATGTTTCAGTTGCAACATAAACTCAATAGAGCAAATTTGAAAGGTAGTGCGGTGTGATCTTTGGATATAAAATTTGCAAGAATTTTTCTTGGGTCCATGTTTATTCTGTTTTGATAAAGATGTCGCCAATGTGCAGGGATTTATAATGCATGCTTAAGTGCCACTTATACAAAAACAAAATTTATAAGCACCTAGATTATATATAAAAAATGAGATTTCGTCTTTGAAATCCTGAATAAAGCAAACATTCCGCATTTGCTGTAAGGTGAGTTTATTTTAAATCTGAATTGGAATCTAATACATTATCATAATTGTTACTGACCGTTCATGGATCTTAGTTCACATCTATTGAGTTTATTAATTAGGCTTTACCGTGTGCAGCAGATAGAACAATGTGTTGAACTCAGAAATACATGCTCGATTTTTGTGAAAAAAATTAATATTAATAATACTAATGATAATGATTCATACTCGAATTTGCGTCGCCTTGGCAAAAACGTGGGTCATCACATGGAACTGACATTGAGGCTCAATGCGGATTATTTCTTGGTTTCCTGTTCTCGAAGGTGACAGGCTGAAATAGGATTCCAATTTACAATGCTTTTAACATGTGTATATTTCTTGGAACGTTTATAAGCCTATGTGAATGCAACTTATACAATTTAGAGTAATATTGAAGTATCAATGCCTGTTCAAGCACCCTTCGAACTCATGTATTTTGATCAAGTCCAAGAAGTCGGGTATGACTTTCACTTAATTCAAAGAGCAATCCATGTAGCACATAATGTTAAATGAGGAATTTTCCAACGAGTCAAAATTGACTAACCAAAAAGTCATTAAATAAATGAATAAACAATTAGGAAAAAGGAAAATTAGCATACAAACACACACATACACACACACACACACATATTCATGTATACCCTGATACTTTTGATGTGACAAAGTATTGATAAAGTCATACTGTGGAAGTACAGGTTTCTGAAAGCTTATTTTTTAATTGTTTTCACCTATAATCAATAACCTGAACAAATCTGACAAATATACTTCTGTTTTTGTTTAAAAGGAAAGATATTTACCGAACTCGTGTTCCGTAAAACGGAACCCTTCAAAACTTCTACCCAATCTTTCCGCAATTGTCTTCATTCCGGAGTAGACATAAATAGGCTCAAGATCAACACGACGGCTCCAAAGTTCAACGCCTTCGTTCTGACACCTTCCTGTTACATCTCCTCTACGACAGATAACGATCACCATGTAGTTCGTGTAGTCCGTTTCAACAATCTCAAATTTGTTGTTGCCTGCAAAGAAAGGAGAAACAGGGTGTTCGTCACAGAGAAGTAAGGGGGGTGATTTTCTAAATACACCATAAGTAAGATCATTACCTGTGATATATTTAAAGGAAGCCAGGTGGTGTTCAAGAGAGTAATTGCTAGACCCGTCTTTGTGTTCAACGTACAACATATTTTCAGCTTGGTGGTTCATCCCATTGACAATAGTATTTCTTGCAGACATGTGCCTGTCTACGTGTAAGTAAGATTTGATGCGCGCGCGGGCGTGTGTGTGTTACTTAGACAGAGAAAAGGATCTCCTCTGGTAATTTTAAGTGTACCGGGCTATCCTAACCCTTAAAATTGTTGAGCTCTTAAGATGTGTTAACAAGAAATGTGAAAAGGATAAATGTTAACTAGATGAGAAACAATCTTAGTTGAAGAAGGGAAGAACGCTCACTCTCTGATGGGCCAAACGAGAATTCCCCTGGCATCCGTGTAGGACGAAGTCTGGAAAACTCATCGAGCTCTATGCAGTCTCGAGCGCCTTTCCTAAAAATTTGATCAAATCATATACAGTACAACAAGAAGTGGTTACTGCTCTTAACAGGTATCTGAAGCCCCACTTTGATGTCACTCTAAATACGTACACGTGTTTTGCTTTAATGTTTTTAACAGGTCCTTACAGTGGTATCCAGATTGGAACACATATGTACTAGTACTATGATAACATAATATACACTTAATAACAATTCACTAGGGACTCTCTTTATGATGTCCAAGCTGTTGTTTTACTATATGCTGTGTTGTAAGTTCCAGGAATGTGCTATGTCTTCCTTTCCATTCCATTGATTTTTACATACGGCAATGCTTTGATGAGGAAGGCCAATGACCCGTTTTCACCTATGGTCACGTGGGCGGAGTATTCCGTTAAAACATCCTCGTCCTTTATCATGGGATACTGTCGCCAAAGATATCCGTACCAGATACCTTGAAGCTAGAAATTAAATATAAATGACATGCGTATACAGCATATAGGTGTGCAGAAGGTCCTTATCTCTGTCGATTCTAATTTTAAATTACGTTTTATGAATCCTGTCTCATCATCTCATGTACATATTAAAGTTACAGTCACTATATATACAGATATTGAAACTGTCTCATGTTGAGACAAAATTCCAATGAAGACGCAAAAAGGTGAATTTGACTCTATATTGTAAAAAGTACACAAAATCTGGAAAAAATGTAACATAACTCCAATATGGAAAATATTAAGCTTGAGATATACGGACAGGCTGTCTTCAATTGCAAGGAAGGGAATTATTTTTGGACATACAACTTATATCGTGAGCAATCCATCTATATACATGTATAACTCAAGTAGCTCTTGCATTCCCCGCGGATAAAAAATAAATAACGACGAACATGTATAGTAATACCAGAAATCGTTTGCTTCTTTTCCTTGACAACCCTGGTTTTTATTAACAGATGCTTGTGTCGCTTTATTTTACTTATAACCTCAAATACGGGGAGGCCCCCGTTTCAGGCAGACACAGAGAATGGCAATATGTATCTCTCCATATAAAGACATGCACTTGCCTTAGTTACATCAAAGCTCCGTAATGCAGGTGTTCTGGGTTGCCAATACCACCATTCTGCCAGCTTATTCCATCTCCAAAGCAAGGGAACTGTATCTGGGTGTAACATACCAAGTCTGCCTAAGCTAGAGTAACCCAATCCCCCGTCTACAGCAGCGATTTTCAATGCAAAGAAAATAACGTATACCAAGACAGCCATTCTTGGACTTGTGACTCCGCCTAAGAAGAGAGAGCGTCGGTATAAAAATGCGTTTATTTGCTATGGTCGGCTGGGCATTGAACCTGAGGCCAGGCAATAAAATTGTACGTGTAGATCCGACTCCATGTATCTTTAAGTTCTCAGGTTTTTATAATTTACTAGAAATATCTGTTGTGTACAGGTTAAGTTATACATAGGAAAAAAAACAATAAAACAGCATTAGCTTTTTTTTTTTTTTCAAATAAAACCCGAAGCAATAAAGAAACTGTATGAGCTTAAGTGAACCAAAAAGGAAAAATACTAATAAAATAAAATAAAATAAAATAAAGAGATAGTTCAACACCTCTCTAAGGCCAGGAGGCCCACTTTTTTCTTTTTAAAAAATAATTCGAGGTATTGACAGGACTGTTGAGGGTATACTTAAGAGTCATTTGATTTGATAAACACAGGCTTTTGTTTCGTATTATTAAATTAACCAGGCAGTCTGTCGTTCACGATTTTAACATACGGCCTAAAAATTACAAGGCTTGATAACTACAATACTAGTACTGCAACGAGCATGCGCAATCAGATGCCGGAAGTCTGTGGTTATTATCACTTGCGTTTATCGAACTTTAAGTCACAAGTCTGTGAAAGACGCTGTTCTGCATGATGACTTCAAATACACTTTTGGTTTGAAGGTATCGTTTCTTACTGCTTCATTTCTTGTATGAAGTCCATGAAAATTTAGTTTTGATATGTCTGTACATGCATTGGATGCTTTTGTTTCACTTATATAAAAATAAGCTAAAAAACAGCTATACTTAAAAGCTTGAGGGCCCTTTTTTACCACTTTAAATGTAAGCAAAACATTCGGGGTTTGAAATAAGCTGTTTATTAAAAAGTGAAAAGGGAATTCCAAACATAAGATCAACATTGACATCGGCCAGTAATTGTGGTACACACTTTGACTAAAAAATAGTACATCAGAGAGGACAAACTATTGAATTATTAAGACAAAAATGATCAATTCAAAGTGCAAATAAATTAAGATCAATAAATAAATAAATTAAAATTCAGTTTTGATTTATTGGCAGTTTCATATGCTTGTTAAGATTTTTCTAATATACGCTTTTTGCCACAACCATCTTACAAATATCTTGACTATTTTCTTATCCCTAAAGATGATAATTAAAATTAGAAAATTGCAATAAGATGTGTTTATTTCAAAGCCGAAATGATATTCCAAATAAATAATCAAATTTGACAAACGTTTTCCAATGGTTTTGGTTTATTAAAGGAATTATATACACTGCCACACATTAAACAGAGATTGAATATATAAAGATGTAGGAAAAGACCAACCGATACAATATCCACAAAATAAGTTGCGTACATGCGGTTTTGCCTCGCTTTAGAGTCACAATGGAAAATAATATGCTACTGGCTTTGAGACTCAATGCGGGTTATTTCTTGGTGTCCTGTTCTCGAAGGTGGCACGCTGAAATAGGATGCAAATAAAGATTTAGTAAAGAGTATATACATATTAGATGAAAGACAAGTGCAGCTGTGAGTCAAATTGATAAGAGCTTAGTCTACGTACACAGAAGCTTTCAAAAATTATCATTGAAACACCAATATATGTACGAGTACCCTCAGCAAACACTTTGTTTTATTACTTCCGAGGAGAAGGCGAGTATGGTTTTCATTCCAAAGACTCATCATGTAATTGAGTGCCATTTCATGAAAACATAATTAGATCATTCCATTTCACATTATTTCATATTTGAGGCTTTTCGAATTTATGAAAGCTTTTCCTTATGTCCTTCGGGCTTTAAACTTAAATTTTATTACTCTGACGTTAAATATTCATGAACCCTTATGGCGGCAACATACAAGATTCTTTCATATGCCCAAAGGGAAAGATATTTACCGTATTCGTGTTCCGAGAAACGGAACCCTTCAAAAGTCTTACACAGGCGTTGGTCAATCGTCTTCATTGTGGAGTACACGTAAGTAGGCTCAAGGTACACACGGCGACTCCAAAGTTGGATCGTTTCTGTCTGACAACTCCCAGTAGTATCCTCACCTTGGCAGATGACGACCAGCAAATAGTTAGTGTAGTCCGTGTCAATTATCTGTCAAGTTGTTGTTACCTGTAAAGGTATGAGAAAAAGGGGTTTGTGCCTTAGCAGATATAATGTGGAAGATGGGTCTGAGTTAAGTTTGAATAATTAGCGGCCAATCAACGTGCTTCACAATTTTTTAAAAGGCCACCTATTTCATCTCCCCTCTTCCCTTTGAATGAAATTGAACAGTTTAGACAATGTACTAATTGTTTAGGTAATTATAAGCACTTTTTTTAGTTTTAATCGAAGTCCAACTCGGGATGCTAATCACAATTTTTAGCGAGACGTCCCAGTATCAATTTCTCACAGGCGGTATCTTGCATCTATCCCATTAAATGCGACTTACCCATGCAAGCCTACCATTTATGTTTATGTAGATCTGTGAACCAAAACTAAGGTATCTACGTTGAATGATGCTATGGTGTGTGTGTGTGTGTGTATGTGTGTGTGTGTGTGTGTGTGTATGAGAGAGAGAGAGAGAGAGAGAGAGAGAGAGAGAGAGTTTATGGCAATGTACCTAGTGTAAACTTTAAAGGTATGGCACGTTTTTAATGAGTAATATATAAATGATAGAAAGTTTTTTGGATAAATAATGAAAAAGAGCTCACTCTCCGATGAGCCAAACGAGAATATCCCCTGTTGCCTTGTAGGTTCCAGTCTAGATAGATCATATAGCTCTACGCATCCTTGGGCTCCTATTCTAAAATGAGGAAATCATTATGGTATTAGTATACCGCATACGCATTTCTATGCATTTTTAAACTGCAGTTGCTTCAAACTACAAAACATGCAGATACACCTTTGATCGTATTTGTTAGCATAATAAACTCTTAACAAAATGAAATAGAACATATGTCTTTTGATTGCATATAACTAAATGACCATAAATTAATTTTATTATCTACAAAAAAGCTTTATTAACTAAAGTTATTATGACAGTTAAAATACTATACACGTTTTGCGGTGATATAAGCATTTGTTTGTTGAGGTGTTCTGTTGAAAACAAATGCACAACTTAATAAAATATGCTTTAATAACAACGTGCACATTCCTTATTATGCCCGAGCTCTAGTTATAAAATCCATAGTTTTGTTGCATTTTTTACCTGAAAGTATTATGTTTTGCTATATTTTTTACAGGAAAAAAAAACTGTCAGCTTACGTATATTATGCTAGTATTAAGAGAGGATTTGGTGTAGATAAGCAAATTCGTTTGAAGTCTGTAATGTGATGTTGTTGTCGTATCATTATCGTATCACATCATTAATGTCAGTTCATTATTACTATTGTAATATGTGTGCTCTTTTTACAGTGTACGGTTGAAGGAACATGTGTGTGTGTCACAGTGTGTGTCAATGTGTGTGTGTGTGTGTGCGTGTGTGTGTGTTTAGAAGCGTGTGTGTGTTATCATACTGAAATACTATACGTACGGCAAGCCTTTGATAGGGAAGGCCCATGTCCCGTTTTCACCAATGGTCACGTAGGCAGCGTATTCCGTTAAAACATCCTCGTCCTTAACCATGGGGATCTGTCGCCAAAGATAACAATACCAGATACCTTGAAGCTAGAAATATAATGTTAATGATATGCAAGTACCTGGTATAAGATTTCAGGGGTCCATTATTATAATCATCTATTAGATAATTTTGTGCAGTTATATATAAATTAACATTGTATATACACCGGCATAGTAATTTTAGTTACTCAAAATTAAAAAAAAATATATATATATATATATATATAATATTGAATACAGTTTTCACTGAAGATGATTAAACTTCAGTAAATTTTAGACAACAGCCCTACAATAGAATAAACGGGTATTAACTGAATTATTCAATACTGATTACAAACGTGCGTGAAGTATAGGAAAAGCTACTTTTATAGAAAGAATGGTTATTTATCTAGGATGATATCACATGAACTTTCAATTCATCTCAAAATAGGTCCTGCGTACTTTAGCTGCATTCAGGTGTTGCAGTACAGGTGTTCTGGTATTCTTATACCCCCATCCTATCAGTCGGCTCCATCACCACGGCACGGACGCTGCACCTGGAATAAATCTTCCAGGTCTGCCTAATCCAGGGTATCCCAATCCCCCATCTACGGCAAGGATTTTCATCGCGAAGAAAACGGCGTATATCAAGACAGCCATGGTAGGAGTTGTGGCTTGACCAAACAGAGCGAAGTAGGCCTACTAGATACTTCGTTTATGTGTTTTGGTCTGCTGGCTTTGATTTGAGGTCAACACATGGAAATATATGCATTTATCCCAATCCATTTGGAATATTTTTTGATTTCTCATTTAATTGCTTTGTCGTATAAATGTATACAAGATATGTTTGTTACACGTGTACATTGAAAAAATAGGCACCATTTACTAATTTTGTCTATGATAAAAAGAACCGTGTTTGCTAAATTAAAACATAAATAGCTTTATGCCTCACACTACCCCACGGAATTCCTATTTGTATTTCATCATTAGAAAAAAAAATAATGAAGAGAAAACCTTAACTATTATCTGTTTAATGAGCATGCTTTTTTATTATTTTGTGAGGATCAAGTAACTCACGCTTTAGGGACACATGCCTCTCACGTTTTATTGGCACCCAACAGTTTGTGAACCACAGTAGTAGTACTGTAACGCGCACGAGCTCTTATGTCCGAGAAGTTTGGCGGCTATGACTTCGGTTAAAACAAGGCATTACACGTACATTTGAAGAAATTTTAAGTTTCATGTTTAAGTGTGTTAGAGAGGCAATTCAGCAATTATGGCTTCACAAGATATCAGGTACACTCGTGATTCAAAAGCGTAAATACTATGAAACATGTGGAAACTTAATGTCCATTCTTTAATAATTCTGCTATGACAGTGAATTGTCGGAGAAAAAACCCTTGATATGCCGGGTATATATACCTGGCTGACATCTGACTTAGGGATGGCAATTTCCCCCTCTAAACCCCTCTCTTCTCTGCAGCCCACTACGATGTCATTCAGCCTTTATGTTTGTTAAGGCCCCTTTACATTGGACGGCGTCCTTTCTGCGTCCACGTAGTGCGGCCCCGTTTGAGAATAAGAAATAAGAATACTTTACGTGCCGACAACTGGCTGATCATTGAGGATTCACTTAGCATCCAAAGCGATGCTTGTGCCTCCTTTTGACGACCACAGGGATGCCAATTTCATGGTAGCACAAAGGACGCAGAACGGACGCCGTCCAGTGTAAAGGGGGTTTAAAGAGTTGACATTAGACGACAGGTCTTTAGTGAAATGATATACTATGTAAGGTCAGCAGTGATAAAACTTGCTGTATGTTGTCCCAAATCTGGTCTTGAACTGTTGACGTGTAACGTACCTTGATGTGCTTGTGATGTGTCATTTATATAGCCTTATATCTAGTAGACTTTCATCCATTAATTTATTGCTTATTACGGCTGAACGCAACACAAGTTTATGACACATTAAAGCCTTCTGCACTTTTTTTTTTCACCAGGACATCAAACACTAAACCGCACTGTACTTCGCTGAATGCAGGCTGTTGTCGGTTGGTGTGTTTTACGTACTTGTACTTCACCACAGCGTTCCTGATACCACACAGAAGAGTAACGTACAGTTAACAAACAAGTTACGGTATAGTTAATGATTGAATATGAGTAACTGGACGCGCGCTGTTTTCTTTGCTGTCCTTCTGGGTCACGTTGGAGGAGGGTTTTGGCCGATATGTCCATATGGAATCTTCCCCTGGCTTTGGAAACCCCCAGAAAGATGCGCAGAACCCAGGGGGATGAGGAACCTGGACATAGCCAAGGTGAGCCTTCTTTTAGAGCAAAAATACACTGTACATAGGGGTATGCGCCAAGGCTGTTTCAATATTAATGAAATATTGTAGATGGGCCTTACGTACGTGTAAACAGCCCGCATGTACTAGTACGTACTGGTACCCTGTGATTCAGAGGGTATTGTCGTTAAGGGGGCACCTGTCTCTACAGCAGAAGGCGTCGATAGTTAAGGCGAGTTCTCATTGTCCCCAGAGGGTGTCACTGGAAACAGTATACTTAGAGAGAGATGCAGAGAGTGGTCGGGTGAGGTAAAAAAAAAGCCTCTGAAACTCAGGGTGTTACTGGAAACGGCAGAGAGATGCGAAGATTAGACAGGTGAGTTGTCGGTGTCCTCTGCCCGTAGCTAATAAATGTGACCTACACGAGGTACAGCTGACTGCATAAACAACGTGAAATTGGGTCAGTGGCATTGCGAAAGAAAAGTAGGTTATCAGGATGAAAATAAAATAATTACCAGACACGTGTAAGGTTCAACATTCGGTTCTCCGATCAAGAAGGGGCAATCAACTACTATCCCTCTCAGCACTTGGATTCGACCTTTAATTAAATTTATAAAGGATGATTTATTGACCGGTCAGTGTTTAGAACCATCGACCATCTTCCTAAGCTCTGATGAAAGTATGAGCATCAGGTAGGCTCCAGAAAAAAAAAAAAAAAAAAAAAAAAAAAAAAAAAAAAAAAAAAAAAAAAAACTCAAGGGGGTCAAATCGTTTTTATGCTGTATGTAATGTTCTGTAAGAACCTGTGGATGGCAAAAATAAACATTTGTGGGATTTCCAAACCCAAGGAGTGTACCTTAAATGTGTTAATTTACACACAAGATATTCAAGATGTTTTTATACTGGTTTCACAGCTAACTGGTGTGTGGTATGAAATAACCTTCGTGATCGACCCTCCAGTGGCACCAGAACTGATTTTTACGGATTTTTATTTGGATATTCAGCAGAATGAAGACGGGACCTTGTCAATTAAGATGGAAGGAAGGCCGTACGTTTTTTTTTCATATTTTTTAAAAATATAATTTCATTTAAAAGAAGAAGAAAAACATTATGAAATAAGATTATTAATTAGAAATTAGATAACTGAGACAACGATAAACTTTCAACCAGTATCTCGGAATCAAAAATTCAAAATTCAGATTCAAAATCAATCGCACAATTCATTTATATTACACCAGGCTTCCCATATACTGGATGTGCACATCTCATGTGCATTAGTCCTACATCAAACAGAATAATTTAGGTATTAATCATACACGTGTTTAATGTCCATTTTAGACAAAATGCCAACAACACCGACTGTACAACAGTGAGTGGTTTTGAGCGCCTGGTTCCAACTGCCAGAAGTGGAGAATACGCTTTTAGTGAGTTGGATTTCTTACTTGTTTTTAGGTTTCAATATTTATGAACAGTTTAATTAAAAGATTTTTAAAAATATGCTAATTAAACTGTTCATGAATCTTGTTTCTTTTGTTCCATAAAATGAAACTCAGTTTTGACATTTAATTAAAATACACGTCAAAAATAAATTTAAAAAAAATAAATAAATAAAAATAAAAAATAAAAATAAATGAATAAATGAAAAAAAGAAACAATTATAATAGCACGGCAAATTCACTATCAAAAACCATGTACAGTTTCGAAACAGGATATTAGTATTTTGCTTACAACTCGATTCGCACACGTCGTGCTTGTGAAAACAAGCCATAAAAAACAGACAGAATGAACCGCATTAAATCAAAAAGCCATTCTTTTTTTTTTAATGAACAGTCTTCCAAAATGAATCGTCTGGCGACATTACCTTCGACGAGCACATTGGTGTACCCCTTGAAGACGCCGAGAGCAACGTATACATGATTTTGGACACTGACTACACACATTATTTGGTGAACCGATTCTGCCTCGGAAAACAAGCCGACGGGTTGTGTTCAAAAGAGGAAAGCTTCCTCATATACAGCCGCCGCCCCACTTTGGCACCGGTCTTCCTCAAGAAAGCCAAGAAGTTGATAACGAAGGACCTTTGTAATTCTCCCAAAGGCTTTGTTATCGTTGAACACCCAAAAGGTTGGTACAGCCACTTCCGTAGGGCATTTCCAGTCAGGGTCGAACTTTATAAGCAATATTTAGGCCTACTAAATAATAATAATAATAATAATAATAATAATAATAATAATAATAATAATAATAATAAAGAAACAGGTAAATGAATAAATAAATATACGAGTTCAATTTGACTTTGTGCCTAGAACACCCCAGGAAAATTCACATTTTTAAACTGGGTGGCTCTCAGACTTACAGTGCAAGTTTATTTACACTGTTGACACTTTTGACTTCCATAAATGTTGACTGCATTATTTACATCAAATAATATTTTTTGCAGCATGTGCATGAAGAAGACCATGCATGCGAACATCCATCACCGGAAGTGTTCAAGAATGCTGCTAACATACTACATCTAACAATACCAGTTTATCTTTTATTCCATATGAAGAGGAAACATCTCCATGATATTGCTTAGATGAATTTCAGAACTGTAACTTTAATGCATTTTAAATAGTTTATTTACTTGTCTATATAAATTTTACGTAAAACCATGATTTAGAAAGTACTGATAAATAAATGCAGTTACCTTGTCTACAAGGTACACAGATATGCTAATATTTATTAATGGTATATAAATATTAATCAGTAAAAATTAATGATCAATAAACACCAGCATGATGGTACTAACATCTTTTAATAAAGATTTATCCAAATACATTTAACGACATTCAAAGAACTATCATGTAAAATTGTGTAATGAACCTTTTTAAACATATGTTAAGAATGTACTTAACTTTTGTAAATTAAGCACGCTTAATTCAAGCGTGGACCCGAAACAGGACATTACGTTTTCGACCTACTTAGTGGATAACGCAAACACGGTTCGTGTCAGATTTATATAAGGTCGCACAAAGAACCCCCCCACACCCCAAGTCCACATAATACCCAGTAAAACGATTTACTCGACGACGCTCGGTAGCTACATATGAGTATGTCTCCATGCAACTCCTCTTTTTGATCTTTTATGTCGGACACATTATTTCTGTTGAATTATCAAACCTTCATTAGATTCATGAAAACATTTCATTTTCTACCCATTCATCCATCCATCTATTAATGAAGAAGGAAGATATTCTCAGATTATGGTAATCCATTGATAAGTGAAAAATAGCAACAAGTTCAATAATCCATTTATTCAAACAATGATTGGGCAATTCCAATAATGGCCAATGTGATAATAAATTAATTATTAATTTTTCTGGTTAGTTAGTACTGAAATTATTAATTATATTGGTAAAACTAAAATATGACACATAAGTTATTTCAGTATTACACAGTTATAAAAAAAAAAACAAAGTTATGTCTCCCAAATCAAAATCACAGCACATAAATATCACAAATGTTATGAGACTTTCATGATTTTTCAATAACTTCAAAGATATCAGCTATCAACAAAAATTAACAATAAAAACGGGATTCTAAAAATTACTCTCCTTCAAGCTAAAAAGGCTAAGATTACAAAATAATGCTAATAACAATTATTATAACAGTATAAAAAAAGGAATTACAGATGTTAGAATTCAGAATCTGCATTGCCTTCTTTATGAAACTCTTCTAAAAATCACTCTCATTCAAGTTAAGAAGCTAGGCTAAGATTACAAAATAATGCTAATAGTTTTTATCATAACACTAAAAAAAATGTTAGGATTCAGAATCTGCATTGCGTTCTTTATGAAACTCTTCTGCTTTCTCAACAAATTTCCAGATATCTGCAGCCAACAACTGTGGTTCCTCGAAGGCAGCAAAATGGCCGCCAGTAGGCATGTTTGTATAGTGGATGAGGTGTTTGGCACTGGTGGCGAACTGAGGAGGAGAACAGCCCAGAGCTATTTCATGGGGAAAACACGCTACTCCTGTCGGTACACGTATTTTGTACCTGAGCAAAAAGTAAAAATTCGTCAAAAGAATATATATATATATATATATATATATATATATATATATATATATATATATAATTTTGGAACAATGTTTTCAAAGTGCATAAATAATTTAATCTGACTCCAAATTTTCATATATTTTTTTGGCATAAAATTTAAGTAAAATGGCACTTTTTAAAGTTTAGCATTTTGAGAAAAAGTAAGTAAATAAATACAACAACTGTCAAATTATTTTTTTCTTTGAAAGAAGCAAAAATAAATTGAAACAATAAATAAATAAATAAATAAATACATAAATAAATACCTGTCCAAATCCTCATCAAAAGACATCTCCTTGTAGAACCTCATGGAAGATGTGATGGTCTTAGTGGTCCAGTAGATCATCACATTGGTCAGTAGCTCATCTAGGGTAAACTTCTTTGTCAGACCACCATCAGGAAGGTCTCGGTACCCAGGGTTGGTCCAGGTGGAGAACTTCTCTAAGATGTATGCCGCAAGACCTACTGGAGAATCTGTGAGGGCGGTTCCTAAATATAACAGAATATCATATATCATTATCCTTAAAGACTATTCTAGGTTGGTCCAATGATATGTTTGTAAATGTTCATTAATTAAGTCACTAATGATTTTTCTGTTATCCCAATGAATGTATGTAAGGCTGTAAATAAGGAGTTTTTGGCAAAGGCTAAGAAAATACTTAAAGACAGTATGGGGGAGGGGGGGTATCCAAGATATATGTGACAAGACCTACTGGGGAATCTGTATGGCCATTCCTAAATATAACAGAAAATCATATTTCATCATTAACATCATTAAATACCAATTGGGGGGGAGTCATCTTTGACACATACTGCAAGACCTACTGGGGAATATAATTATTATTATTTACTTCATCCATAATAACACTCCTAAGACTCACCCACAGTGTCAGGCTTGGTATGCTGAAGTAGGAAATAGCCTGCCTCATTGATGAGGTACACTAACTTATCCCAGATAGGGCTGATCTTTGGTATATCCTGCTCGTCCAAAATTGCAGATGGCGCCACTGCAGCAAGAAGTAACTTCAGGGGTGTTTTTGTATCCTGGTCCATTTGGAAGAAATTGGAATGCAAGCCTAGCACTGACCTGGCAAAATGTTTAATGATAAATATAATAATTTACAAATTACTAATTTTAAAGAGAACTAGTGTTTAAAGGGATAAATTTATCATGTTGAACTGATCTGCATAATGTATATCAATATAATTGTTTTCATATTTTAAACAGAAATACTTTTTCAAGGGATATATTCATCACACTGCTCAGGATTTTTTTTTCATTCATTCACTACAAGCAAAATAGTAATAAAAATACAAATGATAATAATTCACTGTATGGATTCGAAAAAGTTTTGCAAGTTCTTGCAGTATTCAGTTGAAGCAGTACACACTGTGACTATGGTGATATATGCTTTATTTGGGTTTTAGGGGAGTTTTTCAGTGAGATGAATGTACTATTCTCTCAGTATGTACGTCAAATAACACACTGCCACCCTCTCAAGATATGTGAATTGAACACAGCACTAAGGTTTAAGAAAAGAAGTTAAAATCAACCACCACCCCCAGGGTCAGCCCAACCCCCTGTTACATTATGCATGTGTACCAAAATGCCTATGCACATCCCTGATGACAGGTCTAATGATCAGCAAAATTTCAGCTTCCTAACTCTATGGTCTAGGAGTAAAAAGCTTAAAATACAGTGTGAAATGAATTTAGAATCCCCCCCCCCCCCGGGGGACAGCTCAACCCCCAGACATAATTAAGTAAAGTTCTGAAGTGTCCTTGCACATCCATGATGACAGCTCTACCAATCACCAAAGTTTCAACTTCCAAACTACATTTCTTGCAGGAGTTCACAGCAAAAACAATGTGAAATGAGTTAGGAATCAACTCCCCCTCCCTTCCCCCTGTTGCACTCAAATTCTGAAATGCCCATACACATTCCTGACAATAGGTCTATTAAACCCCTAAGTTTCATCTTTCAAACTCTAGTGACAAGGAGTTAGCAGTAATTACTAAGGCACAGACTCCCAATGGGCAAGATAACATGGTCCCCTACTTTTATCCCAAAAGTGAAGGGATAATAATAATAATAATAATAATAATAATGATATAGTAATACAACTTACTGAGGATATAAGATAGACATAAACCGAGTAATGACTGCTCCCCAGTCTCCTCCCTGTACATAGTAAGACTTGTGTCCCAGACGCGTCATCAGCTTGTGGAATACCCTTGCTGCTGCTACCTGATTAAAGCCTAGTGAAGGAATGTAACATGTTTAAATGGCAGATCATAAGCATATAAACCACATCTTGATTAGAGCTTAATTGAGCACAGGTTAGCAATATGTGTTGATCACAGATATATCTTAACAGATAAATTCTGTGAAATAATGTCACAAAATTAAAATTATTTAGTTCACCACCTCCTGATGCTACCATGCAATCATTTTCAGGTAACTCTCTGAACACAATTTAAATAAATCATGTCCACTCTGGAAGTCAGTGGCAAAAATGAGCTCGAAGGCATGGGAGAATTTGAAAGACCCATGTTTCAAATTGGCTCAAGAACTCTTCAATTTTAATGCCTTCTAGTTACAGATCTGGGACATATAATGATAGAAATAAATAGCCATTCACCTTGCTTGTTAGGAGCTTCTGACAAGCCATATCCTGGGATAGATGGTAGCACCAGTTCAAAGACAAGCCCATTTTGAGGTTTGGTTAGCAGTGGGATCATCTTGTAAAACTCATAAAATGACCCTGGCCATCCATGAACCAGCAAAAGGGGGCGAACAACAACATCTGAAAGAAGAAAGATTTTGAAAAAATTAATAAAAAATATTGTTTACTTGCAGAACATTTTATGCATATGTGCTTATAAGTTTTAACAGCATGAATAAAGAGTTTCAAAAAAATATATGATAACTATTATGTTGATATCTTGATGATAAATAATATTACTTGTGTTCATTCACAATTTCAGAGATGGCTATTATGATGACGTGTACCGTGTACAGTAATTACAATAGATTAAATATTTTTAAACAAATTTCTTTTTTTTTTTCAAGTTTAATCTAAGGAAAGTAAAACTGAAAAAAAAATGCTTAATTAAATGTCTGTTGTGCCTCCACATTTAATTTCTTTTAAATAATTTGACCTTTATCTTTGACATCAGGTTTGATGTGTACAAAGTGGACAAATATCCCCTCAATCTGAGTCTTGTAGTGCTGGTATTCATTTAGCTTCTGTTCTGTTTTTCTCCAGTCATATTCCTCTCTCCAGTACTTGACAACCTGGAAGAAAATATAATAGAATGGTAGATGATAGAAAATCAATCAATAAATACATTAATTAATGGAGAATGAAAGAATGAAAGAGCAAATAAACAAGTTCATAAAATTACAAAATTTTAACAATAAATTCACAAATTAACAGTCGAATTCATACAAAATCTTGATGGCATAATTACTTTTCTTATTGTAGTACTTTTAAAGATATAATTCTCAATTTATGGCTATTTTATACAAAAAAAAAAAAAAAAAAAAAAATTAAAAAGTATTTCGGAATGTTCACAGAGCATCAATTGAGACTGAATGAAATTGAATATTTTGATATTGTACTAGTAATTAAAATTAAAGAGATAACAACTCTTCATTTTAGTAGGCATAGTGCCATAAAAAAGGGTTTAAACTGTGCTGTTCTCATACATACTTATGATGAATGAATCCTTACCAGCATTGAAAGTTAGTCATTTATCTAAGTGTGCCTATTTATAAAACCTCCCAAGAGATTATAACAGAGGGTAGCCATCTATAAAAGTCCACATGGTCTGATGGCAAGCACAGATTTCAGAATTATTGTGAAAAGCCATGTTTTGATGAAAAATGGAATGTATAACATTTCTATGTGTTCTTTTTAATGCGTTTATTGTGGAAGTTTGAATCTCATATGAAAAGTTGTTATAACTTTAAAACTGAGGGGTTGATGGTGATGGTGGTGGTGATGGTGTGTGTGTAGGGGTGGGCAATCTGAGAGTTGAATTTATCATTATCTGTGGGTTATCTTACCTCTTTCATATAGTCCACATTAAAGCCGTAACGGAAATTGGCACCTTCCAAACCGTCAAAATACCTTGTCTTGCTCAGCCTCTGTTTCAAGTCATCAAGTATCACGTCTGACACCATTATCTTGATACCTTTTAAGGTCGGGTCATCTTCTTTCTTCTTTTCGCCTTTTCCCCACCAACCATCTGGAATCTCTGGGGGGTCAGGGTCGCTGTCATAGAAACCTGTCAACAAAAGGGTGGTTGCTATGGAAACAGCAATGGGGATCACCACACAACAGCAGCATAATCCACGCTTCATCCTGAAATAGAAAAGTGACTCTAAAAGCCAGCCAATAAAAATTATTAAATGCAGAGTAGGAATTGGGACTCATGTGTCACTTGATGTTACTCTGATGGTAAAATAGTAGCGGTGAATACTTACATGTACTTTGAATTTGAGAGAGACTTAAATCACTGGACATCATATCTTAAAAATCTTGTGGTGATATTACTTTAATTTACTGACCATCATGAAGAAGTAACACTAGAGTCAAGCTAATTAAAGGTTTAACTCTATTGTGCTCATTTATAATGAGTAACGTCCTAGTTTGTATATGCATTCTAGTATTTATACTTGTATGTAATTAATGTTTTATATTTCCATAGTTACTAGTAGTTGAACGTACAAATTGCTATTTATATGTTTATTTATACATTATTTATTGTTTCATTGTATTTGTGTGTTCATTAATGTGTTAGAATAACATAAATGAAACTTTTTACAACACCACCCCTCTTTTTTGAACAGATTGTGTAACATGAACACAATGCATGTTTGTTCGCTGCGTTATCAACAGACAATGGTTTGGTGATTCATTGCAGCATATGGGGTGTTATCTCCTGTCTAAACAGACTGTGACCACACTGGTGTCAGCTCTAGTAACAAAAGGTAACAAACAGATAACAATATAGAGCGTTCTTTCTGAGCTTAATTGTATATTTATAAATACCCACATAAAGCTATTATTATGTGTACTGTATTTGCATGCACACTCAGCATAATCAGAAAACCAGAAGCCACACCCTCACCAAACATGCATGCGCAGACACCAAACACACAAATTCCCGCCTTAGTTGCTTGATCAGTTTTAAGAATGTATGTCATTATAAATACAATTTGGAATTCAAGCAAGAAAATGTACTGTATGCGTTAATTTGCAATTTCTATTTACTTACATATCTGCATATCGGAGACCGCATACAGAAATGATAAAGCATTAAATCCCGTGGTAATGCAGAGAGAAAGTCAAAAAGTAAGGCCATGACTATAAGTTTTATCACCTGAAGGCTGTACAAATACAAATGCACTAGTGTATTAGTGTAAATGTACATGTAGTACTGTGAGAGCGGTAGTAGCACCTACCTATTGCATTCACTGTACGACTCTGTCTACGTGCTCACCTTCAGTTCCCTACACGGTTTAATGTCCCTTTTATTTAGATTTGCAGCATGTTATATATAATCGCTGATAAAGACGTTATGTCAGCCCGACTGTGAGAATTTCAATTACCCCGGGTTAATGTGTGGGTCGAGTATCAATGCGACCTTCAAACCGGAAGTTTATGTTTAAGCTAGTTCCCCGCTGTCGTGATTGGTTCTGTGATGCAGGGTCACCGTAATAACCTCATACCGCGTCACTTAAGGACAACAAAACATATTAAACAAATCAGGCAAAATGGAATGTTTACTCAGTGCCATTTTTTAAAGATTGTTTTCAAGGGTGTGTATGAGGCCGTGTGTTTATTTTTCTTTTGTGTCGGCCTACAACGTTAACGTACCCAGCGGTGATGCCGTCAGTGGCGGATTTTAAGAGGGGGGGGGGGGCGTTTCTAAATATTATATCTCACCAATATTCCCCTCTTGAAATTAGAATTTTTATTATAGTTCTAAATTATAGTTCTAAACCGCTCTCCAAAACATCAAAAAAATCTCGGGGTCCTCGAGCAGAACCCCACACCAACGAAGGGAGCGATGGTCGGTTTTGCATCAGAGGCCTGTCGTTCCGGACTCCCCCCTCAAATAATCCTGGATCCGCCCCTGCTAGTTAGCAGAGTAGTCTGTGGTTAAATAAATCAGATTTTAATTTACATGTACGGGGGGTGGGGGGGGGGGGGTTACGTGCCCTAGTGCTGATACACTAGTTTATATCACAGATGCGTTTTGTATTTAAAATAAAAAGAAATATAATAAAATACAAATTAATTGATTAATAAAACGTTATTTTATTAAATATAATAATCCTGTTTCCAGAAAGGGGCATTTTAAAAACATGCTTATAATTGTATTAGTCCACATTGCTTCAGGTTTTTAATTTGAGCAAATGTTCTTTGGCGTAGCAAATGTTCTTTGGCGTTAACAATAGGCCCTACAGATATTTTAATCCAATCATGAGCAGGCCTAGTTACGTGATACTAAAAATAAAACATGTCGGAAAATACCAGGTCAATACATATTCTATTTCATGTGGGTTTTTCCGTTTCGTATTTGACAGACAAAAGGCTTGTTTTAGCCATACCGGGTATATAAGTTTGGTACATGTAAAAGTCATCAGACAAGGAAAACGGGATAGACAGCGACAGTCGATCTTAACAGTAGGCCTACGTAAACCGACACGTCCACTGTAAGTACATATTTTGGTGTATATATATATATATACGTTATGCGTTCGATGACAACATACATGGTGTGTATATATATACACCATGTATGTTGTCATCGAACGCATAACGTACCGATAAATTGGAAAAAAAAAAATAAAATATATATATATATATATATATATTTTTTTTTTTTTTTTTTTTTTTTTTTTGCTATTTACCGGTACGTTATGCGTTCGATGACAACATACAATCTAAACATTTCCTTTCTGATCATGTTTTATAAGTTATAATTACCGGTACTGGTACGTCATAAATCGCTGGCGCTGATAAAATACATGATAATATTGGTCTACATTAAGGCATAGCTAGGCTATACTACCCCTACCTGTACGACCAACTGCTAAAATAAGACATTGAATAGTAAGGTGAGTGTACATTGAAAATAGGTCGATCCTTCTGTGTTATCGGGCGTGTGCCACCGGTTGAGATACATGTAAAGGTGGAAGGGAAGAAAGAATTAAGGTACTTCCAGTTTGTGCGCAGTCTATCGGAATCTACAGTTGAGGGTGGTGCCGAGAGGGGGAAGGGGGGGGGGGTGGCGTTGGACGTCGATCCAACTGTCAAGTCGACACGTCTTTTTGCATGCGTGACAATATGATACTTAAAGGACTGAATAGGGAGTTAGTTAATAGGGTAAAAATTAATTACTGCATTTCTGTATTATTGTTCTCATTTATTTATTTGTTCATTTATTTATTTGTTTGTTTGTTTGTTTGCTCATTTTTTTATTTATTGTCTTTTTTGTTTTGACTGAAACGTTTACCATTGGATTACAGGGCCAAGATGGCAGCTAGCATTGTTGTCGATACAGCAGCCGCTCTGTCTGAGGTAAATAAAGCCCTGCAGAATATCAAGGAAGGCCTTTATCAAGTCAAGGTACGTTATTATAGCGGAATCAGTCTTACTCGTGAATATTTAAATGTATTAATTCGTTGTATAAAGACAGTGCATCCGTGCGTTGTCTTTTAAGTTAAAAATCAAAACCTGTAACATCACTGACAGTGAATCCTCTCTAGGCATCAGTTGTTTAATTATGCATGGCATGATCTAGCTTATTAATATGACAATAAGGAAAACGTACCCTAGGTTCTAGATTCCGGTATTGCCAGCTCGATCTTGATCTCATATATAACCCATATCAGCAATATAGTAAAAGCGACTCCATCACAAGGTATATTTAACAAGCTAGCTTTTACGTTGCTCTGACACTCAGGATAGGAAAACGGGGACGTCGATGAAATTTTTACAGAAAAAAATAATTCACGGAAAACCCCTACTGACACGTCGACGGTGTCGTGTGTGATAAACCGATTCTGATTCATAACATAAATTATACACGTACATGTATTCCTATCATAGTAAATAATCTAGAATGATATAAATTATGACGTGATTGCTGACTTAGGCCTACTATTAAAAGACCAGCGCCTTTCTTCTTATAGGTCTCTCAGACGGATGCTACCGAGCTGCAAAGAAAACTCGAAGGAGAGTTGTTTGAAAAGTGGGAAGAGGGCTGTGAGGTGATGGCAGCCAAGAACATTGCCATTGCAAACATAACACAGTATCTGGATCATATGCAGAAAGCCTACGAAGGTATAGTGACATCAGATTTTTTTTCTTTTGGGGGGGGGGGGGGGGGGGATTAAACAGACAGATAAATTGATAAATCATAGTCAAGCAAAAAGTTATCAGTTTTCAGATAAATAAATAGACAGGTAATTGAAAACAAACAAACAAATAAATACATTTTTCTCGTACGTGTAGCCAAGCTAAATAGCTGAGTGCTTATGAATATGGATCTTTCAAAAACATTTTTAGACTAAATAGGCCTATGTGCCTTTTTTATCTTTCTATTGCTACAGGCATAGACGCCGACATGCGGGAGAAAATGAACGGAATCCATTGGTCCGAAGACTGGCACTACAAGATCATGGAATTCAAGTTCAACAAGAAAGATCAGTCGGGAGCCAGGTACGGGATGGTGGCCTTCGGAAAGTCCGCTGACGGTCAGTCCGTCGACTGCATGTACGTCCTGTACAAAATGGACTTCAAGATCGCCCCGCAGAGGATCGTCACGGAGAAGAATCACAGCGCTGTCTTTGGTCTTTTCCAATGGACCACCCACGAAGAGAAAATTGTAGAAAGAGATCTCGGGCTTAAGTCTGTCCAGCTGCTTCAGAACTTCTTTCGCGTGAAGGCTCTCCAAGGGTTCTACAAAGAGGGGGTGATAGATTCCATCAACTATGTACCTTCCATAGAAGATGTTGGGGAAGCCATAATAGACGCACAGTAGTGAATTAGAATTGACAGTAACAATCCTGATATTGAATGATATTGAAAGTGGAACCAGTTTAGATGCATGACTCAGCAGTACTTGTTCTACAACGATATATAAATACTTTTACTTTTACTTGTGATTTTTTGTGGGGTTTTCGTTTCGTATGCACTTTTTAATGCAAAGATAATTTGAAAAAAAAAATCCATCTTACAGCCGAACACGTACATAGGCAATATATGCACGAACAATTAATTTTTTTGTCTAAATCAACAACCTATAGTTATGCGTGTAACTCTATAGGCCCCTATATTTAAGTGTCCGTCGTAATTTTGAAGAGTGTTTTCCAAATCTTCAGGGCCTTAAGGCGAAATTAATTCTTGGGTGGGGGGGGAGGGGGGGGGGCGGGGGGACTACAATGCATGCTGACGATTAGTACCTACTGCACATGACCCTCGTCTAGACGCCTACTGAAGACAAGGTACTGTGTATGAGACTCTCGAAGAGCTTAGACAAAGGATAAGAAATTTCCCTCCAACCACCCCCTCCTCTTTGATACCTGTGGCCCAGTAGCAGAAATAATAGTTTTGTTATCTAAAAAGTTATTATAGTGTATTAGGCCCTCAATATAATGAGCAATATTAATTATCTGCCACATCGAGGTTGATTCATCCAAATACTTATACATTGTACCTGAACTTTCGGTTTTTAGATAAAAAGAATGCCGCATAAGTACACCTAGCGACGGTTCTATAACCCTTGATTCCACTGCATGTACAAAGTGTCCCCTATAAGTACACCAAATCATTCAGTATTTTTAATTTGTTAAAAATGTGTAGTTTTATACAGAATAGGACTGCTCCCTGCTAGATTTCACCATTAAAGAGATTCTTTTCTGGTCTTTAAACAAAGTGGGCGTTAAAGAAAGAAAGAGAGAAGAGAAACTGTTTGCTCAGTGTCATATTTTGATTTTTTGTGTGTACAAGTATGAGGCAATAAATATATTTTAGGGCCGCTGTTTTTCTTTTGTATCGGTCTACACCCAGCCTTCCTGACAATGATGGTAAATGAATTTATTTATCAGCAGTCGCCAGCGTTTTTTGCTTATAAGAAAAACTGTTGATTTTCAAAAGAAAAACTACTGATTTTCAATAGCCTGTATATTTTTCGACTGATTTATAATTCCACCGTACAAAGAACTTGACCAGATGTTCGTTTATATTTGTAGCGATCAGCAAGCCCATTAACTACAGTTGAAATAATGGCACGAATAATGTTATTGAAAGTGAAACTTTAAAAAGTCCGTTTTCTGGAAAACCGGGTTAAATGCATGACTCAGCAGTACTTGTTCTACAACTATAACTTGGAATTTTTATGTGGGCTTTTCGTTTCGTATGCACTTTTTAATGCAAAGATATTTGAAAAAATCCATTTCAAAGCCGAACACGTTATATAGGCTGTATACAGATGTACAATTTATTTTTTCGTCTAAATCAATATCGTATTACTGTTCTTGGAATGCTATATGGTTTAGTGTCCGTCGTAAATTTGAAAAGTGTTTTCTATATCTTCAAGGCCTTCGGGAGAAATTAATGCTTTGGGTTGGGGGAGGCAAATCTTGAAAAAAGTTCGTTGTCTGGAAAACCAGGTTAAATGCATGACTCAGCGTCACTTTTCCTGTAACTTCAATGCCTTGGGGGTTTTTTTCTGTGGGCTTTTCGTTTCGTATCTGGCAGACAAAAGAGGGTCCCATTGGGGGTAGTGGTCACAGGGCATGGGCACTAAATAATCAATTCACAAATCGCGGGAAATAAAATTTAAATAATATCTCACTGATAATGCGCGTCAATAATCCTGAAAATCAAGAATCACCGGGTATGATGATTTCGTTACACAAAAGATGAAGAATAAGAAGCCGCATTTACGATTCACGAGAATGGGTTTATCCACGAATCACGCAAAAAGAAAATGAACGTTTCTGGAGGAAACATTTATATACAGGCTTTCACAGGAAACAAAAATACCCTATGGGAGCCTCACAAAAGGCTCGTTTGCCCCATATAAGGGTCGAAGCAAAATAGTTTCGCAGGTTTAGGCTGTGTGTATTATATAGGTTATGGCACCAATCGGCAATCTTCGGCTGATTCCGCAAGCTCCATACTATATATCTGGGCTTGGCCCGCAGTTAGGATAAAGAGTTCGTGAAGATTTGAATTGTAAACGCACCTTCCTGTGGCAGCGCTATTAATTCACGGTGATGTGTATTAATTCACGGTGATGTTTGGGCGCATTCCCATATATTTTAGATCGATCTATCCCCGTGGGGAGTCTCACTAGATTACTGTCAGATAATCCGGCTTAAATGTCCGTCCCGCCTACTACAAGCTGTAATGGGGTAATTAACTTTCGTGCCCGCTCGGCTGACAGCTATTTAGCGTGAACCCCCAGGGAGTTAGGTCGATCTAGTTGGATCGATCTAATCTCTGGGAATGGGGTCTTAGGCCTATATTTCAGGTATCGAAAGCGGTGAACTTAACACACACACACACACACACACACACACACACACACCATTGGTCATTATAAGGTTGTCCCACCAAAATTTTCATATGCTTTTATCTACAAATGTTCACATCACACGTGTTATTAAATTTATTATACTATATTTGACATGATTAATGGTGCAGGAAATACAAAAAAAAAGCGGTGAAAATATCCTTATTTTATACCATGCATTCAAATAAAGGCAAGCTGCGTCGCCTACAGGAGATAACTACAGTACACGGTATAAACACATGTTATAAGATATGTATGAGCACACCCTATTTTATTTGCAGATAAACATTATTATTATTATTATTATTATTATTATTATTATTATTATTATTATTATATTGTCGCCAATAAATTTCAGAGACAAGATGGCTGCTTTGCATATTAATAATTTTGCACCAGAGGTAACAGCTTCTTTAGGACATCAGCGAGCTATGGAAACCATTGAGGAGAATCTTAGAAGAACCAAGGTATGCACAAAAAATACAGGTACATGTAGTTGATGAATAATGTGCTTCAACAACCAGCTTAATTTTGCATTACCATATATATAAATGTATGTTCCTTTATTGAGCATAAGAAATACACGAGTACATTGATTGACAAATAAACATGAAAACAACTTTAAAAAAACGACTTAAGAATACCATACTATAAGCAACTATAACGCAAAAAAACAACATTTTAAATGAATTTCATAAATTTGCTATACGCCCATATAGACCATAAATTTAAGAAAGCTTGAGATCAATTATCTCCAAAAATAATCTATAAAATCCATATAAAATAGAAGCAGACTTTGGCTCACTCTCAGATTCAGTACACCTGCCCTTTTAAAACTCCCAAGGTTTCTTCCTGCTGTTGTTTGTTTGTAAATCAGATGAATGAAATTCTCAGAATCACTTCCAAACGCCTTGGGCCGCTGAATATGTGTCTCGAAAATTTAACAATAAATTAAAAAAAAAAAAAAAAAAAAAAAAAAAAACTACTAAACGACTGGAGATTTTAACAGAATATTTCTTATCAGGCAGAGGCACTTGATTGACTAGCAGCTAATCAACCTCCAGAAGAACTTAAAGGGATAATAACTCTTCGTATGATATCTTTATTTCACAATAAAAACATTGTTAACAACTCATAGAAATATAATATATTCTGTTTTGCCACAAAAACAGCAGTTATAGCTATTATTCTGGTATCTGAGCTTGTCTTCAGATCACGTGACTTCCATTGATGGCTGTACTCTGTTATAATCTCTTAAGAGATTTTAATGAAAAACCAAACTTTTTAGAAAAAAACCACTGACTAACTTTGAATGCAAAAATGGATTCATTAACCATTGGTAAGTATGGGAAAATTGTTGTTTACTCCAGGAAAATTCATTTTTTGGCCAAAACGAAGAGTGATTATCCCTTTAATGAACAACACCCAGTCCCAGACATGAATTCGACGAATTTCAACCTCACAGACGCCGAGATCCAGACATTCATAAAATTTATTGTGGAAGGCAGGGAAGGTAATATGGTTGGTTGGTTGGGTTAACATAATCGGGAAATAAAATACACCATAAATTATCATCTGCTTATAATGGAGGTATCCGAAAAAAAGAAAGAAAATAAAACAATATGCAATATCCGGTATATAGAAATGTTCCCATCAACGTTCCCGGATCTACGATGCCTAAAAAATAAACTAAAATCAACGTAGTGACTCATTCAGAGACGACACTCCACGCTGATTATATACCAGTATGCGTCTCCTCGTTTTCGCCCTTGTCCTGTGTGCAGGTGCTCTTGTTTGTGGGAAGAAGATTACACGACTGACAAGATGCCTAAAATGTGGAGAGGACCACAGGATAAGTAAGGAATGTCCTTTTGCTAAGTTATTTTTGTTCGAGGTTTTAAATAGAGATATATTGGAAATTTTCCGGCTGTCGCCTGAAACCACGCAGTGATTTCACAAGGTCCTTTTTTCCATAGACCACATTTCTGGGGTATATATAGACATTTGCCTATATCAACGTAAGTTGATTCAATGTGAAAGTATCTGGATTGTTTATTGTTAATATCCTTATTGTATGTGTATCTCTGTTGATCAACTTGATAGTCGATAGGGTAAGTACAAAGAGCGTAGGGGCCATGCTGTTGTCTGTTAAGAAAACTGCACCGTTGTGGTAATACTCATACATGCAAAAATATTAAATAATTGTCAAATTGTCATAGTTCATTAATAACGTGGACTCAGTGATAACTGTACTGGTATTAGTATTTTTATGAATACACGCACCATTTCGATAAGTTCAACTAAGTTCCGTTTGGACGCGGTGAGTGCATGCAGCCAAGCTGACGAAATGCTGCGTGCGATTACAGGATTTTAATGCATCACGTGTGTCTTGTTATGAACTTCACTACGGTAATTGCCCCAACAATGGATAATAATGTTCAATTTATTATTATCAATTTTATGATTGTAATAATGTCATTAGTATTAGTGTATCACCATTAGTACTGTAATCAGGAATTTGAAACACTATTAAGTATAATACAGGCTGCATCAGCCTATTCTACAGCAATTAAGCCATTATGTCAGGGGTCACTTCATATTCATGGGATTCTGCATATTCCACAGTGTAGAAGGATTTTGGTATTGTTAAGATCAGTAAGAGACTGCATCATTTCATACTTTTGAATTCATGACTATCGTTTCAGTGCAGGGATGGCAGCGACTGGAAGGTGCCTGCAGCATTGATCAATGTCACTACACCATTGTGGAGGACATTTGCGTTGACGATGGGTTTGATTGCATGTAAGTCCGTTCTCCGAAAAATCCAAATTACGGTTTGGTTCCAGAAGTAGCTACAGGGGCGGATCCAGAGATATTTTATGACAGTCCGCCAAATTATCTTTGTTGATACATCTCCCATTTTTGACTGTCTTCCTATAGAAAAAAAGTAGATGCCCAACACTGTAAACTTTAAAATTCTGTCCGGCTTCCGGAAAACCCTCGCAGGCCAGAAGACGGCCCCTGAGTAGTACATGTAGAAGCAGCCGAAAAAAAGTAGACACAGTAGTATCTGAGACGGCTTGGGCAATATGACTGAACTTTAGTGAAGGGTCGAAAATGATTCAGTAAATAAGTACCCCCCCCCCCCCCCCGTCTCTCCGCTTCTAATATTTATTCACACATTTATTAATTGTGATCGTTTAATGGCATTGCACATGTGTGGTTTCTCGTTTCAGTATCGGCTGCGGTTGTCGAGGAATTTGTAAAAACCCAAGGAATGACGAATGTTTCTACGCTTTCTTAGAGGGTGAAACTTTGCCCCAGCAGTAAATGTACCCTCTGTCTGTGTCGTATGAACCGCGATAAATGGAGTCGAATACATCGGCATCTATCAGACATGTTTCCTTTTTGTCAAACAAAGTGGTATGCATTATGTATTCCTGAATTAACAATAAAGTCTAGTTACTTTTAGTTAAGTTTCATTCTTTTTTTTTCCCAACAGATAGTCCGAAATTAACAACGTCCTTAACATAGAATGAAGATCGAGAGGAAATTATTGAACATTAAAAAGAAAGGTTTCGTGTTCTTATATTTAAAAGAACAAAACGAAATAAGCCACAGCGAGACTAGCAAAAAAAAAATCGTTATCTATCAATTGTTATCATTTCCAAACGAGGAGCATTCCTTATGTCATCAAGAAAAAACATGGAGAGATCCAGTGTCACTGCCCTATCGAATATAAAAACCACATGTTAAGGTTCACTGAACCTTCATGCTAATTTCAATTCTTATGACATGATTTTCGTATTGAAATAACAGACGGCATCAAAGGGCACAACAAATGTAAACCTTAGGGCTCAAACGGTTGGCATTTATTGCGTTATACAAATTGATTGCGTATGCATGCAAAGCTAATGGTATCTGAATGATAATACAACCAAATCTTTGGGTTAAGATCAGTCTGAAAACCCCGAAAAAAACGTATAAGCATATATTAGACGTCTCCACAAATCGATAAGGTTTGTTGATATGTCGAATTTTAAAACATAAATGTTAAAACATAAATGTTCTTTTTGAAATTCGACAGTAATTACACGTTTTCAGCCTCAATACTTCTCGGCACATGACACAGGACCTAATACAACATAAACCCTCTGCTAAGGCTACGGACTATCTATGTGTATTTTTCTTCGGTGCGAACAGCAGAGAATCGTGTCATTAATAAGCCAGATACATAGATATGTGAAAATCTAGTAAAAAATCAATCTGCGGCCCTGGTTAAGTGTTGTCAGCTGGGAGGGTTTGGGCTTTTAAAAGTCAGATTTACACTTCGACATATAACGCCACGGGTCGTGGGTACGTTAAGGTGCATGTACACAATCCCCCACCCTAACCCACCCGTCGCTAACACCTTTGTTAAGATACAGTTATCTATTGATTTTCTTGTTGCATTATTAGCACCACTATCACGAATATTCGACTATGATACTCACGTATAATTTGTAAATCTCACCAGACATCGACGCTTCAGGTATCTATGATTGATTCACAATATAGATTAAATGCACATATAATATAACAAACAAGCACGATAAAACACATAAATGAAGAATTTCTGTGCGCGTCATTGAAATTATTCCATCCATCAGTTCTGCAAGTGATAGCAAGCAATTTGAAAAGTTGGGGTTCTTTTTTTTCTGAAACAAAGATTCATTTTGCCCAATAAGTCATCCTTAGAAATAGCAGAAAATTATCTAGACTGTTTTTTCATTGAGGGTGGACATTTGCCGGCAAAAAAGAGCAGTCCTTACTTACCCCACCCTTACAACTCCAAACTACATGCAGTTGTTTAACATGGGCAAATGAATACGAATAATATAACATGCACAAAGTACAGCATTATTTTTGTAGACTACCGTAAATGAAATCATGAACAAAACAAAGTGACGGGTGATCTGAATGGCTTAAGCCTCGGTCACAACCGGCCGCACGGGCTCTTACGGCCTGGTTACGTCCAAATTTTTCGCAGAATCTCAAGTGCCGCGCAAGTCATTCTTGCGTAATTTAAAGTCCGCAGACAGCCCGTAAGCACGTACGGAGGATGTTGCACATGTCCAAAAGATTCTACGAATAATTTGCGAACAGCGAGGCCGCAAACGCAACTTACTCACTCGCAAGGAGTTCGCGAGACGTGGACATAATGAGTGACCATGGCGAGAAGTTCGCAAGTGAGACGTGCGTGGTACAAGACGCACGTCGCAAGCAATGAAAGAGCAAGTGCCCGTTGCGTGTTGAGTGCGGCGCGCGCCCTCACAGCTAACAAAGTCAAAAGCACCGCGGAAGTGCGTCGCCCCTACGCCAGGAGTATAAAAGGCGTCCTCCCGATACATGCTCATGTCAAGGCAAATAACGTCGCTTGTGCAAGGTGTACATCATTTCACAAATTTCAAAATTTGCTCAATTCAGCTTCTAATATGCCTCCAAAAGGCGTCCGGTTGTGACCGACGCTTTACATACATGTAAATGTTTCAGCTGCCCGACGAGTCTTGTATCGTTGACCAATGAAAACGAACAGGCAGCATATGCATATCAAATGATGATAAGGAGATACCTTATTGTCAACACAAGCAGAACTCAAATAAAATCATCAATTGTACAATTATCGCCGTCATCATATATTGTATAATGTATTGTATATTAAGTCTCCAGATTACATGTAGTCATTGATACTGGGAATCGGAGGTTGAATATCGTTTGCTTCACTGATACTGGGGACCGGGTCTGGGATACTGTTTGGTACCGTCGACGATTTTCGAGATCGGTTCTGTCTTCTCTTGCAAACGCACAACAGCGTTACTCCCGCCACTGCGGGAATCAACACAGCTAAAAACACCCCAACTACCACGACTGTTGGCATACCGTTTTCTCTGTCTGTTTTCTTAATATTCTTACGGATGTTTCCACACGTTCCTTCCTCTTCAAACGCCAAGTGTTTTAAAAATGGCGCGTTGCAACGACAGTCCAAGGTATCACCGGGTCCAAAGTTTAGATACAATGTATTTTTAGAGTTTACACTGATCTGAAATAGTGGACATTTATCTAAAGATTCTGGATCCTGACGACTGAGATCTGACAAATCAAGCTGTGCTAACAGTGACATATCTGGCGGTATGCTTATCAATTTGTTCCCAGACAAAAACAGCTTTTCAAGATTATTTAGACTGCGGAAAAGAGAAAAGTTAAGAAGACGGATGAAGTTATTTCTTAAAAACAGATTTTGCAAGTCTCTTAAATACTTTATTCCAGGTGGAACCTCTGTAAGTAAGTTGTCATCCATATCAAGATCCCGTAAAACGGTGAGTTTCTGAAAGGCTTGTGGATCTACTGCTTTGATCGAGTTGCCGGTCAAGTATAAACGCTGAAGACTAGTAAGGTATCGAATATCAAAGGGCACCTGCGTGAGTCTGTTCCTCATGAAAGACAAAGAATAAAGACGCTGAAGATTTTGCAATAATTCAGGTTCGACATCGCGTATCCAATTCATGGAGAGAAAAAGGCTGAAAATATGAACCAATCCTCTCACCTCTGACGGCACTTTTTCAAGGAAAGTGCCGTGCAATGAGAGCGATCTGAGGTCTTTCAAGTCATCCAGCGCTTTTGTGTTTTCAAGTTTAACTCCGGACATAGAGAGCATCAGGATGACACTTTTGTTATCGAATATTGGAATTGTACGTAGATTACTGCAAAAAGTCTGGATTCCCAATATCCCATCTACTTTGGTGCTGAGACAAGTACAGGGTGGCAGGCAAGGGTCTTGCACCAAGGTCATTGCTACCATCACCTGGACGGCTAAACACAATGCAGCACTCTTTAGAACGCCCTGTCTTGTGAAAAGCATGACGGAAACAGCCTATCGGGTGATTTTTTTTTGCTCAATTGTTTCTCAGATTAATGACTTAAATCCTGTCTGATTAAAGCGTTCATGTATGATCGTGGATTATGGCGATCTACTCTTCTAAAGGACCGATGTTTTTCGTTGATGAGCAACTGTCTGTTTCTAGCGATCTGTTATGTTTTAACTGAAGCTGTTAGTCACAGATTTATGTGGCATTACAGCATAGAGGAAATGGTAGATTAAATTCCAAATAAGGGCGCATTCCCGTTAAAACTATTGTTCTTCATGGCTAGATCCATTAACCGATTGACAGATTGACAAGCATCCACCTGGCGTTGAGCAGAAATAAGAAAAAGCTGGTAATTACACATGTAAATTGGGAACAAAAGGCTCTATAATTTCCAGTCTGATTGATTAACTCAGCAAGAGTCCCCCAAATTTAGATCGATCTCCGTAAAACGGTGTTTTTAATGGGAATGAATCCCAAGACCCACAGACACAATTAAGGATATTTTTGTGTCTATGAAAATAACGATAACAAACATAACTCCTGCATTAAGATTATGTGTGTGTCATGTCGGCACGCAGTCCAATATACCAGCTTTGGCAACCCGATCGGTACTTCTCATGTTATTATTTAATTTAACACGAACAAGATGAAGTACATGTAACACTGACATCATTATTTCACGGAACCTAAAGCACGAATCGGATGCCGTAAATCACATAACGTTATAGTATTGGGTTGCCTTTGATGCCGTCTGTCATTTCCTTCAAAAGACAGTCATAATGGCTCATGGATTAACATTACTGTTAATTGAGACTTTAAAAGCATTTCATACTTTCGGTAAGGTGTGTAATGCCTCAGTTACACCTGAATCTCCTATAATGATAACCTGAAGAAAAAGAATACCCGCTTCTACGAATAACTGACAAATTTGGAAATGCTTTGATTAATGACATAATATAATGTAAAATTATGCAAAGTCTTCAGAACTTTTTTGTGGAATTTCAAAGACGTAACAGATATATAGACCTATCATTATCCATTATCATTATCGTTCAGTCTGATTTAGTCTAATCGATGTTCCGTGTTGTGCATAGTATTGATTTCGGCATCCCTGCCCAGAGGGGGCCTGTTCTTCGGTCAGGAATGTTCTAAATTTGTTCAACGAATAGAACCATCGAAATTTATATATATGTGTGTAAATTTTGTACAATTTGAGTATTTTTAAAACAAACCTTCGGACCAAGAACCTTCGATATACCGCCACTCACCCGTGCCAGGTAAAGTGTGGGTCGGGGAAAAGTAAGTCAATTATTTTAGTTAGAAATGAAATCCAATTAGAACCATTGAGATTTTAAAACTTAACGTTTTAGTTAGAGAAATTATAAATACTATCTATCATGCAACACAAAGGAATTACACAATATACACAAAATACGGGAATTATCGTATTACAGAGTGCGTAGTGATATTCCAAATAAAATTGTGATAATTTTTTCATTCCTAATTTATGAAGCTGTCCATTTTGAATATTTTATATAAGTGTTTTCAAATGATAACAGCAGCATCAGATATGATCCACCCACTTGTTTTTGAAAAAAATGGTCACTTCTTATCTCTATGAAATGTAACAGCCTTTTCCATTTTGCGGTGAAAAAAAATTAAAAAAAAAAAAACAAAACAAAAAAAAAAAAAAAAAAAAAACGGCGCAGCTACCGTGGTAAGATTAAAGTCGGGTTAAGTTGGAGTGTCGGGTGCACTGGAATGACAGCACGCTCGTAAAGGTGTAGTACTAGTTCCTCAAGCAACGTCGATCTACCAGCGAATGAGTAAACTTGCACAATTGTTCATATTGATTAAGTACCGAACACGGAAAAGCAGTTACAAGAAAAAAAAAAAAAAAAAAAAGATCAATAACATGATGTAATCTGACAAAAAAACACGGTAAAAAATTAACATCTTTTTATTCAGTTTCAAACAAAATATAAATATATGTACATGTTGTATAAAATATGCCAATCCCAATCCGTACAACGGGCCGAATTAAGTCTTTGAAGCCACTGTGAGACCAGAATTGTAGCCGCTTAGAGATCAAATTGCTGTCCACTCCCACAAGTGCGACGGTAGCACTGCAATGGACGTCTGATTAAAAGTAACATGTGACGTATCTAATTTAAGTTTCAAAATGTTCATCACGTAAAAACTTTCTTCAAACGCTTAAATAGCAGTTCCACATTCAATGGTTGTAATTTTTTCTTTTTTCTTTTTTCATCTATATATAAAAAGCATATATTTACTCGAACCAATACTATGAATACATTAAAATACTCCAGCCAATAAAGTAAAAGCATAAACGCATGCTAACAATAGGAACGACAAATAATATACAATGGTATCGCTACATAAACAACTAAGATTTTCACTCACGAAACGATAAAAATGAATTAAAATTACGTTATCTAAACCAAACTGGACGATAATCTACAAATAATGATCCACAGATTCGTGAGGAATCTCAACTATTACAACCCTGAGATGTTTGAGAAATCTCACATATCACAACCCACAGATGTGTGAGACATCTCACCTATCACAACCTACTGATGTGTGAGGAATCTCACATATCACAACCTACTGATGTGTGAGGAATCTCACATATCACAACCTCTGAATGACAAATGATTTACAACTGGGGAGAGCTGTATACAGGAGAAACCCACGTCCAGGTGATTAACAACAACTGAGACAAGAAAAAATGGAACATGTAAAGTAATGTAAGTTCGATGTAAGTTACTATAATTGGGCTTGGGGATTGCGACCAAGCTGGCTAAATACTACTCGCGGTTACAGGATTTCAATTACGGTTTTGGTTCCAGAAGTAGCAGGGGCGGATCCAGAGATCTTTTATGACAATCTTCCAAATTATCTTTGTTGATACATCTCCATTTTGACCGTCTACCGACAGAAGAAGGTAGATGCTCGTCACTGTAAAATCTGACCGGCGTCCGGCAAACCAAGAAGAAGTCCCCTGAGTAGTTCATGTAGTAGCAGTAGAAAACATTAGCAGTTATAACATTTGAGGCTTCTTGGGCAATATGACTACTATTATTTATTCACATATTTATATTTCATGATTGTTTAATGATATTGCACATGCCTGATTTTTCATTCTGGTATCGGCTGCGGTTGTCGAGGAAATTGTAAAAACCCAAGGAATGACGAATGTTTCTCGCTTTCTTAGAGGGTGAAACCTTTCCCCAGCAGTAAATGTACCCACTGTCTGTGTCGTATGAACCGCGATACATGGCATCGAATACATCGGCATCTATCAGACATGTTTCATTTTTGTCAAACAAAGCGGTATGCATTATGTATTCCTGAATTAATAATAAAGTCTAGTTACTTTTGGTTCAGTTTCATTCTTTTTTTTTTCCAACAGGTAGTCCGAAATTAACAATGATGCTCTTAGCATAGAATGAAGATCGAGAGGAAATTATTGAACATTAAAAAGAAAATTGTCATGTTCTTATATTTAAAAGAACAAAACGAAATAAGCCACAGCGAGACTAGCAAAATAAATAAATATATAAATAAATAAATAAATAAATAAATAAAAACTTAATGATGGATCAGTACCTGGGCAGCGGCCATCAAGAAAAATACATTATGGAGAGATCCATAATCCCCAGCATCTAAAGTGTATTTGTTAAATGGATTATACATGCAGTTAATATGCATACCATGATTAAAAAATATCAAAATCACTGCTAAAAACACAATGATCTCACACACACACACACACACACACACACACACACACACACACACAAAAAAAAACAAAAAAAAACAAAAAAAAAAAACAAAAAAAAAAAAAAAAAAAACGCATAATTATAAGCATATATTAGACGTCTCCACAAATCGATAATGTATGCTGATATGTTAAATTTACATCAATGTTCTTCGTGAAATTCGACAGTAATTACACGTTTTCAGCCTCGACAGTCCTCGGCACACGACACGGGAGCTGATACAACATGTACCCAATGCCAAGGCCACAGACTAATTATGTATATTTTCCTTGGGTGCGAACAGCAGAGGATCGTGTCATGGATAAGCCAGTGTCTAAGTTCTGTGAAAATCTAGCAAAAAAACAATCTGCGACCCTGGTCAAGTGTTGGCAGCTGAGAGGGCTTGGACTTTTGAAAGTCAAATTTACACTTAAACATATAACGCCACGGGTCGTAGTAACGTTAAGGTGCATGTACACAATACCCCACCCCCACCCGTCGCTAACACCTTTGTTAAGATACAGTTATCCATTGATTTTCTTGTTGCATTATAAGCACCACTATCACGAATATTCATATGATACATATAATTTGTAAATCTTACCAGACATCGACGCTTCAGGTATCAAAACTATGATTGATTCACAGTATAGATTAAATGCACATACATATATAATATAACAAACAAGCAGGAAAAAAGACATAAATGAAGAATTTCTGTGCGCCTTTCATTGTCTAGGATTTCATCCATCAGTCCTGCTGGTAGTAGCAAGCAATTTGAAAAGGCGGGGGCTTTTTCTGAAACAAAGGTTCATTTTGCCCAATAGTTCATCCTTAGAAATGGCAGAAAATTATCTAGACTGTTTTTTTATTGAGGGTGGACATTTGCCGGCAAAAAAGGGCAGTCCTAACTAACCCCACCCTTACAACTCCAAACTACATGCAGTTGTTTAACATGGGCAAATGAATACGAAATATAGAATATGCACAAAACACAGCATTATCTTTGTAGACTGCCGTTTATGAAATCATGAACAAAACAAAGTGACGGATGATCTGAATGTTTTACACACATGTAAATGTTTCAGTTGACCCATGAAAACGAATGGGTAGTGTATGCAGGTACATATCAAATGATGATAAGGAGATACCTTATTGTCAACACAATCAGCCCAGCGGGCAAAATGTGTTGTTTTAACATTGAAACAACGTTGAACCATAACGTTGATAAGACGTTGGATAAACATTGGATTTGAAAGTTGAATCAACCTCAGATAACAACATTGTATCAACCCCAGTTGTTAGACAAGATTCTTGCATGAAAGGACATTGAAATGACCTGAGGGTAGGGTATAAAAGTATGGCCTTTAAGTTAAAATTTCCAAGGTTTAGAGTAATATATATATATATATATATATATATATATATATATATATATATATATATATGTGTGTGTGTGTGTGTGTGTGTGTGTATGTGTGTGTAACAAAGTCACAGTCACCCCAACCTGTCTATGTATAACAGGTTACCAAGAACTGTTAACTTTATTAATTCACTCCATCACATTAACAGCAACTTATTCATCCTAGTGTTAGCTGAGCCGACCTTGCAAGGAGTTCAGTTTATTGGAATACATTTCTGAATAACAAGTTAAGAAAACTGACTAGTTCACTAAAGACACAAAACAACTGTCACTTTTACTTTTAACACTTTTCTTGATTATTTTGATAAAGTTAGTTACAGTATTGATAAACAAAGTATCACGTTTTCAACAATTAATATTTTAAAATATTATCCAAGTCTGCAAGGTTGTGTCAATGACCAAAATACAACGTTGAGTCAACGTCACATCATGACGGTGTTTCGACGTGGCTAGATCAACGTTGATTTTACGTTGAATTTAGGTAGATCAACGGCAATTCAATATATCAACCAGTTTCAACGTTGATCCAACGCAACTATGCCTGCTGGGAGGACTCAAATAAAATCATCAATTGTACAATAAATGTCTTCTTCATTATCGCCGTCATCATATATTGTATCATATATTGTGTCATAAGTGTCGAGATTATCGTCATTGATACTGGGAATCGGAGGTGGAATATCGTTTGCTTTACTGATACTGGGGACCGGGTGTGGAATACTGTTTGGTACCATTGAAGATTGGCGATATCGGTACTGTCTTCTCTTGCAAACGTACAACAGCGTTACTCCCGCCACTACGGGGATCAACAAAGCTAAAAACACCACAACTACCACGACTGTTGGCATACCGTTTTCTCTGTCTGTTTTCTTGATATATTTTTGGATGTTTCCACAAGTTCCTTCCTCTTCATACGCCAAGTGTTTCAAAAAAGACGCGTTGCAACGACAGTCCAAGCTATCACCGGGTCCAAAGTTTAGATACAATGTTTTTTTAGCGTTTACACTGATCTGAAATAGTGGACATTTATCTAAAGATTCTGAATCCTGACGACTGAGATCTGATAAATCAAGATGTGCCAACAATGACATATCTGGCGGTATGCTTACCAATTTGTTCCCAGACAAAAACAGCTGGTCAAGCTTTTTTAGACTGCGGAAAAGAGAAAAGTTAAGAACACGGATGGAGTTATTTCTTAAAGCCAGACTTTGCAAGCCTCTTAAATACTTTATTCCAGGCGGAACCTCTGTTAGTAAGTTGTTATCCATTTCCAGATTCCGCAAAACGGTAAGATTACGAAATGCCTGCGGATCGACTGCACTGATTGAGTTGCCGTTCAAGTATAACCGCTCAAGACTGGTAAGGTATCGAATATCGAAGGGCACCTGTGTGAGTCTGTTCCTCATGAAAGGCAAAGTATCAAGACGCTGAAGATTTTGCAATAATCCAGGTTCGACATCGCGTATCCAATTCATGTACAGAGCAAGGTGGGACAAATGGACCAATCCTCTCACCTGTGACGGAACGTTTTCGAGGAAAGTGCCGGACAATGAGAGCGATCTTAGGTCTTTCAAGTCAGCCAACGCTGTCGTATTTTCAAGTTTAACTCCGGACATATAAAGCATCAGGATAACACTTTTGTTAACAAATGTTGGAATTGTCCGTAGATCTTTGCAATTAGTCTGGTATCCCAGTATCCCATCTAGTTTGGCGCTGAGACAAGAACAGGGTGGCAGACAAGGATCTTGCACCAGGGTCACTGCTACCATCACATGGACGGCTAAACACAATACAGCACCCTTTAGAACGCCCTGTCCTGTGAGCAGCATGACGGAAACAGCCTATCGGGTGAACTTGTTGCTCAATTGTTTTTCAGATTAACGACTTAAATCCTGTCTGATTAAAGCGTTCATGTATGATAATGGATTATGGCGATCTACTCTTCTAAAGGACCAGTTTGTTTCGTTGATAAAGAACTGTCTGTTTCTAGCGATCTGCTATGTTTCTAACTGAAGCTGTTTGTCACAGATTCATGTGGTTCTACAGCATAAAGGAAATAAAAAATTAAATTCCAAATAAGAGCTCATTCCCACTAAAACTATAGTTCTTCATAGCTAGGTCCATTTCTGCAGGTTTTTCGTTGAATGCAATCACATTAACTGATTGACAGATTGACAAGACTCCACCTGATATTGAGTAGAATGATAAAAAAGCTGGTGATTACACAAGTAAATTGGGAACAAGAGGGGCGTGTTATAATCTCCAATCTGATTGTACAATTCGGCAAGAGTCCCCGCAATTTGGATCGATCTCCGTAAAACGGTGCTTTTAATGGGAAAATCCCTGCAAGGCCACATAAAGAATCTGTGTCCGTCAAATTACGAATATTTTTTGTATCCAAGAAAAATAAGAGAACATGCAAACTTAACCCCTGCTTAAAATTATGTTAAATCCACCCAAGATGTCACGTCGGCACTCAGTACATCCTATTGCAATGGTGCCTCTGTTACTGCTTGGAATATACCAGCTTTGGCAATCCGATCGGTAACACTTATGTTATTATTTAATGTAACACGAACAAGACGAATTACATGTAACAATGGCATTAATTATTTCACGGAAATCACGAATCGGATGCCATAAATAACAAAACGTTGTAGTGTTGGGTTGTGTTTGATATCGTCTGTCATTTCCTTCAAAAGACAGTCATAATGGCTTAACATTAGTGTTAATTGAAACTTTAAAAGCATTTCTTACATTTAGCACGGTGGGTAATGCCTCAATTGCATCTGAATCTTCTATAATAATTACCTGCCAAAAAAAGAATACACATTTCAAGGTATAACTGACAAATTTAGCAATGCTTTGATAAATGACATAAAAAATGTGGAATTATGCAAAGTCTTCTGAGCTTTTTTTATGGAATTTCAAAGACGTAAAAATATATATAAACGTATCAATATCTATTATTATTTTCGTTCAGTCTGATTTAGTCTAATCGTAGTTGTTCCGTGTTGTGCAGAGTATTGATTTTGGCATGCATGCCGAGCGAGGACGTGTTCTTCGGTCAAATATGTGCTAATGTTCAACGAATAAAGCCATCGGAATAGTAAAGTCTGGGTCGGGGAGAAGTAAGTTAATTATCTTATTTATAAATGACAGCCAATTAGAACCGTCGATATTTTAAAACTTAACGTATTAGTAAGACAAATTATAAATACTATATCTTTCATGCAACACAAAGGAATTACACAATATACAAAAAGATCGGGCATTATCGTATTACATAGAGCGTAGTGATATACCAAATGAAATAATGATAATTTTTTTATTCCTACTTTATGAAGTTGTCCATTTTGAATAGTTTTAAGTGTTTTCAAATGATAACAGGAACATCAGATATGATCCACCCAATAGTTTTGAAAAAAAAAGATCACTTCTTATCTTCATGAAATGTAATAGCCTTTTTCATTTTGCGGTGAAAAAAAAAAAAAAAAAAACACGGCGCAGCTACCGTGGTAAGATCAAAGTCTGGTTAAATTGGAGTTTCGCGTGTACTGGGATGACTGTACGCTCGTAAAGGTGTAGTACTAGTTCCTCAACCAACGTCGATCCACCAGCGAGTGAGTAAAACTTGTACAATTGTTCATATTGATTAAGTACCGAACACGGAAAAGCAGTTACAAGAAAAAAGATTAATAAAATGATGTAATCTGACAAACAAACATGGTAAAAAATTAACATCTTTTTATTCAGTTTAAAACAAAATATAAATATATGTACATGTTGTATAAAATATGTCGATATCCATCCGTACAAAGGGCAGAATTAAGTCTTTGAATCCACTGTGAGACCAGGATTGTGGTCGCTTAGAGATCAAATTGCTGTCCACTCCCACAAGTGTGACGGTAGCACTGCAATGGATACCTGATCAAAATCTAATTTAAGTTTCAAAATGTTCATCATGTAAAAATTTCTTCAAAAACCTAAATAACAGTTCCACATTCAATGGTTGTGATTTTGTTTTTTTTTGTTTTTTCATCTATATATGAAAAGCAGATATTTACTGGAACCAATGCTATGAATACACTAAAATACTGCAGCCAATAAAGTAAAACCATAAAAGCATGCTAACAATAGGAACGTGTGCTATCGACAAATAATATACAATGGTATCGCTACATAAACAACTAAAATTTCCACTCACGAAACGATAAAAATGAATTAAAATTACGTTATCTAAACCAAACTGAACGATAATCTACAAATAATAATCCACAGATTCGTGAGGAATCTCAACTATCACAACCTACAGATGTGTGAGGAATCTCACCTATCACAACCCACAGACATGTGAGGAATCTTACATATCACAACCCACAGATGTGTGAGGAATCTCACCTATAACAACCCACAGACATGTGAGGAATCTTACATATAACAACCCACAGATGTGTGAGGAATCTCACCTATAACAACCCACAGATGTGTGAGGAATTTCACCTATAACAACCCACAGATGTGTGAGGAATCTCACATATCACAACCCACAGATGTGTGAGGAATCTTACCTATCACAACCCACAGATGTGTGACGAATCTCACCTATCACAACCCACAGATGTGTGAGGAATCTCACATATCACAACCCTAAGATGTGTGAGGATCTCACCTATAACAACCCACAGATGTGTGAGGAATCTTACATATCACAACCCACAGATGTGTGAGGAATCTCACCTATAACAACCCACAGATGTGTGAGGAATCTTACATATCACAACCCACTGATGTGTTGGGAATCACACCTATCACAACCCACTGATGTATGAAGAATCTCACTATATATATATATATATATATATATATATATATATATATATATATATATATATATATATATATATATATATATTGTAATAGTAGTGCCTGTAACAATGTGATCTTCACAGATAAATACAGATTCCTACTTCACCCATATGATGGCTGTCTGCGAATGGGTCGCCTTACTGGAAAATAGAAGTTACAAGAAATTGATTGTACAAGAAACCGAGGTCGCTGGAGGCGGATCTGTTCATGTTTGGGGCGCTATTTGTTCCATCGGTTTCAGCCAAATGGTCACTGTATATGAAAATGTCAACGTCGTGGGGCACAGGGATATCTTTCAAAATAATTTTATCCAATATGCATGCGCGATATTGGCATGGCCTTAGCATGACAGTGCTGCCCGCCGCACTGTTGACTTGGTTAGGGTTTAATAAACAAAAACAACACCTGGTACTGTTACTGTTACTGTTAAAAAAGTACTCTTTTGGGGGTCATGAAAAGAAAAAAATAAATAGATTAACGCTTTTATCACATTTGCATTGTTTGTTTCTCCTTGACTTTACCAATCCTCCAGCTTCACATATTTAACGGTAAAATCAGTATTAATTTGATAATATCAACAATAATGAAAGAAACAGGGCGATATGCACCCCAAAATTTCCGTGCACCAACCATTTTGGGCAACAGTGTATTAGACGTCTCCACAAATCGTTAAGGTATGCTGATATGTCAAATTTACATCAATGTTCATTTTGAAATTCGACAGTAATTACACGTTTTCAGCCTCGATACTTCTCGGATCATGACACAGGACCTAATACAACACTAACCCTCTGCTAAGGCCATGGACTAATTATGTGAATTTTTCTTCGGTGCGAACAGCAGAGAATCGTGTCATAAATAAGCCAGTGTCTAAGATCTGTGAAAATCTAATAAAAAATCAATCTGCGACCCTGGTAAGGTAATGGCAGCTGAGAGGACTTGAACTTTTAAAAGGCAAATTTACATTTAGACAAGTCATTTAAATATAACGCCACGGGTCGTGGTTACATAAAGGTGCATGTACACAATCCCCCAACCCAACCCCATCCGTAGCTAACACCTTTGTTAGTATAGCTGTCCATAGATTTTGCTCGTCGCATTATAAGCACCACTGTCACGAATATTAGAATATGATACTCGCGTATAATTTGTAAATTTCACCAGACATGGACGCTTCGGGTATCAAAACTATGATTGATTCACAGTATAGATAAGATGCACATATTATATAACAAACAAGCACGATAAAAGACAATAATAAAGGATTTCTGTGCGCCTTTTCATTGTAAATAATTCCATCCATCAGTCGTACAGGTATACAGTAGCAATCAATTTGATAAGGCAGGGGCTTTTTCTGAAACAAATGTTCATTTTGCTTAGACAGATTTTTGATTGAGAGTGGACATTAGCCAGCCAAAAAGGGCAAATCTTACTAACCCCACCCTTACAACTCCAAACTACATGCAGTTGTTTAACTTGAGCAAATGAATACAAAGAATATAATATGTACAATGTACAGTATGTCTTTGTAGACTGCCGTTAATGAAATCATGAACAAAACAAAAAGACGGGTGATCTGAAAGGCTTACATACATGTAAATATTTTAGCTGCCCGACGAGTCTTGTATCGTTGACCCATGAAAACGAACAGGCAGCGTATGCATATCAAATGATGATAAGGATATACTATATTGTCAACACAAGCAGGACTCAAATAAAATCATCAATTGTACAATAAATGTCTTCTTCATTATCTCCGTCATCATATATTGTATCATATATTGTATCATAAGTGCCAGGATTATCGTCATTGATACTGGGAATCGGAGGTTGAATATCGTTTGCTTTACTGATACTGGGGACCGGGTGTGGAATACTGTTTGGTACCGTTGAAGATTTTTGAGATCGGTCCTGTCTTCTCTTGCAAACGAACAACAGCGTTACTCCCGCCACTACGGGGATCAACACAGCTAAAAACACCCCAACTACCACGACTGTTGGCATACCGTTTTCTCTGTCTGTTTTCTTGATAATATTATGGATGTTTCCACACGTTCCTTCCTCTTTATACGCCAAGTGTTTCAAAAATGACGCGTTGCAACGACAGTCCAAGTTATCACCGGGTCCAAAGTTTAGATACAATGTATTTTTAGAGTTAACACTGATCTGAAATAGTGGACATTTATCTAAAGATTCTGAATCCTGACGACTGAGATCTGACAAATCAAGCTGTGCTAACAGTGACATATCTGGCGGTATGCTTATCAATATGTTCCCAGACAAAAACAGCTTTTCAAGATTTTTTAGACTGCGGAAAAGAGAAAAGTTAAGAAGACGGATGAAGTTATTTCTTAAAAACAGATTTTGCAAGTCTCTTAAATACTTTATTCCAGGTGGAACCTCTGTAAGTAAGTTGTCATCCATATTAAGATCCCGTAAAACGGTGAGTTTCTGAAAGACTTGCGGATCTACTGCTTTGATCGAGTTGCCGGTCAAGTATAAACGCTGAAGACTAGTAAGGTATCGAATATCAAAGGGCACCTGTGTGAGTTTGTTCCTCATGAAAGACAAAGAATTAAGACGCTGAAGATTTTGCAATAATCCAGGTTCTACATCGCGTATCCAATTCATGGAGAGAGAAAGGTAGAAAATATGAACCAGTCCTCTCAACTGTGGCGGCACGTTTTCGAGGAAAGTGCCGTACAATGAGAGCGATCTTAAGTCTTTCAAGTCAGCCAACGCTGTCGTGTTTTCAAGTTTAACTCCGGACATAGAGAGCATCAGGATAACACTTTTGTTATCAAATATTGGGATTGTCTGTAGATTTTTGCAAACAGTCTGGATTCCCAGTATCCCATCTAGTTTGGTGCTATGGCAAGAACAGGGTGGCAAGCAAGGATCTTGAACCAAGGTCATTGCTACCATCACATGGACGGCTAAACACAATACAGCACCCTTTAGAACGCCCTGTCCTGTGAGCAGCATGACGGAAACAGCCTATCGGGTGAACTTGTTGCTCAATTGTTTTTCAGATTAACGACTTAAATCCTGTCTGATTAAAGCGTTCATGTATGATAATGGATTAGGGCGATCTACTCTTCTGAAGGACCGATTTGTTTCGTTGATAAAGAACTGTCTGTTTCTAGCGATCTGTTATGTTTCTAACTAAAGCTGTTAGTCACAGATTCATGCTACACTACAGCATTGAGGAAATGGTAGATTAAATTCCAAATAAGGGCTCATTGCCGATGAAACTATTGTTCTTCATAGCTAGATCCATTTCTGCAGGGTTTGCCGCTGAATGCAATCACATTAACTGATTGACAGATTGACAAGCCTCCACTGGCCTTGAGTAGAATGATAAAAAAGTTGGTGATTACACATGTAAATTAGGAACAAGAGGGGCGTGATATAATCTCCAATCTGATTGCGTAATTCAGCAAGAGTCCCCGAAATTTGAATCGATCTCCGTAAAACGGTGTTTTTAATGGGAATGAATCCTAAGACCACGAGCACATGTTGTGTCCATCAAATTAAGGTTATTTTTGTATCTAAAAAATACTTTAACAAACATAACTCCTGCATTAAAATTATGTTTAATCCACCCCCAATGTCATGTCGGCACGCAGTAGATTCTATTGCAATGGTGCTTCTGTTACTGCGTCCTACATACCAGCTTTGGCAATCTGATCGGTAATACTTATGTTATTATTTAATGTAACACGAACAAGATGAAGTACATTTAACATTGACATTAATTATTTCACGGAAATCACGAATCGGATGCCATAAATCACAACACGTTATAGTGTTGGGTTGCCTTTGATGTCTTCTGTCATTTCCTTCAAAAGACAGTCATAATGGCTCAGGGATTAACATTAGTGTTAATTGAGACTTTAAAAGCATTTCATACTTTCGGTAAGGTGTGTAATGCTTCAGTTGCACCTGAATCTTCTATAATAATCACCTGACGAAAAAGAATACACATTTCAAGGGCTAACTGAGAAATTTGGAAATGCTTTGATGAATGACATGCAATAATGTAAAATTATGCAAAGTCCTCTGAACTTTTTTATGGAATTTCAAAGACGTAAAAGATATATAGACGTATCAATATCCATTATTATCATCGTTCAGTCTGCTTTAGTCTAATCGATGTTCCGTGTTGTGCGTGTGTATTGATTTCGGCAGGCCTGCCTCGGAGGGGGGGGGGGTTCTTCGGTCAGGAATGTGCTAATGTTCAACGAATAGAACCATCGGGATTTGTATATATATGTAACATTTTTTTAAATTTGAGCCTTTTTTAAATAAACCTTCTGACCAAGAACCTACGATATACCGCCACTCACCCGTGCCAGATAAAGTGTGGGTCGGGGAAAAGTAAGTTAATTCTCTTATTTAGAAATGACATCCAATTAGAACTGTTCAGATTTTAAAACTTAACGTTTTTGTTGTAAGAGAGATTATAAATGCTATTGTTCGACATAAGAAATTGCCTATTGTAAATGTCTACCATGCAAAGGAATTACACAATATTTATATAAAAAATCTAATGATTTTTTTTTTCAATCTTACTTTGTAAAGCTGTTCATTTTGAATAGTTTTTAGTGTTTTCACATATCAGATATCATCTGCCCACTTGTTATTGAAACAGATGGCCACTTCTCATCTTTATGAAACGTAAAAGCCTTTTGCATTTTTCCCGTCAGAGATCTTTCACTATATTTCACTATTCCTTCAGTAAGCGCGTTCTAATGAGAACCATATGCGGTGAAAAAAGTGTTAGTTCCTCAACCAACGTTGATCCACCAGTGATTGAGTAAAATTGCACAACTGTTCATATTTTAATATTAAAATTAATTAATGTTCATATTTTTAATTAAAGTTAAGTACAGGAAAGGCAGTTACAGAATAAAACAGCAATAAAATGGTGTTTACTAACAAACAAACAGGGTAAAAAATTAACATTTTTTATTCAGTTTAAAACAAAATATAAATCAATGTATATGTTGTATAAAATTTGTCAATCCCCATCCGTACAACGGGCCGAATTATGTCATTTGAAGCCCTTGTGGGATTGTGGTCACTTAGAGATCAAATTGCTGTCCACTCCCACAAGTGTAACGGTATCACTGCGTTGGACACCTGATTAAAAGTAACATATGGTGCACCTGAAATCTAAAAAGTATAGGCATACAGTTTCAAAATGTTCATCATGTAGAAACTTTCTTCAAAAACTTAAAAAGCAGTTCAACATTCAGTTGTTGTGCTTTTGTATTTTTTCTCTTTTTTCATCTATATATGAGACGCAGATATTTACTCGAACCAATACTATGAATACACTAAAATACACCAGCCAATAAAGTAAAAGCATGAAAAACGCATGCTTACAATAGGAGCGAGTGTTATCGATGGATAATGTACAATGGTATCGCTGCATAAACAGCTAAAAAATCTTTCACAAGGAGCACATTCACAAAGAGTTAAACTTAAATTAAAATTACTTTATCTAATTCTAAACCAAACTGGACCATAATCCATAAATGATATAAACGCAATTCTTAAAAGCAATTACCATAATGTAAATACTACAAGTTGCTAAATATCAAGACTACAGAGCATAAACTTTGACCATAAAAGATGTAGAGTCTTCTTCAACCCGCTCTTCCATTGGCTGAAAGAAAAATGGGTAGAAATGGTAGAGGTCAGTTACACAAGATAATATATCCTTACTTTACGATAAATGGCTACACTGTACAGTAAGAATGAGTTTGAAACTATAAAACAAAACTTTCGACCAAAAAGTTGGAGTTGGCTTTCAGAACGAAATTCTAGTCCATTTTGAAAGAAAATTAAGTAACAGTAGTTTACATTATTGCAATACTGCGTATTGTGTATAACATGAAACGTGTAATATGCCAGAGAGCACCCGTACAATCAGGGACATGATGATTTTATGCAGAAAGAAACTCATTCCCAATTCGATATTTTCTTTCACGAGTACCTGTTGGTCCCTCCGTCTGTGTTGGTGTCAAATCATTTTTTTTTCTCTCCCTCTGCTGCTTTCTTGCTGTACCTTGCTATAAGCTTAGCCATGAGGGCCCGATATCTAATGTCGAAGTGGCGCCGTTTTTTATCCTTTCCATTAATTTCCTGAAGCAAAAAGATGTTAGAATGCCTTAAAATATAAACAATGGCCGCGGCTAATTGACAGTGAACCTAGAGAACACGCAGGCAAGTCCTGGAAGCCATATGCAGAAGACACGGGTCAGTCTCAACAGATATAATGGTTCCATTCTCCCCGATCTATGCCTGGCTTTCTTAAGACAGTACGTGAGGGGGGGATTAATAGTTGCTATTTGACTGGGTATAGCCTCCATGCCGATATTCTGAAGGAAATCGAAATATTGGGGGTAGTACTAGCCGTCAATATATTAGCCGTGAGTGAAGAAAAATTACTATATGTTAACCTTGATATGACAGTAAAAGCCATGTGTATGATTCGAGATAGAACATCGCCCCTTTCAAATAGCATTATCTTTATTTATTTTCAATCATTTTAAATTGATTAAAGTCATAAAGCACCTTTTCACTGGGTCCCTTGCATTTCTTTCTGATAAAAAGAAAAAACAACCATTTGGGGCTGGGGATTAAGTTAAAGGGGATGGGGAGAGTAGATCCTTCCCCTATATACTCTAACCATAACCTTGTCCTGGCAACCTTCCATTCGATGTCTGCGTCGTCCTGTAAAGATATAGAATTAAGGAATTACAGCATGTTTGGTGTAGGAAGCAGGAAGTTGGTGCTTTAATTACGGAGATAATGTATAATACTGTTCCTCTTGGTTAACTATTATTATTATTATTATTATTATTATTATTATTATTATTATTATGTAAATCTATCCAGCTCTTGGATGTTCTTTTGGGTCTTTTCTGTCAGCTACCCCTGCAATTTAGAAACACAGCACTTATCGCAATATGTGAACTGTTCCAAGTTATTATTATTATTATTATTATTATTATTATTATTATTATTATGTTTATTGGAATATTTTATCAGGCAAAATGCATTATATATAAATATTCTACTCAACATCCATAACTTACATTGATGGCTTCAATAGAGGCCGTTTTACCCAAAAAAATTGATAGTACTTCTTTTATCATAATTTTAGTTACAGGGATTATATACCGTATTTTACTGCTCCGTTTCATTTATTATTATTATTATTATTATTATTATTATTATTATTATTATTATTATTAAATCGAATCTATTAGACAATATCCATTTATCCATTTCAACATCTCATAACTTACATTAATAGCTTCAAAAGAGATTGTCATCATGGCAATGAGCATATTCATCAGCATTATAACGATGACAATATGGAATATAGCCACCATGATGAATCCCACGATCTCCACAAACTCGTGCTTCATGTGGATTTTTACGGAACTGGAGTCACCCAAGCCAAAAATGGACCACACCAGTGTGCGAAATGTGTTGAAGAACCTGGAAAAACACGCGTGGGGCTTTATGAACAAATAAACAGGTTTCAACAGTTATAAGCTTAGGCAACGCTCTGCAGGCAATATAACAATATAACAACAATATAACCTGTACAAGTGAATGGGAAGAACCTGGAAAAACACGCGCGGGGCTTTATGAACAAATAAACAGGTTTCAACAGTTATAAGCTTAGACAACGCTCTGCAGGCAATATAACAATATAACAACAATATAACCTGTACAAGTGAATGGGAAGAACATGGAAAAACACGCGTGGGGCTTTATGAACAAATAAGCAGGTTTCAACAGTTAAGCTTAGACAGCGCTCTGCAGGTAATATAACAATATAACAACAATAATAGGCACACACATTAATTCAACTGTTCTCAACATAAAATGGTACCTTGAAAATTTTTTTAAACTCAAATGTTAAAATGAAATAATAATAGCAGCTGGTGTAACGCAACTGAGGGTCCGTGTAACAGAAAGTCCGCCCTCTATATGGTTATAATATTTAGGGTTATAGTCTCACCCAAGTGGGTCAAAATTTAAGGCGAGGCTCACCTGTACAAGTGAATGGGAAGCAGACTTCCTATCATAGGGTCTCTGTCACGTTACACCAGTATCATGAAATTTTAAGATTCTACAAATATACTAAGCATATGCCTAAGAGAATAATAATAATAAAGGAAATTCATGAGCCAATATACGGAGAGCGCTTTGTCCATAAGTACTAGGGGGAACCTATTTAGAAAGCATAGTGATTGTAAATAGTTACCCGTAAAATGCAGAATTAGTCTCCGACCCATCTGGGAGTGTTTGGCCCGCATAGAAGTGGTAGTGGTTGTGCAGTCCAACGGTGAAGGCTATGAACACAATTAGCAGCAAAGCAGCAAAGCGAAAGACATCTGTGATCATCTTGCCTAAAAGTTGTCAAGCCACGTTTTATTTAGAGCACTAATCAGTTACGCTACAATGAGAAAAAAGATTGACAGACACAAGGCGAATCTGATTTCAAAATTTCGCAACATTATAAGCAACTGTCGAGAGTTAAAGATGCATACAGAATCAATTTTTTGTCACAAAAACCAACCAAATGCCAGCATATAGTTTCAAGTATTATAAGTAAGAGAATTATCAAATGCATTGTTTAATTTTACCCGAAAATGATGTTTAAACGGATTTTTCTGCTAGCATTCTATGCTGTATGTCAATGGGGCAGAAATGTAGGTCACGGAAGTAGGTTAAATTTCCGACCAAAATTTGAAAAAAAAAAGAGCAGTCTAAAGCTCTTTTGTGGCTGATCGAGTGATTTATTCCCTTGGCATGTCAAATTTATTTGATTCGTATAAGAAACTAGTAGACGCGGGCTACATGCGTTACTGGGAATCCAAGCTCCACCGATGCTCAGTTTGTATGTACCTTTAAAGAAAAAAGCATACGATTTTATCAAACCGTGACCTCATTTGCCCTATTGCTTATCGTACACATGTTTATGCATGTACAGGTAGGTTCATTTGTAACAAACTCATTATTGCTTAAATCATTGCATGTGCACTTACCCAAAACAACTAGAAGTGGACCGACAGACTCAAAAGTCGGTAAAATGTACACCAGTCTTGAGAAACTAATGATGTTCGCTAACGCAAACAGAGCATCTGATATTATTTCTGGGTCATTTGGCTCCCATTCGAACCGGCCTGAAAAAGCAAAGGCTAAAATGATACACATATACACTATTTTATATAATTATGGATAGAATGTTAGAAGCAAGTAACATAGATTAAAAAAAAGAAAAAAAAAATCAGAGACTGACACTATTAAATGTGATACAAGATAGATCAGTTTAAAAACTACTACTACTACTACTACTATACTACTACTACTACTACTACTACTGGAAAATAAGAGCATCGACTAGAGATCGATCTTAACTATCACTTAAAAGTGTCTTGGGTGGACGAAGCTGAAACGTACTGCGCAGATAACACAATTAGAGCCATGCATAATGGAATAAATTCAGCCCAACCAACCTTTCTTGTAATAATATGTGTACGCTTTTGTTGTTTTTCGGTCACCACCAAGTGCAGCTTGCCTTGTCTTGACAATTGAAAATATATGGCAGACGAACGAGGCAAAATAGAAGAAAATCAAGAGGATATCCAGAATGTTGAAGGCGCTGTGGAAGTAACGCATCCCCTGGCGACGCAACTGCTTCATCTCAGCCCCAAAATAACCTATAAAATAAAATATTTTATTACGATACTTGTATTAAAGAAATGCAATGGGCACAAGTGTGTAGGTTAGGATCGCTTAAAAGAAATATGAGGTTTTTATTCAGAGGTTACTCATGACATAATGTATATAGCAAGAAAGCATTAGTAATTTTAAACATACTTAAATTGTTGAAATTTTAGCACCACTTTGATAGACTAATACAATCATGTATGTATTTTAAGGAAATTGTCACCCTTCACCCAAAATTCCCTATTTACTGTCTTACATTATTTTGGGTAATAGATATATCTTCAGCGTCCATTGACGAAATTAATTAACATTACACATGTCATCTTACAGGCGACGTCATAATTGCGATTTTGGGATAAAAACTCTTTTTCATATTTCTCTTTTACCTGGGCACCCTCGATCACCGTTGCAACGCTGATTTAATGACACCAGCGCTTTTTCTTAAAAGTCTTAATTTAGGGCGCATTCCCATAGATTTTAGATCGATCTATCCCCGTGGGGAGTCTAACTAGATTATTATCAGATAATCCGGCTTAAATGTCCGTCCCTCATACTACAAGCTGTAAGGGGGTAATTTACTTTCGTGCCCGCTCGGCTGACAGCTATTTAGCGTGAACCCCCAGGGAGTTAGGTCGATCTAGATGGATCGATCTAATCTCTGGGAATGGGGTCTTAGATTTTATTGTTGATAAAGCAAAATTATGACTTTGTTTAATGTAAATCCGTAATTTGGGGCTCATAACTTTGTAACAAAAACATTTAAACCAATATGATGGGTCGAGATTGTAGCCCATACACTCACGGTCAATTCCGTTACATTTCTTGATAAAATCATGTTCAGGGGTGAAATTACGCCTCTACCGATTGCTATCTCACATCAAAATATAATTTTGCTCAATTGACAATTAATGCTTCGAGTTTCCTATGCTTATTCATTTCACAGAAAAAATATAAATTTTTCAAATCATCACAGAGATAGATGTATTATTGAATAATTAGATTCAGGGAAAAAAAAAACATTTTCGATATCTGGATGATAATGAAGGGTTACAATACCCTTAATTTTGTATAGAAAAAAGTTGGTACATATTGATATATTGACACCTTGCCAATTGTTGGAATAACTTTCAATGCATTTGTACCTTACCTATTACGTAGATATATATTGCATACTCGGACCATCGGAAATCTGTGGAATGGGCGACGTTCGTTTTATCATGAGGAAAAAAGTACATGGTCAGGATCAGAAGAAATGTGAAATAGAAGAGACTTCCAGTGTAGAACTTGACACAAGGGGTCTTCAAGAACATGTTGTTCCACTTGATAAGTTTACTCTACAAAAAGAAAGAATTAAGCTGCAATCAGAACAGATAATCCGCAGACTATAGAACGCATTCAGAACAGCGGACTAACTTATCTGCGGAACAAATATGACCGACCCACTTGAATGCTTGTTGCGTAATCCCCGCCGGGTACCTATTTAGTCTCTAGTTTTTGAATGGGTCGCCTTATTTGATCCGCCGATGAGTTAATCCGCTGTTCTCAATGTGCTTTAACAACATGTAGTTAGCTTCCATGTCAAATATGGCTGACCCCACTTTGAAGCAAGGCCGTACGACCCCTAATGACCTCCAGGCCTACCACACGTGCCATCCCTACACGGGGCTGGCAATTAAATTTCGGAGCCTTTTTAAGTTAGCTTTTATTGCTACTGTTACGGTAGATAATATATGCCTTGAGTACACTGTTCGATGTTAAAGATCAAAAGGAATTATTAAAGCATTTCTCGACCAAATATATGAAAATCAATCAGTCAAACATACCTTTTTCTCCAATGTGTCAAAGGCCCCGAACAGAATGTAAATCAGGAACAGCATAATCCAAATTGGCAACGCCAGCACGATTAAGATCGTCTTCAGAAAATTGTGTGTGGTCCGCATTCGGCGGTTTATATTCGGATCCATGCCATAAAACTGCATACTTAAGTGCCTTTGGACGTATGGGTGGGCTACAATCTGAAATACGGTTTTAAAGAAGTGACTTTGTACTCAACTGCCTTTACAGTTGCTAGCTTGTTTATTCTCATAAATAAGCGAAAAAGTTCATAAGCTCAGAAGTTGGATCATGTATGACAGTTATTTAACACAAAACGAAAAGAAGTTTAGCTTGCGGCCAACCTGAACGTAAGCCAGTACGCCTTCTTCAGACTGACTCGAGTTACTACTATGATAGACAATGCAACGCATTATGCAAGTGGCAATTTATTTTTTGGTGGGGGAAAAGCTATAATCGTGACTATAGCTCATCCTACATTGTACCTTCTTGGGTCCTTCATCCATAACTTCCCGCACTAACGCTAATTCTGAACACCCATTGGCTGATTTATCCAGGAGCAAGGACAGCTCATCTCGCCCTCGGACCAGGTCCAGCATCTCCCAGGCAAACATCTCGCATTTCTTGGTCAGTTCAAGGTATTCTGACTGTGTGAAAGGGAAAAATTTGCATAATCATAGTGACACAGAATAAGTTATGGTCACGACTGCCAAACACAAACTCCGTTTCTGTGTGTAAGACGGAAGGAGGCGTGAGTGCATGTGCGCGTGATCACATTTTACCAATTTGAAGTTCACCTACTTATCTTTATCATTTAAAGATTAGCGCTTTGAAACCTCAGAAAGCCCTCCGATTCCCGCATGACACATAATTTTGATACCCACATACAGCAATGCATATCATGCGAGCGTGGATTTCCAGTACTCATTTACATGTATTGGTAACCCATTTTCACTAGTTTCCTACAAGACTCAAATATGATTGTCAAGACAAAGGATGAACCGAGTTAATCACTCAACCAGCCATAGAAGAGCTTTAAAACCGCACTTTTTTTTCAAATGTTTTGTCGTAAACTGACAAATATATCCGAGTCTTACGTGCTTCTATACAGCAAGTAAGCAGATGCTATCCGTTCAAATCTCATTTTAATGGTCAAATGAAAGGATGCCACTTGGTATTTCTACAAGTTATACAACAAGCATTTGAAACTACCCCCGGTATATCGTGGTATTTGGTCGGTATTTGAAACAAATACTACAAATTATCTTTAAACTAGCAAACGGTTCCATGTATCTTTACTATCCGCCATTATTAAATAATTTCACAAATCCACATTCCTCTCCTTTAATATGCATTTTAATCATTCATTCTTAACCATTTATTTCACAAAGTACCTTGAATTCTTTATCCTGTTCCGCCATGGTGAAAAGCTTTTTCCTCAGCTCCAGAGCCGTCTTTACAGGGTTTTCCTGCGTGAGAAGATAGGCAGATGACGTCATAGCCCTATACGCGTTCACACGATAAAGCGCGTGATTCAGCGTGTCGCTTCGGTCGAGATAACAGTTGCAGAAATAATCGTGAGGGTCGGCGATTTTCAACTGCGCCTCCTCCTTCAGTAATAGGCAAACTTGGAAGTCGTTTTTTATCGCTGCCTGTAGCATTGGGTTGTAGTTAACATCCTTCTCTGAGAAAGATAACCACTGCTTTAGTGCTCGCTTGATCTCGTCCATGTTCGTCCCGTCGACTATCGCCCTCCGAAGGGTTTCTCTACTGATCATTGCCGCCAACGATTTGCCCGCTACAGGCTGGTGGAAAGGTTGCAGCGATCCTTCACCATCAGAACTTGAGGACGAAGCACAGCCACAACAGAGGGCAAATCCTGAAATGAATGTTGTTGTTTTTAGCTTTGGAGAGTCGTTTGTGCAGCAAACGAGGACGCATATAAAATTAAGTTACAGAGGGATGCTTGGTATTTGGTATATGGTGTTCAATTTAGTGTATTTGGTGTTCACTTATTCTACATCAAAGCGGGCTTTTCTTTGCAACCCGAGTCACCTGACTGGAATTTAGGCCGATTAAAGCACAAAATGCACACAAAGTGAAAATGCCTTATGAAGACCCGTTTGGACTTAAACGAAGGGACAATATATTAATTTGACAGAGAGCAAGAGAGAGAAAGAGAGAAAGAGTTTTTGAATTGCACGTGTACCTGTAGATGGTTATCGAAAACTGAAATAAAACGAAACTTGACCATCATATTGGTAATAACCTTACTTACTCTCTTCCTTTATCTCTCTGGGATAGTGATGTCCTGGTTCTATATTGCCGTACGTCCCCCCGTTGCTAAGAGTGGCGGATATGTCCTTGGGTAACCTACTCTGAGGAGCGGTGTTGGTGAGTGGGATATAGTCTGGCTCGTCCACGTTCTCTTCCGCCGAGGGCTGGTCTGAGGGCTTCGACGTTGCAGTCTGGTTGTTTGAACTCTGTAACCGGCCTTGGCTAGATGGTGGTGGCGGCGGCGGCGGTGGCGGTGGTGGTGGTGGTGACGGTGATGGAGGGGCATGGTTAAGAGCAGAAGTTGGTTTTGAAGTCGAGGCAGGGGTGGTTCCGTTGGCCATTTTTGCTGTGTCATCACGAGGAGAGGAAGGGTGTGGCGTACCGTCTGCGTCTCCCCGTCCGCTTCCTATACTACTGCTGCTGAGGCTGGCATTGTTAGATGGTGACAGAAGAGAGGCACTGGCGTTTTCATGTCCTGGAGACTGCAAAGGGGAATCTGACGGGTCATTCCCTATGTCAAAGTTGGGCAAATTCGACGATTTCGCGGTTGGAATGTGACCGTTGACTCTCGGTTTTGGAGCGTCGGTGTCTGCAAAGTAAATATTATGGAAATTGCTTATAGCAGCGTTTTCGTTTGGTGGCTGGTTAGTCCCCTGTCCCTCTGCAACGATAGGGCAGCTGATTTTGTTCTCACTGTCCTGTGTGACTTTAACATCTCGTGATGGAGCCAGTCTCGCCTTATATCTGGTTTGCACACGTGTCAGCCTCATTTCTCCCAGTTCCACCGCCTCGACATCTTTATTTCTTTTTCTCTTTTTGGGCTCTTTTTTTAACTTAAAAGGCCATTTTTTCCACTGGCCGACCTCCTTTCTATCCGAGTCGCCGTTGCTGGAAGAGTTGGACGAAGTCGATGTGCTCTCTTTGTTTCTGTCGCATTCCTCTTCTGACTCTGAGCTCTGCTGCAACGTGTCCGTGTTTTCCCGGATGGAACAATCGATTTCCGACAGCACCAGGTCTAAATTTTGTGCAAAGCCACTGGGGCGCTTTCTATTCGCCATGTAAAATATCTGAAAAATGTATCCTAGATTTATTTGATTATCAAGTGTTAAAAAACCTCGCGTGTTGTGTCTTAGTCTAGGTACATGTACATGTATGTCCTAAGAAAGACTTACGGTAGTCTAGAGATCTCATCACTGTGAGAGAAAACATTATTCAAATATACTTGTGTAAGCATGTTCAAATATCATTTTTTGGAAATAATGAAATGAAAGCATGTGGTATTTTCGGGTTGTCTTGCTTGTAGAGTTTAACGGCAATAATTCAGGCACTCGCTTAATATGCATTTTAATAACCCGGTGTCAACTGCCTCAATCTTAAGCATATTTCAATCCTTTTCTAACCAATCAAGGTGACAGCCCAGTGTGATTACAGTGACCTACTCAGACAGGTACCCGCACAGTTTAATGTGTATATTTCAGTACTGGACACAAATTACACGTATTGAATACCACCGAAGAGTACTCTATTTAAAAGGTATGAACAATGAAACGTAGCCCTAGCTGCACTTAGGCCACACTTTTTTATTTTTATGGATGACATCCTCTGGGGACCCCAAAATCGGTGCGAGAGGGCGAAAAAAAAAAAAAAACAGTAAAAAAAAAAAAAAATGCCTAAGAAAAGTTATGTTTTCAGTACACAGCTGGAAACACTAATTTACCACAGAAACACGTATCAAACTAACAACATGTCTTTATCCATGCTCTCAAAATATTAAAGCATTGTGATTGGGCCTACTTCGTAGAAAGGTAAAAAGTCATGAATATATATGCTGCATTACCAAATCTATGTAAGGTTATTTCATGCATTCTGTTGGTATAGCAATCAATAAAACAAATATCAAATAAACAGCGTGTCTTTATTTGTACTCTCAGAAAATTAAAGCATTGTAATCACTTCACAGAATTGTTAAAAAAAATGAAGCAAAGATAGGCCTATGCTTCCTACTAGCAAATCTAAAAAAGGTAATTTCGGTCGATGCCATTTTGTCTACTTCGACTCACACGTAGCAGCCAACTATCGGGTGGCCTGTCCGACCTTCAGTCCACCAAATACCACGACGCTCTTGTCGACCCTTTTTTCGCTACAAAAAAAAAAAAAAAAAACCCTGGTATATGTGCTGCTTTGGACAGAATGTCACTGAAATTTTCCGGGCGATGATCGCTGGCCGCGGCCAGCCTTTCGTATAATTGTAAAAGGGTGATATCTCCATGTCCAATATCAATGGCAAACCAATCCAAAACGACGGCCCCCGTTCTATTTATGACTTTAATTGTCGTGTATTTTGAAATTAATGCTAGAGATGAATTTGACGGCAAAGCGACCATATTTCCACGTGGTGATAATGCGCATGCGCAAAAAGCTCATTTTCCGCACTCGGAGTTACTCGGATGTCTCCGCAGTCGACAATGACAGTATGGAACTTGCGGAATTAGCCGAGGATTGCCGATTGCATTTTCCGACGATGTTTGCGACAACCGATTTCTTGGGGGGGGGGATTTTTTTTTTTTTTTTTTTGAGAACGGACGAAAATCGGTGCGCGCGCAGGATGTCATCCATAAAATTAAAAAAGTGTGGCCTAAATACATATAGCATTGAGAGTACATGCGGAGTTGTTGTTTCGTTACTATCTAGCCGTCAATAAATATACTTGAAAACACTGCATTTCTAAAACACTGCACGTCTAAAAAAAACTTATTTTGCCCAGGCCTGTCCGAGCACAGTCTGACCACCGTTATATTTAGGTTGCCTCAGGTTTCGGCCTTACCAGAACAAGGTAAGGTTGAAAACTGAGGCAAATATTCAGACCACATAGGCTTACTGCCAATACTTTATCATGGGCAACTTTCTACACCAATGTCCAGCTGGGTATTGACGTCAGTTCTCTGCAGAAATTCTCGCTAATTCAGTGACGCGGTCGTGGGCAAAAGCATCGAAATACTTTACGCAATGACTGTGAATATCTCTAAGCACTCACCGGATAGTTTTCTGTCAGAATGGAAAAGAGAACGATTCATTTTATGTAACCCTCTTATATACAGGTTCAGCTATGTTCACGTGGGCCAATCAGAGTGAGTTATACAGTGAACAGTTTTACCTGCAAGTTACCAATCAGAAAAGATCGTGCAAATACTATTTGGTAATACATGTCTTATATAGTTTATACCGAGAAATGGCACGAATAAATAGATATAGAGGTACATTAGTATTAAATAAATAATAAACGTTTGCTTTATTTAAAAAAACACAGGGCCGTAGCCTCCGGGGGGGGAGGGGGGGCAGCTGCCCCCCCCCTGGGATTTGAGGTCAAAAAAAAAAAAAAAAAACAATTGCAGAGGTAAAAAAAAAATTGCAAAGTTGGTATCAATTCTGTTAGAAAATGCACTCATGGCCACTAGACAATCATTCAACAATCTGTTTACAAAGGTGTACTGTTTTTAGCCAACTCAGTTCATGCCAGAAAGCTCACCCTCCCTTAGGGAGCTATCCCCCAAGCTGTTATCAGGTTATTGTTTATTTCCCTGCACTTCGTAGGATCTTTACAATCTTCCTTGCAACACCAGTGGGCAGTGTTGCATGCGAGAGATCATTTTCAGCCCTCCGTCGTCTGAAACTGTGGACACGCACTTGTAGCATGGCAGAGGCACACCTTAGCGGATTGGCTCTCTTGCTTGTCCACAGAGGAAGAAACGTTATTCCTAATCCTGAGACAATCTACGAAATGAAGTCCAATGGGCGTGTTGTGTTGAAAAAATGACTGTACTTATGGCAAAATGAACCCACAATTTCTTACTTCTGATTGAGCAATAAATAACAGTTAAAATGCACCAGAATGCAGTATTATACATACAGTTTTTAAAAATTTTCCACACCGTGGGAGGGGGAAACCCCCTACCACACCCTCCCCCCTTGGGGGCTTCGCCCCCTCGTGTCCGCTTACTGCCCCCCCTCGGATTTTGCTCAGGCTACGGCCCTGAAACAACAAAGGCTTTCATAGTTTTTCTTCATTTATTGTACTATGAGTATTTTTCTTCTATAAATCACACAATTTTACATGTGTTAAGGCATCCTTTTGGCGTACTCCCCCCAAGTCCACAATATGTATGAGTCTGTTTTGCCCGATATTTTTAACAATATAAGGTAACACCCAAGCCATCTCTTCTTTTCCTCCTTTGCGATTTTTTTTTTATTTCACGTCCTATTCTACTGTTCTCTTATGCATTTTTTTAACCTTATACCTTAGGGAAAAATCGCTTTATGCGAAACGCGGAATCTGCGTTCTTAGCTTAATTTACACCGTATGGTACGGTACGGTTTACACTGGCAGAAATTGAAAATAACATCGAACTCGATGGGAATTTGCTGTTAAATAGTATGGACTGAGGATATAAGACAAATCAATGCTATTGTGGGTCTTTGACGCTTAAAAACAACAAAAACTACTTGTAAGTGTAATGATCACGGAATTTTGAACACATATTAGACATTAAAGAAACAACACACATTTTGCTACAAGTAATGTGAAAGGTGGATGGGGGGGGGGGGGGGTAAGGTCATGTCAAAGGTAGGTCTCGAACCCAATGGTGTTACAGATAGATTAACAAATATCGTACGGGGTTGCACGCTAACCACTTCACAGACGAGCTGAAGATGCAACCTGTTTGTTTTTTTTGTCTTACACATATCTCACCGGAAAGAAATCCATATACAAGCGTATCATTTAACAGTATTATTGCATAAGGATAAGACTCTCAAATGACCGGACTAACATTACTGTCATACCGGAACAGCAGTGCGCATGACATTGGTAGGACTATACAGGGACGACGGCCTCTCCGTGATGAAATCATGCAGTGGAACCGCAGCTGACAGCATTAGAAAGGATCTAGTCAAGCTCTTCCAAAAGTATGGGCTTACTATCACTGCATCTACCAACAATAGAGCAGTTCACTTCCTTGATGTAAATCTAGCGTTAGAATCCGGGACACACAAGTCGTTCGTCAAGCCGAACGCCCAGCCGATTTATGTTCACAAAACCTCGAATCTCCCCATGCAATCATAGGAAACACACCTAAGGTCACCGGTGAAAGATTGCAGTCTCCTTCATCTAGCCGGGTAATAGCAGAAGAATCTGCAAACGTGTACAGAACGGCGCTTGAAACGGCGGGGTACACTGGAAGGTCGGCGAGCAATGTCTTTAAACCATGCGATTCTCGCTCCATTGAAAAGAAAAGTCGCTACAGAGGAGTGATATGGTATAACCCACCTTACTCAAAAATCGTTAGAACGGAAACTGGTCATATCTTCCTCCGGTTGCTAGACAACCATTTCCCCGGTGGAAGCAGAATCAAACGAATATTCAGCAGACCCACAGTAAAATATATTACAGTTGTATGAAGAGCATGCAGCAGATTATTCAGGGTCATAATAACAAAATACTCAAAGTTATGCCAGTAAGTACTCAATATAAAAAAATGCAATTGTCGATTTCCTAAACAAGTGTCCTACAAAAAAAAAAAAAAAAAAAAAAAAAAAAAAAAAAAAAAAAAAGTATGAAGTATAAGCCTTTGCGGTGGGTACAGTGCCGCCGGAATGTCCCCTTACCAAATGGCCGTATGGTTTCTCAACCCTGCCCCATATGGTCGAACAATAGAGGCCGTATGATAATTACAGGGTAGGGGAATCCCCAAGCAATCCTTATCGGACACCCAAATTAGTCGGTTCAACGAACACGGTCTGCCCCTTCTTAATTGCCTCACTTAAGGTTTCTATTATAGCTGATGCAAAGAGACTGCTATCGACACGAGCAAACAATACCGGGTTATGTATCAACTGCAACAGAAGACTCGAGTAAAGGCAAGTCGAATATTAGAACAAAACTCTGAAGAACAAATCAGGCTTAGTTTTAAAACACGTATAACAATTTTATTTGATGATAGTAAGTCACGATCAACAAAAGCGTAGTTAAAATGGAAAATTATAAATAGCTAATACATCAAATAAATATCAATGTCTCATTACCTTTATTACATGTGTTGCTAGTTTAGTAGCCTGATGCACGACCTTCTCTTCGTCGTATTTCTTTAACACATAGTAAATGGCTTGTCGCGACACTTTATGGTCTTCATTTTCCATTTGTGCGGTTATGTTTTTAATTCGCACCCCTTGTTCTCGGAGGGCGATGATACGCAGACGCACGTAATCGCTAAGAGGCATCTTGGAATTGTGGAAAACCTGAGTGTCGATTTATACCGTTCACTTGGCAGGTGGCAGGTGACACGATGGCACAGAAATCAGTGACATAAACATGTCATATTATACAAAATATTTATTGGCCATTTAGGAAGACCAGATACACAAACAATCCTGTTGACACGTGTGAGTTGATTTAGAATTATGTGCAATTGATTAGTTTGGATTGAAGAGCGTCATCGCAATGTTAACATTAATTTTAGACGACGCGTGTCACACAGTAGTGATTATGTAATAGTCAGGGCTTAATCACTGTGTTTACCCAGCATGAATAAAGCTAACCTGAACTGATTGTTAATTAATGTGAAATGACACGTGCCAACCAGTGAAGTTAGCCCGAGAGATTGTAATCCAGCTTTATAAATTAATTTCTTTCGATGCTTTTTGTCCTACAGAATCAAGGAATCAGTCTTTCGGCCGGCCACCCGTCGCCTAGTCAAATAAAGAAATATTCGAAATTCGACAACGGGCCAGTTCCCCAGGCAACTTTTGCGTTCAGTTGATGGGAAGGTTGTTTACGATTGATGAACGAATACGAAAGGACAGAAATGTTACGGGTGTAGATGGGAGAGATCCTATATGCAAATATAGACAGAACTATATTAAAGATATGGCTAACAAAATATTTATCACTGAAACAACTGACAAGTCTTTTTGGAAAAAATGCATTTCGTCTATGAACAAAGCTAATAGAAATATAAGGACATACTATAAAAATAAATTTCAATCTTGTTAATAATATATATATATATATAGCAAAGACAGTTTGAAGCCTAATAAATCAGTGTATTACATGTTCAAGTACGAGTAGTGTTTTATTAGAACTTTAATAAATTCATAAATTCATTTATTAAACTCATCAATTCATAGCTACAATGTACACGAAAATTGCTGTCACCACCGAATCTTTTTGGTAAAGCAACTTTTAAAAATCACTGTTGGCAAGTTCTTATACTTAAAATCTCCGTATCAGAGTAGAGTGATCAAAGTAGAGTGAAGCCACCGCGCAGTAAAGGTCAATTAACGCTTGGACGAACACTTAATTGCGACCACGCTCACCTTCGATCTTTATCTCAGCGAGCTAGGGTTAGGCTCTTTTGTTAGCAGAAAGTTTGTCACGATAATTGCACGACGGGCAGGGTATGGAACTATTGCTAACAGAAACCAAACAGCGTATGGATGACAATGTTATTTCCATAGTTACCGAGCCAGGCCGTCCGTACAACCCGCAGCGACCCGGAGGGTAAGTAAGGGGACATTCCGGCGGCACTGTAATACAATTTAAGATATAACAACCACACTAACTCATTTAGGGACAAAACGTATGTAGAAACTGAGTTATTTAAATATATTGGGAAAAAACAGCTATGCAACTTTTTCCTGGACGAAAAACTGCTAATTATGATAACACCAGATAAAGAACTGAACTTTTTACCATGTGTCGTCACAAGGTGACGTAGTTGCCACGGGGTGCGACGTAATCGTCGTCACGCCGAGTAAATAAACGGTTAATACATCACTATATAACCCAAGAGAATAACTACAAGGTTTTATGTCTATTTATAATGCCTAATTGCAATGCCTTTAAATGTCAATGTCGCCTGAATGTTGTACAATGTGTTAGGTGTGCACCAGTCAGAATCATTGTCTTTGCACTCAGTCCGTTTTTTAACTTCATGCAGAATGCATTTCTCAATTAGTCATGATAATATAAAGGCATCTGAGATAACGTCCGATGTGTTAAATAAGCATTGGACATGTTTCGTTATTTATACGGGATACCTGAATATGAAAAACATACATACTACATACCGGTACATGTGTCAGGTATATTTACAGTGTGTATTTTAATCCCCACTCCTCTGTAGCTGTCCTATGAACCTACTACTATAATCGTATTCTTGATAACGATAGACATGTAGGCCTATTACGTTGATATGTTTACCTGTACATAGGTATAACGAATATCTAATATTCAACACACCTTATTCAGTCCTTTATATTACAGCTATCGCTGTATAAGGCAATAGCCGACAGTGAGTTGTCATAAAGAAAAAGAACATTTTTAAATAAAATAATTTTATAAAAGCAAAGCCTTTGTTAAGCCTCTTTTCTGGTCCTCAAATCAAATTCGGTCCCTTGGTTCTTAGCTCTTTACAAGAGGCTCTCTTCTGGTCCTACACCTGCAAATGTCCATCATTACGTGTACAAACGTGTTCCCCAAACGTGTCCTTAGCTGGCATTCTTTTGGGCCCCAAACTTTTTCTGTGGTATAGTCTTCATTTGCAAACCTGCCAGTATGATGTTCAGGGGAGGGGGGGGGAGGGTAATTGCAGTTTAAATTTGTAGTTTACCAACCCAATTAACGCTCATTTGGTTGCTTCGCAAGATCAACAGGCTAATTGGGTGATATTTCACAGCATAAATTGAAGGAGATGAATTGCAGAGTAACCTTGTGTCCCAAGGATACTGCTTATAATTATTTTTCATTTCATGCTTCCACCCCACCCGAGCACTTGTAATTGATACTCTGTTTCTTGATTAATGTGAGAGATCCGAAAGATGAAAAGAGCGCGCAGACTTGCTTTTGGCATCTCAGGCCACAAAAAATATGGCTTCACAGGGCAGTGAGTTGAACACGAGAAATATCCCTCTCTGTCAAAACTCGGAGCATACATGCTCACCCTGCTTCTTTTATGTCCTTATAACAATTTTGTATTCAAACATCTAAAAAAATGATATTTGAAAAAAAAAAATATTGTAGGGTTTTACAAGTATCACTACTTTGCACAATTGCTATTATATGGCGCAGAGTACAGGTTCTAAACAAGTATACTTGCAAACAGTAAAGATTGTTTGGTATTAATAAAAATATAAATGTTTTAACATCATTAATCATAAATCACTCTGCCGATTAACTGGCTACCGGTTATTGCCAAGATGTGTTTAGTTTATAACACTCTCCTCTAGTTCGGGATATTTACAGAAATGTGTGAACATGTTATTAATTCGAGAAAGGGTATTTTATAGTGTTTGTGAATGTTAAAAAAGAAATTACCAAAAATATATAGATTTCCATATTGAAAAGACATGTTCCACTCTTCTCCCCCTCTCCTGATTTCCTGGCTCGAGGGGCTATATGTTTGTCCTAAGCTCTTGAATGAGCTTGACATAAACCAGATGTGCAGATAGTGAGATTTTATTGCCCGAGCCAGACTACCGACATGCCAATCTTTTAGGTTGAAATAAGTGTGGGCGGGGTGGGGGTGGGGGCTGGAGTTATGTATCTTCTTAACCGACCAAGCTAGATAATCACGAAACACGATAAAGTATATCAAAAGAAAAGCTTAACTTGAAATATTTTTTTCATTTCAGATCGTTATTTCAAAACATAATGGTTGCATAAGAGATAAAAGGCGCAAAATAGACTATACGGTTTGGTAAAAAGCCTTCGAACAATTAAATTAGATGTTCACGTTGAATAATTTTGTTTTGCCTTGGATTGGCTCTATGGCCCACCAGCAATATTAAAAAATCTTTATCTACGTGTATGTGATATATATGTAAACATTCGCTGTTAATCAGTTCTGCATTCGGTTAGCTGTGTCATATTGTAGGACTTTGTCTGTTTACATTGAACCTACAGTTTTAATAGTCCGATACGTGCCATTGGCTGTCTCTCTTTTGGTCTCTAAATTATTTTCTTTGGTATATAGTTTTTATTCGGTAACATGCTGATATGGCGTTCAGCGGGGTGGGGTGTGGATTATTAAAACCCTTTTTTTGTTGGTTTAAACGGCCATGTGAAATATCCGCGAGATCGACGGGTAAGGTGATACTTGTCGGCATGAACTGAAAAAAATAAATTGATATTGCAGGGTATTCCCTAGTATACTGCTTATAATTCGCTATTCTCTTATGCTCCCCCTCCCACCCTGACCTCTTGTAATAAATACTCATTTCTTTAATATGAAAGATATGAGAGCGTAAATTAACTTATCTCAGCTGTACTCCAGGGAATCATTCCTTAAGAAAGTGAACGTTTGAGTCACGTTACCGACGCTCACGTTTTACATAACGTCTTTATTAGTGTTTCATATCACTTTTAATAACTGTTGGCTGCTTTCCCGGTTAGAGGTTTCATGTACAATAGCATAAACCAGAGAAAATAATGGAACATGCCATATATTTATGCCGATATTAAAGTAAATATGTGTGGCTCACATTTTCACTTTTTTTTAAAGTTTTTTAACATTGAACATAATATTTTGGGTTAGAGTATCTATATCTAGCTGTAGCGGTGTTTTAAAGGTTCATAAAGTTAACAGGTTTGAGAAGCACCATCATGACAGTGAGTGAGGACACCCCCCCCCCCCCCCCCAACAGACACACAATCACCCACGAATTATAATATCCTGACGCAGAGCACGACATATAAAGATTATAGTAGTAGTACATGTATTAAGCATCCTAAAGGAAGTCACGCAGCAAAACTATCGTGTTCTTTATAAAATGTGAGAATACATTATAGCCATACAATACAAATTTAAATAATTGAAATGCATTTCTTTCTAACATTTAGCTTACATACGTTTTTTGGTAGCCTCTGAAAGTTTTAAAACTGAAAAATTGGAGAACATAACAGAGTCAGCTAAGGACACGTTTGTGGAACACGTTTGAACACGTCATGATGGACATTTACAGGTGTAAGACCAGAACAGAACTTCTTGTAAACAGTTTAGAACCAAGGGACCGAATTTGATTTGAGGACCAGAAGAGAGGCTTTACAAACGTTCTCATATTAACATCTTTGGTCAAAACGATTTATTTTCAATAATTATCATAAAGCTAGGGAAAGATAAGAATAAAATCTTATATCACTGTGGAGAGATAAGAATAAAATACTATAAAGTGCTTTTGAATACAATGAATTTTGGTCTTGATGACTAGAATTGACTTTGAGTCATTTGAGAGTATATAACTTGTTAACAAGGCGAGCAACTCGCAAATCGGTTTTATCCAAATACAAGAAATCAGCAATGCTATCCCTCCTCATTTGAGTGCCTATTAACGACACGCCGTTGCATACTTTCGATTTGGTTTTTCTGTGAAGGTTTAATCAGTTCGTTGAAAAACGTTGCTTAATTTGGAGTATGATAAAATATCGGCGTACGTGTGTGGGAGCATGTCATTATATACAGGGTATCCCGAAATGTACTCACTATTTGACCGCCCATTATTCATGCATTTTAGTTTTGATATAGCCGTCGTTCATATTCAAACACCAAACAGTCTGGATCGATCCAACTCTGTACGTGTTTCTCCTTAAAGTGCATTCAGTGTAATCAGCTTATTTGTCTGACACACCTCCCTGAGTAGATAGTTAATGAGATACCCAGCAGGCACAGTTGCGTTGGATCAACGTTGAAAACATGTTGATACGTTGAATTGCCGTTGATCTACCTAAATTTAAAGTTAAATCAACGTTGATCCAGCCACGTCGAAACACCGTCATAATGTGACGTTGACACAACGTTGTATTTTGGTCAATGAAACAACCTTGCAGTTATGGATTGCAATTTAAAATATTAATTATTGAAAACGTTTATAAATACTGTAACTAAATCTATCAATATAATAACAAAAGGGTTTTAAAAGTCAAAATGACAGTTGTTTTGTGTCTTTAGTTAACTAGTGGATTTTCTTAACTTGTTATTCAGGAATACATTCCAATAAACTAAAATACTTGCAACGTCAGCTTACATTAGGTTACATTAGGTGACTTTGTTATATATATATATATATATATATATATATATATATATATATATATATATATATATATATATATATATTCTAGCTTGAAAGTTAACAATCAGCTTACATGGTAACTGAACTCACTATAAAATGTACCAATCCCAGTATTTTAATAGGTTAAACATCAGAAATGGATTCTACAACCCCTAAAACATAGGAAAAGACATATGACGCACTATAGTACCTTTAATTGTTGTTGATGAAACTCAAGGTAGGTCGTTTTGGCTGCCATTTTGAAAATTGTAATTTTACCGACCTAAATGATTGTTGTAGAAATAAATAATTGTCATATTTGTGTTCAGCATCGAATGTCGCTTCAGAAAGCAACTGTTATGAATTTTTTTGAGATTTACTCTACCCTAGTTATAGGGACTTGTTAAATGCTTACTGATACCGAAATAGGTCAAGTAGGTTGTAACCTGTGGGTAAAAGACGAAAAGAGAAAGCAGGCGTCAGCTTCAGGGATACACGTCTTTACGAACACTGTGAAGAGACACGTTTTTTGCACTTAAAGCACGACAAGGTTCACTTGACTCGCCTCACTCATTTGTAGTATAGCACGAAGGGTAAGTCATTTTCAGCGCATTATCTCCAGATTTCAATGCTTACGTCTCTGACATTTTTTTTCTTTTTAACCACAGCGAGGCCGGGCTTGATAACAGGATAATTTTTTGTATGAGCCTTCCATACCAAATAGTTTGCAAGAAACTGTTTGCAGGTTGTTGCAAGAAAATCCACAGTTAATTGTTGCAAATTTGCAGGAAGATTAAAAACCTTCAAGTAGTTTGCACGAAAGCTACCAATTTCTGGCGAATTTACAGCCAATTTTCAAGAAAACCTTCTTTTTCATTTACACATGTTTGCAGGAAGTTTGCAAGAAACTTCTCATCAATATAAAATTTTGCGAGAAGATTGCAAGAAGACTATACATCGTTGCAAATTTACATGAAGGTTTGCTGAAAGTTTGCAAGAAACTTTTATTTATGAACATAGTTAATTTACAAAGTTTTTTGTCACATTTGCAGCAAAATTTGTAAATTAATTTTCGCATAAATGTTGGCTTGATATTTGCAAGAAAGTCCATACCTTTTGCCACTTTACAGCTGGTATTACCATGTTTGCACTTACTTTTGATGTTTAGGAAGTCCCGTTATATATACAAAATATTTTTATTAAGTTAATATGAAATCTCTCTTGTGAGTTTGGGAAAGAATAATTTTCATTTTTGGTAAAATTGAATTAATTTGTAAAGAATTACAGTATACATACACTGTGACTATATATCGCATATTAACACCATAAAAGTACTTATGGCTCGGTGTGTAGTTTTGCTAAAAAGGACCCAGTCCAAGGAGGTGGGGTCCCCTTAACTTATTACACAGCATTTTGGTTTGCCACTTACATCATGAGTGCTGTTCTTCAAAATGATGTATCTCATTTAACTTTTTTTCATGAATCCCATAACCAGAATTACAAAACATTTTAACACGCGCCACTCTCTTCCTTTCTATTTCTACCTCATGCAATCTCTAGCGGCCTTCTCCCCGTTTACATTATGAGCAGTTGTCTAAATATCATAAGAACATGTCAATCAACTAAAGTTACTCAACCAAACACTCCCAGCTCCTTATGTACTCATGTCTTTATTTACTCATGTCTTTACATTATCTCCCGGGGACGATATGCCTGTCCCTTGGCATATTAAAACTAATGGCGCATGTAGTGACATTTACATCAATTAATTATTCAATAAATGATTTCGAATATCTTATTGTCTATAGTTACTTATTATTATTTTTTATTTATTTTAATAGCCCCCGTGTTTTATTCATTTACTTATTCATGTTTGTAATTAATTAATATAGAATTACAAACAAACGTGCGTCCGGTTGTGACCGAGGCTTAAGGTTCGATTTTCATTATTACAGAGGAAACGTAAAGTGAATATCATTAAAAAAAAAAAAAAAAAAAAAAACTTACAAGAGATTGAAAGCTGTGTTTTTGTCTCTTGGTGTTCATTAATTAGCGAAGTCTAGATTATAGGAAGCTCAACGTGTTTTTTTTCTGAAAGCACCCCTTGCAGAGTAAGGGCTACTTGAAGATCAGTAATGGATAGAGATGTAGGCGTCTCGCCTACATACTGTACCATGCAGTTTATCGTTATCTCTGCAATAAGGACATCATTTGGTGCCCTGAAAAGGTCATTTAATGATAAATGGATTGACGTTTCTCGAATGTCAGTAGAGTCTGTTAATCAGTTTTAAACGGGCGTGCTTTGTTTTTTTAAAAATGCCTCTTAATATATTTTTTCTTTTCCTTCACCCTTATGTTATTCGCTTTAAAGTCGCCTCGTTTAGTTTTTAATTGGATCCCTATAATTCCAACTTTAAGGAAATCCATTTCGACTAAATAAGACACTGTGCTTCAACGTTTTATCTGACGCGACCTTGTCAGGAATATTCTACTTCAAATAATTCACCTGTGGCCTGGGACAAATTCGCTCGCCATCCAGTCTCATTTTCTCGTTTTTCTTCAATTTTCTATTTTTTTACTCTCTTTGTTTATGGGCAAAGTTAGCAACGAAGCCCTAAAATTATTTTGAGGACATTCCTTGTCAAACATTCAAAACAAGAACGAACATACATCTGTAAACTGGCCTTTTCAAAAATAAATTTTTATATAAAAGCAAACAAAATATAATATAACAGTTAATTTAAGGGTGCTTTCCCAGAGATTAAGATCGATCTAAAGATTAAGTTTTAGATCGACCTAACTCCCTGGGGGTTCAGGTTAAATTGCAGTCAGCCGAGCGGACACCATAGTTAATTACCCCCTATTAGAGCTTTTAGTAGGCGGGACAGACGCTTAAGCCGGCCAAGCTGACAGTAATCTAGTGAGACTCCCCACAGGGATAGATCGATCTAAAAATCTATGGAAATGGGGTGTTAGCCTATGAATCACACACACACACACACACCTCAGTATAAATATTGCAATCACAGTAGTGCAGATAAGGATAGAAAGATAGTTGTTCAACCTTACAGTAAAAATACCAAGGAGTATATTTTTTAATGAGTGCTCATCAATTTAATTGTAATGTATGATTAATATTTTCTAATTTCCTTTTAACATGTTTTCTGTATACAGATATAAAGTTATAAACAAATAGTTCTGTAGTATGTAACGTATCAACTATATATTTCCATCCCATGTTAGGATTTCTGTTCTCATTTTACATATGCTAATAGATTTCTTAATTATTAAGATAGGTACCAGTATTTTTATATCGTATGATTGAATAAGTCCAAACATAAGAATATCCGTGATCTCTCAACCGTGACCACACCTTAATTATCTTTTACGGAGCACCCCCCCCCAAAAAAAAAATAAATAAATAAATAAATAAAAAGTTTCCCTAGCAGTGTTGCAAAATTCGTTTTTGATAAAGTAAAACCCAAGATAAAACCACTGGGATTAAACGTAAAATACGAACAGAGTACCGGAGTTAATAAATTCCCACAATTCCATTGGTAATGCTGAGGTAACATGATTTAGCTTGTGACTAAGTGTACAAATGCTTTCAGTTTTCACTTATATTATAGACGGAAATACCACATGTAATATATATATATATATATATATATATATATATATATATATATATATATATATATATATATATATATATATATGTATATATATATATATATATATATATATATATAAACATTACATAGCTTTGGGATAGATGAAAAAGAATGTAAAAATACTTTGGAAAAGTAAAAGAATGCAAAAGTTATAGGTAGGGGAATATTAAAAAAGTGTGGTGCTCTAGCAATTCCCATCCAGATGTTCCCCTGTTGCTTTACTATATGTCTACCTCGGTCGTCTTGCCTGTAGTTGTTTGTGAATTTCTGTCTCATGACATTTTGTATTATTTCACTGTGATGTCACAATAAAACACTGAAAATCTATAATGGAGTTTTTACTGTTAATTGCGTGTGTGCTGTTGATGCATGACATCATTATCGGGATGTTTTTCTGTCTGTGTGTTCTCCTCGCTGTACTATATTGCATACGCATATTAATAATAAAATCCAACTATTACAACTCGTAGTTTTTTATAAAGCATACATTAAAAGGATTAAATATGAAATAAAGCAACGCACTAATTGATGCAAAATTAATCAGTTAAATATTTTTTGTCAGTTTGCGGCAAATTTGCAAGAAAGATTCTTGACAGTTTGCTGCAAATTTGCAAGAACAGTTCTGAAAAATTTGCTGCAAATTTGTAAGAAACCTGTGGTAGATTCCCTGTTGTCATGCTAATAAATGTTGCGGAGAGTTTGCAGCAAATTTGCAAGAGACCTAATTTACATGGTAAATTTCCACTTGCAATTTGCTGCAAATTTCAAGCAACTGTTTGCAAGAAGCCTAAAATAAATATTCAATCAGCAAGCAAGGCCCTGTGTTAACCACTACCAGGGCAGCCGATTAATTTAGATAGTTTATTTCACTGTAACATATGCATCCACTTGTGTGGATGAAAATGGCAACATGAATACAATTTTTGTGAATATGTTATTAAACAATCACAATGAGTAAGAATATTTACTTATTTACTAAAAAAAAAAAAAAAAAAAAAAAAAAAAACTACTATTACTACTATTACTCAATTGCCGATGGGTGCAGCACTGTCTTGTAGATCCCTCCTAGCAAAAGCGGAGGAGAGAAACTTAGCTAGTGCAATAATGGTTTCTTTTTCTTGACATTTCATAATTATAGTAAATTTTTCATCAGTTCTTTTTAGGCCAAAATGCGTATCGTGTTTTGTAAATACCTTATATAATATTGTGCGCAGGTCGTTGTATAGGGGGCATGTTGTGAGAAAGTGTTTTTCGTCTTCAATTTTGTCTTTAGAACAGTAATGGCATATTTTGTCGGTACGAGGAGTGTTATTATATCTGCCCGTTTCAATGTGAAGTTTATGCCCACTGGAGCGAAAACGGCTTAGGTTTTTTCTTTTATCAGTATCGTGAAGGTAGTCTAGATATTTTTCTTTTTTGAATGTATTTTTGAATTGGCAATATACTCTGGATTTGGAATTGTGCTCAAGCTCACTGTGCCAGTTTTGTACGTACCCACTAATGATTCGTTCTCTGAACATACTTAGGAAATTTATGTCGGGATTCTGCTTTAGCCATACATCTCCAAATCCGTTTTCAAACAAGAGTTTCATAATACCTTCACTCCATGACAGGTTATCTTCATTCAGATTTGGCAGGCTTTTTGTTGTGAGTAAATTGTAATAATGTAATTCGTCTAGGTATGCTTGTTTGAGTAGGTTGTTTTCGTCTGTGCGTAATATTTTGAGCCAAAATTTTATTAATTGTATGTTAATTTTTATGTAAACAGGAATCCTTCCTGTCTCTCCTCTTACTGTGTGGTTTGAAGTTTTTGGGTGAACACCTAAAATTTGTTTACAAAAACTGAGATTTAGCTTTTCCGATGGAGATCTGTCTGTAAGAGGGGTATATCCCCAGACCTCTGATCCGTACGTTGCAATTGGCATTATGATTGTATCAAAAAGTTTTTCCTTGAGGGATGATTTAATAGGGCTGGTTAGAGGAAAGTAACTTTTTAGTGCAAAAAATGCTTTTTGTGCTTTTTCTTTTAATCTTGTTTGAGCTGCAGTGAATTTGCCAGATCTAGTGAAAAGAATTCCTAGGTAGTTGTAGCTAGACGAGATAGTGAGTAGTTTACCGCCAATGTTAAATTTGTGTTTGCTTTGAGTGGTGCTGTCCGTGATTTTTCCCTTGCTGTTGAAAATGACAACTTGGGTTTTTTTAATGTTTATCGAAAGTCTCCATAGTTTACAATACGTTTTTAGACAATCCAGGCTATATTGGAGACCAAATGGGCTTTTCGAAAAGAGAACTAGGTCGTCAGCATAGAATAGCCAAGACACCGGTTTGTTAATGATCAGAGGAGGGTCACTTTTTGAATTGTCTATACCTCTTAGTAAATCATCTACAAATAGGTTAAACAAGAATGGGCTTAGAGTATCCCCTTGCTTAACACCTTTATATGTGGAGAATGAATCGGTGATGCCAGAAGGGGTTTTAACACAAGCCGTTGCATGGCTATACATGGTTTTGATATTTCTGTAGAATTTCCCACCAACCCCAAGCTTTAACAGTTTATACAGGAGACCCTCTCTCCAAACACAGTCAAACGCCTTACTGAAGTCTATAAAACACGTGTACAGCTTTCTTTTAGACCTAGCGAATTTTGTTACAAGTGACTTGAGAATAAATGTGTTGTTTGCAGTACTGTGATTTTCCCTAAATCCTGCTTGATGGGGGAGTGGGACGCCCTTCTTTTTGCATTCGCTTTTAAGCCTGGTTAGCAGGAGTGAGTTATATAATTTTCCAACACAACTGGTTATGGAAATTCCACGATAGTTGTCTGCTTTGCTGGAGTCGCCTGATTTGAATATAGGTATAATAAAACTTTTATTCCAAATATCTGGATATTCTGCTCTGTGGAAGAAGGCATTAAATAGTTTGTGAAGAATTGGTGCTATTATTGTTTTACTGGATTTATTGTTTCCTAGGGAGTAGATTCCCTTAGTAATTTCCTCTGTGGTTATCTCATGATCTAAGAGACTGATATTGTCATTATGTGCATTTTTCACCGGAGAATTGTGCCACGAATTAGCCAGAGGCATATCTTTGAGCATCTAGTGAGAAACCAATCTGGGTCACTGCTGAAGGGTTACCCGTGGTCCTGTATAGAGTGCTTGTGCAGAAGTTCTGACTTGAACCTGAGCTATTTAATATATGGCGACTTATACTGTTTGAACGGACGCCTTCTAACACAACAGGAATATTTCGGCCTACAAGGCTTGGATGGACGTTATGCCTAATAAATGCGCTCTTAAACACAGAAGATATATGGCGGCCAATAAATGTGCTCTTGAACACAGCAGATATATGGTGGGCAATAAATGCACTCTTGAACACATCAGATATATGGCGGCCAATAAATGTTAAAACGCAAGCTATAAGCGTCAAATATACCTGTGTTTACCTGTATCTCCTTATAATGTATGTTATTTAACAATGAGTTTTTATTTATAGTAGTAAAATTTAATGTGCTCAAACATATTATTATTATTATTATTATTAAGCACAGCGCCAGGTGGCGGAAACTACAGGTACCTGTAGGTAATGTTTGTCGAGATCAATAGCGCTTTTCTCACATACTCAGATAAAAACGTATCATTCAAGTGATATATTTAAACATGCCTTCAACCTTTTTTATCAGTCTCAAAGTGACACAGGTGACACCGGTTGTTACAAGTGTTATAATAAGAATGATGATAACAGTCTGGAATTTTCGAACGTTTATTCTCCGACTCTCTTTTTTCATAGAATCTACAAATATTTATACTCTATTTTCCCAAAGAATTTTCCATTCTCATATTACAAAACGCTGTTCAATATTTCCAAATTTAGTAATTTTAGTGAAACTTGTTTTTAATTTAAAACATTTAAAATATTTCCCAATTACTCATGCTTGGACCTTGTCCATCTCGAGTATGCATGAGTTTTACACGTGTTAGAAAGGTGCAAATCTATAGGAAAATTAACCAATCAGATTCAACTATATGTGACTTTGAAATGTTTCATCATTACTTACTTCGAGAACAGTCTATACACTTGTTGACACTTTAAGATTTTTAACTTGCACTCAACAACTTCCTATACATTTGATTCTGTTTAATTGTTTTGTAATTATCGAAAGTGTATGTCATTTGCTTTGCAACACAAGTGCATATTGAGCGAGTGCCTTATTTATTTAAACTCTTCCATATACCACCATTTTGTTTCGAGCGGGATACCCAAAGAAATACCACTGGACTTCGTTACATTATTTCGGAATGTTTGGCTGGGTTCCCATGCCTACATCGATCCATCTGGATCTGTCTAACTCCCTGCAGAGTCTCACTAAATTGCTATCCGAATCAGCTAGGGGGTTAAGATAATTGCCCCTAACAGCTTTAATAGGCAACAGACAGTTAAGCCGGTTAAGTTGATAGCATTTTAGTGAGACTCCAAAGTGAGATAGATCGGTCCAAATTTCTGTGGGAATGGTCCCTTTTTAGCAGTTTTTTTTCTCTCACAGCGTCAAGGTCTCTAAACTGTGTCTTTCTTAGTATCACACTCCAATATTTTTAAACAGAATTAAAATTCGGAGAGGCAACCTGATGCGATCACGTTATACTTGATATAGCTTCAGGAAAAAAGAAATTTTTCGGATAATTTCAGATGGCGAATAGAAGGCATCTCGGCAGTAACTTTGCACGGAATTTAGACGTGGTTCTATTGGGGAACGAAGTTTGTTCCCATGAAGACGCGGTCACTTCGCGATGTCCCTCAGAGCCAAAGGAAGACAGCGACTGTTTCACCCATAGTGAGAAACCATCGACTTCATCCAGCAACGACGAATCAGACAGAGAGGGAGCCAGTCGGTGGAAAAAATGGTTCAAAAGAAATCCCAAAAACAGAAAACCACAGGAAGATGTCGAGGCGGTGGAATTGAGAGATCCGCAGGATGGTAAAGGAAATGACGCTGAGAATGCTGTTTTGTCAAGCGTGGCTGACGGGCAGGGGTTGAACCCGTTACCAAACGAAAACACTTCTACAGGCAGTTTTGATAATATTGACATGGGAGATTCTTATCCCCAAAACACTTACCCGTCAGATTACTCTATGCAGTCCCCGGGACTTGACGACTCCAACGCCCCTCTTCTGTCACGATCTACCAGAGACAGTTCCAGTAGGAGTATAGGCCGCAGGCTGGGAGATGCAGGTGGCGCGCCGCATCCTTCCTCCCTTCAAAATGACACGGTAGAATTGGCCAACGAAACCCTCCTCGGCTCAACTATAAAGCCTCCTGCTGCTGCTACTCAATATGACCTTTCGCTGCCGTCACCACCACAATCACCACCACCCCCTAGCAAAGACCGGTTTCAGATTTCAAACAACCAGACTGCAACGCCGAAGCCAGCAGACCAACTCTCGCCGGAAGAGCCTTGTGCGCCTGTTGAGAACCTGGACGAGGTTGACTTTGCCTCCCCCACTGGTGCCGCCCCTCACAGTAGGTTACCCACGCATATTGCCGACACTCTTAGTGATGGAGGAAAGTATGGCAATATAGAACCCGTATCTCACAATTCCAGAACGAAAGGAACAAAGAGCAAACCATTGGGACCAACGGTCAGTAGAGATATGCTGCAAAGGACAATAGACGACGGGGCAGACATGGACGGGATCAAGCGAGCACTAAAGAAGTGGACGTCGTTACCAAAGAAAGATGATCACTATAATCCGATGATACAGGCGGCATTGAAGAACGACATCCAGGTTTGCCAACTACTGAAAGACGAGGAGAATTTAAAAATCGCCGACCCTCACGGTTATTTCTGCGACTGTAAACTCGACCAAAGCGACACGCTGAATCATGCGCTTTATCGTGTGAACGCGTATAGGGCTATGACGTCACCGGCCTATCTTCTCACGAGGAAAGATCCAGTAATGGCGGCTCTGGAGACGAGACAAAAACTGTTCATAATGGCGAAACAGGATGAAGAGTTCAAGGTATTTTGTGAAAAAAATTGTAAACATTTTGAAAAAAAAATTAAAAAAAGAATATTAAGATACAATCGGTAAGAATGTTTTGAGTTTGTCTAATAATTTTGACAGAAAGAAACGCTGAATTGTTTGTAAATTTATTTAAGATATTTTTACGGGATATGGCTGGGGGATTTCTGACATTTTCAATGAAATTTGAATAAGAAGGTGGAGTTCGGATTTGTAAAAAGTGAAAGAAAGTGCAACCACGCACATGTACGCACGCATTCACGCACACGCACACCAACACGCACAGTCTGTATTTGACAGTTACAACCACCCAGAAAACACATAACTTTACGATAAAAAAAAGTGTATCAAATTCTAATCAATAGATACCAATAATTGCAATGTGAAGTAAATTATCAAAACTATGAATAAATATGCGACTTGAATAATATGCAGCTTTCCCTCCCACGCAGTCAGAATATCTTCAACTGACCGATAAATGCGAGACGTTTGCCTGGGAGATGTTAGACCTGGTACGAGGGCGAGAGGAGCTGTCTTTGATCCTGGATAAATCAGCCAGTGGCTTTTCAGAATTAGGGCTAGTGCGAAGAGTTATGGACGAAGGAGCCAAGAAGGTAGGATGTACTGAAGATATTTTCATTTTTCGACAAACACATTTTTATCTCTTGAATGAGGCATTTTATTGGGGCCATTCAGAATGAAAAGAGACGAGTGCTAGCTGGGCCACTACCTAAATATGTCGGGCCTACATGAAAGGAAGACCATTAAAATGGTCTTTTAGACCGCTTAATGGTCGCTTAATGGTCTCTTCGCCTCTTTCGCGGCTCCCCACGCGTCGTCCCCAGACCGGTTGAATTAAGCCGAGATTTGATTACTGTGCCCCTGCATGCTGCTCCACTGTGAAGCGGGCTTCAACAATGACTCTGAAGAACAGCGAAAGTGTACGATTTCCGTCAATCAAAAAGAACTGCTCCGCAGAGAATCTGCAGTTGAATGTCATTAGACCAAAATGAAACGTAAAACAGATTTAATTCTGCTTTATTTATAATTTCATTAACTGTACCGTATTAAGATGTAAAGTGAAAAACAAATAATATGTTTTTAAAAGAAAAAAATATATCCAATGTTTTTGTGTTTTTGCTTATCAAAGAACATTTTCTCCTGAATATTTAATCACAATACACGTGTTTGCCGTGTGCCTTAAGCTACACTGTATGCCCTATACCAATATAAGGGCTGCGCAATGGTTAGACCAAAATCAGTTTTTAAAGCAGAATGTTGCTTGTGTTGTGGAACTGACCTTCGACTGCAAGACATTCTTAGTTTAAACTTCAAACTTCGCGTCAGCCACTTTATTACTTGTCTCGTCTGCACGAGATAACGTCAGCGCAAGGCGGGAAAGGCAGCTCCAGGCGGAACAGAGCTGTGACGTACAAAACTTGTGACTTCCAAATAAGGAAGCTCCAGGCGGACACAGCTGTGACGTATGAGACTTGTGACTTCCAAATATGGAAGCGCCCCAGGCAGAATTTTGCCGAAGAAGGAACGCCTCCAAGTTGACGGTATTCGCTAGAGTCAGTTTTGCTGATACGGGTTATATATGAAATCAAGATCGAGCCGGCAAAACTGAAATCTAGAACCCAGGGTACTGCAGGCACAACGCGTGGAAAAGCATGTGAGAGGCGGAGAAACATTGCAGGATTAAGCGGTCTTCCTTCCATGTAGGTCCGCCAAATTTAGGTCGGGGCCTAGCTAGCACTGGTCCCTTCTCGTTCTGAATGGCCTTAGTGTCTCCCGGAAACCTTCATCCGTCCACATTTTGATTCTGTTTCATTTTGATATAGATTTAGTGTTGAAAGAATATTGAAACATCTCAAAAAGTAAACGGTTGTGTTTGTGGTGCGACCCAAAACACAACCGTTTACTCCTTGATAAAATGGTCCCCATAACAAATTGCATGACTTCTGCATGTTTTAGGAAGGCGTGTGTTAGTTGAGATTCTGCTGCAGATCTTTATATTTAGTCACTTCAAAAGGTACATGTAGAAACCTGGTATTACCTATGCTTTTTTCGATCATTGGAGTGTATATTTATCATACTAATAACAAGAAATGACTATGCCATTGGAAACAAACACTTATAAGACGGCAACAGCCTCATCACAGAGAAGCCTCACGTACCCCCATCCCCATCCTGTCGTTGCTTTAGAGGAAGTGGAGGACACTTTGTAACGTTTTAACACGGTAGAAGTACTATAATACCTAATTTTTATGCCGATGTGTGACGGACATTGAAAAACCGGAAAGGTAAATCCAACAATTACTATCATTTTGACTGATGTTTAATGAATATTCCATGCAGCATTAAATCAAACACACAGAAAAAAGATTGATACACTCATAGTCCCTCGACTGATGGCTGCAAAGTCACTTATTTAAAACCGTATTTCAGTTTGTTGCCCACCCATACGTCCAGCGACACTTGAATATGGTGTTTTATGGCCGCGATCATAATATAAGGCGACGAATGCTGACCACAAACAATTTTCTAAAGACGATCTTCATCGTGCTGGCGTTGCCAATTTGGATTCTGCTGTTCTTGACTTACATTCTGTTCGGAGCCTTTGAAACGTTGGAGAAGGTATGTTGAACAGGTGCAATTGTTCACCTGGTTTATTACCACATGTTAAACATTTCCTGAAGCCCTTTTAAGATTTGCACAGGAACACTTTTAAAAATTGGCATGTGTTTATTTTTATTGGCCATGTTAAACGCGTAAGCTGCGTTAGGGTAATTCTCTTATGTAAAAACCAGTTCCCATTCTCTCAAAGTGCATCGATACAGACGAAGGTGCTTAAGTATGCAATTCGAGGTCCAAAGGGCATAAGAAAGTTTTTTTTTTGTTTTGTTTTGAATAGTTTGATTGAACGTTCCTAATTTTCGTTATATTCAATTTCTTATACCATTCAATGAATTCAGTGAATCTACTTATACCATTATCTATACCAACTTAAACAATCCTCTTTTGCACTGTGAAAGCACACATGCATACTACTGTAATTTCTAACTTAAATTCATGTCCTTCACACTATCTAAGTAAAACATGTAAATCTCATATACCTTGTACACTTAGGTGTTCTGCAAAACAACAGTCAACACCCACTGACTTAAACTGACATCTCTACGAGGCACAATTTTCTAGCATCTCTGCGCAGCTAACCCTCTTTAACATCACTTGTCGAAAATGACCAAACCTGTCTGGAAAAACCTGCTGAACCTTGGGCCAGCAACCACGCGGTGCTATTTAATTATGAGTACTAAATCACCAACTTGCAGATTCCTTTTTGGACGCAGCCACTTCTGTCTCCCCTGCATTGTAGGTAGGTACTCCTTAAGCCAGCGATCCCAGAACTGATTTGCTAGCTGCTGTGCTCTTATTTTTTTCACTTCAGTGAGTACTGCCATCAGAGTCTCATCATCTACTAGTCGATTTCCTAGGATAAAACGCAATATATTCCTGATTGATCTAATAATTCCCAAACACCACCTGTATGAATAGCAGATGGAGCATTTAAGGATCACTGAATATCATTCTGACGAAGATTATCTTCAATTCTGACACAGTCCCACTGCTGCATGAGATAGAAAGTACTAAGTCTTGTTGAAAACGTCGTTTTAGCAGATTAATCTGCTTCTTGGTCCTTGACAAATTATTGGACAAACATGGCTGGTCATATTTTCAAGGCAAACCAATCTAGTAGTAGCCATCAATAAACACCACAGATCTGTCCATGATATATCTTGCAGGTCTATCTTCCATGGAGAAACTATCTTTAACATCTGCTATGTTATCACTAAGTTCAATCATCCAATTTTGTTCGAGATTTGCAGACACAGATTCCATGCACTCTATTGGGGTGCTGCAATTCACTGTTTGATCTAAGTGGATTAAATTGGCAGAAACTGTCTTGGTTTTAGTCCCGTTTTCACAGACGGGCCCCATAATGGTCTGACCTAAGATCGTATTAATGCCAACTGGCTGTTGTCTCTTTCCACGGCGCTCATCAGTTAACCATTGCACTTCTGGGACATCACAGCCGATGAGTAATATCTCAACCTTCTTATCTTCTAACTCTTGCATGTTGATATCTTTCAAGTGTGGCCATCATTAATTTGAGCTTAGCTTTTTAAGTTCAAGTTGCTCTTTCCTTCCATATATGGTCTTCGCAGCATTAACTGTGGTCAACTTGTAATCAACTGGCTCCCCCCCTCAATTCCCAAACTTTCAGGTAGGCTCGTTAAACACATACTAGTGTCCGAGACACTATCGAGAAATGCGTATGTGCTGATTTCCTGTCCAGAATATTGAATACACACTCTCATGGAAAGATTGGAAGAACAGTTATACGTTGTTGGTGGCATTTCCCGAGGTTTACTGATGACTTCACGGCACCTGCATGTGTTGACATCTTTGGAATGAGAGTGCACATCTGAAAGACTCTGAGTTGCACTTGGACTCCGATGCATTGCTGTGTAGTGTCGTCAGCCACAACCTCAACTATACACATTCTTTTGCAAAGTGCGGTGGGTTTGCAGACAGAGATTACATACCGTGTAGTTTGTGCTTACGTGTGGATTCCCCCCTCTCTTCATGGGGAATTTTTGAGAATCAGAAACAGCGTGTGAGATTATGATTGTTTCTACCACAAAATAAACAACCTTTGGTATCCTGTTTTGACTGTGTTGTTGTTGTGGCTAATGATGTAACATTTTATGCAATAGCTGGTGATGCCTTTTGTCTGGCGTTGCTAGGTTTCTCTGGTCTGGCTCCAATTAACATCCCATAACTTGAAACAACATAGGTTTGATTATGATAAACAGTTACTGTTGGCAACAATGGGACACTAACATTGTTTGAATCAAATTTATTTGCATGATGTCATTCTAAAATTTTATTCCACTTTCCACCTTCTTCCTCCCACAGCCTTGCCTCCAATTGGACAATCAACTTTTTTTTTTTGCTTTAAGTAGGTTACATTGACTTTCACTCTCTTGTCTTTTGTGTTTGAATTCTTGTTCACCCTCATGTCTTTTGCGCACTTGTTCCTGTTCATAGATCATTTGTTTATGCTTCATGTACTCTTCTATAAAGAGTTGTATGAGTTTTAGCCTGGCAACCCAGGCTTTCAACTTTGACTCTTTCATCTTCTCGCTGACTCGACTACTGGCTTTAGACAACCTTGAGCTGGAGCTGCCTGTGTGTGAGCGGTCTGTTAAATGACGCTGTCTATGACGATATTCACGCCATTCCAAAAGTATTTGGTCAAATTCAAGTTTCATTTTTTTTAATATTCAACGCCATTTATTAAGCATACAAAGGAATTGTACAAAATATTGTCAATAATATCAGTAATATCAATCATCATACAGCATTTCGTAAACATATATAAAATATATACAGTGGGAAATAAACACAATGCGAGGAGGTCACTGAAACACATTACCCAACAAATTCCATCGTTCAGTATATTCTACATATTTTCCATTACTTATATACACGTATTTTTCCATTTCGAAATATTTTTTTAGTTTATTTTGTAGACATTGAAAATCTAATCTTTTTTCATTCATTCTTTTTCCATATATATATATATATAATACTTCGTAACCAGTATGAGTATATTAATGGCTGCACATTTTGTATCGTTTTTCAAAAACAATATATCTGCTAAAGAAAAATTGATATTCAAGAGTGATTTCTCATTTATCAAGTTTTTTAAATCTTCCCATAGCGGTTGAATCAAATCATAATAAAAGAACAAATGTTCAATGCTTTCATTTTCCTTTTCACAGAAAAAACACAATGAGCTATCTTTAACCTTAATTCTTTTAAGAAATTCATTTGTTGCAATAATTCTATGTACTATTCTATATTGAAACCATCTTAAAGTCGTATCTTTCGTAAAGTAGAAATTTTTTTTTTATTTATCATAGTCCAGTTTAAATTTTAATCAATATTTATGTTCATCTCCCATTTAGCCTCAGATGCCGGTTTACAATACGCATAATTAATCAATATATCATATATTGATCGCGATCCCTTAGATTCTTTACAGATTATTTCTATAAATTTAGGTCTGTAGGGTAGCGCCAATTTGACATTTTCTTCCCTTAGCTGTGGCCACCGTTGTGTAATTGCAGTCTTAACTCCGAGAAATAATGTAAACGGACATTTAATGTCATACTAGGAACTAAATGTTTCGAAAGAATGCGGTTTTCCACTATTTCCAAACAGGTCATTTACTATATTTACGCCCCTGTCATTCTTAGACTTAAAATAAATATCATTATTATCCACCCTCACCTCTGAACTATTCCATATAGGCTTTTCAAAATATCTTTCAAAGTATCTGAACTTGAGATATCTCTTTTAAAATCTGCATATTAAAAAACGATTTCTTTCCAAAAACAATTGGTCGTGTTTTTCGCACACCTAACCAAGTATAAGTCTCCCCGATCAATAAGTCGATTTATATTAATATTTTGTGTATCTATCATAAGTCTAACCCAATCTGTGTCATTTTTTGTCATTAGTTTCCTTATCTAAATTAATTTTAAGCTTTTTATAAACGTTTCTATGTCAATCATTCGACAGCCTCCACATTCTATTGGTTGAATAAGCACCTTCCTAGCTATCCTATCCCTTTTATTGTTCCAAATAAATTTAAAAAGCGCGTTTTCCAATCTCTTTATCGTTTCATCTTTTGGTTTAGGTATGGAGATAAATAAGTGAGTAAATTTGGATAAAAGAAGGGTTTTCACTACTGTAATTTTTCCCAAAGGGGCTAAATTTCTCCTATTCCAACACGTTATTTCCTTTTCAACTTCCAATAATCTATCCGAGTAATTTAAGTCTTCAATATTTTCCAAATTTGCATTAAGTGTTATACCTAAGGCCACAAAATTGCTATTTGTCCACTGCAAATTATATTCGGGGCAAAGAACCACGTCTGAACCGCGTTTAGGCCCGACCCAGATTGCTTTTTTTTCTATGTTAGGTTTTAAGCCTGAAAATTTGAAATATTGTTCTTATAGATCGAGAGTGCTTTTCAAGCTATTTTCCATGCCATCAAGATATATCATCGTGTCATCTGCTTACTGAGACAGGAGATATTCTTTTTCTCTGATACGAATTCCTTTAATATTTGTATTATTTCTTAACAAAATGGCCATAATTTCTGCACATAGATTAAATAAATAAGGTGAGACGGGATCTCCTTGCCTGCATCCGCGCCCTATCTTAGAAGGTAGAAAAAATGCCGTTCTGAATAACGCAAAGGTTAACATTTTGGTTCATTGTTTTTTTACCCATCGTATGAGATCATGGCCAAAATTGAAGTACTTTAGAACTTGATAAATAAACCTCCATGAAATCGAATCGAATGCTTATTCAAAATCAATGAGAAGAATCATTCCAGGTATATTATAATTTTTACAGGCCTCAATTATGTCGTAAGTTATTCTTGTATTCTCCCCGATAAATCTACCTGACAAAATCCTTTTTGGTTCTCATGCAATATTTCTGAGAGGATCGGTTTTATTCTATTTGCTATATAACTGGAGGTGATCTTATAGGTTCAATTTAGTAGCGTGATTGGTCTCCAGTTTTTTAGATAATCTCGTGGTTTGTTTGCTTTAGGAAGTATATTTACAATTCCCTGTCTTTGTGTAATAGAGAATTCGCCTCTATGAAATCCATATTTAATAGATCGTACAAAATAAACTCCTAAATTTGTCCAGAAGAATTTGAAAAACTCATTCGTGAATCCATCTGGACCGGGAGTTTTATCATTTTTCATAGCCCGAAGGACAGCACTAGCTTCATTATATGTAATCTCTCCCTCCAGTCTTTGTGAAATAGTTTTGTTGATTTTATTGACTTTCAAGTCTTTTAAAGTAACTTCAAGATCTACCTTTCCGAGAATATCACCTTTAGATGCATGTAGCTGTTTATAGTAATTTTGAATTTCAGAAAGAATCTCTGTCTGGTCTGTTACTATTTTATTTTCGTTATTCCGCACCTTTGTTACTGTTTTATTAATATAGTTCCTTTTTTCCAAGGCACAAAAGTGTTTACTAGGTTTTTCGCCATATTCGACCCACTTAACGCGGGAGCGTACTATATTTCCCTTTAGTTTTTATTTTCTAAGTTCCTCTAAGTCTCTTTTATATTGCGCTAATTCATCAATATTTTCATTATTTTAATTTTCCAGTTTACTCATTTTTTCTATTAAATCATCCTCAGCCTTCTCCCTCTCTCTTTTCTTTGCCGATGCACAGGATATAGAATGCCCCTTATATTTAAAAGAAGTTGCTCAAAAAACCGCTGGTCGTTAATAATAAACGATAGTATCTCATCGTCAATATTTGGCACAGCTTCTCTTAAAAAGGGAGTGGCCGCATATTGCATTTTCGTTTCATTAATTACTTTACATACTAGATCTCTATACTCTTTATCTTTAAGAAGCAGATTATTATGTTTCCAAAAGCCTTTACCGCGTTTAAAAGAAGTGAATTTTACAGTCATTTCTACTATAGCATGGTCTGTTCTATATCCTGGCTTGATTGTAATGTTTTCAATCATATTGAGTAATTCAGATGGAATTAAAAAGAAATCGAGTCTAGCTTTTTTAACTGGATTGCTAGCCCTCCATGTATACCTTTTCGCTTCACCATGTTTTAATCTCCAGGGATCATTTAAGTTGTGTTTAGCTTTTATCCCAAGTACCTTCTCTCTGGCTCTAGGATTATTCACAAACCTATAATTATAACAATCTACTTCTGGCTCCTGTACAAGGTTCCAATCACCTGTAATCAGCAAAAAATCATAATCTGAGTTAATTATACACTGATCAATATACTCATAAAATTCTGGCGTGTCCTTGTTTGGACCATATGTATTAATTAGCAGCAAATTAAATTTCTCAAACGGTAAAATTTCTAAAATAAGAATATTTCCAATAGCATCACATTTACTTGTTAACACTTTATACTCAAAAGTATTACTAAACAATATCGCCACGCCTCGAGCATTTGATCTGATTCAAGTTTAATTTGAACTACACTACCCTGAGTGTCAGGGCACAGTAAAGCTATTCATATAGCTTTACTGGCCCTGAGGAACAGAGACAATGTTCGGTAACCGTCATCCAAAAAGAACTGCTCCGCAGTGAATCTGCAGTTGAATGTCATTAGTCCAAAATGAAACATAAAACAGATTTAATTTTGCTTTATTTAATTTTATTTACTGTGTTTAAGATGTAAATTGAAAAATAAATAATGAAATTTAAAAGAAAAAGATGTATCCCATTTTTTTTTTTTTTTTTTTTTGCTTAGCAAAAGCATTTGCAATTTCAATTTTAGTGTCTCTGCCCTTTCACTCAGCAATGTCGATGGCGAGTCAATTCACCGTTGATATAACGGGAATGTTGACAGGTTGAAGTGTTCTTAAGTCTTGCTTTCAAACATCCAACCAACCGTGAAATATAGACTCCATTAAGATCTCCTGCCAAGGTCCTGCATGTCTCTAACTTCCAACACGTGATCCTGCCTGTCTCTTACATTCAAAATGTCTGCCCAACCCAGCATGGTAAAAGGTAGCAGGCCACGTGACAATATCTTACCTATGCTAATCATGTGTGGATGGACTAATATTGTGCTAGTTGCTCTGCTAGCGCACTTTTTGCACCTACACGTTGAGTGTTGAATGATGTATGCTATTAGATGATCACAATTTTTTCGTGAGTGAAAACTGAAAATGTTTTAATCGCTGGTTTCATTATTAGCAATTGTACAAAAGTGAAGTGTATAATTACTTTCTTTTTGTAGAGTAAATTCATCAAGTGGAACAACATGTTCTTGAGGACTCCTTGTGTCAAATTTTACACTCATAGCTTATCGTATTTCACGTTTCTTCTGATCCTGACGATGTACTTTTTGCCCGATGATAAAGCTAACGTCACTCATGCCACAGATTTCCGATGGTCCGAGTATGCAATATTTATCTACGTGATAGGTAAGACACAACTACATTGAAAGTAATGCCAACTCCATGCTATTAATATGACAGTACGCACCAGATTTATCTGCGATACAATTAAATAGGTACAGTTTCTCGGAGGCAAATTTTTGATCAACAAATTCCTGTGATTACACTGTGAACTAAAGTATCAATGCTTTTCAACTGTAATCTATGTATTTTATCGTGAGTAACCGTTAAATAGAAATTTATATTTTATATTTAGCAGTGCTCGCTTACTAGACCGATGTCTATATTGGAGTGCTTTATTGCTAATATATATATATATATATGTTTTATTTAATCTTATAGGTTATTTTTGGGCTGAGGTTAAGCAGTTGTGTCGACAGGGAACGCGCTACTTCCAGAACGCCTTCAACATTCTGGATATCCTTTTGGTTATATTTTATTGTGCCTCGTTTGTCAGTCGTATAGTCTCGATTGTCAAGACAAGACAAGCTGCATTGGGAGTAAACCAAAATACAACAGAGGCGTACACGTATTATTACCAGATGGGTTGGTGTAGATTGTTTAATTGAACTATGCATAATTAAAATTGTGTAATTTATGACAAATGTTTTAGTTTTCCTAATAGTGTTAGTATGTGTTTTTTATCCTCTTTTTTAAAAACTTAGTTGATTGTCCATTAGATCTTAATTACGTTTTTGATAAACGATTGTCTGTGTGTACCATTCTTGCTCTTTTTGCATTTTAGGTCGATTTGAATGGGACCGAAATGATCCAGAAACTATATCAGATGCCCTGTTTGCGTTGGCGAACATCATTAGTTTTTCTAGACTGGTGTATATTTTACCGACTTTCGAGTCTGTCGGTCCACTTCTAGTTGTTTTGGGTAAGCGCGCATACCATGATTAAGGCAATTATGCCTTTGTCACGAATAAACCTACATGCATTAATATGGATTCATTAGTCAGTAAGGTTAATTTAGTCAAGGTTTTGACAAAATAGTATGTCACTCTTTCCTTTATCTAGCGACAGTACTGTAGTTTCGATGTCAATCTTAAAATGGGAGATGTCTTTTGTTTGTATTATTCTTTCTCATTGGTAAGTAATTGACTCATGTTTTTTTTTTAATTACACGTGTATTGTCAACTTTTAGGCAAGATGATCACAGATGTCTTTCGCTTTGCTGCCTTGCTGCTGATTGTGTTCATAGCCTTCACGGTTGGTTTGCACAATCACTACCATTTCTATGAGGGTGAAACACTCCCAGATGGGTCGGAGACTAATTCTGCATTCCACGGGTAACTATTTATAGTCACCATGCTATGAAAACAGGTTCTAGTATGTTTATTGTAAAAATTGGGATTTTAAATTTACCTTCATTATTCTATTTTAAAGGGATAATAATTCTTCGTTTCGGCATAAAAATGAATTATTTCCCTGGAGTAAACAACAATTTTCACATACGTTCCAATAGTTAATGAATCCATTTTTACATTCAAAGTTAATCCCTGTTTTTTTCTAAGAAAGTTTATTTTGTTAAAATCTCTTAAGATGATTTAACAGAGAATAGCCATCAATGGAGGTCACGTGGTCTAAAGACAATCTCAGATATCAGAATAATAGCTACAAGTTTTTGTTGTAAAGCAGAATTTATCATATTTCTATGAGTTATTAACAATGTTTTTATTGTGAAATATAGATCTCATACTAAGAGTTATTATCCCTTTAATGACTTAATGAACCATTTGAAGTCGAGCACGTCTGTGTACATTTATTTCGTATTTTTGTATTTAGCGAAACGTCCTATTGTGTTTGCTTATATGCAAGCATAATGTCCCGCACATTCGTATTTTTGCAGGTTTTTCAACACATTTCGCACACTGATGTGGTCCATCTTTGGCTTGGGGGACCCCAGTTCCGTAGAAATCCACATGAAGCACGCGTTTGTTGAGATCGTTGGATTCATCATGGTGGCTACATTCCATATTGTCATCGTTATAATGTTGATCAATATGCTCATTGCTATGATGACAATCTCTTTTGAAGCTATTCATGTAAGTATGAGATGTTGAATAGAATCATTAATGTTGAATGTATTTTGTCTAATAGCTTTTAAAATAATAATAATAATAATAATAATAATAATAATAATAATAATAATAATAAAGGAAACGGAGCAGTATTATACATGCACAGTATATAATATATGTGATTAAAATTACGGCCAAAGAAGCACGACCAATTATTTTTGTACAACAGCTTCATGCACCAAACATGCTGTAATTCCTTAATTCAAAATATTTACAGAACGACGCAGACATCGAATGGAAGGCTGCCAGGACAAGGTTATGGTTAGGGTATATAGGGGAAGAATCTGCACTCCCCATACCCTTTAACTTAATCCCTAGCCCCAAATGGTTGTTTTATCTCTTCACCTGCAAGAAATGCGAGGCACCCAGTGAAAAGGTGTGTCACGTCTTTAATGATAAAAAATAAATAATTAAATTGATAAATTGTTATAAGAAATAAAATGAGAAATAATAATTTTTTCCAAATAAAATTTGGAAGTGGATTTTACTGTCGTATCAAGGTAATATTGAAAAATGTCTGTAGGTAACATTAAACCCCAGCGCATAGAATTTTATTGTGCTTTCAATAAGGATAAATTGTAGCTTAAATAGTATAGCTTATATAGTTTAAATAGAATAGCAAACTGTGGGGGTTTGGGGAAAATAAACTGAAATTGTAATCAATGAACTGTGACTGTTGAAAGTGTTATTTATCTTCAACATTTCGATTCTACAGAAGTGCATAACTTAATATACTATTATGAAATGGAATGTATTATTCCAACCTTAATCATCAGTGACAGGCCTTTTCTAAATTATATAAAAGCTATATTTAAACTTACTTAAAACAACATGGAACGACATCTTGACGGTGGATGGATTTGATAGATGAGCCAATTTTCGAATTTTAAGTAATCCAGCCTTTTCTGGCTTCAGAAAGAAATAGAGAAAAGCAACGAGGATTATGAAGGCATCATGGAAACTCTTAAAGAAAGGTTCAAAAAGAAAGCTGAAGAGGAGAAGAAAAAAACATGGCTTGACATCCACCCGGACGGCGGGACCTACAGGTACTTGTAAAAAATTTAATATAAAAAAGGTCTCTATCTGCATGACATCAGCAGTTGAGACGTCCATATGACTGCGTGTACGTGTGCTCCCTACTCCCCCCTTCTCTCTCCTCCTCTGTGCGTTTGTGAGATAGAAAGGGAGAAACAGGGAGAAAGTGCGTGAAACATGAGATGAGACACGTTTGTTTGCCAGTCAACATGCGTGTTTGAGCCGGATGGAATATATAGGCAGTGAGAATCGAAGTACATGTAGTAGAAGTTCCTGCATAAACGCACCCTTCAAGGAATTTTTTATAAAAGAACTACAATACTAAATTGGTGCTTTTGATCCGTTGATTTTTCTTCCAGCCAAAGGGACAGCGGGATGATGAAGACATCAGCAAATGGAACGTTGGGATGGTGAAGACATGAGCCAGTGAAACAGCGGTTGATGACTGCATCACATTCTTTATTGCCATTGCTTAAGCGCGTTTACGTATTATTCGTACATAACGATCCATTTTAGTTTACATACAATTAATTTGTTTCTACCGGTATAAATGTGGTCCCTCTAAAAGATAATTATAACTGTAGTGATATAATCCTGCATTGTTCGTATTAACACGCATTCGTCGTGCATTTACTTCATTCCCTGGTTTATACCTTAGTGTATATAATGAGTATAGAGTTGTCACAGTATTAGCATTAGAACATATCTGCTTTTTATATAAAAGTAAAAAAAAGAAAAAAAAAAAAGCTCAGTCACTGAAAGTAAAGCTTTTATATGCGGAATTTTCCTAACCGGTTTTTAATTACACTTGTTAATATAGTGAACATGTATAGCTACTTTCTATACAACCGTTTCGTCTCATTTTTTTCAATGTTTTTAGCGGGTGAACATGTGTAGGGTGTGTATGTTTTGATTGAGATGTTAAGGGGTTCAAAGTGTTTAGCTGCCTAACATGTTTTGCACCGGGGGCTCTGCATGGATCCGTGGGAAATATGAAAAAAAGTAACTACATCAAGTCTGCAATATATATATATATATATATATATATATATATATATATATATATATATATATATATATATATATATATACAGACTTGACATTTAATATGGAATATTTCAGTTTTAAAGGTATACCTAGGTAAATATGCGTTCTTTATTTAAAAAACTCAGATCTCACATAAGATATCTGACTGGAGAAGTGTGATGTCAGGTGTGTCGCTACCAATTAACTGATTACCAAGTCTGTTGCACCGCTGCATTGTGTAATATGCAGTGATTTAATTGGGTAGTGCTCCTTTGGGCTGGTCAAAGCTTGGCTTTGGCGAAGCATGGTTCTGTCAAAAAAGTATCCATATGTCGGCAACTACTGCATAGAAGAATTTGAAATTTTGCATGCAAGTGGTCGGTTTTGTAGTGCGTAAAATGAGTTAAGCAGTGTTTTACAAAATTGTAAAGCTGTGCCAGAATGGCGCGAAAAAGACAGATATTGCCCGACAGATTATTGCGCAAAACGGAACGGTCCGCATTGTTTCATAGAGTAATGCCAAGACTTATGCACCCAAACAGAGACCACGCCCAACGTATCGATATCTTACCACCTGGGTAAAGGACTCAATGTCCTTCAGGATATGCTGCTGCAATTAAATCAAAACCACCCAGTCCGTTTTTGATGAGGGGCAAATTGTCACCAAAACGCGTTTTTCGAGGCCCTTAGCGAACACCAAACTGGTTTCAGCAGGTTAGGAAAACAGGCCACCTCTGAGGGAGCCAGTGTAAACAGCAAAACAGCGTAGTTTGTTTCTCTAATGAATTGGGGACCATGACCGTTTCTTGGTAGAACATTGAAACCGCGTGTTTTTCTTTATTGAGGTCAGATATCACCTGTACCACTAAATTGGTCAAAACAGAGTTTACAGACATCCAGAAGAGGTCTACGACATGGCGTGTGCCGCTTCTGAAGTGACTAGGGTCATTGACAGCGTCAATATTTGGAGTGGATGCCACATTGGTGCCAAAACACCAATGGAAATCATCGATGAAAACTTGAACCAGATCAAACAAAGGAATAATCTGGGAACCACTTGACTATCATTTGATAGGGGCACCTTAGGAACAGTTTAGGTTGCACGATGAGATTGACGGTTCACACAGAGCACTTTTAATAGCAGATAACTTATAGAACCAAGGGAATGAGCAGCTACCTTGGTCATCAAAATCGCCATATTTGCACCACATAGACAATATGTGGGTAGGTCATTAGTCGCAGAATCAACGGCCTGCTTGCCCTACAACAAAACTGAACCAAATTGGACAAGTTTTAACCGTTGCCTGAAATTTTATTCCAGATTAAATTCTAAAAACCTATCCTAAGGAATGCCTAGCCGCTTGAAAACTTTGGTACCAGGAAGATCAGGTCAGGCATAACAGCGACTGTTGCTGTGACTAGACACTGACATGAGGGGCCTTTGTGGGGCGTGTAACTCTTTTAGATATGATAATTTGGAAAATATGGAGATCCAAAATATCGCTTTCAATGGTTGTCGTATGACTTGAAATAGTCAATGCATTTTTCTTTGCTTCACTGGCGAATTCAATTAATGAACTGATGCCACAATGACATCTAACAGATTATCAGAAGTTATTAAAACACGATTTTAATCCTTATTTTCATTTATCAGTCTGCAAAATAGGAAAAAAACTGATGAATTATGATTTGGAAAAAATATTCCATATTAAATGTCAAGTCTGTATATATATATATATATATATATATATATATATATATATATATATATATATATATATATATATATTGTGGTAGGAAAGATAAAACTCTTTTTAAATCGGCTGGCTTTTAGTTTTTTTTTATTGAACTTAGGTAATGTTAATTACAGTATATAATACTTCTTTTTTACCCCACGCTTACTTCTCTCTCTCACACACACACATACAAACACACATAACTACTACTGATGGCTCATCATTTTCATTAATAAATAAGATATTGAAAAGCACAGCATTTTTTCTAACACAAATAGCATTCGATGTCCCTAAAGGACAGATGTCCCCCATTTTTTGATTTACTGTAAATGTAATATTTTACCTGTGAAATTAATAAATTCAATTTCTCATCATTATTTCCAAGAATAATATCCGATGCAGAAATTTGAATATTGGCTCCCTTTTCTTCCCTAAACCAGTTTTCGATTTGCTTCCACAATTTTTTTGCAAGATTACAATCTATGAATAGATGTTCAATTGTTTCCATCCTTGGCTTTTAGTTTTCATTTAATTTAAAATTGATGTAATGTTTGCATGTAGTCCATTCGCCAATAAGCCTAATATATATATAAAATGTAAAACTATAATATTCAAAATTTTATAAAATTAAAGCAAACTTAAACACGTACACATTTTTGTAGTCTATAAAGCCATAGCAGGAGAGACATGCCCCCCCCCTCCTTTCAGAGTCAAGAAGCAGTGTGATGTGCAGTAGGTGTTGACTCATGTCCAATAAAGTGAACAGTTTTCAGTTTCATGTACTAATATATACATGTATATAAATAACAAGAATAGATGACAGCGAATTATCATACATATATATTCAGCATTAGCTAGATTTAATCATTATTGTGTTAGGTAACCATGGTAACAAGTTAATTAGAATGTATTTCTGAAAATACAGTTGAAGCAATTCACAAATAATGTTTACATCAACATCTCTAAGCGTCCTAATAAAGAAAAAAATGTGGCAGGCCGAGGTTTGGTGGGAAAACCAACATACAAAAATGGACAAGAAAACGTTTAACAGAGGTCACGAGGACAGCAATGGATAGAAAGAAGTAGAGGGGCCTGGTCCATGGAGTGTGCCGACAATCTTCGATAATCGGAGGATCGGGACGATGATGATGATGATGATGAATTCACTATAGTTATTTATAGACATACAACTATCACCTTAATTTAAAACAACTTCTAATTTTCTTCTTTTGAATAATTTTTCAAAGTTCGTTCCATAATTGATGGCTATATAAACTTTCCCAGAAGTAATGAACATTAGAACATCAGGACCATGGTGGGTTACTCTGTATTATTATTTTTTTTTTATTTAAGCTTCCATCATAGGTCGGTTATTTTGTTTTGTACCGATATATAGTCTGAAGATTGTACAATTCACACCTCTATAACTGCCGACTAACCCCAAACACAATTTGGTATTATCTGTTAGTTATATGGATGTAGTTCAAACAGTGTATAATGTTATTTGGTAGTTATGAAAACTTTTTAAAAATATTTTTATTATGTTTTCCAGGACATTATAAAACGCTTAAAGATATCCACAATATAAAGGTATTATAATCTTATTTTTTCGGACCTTAGCATATCGTTAACGAAAATAGCATGACCATAACGTTATCCTGTCATTCTCTACCATTACCAGAATATTATCATCTGATAACGTTATGTAAGACGCTATATGTTAGCTATAGCCAATATGTTGAACGTTGGAATAAACTTGTTATTCACTGTTACAACAGTGTTTAGCTCCTAAACACATTTCTAAGAACCTGATTTGTTTCTTTTTCAACGGGTTAAGCTGATAAACACGTTTAGTTCCCAAGCATGCCAAAACATATAATTGATACAATAAATAAATAAATAAATAAATAAATAAATAAATAAATAGATAAGGGATAGTTCAGTTCTTATTTACTGCACTACTGCTGCGTCTCAGGGCAGTTTACGGACGCCTATTTGTATTTATTTTTATTTTTTTATTTTTATTTTATTTTATTTTGTTACCCTGGCTGTTGGTGCTACTGTCTTCCTTGGTTGGTTATAGCCCAGTATGCCGTATGAAGTGCTGAAAGCTAACAAACGAAAATATATTTCTCTGTCAGACCAGGAACTTTATCCCTGCTTCAACCCCTTAGTCCTGGGTGCCAAGCAAAGCAGATATCGTTTATAAAATGATACTCTTTATAAGCTCTAACACACCAAACAAATACATAAGTAGCATGTCCACTTTATTTGAATCAAATAAGAAACTAGTTGAAGTGGTTAATATGTGTTACTGAGGATCCACGCTCCATCGAGGCTCGGTTCATGTGTACCTTTAATAAGGAATCAGAATAAAATGCACTTTTATACCTTAAGTAGACCGAAAACATGGCCTAGGCCTAGGCTTGTACGGAGGTTTTAGGCATTGCTTCCCTCAATTACAGGATTTTGGTCACTACTGTATTTTGGGGTATATTTGGAAAATAACCCTCGTATAACATTCAAAATATTGGAAAAGTTAGAAAAACGAAAAGGCCTCCCATATGTATTTTATGGTACATTTGAAAGATAACCTCCACATACCGTTCAAAATTCCAATAATTAAGTAAAACGATGTGAAAGTAATGCAACATATACCTTGTAAAATATGTTTATTTTGCTGACATATTTCACGTCATATTGGACCAAAATGTAAGGGCACTCTTACCTAATCATTCATTTTGTAAGATATGATGCATATATACACCTCCACTTATCTTTTATTTTACAAAAAAAAAAAAAATAATAATAATAATAAATAAATAAATAAATAAATAAATAGAAAATAAATAGGGAGCACTGTTTTATACAATGCGAAGAGAAAGGTATTTTTAATCAATCCCAATATTCTTCTCATCGTCTAAACTACATTCGGATATTTTGTTTGTTAACTTACATTCAGTTACACTCATGTTGAACTACACTGTAAAAGCGCCTGTTTTGTCTCATTTTTTCAACGCGTTTAGCCCCTAAAGGCCCAGTCACAAATCAGTTGCGATGCGTCGGGGATGGGTAAAACCCGGGAAATTTGAACAAAATCTTGAGATAGATCTCACGATTTTGCACCCGTCGGAGGCGCTCTCCGGACGCCTGCGGGTTGTCGCAGATTTTTTAGACATCTCCACACCCGTCGCGGTCCCCAACTTTCAACTTAAAATTTTAAGATTGCTCGCAAGATTTTTCACCCATTTTGGGCATCCCAGACACAATCTCCGATGACCTACGATGCCTTCCGATTAATCGGAGGCGTCCTCCGAATAATCTGAGACTAGTCGCAAGATTCTGTGTGGGATTGGAAAATCAGGTTGAGATTCAATGTCTGCGAGTAGTCTCCGGCGCCCTCCGACTGAATCGTACGCTTTATGTGATCGTCTTCGACGAATCGTACGGTGGAATCGTAGTAAATCGCCGTGTATATAAGGGCGCCTCCAACCGGATCGCTAAAAGTTTGAGACGCTCTTGCTGCAGGAGGCTGTGACAGAAGATTTTGAAGATGCAATCGGAGGCGATCGGAGGCTAATCCCACGATTTTTCGACAAAACCGGGTCAAAATCCTTGAAAAAATCTCAGACAATGTGACTGCTCCACTTTTATTAGGATTATTGCTAGGACTGTTCAAGGATTCTTTATTTTCTACGACGACCCCCGGCCAAAACTAATCCCCGACAGATCGCCGACATTGTGACTGGGCCATAAGCACATTTAGCTCTTTAGCATGTTACACGCTTTTAGCCTGAATGTAGTATGACCCGATTGACGGCTAAATTTACGTAGGGTGTAGGTAGTAGAGTTTAAACATGACAAAAAACATAAGAATCATACAAAAGTTAAAAACGCAACTTCAGGATTATAGGGTTTCGAACTCCCATGAAATTACTTTGAGATAGTACATGTTCTGGATTCATATCGTTCTACTGCCTAACCACTACGTCAGAGAGACGAACCGACAATTCGACGATTTTACGGCGTAATTATATATATGCTCACTAAAGCATAGGCCCCTACTATTCATGTTATTGGCCTTAACCTAGTAGTTATATAAAGGGACGGACATAAAAAAAGGGCGACCCTCCATTTGGCTGACTGATGTAAACGGAATGCAGGTCCGCCAGGAATATAAGTCCTATCCAAATTTATGACAGGAATACAAGTCCCATTAGGGCTACTAATCCTAAGGTACAGTGGTCCGTAGTAACTGAGGTCCATTCTTTTGTATTAGAGATAAAACCTTCACTTTTCAGTGACTACATTTATCATTATTTACACACGTCATTTTATGGTGACGCCAGAAGTGCAAATTCGGGGGAAAATAAAAATAAATCGGTTTTTCGAATATCTCCTTTAATTTCATGGGCAGCCACGAACATTGTTTCAACGCCAATTCCATGACATCATATAGTGCTCCAAAACCCTGCCAGCGGCTATGGTTAAAAGAATGAGTTCAGATTTAACTACTGACAAAATAATAACGCCTTTGTTTAATAAAAAAAATCTTGGATTAGGAGCTCGTAACGCCGAAAAAAAATGAAGCTCATTCATTTGTGGACAACTTTGCCTATTCTCGTAATAATAATAATAATGATAATAATAATAATAATAAAAACAAATCAGGGACGTTATTGTACGCACCATACCAGTGTTATCTCACCTCAAATTAGAAAGTTGTTATCTTGACGATAATATACAAAGCAATGGCAATAAAGAATGCAAAGTCTTGTACGTAAACCAAACTGTATCATAATGTACAAATAATATAAACGCACTTCTTAAAACCAATTATCTAAATGTAAATACAATGGCAATAAAGAATGTGAGGTTTTCATCATCCCGCCGTTCCATTAGCTAATGTCTTCATCATCCCGCCGTTCCAATAGCTGTTTTCATCATCCTGCTGTTCCATTGACTGGAAGAAAGATGGATTAAAAAGGTAGTGGTTTCTTAATGGCCGTACGTCTGTTACATTGCCCGGTTGACAGTGATGTCAGTCAACGGATCAAAAACACAAGTAAACCCACCTTTGGTTTACAGTAAAAAAAATAACAGTGTGAACTATGAAGAGTCCTACATTGGTTGCAGATAAATAAGGTTTACTCAGCTTATAGGCCTGAATTTTAGCCTTTTTGATCCAAAATGATTCAGTATTAGTTATTTTTTTTAATTAACATTGCAATATTGTGTATTGTGTATATCACGAAACAAGAGTACAACACGACCGACAGATGTTTACCATTTTGAAGTTTTTTCTAGTTTAAAACTGCTGACAGACCCATTTAGTACTATTATTCTTTAAAATAATTTCTCCTCGAGATGTGCGTTTATTACTACTACTACTACACACATGCCTATATACCTGTACACTCTGACACAAACAGGCACGTTGACAGGCAAACAAAACGTATCCTACTTCGCTGTTTCTGTCTCTTTCTTTCTCACAAACGCACACACAGATAGAGATAGAGCACCCGAACACGCAGTCAAATGCACATACCAATTGCTGATGTCATGCAGATAGAGACCTTTTTTACATTAATTTTATTTTACAAGTACCTGTAGGCCCCGCCGGCCGGGTGGATGTCAAGCCATCTTTTTTCCGTTCCTCTTCAGCTTTCTTTTTGAACCTTTCTTTAAGAGTTTTCATGATGTCTCGATATTTCTTATCAAATATGCGCTGTTTTTTGTCCTTCTTTTCTCTCTTCTGAAGCGAAAAAAAAGGCTGTATTGCTTAAAGTTCGAAAAAAGGCTCGTCTATCTATCAACAGTCAAGTTATTTCAAATAAGTTTAGCTTTTAAATAATTTTGAAATGTCTTGTAATTTATAATAATGGAATAATACATCTGATTTAATGATAATATAATAATATATGCACTACTAAAATATCGAAATTCTTAATGTAAATAACATGTTAACAGTAGCATTTTATTGATTACACTTTCAGATTATTTCCTCAACAACCCCCTAGTTTTCTATTCTATTTAAGATATTTCAGCTATATTTTTAAGCAATTTTATCTTTATTGAAAGCTCAATAAAAGGTCGACAAGAACGTGCTGGGGTTTAATGTTACCGACAAAAATATTTTAATATCACATCGATACGACAGTAAAAACCACTTCTCAAATTTATTTGAAAAAAAATTTTTTCGTTTTAATATTTATATTGAGTTATCAATTTGCTTAGTTTTGTCATCATTCAAGATCATTAAAGCCAGGACACACCTTTTTACTGGGTGCCTCGCATTTCTTGCAGGTGAGGATGTAAAACAACCATTTGGGACTAGGTATTAAGTTAAAGGGTATGGGGAGAGTAGATTCTTCCCCTATATATTCTAACCATAGTCTTGTCCTAGCAGCTTTCCATTCGATGTCTGCGTCGTTCTGTAAATATTTCGAATTAAGGAATTACGGCATTTCTGGTGAATGGAGAGGCTGTGCAAAAATAATTGATCGTGCTTCTTTGATCGTACTTTTAATCATTGAGATTATTTTCTGTATAATACTGCTCCGTTTCCGTTATTATTATTAGTATAATTATTATTATTATTATTATTATTATGAAACTATAAGACAAAATGCATTATACATTATCGATTGTTTTCAACATCTCATACTTACATGAATGGCTTCAAAAGAGATTGTCATCATAGCAATAAGCATATTGATCAACATAATAACGATGACAATATGGAATATAGCCACCATGATGAATCCCACGATCTCCACAAATGCGTGTTTCATGTGGATTTCTACAGAACTGGAGTCCCCCAAGCCAAAGATGGACCACATGAGGGTGCTAAATGTGTTGAAGAATCTGCAGAAACACGAATGTGCGGGACTTAATGGTCGAATCCAAACAGATATGCAAAAGAACCTTAAACAATGCTTTGCTGAATACAAAATAAAAAAAATAATAATAATAAATAAATAAATAAATAAATAAATAACAATAATAATAATAATAATAATAATAATAATAATAATAATAAAATAAATAAATAGATAAATAAGTGTACACAGAGGTGTTCACCTTTGAATGACATATGGTCAAACTGAACAATACTATTTGTTGTTGTCGTTAAGAAAATAATGAAAAATTAATTTAAAAATACCAATTTTTACAATAAACATACTAGAACCTGTTTTCATAGGGCGTTGGCTACAAATAGTTACCCGTGGAATGCAGAATTAGTCTCCGACCCATCAGGGAGTGTTTGGCCCGCATAGAAGTGGTAGTGGTTGTGCAGTCCAACAGTGAAGGCAATGAACACAATAAGCAGCAAGGCAGCAAAGCGAAAGACATCGTTGATCATCTTGCCTAAAAGTTGACAAGCCACGATTTATTCAAAGAGCATGAGTCACACAAGTCACAATGAGAAAGAATCCGACAAATAAAAAAACTCTCGTTTCAAGATTGACAATACTGTCGCTAGGAGGAAAGAGTGATATAGACCCCTTCCCCACATATTTTAGATCGATCTATCCCTGTGGGGATTCTCACTAGATTATCGGCTAAAGTGTCTGCCCCGCCTACTAAAAACTGTAAGGGTGTAATTAACTACCGTGCACGCTCGGCTGACAGCAATTTAGCTTGAACCCCCAGGGAGTTAGGTCGATCTAGAGTAAATCTATGGGAATGCATTCATACTCTTTTGTCAACTTAATTAACCTTATTGACTAAAGGACACTTATTTATACATGTACGTGTATTATTACCAAAGGCATAATTGCTTTAATCACTGTATACACGCTTACCCAAAACAACTAGAAGTGGTCCGACAGACTCAAAAGTAGGTAAAATGTACACTAGTCTAGAGAAACTAATGATGTTCGCCAACGCAAACAGGGCGTCTGATATTATTTCTGGATCATTTAGTTCCCATTCGAACCGACCTGAAATGCAAGAGTAAAAAAGATACACTTAGAAAATTGTTTATCAAAAACTTTAATAAGTTTATCAAAAACTCTAATAAGATACATGTATAATGGACAATCAACTAAGTTTTTGAATAGAGGATAGGAAACACATACTTACACTATTGAACACAATTAAAATATTTGGAATGAATTACATACTTTGAACCATGCATAGTTCAATTAATTCAGCTACACCAACCTATCTGGTAATAGTATGTGTACGCCTCTGTTGTAGTTTGGTTAACTTCCAATGCGGCTTGTCTTGTTTTGACAATCGAGACTATACGACTGACAAAGGAGGCAAGATAAAACATAACCAAGAGGATATCCAGAATGTTGAAGGCGTTCTGGAAGTAGCGCATTCCCTGCCGACACAACTGCTTTACCTCAGCTAAAAGATAGCCTATAAGATGAAATGCAATATTTAGTGTTTTAAATTTCAATTTAAATTAAACATTAAAATACTCCAGTCAGGGGCAATATACTCAGAGGTTACTCATTATAAAATATATACAGATGAAAATAATTGATAATTTAGTTTACATTGTAGTAACCGGATTTTGTTGATTATAAATTTGATAGACTAATACTATGACAACCATGTCTCCGAGAAATTGTACCTATTTAATGCTACTGCAGAAAAATCAGATAGATACTGGAATATTAATAATGTTATGGTGTTGGCATTACTTTCAATGTATTTGTGTCTTACCTATCACGTAGAAAAATATTGCATACTCGGACCATCGGAAATCCTTGGCATGAGCGACATTAGCTTTATCATCGGGCAAAAAGTAAATCGTCAGGATCAGAAGAAACGTAAAGTAGGAGAAGCTATGCGTGTAAAATTTGATACAAGGAGTCCTCAAGAACATGTTGTTCCACTTGATGAATTTACTCTACAAAAAGAAAGAAATAATACGCTACACCTTTGTACTAGTGCCAACAATAAAATCAGCGACTGAGACATTTTCAGTTTTCATTCACGAAGAAATTGCGATCATCTAATAGCTTACGTCTACCAACATTCAACAATTAGGCCTACCGTGAAAAAAGTTTTTTACAGACCAGTTTAACATGGGTGTTGTGAGTCACCATATGCGACTGCTACAACAAAATATGGTTCGTTCAATCAAACTAAACAAAAAGCTTTCTCTTATGCCTTTTGGACCTTCATTTGTGTATACATAAGCGCCCGAGTCTGTATCGATGCACTTTGAGAGAATGGCAACTGGATTTTACATAAGATAATTACCCTAACGTACGCAGCTTACGCGCTTAACACTGTCAATTATATAAACACCTGCCTATCTCTATAAGTGTACCGGTACTAAATGTAAAAAGGGGTTCAGGAAATGTTTTAACATATGGCAATAAACCTGTTCAACATACCTTCTTCTCCAACGTTTCAAAGGATCCGAACAGAATGTAAGCCAGGAACAGCAGAATCCAAACTGGCAACGCCAGCACGATGAAGATTGTCTTCAGAAAGTTGTTTGTGGTCAGCATTCGACGCCTTATATTAGGATCGACGCCATAAAACACCATCCTTAAGTGCCTCTGGACGTATGGGTGGGCTACAAACTGAAATACGGTTTTAAAGAAGTGGCTTTAATTGCAGCTATCTGCCGAGTAACTATGTGTCTATTCATCTCGGTTTGTCTGTGATTTAATGCCACATGGAATATTCCTCAAACATCAGCCAAAATAATAGTTTCTTGTTACCTCTCTGATCCCTCAATGTTCACAACATACCGCATCTGGAAAAATATGTCATAGCACCTTCATATGGTAGTGCACTAAATCCCCCCTCTAAATAACTTCTGAAGAAACGACTTGAGTGTGGCTTCAGCTTTTCGTTTAGATGAAGCTGTTGCTGACTTATATTTATTTATTTTCAATGGCGTAGTAATGTCTTATTATTTGTGTGATAAAACATATTTCAATGACCAAAAAAGCATAGGTAACACAAGGTTTTACAAGTATTTTTAAGCTACAAAATATAGGGATCTGCAGAAGAGTCTCAACTAATACACCTCTTCTTAAAACATGCAGTAGTTAATTGTTATGAGGACCATTGTCTTTTACGTTGTACCACAAACACAACCGTTTACTCTCTTGGGATGTTTCTATATCCTTTCAACACTATATCTATATCAAAGGTGCATCCTACCTTCTTGGCTCCTTCGTCCATAACTCTTCGCACTCGCGCTAATTCTGAACACCCATTGGCTGATTTATCCAGGATCAAGGACAGCTCATCTCGACCCCGGACCAGGTCCAGCATCTCCCAGGCAAACGTCTCACATTTCTGGGTCAGTTTAAGATATTCGGACTGTGTGGAATGGAAAAAATAGGATATTACTTAAGTTGCATATTAATAGTTTTGATAATTTAGTTAACATTGTAATAATAGGTATTTGTTGATTACTTTTTTGATAGACATTTATAATTTTACCACAACTTTTTTTTTGTTATCATAACTTTCTGCTGGGTGGCTGTAACTTTCAAATGCAAACTGTGTGTGTTGATGTGAGTGCTTGCGTGCTTGTGCATGCTTGCGTCTACTTTCACTTTTGGCAAAGCCAAAGTCCACCTACTTATCCAATTCCCATTGGAAATGTCAGAAATCCCCCCAAAATCCCGTAAAAATATCTTAAAGAAATTAACAAACAATTCAGCGTCTCTTTCTGTCAGAAATTATAAGGCAAACATTCTGATTGTATCTTATTATTGTTTTTTTTTTCCAAAATGTTAACAATTTTTTTCACAAAGTACCTTGAACTCTTCATCCTGTTTCGCCATTGTGAACAGTTTTTGTCTAAACTTCAAAGCACTATTTACAGGATCTTTCTGTGTGAGAAGATATGACGATGACGTCATAGCTCTATACGCGTTCACACGATAAAGCGCGTGATTCAGCGTGTCGTTTCGGTCGAGATAACAATCGCAGAAATAATCGTGAGGATCGGTGATTTTCAAGTGCTCCTCATCCTTCAGTAGTTGGCAAACCTCGATGTCGTTCTTCATCGCCGCCTGTAGCATAGGGTTATAGCTTGTATCCTTCACTGATAACGACAACCATTGCTTCAGTGCCAGCTTGATCTCGTCTAGGTTCGCCCCGTCATCTATTGCCTTCCGAAGATTATCTCTACTGTGCATTGGACCTGATGTTTTGCCCGCAGTGGGCTTGTCGGGAGGGTGCTGCGGTCCTTCATCTTCGGAACTTGAGGTAAAACCACAGTCATAGCAAAGGATAAATTCTGAAATATGGGATATGTTTTGCAGCTTTGAATAGCAGTTCGTGCAGCAAAAGAAGACAAATACCCCCCCCCCCCCCTAAGAAATGGATTGCTTCATGTTATCTTGTGCTCGGTCTTCTACATCAACATAAGCTTCTTTCGCTGTGCACAATGTATGTTCAAATTGCCCTCAGCTGATACATTCAACTTGAGAAACTCGACAAGAAGGCTTAAAAGAAACACTACAAGAGAAAATACCACCTAAAGCCCTTTGGGTTTACACAAACGATTGAACAATGATGCGGTATTTATTCACGTTTTAGCACCGCTCTTGAGAGAGAGAGAGAGAGAGAGAGAGAGATTGTATGTGGACAATGTTGTGTGGATGGGGAGGACGTGTGTGTGTGTGTGTGTGTGTGTGTGTGTGTGTGTGTAAAAGTGAAAGAGAGAGAGAGAGAAAGAATTAGAAATGCACGAGTACCTAAAATAATAACAACACTTACTCCTTTTTTTAAGCTTTGCTCTATATACGGGTTCTATATTGCCGTACGTCCCTCCATCTCCTAGAGTGGCAGTGATATCCGTGGGTAACCTACTGTGAGGGGCGGCACCAATGGGGGAGGCATAGTCCCCCTCGTCCACGTTCTCAACAGGCGCACGGGGCTCCTCCGGTGAGGGCTGGTCTGAGGGCTTCGACGTTGCAGTCTGGTTGTTTGAAATTTGTGACCGGTCTTTGCTTGGGGGTGGTGGTGGTGGTGACGGTAGAGGGGGGACATGTTGAGGAGAAGCAGCAGGAGGAGGTTTTGAAATCGAGCCGAGGAGGGTTTCGTTAGCCACATCTACTTTGTCACCTGCGCCTCCCCGTCTGCCGCCTATACTTTTACTGGAACTGGAACTGTTTCTGGTAGATGGTGACAGAAGAGGGGGACTGGAGTCGTCAAGTCCCGGGGTTTGCTTAGAGAAATCGGACGGGTTAGTGGTCCTGGCATTAGAATCCCCCATGTCAAAAGTGGGAGGAATTTGTCCTCTCGGCCCCGGAGCTTCAGTGTCTATAAAACCACGATTATCGAAACTGCTTGTAGCAGTGTGTTCATTTGGTAACTGCTTCACCCCCTTCCGATCAACGCCCGACAAACTGGCGTTCTCAGCGTCATTCCCCTGACTGTCCTGTTGACCTCGCAATGGATCTTCTGCCAGCCCGATTTCCCCTAATTCCACTGCCTCGTCATTTTTCTGTGTTTTTCTATTTGGGAGTTTTCTTTTTAACCATTTTTTTAATCGGGTGACTTTCTCTCCATCCGGGACGTCCTTGCTGGGGATGTTGGATGAAGTCGATGATTTCTCACTACTGTCGCTGTCGTCCTCTGTTTCTGAGATATGTTGTAAAATGTCCGCATCGTCGTGCGAAGAAAAATCGTTTCCCAAGAGAACCACGTCTAAATTCCGTGCAAAGTCACTGCCGAGAGGCCTTTTATTCGCCATCTGGAATTATCTGAAAAAAAAAGTTTTTTTTTTCTGAAGTTATATCAAGTGTAACGTGACCGCATCAGTTTGTCTCTCAGAATTAAACAGTGAAGTATGATGCTAAGCAAGACACAGTTTAGAAACTTTGACACTGTAAGAGAGAGAAAAAAATAATTATCTGCTTTCGGAAGTAATGTAATGAAACAAAAATTTTAACAATAATAATAAGACTACAATTTGACAGTAAAGCGTATAAGTCAATCATATTGAAATTTTACTTTAACTTAAAATGGCAAAATAAGTAATGAGAATACTTTTTATAAGCTTAATCTGAACTTGTATAAATTCAAAAATGAGATTGTCAAGGAAAATAGTAAATATCATACTCAAATTATGAACTTAATTGCATATGATTTAGGTGGAGATGTGGAAAATCTTATCGGACACATATACTACAAGTAGAAAAAGTTGTTTCTCAGCATCAAATTGATATAGTAAGAATTGATTATGAACACCCTAAAAGATCAGCTGAAAATACTTAAATGGAAACTCTGGAATCTTCAGATATTGTCACCCTTTTAACATCTAGTAATCTGTTTGAAGCATATCAACAGCATTCTGATACCAATCAGATTGAATCAGATCTAGAAAGTCACTCTGATATTGAGTAAGATCTTAACATGACGGTCCTCTCAAGTGATTCCATATCAAATGGTGAGAGTAAGACAGCAACACCATCTATCTGAAAGAGTTTTCGTGAATGGGCAGTAAAAATTCAAATTCCACAAATAGCTACCGGGGTATGGAAGCCGATTTTGAGACCAGTTATGCCAGAATAACCAAAAGATTATCGCATCGTAACGAAAACACAGCAGTACTATGATGTGTTTTATCAATATGTTTTAACTATGTGTTTAAAATATATATATGGAGATGGTAACATCTATTTTGGAATATTCAAGGGAGTTCAAAGCTTCAGAATTATTTTCAGTTTGGATTACAAATCCACGTGGATGGACTGTCTTTATATAAAAGCACAGGCCATCAGCCTTGACCAATTCTACGAAGTGTGCGAAGTTTCAGATACGTCATAGACGAATATAACGCATTACATCACAATGGGCTTGAATTGGACGGAAAACTTCAGTCAGTGATTTGTGATGCACCTGCTCATGTTTTCGTGAAAAAATGTGAAAACTTACACTGGCAATCATGGCTGTGACAAATGTGAATAACCAGGAAGGTAGTTAGCTAATAAGATTGGACATTCAGAATTAAATTCTACTTTCCGGACAGATTATTATTTTAGAAATCAAACAGACATAAAACACCACAAAGTTCTTCACAACTATTGGATGCACAGGCTGAAACGGTGAACCATTTTCCTCTAGATTATATGCACTTGGTTTGCCTTGGGTTCCCCCCAAAAAATGAAAAAAAGGCTCAGTAGAATTCCGTATTGGACCAAGGGCAGGGACTGAAACACATGTATCTTTAGCATTGTCAAATGAAGGTGAATTTGAAAAACAAACAAACAAACAAAAAAAAAATGTCAGAAATTGATATGTGGAAAGCTACAGAATTCAGGCAATTTCTTTTAAATACAGACTCGGACTTTCTCAAAAATATTATCCTTGTCAATTTGTATAAATTTTTTCTGCTGTTATCCATTGGTATGCATTTCCTTTTAAGTGAAACGCTGAATGCTACTAACGATAACTATGCAAAAGAACTACTTGAAATATTTGTGAAACATTACTGTGGAATTTATGGCTGCAAACGAGCAGTTTACAGTGTGCTGGGCATGGCCTTATTCACCTCTCACTCGACGCTCTAAATTATGGTAGTCTGGAAAACGTGAGTTTTTCCATATGGAAACTTTCTCTATCAGACTAGTAAGAAAATTAAAATTTTCGCTCCGACATATGAAGTAATGAAAATACTATCAGAAACAAGACAGCAAAGCTGTCAAATGTACAGACAACAAGAAAGAAAAATAATTCGATCAAGCTGAAAATAAAAGTGTTAACTACTTACTGTTATTCATCATTGCCAGTAAGAAAAACACTTAGCCCTTACACTATGCCTCAATTAATTACCATCAACCTTTTGATGTACCTTCGTCCACAGATCAGGGCCCACTCAAAGTATTTTATACCTAATAGGTGTATTAGAAGGATATTTCGTTATATCTTGTTGTACTATCCATATGTCAAGGCCCACTCAAAGTGTATTTATGGCTGACAGGCATGCCTAACTGACCTCCGATAGGTATTTGAGTTTATTTAAAATGAGTTTATTTCCATTTGCAACACCTTATTACACAAAACACAAGCACAGATTTACAATTTATTGTAATCAACTAACAAGACTGTTAAGATGCTGAACATGGCAAAATGGCACTTAAACATATCTAAATAATTCAATACTGAGATTGTTATCATGCCTAAATGAATCAGAAAAAAAAAACACTTTTAAACAAAAAACAGCATAATTTTTTGGAAAATTGGGTCTTTCAAGCTTATTTTCGAACTTTATCTGTAATCCATGAATATTTATCAGTTCTGTAAGATTGAAGGCAAAAGGTAAAACAGTTTTAAAAACAGCATCACTTTTTGAAAATGGTCCGATCAGGTTGGTTTTCGAACTTGACCTGTATTTCATAAATACTCATTAGTTCTGTAAGTTTGAAGACAAAATAAAAACCCAATTTTTATTTTATTTGTATAACGGAGGATCAGATGGGCTAAAAAAGCAAAAATAGCATAACTTTTGAAAAAAAAAAAAAAAAAAAAAACGGTCCATGACACACGTATTTCGCAAAAATAACTACAAGGTATGTGACTTAGTGTACCTGGCTGAGTCCAAAGCTAAAACGTTATAAATGAAAATCACCTTTTGTTATTGTCAAAAAAAAAAAAAAAAAAAAAAAAAAAAAAAAAAAAAAAAAAAAACAAATGCTGCTTTCAGTGAAAGGCAAAACGCAGTGTAAATGAAGGTACCAAGGCCGGCTTAAGCCATTTTAAATGACCATGCAAGTTCCAGCTTGGGTGCCCAATTTGCAGAAATGTGTACGCAGTCCCCTGGGAAGTAAAGGAAGTGTCAGTAAAACAGGAAGAAGTTGGGTGGCCAACCCAAACAAGTGCACATATCCAAGGACCAAACCTGACAAAAATACATGTATGAATAAAGAGGGTAGACCTCTATAACACGGTAGTGTTACAAATTTTAGTAAGAACTTAATTTAAGTTTTAAAAACATTTAAAATTCATTAGTTACAATAAGATTGCAAAAACAACATAAGTCTCATTAGACGTTCAAGCACTGACCAAACATAATAACCTTCCGATCTCAGGCCAGCGAATGAGTGCCGTAATTAATCACCTCTAGTGGTCGGCAAACGCGTCAATTAAATTGCAAGCAGAGGACAGAGCAACAGCAGATATATATAGAAAGATTTAATTGATTATCTCTTGGTGTCATGTATTAGTATTTAATAAGCACTTCGCTAGTTCAGGAAAATGACCAGTTCCGGTTCGGTCAAAATTAAATATTAAGAATCAAAGAACCGGGCAAATCATACTATTTAAATCGAAGGTCTAGAATCAGTATTTCTAATAATTAGGTAAATGTTGAATCAAAAATGTCCATCCTTGACGTGAGATGTGAACCACCTGTCGCCCTAATTTTGTTATAAAAATGCAGCATTTTGCCGCATTCGGCAAGTGTTCGGCAAGTGTTCGGTAAATGTTCTGCGAGTCGGGAAAGTAGTAGCATAGGAAGGAGTAACTGAGGGAGAGACGTTGTGGTCACATCTTCAACTTGATGTAGTCCTTGTGCGCAGAATAAAATTCCTTTTAGAGGAAAAAGAGAGTTGTTCATAACTTTACAGTGACGCGCTTTTATCACACGTAAAAGCCCCCGTCACAGTTTGGTGGAGGAATCAGCTCGATCCAGCTACGCGCACGCCAAGCAACGCTCCACGTATGTCAGCCCGACCCGAAAATTATTGGTCAGCGCCATCTGCGAACACCAGGAACAAGAAAACAGGTGAGACGCACTCTAAAACTGTAAAAGAACCTACATCTCCCCTCTCCGGCGAAACGTCACCTATATCGTCACGTTCATCCTCACCTGCTCTATCTCAAATTAACGAATCCGCTGAATCATTTGCGCCGCCGCAACCGTTAGACGCTATTTCTGATTCTCAGTCGCTAACTTCTGATATTTCCACCTCTACGCCACCGTCAACCCCACCGCCTGCCCCAGTTTATGCAATGTCAGCAGAAACAAGTCTGTTACCTGAAAAATTCACGGGTAGCGCGATAGAAGATCCAGATAGATGGCTATCGCACTTCAAAAATTATGCGTCATACCGCGCTATGACGGAAGAACAACAAATAGCCTCTTTTCCATTGTTACTGCGAGGCGCAGCCTTAGACTGGTTTGATACACTTGCTGACGATCAGCGTCAAAACATTAACGCTATAGAAAATACATTTCGGGCACGATTTCAACCAACTGAAAGTTCTAAATGGGCCACTGTGTCCAGTTTATTCCAACGCCGCCAAAAACAGGCTCAACCAGTCCAAGATTACATAGCGGAAATGAGACGCGAAGCCGCGCGAGTGAAATTGCCTGAAGAACAAACCATACAAGCTATTTTACATGGCCTACTACCCGAAATACGACCATTCGTGGCTCAGCACGAACCTCACAATTTCGAGGATCTCATTGCGCGCGCCAGACAGTCAGAAACTGCAGTACAACCCACTACGTCATCTGCATCTATCAATGCGCTGAATACACAACTCTCCGAAATCAAAACGCAGCTCTCACAACTGGCCGTGTCTGCTGTGAATCCGGCACCAATCACTCCAATACAACCCCCAGGTAGAAACCCTATGGCCGCCGATTTTCAACCCCAAGCACCGCCCAACCCTCGCTACGAATACGGCAGAAACCAACAGCGATGGCAGTATCGTCCACTTCGACCCAACTACGACATGCGCAATGTGCAGCCCAGATTTCAACGGAACACTCCAGCACGCTAACACGGTAGTGTTACAAATTTTAGTAAGAACTTAATTTAAGTTTTAAAAACATTTAAAATTCATTAGTTACAATAAGATTGCAAAAACAACATAAGTCTCATTAGACGTTCAAGCACTGACCAAACATAATAACCTTCCGATCTCAGGCCAGCGAATGAGTGCCGTAATTAATCACCTCTAGTGGTCGGCAAACGCGTCAATTAAATTGCAAGCAGAGGACAGAGCAACAGCAGATATATATAGAAAGATTTAATTGATTATCTCTTGGTGTCATGTATTAGTATTTAATAAGCACTTCGCTAGTTCAGGAAAATGACCAGTTCCGGTTCGGTCAAAATTAAATATTAAGAATCAAAGAACCGGGCAAATCATACTATTTAAATCGAAGGTCTAGAATCAGTATTTCTAATAATTAGGTAAATGTTGAATCAAAAATGTCCATCCTTGACGTGAGATGTGAACCACCTGTCGCCCTAATTTTGTTATAAAAATGCAGCATTTTGCCGCATTCGGCAAGTGTTCGGCAAGTGTTCGGTAAATGTTCTGCGAGTCGGGAAAGTAGTAGCATAGGAAGGAGTAACTGAGGGAGAGACGTTGTGGTCACATCTTCAACTTGATGTAGTCCTTGTGCGCAGAATAAAATTCCTTTTAGAGGAAAAAGAGAGTTGTTCATAACTTTACAGTGACGCGCTTTTATCACACGTAAAAGCCCCCGTCACACCTCACAGGGATATAAGACTTCCCAAGAGATGTGTTGATTGACCGTAATAGACTATGCTCTGAACTTTAAAGTGGCCATTATTATTAATCATGCAGGCTATGAACTTTAAAGTGAACAGTATTGTTAATCAGGTCAAATAAGTTTAGAGTGATTATCATGATTAATTCAGTTTTGAACTTCAGTGTAATATTACTATTTATCAAAGTGACAATGAACTATTGAATGAACCTTATGAATGAACTTAACAGTGACCATGAATTGACTGAATTTCAACTGCTGATTACTTTAAGAATATTTTGAGTGTTAAATGGTTTTACGTGTAAATGTCTAATGAGCCAGATTCCAGGAGGAATCAGTAAACTTAGAGGCGTGGTGTGTAACGATTATGCATAGTCTTATTTCAGGGTCAAATAACTGTAGTAAGTTATAGCCTTATGTTTACTCAGCAAGTCTGGTGTTGAACTTTGAACATTAAATTCGAATGGCTTGTGTCAGTTTACTAAACAGGGGCTTGTTGTGTCTAGAGGAGGGATTGGCGGTCAACCGTTCACTTTTCCCTGCTTGCCAGTCAAGTTTGCAGTGTAGACAGTTAAAACTCCAGGCAGTAGACAGCGAAATAGCTGGTGCCAGATACATGTACATGTCACTTGTCAAGTGTTCGTAGACAATAAAAGAAGAAAACCACCTGAAGTGTTGTGCGGTTTTCACAGATCAGAGTAAGCCGCACAGGTGGCAGGAATTTAATCTACTTAAAGAAAATCTCGATAAGGTTTTTAAAAAAGAAAAAAAAATAACATAAAATAATAATAATAATAATAATAATAATAATAATAATAATAATAACTTTGATTAGGGTAAAGACAGAATCTTACAATTTATTTTATGTAAAGTCAACCACATCGAGCATCTAAGTCTATCTGATTGGCCTTAACATGTAATTACGCCAGGGGTTTTATTGTTCCAGGTCATTAATCCTCATTTAGTGCAGTCAAATGGTCGTGGGGGAAGGGGAAGGAGGGGCTTCTATCATTATACTGTCTTCATACACAGCACTAAACATGTACCACGTAGGCGGATATCTTGCGTGAGCAAGTGGGGAAAAAAGCCCCTTCATTAAGCAAGGCCTCGCTGTGTTTGAAACTTGTCAGAGACTTAAACAATGTAATCTGAAGATAATGCGGTTACAATGACTTACCCTTGTGAACCTTGTCGTGTTTTAAGCGTGCACAAATCCCATGTCCCTTCGCAGCGCGTACGTTAAGACGTGTATTCCTGAAGCTGATGCCTGCATTCTCTGTGCGTCTTGTACCAACACGACACAATGTACGTGACCTATTTCGACATCAATAAGCGGTTAGCAAGTCCCTGTAACTGTGATACCTACTGGTGTTTCTCTCTCCCGTTCTCTCTCTCTCTCTCTCTTTATTTTTTTGTGAGTGTGTGTGTGCGTGTGCCTGTCTCTCGCCGTCTGCAGACTTAGTTAAGAGACTCGAGTACACTGAATATAGAACCAATTTGTATTTCAGTCTCACCAGTTTAAACAATCATATAGGCTGGTCCTGAAAAAGGCTTATAAAGTTACTTTCATTTCCTCGGCCAGCTATACTCGGTTTGACACTGGGTTATGATATAAAATACTAGTATATATGACGGTTCATTTCAGGGTGCGGTCGTCCTTCAAAACCAATGGGTCGTGAAATATAAAAGATAGAGCTACACACACTGGACAAAAGAAGTGTCACCCCCTACCACAGAGTAATAAAAGTAGGCAGATCTTGGGTACTTATAATGCCTGGTTTACTTATAATGTGACTAATGAGTATAAAATCGCTATACCATGGAATTGTATTGTTGGTCTTGTACATGTACAGCAAATGTTATTCCTGTCTTCCTCCAATATGGCAAGATACAGGCAATTATCTAACGGTTATAGGTGCAAGTTATTAACCTGAAGAGGCGGAATATAAGCAATGTCAGAATATCGATACAATTGAATTGTTCAGTCAGAACCGTGCAGAGGGTCTGCTCTCGGTATAGAAACACTGGATCAAGAGACAAATTGCCTCTGATGGGTCGTCCAAGAAAAAAATACTGGCCGTGAAGACCGACGACTGATTTTGATGCCCAGGGGCCGGTTTCACAAAGCAGTAGTTAGTTAGCGATCGGTAGTTAGCCTCTCGCTAGTTATAGTGCCGTTTCACGAAGCAGTCGCTAGTTCTCTCGCTCTTTATTGTGTCGTTGTTACCTTGGATATTTAGCGACTGGTTAGACCAGTCGCTAACTCTAGAGTTTCATCGTACGCATGCGTAATGAGTGAAATAAAAAGGTTGCTTAGTTACCGTTGTCTGTCGTCTGTCTTTGTATGCAATATGGCGGCTACCTTTCTTGCTAACCGTACCGCCAGACGGCAACGTAGACTACGACGTTTTCATGAAAGGCAGAATCTATTAGAATATACGCGCGATGATGCAATTTACGAGAGGTTGTGCCTAGCTGTGACAAAAAGAGCGGCAAAAAGGTGGTGGAGATCCTTTACGACGACCTCAAAGCAGACGTTCTTATGCATTTCCAGCCGCCGGAAATTGGAGAGTTAGTGCTTTCGCGACACTTTTACGCAAGAGTTCCACTTCCGGTAGACTGTTTCGAGACTACGGTGAGTAACGAGAGAACTAACGACCGAACTTTACGACTGAACTTAGCGATGAGTTAACTACTGCTTCGTGAAACACCCCTCGAAAATCGCTAAGTTTGCTCGTTAGCGAGGTAGTTCAGTAGTTAGTTGTTCTAACCAACTACTGCTTTGTGAAACCGGCCCCAGGTTGTCAAAGTTCGACACTGCTTGTCAGTTGACAACACAGTGGAACAATTTCACACATAAGTATGTGTCTGTGAAAATTGCTAGGCCTCGGTTACATGCTCTGAGAGTGTACAGCAGGGTAGCAAGACTGAAACCTCTTATATCGTTACAAAACAGGCAACGTAGAGTAAACTAGGGTCAACAGGATCTGGAACTGGACAGTTCATGATAATTGGTCCTATATATTTTTTTCTGATGAGTGTCGCTTTGGTCTGACCTCTGATGACAGACGGGTACAATGCTGAAAAACTGCTGGTAAAGCATTTGAACCACATGCACCGAATTTTCGAACCCGGAGCAGCATATTCATCATGGTGTGGGACTGCATCAGCATCCATGGCTTGGGCGAATTGATAGTGGTTAATGGAAACATGAATCACTAGAAATATATCGATGTTTTGGAGTCAGGCTTGCTACCATCTATTACTAACATGTTTAGTGCCAGAAATTATCCATTTGTTCACCAGGATGACAATGCTCCCTGTCACAGGCCCAGAGCAGTTGCTGATTGGTTTGACCAACAGGACATTCGCAGGGTGATGTGGCCTGCCCAGAGTCCGGATGCAAACATAACAGAAAATGTGTGGAATGATATGTCAAAACTTTTCTCAAATGCCCGTCTAACCAGCAGAGAAACTCTGTTATATTCAGTGTTTCATGCTTGGGCCAGCATAAGCCCTGAACGCATCAGACAATTATATGAAACCTTGCTTCGTAGACTGGCACCTATTATTAGGTCACGTGGCTATGCCACTAAGTACTAATTTTGGACTTGAAACTGCATATTTTGGTAGAATGTATATTTTGTTCTCATTTTGTGATTTTTTGTGAAATTTGATGTTAATAAAATGATACCAGGAGCATATCATTCCACAGTCATTTATCTCCTTCATAGTTTTGGCTCAGTAGGGGTGACACTTCTTTTGTCCAGTGTGTGTAGGCGCGTAAGTCGGCGAAATGTGCAGAAAATGGGCATTTTAGACTTGATGTCAACATTTAATTGGTTTAATGTAATTTTATAAGTGACTTGAATCCCAAAAATCCCCAAATCAACTAACAATATTACTTTTAATAAAATAAATTATTTTGAAGGTTAAGTAACAATATTTTCATATCATAATTGAAACATAATCTACTTTTCTATACTATTGCGGTAAATTTACTATATTGGTGGTCTTTGGGCGATCAATACTTTTTTCTGTTTATTAAAAGGATTTTTCTTATTGCCATATGAAGTTACACTTATATTAGCCCAATAAATATCCTCGAGCTGCCCTTCAATAATCGCAAATAACAATTCTGGACCATCAAGCCACACTTTGCTGCCAAATCGTTTTTTTTTTTTTTTGCCTTTGGCTCATAGACTTTAAGCGAACAATTCATTTTATACAACCCCGTACATAAAGGTTCAGTTATACATACGTGCGCCAATCAAAGTGAGTTATAGTAACTTATACAGTGAACTGTTTTACCTGCGTGACAGGAAGAGGATCAAATATGTACACCGGACTGTACTTAAAACCGATAGAGACATCTACTGGTAGCAATATAAAGCAGTCTCAACTAACACAATACTCACAGATGTTCAAAAAACAAAATTACTCACATTATGTTAATTAACTTCAATTTTATGCGGTCGTGACGAGTGCGGCGGCGGGGGATGGGGTTTCAGTTACGTGACTCTCATACTTAACAACCAGACCATTCAGTTGCCAATCTTTCGATAATCCGGGGATCTGTCGCTTGATGGCCTGGAGACCCTTTCAGTCCTTCTAAAATCTCGCGTAATCTTGCTCGCAGTTTCACATCATAGTGCAACATAGGTGTAGCTGAATATAAGCTAACTAACAAAATATTCGAATGAAGTTGGGCAACGAGAAGGCATTTTATGGAGTAAAGCCTCCCCAACGCGAACCGGTAAGTCTGACTTTGGGCCATTTTCATAAATCTATAGTGATATACTAACCTTGCTCAGTGTCTTTTCTTTTCACATATTGTAATTCGACAATTTACTCACTGGATGTAAATTTGCATTTTTAAATTTAAAAACCGCACTAGTGGGAAGTATCCCCCAAGCCCTTAGTTTCGTTACAACTATGGCAAAACAGAGAGTCCGAATGAGGAGATAAATTTCCCCTATTATTTCAGCTAGAAGAATGGTCAGAGAAAGTCAGGAAATATGACATAAAAAATAAAGCGGTTAATCCAGGCACTAAAAAAGGAAGTTGTGTGAGGAGGATAGGGTTGACTAACTACCAAAAGAAGTATATAGTTTTCATATTCATCTACTTGAAAAAGTATGTCTACCTACGGCTGGAGGACACTAATAATATGACAGATAAAGGGTTTTGTCAGTCATGTAGTAACAAGAAGATCCCTCCTAGAAAGTGCAGCAATTCATTGGACCTTCATCACATAAAATATATATATATTTTTTTTTATTTCGAATGCTAGTATACCTACAGTTTAGTAGACCTATCACCATCTTGTATGATCACCATAATTTAAAATTTTCTAAGAAATATTGGGGTGAAATTAAAAATGCATTACTTTACATGGCGAGATGCAAAAAGTTTAATCTATCCACCCACGCGCATAAAATTCAATGCGGATATTTTATTATCGCAACCAGTCCAATGGCGCACGTTTTACTGGGAGTAATGTGACGTAGAATTAATAGGGGATGTCCGGGATAGCCTATTTTGAACATCTGCGCAGCAGATGACGTCAAACGAGACCTGGATTGGAGCGAGATTTCACGAGAGGTGGGGTTAAAATCTGCCATTGAAACTTCTCTCGCGGTCAGGCACAAGTCTATGTTTTAGGATTGCATTGAGTAAAATTTGGCGTTGTCATGTAATTTGAGATAGAGCAACGCAATGGCGAATTGCTAATGTTGTGTCGTAGGGTGCATTGCAGATAAAGGTAAGCGAGAAAACCAGGAAAATGACTATGGATGATGGACACGACTGGCGAGAGAAGTGAAGTGAAGAAAGAGAAGCTGGGCTTGATTAGATTAAAAGGACTAAATACCGAAATATTTAAAGTACAGATCAGGTCGCAGTATTTTGTAGAAAGAAAGGGACCAACTGCAGACAACTCGCACCCTGCACGTCACTGGCTCCATGGCATCACCGTACAGACCGTATCATCAACGGTCGAGGGGCATTTTAATAAGTAAGTTTTGTGTGTAGTTTACAGGACACCATGGTTTATTAATGTAATACAGCCCTAGTACTTGTGATTAATAGTCTTTTACGGTAACTATATCAGACAAATTTGCTTGTACCATTCCTATCTCCATATAACGTGTACCTGATTATGAAATACTGGTGAACCTTCCACACCTATTAAGTATACACAATGTTCAGTTGTAATATTCCATGCCGGGTGGTCAGTTATGATAATTGCAATTTGCAAGTAAGGTGGAAATTAGAGTTGATATTTTACAACAACGTTTATCACATAATGATATATATTTCAGAAAACTAAGTGAGTTATTTTTTATTTATTTTAGAGAATGACAGACACAGCACATGTTATTGAACCAGGCAAGAACTGCGAGAGTTGTGTGGTCAGAATAATCAGATGTTGAAGATTGCTCAGTGTATATTAATCTCTTATGTCCTTAGTTATTATGTTGTTTACTTAATTATATCAGGAGTCAACAGATGGCATTTTTTTCTGGGTGTCACTTACAGTATCAGGCATTTTCTTTATTACTTTAAAGTGAAATATTTGGTTTTATGAATATATATATATATGTATATAGGCCTATGTATTGTACTGCACTAGTGATTTAATGAAGAAAATTATTTTACTTGCTAGTATCATTCTTATGTTACTGTAGTGACTTTTTTAATAACTATATGACACCTGTTTTTCATATCATTTACTCAGATCACAAATACAAGTTCGCCTGTGATGTGTTTATTTGTTGCATTTGTGTATAACTGTCAATAAAATGCAATGATTTTGTGAAAATTTCAACTTATATGTTGTCCATTTTAATACTTTCTTTTGTCATCTTTCCTGTCACTTAAAGATGCATACAAAGTCAATTTTTTGTCACAAAAACCAACCAAAAGCCAGCATATAGTTTCAAGTAGTATAACTAAGAGAATTACCAAAAGGCATTATTTACTTTTACCCGAAAATGATGTTTGAACGGATTTTTCTGCTGGCATTCTAAGCTGTATGTCAATGGGGCAGGAAAGTAGGTCACAAAAGTAGGTTAAATTTACAACCAAAAATTTAAAGAAAGGAGCAGTCTAAAGGTCTTTTATGGCTGATCGAGTGATCTATTCAGTTTATCCCTTGGCATGTCAAATTTATTTGAGTCATATAAGAATCTAGTAGAAGTGGTTTACATGTGTTACTGGGAATCCACACTCCACCGATGCTCGGTTCGTATGTACCTTTAAGTCGGATCTGATCACAATGAAACTTACATTTTGTGAATGCTATCCATTAGTTTCTATAGCATCATTTTCATAAGTAAATAAATGAAGAAAATTAACTTTATGATCAAACACGAGCCTTTTAAATTAGTTACTATAAATTTAGTGAAATTAAATCAAAGATGCAGGCAAGTCTAATGTTCTGATATGGCATCCATCCAATGTGTAAGTTCAGCTATTTTTCAAGTAAAGAAATCGCTGCTCTACTTCCTTGTGGACTCCATATTCTAACCCCACCTCAAGGCAGATCTCGTAAAATCACGGGGAAACTTGGTCTTCTCGTTGAGAACCCGGACAGCCTCTATTAGGGGACGACACCAAGTGAAGGCCTACTAGGAAGTGTAATTGGTGCATGGACGCAGTAGCTGACCCAGTATTATTCCCAAAATATTACACTTTTTTTTTTACTTGATGCCTTTATTGTCTTTCAATTTTATTCGGAATATTTACAAATACTTCATACTTAGGAATTATATTTTGCATAGTTTTCAAATGCATAATGATTTAAGATCAATGATAAACAACTTGCCCTTTAAAAATAAAACCCATGCCGGTAGAATAGTTACGAACCATTTTACATCAAAGCATAAATCACGTATATGTCATGTACAAAGTCAATACCCAGCGGTACAACAGGCAGAATTCATTCAGTTCAAGCTCCTGTGACAAGGAATTGTGGTCACTTGCAGATCAAACTGTAGTCCATTCACATAGTGAAGTATGACTGCGTTGGAGAGCTAATGAAAAGTTGCATGTCGCGTATCTAAGAACTAAACAGTGTAGGCATACAGGTTCAAAATATTATGTTCATTATGTAAAGTTTTCTTTGAAAACTCATAAAAAATAGCTGAGCTATCAGTACAACTGCACTAAGACGTACTGGACATTTCGACACAGAAAAAAAAAAACATTTATCATTAAAATGGCGTTATATATATGATGTGAACAATCAAAACGGGGACATCTCTATATAAGTATTATTTCCAAGGTAAACATACCTATATTCACTTCATATACATAACGCCATTATAATGATTAATGTTTTCCAGTGTTTGACTTTCCGTCGAGATGTCTTTATGCGAAAACCATACATTTTCTAATGTTTTTACCTTGATTACGTTTGAACACTGAAAGTATTCAGGATACTGTTACCATTTGCCAAAAAGCTATTTACTACCCTACATTCTTCTGTATTAGCAAAAAATATTCAGTTATCAGTTACTGTATCATCTATATTATCTTATGGTGACGTCACAAGTGCAAATTCGGGGTAAATTGAAAGGAATCGGTTTCTCAAATATCCTCTTTACCTGCATGTGCACCCACAAACACCGTTTCAACGCCCTTTTTTTCTTGAAAGCCTTAGTTCAGATTTTATTGTTGACAAAGCAAAAACAGTAATAGTGCCTTTGTTTAATGAAAATATGTAATTATGAACTCATAACTTCATAACAAAAACATTAAAACAAAATGAAGCCTATTCTCTTGTGGACAACTTTGCCAATTCCCTTGATAAAGTCTCGTTCAGGGATGAAGTTTTACGCACCATACCGATTGCTATCTCACCTCAAATTAGAAAGGTACGTGTTATATTGACGATAATATAAAGAGCAATTAAAATAAAGAATGCAGTGTCTTGTACGTAAACCAATCTGTATCATAATGTCCAAATAATATAAACGCACTTCTTAAAACCAATTATCTAAATGTAAGTACAATTTGCTAATTATCAAGACTGCAAAACCTAATGGCAGGTCTTCATCATCCCGCCGTTCCATTAGCTAATGTCTTCATCATCCCGCCGTTCCATTAGCTAATGTCTTCATCATCCCGCTGTTCCATTAGCTAATGTCTTCATCATCCCGTCGTTCCGATAGCTGTTTTCATCATCCTGCTGTTCCATTGACTGAAAGAAAGATGGGTTGAAAAGATAGTGGTTTGTTAATGGTCGTCCGTCTGTAACATTGCCCGGTTGACAGTGATGACAGTCAACGGATCAAAAACACAACACCCTTGGTTTACAGTAAAAAAATTGAACTATGAAGGGTCCTACATTGATTGCAGATGAAGACAAAAAGGTAGAGTCAGCTTTTAGACCTGAATTTTAGCAAATTTTTGATCCAAAATGATTCAATCGTGGTTCTTTTTTAAATTAAATTTGCAACATTGCGTACTGTGTATATCATGAAAAATGTTACAACATGCCCGACAGATGTTAACTATATTGTAGTCACACGCACGTCCCAATTGCCAATGTCATGCAGATAAAGACCTTTTTCATATTCAATTTTTTTTACAAGTACCTGTAGGCTTCGCCGTCTGGGTGGATATCACGACATCTTTTTTCTGTTCCTCTTCAGCTTTCTTTCTATACCTTCCTTTCAGGTTTTTCATGATGTCTCGATATTTCTTGTCAAATGTGCGCTGTTTTCTGTCCTTCTCTTCAATTTTCTGAAGCACGAAAAAAGGCAGGAGTGTTAAATCTCAAAAATAGGCTCGTCTATCAAATTCACCATCAAGTTAATGTCCCATGTTATTTGAAGTAAGTTATATTATTATCATTTAGAAGTTTTTTTTTTTTTTGGTTTATAATAATGTTGGGAATAAAACATAACATATAAAAAATAATATAATAATTGCTGCACTTCTAAAGAAACGATATAAAGAAAATATGTTCTAGATATCGAAAATGTTGGAGGTAAACAGCGTTTTCAACAGTAACAGTTGTTTGATTATGATTTCAGTTCATCTTTCCAACATCCCCTATAGTTTGCTATAGTGACTCAATCAAGATATCTAGGATTTATGCTATACTATTGAAGCTAAATTATTATTTTTCAAGCTTACGACATTACAAGCTTACGAAAAATTCTACCAGAGTGCTCTGGGATTTAATGTTAAAGGCATACTTCAATATCGCCTTGATACAACAGTACAATCCAGTTCAAAAATGAATTTGAAGGAAAAAAAAAACAAACCTTTCCCATTTCTTACTATTTCATTTTATATTATTAATCGATTTATTTATTTTTCGTCATTTAAATCCATTTGAGCCATGACGCACCTTTCTACTGGGTCCCTTGCATTTCTTGCAGGTGAGAAGATAAAACAACCATTTGGGGCTGGGGATTAAGTTAAAGGGGATGGGGAGAGTAGATCCTTCCCCTATATACTCTAACCATAGCCTTGTCCTAGCAGCCTTCCATTCGATGTCTGCATCGTTCTGTAAATAGTTTGAATTGTGCATGTAGAGATAACATACCGTATAATACTGCTCATTTTGCTTTACTATTCTTCTTCTTCTTCTTCTTCTTCTTCTTCTTAGGTTTATTGTAATGAATCTATAAGACAAAATATGAACGATTCTACTCAATATCCCATACTTACATTTATTACTTCAAAAGAGATTGTCATCATAGCAATGAGCATATTGATCAACATAATAACGATGACAATATGGAATATAGCCACCATGATGAACCCAACAATCTCCACAAATTCGTGCTTCATGTGGATTTCTACGGAACTCGAGTCTCCCAGGCCAAAGATGGACCACATTAGAGTGCGAAATGTGTTGAAGAATCTGAAAAAACGTGAATGTACGGGGCTTTATGCTAAAACAGATATGCAAATACAAATAGACCTATGGCAAACTTTTTTCTGTATACAAAATGCAAAAAAAATGAACATAGAAGTGCTCGACTTAAATGGTCCATTTAGTGACCTTGAAAAATATTATTCATATTCCATGTTAAAATAAGATAATACAAGTAAAATAAAAAAGTCCACTATTTATGATAAATATACTAGAACCTGTTTTCATCGCGGCGGCTACAAATAGTTACCCGTGGAATGCAGAATTAGTCTTAGACCCATCTGGGAGTGTTTGGCCCGCATAGAAGTGGTAATGGTTGTGCAGTCCAACCGTGAAGGCTATGAACACAATTAGCAGCAATGCAGCAAAGCGAAAGACATCTGTGATCATCTTGCCTAAAAGTTAACAAGTCACGTGTTGTTCAAAAAGCGTGAGTCCATACGTCATAATGAGAAAAAATACGACAAACAAGAGACAAATCTGACTTGAAGATTTTGACACATCATAAATACTGCCGCTATGACGAAGGAAAGAGAGGCATTCTCTTTTGTCAAAACCATGACAAAAAATAACCTTACTGTAATGTATCCATGTTTATGCATGTAGGTATATTCATAACAAAAGCATAATGACTTTAATCATGATATGGGCACTTACCCAAAACAACTAGAAGTGGGCCGACAGACTCAAAAGTAGGTAAAATGTACACCAGTCTAGAGAAACTAATGATGTTCGCCAACGCAAACAGGGCATCTGAAATTATTTCTGGATCATCTGGCTCCCATTCGAACCGACCTGAAATACAAAAAAGTAAGTGTTAAAATGGTACGCCTGGAGAATATCTTTACCGTTTAAAAATGTATAATAAACGATCAACTAAGACTGGGTTTCCATAAACCTTTTGCACTAGCAGGATGGATGAACGTAACTAAAATATAAGGCATGAATAACACAACCTGAATCATGCGTAGTGCAGAAAACTATGCTCAACCAACCTTTCTTGTAATAATATGCGTACGCTTCTGTTGTATTTTGGTTAACTCCCAATGCGGCTTGTCTTGTCTTGACAATCGAAACTATACGACTGACAAACGAGGCAAAATAAAATATAATCAAGAGCATATCCAGAATGTTGAAGGCGCTGTGGAAGTAACGCGTCCCTTGTTGACGCAACTGCTTCATCTCAGCCCAAAAATAACCTATGAAGTAAAATGAAATGTTTTTTTTTAATTTATTTTTCTATGATATTAGCATTAAAACACCCCAATCGGTCACTAGTAAGTTAAAGGGTTTGCTTCATGCCGTCAGAATGGCCTGAACGGAACATATTCTTCAGAAAACATGCCCAACTAACGATATCTTTATCCAAATACACAAATTAAAAGCTCATTTTGTAAATTTTTGGCTTTAAAAAACGTCCCATTTGCTCGGCCTGGGAGTTAATGAGCTACGTGGTCACGTGGTCCAATGACGACAATCGAGCCACTGGAGAACAGAGCGTGCTTAGCTGTCAAACTGAGCTGCATTGTCTACCTGTAAGATGACTTCTCTGGCTTCTGATAAAAGTTTATACTCATTCAAATCTCTTACCCGAGGGGTCTAAATCCTCGTGAAGCTGTGTAAAACCATTTCCCGTCTAGTCATTTCTTTAACAAGCATTTCATTATGGTTATCCCAATGTTATGTACCTTTACATATACATATGAGATGAATGTCCTAAACTTATATAATTTAGAACGCTTAATTCAAGCGTGGGCTCGAAATAGGACATTACGTTTTAAACTTACTCAGTGGATAACGCGATTCAAAATTCCACGGTTCGTGTCAGCTTTCCGTATGGTCGCGCAAAGAAAACCCAAGTCCACATAATGACCAGTTTAATGGTTTATTGGTTGACGATCTCTAACTACATGTTCTATACGTGAAGCCTCCAAGCTCTTGGCCGTCTCCCATAGCTCCGTCGAGCGGTCACCTTCGAGTCTTCTTCAGTCTACCCCCCGATATTAATTCTATACGTCTTTTATACCTATTTCTTATCTTTAGGTGGATTCTGTGCTGCAGTATTTGGCGGTACATACTAATTTTAATTATTCAAATTGCACACGTCCACTTAAGTTACATGACTTCAGGTAAGGCCATAAAACGAGTCGAGTGCACAAGCAATCGACTCTAATCAAATTAATTTACATGTCCGGGAATTATATTTGTGAACACTACACCAAGTTGTATAAAACACTGCATTTGAATGAGTTAAGGGAAATGTTGATTATTGCATATGAGGTCCATGTTATTTGTGAAATTCAATTTATTTTATTAAACCGCTGACACTCCGTCTTGCATACTTTTATTAAACTGAGGTAAACAATGCCCGTTACCTTTACAAGTCCTATCTTAATCATCCATCTAACTGGAACTTCCTTTACCTCTTAATTAGAGGGTTAAATGGCATTCAATTTGTCTTGCTTGTATCGAACGCACTCTCTATCTAAGCTTTACTCCAGTTATCTCAGGTAAAAATCTACCTGTGCATTAGTTACAAAGCGCAGCTCCCGTAGACCTGGGGGTACTAGATAAAATCTGAACACCATGTTTATCGAGGAGCTAGAGAAAGAAAGGAAGAATTTTTCCTGCACAACTTCATAGGAATTTTAACACGGATTTGACCCAGCTTAGACCTCCAAACTAACAGGGTGACATGGGCAATTTTCACAAACAAATCATAAAACTATATTTCAGTTAACCGCCTTTAAAATAAATATACCGTTCTGGGTAAATTAAAATAGTTATTAAATCGCAAGAATATTTTTGACTTAAATGATGATTTTATTATTAATGGAAATTAAGCTACTATATGAGGTACATTTGCTGTGATTACGCTGTCCTTCATGTTTTGCGTATGTCTACATTTTGCTGTATGTGCTTGTAATCTTTTTAAATATGTGCGTACAATTTTTGCAGGTCTGGTTACCCCCCTGTTATGTGATGAGAGTATTAATTTTGCAATTAATTCCTTAGCTTATTTGAATAGAATTGCAGTGTAAAATTTTCAACAAGATGTTGGCGAAATAGCCCATTACTCTTTGTAGGTATTTCCCCCGTCAAAGTTTGTCTAAAATTATCTTTCAATCTTTACTCTTTCAAAGACAGTATAAAGTTACCTGACATATTTTCGTGTAAACTTAATGACAAGCCAAGTGTCTCCAGTTCATTCCGTACTCAATTTTACCCAAGCAAATTTTTTTCTTGAGTAGATCTTTATAGCACGGTGTTATAAGCCTACAAATTTGCAAAAAAAAAAAAAAAATTGCGTACTGACGCAGAATTTGCATTTCAAGTTATAAAATAATCAATCTTTTAAATTATTTAATATTTCAGATGAAATAATCTTCAGAAACAAATCCTCAAAGCGTAAACGAATTAGGATAATGAACCATTTTATTATAGCAGTTCCCATTTTTTCTTTAATATAACGCTCTTTTTCCTGTTTTTCCTCAACACGTTTTCTTCCACGGAAGCTTCAAGATACCCTGAGAGCAATTTCTTTTATTAATGTTCGCGACCGTGTTTGAACTTAATTGTTTAAGTATTGATATTTAACGTCATTTACAAATACCAAAAAAATAACCCCATGAAATAAATGAGATATATTGAAAAATATGAAAGCCCACCAAGACGAGTTTCATACCTGTTATTACCTGGCTTGGGAATTGCAGCGGTGCATAATTAACAGGTTTGTTGTAAACGAGCTTTTGGTCAACTACAATGCATTTAAAATGCATCAGCAATCAGTACGGTAAAGTCTTGAAAATTTCGTCGCTTAAAAATTAATTAATATTTTTAATTGTGTAAATCCGACTAATTTTTCAAAATTACCTCTCCCCGACTCCTGGGTATGACGAAATTTTCAAAAATCCGGCCTTTGGGCTTTTATCCTTAGCGGCTGTTATCTTTGATCCTCATATATTGCGGGATATTTATTACTACTTCCTAAGTCGTTTTCTGGTGGTAAATAATAATCTATTTATTACTGCATCTCGATTAAGTTATATTTGACTTACTGTACCCGGTAAGAAACATACCTCCTGATAGAGGAAAAGGATCAAGATAAGCCTAATTGCCTCCTTGCACATAACCTGGATTTTAAAAAAATACGCAGTTGGCAACGTTTGTTGCAGGTAGGACTTTTCCCAGGATTGAGTGTTAGGCCTTCTAAAATTATCATCTGTAACTTCCTAAAAAATTACAGGGAGTTAAAATAATTGATCCCGCTGACGATCTTCCGCAATTTAAGTTCCTTGAACTAATATGAAAACTGCATTTTATTATTGCTTACATCGCGAACGATCTCCCGATGATGATATGAAAATTGGCTTTTCGTCCCGCTCGGATCGCGAACGATCTCCCTCTGATATGATCTTACGCGAACAAAGTCCTGCCGATATTACGCAAACGATTCTTCGCCGAAGATATATCGTGAGCGGGTGAGGGGCTGATTAAAGATAAAATGAAAATGTTTTTAAATCAAAGTGTGTGTGTGTGTGTGTTTGGGGGGGGGGGGGGGGGGGGGGTAAATAATGATCTCCCGCTGACGATCTTCCGCGAACGAAGTTCCCTAAATCCCTTGAAAAAACATAAAAATTGCATTTCATTCTTGCTTACATCGCAAACGATCTGGCGATGATCATCTTACACGAACGATTCTCCGCCGAAGATATGCCGTGAGCGGGGAAGGGGGGGTTAAAGATAAAATGAAAAATTTATATTATTTATAAAATTCAAAGGGAGGGGTTAGAATAATGATCTCCCGCTGACGATCTTTTGCAAACTATGTTCCTTGAGCTAATTTGAAAATTGCATTTCATTCTTGCTAACATCGCGAACGATCTCCCGATGATGAAATGAAAATTGCCTTTTCGTCGAGCTCGGATCCCGAACGATCTCCCTCTGACGATCTAACGCGAACTATTTTCCGCTGAATATATGCCGTGAGCGGGAGAAGGGGGGGGGGGGTTTAAAGATAAAATGAAAAATATATGCTATTTATAAAATTTAAAGGGGGAGGGGGGTTAAAATAATGATCTCCTGCTGACGATCTTTCACGAACGAAGTTCCCTTGAACTAATATGAAAAGTGCATTTTATTCTCGCTTACATCGCGAACGATCTCCCGGTGAAGATATGAAGATTGCCTTTTCGTCTCTCTCGAATCGCAAACGATCTTCCGCTGATGATCTTACGCGAACGGAGTCCGCTACAAATATGAAAATTATCTTCTCATCTCGTTTGGATCACGAACGATCTGTTGACGATATTACGCACAAGATTCTCCGCTGAAGATATGAAAATTGCCATCTTGTCCCATTCGCATTGCGAACGATCTCCATGTACGAGCCAGGTAATCGTAAAATGGTCCTAAATTGAACATGGACATGAATAGAAGTGACGGGTACATTTCCCTTCGAGATAATATCTTGATTTTTTCATAGTGTCTTCCTTATTTAGGACAGCCGCCGATAACAATAACGGCGTTACGAATGACAAAGCCGCGGCCTGTGACTTCTATTTGCCGGCTTGATAACGCACCTTGAGCCAGGTAATAGAAATGAGACAAAAGGCCGACGTTCCCGCAATTAAGAACGGGAATTCACATCTTAACCACCTATATTGTGAGTAACCGCTCGCAGGGGCGCACTATTGTTCCTATCTCCCATTGAGAGTGTTATCGGCAATGATATCCTGATCGTATCATTGTCTTGAATCAACTGACGCATTACCTTCATGTTTGAGCTGGACAACGCGGCCATATTTGGCGACGAACTTTTCAAAAATTATAGAGTACCTCATTTTCAAGGTCGACGAAGTTTTCAAAGGGAAAAAAATTACCTCGGCGGAAAATCGTCTGCCGACGAAATTTTCAAGACTTTACCGTAAGTTTGCCAACTGATGACAGTTAATCTGAAAGACTACCAGCTCTTGATATGATCTAAACCACCTGAGGTGACCATGATCTAGAGCATCGCAACTTTTGTCACCGAAGTTAGTAAGTAAGTCACGGAAGACCGTCACAGACAAAGAAAGATTGTCAACGAGAGCTGCAATTTTGGTGAATCCCACGGCAACACACCGAGGCATAACGAAAATTCCTCAACTCCGTTCAACACAACTTTCCTTAACTTCTCCGTCTGTATGCACAATGCAGCTCAGTTGAGTCTCATAGACCTTTATCGTGATTGTCGTCACAGTACCACGTGACCCAGATCTGTTGCTTCATTTTTGCATATTGAGGTGAGGTTTACTAAAACGCTTTTTTTCTACTAATAGATTGTTTTTATAATTTTTAAATGGCGGGGATCGATTAAAACATATCTCTAGTGTATAGATTGAGTGCTGTATCTTCAAAATTCGAGAAATGGATTTTTACATGAACATTGTCCTTTAAGATCGTTAAAGATAAAATATAAATTTCTTATTCAATGGTTACTCATGACAAAACACGTGTAGTTGAAAAGTATTGGTAATTTAGTTAACACTGTGGTTATCGGAATTTGTTCATTAGGAATTTGATAAGCTGATATTGTGACAATCATGTATCCAAGAAATTGTAATTGTTTAACTTTTTTTCGTGAAAATATCTGGTTAGTACTGGTATATTGTATAGGTATATTGTCAGTACTGTGTTGATGGCCGACAGCACACAAGATTTACAACAACTTCTAAGTTCACTACAAACCGAAAGCCACAAAAGAGGTTTGACTATCAATATAAAGAAAACAAAGATCATGGTACTAAGCAAAAAGACCGAAACACCTCGTTGCAACATCTTTCTCGATGGAGAGAAGTTGGAACAAACGAATCAAGTTGTCAATTCAGGTAGTCTGTTGACGTCAGACTGCAGATGTGACAAAGAAATTAGAAGAAGAATAGTTCTTGCTAAAAAGGCCTTCACAAAGAAGAAGTCGATCCTGACAGGCATGAAGCTCGGAATTACTCTACAACTATGATTATTGAAGTGCTATGTATGGTCAACACTGCTTTACGGCTGCAAAAGTTGGACCATGAATTCAAGCTGTAGATGGAAACTAGAAGCAGCAGAGATGTGGTGCTATAGAAGAATGACGAGGATATCATGGGTGAAGATAATTTCTAACGAACGTGTGCTGGAGATGGTAGGAATGAGAAACAAGGCAGCAAAGCTGTCAAATGTACAGACAAAAAGCAGACAATAACAATGCACAAAATAGGCTACTGTCAATTCTGATGCAAAAGTACATTATGCTTAACTGCAAATTCAACATCAAATTTTAATTATGCTCAACAGGTAATACCAATGTAAGTGAAATGTGTAACAAGCGTAAGGCTTCAGGCCCATGGAAGTTTAAGTTCACACTTTGAAAATGCCAGAATGAGAAAAATGAAAATTTCACATAAAACTGCTTAAATTCAATAATAAATGATAACCCATTTGAGCTGGCTTTCTTATTTGAACTGCATGCCAATCCTACAAATCATACTTGTAAGTTGAAAATAATAATAAGTAATACAGTCTCTTTTCATAATGTTTGTAGTAGCAGTGCAAAAAGATTTTTGTCAATTTTGATGTAACATTACATAATAAATTACAGAATAATTATCACCAATTTTTGATTATTGACTATAAATAGCATGGGCATGTAGAAAATTTGATTACCATTTGGCTTTATGGCCATGGGAGCTTCGAGTCCCACAATAAATATGCCAACATGATAAAAGTGAATATTTTACTAAAATGTATAACTTCCAGAAAAAGAAGCCAATTAGACTGCTTTTCCAACTCAGGCTGCATTTTAGTCTTTAGTTTCTTTTTTGAAAGTTTGACAATCATAAGTAACATGGTTTTCCCATAATGGTCATCATGGCAGCAGCACCCAAAATTGTGTTTTCTTCTATTTTAATGCAATATTACATAATGCTTAACAGCAGAATGACCCTCAGTTTTTAATATTAAAGATCTGTATCATGGATTTTCAGAAAATGTGATTAGCATGGGTCTTCAAGCTCGTGGAGGTTCTTAAGTCACACCTTGAAAATGCCAATAGATAAAAATTAAATTTTCACAAAAAAAAAAAAAAAAAAAAAAAAAAAAAAAAAAAAAAAAAAAAAAAAAAAAACCAGTTTAACTGCCAGAAAAATTTACCAAACAGACTGCATTGGCCACTGAAGCTTTATTCATGTCCCATGTTTCTATCCTGTAAGTTTGAGAACAGTAATGACAGGTTTTCCTTAAATGGTCATCATGGGAGCAGTGCCAAAAATAGGGGTTTCTTCAAATTTTGATGCAATATTACATAATGTTTAACAGGATAATAACCATCAATTTTTAATAATAAAATATTAGTATCATGGATATTCAGAAAATGTGCCTAGCAAAGGTCTTCAGACCCAAGGAACTTCAAAGTCATACCTTCAAAATGCCAAAATGTAGACAAGACAGCACTGTCCTGAAATGTTTTTTTTTTTTTCATTTTTAACAATTTTTTAACATATAACAAAATTAACAATTTACTGCCATTTTTATATGATCAACTTAGAAAATTGATGAGATGGGAAAAATATCAATAGAACAGTGTTTAATGTCCAATTTCCTCCATTCTGAGTTTCTGAACATAGTGAATGAATGAATCTGACAAACTGCAATGATATGAGTTTTTTTTTCCATTTTTGAAACTCTATTTTACAATACATGATGACAAGTTTACCATCATTTTTACATAATCAACTAACAATGTTGTAAAGATGCAGGAAATGTCAAACAAACACTTTTACGAATCTTATTAGTTAAATAATGAGACAGTTAACATGCCTAAGAATTGAATCTGAGGAAATGTGAAAAAACAGCATAACTTATAAAATAATGGCCCGATTATGCTGATTTTCGAACTTGACCTGCATTTTAGTAAGACTGATTACTCCTGTGAGTTTCATGACAACAGGTCTATCGGTTTTCCTTGAAATGTGTTAACAGTGTTGCATATATGCTGAAAAGTGAAAAAACAGCATAACTACTAAAATAGTGGCCCGATCATGCCGATTTTCGAACTTGATCTGTGTTTTAGTAAGATTGATTATTCCTGTGAGTTTCATGACAACAGGCCTATCGGTTTTCCTTGAAATGTGTTAACAGTGTTGCATATATGCTAAAAAGTGAAAAAACAGCATAAATTCTTCAATAATGGCCCGATCATGCTGATTTTCGAACTTGACCTGCGTTTTATGAATATTAGTCAGCTCTGTTAATATAAAACCAAAAAGTAAAACTGTCTTCCACTTATGGTGTTAACGCTGAAAGTGCACGGCGACGGCGACATGATCGGCGACGGCGACGGCGACGGCGACGACAGACGCAGGTGATGGCAATATGTACAGACACATCTGTGTCTGTACATAAAAATCTGTTGGTCACCATCAGAAAGCGGCAGCTGAAATTTGTAGTACATGTGGTGAGGAAAGGAGGACTGGAGAAACAAATACTGGAAGGGAAGACATCGGGCAAGAGGCAGCTACAAGGGAGAAAAAGACTCAATTTTATGGGGGGTGGAGTCGAATGTTGGGTGTAGTGCCGTGGAAATGTTGCGCCAGGCGAGTGACCGGAAAGGTTTCAGAGAGATGGTAGCCGACGTCAGTCCCTGAGATGGTACCCAAAGAAGAAAACTGATATATTAACTGGTATATTAACACCATAACTTTATGATGTTAGCATTGCTTACATTGTAATTGTGTCTTACCTATCACGTAGACAAATATTGCATACTCGGACCATCGGAAATCTGTGGCATGAGCAACGTTTGCTTTATCATCAGGTAAAAAGTACATCGTCAGGATCAGAAGAAACGTGAAATAGGACAAGCTGTGAGTGTAAAATTTGATACAAGGAGTCCTCAAGAACGTGTTGTTCCACTTGATGAATTTACTCTACAAAAAGAAAGAAACGATACACTACATTATTGTACCAGTGCTAACAATGAAGTCAGCGATTGAGACATTTCCAAATTTTCATTCACGAAGAAATTACATTCATCTAATAGCTTTCATCAATCAATATTCAACAATTACCGTAATAAAAGTCTTTCTGCAGACCAATTAAACATGAGTGTTGTGATGATGATATAACATGTTTGACTGCTACAATAATAATTAGATTCGCTTAATCAAATTATTGTATATAAGCAAAGTTACTTTAATGTTCTTTGGACCTCGAGTTGAATACGTTAGTGCCTGCGTCTGTCCAGTGCACTTTAAGAGAATGACAACTGATTTTTACATAAGAGAATTACCCTAACGAAGCCTACGGGTTCAACAGGCAGAATTTAAAAATATCCTGCCTGTCTCTCAAATTTTACCGGTACAGACTGTGAAAAAAGGGCTTTAGGAAATGTTTTAACGTGTGATAATAAATCAAACGGACGTTTACACCTGTTCACCATACCTTCTTTTCCAATGTTTCAAAGGCTCCGAACAAAATATACGTCAAGAACAACAAAATCCAAACTGGCAACGCCAGCACGATGAAGATCGTCTTCAGAAATTTGCTTGTGGTCAGCAATCGACGCCTGACATTCGGGTTGGCGCCATAAAACACCATGTTTAAGTGCCTCTGGACGTATGGGTGTGCTACAAACTGAAATAAAATTTTTAAGACGTTACTCTGTGACGATCTCAATCGACACTTTGAGCCTATTCATCTCGCTCTCTCTGTGTGACTCAATGCTACAGCCTACAGGAAATACTTCTCAAACAGCCTAAATAATAGTTAATTGAATCCTGTCCGATTAATCAATGTCCACAAGACACCGACATTAGGAAATGACGTCACAGACGAAAAAGAAAAATATCTGGTACCACAGCGGCCGTCCTATATTCAGTACGTCCTACCTTCTTAACTCCTTCATCCATAACTCTCCGCACTCGCCCTAATTCTGAGCACCCACCAGCTGATTTATCCAGGAGCAAGGACAGCTCATCTCGCCCTCGGACCAGGTCTAGCATCTCCCAGGTAAACGTTTCGCATTTCTGGGTCAGTTCAAGATATTCTGACTGTGTGAAAGGGAAAAGTTGCATATACAATGTATGTAATGGATGACCAGCATACCCAGAACATTCATAACGTCACCATTAAGCCTAGGTCCCAACAGAACGCACGGACTGCTACGTGTGGTCTACTGCCAAAAAATGGGGAAAACCTGGGAGTTCTTGCGTGAGGAACACGTCCATCGTGCGACTTTTGGTGGACGCAAACAGCACGTAGAAACTTTTTGGCATGATCAACAGCCGCTACGTGCGATCTAGCTACGTCCTAGCCGGACGCAAGAAACCTAAAAACCGTGCGTCCAAACGTAGTTGGGACCTAGACTTAACGATTTTCTTTCTATTTTTGGTGGGGTTATCATAATGTTCTGTGCTTGCTTGATAGTGTGTGTGTGTGTGTGTGTGTGTGTTAGTGTGCGCGTGTGTGAGTGCGTGTGTGCATGCTGGCGCCTAATTTCACTTTTTTTTACCAATCGGAAGTCCACCTACTTATCTAAATGAATTTTATGCCTTTGGCAATGTCACAACTACCCCCTCCAAAAATAAAATACAAATATAAAATACTTTAAACAAACAAACAAACAGACAGGTATAAATTTACTGTCAAAACCTATTAGATAAACTCAAACATTCTATCTGATTGTATCTTAACATTTACTTGTTGTAAACATATAAAGGTTTAAACCATTTTTTCACAAAATACCTTGAACTCTTTATCCTGTTTCGCCATTGTGAATAGTTTTTGTCTCAGCTGCAGGGCGCTCTTTACAGGATCTTTTCTCGTGAGAAGATAGGCTGATGACGTCATAGCTCTATACGCGTTCACACGATAAAGCGCGTGATTCAGCGTGTCGCTTCGGTCGAGAAAACAGTCGCAGAAATAATCGTGAGGGACGGCGATTTTCAACTGCGCCTCGTCTTTCAGTAGTTTGCAGACCTTGATGTCGTTCTTCATCGCCGCCTGTAGCATTGGATTATAGTTATCACCCTCGGATAACGGCAACCATTGCTTTAGTGCTCGCTTGATCTCTTCTAGGTTCGTCCCGTCATCTATCGCCCTCCGAAGGGTTTCTCCACTAATTATTTCCGCCACTTGCTTAGCCTCTACAGGGTGGTGGGAAGGTTGCTGTGGTCCTTCATCTTCAGAACTTGAGGACGAACCACAGTCACAGCAAAGGGCAAATTCTGAAATATGGGTTATGTTTTGCAGCTTGTAAGAGCTGTTCGTGCAGCAGAAAAGGACCAATATCAATCCCCGAAAAGATAGGATTGCATTGATATCAATTGATACATTCAACCTGAGAAACCTAACAAGGAGGTTTAAAGGAAACACAAAGAGAGAAAATACCTTCTAACGCCTCTTTTGGATTTACACCAACGAATGGACAATGCTGTGGGATTCACAAGTTTAGTTTTTAGTTTTTGGGAAAGAGAGAGAAAGAGATGGAGAGAGTTTGAGTGGAGTGTGGGGGGGTCGCTTGTGTGTGTGCATGTGCGTGCGCGCGCGCGTGTGTGTGTGTGTGAGAGAGAGAGAGAGAGAGAGACAGACAGACAGAGAATAAGACATGTAGAATACCTAAAACAATAACTGCACTTACTCTTTTTCTTAAGCTTTCTCGTCACTCTGGAGTAGTGATAATATACGGGCTCTATATTGCCGTACGTCGCTCCATCACTTAGAGTGTCGGCAATATGCGTGGGTAACCTACTGCGAGGGACAGCACCAATGGGGGAAACATAGTCCCCCTCGTCCACGTTCGCAACAGGCGAACCGGTCTCTTCCGGCGAGGGCTGGTCTGAGGGTTTCGACGTGGCAGTCTGGTTGTTTGAAGTCTGTGACCGGTCTTTGTTAGGTAGTGGCGGTGGTTGCGGCAGTGGCGGTGGTGGTGGTGGTGGTAGAGGAGTGACATGGGAAGGAGCAGGAGGAGGAGGAGGATGTTTTGAAATCGAGGTCGGTGGGGTTCCGTTGGCAACTTCAGCTGTGACATTTTGAGGGGAGGAAGGATGCGGCGCACCATCTGAGTCTTCCCGTCCGTGGTCTTTACTTCTGCTGGGACTCTCTCTGGTAGATAGTGACAGAAGAGGGGCACTGGAGTCGTCATGACCCGGGGACTGCATAGAGAAATTTGAGGGGTTAGTGTTTTTGGGATAAGAATCCCCCATGTCAAAACTGGGGAAATATGGCAATTTTGCTGGCGAAATTTGTCCTCTGGCCCTTGGCTCTGGAGAGTCAGTGTCTATAAAATCAATATTATCAAAATCGTTTGAAGCAGTGTCTTCGTTTAATAACTGGTTAGTCCCCTGCCCCTCAGCAACGCCCGAAAAGCTGACAGTATCAGCGTCATTGCTCTTACTGTCCTTTTGACCTCGTAATGAACCAAGGGTCGCATTCATTGTGGATTGCACTTCTGCCAGACCAATTTCTCCCAATTCCACCGCCTCGACATCCTTCTGTGCTTTTCTTTTCTTGGGATTTCTTTTTAACCATTTTTTCCACCGACTGGCTCCCTCTCCGTCTGATTCGTCGTTGCTGGATGAAGTCGATGTTTTCTCGCTATGAGTGAAACAGTCGCTGTCTTCCTCTGGCTCTGAGATGTATTGCGAAGTGTCCGCGTCGTCAAGCGAACAAAAATCGTTTCCCAAAAGAACCACGTCTAAATTTCGTGCAAAGCCACTGCCAAGACGCCTTCTATTCGCCATCTGCAATTACCTGAAAGAAGTTTTCTTTCTGAAGTTATATGCCTCTCAGAATTAAACAGTGAAATATGATACTAAGATAGACATAGTTTAGAGACCTTGAGACTGTGAAGGAAATTAAAAACAAATTGTACACATATCTGGTTTCGAAAATTATGTAACGAAACCCTGTATTTTGGTTATCTATAATTCAGGCATTCGCTCAACATGCATTCTTAACAACCCGGTGTCACCTGTTTTACTCTGAGACTGATCAGACCATTTTTCCAAAAAATTGTACATTTTTATTTATTTATTTATTTTGCTTTTTTCAGCATGTTTTATCCACCCTTAAACAAATAAAATTAAAAAAGAAAGATGTTATATATTGTTTTGAAACATGCAGGATTCAAAACTCTGGTACATAGATCAAGTTCAATAACTGGCTTAATTTGTTTATTTTTGTTAAACTAATTATATTTATAAAAGTGTTCTTTGGCACTTGCTGCACCTAAACAATTTTTGTAAATTGACTTTATAAAAATGATGGTAAACCTGCTATCCTGTATAGTGTTATTAAGGCCGGGTCAAAGATGGAAATAAACTCAAGTCAGTGCCTTTTGTCAGATTCAGTTCCTCACTTTGTTCAGAATATCAGAATGGAGCAAATTGGACATTAAAGAATTGTTTAATTTAAATTTTCCATCTTAACAATATTTTACTTGATTATTGAAGATGGAAATAAATTGGTTGTTTCATATTATATAATGAGTGTTGAAAATGAAAATAACACATTTCAGTACTTTTTTTAATACTGGCATTTTTAATGTCTGAATTTGAATTTCCATGGGCCCGAAGGCCTTTGCTAGTCACATTTTCTGTGTACCTGCAGTGCATAATTTAAAAGTGATGGTGATTATACGCTGTTAAGCATTATATCACAATGCATCAAAATTGATTAGAAATATTTTGTTTACTGTCACTACCATTGTTCTAACAGGAAAACTGTTACTTATTATTTTGTAACTTGTAAGAATGACTGAAATAGATCTCAAAATGGGAAACCAGCTTCATTAGATTATTTTCTTTCTTGTTGACCGTGCATTTGACAGCTTTCCTGCCTTTTTATGTTATTTTCTCTGGAATCTCCCTGCCTTAAAGCGTGTTTATCTATAGTCTGCTTATACATAAACCAGTTTCTGAGGCAACTCCTAAAAGCGAATACCCCCCCCCCCCCACCCAATTACACGATATAGCCTATAAAAGCATTAAGCTTAAGTTGACATACAGGTTTATAAGACAAAACTGACATTAATATTTGTGATCCAACTATTCTCCAAACCCCGCAAAAAAATGGCTTCATTTTGGGCTATCGAGGCTTCCTTGAATGATTTCAAAGCAGATTAAGCCTTCCGTTCCCTATTTAGAGTCGAACTTGAACATCGGTGTAAGAGTAATCCAAGTCCAACAGAACTGCGGGCCTCCATTACTTAATTAGCAGTCCTAACATAGTTCGCATGTAATTATGAGTAGCGTTAAACATTTATACTTGCTGCACCGACCGTTCGTACTGTATATATAGTTTTACCTCGCCGGGAAATCGCGGCTTAGTGGCTATATTATACAGTGACCTACTCGGACAGGTGCCCCGGGATGTTTAACGTGCATATTTCATTGCTGACCACATAAATTACTCGCCACATAAATTACACGTATGAAAAGCCATCCTGTTTATAAACAGATTAATAACGTCTCACAGCTTCACGTCTATGGGGTACGTTTATAGACCTTTATAGAGACTAGGGAGGTAAAACACAAGATAAACTGCAGAGCTGCCATTGGTATTTCTAACATGTTTGATCAAAAATTACCCCTGTATCAAATATGCCCTAATGTTCTCAATTATGATATAAAGTCTTAACTGTATTAATGGAGCATGCATATAGTAAATAATATTAAGGGTAGATATGCTACATTATATTTACTATCTACATAGCCATCCTAAATATACTAAAAAAGCACAGCTCCATTCGTCTTAGAATAAACTATAGCAGTACCATACGCATACGTATATTAATCCTCTCACATTCTGTCCAGTCCTGTCCGATCCCAACTTGACCGTTGGTATATTCAGGCCAAATACTGCCAATGCTTTATTATCATGGGCTACTCTCCAGCAGAGTCCAGCTGGGTGATGAAGTCAATTCTGTGCATATTCTCGCTGTACTGTACAGAAAAGAACATGCGCAGAACTGACCAGAGACATATATGTGAATGCTTAATAAAAAAAAAACAGTCAGGGGTACTGATGGAGAACAATGCTGCATTTATCTGGGTCGGTCTAACTCTGTGGCTGATTCTCTCTTAATGCTATCAGTGGAATTTACTTATGTCTGACGCGCCTCTTCGAGCAGCTTGGGGTATAGTTAACACGGAAGTTAATATCGCTTGTGTTACAGACGGACAGGCAGACATAATCAGTAATGAATTTATAAAAAATAAGGCTGCTTTCAGAATAGAAGTTAACGTGCTAGCAGGATCGGCCTACCTCAGAGGGGATTTCCTGTAAGGCGCAATCAACTTAATAATGCAGCTTAATTAAGTGTCTGGCACGCCCCCTCCTCGTCCCCCGTAACTTAGGCCGCATTCAGAACAGTGGAATAACTATTCCGAGGGTAAATATGGCCGACCTACTCGAATACTTCCCCACGGGATATCTATTCAGTGTCTATATTAGAGAATAAGACGGCAAGCTTTTTAGTGGGTCGCCATATTTGACCCGCGGACTAGTTAGTCCACTGTTCTGAATGCAACCTAATTATACTTGGGTAAAGTCGGGAAAACTCCCAAACTTTGTGGTCCGTGCTATTGTTTATGCTGCCTTGCGAGGGGGAGACTAGATAGTCCGTGGATCAACGGGTTGTGAACGCAGCCTAAGACCCTCTTTTAGCAACATGTTCTTTTGTGGTCATGACCCCAAGTTTATGGGTGAATGGCAGAGGAATCTGCGTGTTGATATGTATTACGGTCACAAATACCTTCCATCCAGTAGTGTTGTTACCGCTGACTGGTCATATACTGTATAAAATATGCACCTTAATTAAACGGTGCATGTAGTTGGTCACACTGTGCGCTATATATGTTATAAGTGAGCCGGGCAGCTTAACTCCGGGCAAATGCACTAATACGTACACCGTTAAGGGGAATGCACAGAAGGCCAGCCCTAGCTTCCCTTACAGTAGTTTTGCTCTATCTTAACCCCCCCCCCCCCCCCCCCCCACACACACACACACACACACATCTAGGCAGCCTATTGCAAACTTACGAATGTGAAATAACACAGCAGTCGTCTAGGCTCTACTGGTCCCCATTACGTATGTACATGGAGTAAATCTAGAGGATATATCTATTATATAAACATTTCACTGTCATAACGTTACCTCCCAGCCACCTCTACCCGCCCGAGGAAATTGGTCTGCGGTGAACTGAACTGAAATAAAGGGCATGCATACATCTAACGTACGTTACCTGAGGATGGCTGAAGGCCTACACGGACAGTCGGTCTACTAGATCCTGTATGAACTTTTCGTTAATGCTATGAGCTTAACCGACGAAAACAATGTACATGTATGTCTGTCCGAATTCTACGATATTAGCGCAGAGTATAAGACGAGGCAGATGTAGTATTATTGGTGAACGAGTCCATCTGGTTGATTTTACAGACTTATTATACTCTAACTTTTAAGTCCTTTCACGCCCAGCAGCTAAGTTTATCTAGACTGGCGCCATTTGATTGGCCCTAACATGTAATCACGCTACGGGTTCCTTTACTCAAGTTCATTAGCCTTAATTTAATGCTGTCAACTGGCCGTGGGGGATGGCGGGAGCGGCTTTCATCCTCATACTACCCTCATACTAAACTGTACCATGTACATGTAGGTGGATATCTTGCGTGAGGAAGTGTGGAAAATGCTCCCTAACTCAAGCCGGACCTCGCTGTGGTTGAAAAAAAAAAACTTGTCAGGCATGTGAGTAACGTACTCTGATAATGCGGAGAAAATCACTTACCCTTGTTCGTGTCGTATTACATACAGTATGAGTGAGGCGAGTCAAGTGAATATTGGCGTGCAGTCAGTGTGCAGAGATATCTAGTCCCTTCGCAGAGTGTACGGAAAGACATGTATTATCCCTGAAGCTGATGTCTGCTAGATTTTCTCTCTATTTTGTCTTGCACCAACAGGATATAATCTACGTGACCTAGTTCGGTATCAGCAAGCAGTTAACAAGTCCCTGTAACCGGTGTCTACTGATGTTTTTTTCTCTCTTTTTATGTACCTCTCGCCTCCCACAAATAATCAGCGTGGCCTAGATCAGAGCCTGTAGTGCGACAAGTACACTGAATACAGAGCCAATTTATATTTCGGTCGAAATAGTGTCAGTAAGCACACGGCACTTTACAATGGCGTTATTCGTGTACGCTAAATCTGTCGCTGTCACATCCATGCTAGGTTTGTGATTACTTATAATAATAGTTACAGTTTTATAAACGGGGTAGGGTGTCAATGGCGGCGTAACCGGATTTACAAGTTCCGGGTATTTGCTCAACAAACAAAGACAACGTGTGGAAAATTTAGTCTCCAATTATCTTACATCCTCCTCAGCATCAGTTCCGGCTGAAACTTTTCCCCAATATACAGAGGGTCCCAAGAAACATAGATTATTCCTTGACTTCTACTACTACACTGAGTACTTTATATTTTATAAATTATTCTCTGGTTAAAGAACACTCAGTTTTTTTTTTTTTTTTTTTTGTCATGCTATATTGATATTTTTCCTCAATGGTATTAATTAGATTTGCATCTACCAAGTAGATCAACAAATGTCTAAGTTAGCGAATGATAAACTCATCGTACAAAAGGGATCGATCCAACTTTGCTGGTATTAATTAGATTTGCATCTACCAAGTAGATCAACAAATGTCTAAGTTAGCGAATGATAAACTCATCGTACAAAAGGGATCGATCCAACTTTGCTGCAGCTCCTCTGTAGAGCCGCATTTTGCAACTGACCGCATTTTGCAACCGGTTGCAAAATGCGTTCGGTTGCAAAATGCGGCTCTACACCTCCCCAAGTAATAGGCTTAAATATCTGATGACTCTCCTCGAGTAGTTGAGAGGAAACTAACCGACTAACTAGCTACTCAAGGATGTGCTTCAGACAATTGAACTGATTACACTGAATTAACTTTAGGGACAAACCCCTGCAGATTTGGATCGATCCGGATGGTAAGATGTTTTAATCTGAACGCTGGATATATCAAAACTTAATTCACGAATAACGGTCGACTAGTGAGGACATTTCGGGATACCCTGTATATAATGACATGTTCCCACACACGTACACCGGTATTTTATCATACTCCAAGGTAAGTAACAGTTTTCGACGAATTGATTAAGCCTTCATGGAAAAAAACATATCGAAAGTAGGCAATGGTGTGTCGTTTATATGCAATCCATAGAGGAGTGGCTTGCTTTGTAAACCAGTAATATATTCCCAATGACTCAAAGTCAATTCTAGCCATTAAGACCAAAATCCATCTAACAGAGCAATTGTATTCAAAAATGCTTTTTTTTATAATAGTATGTCTAATATTCATAACTATATTCTTATCTAGTTTATGCTAATTATTGAAAATATGCAGTACGAAATCGATTTAACAAAGAATGTGTATGGAAAGATTTTTTGGTGTCATTAAATATTTCATTTAAAAATTGTTTTTCTTTATGGCAACTCGCTGTCGGCTTTTGCTTCATACAGCGATAAGTGTAATATAGGAATGAAAAAGCTGTGTTGAATATTAGACCCCATTTCCAGAGATTAGATCGATCTACTTTAGATCGACCTAACTCCCTGGGGGTTCACGCTAAATAGATGTCAGCCGGGCGGACACGAAAGTTAATTACAGCTTGTAGTAGGCGGGACGGACATTTAAACCGGATTATCTGACAGTAATCTAGTGAGACTCCCCGCGGGGATAGATCGATCTAAAGCTCTGGGAATACAGCCTTAGATACATGGTATGTGTGCGTGTGTGTGTGTGTGTCAAAGTAATACACGGCTTCCGGTATCAAGAATAAGATTATACTAACAGATTCATTGGACAGAGAAGTAGGAATTTAAATACACAATGTAAATATACACGTATACACTATATATACATCTCATATTCAGGTGTTCTGTTTAAAAATCAAACGTTATATCAGATGTCTTTATAGTATCATGAGTAACTGAGAAATGTATTCTGCTTGAAGATTTTTATAACGTTAATTGACGCTAGTCAGTCACTCCCTAGTTACTCAAGAAGGCGTGCCAGACAATCACACATATTACATTAACAGCAAAGTGAGAATCCCTACATATTTAGATCGATCTAGCTAGTATGAGGGGTTTATGGGAATGCAGTCTAAGGGACCATTCCCACAGATATTTGGATCGTTCTATCTCCCTAGGGAGCTTCACTTAATTGCTAACTAAACCGGCCTAAATGTCTGTCACGCTTAGTAAAGCAGTAATAGGGTACTTATCTTTATCCCCTAGCTGATTCTGTAGGCGTAAGAGACATTTGAGCCGGTTAGTTGATAGCAATTTAGTGAGACTCCCCAGTGAATTAGACCGATCCAGATATATCGATCTAGGCATGGGAACCCAGTCTAAGTGCAAAGACAACGATTGCTGCATTCCGTCTGATGCACACCTAACGCATTGCACTAAAAAAGTGATCACAAAGCTGACTCATTCCGGGTCAGGTGATATTGTCATTTAAAGGCAATTTGTGCAGTATAGATAGATAGACATAATGCCACATGGATATTATCGCTTGGATTATAAACATTAATCAGAAACAGAGTACGAAAAGAGAGTTCAATCTTACTCCAAAGAGGAGAGCTTGACAGTGACTTGACCCAGACTGAAAGGTAAGTACACGTGGACTGGGTATCTGTGCCCCAGATACAGTACTGTGCAAATGTGTATATCTATCCACACAGACTCCTTACCTATACTGAATTATATAAGCCCCTCATTTCAAGTTCAAATGTGTTCTGCGACATATTTGGTGACGAAAATAATCGAAGGATCGTACCTAACACAAATGAAAGTATCAGTGTTTTCTCTTCGAAGTCAGTTATCAGCAATGATGTTGTAATTTTGTTTGTGGGTGTCCTGTTATGAGAACGGCACGGATGTATTCATATGTAGTTAAAAATCAAGTTTAAGGTATCACACTGTTATTTCTAAAATAGTGATAATTGCATAATTTTAAAATGATATTTAAAAAGTTTTTCTTATTTTACTTGTAATCGCGTTTTAATCAACAGGTCTAATGAGTTAAATTAGATAAAAAAAAAACATTTATATGTGTGTTTTTTTTAATGTCAGTAACTTTGGAACACCTAGCTATCACAATCTTGTAAATTGCTCTGTCATTTAAACTATATTTCTGAAATGTTGGGGCAAACATACGGGAAGCAAAAATGACTAATCCATCCATGCGCGCGCACGTAGCACAAACAGCAACTTTATTATCGCAACCGGTACGTATAATGAAGCAAGGGTTAAATGGAATAAAGGGGAATCCCCTTTCCTTCGTTATACATACTGAACATACTGTACATGTACGCCATTTTGGAACACGAAAGCTCGGAACGCGTCCTTCGTTAGTACAACAACTTTGGTTTTACTTCTGCATTTTGCGCACGACGGTCATCCTCTAGTAGCAGGACAGTAGAAGGACAATAATTTCTGTGATGTCCACCCATGAACCAGGGATAGATATGGATTACGTCAACCCAGGAGCTGACAAATTAAAGGAAGTGTTGTCTGGGCACTACCATAACATTGTGGACAATGTTAGGATATTACCTGTCGTGGAAGCAAAACTTGTCCAAGATGGGCTTTTCTCTGATGACAGTCTTGAGGCAATAATAGTAAGTATCGTGACAAGTGTCGTAAATAATCTATTGTAGAAATGACGTTTTGGAACCTCATTCTTTCGACGCTCATACACTAAACTTTGAAAAAGGACCCACGTTGGGCACCCTCACAAATATACACTGTTCTTTTCCCAACGCCGATTTTAATAGGATCACGCATACTGAGGTATGTTGTATGTATATTTTTCTGCCACGTTAGCTGTATTAAACCTCAAACACGGATGAGAGAACGAGGTTTGATTGGAATGCAAATTGCACGATTGCTGGACAGGGGCAGCTAGGGTAAAAACCCATTTTGTGGCTTAATGTCAATTTTCCGATAACAAAAGTACTACGATTCACGATACCCTGACAATAAACGATTCAATAAAAACGCTTTGTGCAAACCAGTAGCGATTCACAACAGCCTTCATATGCGCATAACAAATGCCTCACATAAATACACTCCATAAATAGAAATGTCACATGATCATCAATATGGCAGTATGGAAGGTGACCGGGTGTTCCTTCTAAAAATAAAACATCCCAATAGGTGACGCACTTGAGTTTTCTTTTTCAAATTTGGGTCACTTTATAAGTTGTTTTTATTTCATTTTGTGGCTTATTGTAATTATTCTTTGTTAAGATTGGATTTGTTCCTAATTATCATGCATTATTGGGATGTTTTATTTTTAGAACGAGCACCCGGTCACCTTCCATATTGCCATATTGATGATCATGTGACAGATCTATTCATGGAATGCTTTTATGTAAGACATTTGTTATGCGCACATAAAGGCTGTTGCGAATCGCTATTGGTGCGCACAAAGCATTTTTATTGAATCGTTTATTGCCAGGGTCTTGTAAATAATAACTTTTTTGGAACATTATAGAGGAACAGATTTTCTTGACAGTAACAAAGGTCCAAAATTGTATTTCTGATGAGAAATTTGAGCTTTAGGTATTAAGTATAAAGATTTGACCCGAGGTTAAATTAAAGGTGTTTTTCGGTAAATGCACTAAAAAGTTATTTTATGAAGACAATGGAAATAAAACAAAACATTTAGGGTAATTTCTAATAACTTGGTCTATATTTAAGGGATATTATGATATTTTGACAGTTTTTACGTATTACATCGTGTGATTAAAATGCACTGCCAAGCTTTACGGAAGAGTCAAAATCTCAGTGATTCAGAGTGATTAAAAATAAAGTAATAATATCTCTCTATTCTGCTGGGTGTGAAATATAAAGAAGAATCATTGTGCCTTCAAAATACCAAAATATGAATATATTACGATATTTAAAACGGTAATTGAAGTACATGAATAATGAAGGATGGATGGTACACGTATATAACCTTGAAGGAGTTCAGTTTAAAGATCACAAATAATGTTTATAATATAGGCCTAGGTGACACGCTTACGTTTTCTTTTTCATATTTGGCTCACTTTTTTATTTAATTTTGTGACTTATGTTGTAATTATTCTTTGTCAAGATTAGATTAAACTCCTTCACTTTCATGTACTGTATCACCCGGCACTTTTCAATTTTATACTTAACCGACAGGCATTGTTTCCTTAGTTCCCTGGATGTATTACGTGTATAATCCAACAATATTCTGTTGAAAATATCCTTGTCTGTGAAAAGAAAATATTCTTGGAGTTCCTACGACTGAAGGTACCCTTGGCAACTTCTTTACTGGCTTTAGTTTATGATAATGGTTTATTCTCCAGCGCCAAACATATATAACAAAGGAAAATCATCCATTTTATCTTTTAAGGTGATTATACAATATTCATCTTTTGATTGTTTGAGATTAGCATTGATTCTTTCTTATAAATACCATCCAGCAGATGGTGAGAGATTTCCGCTGACCACGATGACTGAGGTACTTGGTTCATTAACGAGGATTCTGGCTATTCAGTCTAGCCTGTCAGTAACCTGCCAGCTCACATGAAAACTGAATTCACCGTTAAATGTGCCAATCGCAGTTGTAACATGATAAATGGAATCTACAACCCCTAAAACATTAGAAACGATATATGGTGCACTTAAGTACTTTTTTTGTCGTGAACGGTAGGCTGTGTTTTGAAAATTGTCAATTTTCCGACTTAAATATTTGTTTTAATATTTAAAATAAATGATCGTCAGATTTGTGTTCACCGCCAAATATTGGCCTCAGAAAACACCTGTTATACACAATCTTTTAAATTTACTCCCCCCCCCCCCAATCATTGCAAGTAGTCAACCAAACAGATTTCATATTTCTTTCACACAAAATGAGTTCACATTGTTTTAGCTAGAATTTTTATGTGATGGTTGGTCACTCAGTGAGCATTAAATTGTGACGTGAATATACTTGTTATGTAGACGTCACATACAATTGTAATGTTACTATAATTATTATACTGAGGGTTGTGTAAGTTTTATGGCTTATACTGTAAATGTACGTATCCGCCTGTATTTACTAGCATTTACAAAATCAACTACTGATAATTCTTCCTTACTTCACAGGACGGATCCTAATGTATTCCAGTAATTAACTGGTCTAGACGACATCCAAATTGGGTTTTGCCTTGTTAAAACCATTATGAACATGTCTATTGGCATGTCTATGTGTAATTAAATTGTGGGCGTTATAGATCAAAGTACACACACTGCACAATAGAAGTGTCACCCCTACTGAACCAATACTATGGGGGAGATAAATGATTGTGGAATGATATGCTCCTGGTATCATTTTATTAACATCAAATTTCACAAAAAATCATAAAACGAGAACAAAATATACATTCTACCAAAATATCGGTTCAAGTCCAAAATTAGTATTTAGTGGCATAGCCACGTGACCTAATAATAGGTGCCAGTCTACGAGGCAAGGATTCATATAATTGGCTGATGCGTTCAGGGCTTATGCTGGCCCAAGCATGAAACACTGAAAATAACAGGGTTTCTCTGCTGGTTAGACGGGCATTTGTAAAAAGTTTTGACATATCGTTCCACACATTTTCTATTATGTTTGCATCTGGACTCTGGGCAGGCCACATCACCCTGCGAATGTCCTGTTGGTCAAACCAATCATCAACTGCTCTGGGCCTGTGACAAGGGGCATTGTCATCCTGGTGAACAAATGGATAATTCCTGTCACCAAACATGTTAGTAATAGATGGTAGCAAGCCTGACTCCAAAACATCGATATATTTCTAGTGATTCATGTTTGCATCAAACGCTATCAATTCGCCCACGCCATGGATGCTGATGCAACCCCACACCATGATGAATATGCTGCTCCGGGTTCGACAATTCAGTGCATGTGGTTCAAATGCTTTACCAGCAGTTCGCCAGCATCGTACCCGCCTGTCATCAGAGGTCAGACCAAAGCGACACTAATCAGAAAAAATATATATAGGACCAATTGTCATGGACTGTCCAGTTCCAGATCCTGTTGACCCTAGTTCACTCTACGTTGCCTGTTTTGTAACGATATAAGAGGTTTCAGTCTTGCTACCCTGCTGTACACTCTATGAGCATGTAACCGACGCCTAGCAATTTTCACAGACACATTCTTATGTGTGAAATTGTTCCACTATGTTGTCAACTGACAAGCAGTGTCGAACTTTTACAGCCTGGACATCAAAATCAGTCGTCGCTCTTCACGGCCATTAGTTTTTCTTGGACGACCCATCAGAGGCAATTTGTCTCTTGATCCAGTGTTTCTATACCGAGACCAGACCCTCTGCACGGTTCTGACTGAACAATTCAATTGTATCGATATTCTGAAATTGCTTATATTCCGCCTCTTCAGGTTAATAACTTGCACCTATAACCGTTAGATAATTGCCTGTATCTTGCCATATTGGAGGAAGACAAGAATAACATTTACTGTACATGTACAAGACCAACAATACAATTCCATGGTATAGCGGTTTTATACTCATTAGTCACATTATTAGTAGACCAGGCATTATAAGTACCCAAGATCTGCCTACTTTTATTACTCTGAGTTAGGGGGTGACACTTCTATTGTCCAGTGTGTGTACATTATATTGAATTTACAGGTCTGGCAAATGAAATTTAGTTCAAAAACATCTGATGATTAAGCTTTTAAATACAGTTGTATAAATATTTAAAGAAAAAGCATTTCTTTTGATTAAATCATATAGTAAAGGAATGTTTTATTAAAGCTACAGATTTTCGGAAAAAGCCTGCCCATTAATATTTTGTACAGCTTTTTGGAAAATCTCTGCATTTTCTAAGTAATATATGAAATGTACAAAGTAGAGTTTGAATTGTCTGCCACCCAGTAGCTAAACTTTGCAATATTTGAGAGTACATCGATTTTGTAATCCGGCACCTTGAAGGAAAAATTCTGCTGATAAGCTGAAAAACTAAAAATCAGTATTACATACTGCGAATTGACCAACATATATTTTATAGATTTGAACTACTTTTTTTTTGTATTTTATGAAACAAACAATATAATTCCAGAATAATATTAAATAAGCATGAAACTAATCAAACACAGATCCTAAAGAGTGTATAACGTCCCAACTAAAGCCATTTTATCAATGGTCCACACTGCCGTAGGTTAAGATGAACACTAAGTGAGAAAGAAAATTACTGAGTTCAATATTTTTTCACTCGAATAAAATCCACTTTTCTGTTATTAAATGACCAGTGTACTATTGAAAAAATGACGTTTTCCTAAAATTTATATGAATAAAAAGTTGATAACTTTCCTTGCCACACCTTTATTGAAATAAAACATTCCTTTACTAAAAGCTGTAATCAATCAATTTTTTTTCTTTAAATTTTTATGTAATTATGTAAAAAGTATCGTCATCAGATGTTGTTTTTTTTTTTACAATTCACATAAAACTAACAAGGCTGAATTTCATTTGCCAGACCTGAAGCTTAATATTATTTAATGTTACATCCCTTTATCTTTTACACATGGTATACAGACAAACTGGTAGCTCACCTGCAAATTACTTGGCAAATGATCTTATTGGTTCTTTAGGCTTATGGGATTATGCGAATATTCAATTGGTATCTGACCTAGACCAATTAGTGACTGGACTGCGACACACACACATATTGTAGCTGTATTGTATGTATCTTGAAATTAATTCACCTTTTTGTTTGCAGGGACCATGCATTACTGAGGCAGGTAAGACCTTAGCAGTGCTAAAAAACCTTCCCAGAACCACCCAGGACCTGTACACTTTTGTGAATATTATAATGCCGCACTACCCACATGTTGCTGGACCTTTGAAAAAAGGCCTTGATGCTGTGTGTTTAAGATCACATTTGCCAACACCAGGTAATTACACAATATTGTATAAATAATAAACTTTGGGAGTTACATACTTTACTTTTGAGTGTTTTTCCTCTTACATGTACGAGGTAGCTTAATAATGATAAAAGGCAACTCAGAAAAATAGCCATCTCCCTGTAGAACCCTATCTATAATAATGAACTTCAAGAGTGTTTAGTAATCTGTCTGATCGTTTGGAGCTGCTTTCAATGTTAGGCAATTAAAATTACTTCGAAAGACAAAAAACAACCAGTTATTTAAACGATTTTCGAGACATACTTCATCAAAATTGTGACTGTCATAGTTTTCACTAGACGGCTTAAACTCAATTCGGGATTAATATACACTGTACGTGTATTATATTCTAATTCGCTGAAGCTTAAACGTATATTAAGTATTGATGGTCTAATAACTCTCAACGACTAAAACCACTTCATCTTGAAATATCAAAATCATTTATTTATAATTTGCAAGGAAAAATTGCTCCATTAGAGTAAGATCTCTTCATAGCCCAATTCCAATTCCAGTTATGGTGCAGTTCTTATATAAATCTGATAATTTTAACCAATATCTTCATACACTTGTCTTTATACAAAACATATTTATAAGGAATTAGGTGGAGAACCAGTGTCTGTACAGCAGGGCTGAACGACCTCGAATGATCGTTTCCCTTTCTCACGTGATCTGGTAACCGTTTGAATACAGGGCCCCCTGCATAACTCCCAAATGACCTTCCTCCTAAGGCACGCCATCGTTGACCCGTTATAAGACAATAAATACATTTATAACCTATCTATCATGGAATACCCATTCCCTTCGACAGATAGAATCCATATCATAGTATACATGTATGCACTCTGTTTTACGTTAATCTTATTAGACTTGTAGGGCCTATAAATAATCCTCTGTGTGTCATTTTAACTAAAATGTATTATTTTTTTCATTTAACAGTATCTGAAGGCGCAAACAACACTGACGTCAAAACTATGCATGGTTCTGAAGTGAGTGATGACACAGCTGTGAAAGTACCTTGCCCCCAAGAACCTGAGCGCAACAACACTGATCTGAAAACGTCAAATGTTCCAACAACACCAGCTATGCCTATCGAATTGGGCTCTCTCTGGAAGGTAATTGCTGGCCACATCAAGTTACAGTCAGCAGAATTAGAGCAAAAGGTGGAGGAAAGGTTAGCACAATTGGACCTTGAAAAGGCGAGAGAAGAAGAAAAACGTGTCGCTGAGCAGAAAAAAATGGTAGAAGACATGCAGGCATTGAAAAAGGATTACGAAACTGCCAATTTTCGATTAGACAGCAAAGGTAAGCAGCTAGAATATGCTACAAAGCAGCTGGAACACAGCAGGGGCGATCTACAAAATGCTCAAAACCGGCTAGATGAGTCTGAGAAAAAAAATACCTACTTAACCGAGCAGCTAGAAGATGCTACAAAGCAGGTGGAACACAGCAGGGGCGATCTCCAAAATGCTCAAAACCGGCTAGATGAGGCAGAGAAAAAAAATACCTACTTAACCAAGCAGCTAGAAGATGCTACAAAGCAGCTGGAACACAGCAGGGGCGATCTCCAAAATGCTCAAAACCGGCTAGATGAGGCAGAGAAAAAAATTATCTACTTAAAGGAGCAGCTAAAACAAAAGGACCACACCATCCAAGAGCAAGCAGACCTCATAAACGAACTGGAGGCTAAGGAAACACAACAAACGAAAACCGAGAGACGTGAACAGCAGTCCCAGGGTAATATTTGTGTGAAGATATGCTGTTGCTATATTGCATGTGAATAATGATTCATTCAGTTGTGATGCTTAAGAGGCAAAAAATACTGACTCTTATTCTGGACACTCACGCAGATCTGCCGATGTTGTGTAGAGATTCCGACTTTTTGCCCTTTCTCATCAGGGAACTGTCACTACAGGTGACACTGCTGGTGGTATTGCAGTCGTCAAGTGATTTGCAATTTTTCCAAGTGCTAATGACTCTTGTGAGTCGTTAGCTTGTATGGTGGAGGACAGGGTTTTTGACATTCATCATTCATCATCCTGATGAATGATGGATATAAAAAAAAAATGTATGGAACGTATAACTTGTTCACTGGTCTTGTCGTGTTCTTTGAGAACTGATAACTAGCGAAAGTTTGTTTTTGTATAGAACCATAAAACACTTTTGCATTGCTGTCTGTTCCATGCAGCTTCTCAGCTGGCTTGATCACAGTGGGGTGACAATGTGAGAAGTATTATCTGGGGCTATACATAATGAAACCGTTTCGGTATTACTGCGTGAAATTTAAGCTTTAAAAATTGTTTGGACTGGCGCCAGATGACTTGCTTACCCTTAATTTTACTCTTATACGGTACACATTATGTTATCATTTTGCATTCCATTTTACAAAGATTATCACAGATTCAAACACAGATTTATTTTATTATATTTATGTATGATCAACCTGTAACTTTGTTTTTAGCTGTTAACGTAACAATCATTTAACAATGCATGTACTGAAGCTTTTAAGGATAATCATACGCAAAATTTTGATACCGACGTCAATTGAATCATAATGGCAAAAAACGTCGACAGCTTTTGGGTAATGAAGCCATGAGGACACCTCTGTAAGTGGTTGATAAATTAAGAGTTATCCTTTTCTGTAGGTATTAAAATTAGTTTATTTGTAACAAACGGTATTCATGTAGATGATCCTAGTGTATTTGAACTACCGGTGCATCAATTGTATACATTTATATTATATAGTGATATTTTATATTGATCTTTTAAGATTAAAATGGTACACTAACACATCGTTGATTATATTCACCATCCTGTCCCGGTTTTAATATCCGAATTTTACAAAGATTTTCAACCTTTTGATAAGTTGTTTTGTCCATGGCCAGAAATGTGCAGCATTTACGCGATACGCGAGGGCGCAACAGTAAGGCTTCACGTGACTCAACTAACCAATCACAGCACAAGAATGGCATCGCACACAGACTCTGTGATAAGTGCTCAGCCCATTGTCAAGTAGTGTTAGTTCATGGTAACAAGCGTCTGATATGTGCAGAGAAGTTTATTATTATAATATATATTGTTCTTATTGTTACATTATTAAATCTAACTCTGTATCCAAGTAGTAACTATACTGTACCAAGTCAGGTACTGATGATGTACAGAGGTCATATATTCCAGAATAAGCCAATACCACTGATTTATAACTTTCATTTTTGTTTAATATGTTATTCATGAAAGAGTTCATGAAAGATTATTTTAATTTGTTAAATCGTGATCTTATTATTTTTATATTCAAATAATTGAATCTTGTGGGTAAAATTGGTCTTCCACTTCTTATTTGCATTTTTCCTTTACTACAAGATTATTTTGGAACAGTTGCAGCATTAAAAATTTAAATAAATAGCAATCTGAAAGAAAAATTTTGCATAATTATTAAATGATGATAGGAATTTTGGATTAAGAGATTAGTTAAATACTGAGTAGTGATATGCTCAGTCAATTTATGTAGAATCTGATAATATGATTGAAAATACTGATTGAATTCTTGGCCTTGCACTGGACAGTTTTACATTTGTGCCAAGTGCTCTTTTTGGACTCCATTGTACAGTGGTAAAAAATCTTCAATTGCCATGAAATTTTTTTATCAGACTCTGTATGTTACTGCTATCGGCTGGTGCTATCGGCAACGAATCAATTTCCCATTGTTTCTGAGTGAATCTACCGTCTAAAATCACTATAACTGAAAATATTTGCGTTTTGCTGAGGGTAGTCTAGGCAATATACGGCAAACTTCTTAGTACGTGTGTACAACAAAATTTTTTTAAAAACCCTAGCGATATTTGGTCAGGAGTTGCTTGAAGCATAGCACAGCGTTGCTGTCTATCGGCATCAGGCCGTTAGTTTGTCAATTCTCACGAATTACCCACGAATCGCGAACCCATGCATTTCCCTATGGCAGTGGGCTAGGCGTGACGTCATGCAGTGCATTTCTGGGGATGCAATAAAAATCCACATTCCATCGATATTCAGGTAAAGTCTTGCACACAACTTACAATCTAATACTGACTTTACTGTGTTCCATGCATGAGAAATGCCAGAATTTTATTAAGATCAATATACATGTGGTACATTTATGAAATTAATTTAAAGCATTTTAACAAGTGAAGGTCATGTGTTTTCCATAATGTTGAATGTTCCAGTGAAATACTTGCATTTTGGATATTTCTGCAAGGAAATATTCATAAATGCATGTATGTATTATTTCATACTATTTACTGTACGCGAAAAGACAAAAACTGTCCTTGCCTCTATTAACCGAGAAAAGAAAACTTATTTAACACAAGATTAGATTGTATAAATGATTTACTAATTGTAGCGTATACATGTACATCTACATGGGTAGATGAAAATATACAATAGAAGTATGATTACATGTATAAATATGTACTGGTATACCATATGCAATGATATGATATGACTTTTCATATAAAATGAGACTGAGCTCTAGAGACTACAACCGGTAGATGCAGCACTGTCTTCTAGATCTCTCTTACCAAGGGCATTAGTGAGGTACTCAGTTCATGCAACCAGGCTTTCATTCTCTAGGGATTCCATGATGCATCGAGAAATTATTCATCGATTGTTCTTTGACAAAAATTTGTAAAGTGTTTTGTAAATACCTTGTACAGTGAGATTTGAAGGTCGTTGTACAGGAACACTTTGTGCATTTAATCTTCAATTTTATCTTGAAAGCAGTGGTAGCATGTTCTGTCAGACCAAAGTTGTTGTTTCAATGTAGAGTTTATTAGCACTATAGCTAATGCGAAAACGACTGAGAGTTTTTGTATTATTTTTTTTCAAAATCAAATCAAAATCGTATGATATAAAAGAAGATGGTGCACTGTGATGATATACTTTCTGTAAATTAGAAATCCGTGTATTGTTTAAATTGTTTTTGTTAATATTTAAGTTAAAAGTTTGTTGATACCAGCTTGATATGATATGAAACTAGCAATTGCTTTCATTGTTCATGTCGGTTTTAATTCTTTTATTATTATTATTATTATTATTATTATTATTATTATTATTATTATTATTGTAATTGCTAATATTGTCTCACAGTTTGTGCTGGTCGTTATACTGCAATCCTCCCAGTCCGTCATGAACTTAGACGAACGGCACCTTTCTGTTATTATTATTTGTAAGTTTTATTATCTTGGTTTTGATTTAAATGTATGATTTTTTTATCATTTAATGGGAGTTTACAAATGATTTTAGAAAAAAAAAACGCGGAAGCCCTTACACTTTATTATTTCAAAGTGCCACGCTTGGTAATAAATGCAATGTGTAAACATACCTGGTGAACTTTCTTTTATCGCATTCCAGTTCACGTCGTGACAAAGAGGCGGTAAACTGAGGTCTTGTGTAGTACGTCAAAATACAGTATACAGTAGTTTCGTTTATTCACTGTGATATAATACTGTAGAGGCTTTCAAACGGTTATATTTTTATATGAGACTAAATTACGTGAATCTTCGAAAAAACAAATACATTCAATGAATTCTGTAATATTTTACCAGTACATGTTGTAACAGAGTGATTTTATCGCATGACATCTTTGCGTCATTTTTGTTACGTTAAAGGGATAATAACTCTTCGTTTCGGCCAAAAAATGAATTTTCCTGGAGTAAACAACAATTTTCCCATACTTACCAATGGTTAATGAATCCATTTTTACATTCAAAGTTAGTCCTTGGTTTTTTTCTAAAAAGTTTGGTTTTTTGTTAAAATCTCTTAAGAGATTTTAACAGGGTATAGCCATCAATGGAGGTCACGTGGTCTAAAGACAAGCTCAGATATCAGAATAATAGCTATCACTGCCGTTTTTGTGGTAAAACAGAATATATTATATTTCTATGAGTTATTCACATTGTTTTTATTGTGAAATATAGATCTCATACGAAGAGTTATTATCCCTTTAAGGTTTGTATTTGTGACCCGTGGATGACAACTGTAGCTATAAATACAGCGTATTTATTTTTAGACCTGGGAAGTTCCCCATTTTTAGAACTCTCACCTGTACATATAAAAATGTACCTCGGTCACTAGAAATTAACACACTTAAACATAAGATAACAAATGGTGATAACACTCTGTGAATTGTAGACCCATATTATAAAAATGCATGTAACAAAATCGTAGTTTGATTGTGCAACAATGAACCGCTTCCACTTCTATTATTCTCGGCTGTTTGGTTTATTCTACTTACCCCCCGTGCGTGAAATAAAAAGTCATTTACCGTATGGAAATTACACAAATAATTAGAGTTTCTCTTGTCGAATGAACATTACAAAGCGTTTTTGTTGACGTTCATGCTATATTTGATTAAGATAGTTTTGAATTTGTAGCGGCCTAGAGATACTGTAGGTATTGTTTGCGGGGGGGGGGGGGGGGAAGGGAGGGCAATCAGCTAACAAAGGAAGTATCAAGATGGCATCTTCGAATCATAAGACAAAAACCTGGGAGCAAATTGAGTCTGTGATTAACAAGCATACAGAGCAAATAGTCCAAGACTTGTCTTTGAATACCACCATTGCAGCGGCCTTCATATCTGCAGGTGTTTTCGAAGCTGCTGACTTGGAGAAAGTTCTGGTTTGTATCACCAGCTGATGACGACATATAAATAATGAACGGTTTATATACAGTACAGTCTCGTCTGTGTAAAGCACAGTGGCAGTTTTTGATTCAAAATTAATCGGGAATGTATAATTTCATATAGTAGCATTATACGCACAGCATTATTACATGTATGTCAATGTAAAAAGAGTATTGCCATGCCTATTTAATAAGTATTATATATTGTGATTATAGGAGACCAAGGTAGGGCGAGACGGGGCCTTCTGGCTGTGCAGAAACATTCCTAGAGACTTGGACAAGGTGACAAAATTTGCAAATATTCTTGGAAACCATGGACTAGGCCATCTAGAGAAGGCACTGTTAAAAGGGTTGGAAGACATAGCAGTTCCTGTCACAGAAACAACTCCCATGCCAGGCAAGTTGATATGTTAAAAGGCAAACAATGCGTGTGCTAAATCCTACTGTATAGACTGAAAATCTGCTTTCATGCTAATTGTTATGTACAGACACAGATGTGTCTGTACATATTGCCATCACCTTCGTCTGTCGTCGCCGTCGTCGCTGTCGTCGCTGTCGCCGTCGCCGTGCACTTTCAGCGTTAACACGATAAGTGGAAGACAGTTTTATTTTTTGGCTTTATATTTAAAGAGCTGATGAATATTCATAAAATGGAGGTCAAGTTCGAAAACCAGCATGATCGGGCCATTATTGTAGAAGTTATGCTGTTTTTTCACTTTTCAGCATATATGCAACACTGTTAACACATTTCAAGGAAAACTGATAGGCCTGTTGTCATGAAACTCACTGAAGTAATCAGTCTTACTGAAACCCAGGTCAAGTTTGAAAATCGGCATGATCGGGCCACTATTTTAGTAGTTATACTGTTTTTTTTTCACTTTTTAGCATATATGCAACACTGTAAACACAATATAAGAAAAACAGATAAGCCAATTGTCATGAAACTCACAGGAGGGGTAAATCTTCCTAAAACCCAGGTTGAGTTCGAAAATCAGCATAATCGGGCCATTGTTTAAGAAATTATGCTGTTTTTTCACATTTCCTCAGATTCAATTCTTAGGCATGTTAACAGTCTCATTATTTAACTAATAAGCTACGTAAAAGTATTTGTTTGACATTTCCTGCATCTTTACAACATTGTTAGTTGATTATATAAAAATTATGGTAAACTTGTTATCGTGTATGTGTTATAGAGTTTCAAAAATGGAAATACACTCATATCATTGCAGATTGTCAGGTTCAATCATTCACTATGTTCAGAATCTCAGAATGGAGGAAATTGGATATTTAACAATGTTCTATTGATATTTTTCCCATCTCATCAATTTTCTTAGTTGATCATATAAAAATGGCACTAAACTGTTCATGTTGTTTTATGTTAAAAATTGTTAAAAATGGAAAAAAACCCATTTCAGAACAGTGCTGTCTTGTTTACATATTGGCATTTTCAAGGTGTGACTTTGAAGTTTCATGGGCCTGAAGACCTTTGGTAGTCACATTTTCTGAATATCCATGATACTAATATTTTGTTAATAAAATTGATGGTCATTATGCTCTTAAACATATGTAATATTGCATCAAATTTGAAGAAACCCCTATTTTGGGCACTGCTCCCATGATGACCATGCGCATTTAAGGAAAACCATTTAAAGAAAATACAGGTTCTAAACTAGTAGCACTCAACCGACGGGCTCAAACTAAAAGTTGCACTCTGTCGGTATATAAGGAGACATCCTGATTGTAATAACCTGACAAATGATGGCCCAGAAACTTCGTGGACCTCATGAACACGAAATGTAGATCGTTTGTACTTTAATATATACTATGTGCATCGATCAAGGTACATGTTGTATCATTATTCATATAGTTTGATTCACTGTACTATATTACTGTAGAAGTTTTTAGATCGTTATAATTACATTTCCTACCAGAGCAAAATCATGAAAATGAACGTGAATTTTTTAAATAAGTAGATTTTTGAAATAAGTTACAAGTAATAAGTTTTGTAATATCATTATATATGAATTCTATAATGTAGACAATGACACCAAGATTTACCTTTTCCCTTTCCATCCACTCAGGTTTATTAACTACATTCTGTGACAGATCATTCAATATGTTCAATGTTTAATGTTCAGTGTTCAGCTAGTCAAAATTCCACTATCAAGGGGGGGGGATCATTGGTATAATTAATTTCAGAAATCGAAGGGGGGGGGGTGAGGACCCCCCTGACACCCCCCTAATTCCAAAAAATGCGTTCGGTTGTAAAATACGGCTCTACACCCTCAATCGCTTTTCGGGGTTTCTATGATTATGGTATAGACAATGTTTTTTTCTAATTAAGAAGATTATATTTTTAAGTGAATCATTTTAGTTGCTTTGTATACATCTGGTTAATATTAATCAGCCAAGTGTTTGCCTTACAGAGTCACAAAGGCCACAACTTGATGAGAAGAGAGTTGAGAGCATGATTACTCTTGCTTTGGAAAAACAGAATGAAAAATTCAACTCCCAAATTAGCCAAGTGATGACTGAATTTAATAGTTTAAAAGAAGACAAAATGCACCTCCAGAACACCCTCACCCAGGTGACAGCTGACTTGGTACACTTGAAGCAGGAAAATGACATACTGAAGAAGGAGATGGAAGCCGGGACCAGAGTAATCAAGGAACTTAAAGAAGAAAACAGTCAATTAATGAATAATCTTCAAGAAGAAACAGAGAAGAGAAAACAAGTAGAAGAAGACCTGAACAAAGCGAATATGAAGACCAAAGATAAAAATCCCCAGTGTTCTTGCTCAAAGAAAAACACGCTGCAAGGCAAGTTGCCAGCGGGGAATGAGTTACAGTCGGTGACCAGCCTGGCCTCGAATCAAGACATTCTGAAAGCACAGGTCAGAAGTCTGGAAAGGGAAGCAATGAAATGGAAAAATAGATATGAGCAGCAACGTAAGAAAAATAGTTGTTGTTGTTGTTTTTTAAAGAAGACATACGACGAAGACAAAAAGAAACATTAACTCTCTGTATCGACCCAACCAACAACCTGGACATATTTGTTTAGAATACATAACAACGTGCAGTGTCACTTGAATTGATCACTGATTGTTATATGAAATTTAAAATACATATTTGTTTAATTATGATGCAATCTCCATATTTACCGGAGATGTGTTTTGGAGGTTTGGGGCATGAGCTATAAGAGAAATGTAACTTTTTTTAATTATCCACACTCTATGATCTGTGAAGCTTTTGTATCTACTTAGCTGATATATATATATATATATATATATATATATATATATATATATATATATATATATATATATATATATATATATATATATTTTTTTTTTTTTTTTTTTTCATTTTTTAAAACCAACCTTTAGTTATATTCATCACAAAAGAATTCTAGATCTCAGCCGCTCTCGAGTCTAACTATAGTACCTGTGCTGACCATCCCCACAGAGACTAGTAATTTTTAAACACGATTAATTAATAAGATGCAATTATTAAATAAGTGAAATATCTATACAACTTAAGCTGATGTCAATCCCAGATCTACTTAGTTTTCTCGTTTATTCGTCGCATATTATCACGCGTGCACCTAACATGTTTTTTTAAATATAGCTGGACATATCTGTTTAAAGTACATAACAACGTGCAGTGGCACTTTAATTGTCCTCTGATGGTGTTAAGAAATTTATACAAGTATTCTTTAATGCTGATTCAAGCTCCCTATTTACCATATATGTGTTATGTCATATTTTTGTGAAATATATTTTATTTTGTAGTAAATTTGTTGTAAAAATAATGGGTTATTATTTAATCAATCTTAAACAGATCAAAACAGTTTTTGATGATTTAGACATTTTTAAATGTTTTAAATATATTTTTGAATTATTTTTAAAGCATTTTTTCAACTTCATGAAGGCAAAAAATGCAGGGAAATTACACAAATTCATTTTGGAGAAAAACTTTGGAGAAAAACTTATTACTCACACTATGCTACGTTAATCCAATGAAATCTGATGATATACGGTATCTAAACAAAAACTCATACTGGGCATCCTGTCAGACACTTAATTTATAAAACAGGAACGATGCTGATTTTTTTTTAAATAAAACAAACAAACAAATAAATAAATAAATAAATAAATAAATAAATAATCATGAAGCAGAAAAAGGATAGCATAAAAAACTGGTCACTGAGAACATACCCTCCAAAAGGGCCACAGATTTTTTTTATTTATGCACCTTTCTCCTGTCACCAGCTGTCTCCAATAAGAATTATTGTTTTGAATTAATGTAATCACACTGATCTTTGGTAGAGAATAGCCACTTTAAGGGACAGTAGTACGAAGTGACTAGCTGATTTGCCTGATAAACATTCGGCCCCATCCACAATGCATATAGGTTTAGTCTATGACAGGTTTGGACCTGGGTTACTCGCAACAATCCCTCTTGATTCGTAGTGCGTTGCGTTAGATGTGCCTTGGTTGGACCGTCATTGCGTTCATTTGCCAGAATAGGGGCCCTTTTGTCTAGAACAGAATGGCTTTTTTTCTCACTTGCACTTTTCAGCAAGCGATTTCAAATATGGCATAAGGGAAAGAAAGAGATTGGTGAGAAAGATTATGAATCGAAAACAACATGAAATCGTTGTGCTTGTTTCAGTGAATGAAGTTGCAAAAATCTCCACACTTGCTGCAACATAAGTAAGATATTACGCTCTATCCTTGATAAATGTAAAACAAATATAGCGTATATTTTATATGTACGCAAAATAACGTATTTTCAAATACCTTAAAAAAGACCAAATTTACCTCAATATTTGTCCATTAGAAAAAAAAATCATATCAATATCTTCGTTATCACTCACGTATATCATTGTGAGTCAAAATTAGTGTCCAGAGATTTGGCATCTTACATGGAATGAACGTGACTTTCAGCAAGTAATTTTTCTAGGAACGCCCGTTTTCCAGTATGTGTATCAACCATAACCTTGTGTATGCTTTGGGTAAGTTGTCACGTTTAAGAACTGTCTTTGGAATAAAATATGACACTCAGACTATGCTTTCGGTGTGGTTTTATAATAGGGGATTGATAGCCAAGATGGCATCCACTGGTGGGTGAAAAGAGTATATACACTATTAGAATAGAAGGGCAAAGAAAAATGAAACAATTCGCATTTTCAGACCTTGGTGCGAAATCAGAGCTTGACTACGACGGAAAGCGAAGCTAGTATGGGCGGCGGTTTATACAAAAATGCAAAACACGATTAGTCGTCATCGTTATCAGATCAGTCGAAATGAAAACACGATTAGTCGTCGTCGTTATCAGATCAGAAGGCAAAATACGACTAGTAGTCGTCAAAACGCAACTAGTCATCAAAACGCAACTAGTCATCATCACAACGCAACTAGTCATCATCAAAACGCAACTAGTCATCAAAACGCAACTTGTCATCAAAACGCGATTTGACGCCAGATGGCGCCCATTGTACGAAAATCTAGGCCAAGTCACATGATCCACAGTGATCAAAATGGCGGACGTTATTGAAGCAGCATTATCATATTCTTCGCTCGAACTCGAGAATTATCTCGAGTTCGAGATATTATTATATATATAATATCATTATTAGATTGTACGCGTAGAGATAATTCTCGAGTTCGAGCGAGGAATATGATAATGCTGCTTCAATAACGTCCGCCATTTTGATCACTGTGGATCATGTGACTTGGCCTAGATTTTCGTACAATGGGCGCCATCTGGCGTCAAATTGCGTTTTGATGACAAGTTGCGTTTTGATGACAAGTTGCGTTTTGATGATGACTAGTTGCCTTTTGATGATGACAAGTTGCGTTTTGATGATGACTAGTTGCGTTTTGATGACTAGTTGCGTTTTGATGATGACTAGTTGCGTTTTGATGACTAGTTGCGTTTTGACGACTACTAGTCGTATTTTGCCTTCTGATCTGATAACGACGACGACTAATCGTGTTTTCATTTCGACTGATCTGATAACGATGACGACTAATCGTGTTTTGCATTTTTGTATAAACCGCCGCCCATAAGTTAGTCTGATGATCGAGGCAGAGATACCTGCCAACGTCCTGGTTACCGACATCATGCGGGATAAGATAACTACAGCATTGGTCAAAAAGGTTGTCCCACCCCCATTTCCATGTACTTTTATTTACAAATGATCACCTCAGAGCTGTAAATTGTTAGAAATAGTGCTTTTTTATTACAGATACCGTGTCTAACATGATTAATGGTTTAAAAAATACAAAATAGAGGTAAAAATATACATATTTTATACCATTTAGTCAAATTTATAAGAGGTACCCCCTCAAATCCACTGTTTCACTGTGACTTCTACAGATGTAAAGAAATGTCTATAAAATTGAAAAGACGCCATCAAATGTCCCCAAATTCACAGACAATTGGCATTAGGGTGTGCTCGTTAAAGGTCACGTGCCTAACAGCGTGTGCGTCTACCGCGTACTGCAATTATCCCCTGTAGACGGCGCGACAAGCCTTCAACACGGGTAACAATTCTGTTTTGTGGAATATTGTCCCATTCTTTTTAAACAAGTTGGGGGAGTTGGTCCACGTTTTTATGGGGTTGGTTCTCCTTTGCATTGCACACTCCAATTCATGTCACAGTTGATTAGTAAGTTTAATATCAGGGCTCAAAGATGGTGGTTCCATCCTTAGAGCATTGTGTTTCTTCAACAAACACTTGCCAGGCGAGAGGTGTGAGCAAGTGTGCAGTCATGATAAGTCATGGAATTAACCCCAAAGTCAGTTCTTGAAGATGGAATGAGATATCAGCTGAGAATGCTACGTACAGTGATCCCACAGGCACCTGAACCTGGCCATCCATCACTGGAAGGAAGTCTATTTTGATGCAGAATCAAATTGTTTCTTGTATCCCATCGATGGTCAAAGAGGGTCCATAGACATGTTAAAAAATGCCTCTTGGAAAGGTGTGTGTAGGATAATATCGCCTGAGGTGTTAGATCAGTCCGCATTTGGAGAACATTCCAAGCCCATGGTATTAGTACAGTGTTCCTTTTGGAACAAAACGTAACAGGGGCACTTTAATGTAACATTCTCAACAGAAATCTCACTCCATTTGCAAGAGGTGACCTCAGGGATGCTACTGGCTTCATTGTGACAACGCACTTGCTCACAGCTCTCGTCTGGCAAACGATTTGTTGCAGAAACACAGGGGTCTGAGGATGGGCCAACAGTCTTTGGGTCCTGATATTAATCCTACTGAACACCTGTGGCATGAATTGGAATGTGCACTGCAGAGGAGAACCAATTCCCAAATAATCTTGACCAATTCCGCCACGCTCTTTAGGATGAATGGGACAATATCCCACAAAACAGAATTGTTACCCGTGTTGAAGGCTTGTCGTGCCGTCTACAGGAGATAATTGCAGTACGCGGTAGACGCACACGCTGTTAGGCACGTGATCTTTAACGAGCACACCCTAATGCTAATTGTCTGTGAATTTGGGGACATTTGATGGCGTCTTTTCAATTTTATAGACATTTCTTTACATCTGCAGAAGTCACAGTGAAACAGTGGATTTGAGGGGGTACCTCTTATAAATTTGACTAAATGGTATAAAATATGTATATTTTCACGACTATTTTGTATTTTTTAAACCATTAATCATGTTAGACACGGTATCTGTAATAAAAAGCACTATTTCTAACAATTTACAGCTGTGAGGTGATCATTTGTAAATAAAAGTACATGGAAATGGGGGTGGGATAACCTTTTTGACCAATGCTGTATGTCATTATGATAGTGTCTTTTGTCTTCGTAAGCCTCCTGGTCGGTGCGTACCCAGTTTCAAGCCCTCTCGCTCCACTAGTAATTTTACGCACAATCAAACGTGTAATTGGGTCTTCTTCCCCTTCAGAATATGAGAAACAAAAATCCCTTACTTGCAATAAGTCGTATTTATTTCAAAGTTGAAAGAGATTCCTGAATACATAATAAATATTAGCACTGGCCACTTGGTTTATGAAAGAAGTTAAATTGCAGAATGGGCAAGGTATTGAAACAAAAATATAAAAATATACCTTCTTGGTACAGAATAAAATACATTACGAGTGAAATTGCTTACTGTAGCATACTTTGTGTTTTGATCATGTCGATATTTTATTAATCGTTTATATTATTAGTTTACAACAAAAGTGTCCACTCGTGTATCACTCATATTTCCATGCTATATAATGGCATTCATATCTAATGAAGAAAACACTACCATAAAAACCGACTTTGCAAAATCTTTGTGTTATGATCTCATTGTGGCGTAGGAGGATATAAAACAATGCAACTGACTTCGAGGCTCACTGCCGATTATTTCCTGGTTACCTGCTCTCGAAGGTGACAGGCTGAAACGGAATTCGAACTGTCATTTTAAGATGAACGCATGTTTGATTGCTGTATAAACGAAATGCGCATAGGTTTAACATCATGTAACGCACAAAACCTATTGTAATGTCGGAGAGGCAATGGGCCCTCAGTTAAATATTTGTAAACAATATATGTGTCACATGTAATTACTTCCTACCAAAAGACTTATATAACTTTCAGTTCAAATACAATCTTATAGACTTGAGTCCGTAACATTTCAAGAAAAACATCGCACGTCATAACAATAGAAAAAGAAAGAAAGAAAGAAAAAAGTAAGAAAGTAAGTAAATAGCAAAGAACGACAACCGCAAGGTCTGGGTTTAATGCTACTGGTAGCTGTTGCAGCAACGCAAGTCAAGTGGAAATAGTAAAAGATAATGAAAAATTAAAAAAAAAAACAATGAATAGATTGCTTAATGTATTTTAAAGCATTTCATATTCAAAGGACTAAAACCGATGCCCAAGACTCAAATTAGTTGAAGCAATTTTTGAGAGCTTTTGAATATTACCCATGGTCATGGTCACTCCTAGTGGGCTCCACTGCTCATAACGTAACACTACGGCGGGAAAATTAATATGTATGTCTAAAGTCAAAGTCAAAAAATAGTCAAAAATATTTACCTAACTCGTGTGCAGTGAAACGGAACCCTTCAAACGTTTTACACAGTCGCTGGGCAATGGTCTTCATTCCGGAGTATACGTACATCGGATCCAGTCCAACACGGCGGCTCCAAAGCTGAACTAAGTCTCTCTGACATCGCCCTTGCCTGTCCTCACCATAGCAAATGAGTACAAGCAAATAGTTTGTGTAGTCCGTGTCGATGATCTTGAAATGGTTGTTGCCTGCGGGGGAACGAGAAACAGCTAGGTATGAAGTCCCAAATACGGCTTAGAGAAATCTCGAAAATATATCGATCCACTAAAAAGAGTTTCACCATTTTAGAGGTTATTTAGTGTAGTCTTCCTTTTTACTTGTCATTTCAAATTTATGTAAAGCCTTAAGAAAATGGTATTCTAATCTGTTGGTTCTGACAAGCTTTTCCTATGTTGTGATCGTAGGCAACCTCGGAATGCTTATTGCATTTATTTTGGGATGGCTTGCTTGCGGATGGCCCCAATACACTGTACTAATATCGCAAAGTTACCTGTCACAGTTAAGTAGTCTTAGGACTCATTCCTAATTAAACTCATTCTACGTTAGTCATCTAGATACAAAGGCAGATCAATAAGTAGATACAACTCCGATGGAACTCTCGGTAATACAATCCGATTATCAGATAAAGCCGTCTGCCCCTGACGTTAAGTAGAATACAACAAAAGCTGGTGTTTATACGAGTACGTTGGAAATAACAGAAGGTGTGTAAATCTGTTTATCTGATTGCATTCAGCTTGAGTCCATTCTGAGTTCGATCTACATAGAATAATAATTTTATTGAAATTTGCCCTTAGTCAATCACGCTAACTACGTGTAATTAACTCATCTTAAAACACGGCTTTTGTAGAGATGTTTGAAGATGTTTTTTTATGAATAAAAAATAACTCACTCTCTGATGGCCCAATGGAGAATTCCCCTGGATTCCCTGTAGGAACTAGGCTTGAAAACTCACTGATGGCTTTGCACTCTTGTCCGTCTTTCCTATGATAAATGTAAGACGTACATGTATTACAGCAGGGAGATTCTATGCCTTACATTCAATACGATGCTTTTCTTTTTTAATTGCTCCGACCATCACCATTCTTCATCTCACGACAGTGACAGAAAACAAGACAAGCTGTTGTCCTTATTACTGTATACTAACAGTGGAGACACCTCACCCCGCTATGCAAAAAATATGCTGTAAAACAGTATATAGTACATTTGTTTTGCCTAAATGATAAGGCTGTATTAAGTGTTGTCTTGTGATATTTTACTGAATTACTGTACGTACGGCAATGCTTTGACAGGAAAGGACAACGTCCCATTTTTGCCGGCGGTAACGTAGGCGGTGTATTCCGATAAAACACGGGAATCCGGCAACATCGGATTCCGTCGCCACAGGAATTCATACCAGATACCTGTAAGCTAGAAATAAAATACAAACGCTGAAAGGCCCGTCCCTTCGCCTACTCCTATTATTTGTAAACAAATGAAAAAAAATAGAAAAAATGACAATAGCTCTCTTGTCACAAACTTGAAAGAAAATATCTTACTCACGAGAGGAAAAGATACATGATCGATGGCACATGGCAACATCTCACGTGAGTAAATATAGTTTGAGATTTTTATCTAACCTCAAAAATAAATGAATAAATAAATATAATTAAAAAGTGGAGCACAATATACCAGACATATGTTTGACAAATATCAACGGGTGATTTACGGTCATTACTCAATCTTTTCATTGGGCAAAATTGTGAAGGTACTGTATTTTTTTTAATTGAAACATTGTTTTGGAGTGGTAGCAACAAAATAAGAAAAACAGGCTACTCCATAGTTTTACTTTATACGGTAAAAGCAGCACAAATGCTAAATAGCAATTTTATTTTTGTAATTATAAAAATTGAATCATTTTTGCCCATTGAAAAGGTCAAGTAATTACCGTATGGCTGCATATTTGAAATCCATTGGTGCATGTGTAAGATATTAATAGCATGTGTACACTTTTGACCTTTGTACATACAATGAATGCCTTATAAACATTATAGATGATGCTTATCTTAGATTTAGATCTTGAAACTGATGGCGGGATAAACACTAAAAAAATCTTACTCCTTTTCGGTTAAAGTCTCTTGTGCTGGCCGGGTAACGATTTAACAATTTAAGCCGCTACAAAGTGGACGTATGCACCGACAGCTTGTATCTACTTAAACATAAAACAATAACTGGCAAATGATACAGACTTAAAAATTATTCCTTGTAGTTGCGACACAAAGAAATTTCAGCTATAAAGCTGACCCATGAACAGACGCACACTGTGCAGTTTCACCCTAAACAGTCACAGATGATGCCGTTGTATAACTATATACGCCCCTGAATATAAACAGAGAGGCACTTACCCTAGTTACATCCAACTTCTGGAATAAGGGCGTTCTAGGTCTCAAATACCACCGTCCTGTGGGCCTATAATGTTCATTAATCAAGGGAGTTGTATCTGGAATACATATTCTAGGATATCCCAATCCCCCTACGACAGCAACTCTCAGCGCAAAGAAAATGGCGCGTACCATGACAGCCATTTTAGGACCTGTGACACTGCCCAAATAAAGCGGACTTCAAAATACAGTATTAAGTTAATATGCAAGGGTCAGGTGGCATTAGGCCAGCTGATAAAATTTATTTTTCTCTTAACCTCGCAAAAGAACCCCTTTTTTTTCATTTCATCTTTTGGAATATTATTTGAAAAAAAAAGTGGACTCTTGTGTTTAATGAGTACGGATTTTATATCTGATAATGAAGAAAAATATCTAGAGTACAAGTACACCAACCATTTTATGACATATGGCCTGCACATCATATTGATAACGTTTGGCACGTACACCGAGTATGCTTACTGCTAGATCTATACACATGCGACCTCTGTATGCAGTTATAAACGTACCTTCAGTCCAAGGAATTTCAGTTTCATTCGTGTGTACCCGCGGACTTAGAGAGTAAAACGTGGTTATCAATTCATACAAGAGTGGAGGGTAATTTTACGAAAAAAATCTTAAAATAAAAGTTTCCAAAACCTTTCTAGCCAAATATGAATATGCTAATATCCGGACAGTATCTGACGAGGCTGTTGCTCTATGATGCCGAGTGGGTGTTGAGATCGGTAGCCAGCTGCGGAAAAATTGTGTTGGTTTTGTTCCTTTTCTAGGTGGACCTTACTCCAAACTTTGCAATTTTACCATTGAGTTGCTTTTGGTCATAACAGGACCACTGGCATATTTGTAGGGACTGACTTGGTTGGTTTGCAGTCCTCACTTGGGCTCACCTTCCTTTCCTATGATAGTAATTGCCAAGGACACAAGACAGTGATCGTCTCTTTAACTCCTATTAGTGGGGGGGACCAGGATAGATTACTTAAGAATATATTTTGCTGTTTATAGGAATGTTTACGCCGGTTGGAGGAGGGAGATACGACCGGTTTTATCCTGCCTATGACATTTCAAACAGTTTCATTTTTATGTTTGTTAAAGATAAAAATCATAAAAGCAGTTACACAAAAGAAATTAATTATTTTATTTTAAATTAAAATTAATGAAAATAACAGTCAAAAAGAAATTATATACATTTAAAAGCCTGTTTCGTTCTGAAACAGAACCTTCGTATATTGTTGAACCTGCATAAAATTAAGAGTGCTGAAGATATTTTATTATCTATCTATCCATCTATTTATGAGCTCTAGTAGAAAACAGTAATAAATGAGATTACGTTAATCAATTGAGAAGTTAAAAAAAGCATAAATTTGGATTTGGATTTTTTTTTTCTTTTCAGAATAATCAACAAATTTTTATTTTCAATAAGATGTGTTTATTTCAAAGTAAAGTTGAAAAGGACTTCCAAATACATTGTACTAGTCGCTCAGTGGTTTTAGTACACCGAGGTTCATGAAACAGTTGTGTAGCAGATGGGACAAAGTATTAAATCAAAGCGTGCGTAATCCAGGGTGCAACTGAAAATAACTTGGTCGCGCGAATGGAATTGGGTCTTTTTTCTCTTTGGAATGATAACCAAAATAACTTATAATTTAAAAAAGCTGCTTTTATATCAATGTAAAGCTGAAAAGGACTACCGAATATATAGCACTAGTCTCTCGGGTGGTTTTAGTACACTTAGGTTTATGAAACAGCTGTGTAGCAGATAGGACAAATTATTAAATCAAAGAAATAGTGAAGAAAACGAGGAAACTTTGTCGATTTACTGAATACAGATTGATCGTTTCAGTAGCATAAGCTGTACATTTATTTTTCTCTGATGCTTTCTTGGTACACCATTTTATTTTACATGGCATTCATAGTCTAATAAGAAATGACGGTAGTATTTCAACTGACTAGTCAGAAGCTTTGTGTTATACTCGTAGCTGCCTCGCTATGGCGTACAGTAAGGGTGGCTAATAGCTGGCGATGCTCACTGCTGATTATTTCTTGGTGACCTGCTCTCGGAGTTGACAAGCTGAAACAGAATTCGAATTGATATTTCAAAATAAGCACGTGTATGGCTATCTATATAAATGAAAAGTGCATAGACCGAATATCGTGTAACGCACAAAACCTATCGGAGAAGCGACGTGCCATGGCTGAAATGTTGGTAAATATTATATATATTATCATGTAATTACTTCCTAGAAAAAGGCCTATATAACTTTCAGTTAAACAATTGATTACGTAACATTTCAAGAAAAAAAACCGCACGGTCATGATAATAATAATAATAATAATAAGATTTAGAAGGTATGAAAGAAAGAAAGAAAATATAAAAAAGTAAGTAAATAGCAAAGAACGTCTGGGCTTAATGCTGCTGGTAGCTGCAGCTGCAACGCAAGTCAGGTCGTGGTCACTCCTCCTGAGCGCTACTGCTAATAACGTTATGCTACAAGGGGGGAATTAATATATATATATATATATATATATATATATATATATATATATATGCCTGGAACCAAAACTATTTACCTAACTCGTGTACACTGAAACGGAACCCTTCAAACGTTTTACACAGTCGTTGGGCAATGGTCTTCATTCCGGAGTAAACGTAAATCGGATCCAGTCCAACACGGCGACTCCAAAGCTGAATGCCGTCTCTCTGACACCTTCCTTGCTTATCCTCGCCATAACACATGAGTACCAGCAAATAGTTGGTGTAGTCCGTGTCGATGATTTTGAAATGGTTGTTGCCTGCAAAGGAAAGAGAAACTGGTATGAAGTTTGAAATACGGCTTAGAGAAATCTCCAAAATATATCAAACTACCAAAAACGTTCTCATCATTTTTAAAGACAGATTATCTCGTGTTTTTTTTTTTTCTTTTAACTTGTCATTTAGAATTTAACTTTGGCCTTTAGACGGTATTCTAATCCATTGCTTCTGATATGCTTTTCTAATATTGTGATCGTAGGCAACCTCGGATTTTTTTATTGCATCTGTTTGGGATGGATTGCTAGTGGAGCGCTCCAATGTCAAAATGTCAGAGTCACCTTTCATAGATAAGTAGTCTTAGGTCTCATTTTCAATGAAACTGCCGTTTATACGTAGATTGATCCAACTTCCTGGCGACTTTCGAAGAATGCAAACAGATTGACAGATTAACACCTGCTCCTAGCGTTGAGTAGAATACACAAATAGTTGGTTGTTACATGATTACTTTGGATCAGTGAGAGTCCACCCCTAGTTTGATCCACGTATTACGATAATTTTATAGGAAATAAGTCCTTTGTAATTCCTGATAACTACGTAAAATAAAATTATTAAAAAAAAAATATATATATATATATATATATATATTCGTAGAAACAAATGACACATAGTAGGGAATAAAATAAAGAAAAAAGAGGGGAAAAAGAAAAAAAAATATAGTTATTTTGTCAATGAATGAAGAATAGCTCACTCTCTGATGGACCAAAGGAGAAGTCCCCTGGATTCCCTGTAGGAACTAGGCTTGAAACCTCGCTGATGTCTATGCATTCTTGTCCGTCTTTCCTATGATAAAAGTAAAGACGTACATGTATTATAACAGGGATATTCTATGCTACATGTTCAAAACGGCTTTATTTCTAAACTGTTCTCATTATTATTTTTATCATTATTATGTTTGTTTGTTGTTGTTGTTGCTGTTGTTATATTGATGCTTTCTCTTAGAATGTAAACGATGTGTTTCACCTGTACACGTGCCTGTTCTTTAATGCTGTATAATATAATATAATATAATATAATATAATATAATATAATATAATATAATATATATTATTGTTAGGAAAATACACGAGAGCTTTAATAGAATGAAATAGGGAGGATGGGAACATTTCATTTGATGGCAGTAAATGACCCAGAGGTAATTTATTCATTGTAGAGTAACTTCAACACAGGTGTTGCAATGAAATTTTATGTCTTTGCATTAATTATTGACTGGTGTTCCCCATAGTTATTCGTTAAACACACATAAACACACGTATAAAATACCAGTAACTCTATTTCAACGTGGGGAAATATATTGGAGAAGACGCGGCATATCGTTGCCCTTATTATTGTATACTAACAGTGGGGACACATCACTCCGCTATGCCAAATATGCTGTTTCGCTTAAATGATAAGGCTGTAGTGTGTGTTTTCTTTATAAATTTTACTGATTTACTGTACGTACGGCAACCCTTTGATAGGAAAGGAAAATGCCCCATTTTTGCCGGCGGTAACGTTGGCAGTGTATTCTGTTAAAACACGGTCATCCGGTACCATGGGGTTCCGTCGCCATAGGAAACTATACCAAATGCCTCTAAGCTAGAAATGAAATACAAACAATGAGAGATCCATCCCTTCGTCTACTCCTATCATTTGCAAACACGTGAAATATGTAGAAAATAAAATGGCAATAGCTGTTTTGTAGCAAACTTGTCACAGAATATTCATGAGGGAAAAAGCTACATACACTGGACATTAGAAGTATCACCCCCTGAATCAGAATAATCAGGTTATAATGACTGGTCTACTTATAATGCAACTAATGAGTATAAAACCGCTGTACCATGGAATTATATTGTTGGTGTTTTTGTGAAATTTGATGTAAGTAAATGATACCAAGAGCATATCATTTCACAGTCATTTAATTCCCCCAAAGTATTGGTTCAGTAGGGGTTACACTTCTATTGTCCAGTGTGTGTAGATGGCCGATAGTACATGGCAATATCCCTCGTGAGTAAATATATTTTTTTATGTTTGTGACAAAAGAGATTTTGATCTCTAACTTAAAAATAGGTTTCGCATTCCACGCAAATGTACCGGCAGCCTCTATCAGCTTCAATATAAATGTTGGCAAATGACACAACGATACTCAAACTTCAAACCTAGGGCAGCAACCCCTGACTACCGCTGTTAACAAAAGGTGGCGATTATTAAAACATATATTTTGATCAAAATGAATATTTGGACCATGCCAATTTACAAATTATGTCAGCTACATTGTACACATATGGTTCTAGGACGATTGGTAAACATTGTGAGTTTATAAACCGATAACATTTATTCCTTCCTCCAGCGTTAAAAAAAAAATTCAGCTATAAAGCTGACATATTAACAGACGCGCACTGTGCACTTCCCCTTAAACAGTCACAGATGCCGACGAGCAAATTATTATATGTCCCTCTATATAAAGAGGTTTGCACTTACCTTCGTTACATCCAATTTTCGGAATACGGATGTTCTCGGTCTCAAATACCATCGTCCTGTGGGCCTATTTCGTCCCATGATCAAGGGAGTTGTATCTGGGATACATATTCTATAATATCCTAATCCCCCTACTAGAGCAAATATCAGCGCAAAGATAATTGCACGTAGCAAGACAGCCATGGTAGGACCCGTGACACTGCCCAAATAGAGCGAGGTTAAAAAATGTTAATGTGCAACGGTCAGGTGGCATTAGGCCAACCGATAAATGCTAGGTGTGTGTTCGACTTCTTTCTCTCTTAGCCTTGCAGAAAGAATGACATTTTGCATTTCATCTTTTGGAATATATATTGAGAAAATCAATTGTGCTTTTGTGTTTAATGGAAACGGAAACGGATTTGTATCTCGTGGTTATGAAGAAAACTATCTATGTGACCTCCAAGTAAACCAACATTTAATGGCACATGGCCCGCACATCAAAATAGTAACGTTTGGCACGTACACCGAGTATAAATACTGCTACTGCTAGATCTACTCACATGCGACCTCTGTATGCAGTTATTAACGTGCCTTCAGTCCAACGATTTTTCAGTTTCGTACGTGTGTACTTAGAGTAAAAAGTGGGTATTAATTTATGCAAGAGTAGAGAGTGATTTTACGAAAAAAATCTAAAAAAAAAATAGTTTCCAAAACCTAGCCAAATCTCGATATGCTTATATCCGGGCAGTATCAGACAAAGTTGTTGCTCTTTGACGCCTAGTGGGTGCTGAGATAGGTAGCCAGCTGCGGAAAAAAATTGTGTTGGTTTCGTCCCAATTTTAGGTGAACATAACCCCAACGTGTTCAATTTTACCATTTAGTTGCTTTTGGGTGCTGCTGGACACAACAGGTCCACTATTCCTTATACAGGTATATTGTTGAACCTGCATAAAATTAAGATTAAATTGCTTGGTATATTTTCTATCTATCTATCTATCTATCTATCTATCTACGAGCTCTAGAAAAAAAACAGTTATTATTTCTGAGGTAACGTAAATTAATTGAAAAGTAAAAAGTGCACAAAAAATGGATTTGGGTCTTTTTTTCTCTGTAGAAAGATAACCAAAATAAGTTATAATTTCAATAAGCTGATTTTTATTTCAAAGTAAAGCTGAAAAGGACTTCCGAATATATAGCACTAGTCTCTCGGTAGTTTTAGTACACCTAGGTTTATGAAACAGCTGTGTAGCAGATAGGACAAAGTATTAAATCAAAGAAAGAGTGAAGAAAACGAGGTAACTTTGTCGGTTTACTGAAAAATTGATCGTTTTTGTAGCATAAGGTGTACACTCCTCTTTCTCTGATTTTTTCTTGGTACACCTATTTAATTCATACAATGGCATTTATAGTCTAATAAGAAATAACGCTAGTTTTCCAACTGACTTGGCAGAAGCTTTGTGTTTTCCTCGAAGATGCCTCGCTGTAGCGTACAGAAAGGGTGGATAATAGCCGGTGAAGCTCATTGCAGATCATTTCTTGGTTACCTGCTCTCGGAGGTTACAAGCTGAAACAGAATTCGAATTGATATTTCAAAATGAACGAATGTTTGGCTTTATCTTTATAAATGAAATGCGCATAGGTTAAATATCATGTAACGCACATAACCTTTCGGAGAAGCAACGTACCATGGCTAAAATGTTAGTAAATATTATAATATTATAATATTATAATATTAGCATGTAATTATTAGCGTGGGCCCTACTGCCGATAACGTTAAACTACGGCGGGGAAAATAGTATACATGCCTAAACCCAAAAATATTCACCTAACTTGTGTACACTAAAACGGAACCCTTCAAACGTTTTACACAGTCGTTGGGCAATGGTCTTCATTCCTGAGTATACGTAAATCGGGTCCAGGCCCACGCGGCGGCTCCAAAGCTGAATGGCGTCTCTCTGACACCTTCCTTGCTTATCCTCCCCGTAACACCTGAGTACCAACAAATAGTTGGTGTAGTCCGTGTCGATGATCTTGAAATGGTTGTTGCCTGCAAATGAATGTTACCCAAGTATAGAGTCTGGAATGCGACTTAGCAAAATCTCCAAATTGTATCGACCGATTAAAAAGCTGTTGTACCATTTTAAGAAATATTATTTTGGTTATTTTATTTTAATTTGTTATGTTGAACATAACTTAAGCCTTGAGACAATATTCTTATCCACTGTGTCTCTTATGTTGTGACCAAAAGCAACCTAGGAATGGTTTTTTGCATCTATGTGGGATGGATAGCTAGTGTAATGCTCCAATACCAATATCCCAAATTTATCTGTCATTGTTAAAAAATCTTAAGGCTCATTCCCATTGAAATATTCGTTCTACGTTATACGTAGATTGATTCAACTGCGCGGGAGCTCTCATTGCATGTAAACGGATTGAGGGATTGACACACTTGCTCTGGGCGTTGAGCAGAATACACAGAAAGCTGCTGATTTTATGGGTGTTGGCAGCATCAGGAGGCGTGTTAATCTATCTGATTGCATTCAGCGAGAGTTCAAGCCCAGTTTGATCTACGTAGAAAGGATAGGGGAGAGCGGGGCTAGGTGACCCAATTATACACTTTTGGCCTTCTAGAGCCAACTGGGAATGAATTAGAGCAACAAAACCGGTTTAAACTAAATTACGTATGCAACGTACGTCATTATTTTTAGATATAATGCCAGATGGGTCACAATCTGACAAAAAACGTAATTGACTTCAGTTGGCACCTTATACGAAAATGCAGTGAGTATCCCATGTAAACGACAATGATTTTATTAAGTTGATTTTTGAGTCTTTGATGAATAAGTAGTTCAAATGAGGCAGACATGAGGCAGTGTATATTGAGGTTTCTGTACGTAACGTTGTATGTGTTGGAAGAACCAAAATATTTATTAATTAAACTTGTTTTGTTTTAATTGAAAATAAACTAATAACGCTTTAAAACAGTTTTTAATGAATGAAAAACGAATAATAAATTTTGGTTTTTAAAGAAACTCACAGATTCAGTCTTAAACTGGTAATAACTTAACAAACCATTGAATTTGTTTTAACAATGGTCTGTAGCTGTGTTGCGCGCAAAGGACTGTGGGCTATATGAGGGTCCAAGTTGCCCCGAGTCCAGGGAGCCAACTATAGCCCCGGGTGCACATTTTGGTTTTAAAGGTTTGCAGCAATTGTGGTGCTAGAATGAACATGGATTGAACCTTACTGTGAAATTGAAACGATGAGCTTCAGTTTGATGCCCTATACATATATTATATTCGATCAAAAGCCTATAAAAATAAATTTTAATATTTCTTTAATACGGTTACTTTAAGATGCAGAATTCTTTCATTTGGACTCAGCGCCTTAATGAAACTATTAAACGAAACTTTGATACGGTCACTTTAATTTACAAAATGATGTGATCATTGTTTTTTATCCCATGGTTACTTTTTCAGAAAATGATGCCTGGCCAACTTACCCAGGGGTTCAACTAGCGCCGGTCTCCCCTAACTTTACTGGTAATGACCCTTTAATAAATCCTGTTAACAACGCAAATTTAAATTACCTAAAAACGCGATTTTTTAAACAAATGTCAGAAGCAAATGACCCATAGTATGAAAAAAATAAGGAACAAAGTTATTTTACTTGATGATTAAAGAATAACTCACTCTCTGATGGACCAAAGGAGAAGTCCCCTGGATTCCCTGTAGGAACTAGGCTTGAAGCCTCGTTGATGTCTGTGCACTTTTGTCCGTCTTTCCTAAGATGAAAGTAATATGCAGATATTTTATTTGTAAAAGGGATATTTTATGATACATGTTCAATGCGGCTTTTTTTTCCTAAAACCCCCGCCTACAAAACGACTATAACCATTTCAAATCTAACAACCGTGAAAAGGAAATCATTTGGTGTCATTTTTACTGTTATTATTATTGGTGTTGTTGCTGTGTTGCTTTTGTTGCCTTTTCTTAAAGTATAAGCGGTATGTTTCACCTGTATACCGGTGTACTTGTCTGTTCTTTAATGCTGTAGAAAAGGGCATCTGCAGTGTCATTTAAACATATAATATAATATAATATAATATAATATAATATAATATAATATAATATAATATAATATAATATAATATAATATCAGCTTGGGGTAGTTTTATTATTCATTTATTAACTGGTATGTAGCCGCTCCTTGGTTCATGCATAACATTTGAGCCTAACATGCGTCTTCTTTATAAGGAAAATACTTGGAAGCTTTTTTATTCTGAAATAAAATGGAATCGGGAGGATTGAAACCCTTTTCATTTGATGGCAGTAAATGACCCAGAGATAAATTATTCATTGTAGAGTAACTTCAACACAGGTGTTGCAATAAAATTTTATGTTTTTTGCATTAATTATTGCCTGGTGTTCTCCATAGTTATTCGTTTAACACACATAAAAACGCTCATAAAATACCAGTAACTCTATTTCAACGTGGGGGAATATATATTGGAGAAGACGCGGCATACTGTTGCCCTCATTACTGTATACTAACAGTGGGAACACTCCTTTATACCAAATATGCTGTAAAACCATGTGATATGCTACATTTGTTTCGCTAAATTGATAAGGTTGCAGTATGTATCCCATTTATATAATTAACTGAATTACAGTACGTACGGCAACGCTCTGATAAAAAAGGATAATGCTCCATCTTTGCCGGCGGTGACGTAGGCGGTGTATTCTGATAAAACACGGTCATCCGGCACCTGGGGGTTCCGTCTCCATAAGAAACTATACCAGATGCCCGTAAGCTAGAAATAAATGCAAACGATGTAAGGTCCTTCTCCTTGTCTATTCCTATCATTTGCAAACAGGTGAATAAAAAATGGCAATAGCTCTCTTGTCACACATATGTCTTAGTCACATCGCAATATCTCATGAGTAAATATAGTTCGGAAAAAGAGATTTTGATCTCTAGATCTAACCTAAAAAATTGCATATCACGCGAAAAAAACGGACCATTTCACAACCATCAACGGGCGATTTACAGTATAATTACTCAGTCATTTCATTGGGCAAAATTGTTAATTTTCAAGATACTGTATTTTAAGACAATTTTTTCCAATTAAAACATTCCTTTTGAGTGGAAGCAACAAATGAGAAAAACAGACTACTCTATATTCTACTTTATACAGTAAAAGCAACAAACATGTTAAATACCAATATTATTGTTTGTAATGAAATGATGTATCTTTAAGTTTAATCATTTTTGCAAACTAAAATATCGAGATATTACCGTATGCCTGCACATTTGAAATTAATTGGTGTATGTGGGAGATATTATTAGCCTATGTACACTTTTGAACTTTCTACGTACAATGGATGCCTTATAAACATTATAGATGATGCTAATCTCAGACTTAGATCTTGAAACTGATGGCAGGGTAAACACTAAAAAAAAAAACCTTACTCCTTTTCAGTTTACGTTTGTGCTAGGTAACGATTTAACAATTTAAGCCCACTACAAAGTGGACGTATGTGCCGTTAGCCTTTATCTGCTTAAACATAATACTGTAGCTGGCAAATGATACGGACTCAAACTGTAAACCAAATCCTTTGACTTCCGCCGTAAAATCAAGGTGACAATTATTAAACCATATACCAGTATCATGGTCAAAATGAATATTCGGACTTTCAATATTCAATTTTTTACCTGCTACATTGTACATGTTGGATTTTAAGACGTTGAGAAAACCGTGTGAGTTTGTAACCAGTAACATTTATTCCTTGTAATTGCAGCATCCCCCCCCAAACAGTCTCGGATGATGCCGATGTAAATGGCCCTCTATATATGGCAGACCTATATGGAAGGAAGTCCACGTACTCCTTTAATGGTCTCTCCGCCTCTCACACATCTCCCCACACGTCGTCCCTGCAGGGGCACAGTAATTAAATATCGGCTCAATTCAACCGGTCGATGGACGACGAGTGGGGAGCCGTGTGAGAGACGGAGAGACTACCCGCAAGAAAACGCAGTAGATACTCCAGCGCAGTAGACTACTGCAATCATGCTGCAAACCGCAGTTGACTACTGCAAACATACTGCAAACATGCTTCAAATCTGCTTCGATTTGGGAGCTAATTAGCATATTTGAAACATGCTTCTATCATGCTGCTAATCTACTGCATTAATGCTCCTCTCTGTACAAACCTATGTACTTTTTGGAGCAGAATTGCAGTAGGCTATGCTGCATTTCTACTGCAAATATGCTCCACAGCACTACTGCGTTAATGTTTTTTTTTTTTTTTTTTTTTTTTTTTTTTTTTTACTACTTCTATACTACTGCATTTTCGTGCGGGTATTGCAGGATTAAGTCTTCCTTTCATGTAGGTCCGCCATATTTAGGTCGTGGCCTAGCTAGCACTCGGCTACTCTCATTCTGAATGGCCTCATACATGCACTTACCTTAGTTACATCCAGATTTCGGAATCCCTTAATCAAGGGAGTTGTATCTGGAATACATATTCTAGGATATCCCAATCCCCCTACGACAGCAACTATCAGCGCAAAGAAAATGGCGCGTACCAAGACAGCCATTCTAGGACCTGTGACTCTGTCCAAATAGAGCGAGGTTCAAAATACTTAGTTAATGTGCAAGATTCAACTGGCATTAGGCCAGCCTATACAAATTACGTGTGTGTCTAGCTTATTTCTCTCTTAGCCTCACAAAAGAATACCAATTTTGCATTTATCTTTTGGAATATGATTTGAGGAAAAAACTGGGCTATTGTGTTCAATGAATACATATTTCGTTTTGTGATAATGAAGAAAAATAGCTATGTGACCTCCATGTAAACCAACATATTATGAAATATGGCCTGTACATCATATTAATAATGTTAATCATGTACACCGAGGATTATGTGCTTAGCTGCTACGCAACTTCAGTCCAATGACTTTTATGGTTTATACGTGTGTATCCTCTGGCGTAAAGTACAATCTGAGCATCAATTCATACTACCGGTAGAGTCGAGCGTGAAGTTTACAGAACCTTTACTCTTTTTTAAAAGATATTTTCGTCTGTTAGTTTCAGAAGTACGGGCACGGGTATATTAATATAGTTTTTTTTTTTTTTTTTTTTTTTTTTTTTTTTTTTTTTTTTTTGCTGTTCCTGGGAGTGTTAACGTGGGTTGGAGGAGAAAAATCCGACCGGTTGTCGCCTTCCTGGGATATTTCAGATATTTATTTAGATGTTTATAAGTATCACCATTTATGTTCGTTAAACATAAAAATTATATAGGCATTTAAACAAAAGAAATTAATGAAATATTTAAATGAATAAAAATAACTATAACAATAATATATATATCCTTTATAAAACCTGTATAGTTCTGAAACAGGATCTTTGTATACTGTTGAAACCGTACAAAATTAAGAGTGCTGGGGGTATTCTATTATCTTTCTATCCATCTGTCAACGAATCACACAAGTAAGAAATGGTCATTTCTAAATCAATTAAAGATAAAAAACTTTAACAATGTCAAAACATGAAATTGCGTATTTTTTTTCTTCTTAGAATAAAAAGAAAAATAAAATATATTTGCCATAAGCTGTGTTTATTTTAAAGCTTAAAAGGTTTCTGAATATAATATTATAGAAAACCAGCACTAGTCACCAGGTGATTTTAGTTCACCCAGGTTCATGGGAGAAGTTGACTAGCAGATAGGACATAGTATTTAAAAAGCGAGAAAAAAAAAAAAAAAAAAAAAAAAACGAGTGAACGCGCTTGTCTCACTGCATGTGTTGGTCGCTTTTGCAACACAAAGGGTACATCCATCTTTCTCTGGATTTCCTTGGTGCTTAAAGGCATTCAAAGTCTAATAAGGAGAAAATTGCTAGTAATTAAACTGGATGTGCAGATGCTTTACATTATGTTCGAAGTTGCCTCGCTATGGCATATGATTGGATAATAGCATGCAACTGCCTGCGAGGCTCACTGCGAATTATCCACCTCCCATGCGAGTTTCTTCCTCTCGAAGGTGGCAGGCTGAAACAGAAATATTAATAAACGTTTTAAAAAGAGCGTATACTCAGGACAGCGTGTATCATTGAGCGTCATCGGGACCAGAATTACATTAGCTAACTGTGTCATTACCAACAATACTTCAGGCAATATCGAAGCTACAATGCAAGCACATACTTGGTAAATTCCAATTACAGCCAAGAATACAGATGACTTTCTGTTCAAATATCAAGGCACAGACACGAATACATGCAATTAATGAAAGGAATTCCCGTAATGATAATAATGATAATTAGAAAAGCACTGACTGATAATGGACCATTAGTTGACTAATGTATCATCACCAAAGTCTTAATGCTCATTTCTTATCTGTCCTTAAAATTTCATCAAAATTCATCCACAGCTTTTTGAGTTAGTATGATGAATAATGGACTGACAAAAGGAGTTGAAACCATGAACTCAATAATAATAATAATAATAATAATAATAATAATAATAATAATAAACTAATGATTGAGGAATCAAAGCAACCACAGGGCTACAACGTAAAGCGACAACAGAAGTGAAAGAGCATGAAAAACAGCTATCAAAGAAAAAGAGATAAGTGAATCAAGTAATCTATTTTACAACATTCTTTACATATTTTAAAGTATTTTAACCAATTTTAGGATTTGTGAATTTTTTTCCTAGAGCTTTCGACCATTACCCATATATTCTTGGTCACTATGCCCCTAGTATTGACGACCCAATATTATGGCGGGGCGGGGGGGGGGGGGGGGGTACAGGATTCCTTCTATATTCCTAAAAGGAAATATACATTTACCTTTTTCGTGTTCCGAGAAACGGAACCCTTCAAAAGATTTACACAACCTTGTGTCAATCATCTTCATTCCGCGGTAAGCGTAAACAGGCTCCAGGTCAGGACTTCGACCCCAAATCTGGATCGCTTCTTTCTCACACCACCCCTGCCTATCCTCTCCGTAGCAAATAACAGAGACCAGGGAGTTGTCATAGTCCGTGTATATAATCTTAAAATGGTTTTTGCCTGCAATGGAATGAGAAACTGGATTTAGGTCTGAAAAACGGCTAAGAGTAATATGCAAAATGAGAAACAGGGTCTATGTATAAAAAAGAATGATGGTTTTAATTCTTATACAGTTGTTCGTCTTAGTTAATGCTGCCAGAAATAAAGGCTACTAAAATTTGTTTCGAAATCATTTTATAACCTAATATCATAGATGTCCCTTTTGAGTGGGGGAAATAAATGCATAAATTATCTTTGTTGACGAATAAAGAATAACTCACTCTCTGGTGGACCAAAGGCGTATACCCCAGACTGCCCTGTGGGTTGTAGGCTAGAGAGCTCATTGATAACTATACACGCTTGTCCGTCTTTCCTAAAATGAAAGGAGCATATGCTTTCCTTTTTGGATATTCTTTGTCAAGCATACAATACATTGTAATTCTGCACTGCAACCTTTTTTGTAGAATGAAGATGATCACGACTTTGTTTTATAACCATGAGAAAAGGTATCTGCAATATTATTTAAACATTAAACTATAACGCCATGCAAAAAAATAGAGGAGAGAACTACGCTTGGCGCTGCGCTTATCATTCAAGCGGGGAAAAAGGAAACGCGTTTATGGTATAGATACAGTACGAGGCGCTGAGCTTTACGAGGAATAGTGCAGGTAATTGGCGAGGCGAAGCCGAGACAATTATCTGTTCTATTTCTCGTAAAGCTCAGCGCCGAGTGCTTTATCTGGTTTAAAGCACGAGTAATTAACCCTGTGCATTGGTGCGTGGAACCATTCGTGGATGACGTGACTTTACACGAAATAAAGCACGGCGCGACCTATTGTTTTTTGACAGGAGAGTGCTTTAAGTATTCCTCAACAGCAGACTGGGATAGCTTCTTTGTATGTACCCCTGTATTTATCTGTCTTTATCAAACTGCTCCAAAGTAAAAATTATATGCTCAGAAACTTTTAATCTGACCATGGATAAAATTAGGGAATTTTGTCCGTGATCTGATACAACATTTAACTCACTTGTTTGCAGAGTAAACATTTTAATTTTTTATAACAGAATGAAATGGGGAGGGGATACCTTTAGTTTTGGCGTCAGTAAATGGCCAAGGGCTTATTTATTCATTTTGAGTGGCATAAGTAGGGAAATTTCACCCAACCACGTGTGTTGGCTGTAATGTTAGGAGATATCTGCTAGCGTGTTCTTATCAATACACAAAACTCGTCTAATTTTATGTAGAAATAAATACATTGGAAGCAACACATTATACTGGTGCCTTTTAATTGTATAATAACAGTTGGGACACATCGTTTCATTATGCTTAAGGTGTTGTTATACATTATTGTACAATACAGTACGTATCGTTCGCTGAAATGATCAGGGCTGCAATGCATGTTATCTTTTGAAAACGTTTTGTTTGAATGATAAGGGCTTCATTTACACTTTACTGAAATCAGGCCTACCTAACTTCCAGACTCGGCACCGAATGATCCCGAATTCACCGTTAGATCGGACCACAATACCCGTTTTCAAGGTGTGTGTCAGTACGTATTTCACACCATCATACCCCGGAACAAATTTTTGGATGAGATGCACTACTTTCCAACCACGCAGAGAGATATAGGCAAGAGCAGTGTCGCGTCTGATACTTCGAAAAGCATACTGACGCACACCTTGAAAACGGGTAGTGCGGTCCGATATACCTGTGAATTCAGGATCATTCGGTGCCGAGTCTGGTAGTTGGGTAGGACTAGAAATGTTGTACGTACGGCAACGCTTCCACAAGGATTGACAAAGTTCCATTTTCGCCCGCTGTTACGTAGGGAGCGTATTCCGTTAAAAGATGGTCATCCGGCACCATGGGATGGCGTCGCCATAGGTAACCGTACCAGATGCCTGTCATCTAGAAATGAAATATATATTATACCCGGATATCCGTGCTTTGGTCAACGCTTACAGTAATGTATGTCGGTGTATCGGTGGCAGGCAAAATTTGTATTTTTAGCTGTGGTATTCAAACTAATCTTTAAAATTGGGTTAAATTTTATGGTCGCCGTTGTAATTTGCGAACAATCAAGATACGTAGAAAAATATATTTATCTATTTTGGACAATAACAACGCATTTATTTTGTTGGTGCGGCACGTTTTGTCCAAATTTGAAAGATAGAAAGGCAGGAATTTATTGGAAAAACAACCGCCACATTTGCACTAAAAGCTCATACAAGCAGTAGAATATGGACGTAATTGAAATCTGAATAGCTGCAGTGCAATTGAAACGTTTGCCAGAAAAGTTCAGATATAACTGAAAATCTCAAGGATGTCTTGGAAAACAAGATAAACTTCAGTGGACTAAATACCATGCACTTAAATGACATGCACAAATGCAGATTGCTAATTTGATACTTATTTTTAAATCACAAGATAGGAAAATTCATTTCCAGTAGCCTCAAAATAAATAAGATACAACTAAAATTTACTTTTTAACGTTACAACATTTATACAATGCCAGACGTATTGGGTTGAAAAATGCATAAAATACATAGGAAACAGAATTACAAAACACCAAAGTGTGCCAATAATTTTTTTTTTTTTTTTTTTTTTTTTTGAAAATCGTACTGGGTTCCTGCCTTTTTACTAAACAAAACCTAAAAAGTAATGATGATTGTTAGCGAACTCAAACTAAAGCTTTATTTATTACCGGTAAAGCTCCTTATTAGTTTGAATACAAACGAAAGTACGGTTATGGAGTTTTTGTGATATAAAGACACAAACAATAACTCATTCTGTGGAAAAAATTAGAAATAAGTCGCTCGACAAAATAGAATTAATTCAATTATTGAATACCATTAAATATGGAATTTAAGGACACACTACCTTTCATGAATGAATGAACAAGAACACTGTGATTAAACATGGAATTCATCCCTTGGTCAGGCCATCTGCCTTTAACTATCTGCTCACCTTTTCCGGTTCCATATTCTGCATTCCACGAGGATTGCAATGTTTCACTTCACCTTCACGGACACTCTGACAAGAAACTACACAAAAAACGAGGAAAACGAAGAACAGAAGACCAGTCATGGTTATTCCACAATCGTCAACGGTTTAAATAGTCTAGTGTTGCGTTAAAACCATAGCAGTCATATACCTGCAGACGAACCAAACTATCAAATTCTGTCAGTGCATACTGGTATCTGCTTATGCACAAACATATGAAAAACATAGAGGCTGATCTAAGCTGCAACAAAACACAATTATTGAAAAGAAAACGTTTGTAATTTCTTTTTCAAATCTGCTAAAAAGCGTGTATTATCGGCGTAGACTGTCTACATCGTTCCCAGTGGTCTCTGATATAGAGAACACGTGTATGCGATGGGCATATGGTTTTGCAGTATATTATATGCATACATATACACATTATACACAGAGATGTTCAAGGCTCTTGCAAAAGAAGGTACTGGCATGATTTGGAATCTAGTCAGTGAAATATATGAGACTGGAAATTTTCCGAAGGACATGCTCAAATCCATCTTCATCACCCTACCAAAAGCCCCGGGGACACTTGATTGCTCAAGTCATCGCACAATAAGCCTGATGTCCCACTTTCTCAAAATCCTATTGAAAACCATCTTACAAAGAATTTAACGCAAAATTCTGCCAGAAATTCCACCCTACCAGTTTGGTTTCATGAAAGACAGAGACACCAGAAATGCCATATTTCTCAGAATGCTCAGCAAGAGAACCCTACTACATCAACAAGACATGTACATGGTTTCCATCGACAATCAAAAAGCATTTGACAAGATCCGACATGAGGAGCTCTTCAGAATGCTTCCAAAAATTCAAATAGGTGACAAAGATATGCGGGTTATGAGATCAGTCTACTGCGATCAACTTGCAGCAGTCCGCCTTCCTCAACTGGTTCCCCATCAAAAGAGGATTGCGTCAGGGCTGTGTCATGTCCCCAGACCTTTTAAACTTATAATCCGAAATGATCTTGAGAGATCTGGAGGATCGTCCGGAAGGAGTCACAGTCAATGGTGTCAGGATAAACAATCTCCGCTATGCCGATGATACAGTTATTTTAGATACATTCAGTGAGGATCTCCAAAATCTTTTCGATGCTGCCGTTGCCTCCAGAGCAAAGCTTGGACTACATGTCAACAGCAAGAAAACAAAAACCATGGTGGTTTCAAAATCAGAGGTCACACCACTTTGCAGGTTGCTTTAGTGGAACACTCCCATCGACCAGGTCTCCTCATTCAACTATCTTGGGGTCCGTGTGACACCCAACGCCTGTTGCAAGAGAGAAATCCAAAGAAGAATTGGTCAAGCGACAAAATACATTCACCCCCCTCGGCCCAATCTTCAAGGATCATAGGCTCTCCTTACAGATAAAGATCCGCCTCCTTAAAACCCATGTTTGTTTACTCTTCTGTATGGCTGTGAGTTTTGGACTTTGACAGCAGAAACTCAACCTAACGTTGAAGCAGCTGAATTGTGGTTCTACAGGCGAATGCTCCGAATCTCCTACATTGATCATGTTACAAAAGAAGAGGTCCTTAAACTGATTGACCAAAAAAGACAGCTTCTCAACACTGTCAGAGAAAGACAACTGAAGTTTGGGACATTGCATCAGAAAAGAGTGATTAGAAGATTTTAGCCTTAGCGGTAGAATACCTGGCAAAAGTGCCTGAGGCAGACAACGAAAGTCCTTACCTTAGCCACGTTCTTACCTCATGTTTAACTATGTTCAAAATGGCATCGTTCTCTTTCCCGACTTGTTATCTCCATTCTCTGGTCACCACCCAGACCCCTTCTCCAACTACTCTCCTAAAGTCATGGCTGGATCGACCCAACTCTATGAGAGATTTTCCTTATATGCAATAATTGTAATTGGTTTAAATGTCTGACACGTCTCTAGTTGCTGGGGGTATATTAATTATCTGTAGCTGCTCGGGGAGGTACGTCAGACAATAAATCAGAATACACTGAATCCACTTTAGCGAGAACTCCCCGCAGAGTTGGATAGATCCTGTTGGTGTGATGTTTGAATCTGAACACAGTCCAAAACTCTCAGTGTCCCCTGAACAATGGTAACACAGGATCATAGGATGAGAAAAATGTTAGAATCGCTGCGTTGAAGGCCTACGTGTACGTGCATCTAGGGTAATTATCTGTGCAGACTGTTTTACTCTATCAAACGATAATTGACGGAAAACTGATACACTTCTGATGGCCTGGGAGCATGAAAAATACCAACTTTTCCTTACCGCCCCCCCCCCCCCCAAAAAAAAGAGAAAATGAATACAAAATGAATAAATAAAAGCCTAGATATAAATACAATCTATATGAAGGAGGAGAGGGAGGTATTGCCCCCTCTGAACCACTGTCCCCTACAGCCTAACGCAATTTGCCATTTCTTCTTTCTTTAGAGCCGACTTCAGTGTTTTCAACGTCCTCTGCAAGTCAGGGTGTTACTGGAAATAGTATACATATAGACAAATGGAGATTCATTTCACAATAGAAAACTTTTCAGGCAATAAAGGCATGCACAACTGTTTTTCCCCTTGTTAAATCAATGTTAAATCCTCGTTAAAATATGTTTCCAATTCAATATGCATAATTACCTCATTCTCGACATTTATGAATCGGGGAACGTGCTTCATGACAACAAATCCTAAATAGGCTTGCTTCTGTATTTCCAGTCCATCATTCTCACACTGTTGCAATGAATGGAATCAAATCAAATCGCTCACTTTGTTAGATGAGACTTCACTTGTGCTAAATGCTTTAGATGAGACAATCGGGTATTCCTGGTTTACAAATTGTAAATTATGCTTCCAAAGAGATATTCAGACAAACAATGATAATAAATGCACTTCAAAGCACAACTTCTTAACATTACAAAGTTGTCACCCACAATCTTTAAAATCATATCACTCAAAGAGCTAACTCTAGCATTTCTTTCAAGAAAAGAAATTATATCACTGAAAATGTATTCACAATTTACAAGAGCACAACCATTCCAAATAGTATATAGATATATTTAAATATAGTTGTGCCTTCAATGACATCTGCACGCTGTGTTTCACTGTGCTGTGCTTCTTATTGTTGAGCACCAGTGCCTGACGCATTCTCCCATAAAAGCTTGAAGATGAGAGATGCAATGAGGGCTAGATCAAGTTATTGCTGGGTCCTCATTGCCCTAGCCAGAGCCTTCCCTGGAAATCATGTGACTTACTGTATTGGCAGCAAATATGGTTTCAAGAAGCTGTCACAGTCCTGCTCCTGTCATGAACTGACATATGCACCAAAGGTAGCTCATCTCTTTGTGGAAGCCATCAAGCCTTGCAACTGGAGATGGTAGTATATTGGATTCTGGTTCACTTTCAACAGTAGTATGGTCCTTCCACCACAGTGGTTGATCACAGGTTATTACTGGGGGTGGCCCTGTAATGTTGAACACGTGAACACATTAAATTCAATGTGGAGAAGATGCATGAGAATTCTGTAGAGCCATATCTACCAGAGGAAGAAACATGACAGATGCCTTTTCTGGGTGATTCCCTCTAGTCACCACTTGCCCATGTAAAAATCCCATAGTGGTTTGGGCTGTGGCTGGAAAGCAGGTAAGGACAGTTTCCACAATAAGTTGGTTTTCTGGTAGGTTCCGATTCCTAGATATTTGGGTTTTCCATGTTGGTGAATGTGGTAACAAATACTCCGGGATTCTGTCCCTTGTGTGGCCCTGGAGTCCTTCTCATATCTTACTATTAGGAGTAGGAGCAACAGAATCCATGCAATTAGTTTCCAAAATGTTTATGCAGTTCTTCACTAAAACCTATTTGTTCGGACCAGCAGTACATTTGGCCTAGCTAATTATATGATTGCTTGTCCAATTGATGCAAATTCCAGTCCGCCTAAAAAAAAAGACTGACATTGTGTTTGGTGCTACTGTTGACTGTACACCTGTACAACTTTTTAAAAATAAATTACAAAACTTACTGTTAATACCTCCATTATTTATTCATCAATATTATTTATAAAGAGGGTAAAACAACATTCTTGAGTTGAATATTACTGAAGATTTACTGTTTGGATTTTTTTATTTATGAAGCCTTATGAATACTCTTGCTGACGACCATATTGGAAAATGCTTTGAACAGGTACATAGATGGGCATAATAAATAATACAAAAAATATTATTTTCCATATATAATTGATTTATGGTATTAGCAAATAAATATTTGTTCCCAGAATGATGAGAAGTTCTGTCCTGTCCACTTATTCAGAATCCTTATTTGTCACACTATGACTCACATTTCTCCAAGAGAGCTATATTTCGCAGCCAAACCTCACAGAGTTGTTGCGAATGATATAATGATTATAGTTAACACTAAAAAAATCCATTGCATATCTTTAAAAACATAATTTGCAATTTTAGGCAACGTTTTAGGGGAAAATCGGTACAAATGGCATTTGCCTGACCTTTCACTTTGGTAAATAATTCCTATTAAATAAGGTTTTCCTTTCAGTGAAAATGTCCTTTTAATTCAACTTTATTTTATTTCTTTACTTTTGCGTATCTTTTTAGGTTTTAACTTCATTTATTTTAGCAAAATACTACCTAAATTGAACGACACCATTTACTTACAGTGACACAATATAATGGTGGCCATCTTGGAAAAAAGCTGCCTTAAAAACCTTTTTCCACCACTTAGATTTTTCTAGATTTTAAATATATTTAAATTTGGATATTTAGCTTTCTCATATACCTCATAACACTTTTTTGGCACTAAGTCCCTACTGATAAAAAACTGTTTATAAAATTAAGTCTTATAAAACCTTATGAATACTCTTCCTGGCGGTCAACATTTCAGGTAAAAATCTGTGTAAATGACCTTTACCTGACCTTTGTCCCAAAGCCAAAGACCTTTGATGAAAAATTCATATTAAATAAGTTTTTATTTTCTTTTCGACAAAGTGTTCTTTGTCTGTAAGACCGGATATATTCCAAGGTCTTAATCTCGTTTATTCCAGAAAAAATACTCCCAAAATATAAAGACCCCCTTTACCTAAAGTGACATAATATATTGACGGTCCTCTTTGCCTTACAAACCACTACCTACAATCTAACATGTTAAAATTTGGATATTTAGCTTTCTAAAAACGTCATTACATTTTTTTTTTTTTTTTTTTTTTTTTTTTTTTTTTTTTTGCAATTAGTCCTGGGTTAGACCAAATTTTGTGCTCAGTCTACTAGTCTAACATTACTTTAAAACTTCTAGGCAGAATTTACAAATGTTGACAACCTTCACATTCATATATTCAACCAATTAAAAAAATTAAACTGACGGACTGAATGTCTAGACATATGAGGTTTTTTCTATGAAAGCGTCTCATACATCTTTTATTGAAATCCCATATTATAATACTGGTACCAACAACTTTCAATTCAGAGACTACTTTGATCTATTTTATACGGGAATGCAATGCAGAATGAATGGAGAATCGTGTTGAATAATTGAAATACATTCATAGGGGTAAAAAGTGTGAAAATTAGAAATTACGATGAACAGCTTATAAAACTTAATTCGTTTTCGTAGATCATAGGACTACTTGTATCAAATGAAACCAGTGCAATTGAGATAATCTCTCTCTCTCTCTCTCTCTCTCTCTCTCTCTCCAGCAGTACCCAAGATATATGTTCTTATACCGGTAGTCTTGAAAAGTTTATACACTTATAGCCTTTTATTTGAAAACGTATTACTAAAAAAAGATCCATTTCGTCTGTCAATTTTGATTATAAAACTATCGTCAATATGAATTCGCCTTTCACTGTACAATTCTCTCTCGTTTTTATCAAAATTATTTAGAACTTAATTTACAGTGTTCAAGGCGTGTAAAAACAGACCATACAGACCTGTGGCCGCTATATGTGTCTCTTGGAGACAAATTGTATTTGTTTTCCTTCATAGATGCTAGTATATACGAAGGTTATCAAACGGTACGGTTTAGAACTATGATTCAGCTGACCTAAATTGTAATTTTAAGAGGGACCACTGGTGTGATTTTTTCAGAAATTGAAGAGGGAAGGTTAGGACCCCCCCCGACACACCCTAAATAGGTGACTGCGTGATATTACCTATTATATTATGTAGTTTTAAGTATTTTACTAAATCATTTTTTTTTCACTTTTCATGTAATTTAATACCATTCGTGTGCAAGTTTATGTGAGCAACCACTCAGACATTATATTTATATTTCAGATACTGTGAAGTGCATGTAGAATTCCTGATAGACCACTTTGTTTAAAAGGTTATTCTTTTAAGGCTCATGCAAGCTCGTGTGTCCCTTTTTTTTTTTTTTTTTTTTTTTTTTTGTAGGGGGGGGGGTGTTCACAGTTCACAATTCCCAGCAATAAAAACTCAATTAGTATCTCATTGAAAATGTAAGTCTGGGTATAACAACAATGCCTTCGTCTGAATAATGACGAAGAATAAAAGGCCGCATTTACGAGTCGGGGCAGGGGAATGGGGGGCTTCAACGCTCACGCTGTGAACGTTTCACCTATTTCGGAAAATAAATCAGTGGCTTTCACGGGTAACTATAATACCCAATACCTTTAACACAATTATTCCCAACTCCAGATGGACCAGGCTGATATTTAAATTCATCACAATATTTTAATGGCAGTTTTTTTTCCTACACCACCTTAAGCGAGGCTCACACTTGATGAACTTTTGACATATAAAAAAATAATAAAACCTGGCCATTAATATGCTTTACCTGTTTGGTTTCTTTGCTTAATCAAGAAGTTCTACTCTACAACTTCTTGGTTTAACTCATGCATTGACTTTGTGGAATATCCCGGTGCTTGAAAATTGGTGCTTATTTTAGAATAACACTTGCTGGGTCTTGGAATCGAGTTATTTATTTTTTTATTTATTTATCTTTTTAATTTTTTTTAATTTCACCAATCTAAATGCCATAAAATATCTATTCAGTCATAAAAGGCTGTTTGGGCATATGCATAAAGCACCCTTTCTGTGATAATTGAGAGAGATTATAAAAAGCAAGAGAGAGTAGTTTGCTGCTTTTTGAAGGGGACAAACAGTCAATGAAAAAGGACCACGTTTGGATACTGTGTGGTAAGGGAGGTGGAACCTGGCGGAGATAAAGGTCGCCGATGTGCCCATATCGTTTCTCGATCAAAAAAAAAAAAATCCTAGAAATACATGCAAGATTGCGTGTCAAAACCCAGTAAACAATAATTATAATAAGTAAATGAAACACAAAGACACTTGTTGCTATGCTATATGAATTTCATATAAACAGCAATATTATTTTACATGATTTCAAAGAATTTCGAAAGTTAACTTCTTGAGAAAGATCGATTCCCAATGATTTTCCAAATGTCAAATAAGGATGTAAAAAGTGCTGCCCTTTTCATCCTCGTATATCAGAGCTACTGCAGATCAGGATCGAACTCCTGTCGGTCAATGTTGTCGTCACCATTGGCGTCTTCGTCGTCAAACACTGCATCCTTCTCGGCCCTTTTCCCGCGCGTGCAAGTACAGGTAACGTGGTATTTTTCCCCAAGAATCACCGACTCGTTTTAACACTGAACAAATAATGTAAGCATGTTCTTGAATTCTTGTGAACATATACTTTTTCAGATATCTACCATATACCAGCTCAGCGATGACCTTATTACTTATTTCGATTCTTTGACTGGGTTACATGCCTAGATCAATCCATCTGGATCGATCTACTTGATCTCCCTGGATAGTCTCACTAAATTGCTTTCAAATAACTGGCTTGAATGTCTGCCACGGCTACCGAATCAGCTAGGGGGTAAAGACAATTACCCCCTTACATCTTTATTAGATGTGACAGACATTTAACCCGATCAAGTTGACAGCAATTTAGTGAGACTCCCCAGGAGTCCTAATATCTGTGGGAATGGTCCCTTTGTCATTATTTTCAATTTTGCAATTCGTTATTTTTCTCAATCATTATTTCATCATTATTATTATTATTATTATTATTATTATTATTATTATTATTATTATTGCAAAAAAAGGAATGTGTACAGGAAAGCCAGAGTAATACTCGTGAATACCTAGTGAAAATTATCACAGGACCCCGGTAGATGGTATGATTGATAGGGAGACCTCTAAAATATAATACGTCCACCACTGGGGTTCTTGGATATAGATGGTTTCCGTGTACACCACTGCTTTTCAAATTGGCCAGATGATATGCAAAACATGCATCTAATGCGCAGTTCACACTAGCAGTATGGTTAACGAAGTTCAACAATATGTCACCCTTTTAAACTTCAATAACTACATAAGTAAACTCTCTTTATATTGTTGCGGCGCATTTTTAAAATTCCATTTCAAGTCTTAAACTGTTATATGCATTATGGAATGTTCACCAAAGTAGAAAACACCAATTCCTACGTTTTATTTCTGAATAATAACTCCATACTTTATGAATGCCTGTGGTGCAGGCTCCTCGAGTCTTTGAGTACGACGTCACGCGCAATCCATCTTAGCATCTATTTACGGCCAAGCTGAAAAGGGAACCTTTGGAGCAGATGATCCACAGACCAAGAGCGCTTACATGTGGACCAACCCGCGGATTAAATCTCGACTCCACAATTTTAATTGGGTTGACCTTATTCAGTCCGCGGATCAGTAAACCCGCAGATAATATGTTCTGAACGCGCTCTAACGCCGACAAAATATGGCCGACCCCACTTAAAAGCAAGCCCCGATGCTTCCCCGTCTTTACATGCACACGCGCCATTAAACGGATTTGGCTCCGAGATAGAGAGAACCTATCTACCCTCTGTTCTGAATACGCACTATCTATCTACGAGAGAGAGAGAGAGAGGGAGAGAGAGAGAGAGAGAGGGCCCGTTCAAAATAGGGGACTATATTTAGTCCAAAGTCAAATATGATCGCCCCAGTTGAATAGTGTACTTTCCCACGGGATATCTATTTATTGTCTATGGGGTCCTGCACAATACAGGGGCGGATCCAAAAATATTTTCTGACAGTCTTCCATCTTTGTTGACACATTCTCTTTTTTTTACCGTCTTCCGACAGAAAAAGAATACATGTAGATACTCGTCAATGTTAACTTGAAAATCTGACCGTCTTCCGGAAGACCCAGAAGACGGCCTCAATCCGCCCCTGCAATAGATCATCCGAATACTAACATATCCACCGATTATTATGGCCGTCCACATTGCAAAAGCGATGTCGCTGATTCCCGACGGTCTCTTCGCCTACACACATTAAATGGATTAAATCTCGTCTCCGAGGTTTCATTGCTAGGCCCCTGCAGCGACAGCACGTGTGGAGGCGCGGAGACCATCATGGAATTGGCGGTATCGGTTTTGAACTGGGTCGGCCATATTTAGTCGGCCGATCAGTTAGTACCCAGACCATCTATTCTGAACAGTCCCTTTTAGTGGCGTAGACGGCAAGCTTTGTGGTGGGTCGCCATATTTGACACTCGGACTTGTAAGTCACTGATTCTGAATGGGACGAGAGAGAGAGAGGGGGAGAGAGAGAGAGAGAGAGAGAGAGAGTGTGTGTGTTTCTTACGTACTCTGTGACCGGGCCGCAGTCAGTTCTACACGGACTGGTACATGCGCAGCCAAATATGTTACATTTCCCATATGAACAGTAAAAGAATGTCTGTAATGTAAATAGGGAATTAAAAATCTTTTCCTTTCTCTTTTCCCCCTCCAACACATCGCACCGACACTGCACACGCACACAAACCCACATATGTACAGAATGATTTCCTTTTACTTACGACCATTTACTTAGCGAATTTCAATAAACAATATAAAAATAGACTTCTAGCTTTGTTCTACATTTATTACTAAAATATACGGTATCATTTTCCTCCTGTAATGCTAAGTTCCCTGATACCAAACATGTGTTGTAAATGTGTTCTCAATGCATTTCCCGAGGAAATACCCCGGTACTAGTAGACCCACCCACGTGCAGTCTGCGCAGAAATTATACCCAATCTGATAGCAGCAGATAGATTCAGCTTCTTGCATTACGGCGGCCAGACCCAATGCAACTAACGCAAAAATGCCAAAGGTAGTCATCTTCTGAAATGTGAAGTGACACTATAGAGTTGACACAAAGACACTTTTTTAAGGAATTTTAGAGGACAGTGGAGCTCAAATCTCTTCTGTCAGCAGCTATGCTTTTAAACTTTCAGAGGCACGCTGACAGTAAAGACATGAGATTTCATACGATGTTCTCTAAAACCCAATGCGCACAAAGGCAATCGGTTTCGTGAAATCCTACTTAGTATACAGCAATTGAAGAAAATTTCTTTGACAGAATGTTTTACCTGAGTAATCCTTGTTTACCTCTCTCAGTCTCGAAACGATTGAAAACGTCGACAGATTGATCTACCTATACCGTTGTCATCAGCAGTGCAAGCTTCGTCAAGGCCTCGGTTTCTGAAGTGGAGTACAGGCCTATGATCTGAAGAGATCAAAGCATGTGGAACGGACATCAAAGTTATGTACTGGTACAGGTATTTCACAATGATTTACTTAAGTCTGGATTATCATTTACCGACTGCTTCGGCAATGCACAGAAAAATAATGTGTGTTCGAGACTGATTTTCATTGGCAGATATCATTTTCATCAGAAAGACAATTTATCTTTACGTTTTACGCATGCGTATTTTAAAATCTTATAGCTTTGTTCTACATTTATTACTAAAATGTACGGTATCATTTTCCTCCTGTAATGCTAAGTTTGCTGATACCAAACATGTGTTGTAAATGTGTTCTCAATGCATTTCCCGAGGAAATACCCCGGTACTAGTAGACCCACCCACGTGCAGTCTGCGCAGAAATTATACCCAATCTGATAGCAGCAGATAGATTCAGCTTCCTGCATTACAGCTGCCAGACCCAACGCAACTAACGCAAAAATGCCAAAGGTAGTCATCATCTGAAATGTGAAGTGACAAAATGGAGTTGACACAAAGGCAAAGGGAACTTCAGAGGACAGTGGAGCTCAAATATCTTCTGTCAGCAGTTATACTTTTAAACTTTCAGAGGCACGCTGACAGTAAAGACGTGAGATTTCATACGGTGTTCTCTTAAACCCAATGCGCAAAAAGGCAATCTGTGTCGTGAAATCCTACTTAGTATACAGCAATTTAAGAAAATTTCTTGGACAGAAATTTTACCTGAGTAATACTTGATTACCTCTATCAGTTTCGAAATGATTGAAAACGTCGGCAGATTGAACTATTTATGCCGTTTTCATCAGCAGTGCAAGCTTCGTCAAGGCCTCGGTTTCTGAAGTGGAGTGCAGGCCTACAATCTGAAGAGATCAAACCATTTGAACGGACATCAAAGTTATGTACTAGTAGAGGTATTTCACAATGATTTAGTTAAGTCTGGATTATCATTTATCGACTTGTTCGGCAATGCACAGAAAAATAATGTGTGTTCGAGACTGATTGTCATTGGTTGAATTCATTTTCATCAGAAAGACAATTTATTTTTAGGTTTTACGCATGCGTACTTTAAAATCTAGTTCTATCTGGTTGAACGTGAACATTAGACAAAAAATCATCGAATTATCAACGAATTAAAGGATTCAGAGGTCTGGTGACATTTTTTTTTTACTGCAAACTTCCTAAATTAGGTTTGAAAAAGTGGTGATACTGTATTCTGTTTAGTTACGCCGGTGGAGTGGAACATGCTTCTTAACGCACAACAAACAAAATCACAGGAGCTGGTGCCGTTTGATATCTGTTCGCGGGTTCGAATTCTTGAAAGTTCGTTGATTATTTGGATCTATTTTTAGGTACAGAATTTTCAAATGAAAGTTTATAAACTTTTCAAGACTATCGGCATGAGACCATATGTCTTGGATACTGCTGGAGAGAGAGAGCGAGAGAGAGAGAGATGTATTGCTCGGGTTTCATTTGATGCAAGTAGTCCTATGATATACTAGAACGAATTAAATTTTATAAGTAGTTCATCGTAACTTTTAATTTTCACACATCTCACCCTATGAATGTATATCACATATTCATCGCGATTCTCCATTCGTTCTGCATTGCATTCCCGTATACATTAGATCAAAGCACAGGTAGCTTCTGCATCAAAAGTTGTTAGTACCAGTATTGTAATGTGCGTTTTCAGTTACAGATGCATAGTTAAACCCTCATATGTCTAGACATTTACTCCGTCAGTTTAACTGATTTTTTTATGTTGGCAAATATATGGATGGGAAGGTTGTCAAAGTTTGTAAAATCTGCTTTAAAGTTATAAAAGTTATGTGAGCTTTCTACTAAGGAAGCAGAATTGTTCACATTTCACATAAAACGTCGACATCATCTTCAATTTGATTTTAACACCAGTATTGTAATGTGCGTTTTCAATAACAGATGTTTGAGACGCTTTTATAGAAAAAAACTCATATGTCTAGGCATTTCAAACCATCAGCTTTTAGATTCTTTTCATGGGTGGAGGTATGAATGTGAAGGTTGTCAGACTTTGTACATTCTGCTTAAAAGTTATCCAAGTTGTGTGGGTTCAGTACTAAAGAACGAGAATCATTCACATTTCATACAAAACGTCATTATCATCTTTAATTTGATTTTAAGACCACGCGTTTACTAGATTTTTAGAGCAACCACACGACCAGGACAGTAAATATAAACCTATCTTCTGCTTATTTGGTGTTTTTCTTTGGTGTCGCCTTCTGTTTTTAGTCCATTTTCCAGCTGCACGACAATTTTCTGAGAGGGGTGGGCGAAAAAAGAAGGGACAATTTCCGTTTGCAAGGTAATTTTTGCAGTAATCTGTCTAAATTGAAGCGTTGATATTTACATTTTTTTTTTTTTTTTTTTTTGAACAGTTATAATTGTAAAAGTATGATATTCGGTGAAAATGTAAGAATAAAGCTCAATCTACTGGTACCTATATGTTGGCAGTTCCCAGCTATGGTAACTAATAACTCTTTGGCTATCTAATAACTCTTTGGTCACAGGACCCATAGTATAGTCTATTACAAAATTATAGCCTCCGATTTAATTTTCCATAGGTCTACTGTATGTATATTGTAGAGGCACTTCTGATACACAAACACACACTGGACAATAGAAGTGTCACCAATACTTTGTGGGAGATAAATGACTTTGGGATTATATGCTCCTGGTATCATTTTATTAAAATCAAATTTCACAAAAAAAAAAAAAAAAAAAATGATAACAAAATATACATTATCCCAAGATATGCAGTTTCAGTCCAAAATTAGTAATTAGTGGCATAGCCACGTGACCTAATAATAGCTGCCAGTCTGCGAGGCAAGGATTCATATAATTGTTTGATGCGTTCAGAGCTTATGCTGGCCATAGCATGAAACACTGAATCTAACAGAGTTTGTCAGCTGGTTGGACGGGCATTTGTCAAAAGTTTTGACATATCATTCAACATATTTTCTGTTATGTTTGCATCCGGATTCTGGGCAGGCCACATCACCCTGCAAATGTCCTGTTGGTCAAACCAATCATCAACTGCTCTGGGTCTGTGGCAAGGAGCATTGTCATCCTGGTGAACAGATGGATAATTTCTGTAACCAAACATGTAGGTAATAGATTGTAGCAAGCCTGACTAAAAAATATCGATATATTGCTGGTGATTCCTGTTTCCATTAACCACTATCAATTCGCCCACGCCAGGGATGCTGATGCAGCCCCACACCATGGTGAATATGCTGCTCCGTACATGTGGTTCAAATGCTTTTACAACCTGGACATCAAAATCAGTCGTCGGTCTTCACGGTCAGTAGTTTTTCTTGGACCAGCCATCAGAGGCAATTTGTCTCTTGATCCAGTGTTTCCATACCGAGACCAGACCCTCTGCACGGTTCTGACTGAACAATTCAACTGTTATGCAATTGCTTATATTCCGCCTCTTCAGGTTAATAACTTGACGTCTATAATCGTTAGTTAATTGCCCGTATCTTTCCATAATGGAGGAAGACAGGAATAACATTTGCTGTACATGTACAAAACCAACAATACAATTCCACGGTACATCGGTTTTATACTCATTAGTCACGTTATAAGTAGACCAGGCATTATAACTACCCAAGATCTGCCTACTTTGATTACTCTGATTTAGGTGGTGACACTTTTATTGACTGTAGATCTGTACAACTTTTAAAAATAAATTTAAAAAACTTACTTTAAATAGCTCCATTATTTATTCATCAATATTATTCATAAAGGGGGTAAAACAACATTCTTGAGTTGAATATTTACTGAAGATTTACTGTTTGGATTTTTTTTTTTATTTATGAAGCCTTATGAATACTCTTACAGTGACACAATATAATGGTGGCCATCTTGGAAAAAGCTGCCTTTAAAACTTTTTTCCACCACTTAGATTTTTCTAGAGTTTTAATTTGTTTAAATTTGGATATAACTATTTATTTTTGGCAATAAATCCCTACTGATAAAAAAACTTAAGTCTTAAAGAACCCTTATGAATACACTTGCTGGCGGCCAACATTTCAGGTAAAAATCTGTACAAATGACCCTTGCCTGACTTTGACCTCAAGCCAAAGTCCTTTGTGAATAATTCCTATTAAATAAGTTTTTCTCTTCGACAAAGTGTTCTTTGTCTGTAAGTCTGGATATATTTCAAGGTCTTATAACTCGTTTACTCCAGCAAAATACTCCTAAAATAATAAGACCATCCTTTACCTATAGTGACATAATATATTGGCGGTCATCTTAAAAAAAATGACTTAGAAACCACTACTTACATTTTAATATGTTAAAATTTGGATATTTAGCTTTCTAAAAAACGTCATTACATTTTTTTTTTGCAATGAGTCCTGAGTAAGACCAATTTTTTCGCTCAGTTTACTAGCCTAACACAACTTTTAAAACTTTTAAGCAGAATTTACAAATGTTGACAAACCTCACATTCATATATTTAACCAGAATTTTTAAAAATCAATTAAACTGACGGGCTGAATGTCCAGACATATGCGGGTTTTTCTATAAAAGCGTCCCATACATCTGTTATTGAAAACGCACATTACAATACTGGTTCTAACAACTTTTGATTCAGAGACTACTTTGATCTATTTTATACTGGAATGCAATGCAGAATGAATGGAGAATCGTGTTGAATTATTGAAATACATTCATAGGGGTAAAAAGTGTGAAAATTAAAAGTTACGATGAACAGCTTATAAAACTTAATTCGTTTTCGTTTTTCGTAGGACTACTTTTATCAAATGAAACCAGTGCAATTAAGATAATTTCTCTCTCTCTCTCTCTCTTCAGCAGTACTCAAGACTTATGGTCTCATACCGGTAGTCTTGAAACGTTTATACACTTATAGCCTTTCATTTTAAAACTTATCACTAAAAAAAAGATACATTTCGTCTTTCAGTTTTGATTAAAACTATCCTCAATCTCAATTCGCCTTTCACTGTACAATTCTCTCTCGTTTTTATCAAAATTATTTAGAACTTTATTTACAGTGTTCAAGGCGTGTAAAAACAGACCATGTAGACCTATGGCCACTTTATGTGTCTCTTGGAGACAAATTCCTTCATAGATGCTAGTATATGCGAAGGTTATCAAACGGTACGGTTTAGAACTATGGTTCAGCTGGCCTAAATTGTAATTTTAAGAGGGACCACTGGTGTTATTTTTTCAGAAATTGAAGGGGGAAGGTTATATTATGTAGTTTTAAGTATTTTACTAAATCATTTTTTTTAATTTTCATGTAATTTAATACCATTCGTGTGCAAGTTTATGTGAGCAACCACTCAGACATTATATTTATATTTCAGATATTGTGAACTGCAGGCAGAATTCCTGATAGACCACTTTGTTTAACCCTCAAGAGACCAAGCTATTTTACTGACTGAAATGACCAAGTGGGGTCATCTATGACCCCATTGTGCTCTGTACAGGGATCCTTATTATAAAAGACTGTTGAGGCTTTATCACACCCATACTACTCCCAGGATTTAAGACAAGTATTTTATAATGATCTAATATTATATGTAATAAGTATTTGGTAATAATACTTTTATTGCATGAAATATCCAAGCACAGATTTTAAGAACAACATTACACCGGTATTTAGACAGTCCTTGTCAGTTTCCACTTGCAGAAATATTTCTCTTTTTATTTGCTACACTAAATGAAAAAAGTACATTACAAAATTACTTTGAGTAAAAATATTTTGATTTATGTTGAGATAACATCCTGCTAACTTCAATAAGAATAATTAGCTGACTTGCTGAGTAGGGAATACCCGAATGCTGGTAAGGAAGTCATACTACTCAGAACACATTCAATCAACCTACATGTATGTTACTACCACAGCTGTGTATAAAACTAAATCCACACAAACAATTTGTTAATATATGTATAATATGATATCGACAGAATTATTTAGATTTCAGAAATACCCGAAAATTGTAACCGTCAAAATGAGAGACCCAGTTATGAGAACAAGTTCCAACAAAGCTACTGAAATTAGATTCAGTGATGCACTATTAGTAACACTTCAAGCACAATCTTCACAAACCACTTATTTGTGCCTATGTTTTGGGCACACTGGCTGGTTGCATGAAGCACATGCATGTCCTGTCAGTGTTGCTTGGGCAAAACATTTGAATAAAACTTAAAAACTAATATCTAAAAACCAATGCTTCTCTTTGGGGTCATAAATGACCCCACAAGAGTTTTTGATGTATACGCCACACTAATTGGTTGATCCCTACAAAAAACTGTGAAAGTGTGTAGGATTAGTAGACTGACAAACTCATGCAAGGAAAGAAAATTCGAATAAAAAATAAAGAGATGGCACATTAAATCATATGGCTGGGGTCGTAAATGACCCCACTCGGTCACTTGAGGGTTAAAAGGTTATTCTTTTAAGGCTCAAGCTCGTGTGCCACTTCCGGCTTAAATTGCCCGTACTTGGTAGCAGTTTAGAAGGTCCCTTTTTTTTTTTTTTTTTTTTTTTTTTTTGAGGGGGGGGGGGTGTTCACAGTTCACAATTCCCAGCAATAAAAACTTAATTAGTATCTCATTGAAAATGCAAGTCTGGGTATAACAACAATGCCTTCGTTTGAATAAGGACGAAGAATAAAAGGCCGCATTTACAAGTCGGGGCAGGGGAATGGGGGGCTTCAACGATCACGCTGTGAACGTTTCACGTATTTCGGAAAATAAAACAGTGGCTTTCACGGGTAACCATAATACCCAATAGGGCCTTAGATTTAGCTCGTTTGTAACGGCTGATATGGGTTAAAACAAAGATTAATAGGCATTTCAACTTTAAGGTACACAAATGAGGATTTTCATTCCAAAATCACATTTATGGAGTTATCCTGGGGTAAACGGTATTTATCTTCATTTTTCTTTCCTGACTCTCTCTAGAACTCTGTAACAATTTTGAAAAAAGGAGATCCAAACAATGTTTCGCACTACAATGCCTCCACTAACAGATATCGCGCGACTTTACAGACAGTGCCAAGATGGCTCACTACCAAGGGTGGGCAAGGGACGGTGAATATGATTAATTTTTGGCGATATTGATTGAGGCCATTCATCTTTCTATTTATGTTTTAAAAATTATAATTATCCTCAAATAAAAGCAACGAGAAGTAATTCATGAACTTAGAATGTGTTTAAATCCCACATCGTATACCTTTAACACAATAATTCCCAACTCCAGATGGACCAGGCTGATGTTGAAATTTATCACAATATTTTAATGGCAGTTTTTTTCCTACACCACCTTAAGCGAGCCTCACACTTGATGACCTTTTGACATATAAAAAAATCATAAAACCTGGCCATTAATATGTTTTACCTGTTTGGTTTCTTTGCTTAATCAAGAAGTTCTACTCTACAACTTCTTGGTTTAACTCATGCATTGACTTTGTGGAATATTCCGGTGCTTGAAAATTGATGCTTATTTTAGAATAATACTTGCTGGGTCTTGGAATCGAGTTATTTATTTATTTATTTATTTATTTATTTATTTATTTAATTTTTTTATTTAATTTTTTTTAATTTCACCAATCTAAATGTCATAAAATATCTATTAAGTCATAAACGGCTGTTTGGGCATATGCATAAAGCACCCTTTCTGTGATAATTGAGAGATATTATAAAAAGCAAGAGAGTAGTTTGCTGCTTTTTGAAGGGGACAAACAGTCAATGAAAAAGGACCACGTTTGGATACTGTGTGGTAAGGGAGGTGGAACCTGGCGGAGATGAAGGTCGCCGATGTGCTCATATCGTTTCTCGATCAAAAAAAAAAAAAAAAAAAAAAAAAAAAAAAAAAAAAAAAAAAACTAGAAAAGATTGCAAGATTGCGAGTCAAAACTCAGTAAACAATAATTATAATAAGTAAATGAAACACAAAGACACTTGTTGCGATGCTATCTGAATTTCATATAAACAGCAATATTGTTTTACATAATTTCAAAGAATTTCGAAAGTTAACTTCTTGAGAAAGATCGATTCCCAATGATTTTCCAAATGTCAAATAAGGATGGAAAAAGTGCTGCGCTTTTCATCCTCGTATATCAGAGCTACTGCAGATCAGGATCGAACTCCTGTCGGTCAATGTTGTCGTCACCATTGGCGTCTTCGTCGTCAAACACTGCATCCTTCTCGGCCCTTTTCCCGCGCGTGCAAGTACAGGTAACGTGGTATTTTTCCCCAAGAATCACCCACTCGTTTTTAACACTGAACAAATAATGTAAGCATGTTCTTGAATTCTTGTGAACATATACTTTTTCGGATATCTACCATATACCAGCTCAGCGATGACTTTATTACTTATTTCGATTCTTTGACTGGGTTACATGCCTAGATCAATCCATCTGGATCGATCTACTTGATCTCCCTGGATAGTCTCACTAAATTGCTTTCAAATAACTGGCTTGAATGTCTGCCACGGCTACCGAATCAGCTAGGGGGTAAAGACAATTACCCCCTTACATCTTTATTAGATGTGACAGACATTTAACCCGATCAAGTTGACAGCAATTTAGTGAGACTCCCCAGGAGTCCTAATATCTGTGGGAATGGTCCCTTTGTCATTATTTTCAATTTTGCAATTCGTTATTTTTCTCAATCATTATTTCATTATTATTATTATTATTATTATTATTATTATTATTATTATTGCAAAAAAAGGAATGTGTACAGGAAAGCCAGAGTAATACTCGTGAATACCTAGTGAAAATTATCACAGGACCCCGGTAGATGGTATGATTGATAGGGAGACCTCTAAAATATAATACGTCCACCACTGGGGTTCTTGGATATAGATGGTTTCCGTGTACACCACTGCTTTTCAAATTGGCCAGATGATATGTAAAACATGCATCTAATGCGCAGTTCACACTAGCAGTATGGTTAACGAAGTTCAACAATATGTCACCCTTTTAAACTTCAATAACTACATAAGTAAACTCTCTTTATATTGTTGCGGCGCATTTTTAAAATTCCATTTCAAGTCTTAAACTGTTATATGCATTATGGAATGTTCACCAAAGTAGAAAACACCAATTCCTACGTTTTATTTCTGAATAATAACTTAATTCTTTATGAATGCCTGTGGTGCAGGCTCTTCGAGTCTTTGAGTACGACGTCACGCGCAATCCATCTTAGCATCTATTTACGGCCAAGCTGAAAAGGGAACCTTTGGAGCAGATGATCCACAGACCAAGAGCGCTTATCTGTGGACTAAACCGCGGATTAAATCTCGACTCCACAATTTTAATTGGGTTGACCGTATTTAGTCCGCGGATCAGTAAGCCCGCAGATAATATGTTCTGAAACGCGCTCTAACGCCGACAAAATATGGCCGACCCCACTTAAAAGCAAGCCCCGATGCTCCCCCGTCTTTACATGCACACGCGCCATTAAACGGATTTGGCTCCGAGATAGAGAGAACCTATCTACCATCTGTTCTGAATGCGTTCTGAATGAGAGAGAGAGAGTACCCGTTCAAAGTAAGTCACTGATTCGGAATGGGACGAAAGAGAGAGAGAGAGAGAGAGAGAGAGAGAGTGTTTCTTACGTACTCTGTGACCGGGCCGCAGTCAGTTCTACACGGACTGGTATATGCGTAGCCAAATATGTTACATTTCCCATATGAACAGTAAAAGAATGTCTGTAATGTAAATAGGGAATTAAAAATCTTTTCCTTTCTCTTTTCCCCCTCCAACACATGCGCACCGACACTGCACACGCATACAAACCCACATATGTACAGAATGATTTCCTTTTACCTACGACCATTTACTTATCGAATTTCAATAAACAATATAAAAATAGACTTCTAGCTTTGTTCTACATTTATGGTACGGTATCATTTTCCTCCTGTAGTGCTAAGTTCCCTGATACCAAACATGTGTTATAAATGTGTTCTGAATGCATTTCCCGATGAAATACCCTGGTACTAGTAGACCCACCCACGTGCAGTCTGCGCAGAAATTATACCCAATCTGATAGCAGCAGATAGATTCAGCTTCCTGCATTACAGCGGCCAGACCCAATGCAACTAACGCAAAAATGGCAAAGGTAGTCATCTTCTGAAATGTGAAGTGACAACATGGAGTTGACACAAAGGCAAAGGGAATTTTAGAGGACAGTGGAGCTCGAATCTCTTCTGTTAGCAGCTATGCTTTTAAACTTCCAGAGGCTTTTTAAGGTTTTACCTTCATTTATTTTAGCAAAATACTACCTAAATTGGACGGCACCATTTACTTGCAGTGACACAATATAATGGTGGCCATCTTGGAAAAAGCCGCCTTGAAAACCTTTTTCTATCACTTAGATTTTTCAAGGTTTTTAATATGTTTAAATCTGATTATTAAGCTTTCTAAAATACCTCATTACACTTTTTTGGCGATAAGTCCCTACTGAAAAACAAACTGTTAAAAAATTAGGTATTATAAAACCCAATTATAAAGACCACCCTTTACCTACAGTGACATAATATATTGGCGGCCATCTTGAAAAAAACTGCCTTAGGAACCACTACTTAGATTTTTCTAGATTTTTAATATGTTAAAATTTGGATAATTAGCTTTCTTAAAAACGTCATTACAATTTTTGCAATTAGTCCTGGGTTAGGCCAATTTTTTCGCTCAGTTTACTAGTCTAAGAGCGCATTCCCAGATATTTAGATCGATCCAACTAGATCGACCAAACTCCCTGGGTGTTCACGTTAAATTGCTGTTAGCCGACCGCGCACGGAAGTTAATTACCCCGGGACAGCCATTTAAGCCGGTTAGCAGGCAGTAATCTAGTGAGACTCCCAACAGGGATACATCGATCTAAAATCTGTAAGAATGGGTTCTTAGAGTGCATTTCCATAGATTTAGATCGATCCATCATCCATCTAGATCGACCTAACTCCCTGGGGGTTCACGCTAAAATGAAAAAAGTTACGATGAACCGCTTATACAACTTAATTCGTTTTCTTAGATCATAGGACTACTTGTATCAAATTCCGTTCCTAGGCACGCATGTCCTAAGACATAATTTCCTGGGATTTAACATCCAGTGGACATCCTTTACTTAGTATTCTAAGTCCTGCAGACAGGTATCGATGTCCTAGTCGGACATATTTTCCCAGCTAGACTGGTAATAGATGTCCTCTGACATTTACATATGAATGTTGTGTTAATTTCAGAAGATTTGAACGCGATGTTTAAGAATGTTATTACGCTTATTATAATTATTTGTATACATGTACCCCTATACACACTTTATTCGGCTAACTTAAGATACTTTAAATAAAAAAAAAACTACAAATTGTTATTAGATTTAGGATATATATATTTTATGTCCGATTAATATGAAAAATATGAGATTCGCGCCACCTTGTGAAATATGTCGGGCCTCTTCACATTACATTAATGCCTTAATATCTGTTAAGCGGCCATTTACATACAACTGTATGTCTGTGGTACACAGCTTTGAATTTTGGCTTCTGTCCATTTCTAAACAATGTGTTTTTTGTCCTTATACACATCACATTATACGTTTTACGGGGTGTTTTTCGGTGAAATACGAGTGTGCGAAATAATACACAGCCACCCTCTCGCGATATACTCGCTTACAAGTACGTGTTGAACACTTCTCGATGACGTTCGAGCTGCTATGGTACAGGTATACATATCGTTCAGGTGACAGTTCATTTTTTTATACTTGGTGCCTTGATGATCATTGGGAATATTTGTAGTTTGAGAGACATAGTATGCAGTTTGAGACGTGTATAATTGTAAGATAAATAAATTGAATCTGTCTGTTATTTTTTATACATGCATTTTCACTATTAGTCTTCTGAGCGCAATTTTTCCCTTACATATGGATCCCGAAATTCCCATTCTAATTCTTTGTATTTTTAGGTGAAAGTAGAAAGAATATGCTTTTTTGCGTATAATTATCCGATGAAATTCGAGTTATTAAAGGAATTCTAAAATAGCTCAACGTTAAAAAAATGATGATATTTAAATCAAACGTAAGATCTCGCCAAATCAAAATAATCCAAATCGTATAACAAATTGTAAAGTGCGTTTTGTTCGTTGAAATGGAGAATAAATTAGAATAACATTTGCATATAGAGTACATGTAACATCGCTGCTGAGGATTCGAACTCACTTACGTTTCTCTATGCTCTTGGTCATTCATCCAGCCGTCTTACTGATTAGCCTGTGTGGAAGCTGCTGCCAGCCGATCGAAAATTACCGGTGCTTATGGCCTCGTGTTTATAATTATTGTACGGACATTAATTACGTAGGACTTGCGTTTCTGTGTATATGTGAAAGGAAATTATGTCCGACAGGAATACATGTCCTAGCTGCGTATAAATACAGCTGGGAATCTAGGTCCGGGTAGGACAGTACATCCCAGGGAACGCAAGTCCATAGGACATGTTTTCCCAGGAACGGAGGTACTACGGACCTCCGTTCCTGGGGGATATGCATTCCTTTCACACCGGTTATTTGATAGCAATTTAGTGAGACTATCCAGGGAGTTAGAGTAGATCGATCCAGATGGATTGATCTTGGCATGGGAACCCAGTCAAAGAATCGATATTAATAATAAGGTCATCGCTGAGCAGGTATAAGGTAGATATCTGAAAAGTAATATGTTCACAAGAATTAAATAAGATGTTTACTTTATTTGTTCAGTATAAAAAAACAGGTGGGTGGTTCTTGACGCAAAAATATGACGTCACCTGTACTTGCACGAGCGGGAAAAGGGCCGAGAAGGATGTCGTGTTTGACGACAAAGACGCCAATGTGGACGGCAAGATTGACCGACAGGAGTTCAATCCTGATCTGCAGTAGCTCTGATATACGAGGATGAAAAACGCAGCCCTTTTCCATTCTTTACTGACATTCAGAAAATCATTGGGAATCGATCTTTCTCAAGAAATTGACTTTCGAAATTATTTTTATAAATTAGGAATTGAAATTATGTAAAACAATATTGCTGTTTATATGAAATTAAGATAGCATCGCAACAGGTGTTGTTGTGTTTCATTTACTTATTATTATTATTTACTGGGTCTTTACACACAATGTTACATGTTTTTCTAGCTTTTTTGATCGAGAAACGATATGGGCACATCGGCGACCTTCATTTCCGCCAGGTTCCACCTCCCTTACCACACCGTATCCAAACGTGGTACTTTTTCATTGACTGTTTGTCCCCTTCAAAAAGATTGGGTGGATCCAACTAGATCGACCTAACTCCCTGGGGGTTCACGCTAAATAGCTGTCAGCAGAGCGGGCACGAAAATTAATTACCCCCTTACAGCTGGAAGTAGGCGGGACGGACATTTAAGCCGGATTATCTAACAGTAATCTAGTGAGACTCCCCATGGAGATAGATCGATCTAAAATCTATGGGAATGCGCCCTTAGACCCCTTTTCCCACAGATTTTAGATGTGGGTGGTCTCACTAGATTACTGTCTGCTTAGCCGGCTTAAATGTCTTTCCCGCCTACTAAAAGCTGTAAGGGAGTAATTAACCTTGCTAACAGCCAGGTAGTTGGGTCGATCTAGTTTGATCAATCTAAGGGTGCATTCCCAGAGATTTAGATCGATCCAGAGATTTAGATTTAGATCGACCTAACTCCCTGGGGGTTCACGCTAAATTGCAGTCAGCCGAGCGCGCACCATAGTTAATTACCCCTTAATCTCTGGATCGATCTAAATCTCTGGGTATACACCCTAAATCTCAGGGAATGCGCTCTTAGACTAGTAAACTGAGCGAAAAATTTGGCCTAACCCAGGACCAATTGCAAAAAAAAAAAAAAAATGTAATGACGTTTTTAAGAAAGCTAAATATCCAAATTTTAACATATTAAAAATCTAGAATAATCTAAGTAGTGGTTCTTAAGGCAGTTTTTTCAAGATGGCCGCCAATATATTATGTCACTAAAGGTAAAGGGGGGTCTTTATAATTGGGGAGTATTTTTGGAATAAATGGAATAAATGAGGTTAAGACCGTGAAGTATATCTGGACTTACAGACAAAAAACACTTTGACGAAAAGAAAAACTCATTTGATAGGAATTATTCACCAAAGGCTTTTAGCTTGGGGTCAAAGGTCAGACAAAGGTCATTTGTACAGATTTTACCTGAAATGATGGCCGCCAGCAAGTGTAATCATAAGGTTTCATGATACCTATTTTTAACAGTTTGTTTTTCAGTAGGACCTTATAGCTAAAGACGTATTATGAGGTAATTTAGAAAGCTTAATATCCAAATTTAAACAAATTAAAAGTCTAAAAAATCTAAGTGATAGAAAAAGGTTTTAAGACAGCTTTTTCCAAGATGGCCACCATTATATTGTGTCACTTCAAGTAAATGCTGTCATTCGATTTAGGTAGTATTTTGCTAAAATAAATGAAGGTAAAACTGTAAAATATACACATAGTTAAATGAATGAAATGAATTTAAATTAGATAGGAATTATTCACCAAGGTTCACTGGCTTAAGTCAAAGGTCATGCAAAGGCCATTTGTACAGATTTTCCCTAAAATGTTGCCTAAAATTGCAAATTATGTTTTTAAACATATGCAATGGAATTATTTTGATGTTTACTATAATCATTATATCATTCACAACAACTCTAAGAAGTTTGGATGCAAAATATGGCTCTTTTGGAGAAATATGAGTCATACTGTGAAAAATTAGACAAATAAGGATTCTGAATAAGTGGACAGGATAAGATTTCTCACCATTCTGGGAACAAATATGTCTTTGCAAATACAATAAATGTGTAATATATGGAAAACACTTGTTTTTTTGTATTATTTATTATACCCATTTATGTACCTGTTCAAAGCATTTTCCAATATGGCCTTCAGCAAGAGTATCCATAAGGCTTCATAAATTTTAAAAAAAATCTAAACAGTAAATCTTCAATAAATATTCAACTCAATAATGTTGTTTTACCCCCTTTTTTATTGTGAGTTTTGTAATTTATTTTAAACATTTGTTCAGATCTACAGTCACCAGTATCACCAAACACTGTCATTTTTTTCTTAGGCGGACTGGAATGTTGTATCAATTGGACAACAATCGTACTGCTGGCCTGTCCAAATAAGTTTGGGTGAACAAATGCATGAATGTCTTGGAAACGGATTCCTAATTGCATGGATCCTGTTGCTCCTAGATATGAGAAGGATTCCAGGGCCACACAAGGGACAGAATCCTGGAGCTTTTGTTGCCACATTCACCGACAGAAGAAACCCCCAATATGTAGGAATCGAAACCTATCAGAAAACTAACGTTTTGTGGAAACTGTCCTTACCTGCCTTCCAGCCACAGCCCAAACCACTACGGAATGTCGTTCCAAGGAGTGTTAGTGTATCTGCTTGTTTCAATGTGAAGTTTATGCCCACTGATGCGAAAACGACAGTATTTTTCTCTTTTATCAGTATCATGAAGGACGTCTATTTTTTTTTCTTTTTTAAATGTATTTTTGAATTGGCAATAGGCTCTGAATTTAGATTTGTCCTCAAACTCATTGTCCCATGTACCCACTGATGATGCGTTCACTGAACATGCTTAGGAAGTTTATGTGAGGAATCTGTTTTAGCCATACAAATCCGTATTATGAAAGCGTCTCAAACATCTGTTACTGAAACCGCGAATAACAATGCTGGTACTAACAACTATTGATACAGAAACTACTTTGATCTATTGTACACGGGAATACAATACAGAATGAATGGAGAATCGTGATAAATAAATGATACACATTTTAAGGGAAAAGAGTGTGAAAATGAAAATATTTAAGTTAAAAGTTTCCATAAAACAATGCAGAATGAAGTAAGATAAACTTTCTCTCTCTTTCTCTCCGGCCAGCAGAACACCGTGACTGACTTGCGCACCCTGTTTGTACTTTTTTCCTGTAATGGTAATCAAACGCAATCTTTAGACATCTTTACTAGCAAAAAACTTCGATGCACTCTCTAGAATTTGAACCCTCGATCAAATTTCAAATGTGCATGAGCTCCTTAAATGTTCTCTGTGATTTCTTGCGATAATCCATTTCACCGGCTCAACTCAACAGAATACAGTACTGTCACCGATTTTTTTTCACCTAGCTTTGGGGGTTTTCAGTAAAAAAAATCATCGGGCCTCTGAATCCTTTGATTCGTTGATGAATAGATAATGTTAAGTCAAATTAGTGTTCTACCGGATTAAGCTAGATTTTATAAATGTGCATGCGTAAAACCTGAAGATAAATGTCTTTAAGATGAAAATGATTTCAACCAATGAAAATCAGTCTCGAACACACATTATCTTTCTGCGGTAAATGATAATCCAGACTAAGGTGAATCATAGTGAAATACCTGTACCAGTACATAACTTTGATGTCCGTTCCACTGCTTTAATCCCTTCTGAATACAGGCGTGTACTCCACTTCAGAAACCGATGCCTTGACGAAGCTTGCACTGCTGATGAAAACGGTATAAATAGTTCAATCTTTCGACATTTTCAATCATTTCGAGACTGAGAGGTAATCAAGGATTACTCAGGTAAAGAATTATGTCCAAGAAATGTTCTTAATTTTCTGTACACTAAGTAGGATTTCACGACGCCAATTGCCTTTCTGCGCATTGGGTTTTAAAGAACAACGTATGAAATCTCACTTTACTGTCAGCGTGCCTCAGAAAGTTTAGTATAGCTGCTGACAGAAAAGATTTGAGCTCTACTGTCCTCTAAAATTCCCTTTGCCTTTGTGTCAACTCCATGTTGTCACTTCACATTTCAGAAGATGACTACTTTTGCCATTTTTGCGTTAGTTGCGTTGGGTCTGGCAGCTCTGATGCAGGAAGCTGAATCTATCTGCTGCCGTGAGAAACTGAATGGGTATTGCGCAGACTGTACGAAGGTGGGTCTACTAGTACCGGGGTATTTCCTAGGGAAATGCATTGAGAACACATTTACAACACATGATTGGTATCAGGCAAACTTAGCATTACAGGAGAAAAATGATACCGTGCAGAAGTTATAAATGTAGAACAAAGCTAGAAGTCCATTTTTATATTGTTTATTGTAATTCGATAAGCAAATGGTCGACAGGAAATCTATCGGGGTATTTCCTAGGGAAATGCACTGAGAACACATTTACGACACATGTTTGCTATTAGGCGATCTTAACATTACAGGAGAAAAATGATACTGTGCATTTAAGTTATAAATGTTTATATTGTTTATTGTAATTCGATATGCAAATGGTCGTCAGGAAATCATTCTGTACATATGTGGGTTTGTATGAGTGTGCAGTGTCGGTGCACGTGTGTAGGAGGGGGAAAGAGAGAGGGGGAGATAGTTATTAATTCCCTATTTACATTTCAGAAAACCCCTTACTGTTCATATGAGAAATGTAACTTATTTGGCTGCGCATGTAAAGGTTCGTGTAGACGGGACTGCGGCTCGCACATAGAGTACGTGAGAAAAACTCTCTCTCTCTCTCTCTCTCTCTCTCTCTCTCTCTCTGGTCCCATTCAGAATTAGTGACTTACTAGTCCAAGTGTCAAATATGACGTTACACCACAAGCTTGCCGCCTACACCACTAAAGGGGACTGCTCAAATAGATGGTCCGGGTACTAAATGATCAGCCAGAGAGGAAATTTTTAACCGTTTAATGGCGCGTGTTTAGGCGAACAGACCATCGGGAATCAGCGGCATCGCGTTTGCAATGTGGTCGGCCATATTAAGATTGTCAGTGCATCAGTAAGTATTTGGATAATCTATTGTGAATGGCCCCATAGACAATAAATAGATATCCCGTGGGAAAGTACAGTATTCAAGTGCGTCGGCCATATTTGACCCAGATGGTACATAGGCTCTCTCTATCTCGGAGTCAAATCCGTTTAATGGCGCTTGTGCATGTAAAGACGGGGGAGCATCGGGGCTTGCTTTTAAGTGGGGTCGGCCATATTTTGTCGGCAAAGCCGTTAGAGCGCATTCAGAACATATTACCTGCGGGCTTACTGATCCGCGGACTACATACGGTCAGTCCCATTAAAAACAAATACCCCATTAAAAATTGTGGAGACGAGATTTAATAAGCTTGTTCTGAATGCGCTCTTGGTCTGTGGATGATCTGCTTCAAAGTTTACCTGCGCGTGACGTCGTACCCAACTCGAGGAGCCTGCACCACAGGCATTCAAAAATTTTGTAGTTATTAAAGTTTAAAAGGGTGACATATTGTTAACTTTGCTGCTAGTGTGAACTGCGCATTAGGTGCATGTTTTACATATCATCTGGCCAATTTGAAAAGCAGTTGCGTACGCGCAAACCATCTATATCCAAGAACGCTCAGGGTGGACGTATTATTTCTTAGAGCTCTCCCTATCAATCATACCATCCACAAGGGCACTGTTTCACTAGATATTCACGAGTATTTCAGGCTTTCCTGTTCACATTCCTTTTTTGCAATAATAATAATAATAATAATAATAATAATAATAATAATAATAATAATTACAAATTGAAAAATAATGACAAAGTGATCTTTCCCACAGGTATTTGGATCGATCTATCTCTCTGGGGAGTCTCACTTAATTGCTGTCAACTTGACCGGCTAAATTGTCTGTCACGTCTAATAAAGATGTAAGGGGGTAATTGTCTTTACCCCCTAGCTTATTCGGTAGGCTTGGCAGATATTTAAGCCGGTTATTTGATAGCAATTTAGTGAGACTATCCAGGGAGTTAGAGTAGATCGATCCAAATGGTTCGATCTAGGCATGGGATCCCAGTCAAAGAATCGATATTAATAATAAGGTCATCGCTGAGCTGGTATATGCTAGATATCTGAAAAGTAATATGTTCACAAGAATTCAAGAAGATGTTTACATTATTTGTTCAGAGCAAGAAAAATAAGTGGGTGGCTCTTGACGGCAAAATATGAAGTTACCTGTACTTGCACGCACGGGAAAAGGGTCGCCGAGGATGCCGTGTTTGACGACAAAGACGCCAACGATGACGGCAAGATTGAGCGACAGGAATTCGATCCTGATCTGCAGTAGCTCTGATATACGAGGATGAAAAGCGCAGCACTTTTTCCATCCTTTACTGACATTTGGAAAATCATTGGGAATCGATCTTTCTCAAGAAATTAACTTTCGAAATTCTTTTTTGTTAATTAGGAATTGAAATTATGTAAAACAATATTGCTGTTTATATGAAATTCAGATAGCATCGCAACAGGTTGTTAAGTCCCAGACTTCGTCAGTCAGACTTTACGTTAAAATAATGTCACGTTAGATAACGCGCTGGTTCTTGGGCCTTAGTGTTGTGCGCCCAGCTGATCCAATAAAATGAACAAGATTCTCATTTGACGCAAGTGGAAATTTAATACTGTTTTTTGGAAAATATACAGAGGTTTCTTCTACATATTAACTGTCAGTCCAAAATGTATAAGGATATCGCCAGAGCCAAAATACGATATGATATTACCTTAAAACAGGGCAGCCTTTATAGATCATTCAGGAATTTTAATAACCAGGAAGAAATAACACTTGACTGAGCGCAGTCCTTTTGTCTCAGGCTTTGCCCCAACTCAGTCACCGTGATTCCTGGATCATCATTATCCGCCCTAGCCTTCAAAGGCATTTCTAAATTTTATCTCGTGCCATGTGCCCCGGTCACGATCATTCCCGAATGTCTATTGACTGCCCCCTTCTAAGCTTATCTTAGGATATGAATATTATTTTAATTAATTATTTATATCAATCATAAAATACCCAAAGTGGTATTTTACAAGGTGTTGTTGTGTTTCATTTACTTATTATTATTATTATTATTTACTGGGTTTTGACACACAATCTTACATGTATTTCTAGCTATTTTGATCGAAAAACGATATGGGCACGTCTGCGACCTCCATCTCCGCCAGGCTCCACCTCCCTTATCACACAGTATCTAAACGTGGTCCTTTTCCATCGGCTGTATGTCCTCTTCAAAAAACAGCAAACTATCCTCTCTTGCTTTTTATAATATCTCTCAATTTTATCACATCATATGCATATGCCCAAACGATAGTATATAAGTGAATAGACATTTTATAGCATTAAGATGGGTGAGATAAAAAATTTAAATAAATAAATAAATAAATAAATACTCGATTCCACGACACAGCATTCTAAAATAAGCACCAATTTTCAAGCGGCGGAATGTTACACAAAATCAATGCATGAGTTAAACCAAGCAGTTGTAGAATAGAAGTCCTTGGTTAAGCAAAGAAACCAAACAGTTAAAGCATATTAATGGCCTGTTGGGTATTATAGTTACCCGTGAAAGCCACTGTTTTATTTTCCGAAATATGTGAAACGTTCACAGCGTGATCATTGAAGACCCCCATTCCCCTGCCCTGACTTGTAAATGCGGCCTTTATTTTTCGTCCTTATTGAAACGAAGGCATTGTTGTTTTAGTCGGAGATTCGTTTCTTTCAACTCGCCACACTTGCACTTTCAATGAGATACGAATTAAGTTTTTATTGCCGGGAATTTGAACTGTAAACACCCCCCCCCAAAAAAAAAAAATAAATAAATAAATAAAAATAATAAAAATAAAAATAATAATAATAATAATAAATAAATGAAAATGATAATAATTGAGACCTCCTTAAGTGGTACCAAGTACGGTCAATTTAAGCTGGAAGTGACACACAAGATTGAGCCCAAAAAAACTAACCTTTTGAACAAAGTGGTCTATCAGGAATTCTGCATGCACTACACAGTATTTGAAATATAAATATTATGTCTGAGTGGTTGCTCACATATCTTGCACACGAATGGTATTAAATTATATGAAAAGTGAAAATAAAAAAAATGATTTAGCAAAATACTTAATATAATAGGTAATATCAAGCAGTGTCAGATTTAGGGTGTGTCAGGGGGTTCCTAACCATCCCCCTTCAATTTCTGAAAAAATCACACTAGTGGTCCCTCTTAAAATTATAATTTACGCTAGCTGAACCATTGTTCTAAACCGTACCGTTTGATAACCTTCGCACATACTAGCATCTATGAAGGAAGACAAATACAAATTGTCTCCAAGAGACACATATAGCGGCTGCAGGTCTGCATGATGAGATTGACGATAGTTTTAATCAAAACCGAAAGACGACATGGATCTTTTTTTTTAGTAATAAGTTTTCAAATGAAAGTGTATAAACTTTTCAAGACTACCGGTATGAGACCATATGTCTACTGGTGGAGAGAGAGATTATCTTTATTGCACTGGTTTCATTTGATACAAGTAGTCCTATGATCTAAGAAAACGAATTAAGTTGTATAAGCGGTTCATCGTAACTTTTTTCAATTTAGCGTGAACCCCCAGGGAGTTAGGTCGATCTAGATGGATGATGGATCGATCTAAATCTATGGAAATGCACTCTAAGAACCCATTCTCACAGATTTTAGATCGATCTATCCCTGTTGGGAGTCTCACTAGATTACTGCCTGCTAACCGGCTTAAATGGCTGTCCCAGGGTAATTAACTTCCGTGCGCGGTCGGCTAACAGCAATTTAACGTGAACACCCAGGGAGTTTGGTCGATCTAGTTGGATCGATCTAAATATCTGGGAATGCGCTCTTAGACTAGTAAACTGAGCGAAAAAATTGGCCTAACCCAGGACTAATTGCAAAAATTGTAATGACGTTTTTAAGAAAGCTAAATATCCAAATTTTAACATATTAAAAATCTAGAAAAATCTAAGTAGTGGTTCCTAAGGCAGTTTTTTTCAAGATGGCCGCCAATATATTATGTCACTGTAGGTAAAGGGTGGTCTTTATAATTGGGTTTTATAATACCTAATTTTTTAAACAGTTTGTTTTTCAGTAGGGACTTATCGCCAAAAAAGTGTAATGAGGTATTTTAGAAAGCTTAATATCCAGATTTAAACATATTAAAAATCTTGAAAAATCTAAGTGATAGAAAAAGGTTTTCAAGGCAGCTTTTTCCAAGATGGCCACCGTTATATTGTGTCACTGCAAGTAAATGGTGCCGTCCAATTTAGGTAGTATTTTGCTAAAATAAATGAAGGTAAAACCTTAAAATATACACAAAGTTAAAGAAATGAAATAAAGTTAAATTAAAGATGCATACAAAGTCAATTTTTTGTCAGAAAAACCGACCAAATGCCAGCATATAGTTTCAAGTAGTATAACTAAGAGAATTACCAAAAGGCATTATTTAATTTTACCCTAAAATGATGTTTGAAAGGATTTTTCTGCCAGCATTCTATGCTGTATGCCAATGGGGCAGAAAAGTAGGTCACGAAAGTAGGTTAAATTTCCGACCAAAAATTTAAAGAAAGGAGCAGTCTAAAGCTATTTATGTCTGATCGAGTGATCTATTCAGTTTATCCCTTGGCATGTCGAATTTATGTGAGTCGTATAAGAAAATAGTAGAAGTGGTTTACATGTGTTACTGGGAATCCACGCTCCACTGATGCTCGGTTCGTATGTACCTTTAAAAGGACATATCCACTGAAATAAATCTTATATAATATGAATTATTCACCAAGGTTCACTGGTTTAAGTCAAAGGTCAGGCAGCTTAGGCGGACTGGGATGTTGCACAATTAGACAAGCAATCGTATAATCAGCCAGGCCAAATGTACTGCTGTTCTATCCAAATAAGTTTGAGTGAACAAATGCATAAACATTTTGGAAACAGAAAACCAGCTTCGTTGCTCTAACCCATTCCCAGTTGGCTCTACAAGGCCAAATTAAAAGTTAGTAACTGGGCCAACTAGCCCCGGTCTCCCCTATTGTTCTACGTAGATCAAACTGGGCGTGAACTCTCCTGAATGCAATCAGATAAACAGAGTAACACGTCTCCTGATGCTGCCAACACCCATATAATCAGCAGCTTTCTGTGTATTCTACTATCTAAGGGAATGAGCCCTAAGCCTTTTTGAAACTATGACAGATGGCTTTGCAATATTGGTATTGGAGCGTTCCACTAGCTATCCATCCCAAATAGATGCAATGTTGTCTATGATCACAACATAAGAGACGCAATAGATCAGAATACCGTCTAAGGGCTTAAGTTCAATATAACAGCTAAAAAATAAAATAACCGAAATGATGTTTTTTTTTTAATGGTACATGTACAACAGCTTTTGAATCGGTCGATATAATTTGGAGATCTTGCTAAGTCGCATTTCAGACTTTATACTTGAATATCATTCCTTTGCAGGCAACAACCACTTCAAGATTATCGGCACGGATTACACCAATTATTTCTTGGTACTTATGTGGGAGGATAAGCAAGGGAGGTGTCAGAGACACGCAATTCAGCTTTGGAGTCGCCGTGTTGGCATGGAACCGACTTACGTATACTCGGGAATGAAAACCATTGCCCAGCGACTGTGTAAAACGTTTGAAGGGTTCCGTTTCAGTGTACACGAGTTAGGTGAATATCTTTGGGTTTAGGCATGTATACTATTTTCCCCGCCATAGTGAGCCGTGAGCATCGGTTTTAATCCTTTAGATATGATTTTTAAATACATTAATTAATCCAATTATTTTTCCCTTCTTTCTTTCTTTATTTTTTTTTTTCATTTTCTTTCACTTTTTTCCTTATTCCACTTGACTTGCGTTGCTGCTGCAGCCACCAGTAGTGTTAAACCTAGACCTTTTGGTTGTCGCTCTTTGCTATTTGCTTACTTTCTTACATTATCTTTGTGTCTTTCCTTTTTAATTTTTCTTATTATTTTTACTATAACCGTGGAATTTTTTATTGAAATGTTACGTACTTAATTCTGTAAGTTAGCGTTTGAACTGAAACTTGTGTAAGCATTTTTCTGGGAAGTAGTTACATAATAATATATATAATATTTACTGACATTTTAGTCAGGCTAAATTGCTTCTCTGATAGGTTTTGTGTGCTACATTATATTAAACTTATGCGCATTTCATTCATATAGATAGCCAAACATGAGTTCATTTTGAAATATCAATTTGAATTCTGTTTCAGCCTGTCACCTCCGAGAGCAGGTAGCCAAGAAATAATCTGAAGTGCGCCTCGCCGGCTATTATCCCCCCTACTGTACGCCATAGCGAGACAGCTTCGAGCATAACGCAAAGCTTCAGACAAGTCAGTTGAAATACTAACGTTATTTTTTATTCGACTATGAATGCCATTATATAAATTACATTGGTGTATGAAAAAAGATGAGTGTACACCTTATGCTACAAAAACGATCAACATATTCTGTAAACCGATTAGGTTTCCTTGTTTTTTTCACAATTCCTTTGATTTAATGCTTTGCTCTATCTGCTACACAGGTGTACTAAAACTACAGAGCAAATAGTGCTATATATTCGGAAGTCCTTTTCAGCTTTACTTTGAAATAAAAACAACTTATTGAAATTATAAGGTATTTTGGTCATCATTCTGAAGAAAAAAGACCCAATCCCATTTTTGTACACTTTTTACTTCTCAATTAATTTCCGTTATCTAAGAAATAATAACTGCTGTCTTCTAGAGAGCATTGATAGATAGATAGATAGATAGATAGATAGATACAAAAATATCTGCGGCAATCTTAATTTTCTGCAAGTTCAACAAAATACAAGGATCAGTGGCCCTGTTATGACCAAAAGCAACTAAACGGTAAAATTGAACGCGTTGGGGTTAGTTCCACCTGGGACAAAACCAACACAATATTTTCCGCAGCTGGCTACCTATCTCAACACCCACTCGGCATCATAGAGCAATAGCTTCGTTAGATACTACCCGGTTATAAGCATATCGAGTTTTGACTAATAAGGTTTTGGAAACTATCTTTTTAGATTTTTTCGTAAAATCACTCCCTACTCTTGTATAAATTGATGCCCACCTTAACTGTAAGTCCGCTGGTACAATGGCATGGAACTAAATTTCCTTGGACTTAAGGTTCGTTTATAACTGCATACAGAGGTCGCATGTGTGTAGATCTAGCAGTAAGCATACTCGGTGTACGTGCCAAACGTTATTAATCTGATGTGCAGGCCATATGTAATAAAACGTTGGTTTACTTGGACGTCACATAGTTTTCTTCATTACCACGAAATAAGATCCGTAATCATTAAACTTAAGAGCCCATTTTTTTTCTCAAATCATATTCCAAAAGATGAAATGCAAAAAGGTGTTGTTTTGCGAGGCTATAAGAGAAATAACCTGGACACACACGTAATTTGTATAGGCTGGCCTAATGCCACCTGATCCTTGCAAATTAACTCAGTATTTTGAACTCCACTCTATTTGGACAGGGTCACAATTAGGTCCAATGAATGCGCTGATAGTTGCTGTCGTAGGGGGACTGGGATATCCTAGAATATATATGCCAGAAACAACTCCCTTGATTAAGGGACATAATTGGCCCACAGGACGGTGTTATTTTGAGACCCAGAACACCCGTATTCCGGAAGTTGGATGTAACTAAGGTAAGTTATGTTTTAATAATTGTCACCTTGTGTTTACAGCGGAAGTCAAAGGATTTGGTTTGCAGTTTGAGCATCGCTGTATCATTTGCCAGCTATTAGTTTTAAGCAGATACAGGCAGTCGGTACATACGTCCGCTTTGTAGCTGGCTTAAATTATTAAGCCTAATACCAAAATTTTTTTTTTCCTGCATATAATTATTCTATAATCCATCTGCCTTTGTGCTGATTTTAAACAATGTAAAGGTCCTTGAAAATATAAACTATAGGCGTTTATATTTTTCGTTGCAAAGTATAAGCATAGGCAATTCAAAGCTATAGTCGTCAGTTCAACACCTTTCTATTTTGAAGTGAAATAGCAATCGTTATGGGGCATAACTTCATCCTTGAACAAGGTTTTATTTTAAATTCCGGAGTTGTCCAGGAGACCATAATCTATAATCCTGTACCGTCATTTTGGTTTAAATGTCTTTGTTATGGAGTCATGAGCCCCTAACTACAGGTTTTCATTAAACAAAGGTGTTGTTTTGTTTTTTGTTGTTTTTTTTTCTGCGCAGAACCTATACCCTTTCTCATAGCAGCAGACAGATTCAGCTTCCTGCATTACAGCTGCCAGACCCAAAGCAACTAACGCAAAAATGGCAAAGGTATTCATCTTCTGAAATGTGAAGTGACAACATGGAGTTGACACAAAGGCAAAAGGAATATCAGGGGACAGTGGAGCTCACATCTCTTCTATCAGCAGCTATACTAAACTTTTATAGGCACTCTGACAGTAAAGACTCGAGATGTCATACGGTGTTCTCTAAAACCCAAAGTGCAAAAAGACAATCGGCAACGTGGAAAACTATGTAGCCATTTAAGAAAATATCTTGGAAAGCATTTTTACCCGAGTAATCCTTGATTACTTGTCTCTAAGTCTCGAAATGATTGAAAAACTTCCCTATTTTGAACTATTAATCCCGTTTTCAAATACAGCGCAAGCTCCGCCAAGGAATCGTCTTTTAAAGTAGAGTACACATGCACCTGTATTCAGAAGAGATCAAAGCATGTGGAACGGACATCAAAGTTATGTACTGGTACAGGTATTTCACAATGATTTTACCAAAGTCTAAATTATCATTCACCGACTGGTTCGGCAATGCGTAGAAAGATTATGTATGTTTGAGACTGATTTTTTCTGTGGAAATTATTTTCGTCAGAAAGACAAATCTTTAAGTTTTACGCATGCGCATTTTAAAAATCTAGCTTTATCCGGTTGAAAGGAATCATAAGACATGACATTATCGATTCATCAACGAATCAAAGGATTCAGAGGTCTGGTGACTAATTTTTTACTGAAAACCCCCAAAGCTAGGTTTAAAAAAGGGTGACGGTACTATATTCTGTTGAGTTGCGCCGGTGAAATGGAATATCACAGGGAAATCACAGGGAACATTTAAGAAGCTGATGCACATTTGAACCCTCGATCAAATTCTTGAGAGAACATCGGTTTTTTGCTAGAAAAGATTTCTAAAGATTGCGTTTGATTACCATTACAGGAAAAACGTACAAACAGAGTGGGCGAGTCAGTCACAGTGTACTGCCGGAGAGAAAGAGAGGGAGAGAAAGATCATCGTATTTGCACGGATTCCATTTGATACAAGTAGTCCTATGATATACGAGAACGATTATATTTTATGGTAACTTTTAACTTTAACATTTTTTTATTTTCGCACTCTTTTCGCTTAAAATGTATATCAATTATTCATCACGATTCTCCATTCATTCTGCATTGTATTCCCGTATACAGTAGATCAAAGTAGTTTCTGTATCAATAGTTGTTAGTACCAGTATTGTAATGTGCGTTTTCATTAACAGATGTTTGAGACGCTTTCATAATACGGATTTGGAGATGTATGGCTAAAACAGAATCCTCACATAAACTTCCTAAGCATGTTCAGAGAACACACCATCAGTGGGTACATACAAAACTCGCACAGTGAGCTTGAGGAAAAATCTAAATCCAGAGCCTATTGGCAATTCAAAAATACATTTAAAAAAGAAAAAAATATCCAGACGTTCTTCATAATACCGATAAAAAATAAAAAACAATCTAAGTCGTATTCGCATCAGTGGACATAAACTCCACATTGAAATAGGCAGATACACAACACTCCTCGGACCGACAGAATATATATGCCATTACTGTTCTAAAGACAAAATAGAAGATGAAAAACACTTTCTCACAACATGCCCCCTATACAACGACCTGCGAACAATATTATATAAGGTATTTACAAAACACTATACATATTTTGGCCTCAAAACAACTGATGAAAAATTTACTATAATTATGAAATGTCAAGAAGAAGAAACCCTTATTGCATTTTTTCTCATAGATGCTGGTATATGTCAATGTTATCAAACGGTACGGTACGGTTCAATGATTCAGCCAGCTAAAATTCCAAAGAGGGACCACTGGTGTGATTTTTTTCAGAAATTAAAAGGGGGGGTTAGAACCCCCCTGACACCCCCTGAATCTGTCACAGCATAATATTACTTATTATATTTTGTAGTTATAAGTCTTTTACTAGATTATTTTTTATTTTTACTTTTCATGTGATTTAATTCCATTCGTGTGCAAGTTCTGTGAGCAACCACTCAAGCATATTTATATTTCAGATTTTGAGTATTGTATGCAGAATTACTGATAGACCACTTTCTTTAAAAGGTTTTTCTTTTAAGGCTCAATCTCATGTGTCACTTCCGGCTTAAATTGACCGGACTTGGTACATGTAGCATTTTAGGAGGTCCCATTTCTTGTGTGCGTGTGTGTGTGTGTGTGTGTGGGGGGGGGGGGTAACAGTTCACTGAAAATAAAATCATTAAATCCTAGTAAATAAAACTTTATTGGTATCTTATTCAAAATGCGAGTCTGGCGAGTTGAAAGTAACGGATCACCGAGTACAACAACAATGACTTCGTTTCAGGAAGAACGGGGAATAAAAGGCTGCATTTACGAGTCAGGGCAGGGGAATGGGGGGGGGGGCTTCACGGATAACGTGAACGTTTCAAGTATTTCGGGAAAATAAAAAGTGGCTTTCCCGGGTATAGAAAATACCCAGTGGGACCCTTGATTTAGTTCGTTTGTACTGGCTAATATGTGTTAAAACAAAGCTAAATAGGCATTTCAACTTAAAGGTACACAAATGAGGATTTTCGTGCCAAAATCATATTTAAGGAGGTAAACGAAACACAACGACACTGTTGCTATGCTATCTGAATTTCATATAAACAGCAATATCGTTTTACATAATTTCAAAGAATTTCGAAAGTTAATTTCTTGGGAAAGATCGATTCAGTAAAGGGTGGAAAAAGTGCTGCGCTCTGCATCCTCGTATATCAAAGCTACTGCAGATCAGGATCGAACTCCAGTTGGTCAATCTTGTCGTCATCATCGGCGTCTTTGTCGTCAAACACGGCGTCCTTGGCGGCCCTTTTCCCGTTCGTGCAAGTACAGGTGACGTCATATTTTTCCGTCAAGAACCACCCACTCGTTTTTACACTGAACAAATAATGTAAACATCTTCTTGAATTCTTGTGAACATATTACTTTTTAGATATCTACCATATACCTGCTCAGCGATGACCTTATTATAAATATATATTTTTTGACTGGGTTCCCATGCCTAGATCGATCCATCTGGATCGATCTACTGTAACTCCCTGGATAGTCTCACTAAATGGCTATCAAATAACCGGCTTAAATGTCTGCCACGCCTACCGAATCAGCTAGGTTGTAAAGACAATTACCCCCTTACATCTTTATTAGATGTGACAGACATTTAAGCCAACCAAATTGACAGCAATTAAGTGAGACTCCCCAGGGAGATAGATCGATCCAAATATCTGTGGGAATGGTCCCTTTGTCATTATTCTAAAATTAGTAATTCGTTATTTTTCTCAATCATTTATTTCATCACCATTGTTATTACTATAATTATAATAATAATAATAATTATTATTATTATTGCAAAAGAGGAATGTGTACAGGAAAGCCAGAAATACTCGTGAATATCTGGTGAAAATTATCACAGGACCCTGGTGGATGTTTTGATTGATAGGGAGACCTGTAAGAAATAATACGTCCACCACGAACGTTTTTGGATATAGAAGGTTTATGCGTACACCACTGCTTTTCAAATTGGCCAGATGATATGCAAAACATATCACCCTTTTAAACTTCAAAAACTACATAAGCACATTCTCTATATATTGTTGCGGCGTATTTTTGAAATATAATTTCAAGTCATAAACTGTTATATGCGTTAAGAAATGTTGACCAAAGTCGAAAACAAAAAATTAAATCTCGGCTCCAAGTTTTTTAAATGGGATATTTTGTTTTTTAATGGGGTTGACCTTATTTAGTCCGCGGATCAGTAAGCCGGCAGATAATCTGTTCTAAATGCGTTCTAACGGCTTCGCCGACAAATTATGGCCGACCCCACTTGAATGCAAGCCCCGATTGTCTCCCGTCTTTACGTGCACACGCGCCATTAAACGGAATAAATCTCGGCCCCGAGAAAGAGAAAGCCTATCTACCATCTGTTCTGAATGCGAACTATCTATCTACGATAGAGAGAGGGGGGCCATTCAAAATAGGAGACTAATTAGTCCAAAGGTCAAATATGGATACAAACTGATGCACCGACTAAATATGGCCGACCACATTGCAAAAGCGATGCCGCTGATTCCCGATGGTCTCTTCGCCTACACACGCGCCATTAAAGGGATTAAATCTCGTCTCCGAGGTTTCATTCCTAGGCCCCTGCAGCGACAGCACGTGTGGAGGCGCGGAGACCATCATGGAACTTACGGTATCGGTTTTGAAATGGGTCGGCCATATTTAGTCGGTCGGTCAGTTAGTACCCGGACCATCTATTCTGAACAGTCCCTTTTTAGTGGAGTAGACGGCAAGTTTTGTGGTGGGTCGCCATATTTGACACTTGGACTAGTAAGTCACTAATTCTGAATGGGGCAAGAGAGAGAGAGAGAGAGAGAGAGAGAGAGAGTTTTTCTTACGTACTATATGTACGAGCCGCAGTCCTCTCTACATGAATTTTTACATGCGCAGCCAAATATGTTACATTTCCCATATGAACAGTAAGGGGTTCTCTGTAATATAAATAAAGAATTAATAACTATCTCTCGCTCTCTCTTTCCCCCTCCAACACACGCGCACCGACACTGCACACGCATACAAACCCGCATATGTACAGAATTATTTCCTTACGACCATTTACTTAACGAATTTCAGTAAACAATATAAAAATGTACCTCTAGCTTTGTTCTACATTTACAACAAAAATGTACGGTATCATTTTCCCCCTGTAATGCTAAGTTCGCCTGATACCAAACATGTGTTGTAATGTGTTCTGGATGCATTTCCCGAGGAAATACCCTGGTACTAGTAGACTCACCACCGTGCAGTCTGCGCAGAACCTATAACCTTTCTCATGGCAGCAGATAGATTCAGCTTCCTGCATTACAGTTGCCAGACCCAACGCAACTAAGGCAAAAATGGCAAAGGTAGTCATCTTCTGAAATGTGAAGTGACAACATGGAGTTGACACAAAGGCAAAAGGAATTTCAGAGGACAGTGGAGCTCAAATCTCTTCTGACAGCAGCTATGCTAAAGTCTAAACTTTCAGAGGCACGCTGACAGTAAAGACGTGAGATTTCATACGGTGTTCTCTAAAACCCAATACGCACAAAGGCAATCGGCGTCGTGAAATCCTACTTAATATGCAGCAAGTTAAGAAAATTTCTTGGACAGAATTTTTTACCTGAGTAGTCCTTGATTACCTCTCTCAGTCTCGAAATGATTGAAAACGACGACAGTTTGAACTACTTATACCGTTTTCATCAGCAGCGCAAGCTTCTTCAAGGCATCGATTTTTGAAGTGGAGTACAGGCCTGTCATCTGAAGAGACCAAAGCATGTGAAACGGATATCAAAGTTATGTACTGGTACAGGTATTTCACTATGATTTACTTAAGTCTGGATTATCATTTACCGATTGGTTCGGCAATGCGTAGAAAGATAATGTGTGTTCGAGACTGATTTTCATTGGTTGAAATCATTTTCATCAGAAAGACAATTTATCTTTAGGTTATACGCATGCGCATTTTAAAATCTAGTTTTATCTGGTTGAATGTGGTCATTAGACATCTAATATATTATAACATCATCGAATTATCAACGAATTAAAGGATTCAGAGGTCTGGTGACAAATTTTTACTGAAAACCCCCTATGTTAGGTTTGAAAAAGTGGTGACACTGTATTCTGTTTAGTTACGCCGGTGGAGTGGAACATATGTTGCTTCTTAACGTACAACAAATAAAATCACAGGGAACATTTGAGGAGCTGGTGCACATTTGATATTTGGTCGCGGGTTCGAATTCTTGAAAGTTCGTTGATTATTTGGATCTATTTTTAGGAACAGAATTTTCAAATGAAAGTTTATAAACTTTTCAAGACTATCGGCATGAGACCATATGTCTTGGATACTGCTGGAGAGAGAGAGCGAGAGAGAGAGAGATGTATTGCTCGGGTTTCATTTGATGCAAGTAGTCCTATGATATACTAGAACGAATTAAACTTTATAAGTAGTTCATCGTAACTTTTAATTTTCACACATCTCACCCTATGAATGTATATCACATATTCATCGCGATTCTCCATTCGTTCTGCGTTGCATTCCCGTATACATTAGATCAAAGCACCGGTAGCTTCTGCATCAAAAGTTGTTAGTACCAGTATTGTAATGTGCGTTTTCAGTTACAGATGCATAGTTAAACCCTCATATGTCTAGACATTTACTCCGTCAGTTTAACTGATTTTTTTATGTTGGCAAATATATGGATGGGAAGGTTGTCAAAGTTTGTAAAATCTGCTTTAAAGTTATAAAAGTTATGTGAGCTTTCTACTAAGGAAGCAGAATTGTTCACATTTCACATAAAACGTCGACATCATCTTCAATTTGATTTTAACACCAGTATTGTAATGTGCGTTTTCAATAACAGATGTTTGAGACGCTTTTATAGAAAAAAACTCATATGTCTAGGCATTTCAAACCATCAGCTTTTAGATTCTTTTCATGGGTGGAGGTATGAATGTGAAGGTTGTCAGACTTTGTACATTCTGCTTAAAAGTTATCCAAGTTGTGTGGGTTCAGTACTAAAGAACGAGGATCATTCACATTTCATACAAAACGTCATTATCATCTTTAATTTGATTTTAAGACCACGCGTTTACTAGATTTTTAGAGCAACCACACGACCAGGACAGCAAATATAAACCTATCTTCTGCTTATTTGGTGTTTTTCTTTGGTGTCGCCTTCTGTTTTTAGTCCATTTTCCAGCTGCACGACAATTTTCTGAGAGGGGTGGGCGAAAAAAGAAGGGACAATTTCCGTTTGCAAGGTAATTTTTGCAGTAATCTGTCTAAATTGAAGCGTTGATATTTACATTATTATTATTTTTTTTTTTTTTTTGAACAGTTATAATTGTAAAAGTATGATATTCGGTGAAAATGTAAGAATAAAGCTCAATCTACTGGTACCTATATGTTGGCAGTTCCCAGCTATGGTAACTAATAACTCTTTGGCTATCTAATAACTCTTTGGTCACAGGACCCATAGTATAGTCTATTACAAAATTATAGCCTCCGATTTAATTTTCCATAGGTCTACTGTATGTATATTGTAGAGGCACTTCTGATACACAAACACACACTGGACAATAGAAGTGTCACCAATACTTTGTGGGAGATAAATGACTTTGGGATTATATGCTCCTGGTATCATTTTATTAAAATCAAATTTCACAAAAAAAAAAATGATAACAAAATATACATTATCCCAAGATATGCAGTTTCAGTCCAAAATTAGTAATTAGTGGCATAGCCACGTGACCTAATAATAGCTGCCAGTCTGCGAGGCAAGGATTCATATAATTGTTTGATGCGTTCAGAGCTTATGCTGGCCATAGCATGAAACACTGAATCTAACAGAGTTTGTCAGCTGGTTGGACGAGCATTTGTCAAAAGTTTTGACATATCATTCAACATATTTTCTGTTATGTTTGCATCCGGATTCTGGGCAGGCCACATCACCCTGCAAATGTCCTGTTGGTCAAACCAATCATCAACTGCTCTGGGTCTGCGGCAAGGAGCATTGTCATCCTGGTGAACAGATGGATAATTTCTGTGACCGAACATGTAGGTAATAGATTGTAGCAAGCCTGACTAAAAAATATCGATATATTGCTGGTGATTCCTGTTTCCATTAACCACTATCAATTCGCCCACGCCAGGGATGCTAATGCAGCCCCACACCATGGTGAATATGCTGCTCCGTACATGTGGTTCAAATGCTTTTACAACCTGGACATCAAAATCAGTCGTCGGTCTTCACGGTCAGTAGTTTTTCTTGGACCAGCCATCAGAGGCAATTTGTCTCTTGATCCAGTGTTTCCATACCGAGACCAGACCCTCTGCACGGTTCTGACTGAACAATTCAACTGTTATGCAATTGCTTATATTCCGCCTCTTCAGGTTAATAACTTGACGTCTATAATCGTTAGTTAATTGCCCGTATCTTTCCATAATGGAGGAAGACAGGAATAACATTTGCTGTACATGTACAAAACCAACAATACAATTCCACGGTACATCGGTTTTATACTCATTAGTCACGTTATAAGTAGACCAGGCATTATAACTACCCAAGATCTGCCTACTTTGATTACTCTGATTTAGGTGGTGACACTTTTATTGACTGTAGATCTGTACAACTTTTAAAAATAAATTTAAAAAACTTACTTTAAATAGCTCCATTATTTATTCATCAATATTATTCATAAAGGGGGTAAAACAACATTCTTGAGTTGAATATTTACTGAAGATTTACTGTTTGGATTTTTTTTTTTATTTATGAAGCCTTATGAATACTCTTACAGTGACACAATATAATGGTGGCCATCTTGGAAAAAGCTGCCTTTAAAACTTTTTTCCACCACTTAGATTTTTCTAGAGTTTTAATTTGTTTAAATTTGGATATAACTATTTATTTTTGGCAATAAATCCCTACTGATAAAAAAAAAAACTTAAGTCTTAAAGAACCCTTATGAATACACTTGCTGGCGGCCAACATTTCAGGTAAAAATCTGTACAAATGACCCTTGCCTGACTTTGACCTCAAGCCAAAGTCCTTTGTGAATAATTCCTATTAAATAAGTTTTTCTCTTCGACAAAGTGTTCTTTGTCTGTAAGTCTGGATATATTTCAAGGTCTTATAACTCGTTTACTCCAGCAAAATACTCCTAAAATAATAAGACCATCCTTTACCTATAGTGACATAATATATTGGCGGTCATCTTAAAAAAAATGACTTAGAAACCACTACTTACATTTTAATATGTTAAAATTTGGATATTTAGCTTTCTAAAAAACGTCATTACATTTTTTTTTTTTTTTTTTGCAATGAGTCCTGAGTAAGATCAATTTTTTCGCTCAGTTTACTAGCCTAACACAACTTTTAAAACTTTTAAGCAGAATTTACAAATGTTGACAAACCTCACATTCATATATTCAACCAGAATTTTTTAAAAATCAATTAAACTGACGGGCTGAATGTCCAGACATATGCGGGTTTTTCTATAAAAGCGTCCCATACATCTGTTATTGAAAACGCACATTACAATACTGGTTCTAACAACTTTTGATTCAGAGACTACTTTGATCTATTTTATACTGGAATGCAATGCAGAATGAATGGAGAATCGTGTTGAATTATTGAAATACATTCATAGGGGTAAAAAGTGTGAAAATTAAAAGTTACGATGAACAGCTTATAAAACTTAATTCGTTTTCGTTTTTCGTAGGACTACTTTTATCAAATGAAACCAGTGCAATTAAGATAATTTCTCTCTCTCTTTCTCTCTTCAGCAGTACTCAAGACTTATGGTCTCATACCGGTAGTCTTGAAACGTTTATACACTTATAGCCTTTCATTTGAAAACTTATCACTAAAAAAAAGATACATTTCGTCTTTCAGTTTTGATTAAAACTATCCTCAATCTCAATTCGCCTTTCACTGTACAATTCTCTCTCGTTTTTATCAAAATTATTTAGAACTTTATTTACAGTGTTCAAGGCGTGTAAAAACAGACCATGCAGACCTATGGCCACTTTATGTGTCTCTTGGAGACAAATTCCTTCATAGATGCTAGTATATGCGAAGGTTATCAAACGGTACGGTTTAGAACTATGGTTCAGCTGGCCTAAATTGTAATTTTAAGAGGGACCACTGGTGTTATTTTTTGCAGAAATTGAAGGGGGAAGGTTATATTATGTAGTTTTAAGTATTTTACTAAATCATTTTTTTTTAATTTTCATGTAATTTAATACCATTCGTGTGCAAGTTTATGTGAGCAACCACTCAGACATTATATTTATATTTCAGATATTGTGAACTGCATGCAGAATTCCTGATAGACCACTTTGTTTAAAAGGTTATTCTTTTAAGGCTCAAGCTCGTGTGTCACTTCCGGCTTAAATTCAATTCAATTCAATTTATTTCTGTACTGGTACATAGATTGTCATGACCTTGTACAATATGATATACAAATGATGATACAATACAGTTAGTGCATTACCATCTTTATATAATGAAGATAAGTACTAGTAAAATCACTCATAGAATATTCTATCTAAGCAATGAGATAAACCTTGGTGTGATTATAAATTTAACATAAACATAGTATAAGCATGTTACACAAAAAGAATATGTTTTTTTTTAAACTTAAAACCACCGTTACATAGCTGTTTATATGGCTGTTCAAAGCCAGTTTGATGACATTGATAATTACGATTAATGACAATTACATAAGACAGATAAGTAAATAAGTTACACAGATATAAATATTGTGCCATGTTCAGTCCCACTGCCGAGTCACTTCTCACAACAGTGGCACCATACACTGACATTTTAAGGGATATGCTAGGAGTTACCAAGCAGAGCAACCACTTCACTTCTTTTCTTGAATGATTTGATTATAAAGTTGGAGAGGGACACTAAAGTATCTTTGTTGGCACTGTTAAATACATGGCATAATTGACTGTCTGGTGACCTTGAATCAGCTTTTAGGGATGAGGTTTTACTGAAAAAGGTGACTCGGTCTGTTTTGTACATTGGGCATTGGAATATAAAATGGTATTCATCCTCAATTACCCCTTGTGTGCACAGGTGACAGATTGCCCGTACTTGGTAGCAGTTTAGAAGGTCCCTTTTTTTTTTTTTTTTTTTTTTTTTTTTTTTTTTTTTTTTTTTTTTTTTTGAGGGGGGGGGGGGTGTTCACAGTTCACAATTCCCAGCAATAAAAACTTAATTAGTATCTCATTGAAAATGCAAGTCTGGGTATAACAACAATGCCTTCGTTTGAATAAGGACGAAGAATAAAAGGCCGCATTTACGAGTCGGGGCAGGGGTATGGGGGGCTTCAACGATCACGCTGTGAACGTTTCACGTATTTCGGAAAATAAAACAGTGGCTTTCACGGGTAACCATAATACCCAATAGGGCCTTAAATTTAGCTCGTTTGTAACGGCTAATATGGGTTAAAACAAAGATTAATAGGCATTTCAACTTTAAGGTACACAAATGAGGATTTTCATTCCAAAATCACATTTATGGAGTTATCCTGGGGTAAACGGTATTTATCTTCATTTTTCTTTCCTGACTCTCTCTAGAACTCTGTAACAATTTTGAAAAAAGGAGATCCAAACAATGTTTCGCACTACAATGTCTCCACTAACAGATATCGCGCGACTTTACAGACAGTGCCAAGATGGCTCACTACCAAGGGTGGGCAAGGGACGGTGAATATGATTAATTTTTGGCGATATTGATTGAGGCCATTCATCTTTCTATTTATGTTTTAAAAATTATAATTATCCTCAAATAAAATCAACGAGAAGTAATTCATGAACTTAGAAGGTGTTTAAATCTCACATCGTATACCTTTAACACAATAATTCCCAACTCCAGATGGACCAGGCTGATATTTAAATTCATCACAATATTTTAATGGCAGTTTTTTTTCCTACACCACCTTAAGCGAGGCTCACACTTGATGAACTTTTGACATAAAACCTGGCCATTAATATGTTTTACCTGTTTGGTTTCTTTGCTTAATCAAGAAGTTCTACTCTACAACTTCTTGGTTTAACTCATGCATTGACTTTGTGGAATATTCCGGTGCTTGAAAATTGATGCTTATTTTAGAATAATACTTGCTGGGTCTTGGAATCGAGTTATTTATTTATTTATTTATTTATTTATTTATTTATTTAATTTTTTTTAATTTCACCAATCTAAATGTCATAAAATATCTATTAAGTCATAAACGGCTGTTTGGGCATATGCATAAAGCACCCTTTCTGTGATAATTGAGAGATATTATAAAAAGCAAGAGAGAGTAGTTTGCTGCTTTTTGAAGGGGACAAACAGTCAATGAAAAAGGACCACGTTTGGATACTGTGTGGTAAGGGAGGTGGAACCTGGCGGAGATGAAGGTCGCCGATGTGCCCATATCGTTTCTCGATCATAAAAAAAAAAAAAAAACTAGAAAAGATTGCAAGATTGCGTGTCAAAACTCAGTAAACAATAATTATAATAAGTAAATGAAACACAAAGACACTTGTTGCGATGCTATCTGAATTTCATATAATCAGCAATATTGTTTTACATAATTTCAAAGAATTTCGAAAGTTAACTTCTTGAGAAAGATCGATTCCCAATGATTTTCCAAATGTCAAATAAGGATGGAAAAAGTGCTGCGCTTTTCATCCTCGTATATCAGAGCTACTGCAGATCAGGATCGAACTCCTGTCGGTCAATGTTGTCGTCACCATTGGCGTCTTCGTCGTCAAACACTGCATCCTTCTCGGCCCTTTTCCCGCGCGTGCAAGTACAGGTAACGTGGTATTTTTCCCCAAGAATCACCCACTCGTTTTTAACACTGAACAAATAATGTAAGCATGTTCTTGAATTCTTGTGAACATATACTTTTTCGGATATCTACCATATACCAGCTCAGCGATGACCTTATTACTTATTTCGATTCTTTGACTGGGTTACATGCCTAGATCAATCCATCTGGATCGATCTACTTGATCTCCCTGGATAGTCTCACTAAATTGCTTTCAAATAACTGGCTTGAATGTCTGCCACGGCTACCGAATCAGCTAGGGGGTAAAGACAATTACCCCCTTTAATCTTTATTAGACGTGACAGACATTTAACCCGATCAAGTTGACAGCAATTTAGTGAGACTCCCCAGGAGTCCTAATATCTGTGGGAATGGTTCCTTTGTCATTATTTTCAATTTTGCAATTCGTTATTTTTCTCAATCATTATTTCATCATTATTATTATTATTATTATTATTATTATTATTATTATTATTGAAAAAAAAAAAGTGGGCAGGAAAGCCAGAGTAATACTCGTGAATATCTAGTGAAAATTATCACAGGACCCTGGTGGATGGTATGATTGATAGGGAGACCTCTAAAATATAATACGTCCACCACTGGGGTTCTTGGATATAGATGGTTTCCGTGTACACCACTGCTTTTCAAATTGGCCAGATGATATGTAAAACATGCACCTAATGCGCAGTTCACACTAGCAGCAAAGTTAACAAAGTTCAACAATATGTCACCCTTTTAAACTTCAATAACTACATAAGCATACTCTCTTTATATTGTTGCGGCGCATTTTAAAAATTCCATTTCAAGTCTTAAACTGTTAAATGCATTATGGAATGTTCACCAAAGTAGAAAACACCAATTCCTACGTTTTATTTCTGAATAATAACTTAATTCTTTATGAATGCCTGTGGTGCAGGCTCTTCGAGTCTTTGAGTACGACGTCACGCGCAATCCATCTTAGCATCTATTTACGGCCAAGCTGAAAAGGGAACCTTTGGAGCAGATGATCCACAGACCAAGAGCGCTTATCTGTGGACTAAACCGCGGATTAAATCTCGACTCCACAATTTTAATTGGGTTGACCGTATTTAGTCCGCGGATCAGTAAGCCCGCAGATAATATGTTCTGAAACGCGCTCTAACGCCGACAAAATATGGCCGACCCCACTTAAAAGCAAGCCCCGATGCTCCCCCGTCTTTACATGCACACGCGCCATTAAACGGATTTGGCTCCGAGATAGAGAGAACCTATCTACCATCTGTTCTGAATGCGTTCTGAATGAGAGAGAGAGAGTACCCGTTCAAAGTAAGTCACTGATTCGGAATGGGACGAAAGAGAGAGAGAGAGAGAGAGAGAGAGAGAGAGAGTGTTTCTTACGTACTCTGTGACCGGGCCGCAGTCAGTTCTACACGGACTGGTATATGCGTAGCCAAATATGTTACATTTCCCATATGAACAGTAAAAGAATGTCTGTAATGTAAATAGGGAATTAAAAATCTTTTCCTTTCTCTTTTCCCCCTCCAACACATGCGCACCGACACTGCACACGCATACAAACCCACATATGTACAGAATGATTTCCTTTTACCTACGACCATTTACTTATCGAATTTCAATAAACAATATAAAAATAGACTTCTAGCTTTGTTCTACATTTATTACTAAAATGTACGGTATCATTTTCCTCCTGTAATGCTAAGTTCCCTGATACCAAACATGTGTTATAAATGTGTTCTGAATGCATTTCCCGATGAAATACCCTGGTACTAGTAGACCCACCCACGTGCAGTCTGCGCAGAAATTATACCCAATCTGATAGCAGCAGATAGATTCAGCTTCCTGCATTACAGCGGCCAGACCCAATGCAACTAACGCAAAAATGGCAAAGGTAGTCATCTTCTGAAATGTGAAGTGACAACATGGAGTTGACACAAAGGCAAAGGGAATTTTAGAGGACAGTGGAGCTCGAATCTCTTCTGTTAGCAGCTATGCTTTTAAACTTCCAGAGGCTTTTTAAGGTTTTACCTTCATTTATTTTAGCAAAATACTACCTAAATTGGACGGCACCATTTACTTGCAGTGACACAATATAATGGTGGCCATCTTGGAAAAAGCCGCCTTGAAAACCTTTTTCTATCACTTAGATTTTTCAAGGTTTTTAATATGTTTAAATCTGATTATTAAGCTTTCTAAAATACCTCATTACACTTTTTTGGCGATAAGTCCCTACTGAAAAACAAACTGTTAAAAAAATTAGGTATTATAAAACCCAATTATAAAGACCACCCTTTACCTACAGTGACATAATATATTGGCGGCCATCTTGAAAAAAACTGCCTTAGGAACCACTACTTAGATTTTTCTAGATTTTTAATATGTTAAAATTTGGATATTTAGCTTTCTTAAAAACGTCATTACAATTTTTGCAATTAGTCCTGGGTTAGGCCAATTTTTTCGCTCAGTTTACTAGTCTAAGAGCGCATTCCCAGATATTTAGATCGATCCAACTAGATCGACCAATCTCCCTGGGTGTTCACGTTAAATTGCTGTTAGCCGACCGCGCACGGAAGTTAATTACCCCGGGACAGCCATTTAAGCCGGTTAGCAGGCAGTAATCTAGTGAGACTCCCAACAGGGATACATCGATCTAAAATCTGTGAGAATGGGTTCTTAGAGTGCATTTCCATAGATTTAGATCGATCCATCATCCATCTAGATCGACCTAACTCCCTGGGGGTTCACGCTAAATTGAAAAAAGTTACGATGAACCGCTTATACAACTTAATTCGTTTTCTTAGATCATAGGACTACTTGTATCAAATTCCGTTCCTAGGCACGCATGTCCTAAGACATAATTTCCTGGGATTTAACATCCAGTGGACATCCTTTACTTAGTATTCTAAGTCCTGCAGACAGGTATCGATGTCCTAGTCGGACATATTTTCCCAGCTAGACTGGTAATAGATGTCCTCTGACATTTACATATGAATGTTGTGTTAATTTCAGAAAATTTGAACGCGATGTTTAAGAATGTTATTACGCTTATTATAATTATTTGTATACATGTACCCCTATACACACTTTATTCGGCTAACTTAAGATACTTTAAATAAAAAAAAACTACAAATTGTTATTAGATTTAGGATATATATATTTTATGTCCGATTAATATGAAAAATATGAGATTCGCGCCACCTTGTGAAATATGTCGGGCCTCTTCACATTACATTAATGCCTTAATATCTGTTAAGCGGCCATTTACATACAACTGTATGTCTGTGGTACACAGCTTTGAATTTTGGCTTCTGTCCATTTCTAAACAATGTGTTTTTTGTCCTTATACACATCACATTATACGTTTTACGGGGTGTTTTTCGGTGAAATACGAGTGTGCGAAATAATACACAGCCACCCTCTCGCGATATACTCGCTTACAAGTACGTGTTGAACACTTCTCGATGACGTTCGAGCTGCTATGGTACAGGTATACATATCGTTCAGGTGACAGTTCATTTTTTTATACTTGGTGCCTTGATGATCATTGGGAATATTTGTAGTTTGAGAGACATAGTATGCAGTTTGAGACGTGTATAATTGTAAGATAAATAAATTGAATCTGTCTGTTATTTTTTATACATGCATTTTCACTATTAGTCTTCTGAGCGCAATTTTTCCCTTACATATGGATCCCGAAATTCCCATTCTAATTCTTTGTATTTTTAGGTGAAAGTAGAAAGAATATGCTTTTTTGCGTATAATTATCCGATGAAATTCGAGTTATTAAAGGAATTCTAAAATAGCTCAACGTTAAAAAAATGATGATATTTAAATCAAACGTAAGATCTCGCCAAATCAAAATAATCCAAATCGTATAACAAATTGTAAAGTGCGTTTTGTTCGTTGAAATGGAGAATAAATTAGAATAACATTTGCATATAGAGTACATGTAACATCGCTGCTGAGGATTCGAACTCACTTACGTTTCTCTATGCTCTTGGTCATTCATCCAGCCGTCTTACTGATTAGCCTGTGTGGAAGCTGCTGCCAGCCGACCGAAAATTACCGGTGCTTATGGCCTCGTGTTTATAATTATTGTACGGACATTAATTACGTAGGACTTGCGTTTCTGTGTATATGTGAAAGGAAATTATGTCCGACAGGAATACATGTCCTAGCTGCGTATAAATACAGCTGGGAATCTAGGTCCGGGTAGGACAGTACATCCTAGGGAACGCACGTCCATAGGACATGTTTTCCCAGGAACGGAGGTTCGTAGGACCTCCGTTCCTGGGGGACATGCATTCCTTTCACACCGGTTATTTGATAGCAATTTAGTGAGACTATCCAGGGAGTTAGAGTAGATCGATCCAGATGGATTGATCTTGGCATGGGAACCCAGTCAAAGAATCGATATTAATAATAAGGTCATCGCTGAGCAGGTATATGGCAGATATCTGAAAAGTAATATGTTCACAAGAATTAAATAAGATGTTTACTTTATTTGTTCAGTATAAAAAAACAGGTGGGTGGTTCTTGACGCAAAAATATGACGTCACCTGTACTTGCACGCGCGGGAAAAGGGCCGAGAAGGATGTCGTGTTTGACGACAAAGACGCCAATGTGGACGGCAAGATTGACCGACAGGAGTTCAATCCTGATCTGCAGTAGCTCTGATATACGAGGATGAAAAACGCAGCCCTTTTCCATTCTTTACTGACATTCAGAAAATCATTGGGAATCGATCTTTCTCAAGAAATTAACTTTCGAAATTATTTTTATAAATTAGGAATTGAAATTATGTAAAACAATATTGCTGTTTATATGAAATTAAGATAGCATCGCAACAGGTGTTGTTGTGTTTCATTTACTTATTATTATTATTTACTGGGTCTTTACACACAATGTTACATGTTTTTCTAGCTTTTTTGATCGAGAAACGATATGGGCACATCGGCGACCTTCATTTCCGCCAGGTTCCACCTCCCTTACCACACCGTATCCAAACGTGGTCCTTTTTCATTGACTGTTTGTCCCCTTCAAAAAGGAGCAAACTACTCTCTCTTGCTTTTTATAATATCTTTCAATTATCACAGAAAGGGTGCTTTATGCATATGCCCAAACAGCCATTTTTGACTGAATAGACATTTTATGACATTTAGATTGGTGAAATTTTAAAAAAATTAAAAAGATAAATAAATAAATAAATAAATAAATAAACACTCGATTCCAAGACATAGCACGTGTTATTCTAAAATAAGCACCAATTTTCAAGCGGCGGAATGTTACACAAAATCAATGCATGAGTTAAACCAAGAAGTTGGAGAGTAGAACTCCTTGGTTAGGCAAAGAAACCAAACAGTTAAAGCATATTAATGGCCTGTTGGTATTATAGTTACCCTTGAAAGCCACTGTTTTATATTCCGAAATACGTGAAACGTTCACAGCGTGATAATTGAAGCCCCCCATTCCCCTGCCCTGACTCGTAAATGCGGCCTTTTATTTTTCGTCCTTATTGAAACGAAGGCATTGTTGTTATACTCGGTAATTCGTTTCTTTCAACTCGCCACACTTGCACTTTCAATGAGATACGAATTAAGTTTTTATTGCTGGGATTTGTGAACTGTGAACACACTCCCCCCAAAAAAAAAATAAAAAAAATAAAAAAAGTAATAACAATAATAATAAATAAATGAAAATGCTAATAATTGAGACCTTCTTAACTGCTACCAAGTACGGTCAATTTAAGCTGGAAGGGATACTCGAGCTTGAACCTATATTAAAAAAAACAATAACCTTTTAAACAAAGTGGTCTATCAGAAATTCTGCATGCACTACACAGTATCTGAAATATGAATATAATGTCTGAGTGGTTGCTCACATATCTTGCACACGAATGGTATAAAATTATATGAAAAGTGAAAATAAAAAAAAAATGATTTAGTAAAAGACTTAAAACTACATAATATAATAGGTAATATCATGCAGTCACAGATTTAGGGTGTGTCAGGGGGTTCCTAACCCTCCCCCTTCAATTTCTAAAAAAAATCACACCAGTGGTCCCTCTTAAAATTACAATATACGCTAGCTGAACCATTGTTCTAAACCGTACCGTTTGATAACCTTCGCACATACTAGCATCTATGAAGGAAGACAAATACAATTTGTCTCCAAGAGACACATATAGCGGCCACAGGTCTGCATGATCTGTATTTACACGCCTTGAACACTGCAAATAAAGTTGTAAATAATTTTGATAAAACCGAAAGAGAATTGTACTGTGAAAGGAGGACTGAGATTGACGATAGTTTTAATCAAAATTGAACGACGACAAGGATCTTTTTTAGAGTAATAAGTTTTCAAATGAAAGTGTATAAACTTTTCAAGACTACCGGTATACTGGTGGAGAGAGAGATTATCCTTATTGCACTGGTTTCATTTTGATACAAATAGTCCTATGATCTACGAAAACGAATTAAGTTTTATAAGCGGCTCATCGTAACTTTTAATTTTAATTTTCACACTTTTTACCCCAATGAATGTATTTCAATTATTCAACACGATTCTCCAGTGATTCTGCATTGCATCTCCGTATAAAATAGATCAAAGTAGTCTCTGAATCAAAAGTTGTTAGTACCAGTATTGTAATGTGCGTTTTCAATAACAGATGTATGCGACGCTTTTATAGAAAAAAAAAAACCTCATACTTCAAGGCATTTAGCCCGGCAGTTGATTTTTTTTTAAATCTGGTTGGATATATGAATGTGAATGTTGTCAACATTTGTAAATTCTGCTTCAAAGTTATAAAAGTTGTGTTAGACCCCATTCCCAGAGATTGGGTGGATCCAACTAGATCGACCAAACTCCCTGGGGGTTCACGCTAAATAGCTGTCAGCAGAGCGGGCACGAAAGTTAATTACCCCCTTACAGCTAAATAGCTGTCAGCCGAGCGGGCACGAAAGTTAATTACCCCCTTACAGCTGGAAGTAGGCGGGACGGACATTTAAGCCGTATTATCTGACAGTAATCTAGTGAGACTCCCTATGGAGATACATCGATCTAAAATTTATGGGAATGCGCCCTTAGACCCCTTTTCCCACAGATTTTAGATGTGGGTGGTCTCACTAGATTACTGTCTGCTTAGCCGGCTTAAATATCTTTCCCGCCTACTAAAAGCTGTAAGGGAGTAATTAACCTTGCTAACAGCCAGGGAGTTGGGTCGATCTAGTTTGATCAATCTAAGGGTGCATTCCCAGAGTTTTAGATCGATCCAGAGATTTAGATTTAGATCGACCTAACTCCCTGGGGGTTCACGCTAAATTGCAGTCAGCCGAGCGCGCACCATAGTTAATTACCCCTTAATCTCTGGATCGATCAAAATCTCTGGGTATACACCCTAAATCTCAGGGAATGCGCTCTTAGACTAGTAAACTGAGCGAAAATTTTGGCCTAATCCAGGACCAATTGCAAAAAAAAATGTAATGACGTTTTTAAGAAAGCTAAATATCCAAATTTTAACATATTAAAAATCTAGAATAATCTAAGTAGTGGTTCTTAAGGCAGTTTTTTCAAGATGGCCGCCAATATATTATGTCACTATAGGTAAAGGGGGGTCTTTATATTTGGGGAGTATTTTTGGAATAAATGGAATAAATGAGGTTAAGACCTTGAATTATATCTGGACTTACAGACAAAAAACACTTTGACGAAAAGAAAAACTCATTTGATAGGAATTATTCACCAAAGGCTTTTAGTTTGGGGTCAAAGGTCAGACAAAGGTCATTTGTACAGATTTTACCTGAAATGATGGCCGCCAGCAAGTGTAATCATAAGGTTTCATAATACCTATTTTAACAGTTTGTTTTTCAGTAGGACCTTATAGCTAAAGACGTATTATGAGGTAATTTAGAAAGCTTAATATCCAAATTTAAACAAATTAAAAGTCTAAAAAATCTAAGTGATAGAAAAAGGTTTTAAGACAGCTTTTTCCAAGATGGCCACCATTATATTGTGTCACTTCAAGTAAATGCTGTCATTCGATTTAGGTAGTATTTTGCTAAAATATATGAAGGTAAAACTGTAAAATATACACATAGTTAAATGAATGAAATGAATTTAAATTAGATAGGAATTATTCACCAAGGTTCACTGGCTTAAGTCAAAGGTCATGCAAAGGCCATTTGTACAGATTTCCCCTAAAATGTTGCCTAAAATTGCAAATTATGTTTTTAAACATAAGCAATGGAATTATTTTGATGTTTACTATAATCATTATATCATTCACAACAACTCTAAGAAGTTTGGATGCAAAATATGGCTCTTTTGGAGAAATATGAGTCATACTGTGAAAAATTAGACAAATAAGGATTCTGAATAAGTGGACAGGATAAGATTTCTCACCATTCTGGGAACAAATGTGTCTTTGCAAATACAATAAATGTGTAATATATGGAAAACACTTGTTTTTTTGTATTATTTATTATACCCATTTATGTACCTGTTCAAAGCATTTTCCAATATGGCCTTCAGCAAGAGTATCCATAAGGCTTCATAAATTTAAAAAAAATCTAAACAGTAAATCTTCAATAAATATTCAACTCAATAATGTTGTTTTACCCCCTTTTTTATTGTGAGTTTTGTTATTTATTTTCAACATTTGTTCAGATCTACAGTCACCAGTATCACCAAACACTCATTTTTTTCTTAGGCGGACTGGAATGTTGTATCAATTGGACAAGCAATCGTACTGCTGGCCTGTCCAAATATGTTTGGGTGAACAAATGCATGAATGTCTTGGAAACGGATTCCTAATTGCATGGATCCTGTTGCTCCTAGATATGAGAAGGATTCCAGGGCCACACAAGGGACAGAATCCTGGAGCTTTTGTTGCCACATTCACCGACAGAAGAAACCCCCAATATGTAGGAATCGAAACCTATCAGAAAACTAACGTTTTGTGGAAACTGTCCTTACCTGCCTTCCAGCCACAGCCCAAACCACTACGGAATGTCGTTCCAAGGAGTGTTAGTGTATCTGCTTGTTTCAATGTGAAGTTTATGCCCACTGATGCGAAAACGACAGTATTTTTCTCTTTTATCAGTATCATGAAGGACGTCTATTTTTTTTTCTTTTTTAAATGTATTTTTGAATTGGCAATAGGCTCTGAATTTAGATTTGTCCTCAAACTCATTGTCCCATGTACCCACTGATGATGCGTTCACTGAACATGCTTAGGAAGTTTATGTGAGGAATCTGTTTTAGCCATACAAATCCGTATTATGAAAGCGTCTCAAACATCTGTTACTGAAACCGCGAATAACAATGCTGGTACTAACAACTATTGATACAGAAACTACTTTGATCTATTGTACACGGGAATACAATGCAGAATGAATGGAGAATCGTGATAAATAAATGATACACATTTTAAGGGAAAAGAGTGTGAAAATGAAAATATTTAAGTTAAAAGTTTCCATAAAACAATGCAGAATGAAGTAAGATAAACTTTCTCTCTCTTTCTCTCCGGCCAGCAGAACACCGTGACTGACTTGCGCACCCTGTTTGTACTTTTTTCCTGTAATGGTAATCAAACGCAATCTTTAGACATCTTTACTAGCAAAAAACTTCGATGCACTCTCTAGAATTTGAACCCTCGATCAAATTTCAAATGTGCATGAGCTCCTTAAATGTTCTCTGTGATTTCTTGCGATAATCCATTTCACCGGCTCAACTCAACAGAATACAGTACTGTCACCGATTTTTTTTCACCTAGCTTTGGGGGTTTTCAGTAAAAAAAATCATCGGGCCTCTGAATCCTTTGATTCGTTGATGAATAGATAATGTTAAGTCAAATTAGTGTTCTACCGGATTAAGCTAGATTTTATAAATGTGCATGCGTAAAACCTGAAGATAAATGTCTTTAAGATGAAAATGATTTCAACCAATGAAAATCAGTCTCGAACACACATTATCTTTCTGCGGTAAATGATAATCCAGACTAAGGTGAATCATAGTGAAATACCTGTACCAGTACATAACTTTGATGTCCGTTCCACTGCTTTAATCCCTTCTGAATACAGGCGTGTACTCCACTTCAGAAACCGATGCCTTGACGAAGCTTGCACTGCTGATGAAAACGGTATAAATAGTTCAATCTTTCGACATTTTCAATCATTTCGAGACTGAGAGGTAATCAAGGATTACTCAGGTAAAGAATTATGTCCAAGAAATGTTCTTAATTTTCTGTACACTAAGTAGGATTTCACGACGCCAATTGCCTTTCTGCGCATTGGGTTTTAAAGAACAACGTATGAAATCTCACTTTACTGTCAGCGTGCCTCAGAAAGTTTAGTATAGCTGCTGACAGAAAAGATTTGAGCTCTACTGTCCTCTAAAATTCCCTTTGCCTTTGTGTCAACTCCATGTTGTCACTTCACATTTCAGAAGATGACTACTTTTGCCATTTTTGCGTTAGTTGCGTTGGGTCTGGCAGCTCTAATGCAGGAAGCTGAATCTATCTGCTGCCGTGAGAAACTGAATGGGTATTGCGCAGACTGTACGAAGGTGGGTCTACTAGTACCGGGGTATTTCCTAGGGAAATGCATTGAGAACACATTTACAACACATGATTGGTATCAGGCAAACTTAGCATTACAGGAGAAAAATGATACCGTGCAGAAGTTATAAATGTAGAACAAAGCTAGAAGTCCATTTTTATATTGTTTATTGTAATTCGATAAGCAAATGGTCGACAGGAAATCTATCGGGGTATTTCCTAGGGAAATGCACTGAGAACACATTTACGACACATGTTTGCTATTAGGCGATCTTAACATTACAGGAGAAAAATGATACTGTGCATTTAAGTTATAAATGTTTATATTGTTTATTGTAATTCGATATGCAAATGGTCGTCAGGAAATCATTCTGTACATATGTGGGTTTGTATGAGTGTGCAGTGTCGGTGCACGTGTGTAGGAGGGGGAAAGAGAGAGGGGGAGATAGTTATTAATTCCCTATTTACATTTCAGAAAACCCCTTACTGTTCATATGAGAAATGTAACTTATTTGGCTGCGCATGTAAAGGTTCGTGTAGACGGGACTGCGGCTCGCACATAGAGTACGTGAGAAAAACTCTTTCTCTCTCTCTCTCTCTCTCTCTCTCTCTGGTCCCATTCAGAATTAGTGACTTACTAGTTCAAGTGTCAAATATGACGTTACACCACAAGCTTGCCGCCTACACCACTAAAGGGGACTGCTCAAATAGATGGTCCGGGTACTAAATGATCAGCCAGAGAGGAAATTTTTAACCGTTTAATGGCGCGTGTTTAGGCGAACAGACCATCGGGAATCAGCGGCATCGCGTTTGCAATGTGGTCGGCCATATTAAGATTGTCAGTGCATCAGTAAGTATTTGGATAATCTATTGTGAATGGCCCCATAGACAATAAATAGATATCCCGTGGGAAAGTACAGTATTCAAGTGCGTCGGCCATATTTGACCCAGATGGTACATAGGCTCTCTCTATCTCGGAGTCAAATCCGTTTAATGGCGCTTGTGCATGTAAAGACGGGGGAGCATCGGGGCTTGCTTTTAAGTGGGGTCGGCCATATTTTGTCGGCAAAGCCGTTAGAGCGCATTCAGAACATATTATCTGCGGGCTTACTGATCCGCGGACTACATACGGTCAGTCCCATTAAAAACAAATACCCCATTAAAAATTGTGGAGACGAGATTTAATAAGCTTGTTCTGAATGCGCTCTTGGTCTGTGGATGATCTGCTTCAAAGTTTACCTGCGCGTGACGTCGTACCCAAAGACTCGAGGAGCCTGCACCACAGGCATTCAAAAATTTTGTAGTTATTAAAGTTTAAAAGGGTGACATATTGTTAACTTTGCTGCTAGTGTGAACTGCGCATTAGGTGCATGTTTTACATATCATCTGGCCAATTTGAAAAGCAGTTGCGTACGCGCAAACCATCTATATCCAAGAACGCTCAGGGTGGACGTATTATTTCTTAGAGCTCTCCCTATCAATCATACCATCCACAAGGGCACTGTGATAATTCTCACTAGATATTCACGAGTATTTCAGGCTTTCCTGTTCACATTCCTTTTTTGCAATAATAATAATAATAATAATAATAATAATAATAATAATAATAATTACAAATTGAAAAATAATGACAAAGTGATCATTCCCACAGATATTTGGATCGATCTATCTCTCTGGGGAGTCTCACTTAATTGCTGTCAACTTGACCGGCTAAATTGTCTGTCACGTCTAATAAAGATGTAAGGGGGTAATTGTCTTTACCCCCTAGCTTATTCGGTAGGCTTGGCAGATATTTAAGCCGGTTATTTGATAGCAATTTAGTGAGACTATCCAGGGAGTTAGAGTAGATCGATCCAAATGGTTCGATCTAGGCATGGGATCCCAGTCAAAGAATCGATATTAATAATAAGGTCATCGCTGAGCTGGTATATGCTAGATATCTGAAAAGTAATATGTTCACAAGAATTCAAGAAGATGTTTACATTATTTGTTCAGAGCAAGAAAAATAAGTGGGTGGCTCTTGACGGCAAAATATGAAGTTACCTGTACTTGCACGCACGGGAAAAGGGTCGCCGAGGATGCCGTGTTTGACGACAAAGACGCCAACGATGACGGCAAGATTGAGCGACAGGAATTCGATCCTGATCTGCAGTAGCTCTGATATACGAGGATGAAAAGCGCAGCACTTTTTCCATCCTTTACTGACATTTGGAAAATCATTGGGAATCGATCTTTCTCAAGAAATTAACTTTCGAAATTCTTTTTTGTTAATTAGGAATTGAAATTATGTAAAACAATATTGCTGTTTATATGAAATTCAGATAGCATCGCAACAGGTTGTTAAGTCCCAGACTTCGTCAGTCAGACTTTACGTTAAAATAATGTCACGTTAGATAACGCGCTGGTTCTTGGGCCTTAGTGTTGTGCGCCCAGCTGATCCAATAAAATGAACAAGATTCTCATTTGACGCAAGTGGAAATTTAATACTGTTTTTTGGAAAATATACAGAGGTTTCTTCTACATATTAACTGTCAGTCCAAAATGTATAAGGATATCGCCAGAGCCAAAATACGATATGATATTACCTTAAAACAGGGCAGCCTTTATAGATCATTCAGGAATTTTAATAACCAGGAAGAAATAACACTTGACTGAGCGCAGTCCTTTTGTCTCAGGCTTTGCCCCAACTCAGTCACCGTGATTCCTGGATCATCATTATCCGCCCTAGCCTTCAAAGGCATTTCTAAATTTTATCTCGTGCCATGTGCCCCGGTCACGATCATTCCCGAATGTCTATTGACTGCCCCCTTCTAAGCTTATCTTAGGATATGAATATTATTTTAATTAATTATTTATATCAATCATAAAATACCCAAAGTGGTATTTTACAAGGTGGTGTTGTGTTTCATTTACTTATTGTTATTATTATTATTTACTGGGTTTTGACACACAATCTTACATGTATTTCTAGCTATTTTGATCGAAAAACGATATGGGCACGTCTGCGACCTCCATCTCCGCCAGGCTCCACCTCCCTTATCACACAGTATCTAAACGTGGTCCTTTTCCATCGGCTGTATGTCCTCTTCAAAAAACAGCAAACTATCCTCTCTTGCTTTTTAAAATATCTCTCAATTTTATCACATCATATCCATATGCCCAAACGATAGTATATAAGTGAATAGACATTTTATAGCATTAAGATGGGTGAGATAAAAAATTTAAATAAATAAATAAATAAATAAATACTCGATTCCACGACACAGCATTCTAAAATAAGCACCAATTTTCAAGCGGCGGAATGTTACACAAAATCAATGCATGAGTTAAACCAAGCAGTTGTAGAATAGAAGTCCTTGGTTAAGCAAAGAAACCAAACAGTTAAAGCATATTAATGGCCTGTTGGGTATTATAGTTACCCGTGAAAGCCACTGTTTTATTTTCCGAAATACGTGAAACGTTCACAGCGTGATCATTGAAGACCCCCATTCCCCTGCCCTGACTTGTAAATGCGGCCTTTATTTTTCGTCCTTATTCAAACGAAGGCATTGTTGTTTTAGTCGGAGATTCGTTTCTTTCAACTCGCCACACTTGCACTTTCAATGAGATACGAATTAAGTTTTTATTGCCGGGAATTTGAACTGTAAACACCCCCCCCCAAAAAAAAAATAATAATAAATAAATAAAAATAAAAATAATAAAAATTAAAAAAAATAATAAATAAATAAAAATGATAATAATTGAGACCTCCTTAACTGGTACCAAGTACGGTCAATTTAAGCTGGAAGTGACACACAAGATTGAGCCCAAAAAAACTAACCTTTTGAACAAAGTGGTCTATCAGGAATTCTGCATGCACTACACAGTATTTGAAATATAAATATAATGTCTGAGTGGTTGATCACATAACTTGCACACGAATGGTATTAAATTATATGAAAAGTGAAAATAAAAAAAAAATGATTTAGCAAAATACTTAATATGATAGGTAATATCAAGCAGTGTCAGATTTAGGGTGTGTCAGGGGGTTCCTAACCATCCCCCTTCAATTTCTGAAAAAATCACACTAGTGGTCCCTCTTAAAATTATAATTTACGCTAGCTGAACCATTGTTCTAAACCGTACCGTTTGATAACCTTCGCACATACTAGCATCTATGAAGGAAGACAAATACAAATTGTCTCCAAGTGACACATATAGCGGCTGCAGGTCTGCATGATGAGATTGACGATAGTTTTAATCAAAACCGAAAGACGACATGGATCTTTTTTTTTAGTAATAAGTTTTCAAATGAAAGTGTATAAACTTTTCAAGACTACCGGTATGAGACCATATGTCTACTGGTGGAGAGAGAGATTATCTTTATTGCACTGGTTTCATTTGATACAAGTACAATGTACAAATGTAGTCCTATGATCTAAGAAAACGAATTAAGTTGTATAAGCGGTTCATCGTAACTTTTTTCAATTTAGCGTGAACCCCCAGGGAGTTAGGTCGATCTAGATGGATGATGGATCGATCTAAATCTATGGAAATGCACTCTAAGAACCCATTCTCACAGATTTTAGATCGATCTATCCCTGTTGGGAGTCTCACTAGATTACTGCCTGCTAACCGGCTTAAATGGCTGCCCCGGGGTAATTAACTTCCGTGCGCGGTCGGCTAACAGCAATTTAACGTGAACACCCAGGGAGATTGGTCGATCTAGTTGGATCGATCTAAATATCTGGGAATGCGCTCTTAGACTAGTAAACTGAGCGAAAAAATTGGCCTAACCCAGGACTAATTGCAAAAATTGTAATGACGTTTTTAAGAAAGCTAAATATCCAAATTTTAACATATTAAAAATCTAGAAAAATCTAAGTAGTGGTTCCTAAGGCAGTTTTTTTCAAGATGGCCGCCAATGTATTATGTCACTGTAGGTAAAGGGTGGTCTTTATAATTGGGTTTTATAATACCTAATTTTTTAAACAGTTTGTTTTTCAGTAGGGACTTATCGCCAAAAAAGTGTAATGAGGTATTTTAGAAAGCTTAATATCCAGATTTAAACATATTAAAAATCTTGAAAAATCTAAGTGATAGAAAAAGGTTTTCAAGGCAGCTTTTTCCAAGATGGCCACCATTATATTGTGTCACTGCAAGTAAATGGTGCCGTCCAATTTAGGTAGTATTTTGCTAAAATAAATGAAGGTAAAACCTTAAAATATACACAAAGTTAAAGAAATGAAATAAAGTTAAATTAAAGATGCATAAAAGTCAATTTTTGTCACAAAAACCGACCAAATGCCAGCATATAGTTTCAAGTAGTATAACTAAGAGAATTACCAAAAGGCATTATTTAATTTTACCCTAAAATGATGTTTGAAAGGATTTTTCTGCCAGCATTCTATGCTGTATGTCAATGGGGCAGAAAAGTAGGTCACAAAAGTAGGTTAAATTTCCGACCAAAATTTTAAAGAAAGGAGCAGTCTAAAGCTATTTATGGCTGATCGAGTGATCTATTCAGTTTATCCCTTGGCATGTCGAATTTATGTGAGTCGTATAAGAAAATAGTAGAAGTGGTTTACATGTGTTACTGGGAATCCACGCTCCACTGATGCTCGGTTCGTATGTACCTTTAAAAGGACATATCCACTGAAATAAATCTTATATAATATGAATTATTTACCAAGGTTCACTGGTTTAAGTCAAAGGTCAGGCAGCTTAGGCGGACTGGGATGTTGCACAATTAGACAAGCAATCGTATAATCAGCCAGGCCAAATGTACTGCTGTTCTATCCAAATAAGTTTGAGTGAACAAATGCATAAACATTTTGGAAACAGAAAACCAGTTTCGTTGCTCTAACCCATTCCCAGTTGGCTCTACAAGGCCAAATTAAAAGTTAGTAACTGGGCCAACTAGCCCCGGTCTCCCCTATTGTTCTACGTAGATCAAACTGGGCGTGAACTCTCCTGAATGCAATCAGATAAACAGAGTAACACGCCTCCTGATGCTGCCAACACCCATATAATCAGCAGCTTTCTGTGTATTCTACTACCGAAGGGAATGAGCCCTAAGCCTTTTTGAAACTATGACGGATGGCTTTGCAATATTGATATTGGAGCGTTCCACTAGCTTATCCATCCCAAATAGATGTAATGTTGTCTATGATCACAACATAAGAGACGCAATAGATCAGAATACCGTCTAAGGGCTTAAGTTCAATATAACAGCTAAAAAATAAAATAACCGAAATGATGTTTTTTTTTTAATGATACAACAGCTTTTGAATCGGTCGATATAATTTGGAGATCTTGCTAAGTCGCATTTCAGACTTTATACTTGGATATCATTCCTTTGCAGGCAACAACCACTTCAAGATTATCTGCACGGATTACACCAATTATTTCTTGGTACTTATGTGGGAGGATAAGCAAGGGAGGCGTCAGAGACACGCAATTCAGCTTTGGAGTCGCCGTGTTGGCATGGAACCGACTTACGTATACTCGGGAATGAAAACCATTGCCCAGCGACTGTGTAAAACGTTTGAAGGGTTCCGTTTCAGTGTACACGAGTTAGGTGAATATCTTTGGGTTTAGGCATGTATACTATTTTCCCCGCCATAGTGAGCCGTGAGCATCGGTTTTAATCCTTTAGATATGATTTTTAAATACATTAATTAATCCAATTATTTTTCCCTTCTTTCTTTATTTTTTTTTTTCATTTTCTTTCACTTTTTTCCTTATTCCACTTGACTTGCGTTGCTGCTGCAGCCACCAGTAGTGTTAAACCTAGACCTTTTGGTTGTCGCTCTTTGCTATTTGCTTACTTTCTTACATTATCTTTGTGTCTTTCCTTTTTAATTCTTCTTATTATTTTTACTATAACCGTGGAATTTTTTATTGAAATGTTACGTACTCAATTCTATAAGTTAGCGTTTGAACTGAAACTTGTGTAAGCATTTTTCTGGGAAGTAGTTACATAATAATATATATAATATTTACTGACATTTTAGTCAGGCTAAATTGCTTCTCTGATAGGTTTTGTGTGCTACATGATATTAAACTTATGCGCATTTCATTCATATAGATAGCCAAACATGAGTTCATTTTGAAATATCAGTTTGAATTCTGTTTCAGCCTGTCACCTCCGAGAGCAGGTAGCCAAGAAATAATCTGAAGTGAGCCTCGCCGGCTATTACCCCCCCCCCCCCCCTCCACTGTACGCCATAGCGAGACAGCTTCGAGCATAACGCAAAGCTTCAGACAAGTCAGTTGAAATACTAACGTTATTTTTTATTCGACTATGAATGCCATTATATAAATTACATTGGTGTATGAAAAAAGATGAGTGTACACCTTATGCTACAAAAACGATCAACATATTCTGTAAACCGATTAGGTTTCCTTGTTTTTTTCACAATTCCTTTGATTTAATGCTTTGCTCTATCTGCTACACAGGTGTACTAAAACTACAGAGCAAATAGTGCTATATATTCGGAAGTCCTTTTCAGCTTTACTTTGAAATAAAAACAACTTATTGAAATTATAAGGTATTTTGGTCATCATTCTGAAGAAAAAAGACCCAATCCCATTTTTGTACACTTTTTACTTCTCAATTAATTTCCGTTATCTAAGAAATAATAACTGCTGTCTTCTAGAGAGCATTGATAGATAGATAGATAGATAGATAGATAGATAGATACAAAAATATCTGCGGCAATCTTAATTTTCTGCAAGTTCAACAAAATACAAGGATCAGTGGCCCTGTTATGACCAAAAGCAACTAAACGGTAAAATTGAACGCGTTGGGGTTAGTTCCACCTGGGACAAAACCAACACAATATTTTCCGCAGCTGGCTACCTATCTCAACACCCACTCGGCATCATAGAGCAATAGCTTCGTTAGATACTACCCGGTTATAAGCATATCGAGTTTTGACTAATAAGGTTTTGGAAACTATCTTTTTAGATTTTTTCGTAAAATCACTCCCTACTCTTGTATAAATTGATGCCCACCTTAACTGTAAGTCCGCTGGTACAATGGCATGGAACTAAATTTCCTTGGACTGAAGGTACGTTTATAACTGCATACAGAGGTCGCATGTGTGTAGATCTAGCAGTAAGCATACTCGGTGTACGTGCCAAACGTTATTAATCTGATGTGCAGGCCATATGTAATAATATGTTGGTTTACTTGGACGTCACATTAAACTTAAGAGCCCATTTTTTTCTCAAATCATATTCCAAAAGATTAAATGCAAAAAGGTGTTGTTTTGCGAGGCTATAAGAGAAATAACCTGGACACACACGTAATTTGTATAGGCTGGCCTAATGCCACCTGATCCTTGCAAATTAACTCAGTATTTTGAACTCCACTCTATTTGGACAGGGTCACAATTAGGTCCAATGAATGCGCTGATACAATGTAGTTGCTGTCGTAGGGGGACTGGGATATCCTAGAATGTGTATGCCAGATACAACTCCCTTGATTAAGGGATATAATTGGCCCACAGGACGGTGTTATTTTGAGACCCAGAACACCCGTATTCCGGAAGTTGGATGTAACTAAGGTAAGTTATGTTTTAATAATTGTCACCTTGTGTTTACAGCGGAAGTCAAAGGATTTGGTTTGCAGTTTGAGCATCGCTGTATCATTTGCCAGCTATTAGTTTTAAGCAGATACAGGCAGTCGGTACATACGTCCGCTTTGTAGCTGGCTTAAATTATTAAGCCTAATACCAAAATAGTTTTTTTTTCCTGCATATAATTATTCTATAATCCATCTGCCTTTGTGCTGATTTTAAACAATGTAAAGGTCCTTGAAAATATAAACTATAGGCGTTTATATTTTTCGTTGCAAAGTATAAGCATAGGCAATTCAAAGCTACAGTCGTCAGTTCAACACCTTTCTATTTTGAAGTGAAATAGCAATCGTTATGGGGCATAACTTCATCCTTGAACAAGGTTTTATTTTAAATTCCGGACTTGTCCAGGAGACCATAAACTATAATCCTGTACCGTCATTTTGGTTTAAATGTCTTTGTTATGGAGTCATGAGCCCCTAACTACAGGTTTTCATTAAACAAAGGTGTTGTTTTGTTTGTTTTTTTTTTTTTTTTTTTTTTTGTTTTTTTTTTTTCTGCGCAGAACCTATACCCTTTCTCATAGCAGCAGACAGATTCAGCTTCCTGCATTACAGCTGCCAGACCCAAAGCAACTAACGCAAAAATGGCAAAGGTATTCATCTTCTGAAATGTGAAGTGACAACATGGAGTTGACACAAAGGCAAAAGGAATATCAGAGGACAGTGGAGCTCACATCTCTTCTATCAGCAGCTAAACTAAACTTTTATAGGCACTCTGACAGTAAAGACTCGAGAAGTCATACGGTGTTCTCTAAAACCCAAAGTGCAAAAAGACAATCGGCAACGTGGAAAACTATGTAGCCATTTAAGAAAATATCTCGGAAAGCATTTTTACCCGAGTAATCCTTGATTACTTGTCTCTCAGTCTCGAAATGATTGAAAAACTTCCCTATTTTGAACTATTAATCCCGTTTTCAAATACAGCGCAAGCTCCGCCAAGGAATCGTCTTTTGAAGTAGAGTACACATGCACCTGTATTCAGAAGAGATCAAAGCATGTGGAACGGACATCAAAGTTATGTACTGGTACAGGTATTTCACAATGATTTTACCAAAGTCTAAATTATCATTCACCGACTGGTTCGGCAATGCGTAGAAAGATTATGTATGTTTGAGACTGATTTTTTCTGTGGAAATTATTTTCGTCAGAAAGACAAATCTTTAAGTTTTACGCATGCGCATTTTTTAAAATCTAGCTTTATCCGGTTGAACGGAATCATAAGACATGACATTATCGATTCATCAACGAATCAAAGGATTCAGAGGTCTGGTGACTAATTTTTTACTGAAAACCCCCAAAGCTAGGTTTAAAAAACGGTGACGGTACTATATTCTGTTGAGTTGCGCCGGTGAAATGGAATATCACAGGGAAATCACAGGGAACATTTAAGGAGCTGATGCACATTTGAACCCTCGATCAAATTCTTGAGAGAACATCGGTTTTTTGCTAGAAAAGATTTCCAAAGATTGCGTTTGATTACCATTACAGGAAAAACGTACAAACAGAGTGGGCGAGTCAGTCACAGTGTACTGCCGGAGAGAAAGAGAGGGAGAGAAAGATCATCGTATTTGCACGGATTCCATTTGATACAAGTAGTCCTATGATATACGAGAACGATTATGTTTTATGGTAACTTTTAACTTTAACATTTTTTTATTTTCTCACTCTTTTCTCTTAAAATGTATATCAATTATTCATCACGATTCTCCATTCATTCTGCATTGTATTCCCGTATACAGTAGATCAAAGTAGTTTCTGTATCAATAGTTGTTAGTACCAGTATTGTAATGTGCGTTTTCATTAACAGATGTTTGAGACGCTTTCATAATACGGATTTGGAGATGTATGGCTAAAACAGAATCCTCACATAAACTTCCTAAGCATGTTCAGAGAACACACCATCAGTGGGTACATACAAAACTCGCACAGTGAGCTTGAGGACAAATCTAAATCCAGAGCCTATTGGCAATTCAAAAATACATTTAAAAAAGAAAAAAATATCCAGACGTTCTTCATAATACCGATAAAAAAGAAAAAACAATCTAAGTCGTATTCGCATCAGTGGACATAAACTCCACATTGAAATAGGCAGATACACAACACTCCTCGGACCGACAGAATATGCCATTACTGTTCTAAAGACAAAATAGAAGATGAAAAACACTTTCTCACAACATGCCCCCTATACAACGACCTGCGAACAATATTATATAAGGTATTTACAAAACACTATACATATTTTGGCCTCAAAACAACTGATGAAAAATTTACTATAATTATGAAATGTCAAGAAGAAGAAACCCTTATTGCATTTTTTCTCATAGATGCTGGTATATGTCAATGTTATCAAACGGTACGGTACGGTTCAATGATTCAGCCAGCTAAAATTCCAAAGAGGGACCACTGGTGTGATTTTTTTCAGAAATTAAAAGGGGGGGTTAGAACCCCCCTGACACCCCCTGAATCTGTCACAGCATAATATTACTTATTATATTTTGTAGTTATAAGTCTTTTACTAGATTATTTTTTATTTTTACTTTACATGTGATTTAATTCCATTCGTGTGCAAGTTCTGTGAGCAACCACTCAAGCATATTTATATTTCAGATTTTGAGTATTGTATGCAGAATTACTGATAGACCACTTACTTTAAAAGGTTTTTCTTTTAAGGCTCAATCTCATGTGTCACTTCCGGCTTAAATTGACCGGACTTGGTACATGTAGCATTTTAGGAGGTCCCATAACTTGTGTGTGTGTGTGTGTGTGTGTGTGTGGGGGGGGGGGGGGGTAACAGTTCACTGAAAATAAAATCATTAAATCCTAGTAAATAAAACTTTATTGGTATCTTATTCAAAATGCGAGTCTGGCGAGTTGAAAGTAACGGATCACCGAGTACAACAACAATGACTTCGTTTCAGGAAGAAAGGGGAATAAAAGGCTGCATTTACGAGTCAGGACAGGGGAATGGGGGGGGGCTTCACGGATAACGTGAACGTTTCAAGTATTTCGGGAAAATAAAAAGTGGCTTTCCCGGGTATAGAAAATACCCAGTGGGACCCTTGATTTAGTTCGTTTGTACTGGCTAATATGTGTTAAAACAAAGCTAAATAGGCATTTCAACTGAAAGGTACACAAATGAGGATTTTCGTGCCAAAATCATATTTAAGGAGGTAAACGAAAGACAACGACACTGTTGCTATGCTATCTGAATTTCATATAAACAGCAATATCGTTTTACATAATTTCAAAGAATTTCGAAAGTTAATTTCTTGGGAAATATCGATTCAGTAAAGGGTGGAAAAAGTGCTGCGCTCTGCATCCTCGTATATCAAAGCTACTGCAGATCAGGATCGAACTCCAAACACGGCGTCCTTGGCGGCCCTTTTCCCGTTCGTGCAAGTACAGGTGACGTCATATTTTTCCGTCAAGAACCACCCACTCGTTTTTACACTGAACAAATAATGTAAACATCTTCTTGAATTCTTGTGAACATATTACTTTTTAGATATCTACCATATACCTGCTCAGCGATGACCTTATTATAAATATATATTTTTTGACTGGGTTCCCATGCATAGATCGATCCAGATGTACTGTAACTCCCTGGATAGTCTCACTAAATGGCTATCAAATAACCGGCTTAAATGTCTGCCACGCCTACCGAATCAGCTAGGTTGTAAAGACAATTACCCCCTGACATCTTTATTAGATGTGACAGACATTTAAGCCAACCAAATTGACAGCAATTAAGTGAGACTCCCCAGGGAGATAGATCGATCCAAATATCTGTGGGAATGGTCCCTTTGTCATTATTTTAAAATTAGTAATTCGTTATTTTTCTCAATCATTTATTTCATCACCATTGTTATTACTATAATAATAATAATAATAATAATAATAATAATTATTATTATTGCAAAAGAGGAATGTGTACAGGAAAGCCAGAAATACTCGTGAATATCTGGTGAAAATTATCACAGGACCCTGGTGGATGTTTTGATTGATAGGGAGACCTGTAAGAAATAATACGTCCACCACGAACGTTTTTGGATATAGAAGGTTTATGCGTACACCACTGATTTTCAAATTGGCCAGATGATATGCAAAACATATCACCCTTTTAAACTTCAAAAACTACATAAGCACATTCTCTATATATTGTTGCGGCGTATTTTTGAAATATAATTTCAAGTCATAAACTGTTATATGCGTTAAGAAATGTTGACCAAAGTCGAAAACAAAAAATTAAATCTCGGCTCCAAGTTTTTTAAATGGGATATTTTGTTTTTTAATGGGGTTGACCTTATTTAGTCCGCGGATCAGTAAGCCGGCAGATAATCTGTTCTAAATGCGTTCTAACGGCTTCGCCGACAAAATATGGCCGACCCCACTTGAATGCAAGCCCCGATTGTCTCCCGTCTTTACGTGCACACGCGCCATTAAACGGAATAAATCTCGGCCCCGAGAAAGAGAAAGCCTATCTACCATCTGTTCTGAATGCGAACTATCTATCTACGATAGAGAGAGGGGGGCCATTCAAAATAGGAGACTAATTAGTCCAAAGGTCAAATATGGATACAAACTGATGCACCGACTAAATATGGCCGACCACATTGCAAAAGCGATGCCGCTGATTCCCGATGGTCTCTTCGCCTACACACGCGCCATTAAAGGGATTAAATCTCGTCTCCGAGGTTTCATTCCTAGGCCCCTGCAGCGACAGCACGTGTGGAGGCGCGGAGACCATCATGGAACTTACGGTATCGGTTTTGAAATGGGTCGGCCATATTTAGTCGGTCGGTCAGTTAGTACCCGGACCATCTATTCTGAACAGTCCCTTTTTAGTGGAGTAGACGGCAAGTTTTGTGGTGGGTCGCCATATTTGACACTTGGACTAGTAAGTCACTAATTCTGAATGGGGCAAGAGAGAGAGAGAGAGAGAGAGAGAGAGTTTTTCTTACGTACTATATGTACGAGCCGCAGTCCTCTCTACATGAATTTTTACATGCGCAGCCAAATATGTTACATTTCCCATATGAACAGTAAGGGGTTCTCTGTAATATAAATAGGGAATTAATAACTATCTCTCACTCTCTCTTTCCCCCTCCAACACACGCGCACCGACACTGCACACGCATACAAACCCGCATATGTACAGAATTATTTCCTTACGACCATTTACTTAACGAATTTCAGTAAACAATATAAAAATGTACCTCTAGCTTTGTTCTACATTTACAACAAAAATGTACGGTATCATTTTCCCCCTGTAATGCTAAGTTCGCCTGATACCAAACATGTGTTGTAATGTGTTCTGGATGCATTTCCCGAGGAAATACCCTGGTACTAGTAGACTCACCACCGTGCAGTCTGCGCAGAACCTATAACCTTTCTCACGGCAGCAGATAGATTCAGCTTCCTGCATTACAGCTGCCAGACCCAACGCAACTAAGGCAAAAATGGCAAAGGTAGTCATCTTCTGAAATGTGAAGTGACAACATGGAGTTCACACAAAGGCAAAAGGAATTTCAGAGGACAGTGGAGCTCAAATCTCTTCTGACAGCAGCTATGCTAAAGTCTAAACTTTCAGAGGCACGCTGACAGTAAAGACGTGAGATTTCATACGGTGTTCTCTAAAACCCAATGCGCACAAAGGCAATCGGCGTCGTGAAATCCTACTTAATATGCAGCAAGTTAAGAAAATTTCTTGGACAGAATTTTTTACCTGAGTAATCCTTGATTACCTCTCTCAGTCTCGAAATGATTGAAAACGTCGACAGTTTGAACTACTTATACCGTTTTCATCAGCAGCGCAAGCTTCGTCAAGGCATCGATTTTTGAAGTGGAGTACAGGCCTGTCATCTGAAGAGACCAAAGCATGTGAAACGGATATCAAAGTTATGTACTGGTACAGGTATTTCACTATGATTTACTTAAGTCTGGATTATCATTTACCGATTGGTTCGGCAATGCGCAGAAAAATAATGTGTGTTCGAGACTGATTTTCATTGGTTGAAATAATTTTCATCAGAAAGACAATTTATCTTTAGGTTATACGCATGCGCATTTTAAAATCTAGTTTTATCTGGTTGAATGTGGTCATTAGACATCTAATATATTATAACATCATCGAATTATCAACGAATTAAAGGATTCAGAGGTCTGATGACAAATTTTTACTGAAAACCCCCTATGTTAGGTTTGAAAAAGTGGTGACACTGTATTCTGTTTAGTTACGCCGGTGGAGTGGAACATATGTTGCTTCTTAACGTACAACAAATAAAATCACAGGGAACATTTGAGGAGCTGGTGCACATTTGATATTTGGTCGCGGGTTCGAATTCTTGAAAGTTCTTTGATTATTTGGATCTATTTTTAGGAACAGAATTTTCAAATGAAAGTTTATAAACTTTTCAAGACTATCGGCATGAGACCATATGTCTTGGATACTGCTGGAGAGAGAGCGAGAGAGAGAGAGATGTATTGCTCGGGTTTCATTTGATGCAAGTAGTCCTATGATATACTAGAACGAATTAAACTTTATAAGTAGTTCATCGTAACTTTTAATTTTCACACATCTCACCCTATGAATGTATATCACATATTCATCGCGATTCTCCATTCGTTCTGCGTTGCATTCCCGTATACATTAGATCAAAGCACCGGTAGCTTCTGCATCAAAAGTTGTTAGTACCAGTATTGTAATGTGCGTTTTCAGTTACAGATGCATAGTTAAACCCTCATATGTCTAGACATTTACTCCGTCAGTTTAACTGATTTTTTTATGTTGGCAAATATATGGATGGGAAGGTTGTCAAAGTTTGTAAAATCTGCTTTAAAGTTATAAAAGTTATGTGAGCTTTCTACTAAGGAAGCAGAATTGTTCACATTTCACATAAAACGTCGACATCATCTTCAATTTGATTTTAACACCAGTATTGTAATGTGCGTTTTCAATAACAGATGTTTGAGACGCTTTTATAGAAAAAAACTCATATGTCTAGGCATTTCAAACCATCAGCTTTTAGATTCTTTTCATGGGTGGAGGTATGAATGTGAAGGTTGTCAGACTTTGTACATTCTGCTTAAAAGTTATCCAAGTTGTGTGGGTTCAGTACTAAAGAACGAGAATCATTCACATTTCATACAAAACGTCATTATCATCTTTAATTTGATTTTAAGACCACGCGTTTACTAGATTTTTAGAGCAACCACACGACCAGGACAGTAAATATAAACCTATCTTCTGCTTATTTGGTGTTTTTCTTTGGTGTCGCCTTCTGTTTTTAGTCCATTTTCCAGCTGCACGACAATTTTCTGAGAGGGGTGGGCGAAAAAAGAAGGGACAATTTCCGTTTGCAAGGTAATTTTTGCAGTAATCTGTCTAAATTGAAGCGTTGATATTTACATTTTTTTTTTTTTTTTTTTTTTTTTGAACAGTTATAATTGTAAAAGTATGATATTCGGTGAAAATGTAAGAATAAAGCTCAATCTACTGGTACCTATATGTTGGCAGTTCCCAGCTATGGTAACTAATAACTCTTTGGCTATCTAATAACTCTTTGGTCACAGGACCCATAGTATAGTCTATTACAAAATTATAGCCTCCGATTTAATTTTCCATAGGTCTACTGTATGTATATTGTAGAGGCACTTCTGATACACAAACACACACTGGACAATAGAAGTGTCACCAATACTTTGTGGGAGATAAATGACTTTGGGATTATATGCTCCTGGTATCATTTTATTAAAATCAAATTTCACAAAAAAAAAAAAAAAAAAATGATAACAAAATATACATTATCCCAAGATATGCAGTTTCAGTCCAAAATTAGTAATTAGTGGCATAGCCACGTGACCTAATAATAGCTGCCAGTCTGCGAGGCAAGGATTCATATAATTGTTTGATGCGTTCAGAGCTTATGCTGGCCATAGCATGAAACACTGAATCTAACAGAGTTTGTCAGCTGGTTGGACGGGCATTTGTCAAAAGTTTTGACATATCATTCAACATATTTTCTGTTATGTTTGCATCCGGATTCTGGGCAGGCCACATCACCCTGCAAATGTCCTGTTGGTCAAACCAATCATCAACTGCTCTGGGTCTGTGGCAAGGAGCATTGTCATCCTGGTGAACAGATGGATAATTTCTGTAACCAAACATGTAGGTAATAGATTGTAGCAAGCCTGACTAAAAAATATCGATATATTGCTGGTGATTCCTGTTTCCATTAACCACTATCAATTCGCCCACGCCAGGGATGCTGATGCAGCCCCACACCATGGTGAATATGCTGCTCCGTACATGTGGTTCAAATGCTTTTACAACCTGGACATCAAAATCAGTCGTCGGTCTTCACGGTCAGTAGTTTTTCTTGGACCAGCCATCAGAGGCAATTTGTCTCTTGATCCAGTGTTTCCATACCGAGACCAGACCCTCTGCACGGTTCTGACTGAACAATTCAACTGTTATGCAATTGCTTATATTCCGCCTCTTCAGGTTAATAACTTGACGTCTATAATCGTTAGTTAATTGCCCGTATCTTTCCATAATGGAGGAAGACAGGAATAACATTTGCTGTACATGTACAAAACCAACAATACAATTCCACGGTACATCGGTTTTATACTCATTAGTCACGTTATAAGTAGACCAGGCATTATAACTACCCAAGATCTGCCTACTTTGATTACTCTGATTTAGGTGGTGACACTTTTATTGACTGTAGATCTGTACAACTTTTAAAAATAAATTTAAAAAACTTACTTTAAATAGCTCCATTATTTATTCATCAATATTATTCATAAAGGGGGTAAAACAACATTCGTGAGTTGAATATTTACTGAAGATTTACTGTTTGGATTTTTTTTTATTTATGAAGCCTTATGAATACTCTTACAGTGACACAATATAATGGTGGCCATCTTGGAAAAAGCTGCCTTTAAAACTTTTTTCCACCACTTAGATTTTTCTAGAGTTTTAATTTGTTTAAATTTGGATATAACTATTTATTTTTGGCAATAAATCCCTACTGATAAAAAAAACTTAAGTCTTAAAGAACCCTTATGAATACACTTGCTGGCGGCCAACATTTCAGGTAAAAATCTGTACAAATGACCCTTGCCTGACTTTGACCTCAAGCCAAAGTCCTTTGTGAATAATTCCTATTAAATAAGTTTTTCTCTTCGACAAAGTGTTCTTTGTCTGTAAGTCTGGATATATTTCAAGGTCTTATAACTCGTTTACTCCAGCAAAATACTCCTAAAATAATAAGACCATCCTTTACCTATAGTGACATAATATATTGGCGGTCATCTTAAAAAAAATGACTTAGAAACCACTACTTACATTTTAATATGTTAAAATTTGGATATTTAGCTTTCTAAAAAACGTCATTACATTTTTTTTTTGCAATGAGTCCTGAGTAAGACCAATTTTTTCGCTCAGTTTACTAGCCTAACACAACTTTTAAAACTTTTAAGCAGAATTTACAAATGTTGACAAACCTCACATTCATATATTTAACCAGAATTTTTAAAAATCAATTAAACTGACGGGCTGAATGTCCAGACATATGCGGGTTTTTCTATAAAAGCGTCCCATACATCTGTTATTGAAAACGCACATTACAATACTGGTTCTAACAACTTTTGATTCAGAGACTACTTTGATCTATTTTATACTGGAATGCAATGCAGAATGAATGGAGAATCGTGTTGAATTATTGAAATACATTCATAGGGGTAAAAAGTGTGAAAATTAAAAGTTACGATGAACAGCTTATAAAACTTAATTCGTTTTCGTTTTTCGTAGGACTACTTTTATCAAATGAAACCAGTGCAATTAAGATAATTTCTCTCTCTCTCTCTCTCTTCAGCAGTACTCAAGACTTATGGTCTCATACCGGTAGTCTTGAAACGTTTATACACTTATAGCCTTTCATTTTAAAACTTATCACTAAAAAAAAGATACATTTCGTCTTTCAGTTTTGATTAAAACTATCCTCAATCTCAATTCGCCTTTCACTGTACAATTCTCTCTCGTTTTTATCAAAATTATTTAGAACTTTATTTACAGTGTTCAAGGCGTGTAAAAACAGACCATGTAGACCTATGGCCACTTTATGTGTCTCTTGGAGACAAATTCCTTCATAGATGCTAGTATATGCGAAGGTTATCAAACGGTACGGTTTAGAACTATGGTTCAGCTGGCCTAAATTGTAATTTTAAGAGGGACCACTGGTGTTATTTTTTCAGAAATTGAAGGGGGAAGGTTATATTATGTAGTTTTAAGTATTTTACTAAATCATTTTTTTTAATTTTCATGTAATTTAATACCATTCGTGTGCAAGTTTATGTGAGCAACCACTCAGACATTATATTTATATTTCAGATATTGTGAACTGCATGCAGAATTCCTGATAGACCACTTTGTTTAACCCTCAAGAGACCAAGCTATTTTACTGACTGAAATGACCAAGTGGGGTCATCTATGACCCCATTGTGCTCTGTACAGGGATCCTTATTATAAAAGACTGTTGAGGCTTTATCACACCCATACTACTCCCAGGATTTAAGACAAGTATTTTATAATGATCTAATGTAATAAGTATTTGGTAATAATACTTTTATTGCATGAAATATCCAAGCACAGATTTTAAGAACAACATTACACCGGTATTTAGACAGTCCTTGTCAGTTTCCACTTGCAGAAATATTTCTCTTTTTATTTGCTACACTAAATGAAAAAAGTACATTACAAAATTACTTTGAGTAAAAATATTTTGATTTATGTTGAGATAACATCCTGCTAACTTCAATAAGAATAATTAGCTGACTTGCTGAGTAGGGAATACCCGAATGCTGGTAAGGAAGTCATACTACTCAGAACACATTCAATCAACCTACATGTATGTTACTACCACAGCTGTGTATAAAACTAAATCCACACAAACAATTTGTTAATATATGTATAATATGATATCGACAGAATTATTTAGATTTCAGAAATACCCGAAAATTGTAACCGTCAAAATGAGAGACCCAGTTATGAGAACAAGTTCCAACAAAGCTACTGAAATTAGATTCAGTGATGCACTATTAGTAACACTTCAAGCACAATCTTCACAAACCACTTATTTGTGCCTATGTTTTGGGCACACTGGCTGGTTGCATGAAGCACATGCATGTCCTGTCAGTGTTGCTTGGGCAAAACATTTGAATAAAACTTAAAAACTAATATGTAAAAACCAATGCTTCTCTTTGGGGTCATAAATGACCCCACAAGAGTTTTTGATGTATACGCCACACTAATTGGTTGATCCCTACAAAAAACTGTGAAAGTGTGTAGGATTAGTAGACTGACAAACTCATGCAAGGAAAGAAAATTCGAATAAAAAATAAAGAGATGGCACATTAAATCATATGGCTGGGGTCGTAAATGACCCCACTCGGTCACTTGAGGGTTAAAAGGTTATTCTTTTAAGGCTCAAGCTCGTGTGCCACTTCCGGCTTAAATTGCCCGTACTTGGTAGCAGTTTAGAAGGTCCCTTTTTTTTTTTTTTTTTTTTTTTTTTTGAGGGGGGGGGGGTGTTCACAGTTCACAATTCCCAGCAATAAAAACTTAATTAGTATCTCATTGAAAATGCAAGTCTGGGTATAACAACAATGCCTTCGTTTGAATAAGGACGAAGAATAAAAGGCCGCATTTACAAGTCGGGGCAGGGGAATGGGGGGCTTCAACGATCACGCTGTGAACGTTTCACGTATTTCGGAAAATAAAACAGTGGCTTTCACGGGTAACCATAATACCCAATAGGGCCTTAGATTTAGCTCGTTTGTAACGGCTGATATGGGTTAAAACAAAGATTAATAGGCATTTCAACTTTAAGGTACACAAATGAGGATTTTCATTCCAAAATCACATTTATGGAGTTATCCTGGGGTAAACGGTATTTATCTTCATTTTTCTTTCCTGACTCTCTCTAGAACTCTGTAACAATTTTGAAAAAAGGAGATCCAAACAATGTTTCGCACTACAATGCCTCCACTAACAGATATCGCGCGACTTTACAGACAGTGCCAAGATGGCTCACTACCAAGGGTGGGCAAGGGACGGTGAATATGATTAATTTTTGGCGATATTGATTGAGGCCATTCATCTTTCTATTTATGTTTTAAAAATTATAATTATCCTCAAATAAAAGCAACGAGAAGTAATTCATGAACTTAGAATGTGTTTAAATCCCACATCGTATACCTTTAACACAATAATTCCCAACTCCAGATGGACCAGGCTGATGTTGAAATTTATCACAATATTTTAATGGCAGTTTTTTTCCTACACCACCTTAAGCGAGCCTCACACTTGATGACCTTTTGACATATAAAAAAATCATAAAACCTGGCCATTAATATGTTTTACCTGTTTGGTTTCTTTGCTTAATCAAGAAGTTCTACTCTACAACTTCTTGGTTTAACTCATGCATTGACTTTGTGGAATATTCCGGTGCTTGAAAATTGATGCTTATTTTAGAATAATACTTGGGTCTTGGAATCGAGTTATTTATTTATTTATTTATTTATTTATTTATTTATTTATTTATCTATTTATTTATTTATTTATTTAATTTTTTTTAATTTCACCAATCTAAATGTCATAAAATATCTATTAAGTCATAAACGGCTGTTTGGGCATATGCATAAAGCACCCTTTCTGTGATAATTGAGAGATATTATAAAAAGCAAGAGAGTAGTTTGCTGCTTTTTGAAGGGGACAAACAGTCAATGAAAAAGGACCACGTTTGGATACTGTGTGGTAAGGGAGGTGGAACCTGGCGGAGATGAAGGTCGCCGATGTGCCCATATCGTTTCTCGATCAAAAAAAAAAAAAAAAAAAAAAAAAAAAAAAAAAAAAAAAAAAACTAGAAAAGATTGCAAGATTGCGTGTCAAAACTCAGTAAACAATAATTATAATAAGTAAATGAAACACAAAGACACTTGTTGCGATGCTATCTGAATTTCATATAAACAGCAATATTGTTTTACATAATTTCAAAGAATTTCGAAAGTTAACTTCTTGAGAAAGATCGATTCCCAATGATTTTCCAAATGTCAAATAAGGATGGAAAAAGTGCTGCGCTTTTCATCCTCGTATATCAGAGCTACTGCAGATCAGGATCGAACTCCTGTCGGTCAATGTTGTCGTCACCATTGGCGTCTTCGTCGTCAAACACTGCATCCTTCTCGGCCCTTTTCCCGCGTGTGCAAGTACAGGTAACGTGGTATTTTTCCCCAAGAATCACCCACTCGTTTTTAACACTGAACAAATAATGTAAGCATGTTCTTGAATTCTTGTGAACATATACTTTTTCGGATATCTACCATATACCAGCTCAGCGATGACTTTATTACTTATTTCGATTCTTTGACTGGGTTACATGCCTAGATCAATCCATCTGGATCGATCTACTTGATCTCCCTGGATAGTCTCACTAAATTGCTTTCAAATAACTGGCTTGAATGTCTGCCACGGCTACCGAATCAGCTAGGGGGTAAAGACAATTACCCCCTTACATCTTTATTAGATGTGACAGACATTTAACCCGATCAAGTTGACAGCAATTTAGTGAGACTCCCCAGGAGTCCTAATATCTGTGGGAATGGTCCCTTTGTCATTATTTTCAATTTTGCAATTCGTTATTTTTCTCAATCATTATTATTATCATTATTATTATTATTATTATTATTATTATTATTATTATTGCAAAAAAAGGAATGTGTACAGGAAAGCCAGAGTAATACTCGTGAATATCTAGTGAAAATTATCACAGGACCCCGGTAGATGGTATGATTGATAGGGAGACCTCTAAAATATAATACGTCCACCACTAGGGTTCTTGGATATAGATGGTTTCCGTGTACACCACTGCTTTTCAAATTGGCCAGATGATATGTAAAACATGCACCTAATGCGCAGTTCACACTAGCAGTATGGTTAACAAAGTTCAACAATATGTCACCCTTTTAAACTTCAATAACTACATAAGTAAACTCTCTTTATATTGTTGCGGCGCATTTTTAAAATTCCATTTCAAGTCTTAAACTGTTATATGCATTATGGAATGTTCACCAAAGTAGAAAACACCAATTCCTACGTTTTATTTCTGAATAATAACTCCATACTTTATGAATGCCCGTGGTGCAGGCTCCTCGAGTCTTTGAGTACGACGTCACGCGCAATCCATCTTAGCATCTATTTACGGCCAAGCTGAAAAGGGAACCTTTGGAGCAGATGATCCACAGACCAAGAGCGCTTACATGTGGACCAACCCGCGGATTAAATCTCGACTCCACAATTTTAATTGGGTTGACCTTATTCAGTCCGCGGATCAGTAAACCCGCAGATAATATGTTCTGAACGCGCTCTAACGCCGACAAAATATGGCCGACCCCACTTAAAAGCAAGCCCCGATGCTTCCCCGTCTTTACATGCACACGCGCCATTAAACGGATTTGGCTCCGAGATAGAGAGAACCTATCTACCCTCTGTTCTGAATACGCACTATCTATCTACGAGAGAGAGAGAGAGAGAGAGAGAGAGAGAGAGAGAGAGAGAGAGGGCCCGTTCAAAATAGGGGACTATATTTAGTCCAAAGTCAAATATGATCGCCCCAGTTGAATAGTGTACTTTCCCACGGGATATCTATTTATTGTCTATGGGGTCCTGCACAATACAGGGGCGGATCCAAAAATATTTTCTGACAGTCTTCCATCTTTGTTGACACATTCTCTTTTTTTTACCGTCTTCCGACAGAAAAAGAATACATGTAGATACTCGTCAATGTTAACTTGAAAATCTGACCGTCTTCCGGAAGACCCAGAAGACGGCCTCAATCCGCCCCTGCAATAGATCATCCGAATACTAACATATCCACCGATTATTATGGCCGTCCACATTGCAAAAGCGATGTCGCTGATTCCCGACGGTCTCTTCGCCTACACACATTAAATGGATTAAATCTCGTCTCCGAGGTTTCATTGCTAGGCCCCTGCAGCGACAGCACGTGTGGAGGCGCGGAGACCATCATGGAATTGGCGGTATCGGTTTTGAACTGGGTCGGCCATATTTAGTCGGCCGATCAGTTAGTACCCAGACCATCTATTCTGAACAGTCCCTTTTAGTGGCGTAGACGGCAAGCTTTGTGGTGGGTCGCCATATTTGACACTCGGACTTGTAAGTCACTGATTCTGAATGGGACGAGAGAGAGAGAGGGGGAGAGAGAGAGAGAGAGAGAGTGTGTGTTTCTTACGTACTCTGTGACCGGGCCGCAGTCAGTTCTACACGGACTGGTACATGCGCAGCCAAATATGTTACATTTCCCATATGAACAGTAAAAGAATGTCTGTAATGTAAATAGGGAATTAAAAATCTTTTCCTTTCTCTTTTCCCCCTCCAACACATCGCACCGACACTGCACACGCACACAAACCCACATATGTACAGAATGATTTCCTTTTACTTACGACCATTTACTTAGCGAATTTCAATAAACAATATAAAAATAGACTTCTAGCTTTGTTCTACAGTTATTACTAAAATATACGGTATCATTTTCCTCCTGTAATGCTAAGTTCCCTGATACCAAACATGTGTTGTAAATGTGTTCTCAATGCATTTCCCGAGGAAATACCCCGGTACTAGTAGACCCACCCACGTGCAGTCTGCGCAGAAATTATACCCAATCTGATAGCAGCAGATAGATTCAGCTTCTTGCATTACGGCGGCCAGACCCAATGCAACTAACGCAAAAATGGCAAAGGTAGTCATCTTCTGAAATGTGAAGTGACACTATAGAGTTGACACAAAGACACTTTTTTAAGGAATTTTAGAGGACAGTGGAGCTCAAATCTCTTCTGTCAGCAGCTATGCTTTTAAACTTTCAGAGGCACGCTGACAGTAAAGACATGAGATTTCATACGATGTTCTCTAAAACCCAATGCGCACAAAGGCAATCGGTTTCGTGAAATCCTACTTAGTAAACAGCAATTTAAGAAAATTTCTTGGACAGAATGTTTTACCTGAGTAATCCTTGTTTACCTCTCTCAGTCTCGAAACGATTGAAAACGTCGACAGATTGATCTACCTATACCGTTTTCATCAGCAGTGCAAGCTTCGTCAAGGCCTCGGTTTCTGAAGTGGAGTACAGGCCTATGATCTGAAGAGATCAAAGCATGTGGAACAGACATCAAAGTTATGTACTGGTACAGGTATTTCACAATGATTTACTTAAGTCTGGATTATCATTTACCGACTGCTTCGGCAATGCACAGAAAAATAATGTGTGTTCGAGACTGATTTTCATTGGCAGATATCATTTTCATCAGAAAGACAATTTATCTTTACGTTTTACGCATGCGTATTTTAAAATCTTCTAGCTTTGTTCTACATTTATTACTAAAATGTACGGTATCATTTTCCTCCTGTAATGCTAAGTTTGCTGATACCAAACATGTGTTGTAAATGTGTTCTCAATGCATTTCCCGAGGAAATACCCCGGTACTAGTAGACCCACCCACGTGCAGTCTGCGCAGAAATTATACCCAATCTGATAGCAGCAGATAGATTCAGCTTCCTGCATTACAGCTGCCAGACCCAACGCAACTAACGCAAAAATGCCAAAGGTAGTCATCATCTGAAATGTGAAGTGACAAAATGGAGTTGACACAAAGGCAAAGGGAACTTCAGAGGACAGTGGAGCTCAAATATCTTCTGTCAGCAGTTATACTTTTAAACTTTCAGAGGCACGCTGACAGTAAAGACGTGAGATTTCATACGGTGTTCTCTTAAACCCAATGCGCAAAAAGGCAATCGGTGTCGTGAAATCCTACTTAGTATACAGCAATTTAAGAAAATTTCTTGGACAGAAATTTTACCTGAGTAATACTTGATTACCTCTATCAGTTTCGAAATGATTGAAAACGTCGGCAGATTGAACTATTTATGCCGTTTTCATCAGCAGTGCAAGCTTCGTCAAGGCCTCGGTTTCTGAAGTGGAGTGCAGGCCTACAATCTGAAGAGATCAAACCATTTGAACGGACATCAAAGTTATGTACTAGTAGAGGTATTTCACAATGATTTAGTTAAGTCTGGATTATCATTTATCGACTTGTTCGGCAATGCACAGAAAAATAATGTGTGTTCGAGACTGATTGTCATTGGTTGAATTCATTTTCATCAGAAAGACAATTTATTTTTAGGTTTTACGCATGCGTACTTTAAAATCTAGTTCTATCTGGTTGAACGTGAACATTAGACAAAAAATCATCGAATTATCAACGAATTAAAGGATTCAGAGGTCTGGTGACATTTTTTTTTTACTGCAAACTTCCTAAATTAGGTTTGAAAAAGTGGTGATACTGTATTCTGTTTAGTTACGCCGGTGGAGTGGAACATGCTTCTTAACGCACAACAAACAAAATCACAGGAGCTGGTGCCGTTTGATATCTGTTCGCGGGTTCGAATTCTTGAAAGTTCGTTGATTATTTGGATCTATTTTTAGGTACAGAATTTTCAAATGAAAGTTTATAAACTTTTCAAGACTATCGGCATGAGACCATATGTCTTGGATACTGCTGGAGAGAGAGAGCGAGAGAGAGAGAGAGATGTATTGCTCGGGTTTCATTTGATGCAAGTAGTCCTATGATATACTAGAACGAATTAAATTTTATAAGTAGTTCATCGTAACTTTTAATTTTCACACATCTCACCCTATGAATGTATATCACATATTCATCGCGATTCTCCATTCGTTCTGCATTGCATTCCCGTATACATTAGATCAAAGCACAGGTAGCTTCTGCATCAAAAGTTGTTAGTACCAGTATTGTAATGTGCGTTTTCAGTTACAGATGCATAGTTAAACCCTCATATGTCTAGACATTCAGTCCGTCAGTTTAACTGATTTTTTTTATGTTGGCAAATATATGGATGGGAAGGTTGTCAAACTTTGTAAAATCTGCTTAAAAGTTATAAAAGTTATGTGAGGTTTCTACTAAGGAATGTGCGTTTTCAATAACAGATGCTTGAGACGCTTTTATAGTAAAAACCTCATCGGCCGATTTCATAAAGGAGGTTTAACTAAACCTAGTTTAAGGCTAAAACCTAGGCTAGCAAAACCTGGTCTAACTCAAGACCTAAATTGCATTTCACAAACACCCCATTTCCATAGATTAGATCGACCTACTTTAGATCGACCTAACTCCCTGGGGGTTCACGCTAAATAGCTGTCAGCCGGGCGGACACGAAAGTTGATTATCCCCTTACAGCTTGTAGTAGGCAGGACGGACATTTAAGTCGAATTATCTGAAAGTAATCTAGTGAGACTCCCCGCGGGGATAGATCGATCTAAAATCTATGGGAATAGAGCCTAACAGTGTAGAAAAGCCAGAAAACCAGGTTAAGCTAAACCAGTTTTAACTTGTCCTTGACCTCCTGTTGAATGTAACAGGATTACATAGACGAAGAAATCACTGAACTGTGTCAATCAGGTAGGCGTAAATGAATAGATGACACACACTAGTGTTGAAGCAGATAAGCTGTTTAGCTCATATGAGAAAATACTTTGGAAGTAACGAGCACGTGAAAATGAGCCGTAAGAAAGCGGAGAATTTTTCTGCTGAAGAGAAGGGGTACATCTCAGAACTAATAAAGGAGAAGTCCAACATCACTGAATAAAATAATGATGTCACATCAAGTCAAAGAAAAAATGAGGCGTGGAAAGAAATTCTAACAAGATTGTCAGCACATTTTCCACAAGCCGGGAAAAGAACTGAAAGGCAGGTGAAAGACTTCTGGAAACGAGCGAAAATGAAAGCTAAGAAAGAATTTGCAAATGTTAAAAAAACTGCAAAAAAGACTGGAGGGGGGCCAAAAGAGGTTGAATTAAGTCAAGAAAATCAAGCAGTGATAGATCTTTTTTCCAAGCTACAGAGTTAAACCTGGGTCTGACCAGGTTTATTTTTAGACTTGGTCTGAGTCCATAATCCGGGTATCAAAAACTTAGACCTCAATTATGAAACACAATCCTGTCTAGACCAGGTTTAGAATGATGTTAAGACAGGTTTTACTAGACCACTGGTCCAATACTAAAACCTCCTTTATGAAATACAGGCAATCCCTAAACCTGGTCTACTTGGTCTCACTTTAGAGCAGGTTTAACTTTAAACTTCCTTTATGAAATCGGTCGCATATGTCTAGGCATTTCAAACCATCAGTTTTTAGATTCTTTTTATGGGTGGAGATATGAATGTGAAGGTTGTCAGACTTTGTACATTCTGCTTAAAAGTTATCGAAGTTGTGTGGGTTCAGTACTAAAGAACGAGAATCATTCACATTTCATACAAAACGTCATTATCATCTTTAATTTGATTTTAAGACCACGCGTTTACTAGATTCTTAGAGCAACCACACGACTAGGACAGCAAATATAAACCTTTCTTCTACTTATTTGGTGTTTTTCTTTGGTGTCGCCTTCTGTTTTTAGTCCATTTTCCAGCTGCACGACAATTTTCTGAGAGGGGTGGGCGGAAAAAGAAGGGACAATTCCCGTTTGCAAGGTAATTTTTGCAGTAATCTGTCTAAATTGTAGCGTTGATATTTACATCTGTTTTTTTTTTTTTTTTTTTTTTTTTTTTTGTTTTTTTTTTCTTTTTTTTTTTTTTGAACAGTTATAATTGTTAAAGTATGATATTCGGTGAAAATGTAAGAATAAAGCTCAATCTACTGGTACCTATATGTTGGCAGTTCCCAGCTATGGTAACTAATAACTCTTTGGCTATCTAATAACTCTTTGGTCACAGGGCCCATAGTATAGTCTATTACAAAATTATAGCCTCCGATTTAATTTTCCATAGGTCTACTGTATGTATATTGTAGAGGCACTTCTGATACACAAACACACACTGGACAATAGAAGTGTCACCAATACTTTGTGGGAGATAAATGACTTTGGGATTAAATGCTCCTGGTATCATTTCATTTCATTTTATTAAAATCAAATTTCACAAAAAAAAAAAAAAAAAAAAAAAAAAAAAAAAAAAAAAAAAAAACATGATAACAAAATATACATTCTACCAAGATATGCAGTTTCAAGTCCAAAATTAGTAATTAGTGGCATAGCCACGTGACCTAATAATAGCTGCCAGTCTGTGAGGCAAGGATTCATATAATTGTTTGATGCGTTCTGAGCTTATGCTGGCCATAGCATGAAACACTGAATCTAACAGAGTTTGTCAGCTGGTTGGACGGGCATTTGTGAAAAGTTTTGACATATCATTCCACACATTTTCTGTTATGTTTGCATCCGGATTCTGGGCAGGCCACATCACCCTGCAAATGTCCTGTTGGTCAAACCAATCATCAACTGCTCTGGGTCTGTGGCAAGGAGCATTGTCATCCTGGTGAACGGATGGATAATTCCTGTTACCAAACATGTTAGTAAAAGATGGTAGCAAGCCTGACTCCAAAATATCGATATATTGCTGGTGATTCCTGTTTCCATTAACCACTATCAATTCGCCCACGCCAGGGATGCTGATGCAGCCCCACACCATGGTGAATATACTGCTCCGGGTTCGAAAATTCAGTGCATGTGGTTCAAATGCTTTACCAGCGGTTAGCCAGCATCGTACCCATCTGTCATCAGATGTCAGACCAAAGCGACACTCATCAGAAAAAAATATATAGGACCAATTGTCATGAAATGTCCAGTTCCAGAAACTGTTGACCCTAGTTCACTCTACGTTGCCTGTTTTGTAACGATATAAGAGGTTTCAGTCTTGCTACCCTGCTGTACACTCTCTGAGCATGTAACCTACGCTTTTTATGTATGAAATTGTTCCACTGTGTTGTCAACTGGCAAGCAATGTCGAACTTTTACAACCTGGACATCAAAATCAGTCGTCGGTCTTCACGGTCAGTAGTTTTTCTTGGACCATCCATCAGAGACAATTTGTCTCTTGATCCAGTGTTTCTTTACCGAGACCAGACCCTCTGCACGGTTCTGACTGAACAATTCAACTGTTATTCAATTGCTTATATTCCGCCTCTTCGGGTTAATAACTTGACGTCTATAATCGTTAGATAGTTACCTGTATCTTTCCATATTGGAGAAAGACAGGAATAACATTTGCTGTACATGTACAAAAGCAACAATACAATTCCATGGTACATCGGTTTTATACTCATTAGTCACAATATAAGTAGACCAGGCATTATAACTACCCAAGATCTGCCTACTTTGATTACTCTGATTTAGGGGGTGACACTTTTATTGGCCAGTGTGTGGGAACTACCAAGTGACTTTCACAGACAGTCATCGTTGCTGCCAGCTGAATAATCAATGAACGTGTAGAATTTTGCCATCTGTATGAATCATACATGAAGAACTAGTACATACACGGTATGTCTAGGTTTTTGTACATAAATTAGCTTTTTTATATATATGAATATATAGATAAACATACTTGGTATTTAATATGGATTTTTCAATTTGAAACACATGTATTTATTTTAAACTTGTATCCCAGATAGCAGGACAGCATTAGCCCAACATTGGCCCAACGCATGGTTGGTTGTACGACCAATATTGGCTCAACGTTGGAAAGCCAACTACCGACGTTGCATAACGTATTGTTGCTCACCAGCTTGAAACGTTGGACATGCATTAGCCCAACGTCATCTTTCCAACCAGCCAACGTTGGTCAAAGGCATTGGGCTATCGTCTTGCCAATGTAATACGCAAGTAACTGCTGGGATGTCTCGCACAGTTATTTAATCTCGGTCTAATTCAACCGGTCGAGGGACGATGCGTGGGGATCCGTGTGAGAGGCTGAGAGACCATTAAGGGATTATAAGCGGTCTTCCTTTCATGAAGGTCCGCCATATTTAGGTCTCGGCCTTACTTGACCTCGGCTCTTCTCGGTGTGAATGCAAGCTCTCTTAGTAACATATATGTTTTGGCCAATATTGAGGCATAATTTTAAGGTAAAAACGAAGAAATGTGTTTTTAAATACTCAGTGAAATATAAAGATAGCCAGATATACATTTTCTAAAAGCATAGTTTCCAGCATTGTACTAACAGGGACCTATTATATATACATGTAGTATGTTAGTATATAGGTCCCTGTACGTTACTACAAGGTATTTCTTTTTTTTAATCCTATACATACCGTATTTTCGTGTTAACTATTAATAAATAAATATTTCAATTTATAAAAGTCTTCTTGCAAATTGTTTCATAACAATATATATATATATATTGTCAACTTTCAAATCCAATGTTTATCCAACGTATTATCAACGTTATGGTTCAACGTAGTATCAACGTTAAAACAACATAATTTGCCCGCTGGGTACTCAATACTAAAACCGCCGAGGTGTGAACAGCTGTGGACGTCATCGCGCTCTTCAGCCTCAAAGGTGAAACCGAACGTTATCGCAGTGCAAAACCAAAAGAAAATAAAAGCATCCGGATTCATCTTACAAGGAACGTACAGAGCATCACTTTCAATGAATACGACCCAACTTGTTTTGATTCTGTAGTTTTTCCGGCATAACAGCACGTCATACCACCTGTTAACCGTGTTCGGTAGAAAAACGATATCTCCTCGGCGGAATTATTTGCCAAATGTGTTTTACTCAAAATTCCCTTGACTGCAATCGCACCAGTATTTGGACACTTGGATGTTTTTTTTTTTTTTTTTTTTTTTTTTTAATTTATTCTCTCCTCTTATGGTCTCGCTAAAAGTAAACCCCGCCTGTTGTGAACCGCCTCTGACCCCACTGTAGGCCTACTATTGAATATCATGGGTAAAGCCTAAATCAATCTTAGTATAAAACCAAGTCCGAGCTCCGAGTCGGGTTGTCAAACACGACTTCGTGTACACCATGAACATAACCGTTCATGTCGGGGACTGGGGTTGCGTGGGCTAAAATGCGGCACCCGGATTATGGATTGGGACAGCAGGTCTACACATGTACTTCCAATCTGGCGCTCTCCGTGACGAGGTTAAAAGTTTCCATCTGATCACTCGGTATCAACGGAGCTGTCGTGGCTGCGTGGTAACTCTGCTGTCTATCAAACAAGCGCACACCTGGACGCTGGTTCGAGTCACAGCAGCTGCTGTGTCACTTTTTGCCAGAGTTAATTTTTAGAAATTGCGATTGATTACTATAAGAGGAAACTCGCACGTACGGAGGGTGGGCGGGTCAGTCACGGAGCAGTCGGTATCGTGCATGGATGCAAATGAGACATCCAAAGCGTCTTCAACCTTGGTAACGCATGGTCACGGGTTCGAGTCCCGGATGAGGCACGTCAGTCCATCACTGCAACGACCTGGCCCCTGAATCGGGAAGTCACGAGACGAGAACGAATGAGGGCGCTCGTGGACTTAGCAAATTACCTTTTTGCATAATAATACGGTATACTTTAGAAAGTTTGCATCTGCGTCGGCAATTGTATTTTCTTTCTCTTCAGTTTAAAGCCCTTATATTGGTGCCACAGATCTGGAACTTAAATTGAGCTATAACCAACTCCGTAGGGCTTGCATTTCATCAAAATGTGCTACATGTATCTTTTTGGTGGGATTATCAGAGAGAAAACTTTTGATTTTTTACAAAAGTCGCGTCACCTCTACTCCTTTTATCAGGCACACGTTTTGTATTTTTATGCCCCTCCTTTCCTATATTAGGCCTTTGCTTCTCAAGACTGTTCATATGTTCATAAAGTACCCGGGGCAAGTCCACAGTCGACATTGGAAAGTGTAAAGACTACTCAAAGCTAAAACCGCCGAGGTGTGAAAAGCTGTGGACGTCATCGCGCTCTACAACCTCAAAGGTGAAACCGAACGTTATCTCAGTGCAAAACCAAAAGAAAATAAAAGCATCCGAATTCATCTTACAAGGAACGTACAGAGCACCACTTTCAATGAATACGACCCAACTTGTTTTGATTCTGTAGCTTTGCCGGCATAACAGCACGTCATACCACCTGTTAACCGTGTTCGGTAGAAAAACGATATCTCTTCGGCGGAATTATTTGCCAAATGTGTTTTACTCAAAATTCCATTGACTGCAATCGCACCAGTAATTGAACACTTGGATGTGTTTTTTTTTTCATTCTCTCCTCTTATGGTCTCGCTAAAAGTAAACCCCGCCTGTTGTGAACCGCCTCTGACCCCACTGTACTATTGAATATCATGGGTAAAGCCTTAATCAATCTTAGTATAAAACCAAGTCCGAGCTCCGAGTCGGGTTGTCAAACACGCTTTCGTGTACACCATGAACTTAACCGTTCATGTCGGGGACTGGGGGGGTTGCGTGGGCTAAAATTATGGATTATGGATTGGGACAGCAGGTCTACAAATGTACTTCCAATCTGGCGATCTCCGAGACTAGGTTGAAAGTTTCCATCTGATCACTCGGTATCAACGGAGCTGTCGTGGCTGCGTGGTAACTCTGCTGTCTATCAAACAAGCACACACCTGGACGCTGGTTCGAGTCACAGCAGCTGCTGTGTCACACTTTTTGCCAGAGTTAATTTTTAGAAATTGCGATTGATTACTATAAGAGGAAACTCGCACGTACGGAGGGTGGGCGGGTCAGTCACGGAGCAGTCGGTAGCGTGCATGGATGCAAATGAGACATCCAAAGCGTCTTCAACCTTGGTAACGCAAAGTCACGGGTTCGAGTCCCGGATGAGGCACGTCAGTCCATCACTACAACGACCTGGCCCCTGTATCGGGATGTCACGAGACGAGAACGAATGAGGGCGCTCGCGGGACTTAGCAAATTACCTTTTGCATAATAATACGGTATACTGTAGAAAGTTTGCATCTGCGTCGGCAATTGTATTTTGTTTCTCTTCAGTTTAAAGCTCTTATATTGGTGCCACAGATCTGGAACTAAATTGAGCTATAACCAACTCCGTATGGCTTGCATTTCATCAAAATTAACATTGCTAAACAGGTACAACGATACTGCCAAAGATTTGGAAATCTACCAAATAACAGAATAGTTAAACTCACCCATGATGCAGAACTGACAATAGGGGAAAAAGGTTGGCCAGGAGCGATTAATACTATGTTAACAACTTGGAATCTTCACAGTGAAAATGTCCCAGGGGTTCAGCAAATCCAAACACATTGCAATATTGAGGAAAAAATCAATGCTAAAATTGAAAAAATGTTCTGGGAAGAGTTAACTGATCCTCAAAGCACCAAGTTAAATACTTATAGTCTGATAAAAAAGTCCTACAAAATTGAAAAGTACCTGCTAACTAATGCCCCTCAGTCATTAAAAAGGGAAGTGGCTAAAATTAGAGTCAGTGATCATATTCTAGAAATGGAAAGAGGACGCTACACCAGACCTAAAACACCACGCGAGGAACGATTCTGTCCCCACTGTCCTGCAATCGAGGACGAAGTGCACTTCCTACTAGAATGTAGACACCATGTAAAAGAGAGGGAGGGCATGTTAAAACAATTCCCTAAATGTGACATGCATCACCTAGCAAGCAGTGACGAGAAGGTTAAAATCATACTAAGCCCAGAAAATGAGAAAGAATTGTACGCTGTTGGTAAATACATTCAGAGGGCAATTTCCAAAAGAAATGAGCATCTGCCACACTGAAGTAGCCTCATCCTGCTATATATTATATGAACCATAAGTATGGCACATATACATATGATGTAAGATAATGTATTACATGATACATATAGCTATAAACTTATCAAAGACAATGTGTGTTCCCTCAGTGTATTGAACTATTTACAATTGTAATAAGTAATTTAAACAACGTATACTCTGTAATTAATAATCTTAAACACTGTATTAGTAGTAATCCATAGTGATGTATAACTATTTATTTACTTATATATTTGTAGTATAGAGGGCTAACAAATGTAACTGCCACATTTAATGCTCGAATAAATTATTATTATTATTATATAAAATGTGCTACATGTATCTTTTTGGTGGGATTATCAGAGAGAAAACTTTTGATTTTTTACAAAAGTCGCGTCACCTCTACTCCTTTTATCAGGCACACGTTTTGTCTTTTTATGCCCCTCCTTTCCTATATTGTGCCCTTGCTTCTCAAGACGGTTCATATGTTCATAAAGTACCTGGGGCAAGTCCACAGTCGACATTGGAAAGTGTAAAGACTACTCAAAACTAAAACCGCCGAGGTGTGAACAGCTGTGGACGTCATCGCGCTCTACAACGTCAAAGGTGAAACCGAACGTTATCTCAGTGCAAAACCAAAAGAAAATAAAAGCATCCGAATTCATCTTACAAGGAACGTACAGAGCATCACTACCAATGAATACGACCCAACTTGTTTTGATTCTGTAGCTTTTCCGGCATAACAGCACGTCATACCACCTGTTAACCGTGTTCAGTAGAAAAACGATATCTCCTCGGCGGAATTATTTGTCAAATGTGTTTTACTCAAAATTCCATTGACTGCAATCGTACCAGTAATTGAACACTTGGATGTGTTTTTTTTTCTCCTCTTATGGTCTGTCTTAAAGTAAACCCCGCCTGTTGTGAACCGCCTCTGATCCCACTGTACTCTTGAATGTCATGGGTAAAGCCTAAATCAATCTTAGTATAAAACCAAGTCCGAGCTCCGAGTCTGGTTGTCAAACACGACTTCGTCTACACCATGAACTTTACCGTTCATGTCGGGGACTGGAGTTGCGTGGGCTGAAATGCGGCACCCGGATTATGGATTGGGACAGCAGGTCTACACATGTACTTCCAATCTGGCGCTCTCCGTGACGAGGTTGAAAGTTTCCATCTGATCACTCGGTATCAACGGAGCTGTCGTGGCTGCGTGGTAACTCTGCTGTCGTTCAAACAAACACACACCTAGACGCTGGTTCGAGTCACAGCAGCTGCTGTGTCACTTTTTTGGCCAGAGTTAATTTTTAGAAATTGCGATTGATTACTATAAGAGGAAACTCGCACGTACGGAGGGCGGGCGGGTCAGTCACGGAGCAGTCGGTAGCGTGCATGGATGCAAATGAGACATCCAAAGCGTCTTCAACCTTGGTAACGCAAAGTCACGGGTTCGAGTCCCGGATGAGGCACGTCAGTCCATCACTACAACGACCTGGCCCCTGAATCGGGATGTCACAAGACGAGAACGAATGAGGGCGCTCGTGGGACTTAGCAAATTACCTTTTGCATAATAATACGGTATACTTTAGAAAGTTTGCATCTGCGTCGGCAATTGTATTTTGTTTCTCTTCAGTTTAAAGCCCTTATATTGGTGCCACAGATCTGGAACTTAAATTGAGCTATAACCAACTCCGCATGCCTTGCATTTCATCAAAATGTGCTACATGTATCTTTTTGGTGGGATTATCAGAGAGAAAACTTTTGATTTTTTACAAAAGTCGCGTCACCTCTACTCCTTTTATCAGGCACACGTTTTGTCTTTTTATGCCCCTTTTGACATTCTAAATCAAATTAGAGCAGTAGCCCTCTCAAACAATTTACTGTTTGGTAAAAAAAATCCAAAATGGCCGCCAATTTATGGAATTCTATAGAAATATGTACATACAGGTACCTTTGTTGATTTTTATCAAATAAATTATTTTCTCAGAGTTTTCCGCACCTTTATTACCCATTTTTTTTTCATATATGTCAGATAGCAAACAAGTTCCCTCGGACTTTTTGAAAAAATCCAAGATGGCTGTCATATGCCATAGAAACAGCCATACGAATACTAGTGCACAACTAATATCAGCTAGAAAGATACGTTGTCCACTATCAAATTGTTTGTTTCCTAGATTTTTGTCACCCACATTACATGTTTGTGGTGAGTAACTACGAGGTGTTCTTGGGCATTTTGGAAAATCCAAGATGGCTGCCATGTGCCACAGGAATTCTAGTACAGTAAACGGGGGGATTCAACTAATGGGAACTGCAAAGATTAATTTTCCACTATCAAATTAAGTTTGTTTCTGAGTGTTTTCCACATCCTTTCCACCTACACAGTATGTATGTGGTGAGTAACTAACATGTATTCTTGGACATTTTGAGAAAATCCAAGATGGCCGCCATGTGTCATAGAAATACTTCTAGTATTACAAAGGGTTGGAACTAATGCCAGCTAGGAAAAACATAATTCACTATCAAATTCAGATTATTTTTTCAGTGTTTTACATATTATTATTACACTGTGATAAATATCTAGCAGGTAATAAATGTGCATATTTGATAATTTTGAGAAAATCCAAGATGGCCGTCATTGGCCATAGGAATACTACTGGAATTACAACTGCACATCCATGGCTTTTCGTCTACTACCAGGGTGAAATTGTGTTTGTTTATCAAGTTTTGCCCACCCTTATTAGTCCTATTATATATATATATATATATATATATATATATATATATATATATATATATATATATATATATCTGGTGGGTAAATAGTGTGCATCCTTTCCGCTACTAGTATTTCCTCCCATGCCCTCCCCCTCCCCATCCCCACAAAAAAAAAAAAAAAAAAAAAAATCAAGATTCTTATACTTAAGTCTATATACATGTAGCTCACATGCACGCACACACACACATAATCCATTTCACGACAGAATATGTTTTGCAGGGATTAAGGGCATGTTATCCTTTTTTCCCCTTTTTAAACCCATGCTGTACTTTATGCTTGCAGTTCAATATGCATAAGAACTCATTTTGGACATTTTACGAATCGGGGAATGTGCTTCATGACAATAAATCCAGAATATAGGCTTGTCTTTATTTTCAGTCCATCATTTCTAAACTGTTACAATGAATGAAATAATATCTCTCACTGTGTTAGAATAGACCTCAATTGTGCTATATGCACTAGATAAGAAAATCGTTCATTCTTGATTTACAAATTGTAAATTGTGCTTCTAGAGATATTCAGACAAACCTAAAATCATGTAAAAAAAATGAAAGTAAATGTAGTTGAAAGCAAAACTTCTTAACATTAGAGAGTTGTCTTCCACAATCTTTAATATCACATCACTCAAAGTGCTAACTCTTGCACTTTTTTCAAGAAAAGAAAAATAATCACTTCAATGAAATCATATTCACAATTTACAAGAGCACAACCACTCAAAAAAGTACACATATTTAAAAATAGTTCTACAAAGCCTAGATTCCAAAGCCAAAATTTTATTTCATTACAGTCTTTACCCATTGCACCATATCAGAAACCAGCAGACTTCACAATACCTGAACATAATAAAAAAATAACAGCACTACAAAGTGATTCAAAATAATAAAACTACTTGCATTAGAATTCTGCATCTTAATTAAATCTAGATTAAACCGACCTTAATTGAAAAGGATAAAAAGTTGCATAAGAGAACAAAAAGTCCAAGTACATTATTTAAAACAACAAAACAGAATGTGCATTCCTATCTTTCAATGTTACATGGCTAAATTAACTACTTCAAAGAAAACTGAATTATTTGTGTTAATATGAAATCAAACACTACAGCACCCTCCTTCTCCATCTTACTGAAAAATTGAAAAATTCCAGATATTTTCATAGCAGGTGTCTAATCTCTCTCAATCTATATTGGACAATAAACATTTCACAGTCATAAAAGGCAAGTCAAGACTAAAATCTTGGGAATCATAATTAGCTATAGACTATCCCTATTTTAGGCTCTTGTAAATTTTGAAAATGGAGCATACTGCACCGGAAGATCTTACCATAAAATGTATCAATGTACTTTAAAAAAAAATTCAAATAAAAGATTTATAAGGAAAACCGAAAACAATTCATATTAATAATATTATTTCTTTTTCAGCATTTTCTTTACAACTCCGTTTGCTGGAAGAAAGAAAGAGAGAAAGACCTCTTCTCAAATGTATTCTACTGAAGGCGTCAGACATGAGTCACAGGAAACCTGTATAAAAAGGTAAAATAATCTCTTTCTTAACAAAGGAAAAAAAGTCTTGGCAATAATATCTATATGAACTCTTGGATAGTCAACAGATTGTATTAAAGCTGCATTGCCCAACTTCTCTGTTGTCCAATCAGCGAATCAGTTACAAGCAAATAAGCTGTATCATCCAATGTAATGTGTGCTTGCATATCATTCTAATGGTCTATTGGAGGATTGTGTGAAACTCTTCACTCTGGAGTAATAAAAATTGGGGTACTGGTTTTCATTGTTCACATCAAATTCATGGTGAACAGATCTGAAAATAAGGAAAAATAAATTCCTAAGAGGACAATTCCTTTTAAGTAAAATTGAGTTTTCAATCATGACAGGCTTTGAAAAAATAATAGTAATGAATAAAAAAAGCTAAAATGTTATTCTTAAATATAATAGTAGTTTTACTTGTTTGTCATTGTTACTATGTACCCTTGAATATACATGTATTTGCCAGATTTGGTTCCAACTTAAAATATCAATATCTTTCTCCTTTTACCTGCATCTGTCTTCTCATTAACAAATAAATTAAAAAATAAACAAAAAATATCAAATTATACATACAAAGCACTCTTAGTAATCTGTTAATCACAAGCACATAGTGTGTGCTGTACCAGAGAGATTATGTGGTTTTCAATGTGAATACTTTTGTCTCCTACCTGTCTTCAGAATGAACAGAATAGTGCTCCCACACCAGTTGTGTGTTACGATGCCTTCCACCACGATCCCTCAGAATGAAATCCTGAAACAAAACAAAAAAAAAAAAAAAAAAAAAATTAGAGATGCTGTATTCTCTTTTAGTTCCTATTTAATTCATACACTGAAGAGGATGTGATGATTAAATAATACCCATTTTCCAGCACTTTGTAAGATGCCAGAGAAGGCAAAAAATATCAATTCACAACTTTCCCATTTGTACATTGCCAGTTAAATAAATTAATATGTTTTCTGGGACATAATTTAGATCTGTACAGCAGTGGGCCTGGTCTGGCCTCTTCTGAGCCTCTGGCTGACATTTACTTTCTAAAAAAACCAGTAATTTGAATGAGCCAGTTATTTCATAGCTATACTCATTACTTTGTAAAATAGTAATGGTAAGGGAGAAAGAAAAAGATAAATTGAAATAGAGAGAGAGAGAGAGAGAACGTACCACATGAAATACACGTTCCTCATGCTCTTGCTGTGCTTCTTGTTTTCTGCGTCTATTCTTGCTGACAATTGTATCGGCATTGTTGCTTCTCCTCAGTACCCCAGTAACCTAAACAAGATACCACAACCCACAACCATGAGCCAGGAATTTCAATCTAGACAGCAACTAGTACAGATAGTACAGACCATTTCATCAGTAATAAGTATAATTTTAATAGTATCTTTAAGGACAACAAAATTGCTTGGTTCTATCTAAGGGTATAAGATTAAGGTGCCATTCAGAATAGGGGACTAACTAGTCCGAGGGTCAAATATGGCGACCCACTATAAGGCTGCGTTCACATGAAAAATCTATTTTCTAAAAATCTATTTGCAGTATCTTGTGATCATGGTCTGTGCCCTGAATACCCCGCGGCGTAATTACTGGCAGCGCAGAGAATTAATTACAGCTTTGGAAGTAACTGGCTCGCGCTGCCCGTAATTACGCCGCGGGTATTCAGGGCACAGACCGTGATCACAAGATACCGCAAATAAATTTTTAGATTTTTAGAAACGCAGCCTAAAGCTTGCCATATAATCCACTAGTAGACACTGAATAGATATCCTGTGGGGAAGTATTCAAGTGGGTCGGCCACATTTGACCCTCGAACTAGTTAGTCCCGTATTCTGAATGGGGCCTAAAACTGATTGAGAAAACATATTTAAAATCTCACCTTGTTCCCAACTAGTCTGTAGTAGCCGTACATGATGCCAGAGGTCCTGTAGTGCTTGGAGACCAGTTTGGGGAGCACTGTGTGGGGGTCATCAGCTGTGGTTAGGAGCAGCATGTTGCCTGAAAGGTCATTAGGTCAGGGGTCATGAAGACCAAGGTGAAGGTCACTTGTTAAATGCATTCATATGCATTTCAATGGTGGAGTATATATTCAGATAGTTTTTACTTGTAGCATGTTTAAGAAGTGTTTGTATGTATTTATATTATTGTATGCATTAATGAGAGAGAGAGAGAGAGAGAGAGAGAGAGAGAGAGAGAGAGAGAGAGAGAGAGACTACAACTAACACATCAGAAACGGGTCGTGTTCTGACCAAACAAATAAGCCTAACAGTAACACATATCATCATATTTCCATACTATTCAGTCATAACAGTGTGATCTTTTGATGATGTTTTTTTTTTAATCTATACAGGTCTGAATGAAGAGAGAGAGAGAGAGAGAGATCACCCTGAATCTCACCATCAGCAAAGAATCTTGCATATCTGTAGTACTCCACAGAGTGCCAGGGTCTGTAGAAGCTGTCTAAACTGGGTTCCCCAGGGCGATAGTATACAGTCTTACTGATATAACATCCTAAGATAAAGTATTAGGGTTTACAATATGTATTTCAAATAAATGTGAACAATTTCAAAGTGTCATAATTTTGTACATTAAATCACAATGGCAAAACATAATGCAGGGCAAGTGCTCTCATTCTGTAATACACCAACATGACTACAGAATTCAGGACCAAAATTGTTTGAACTTTTAACTTGTCTGAACATGACACAATATTACCGTGAACATGGACGTGAGGCTTGTTGAGGTACAGCAGTCTCCAGGAACCTTCACTTTCAGTGTGCTCACAGTTCAAACCCCAGGTTCTGTCAAATAAACCAATAAATAAAACTGCTAGGTACTGGCAGTGTCACTCTTCATTCAATTATTCAATTATCTCGTAAAATGTCCAGTCTTTTATCATCTATTTTTCTTTCTGTAAGTAATACACTAGTCAAGCTTAAAATAACATGAAATGTGGTGGAGATCCCTCACATTCATACCCTTATAAAAAGTAAAAAAGAGTGGTCTCTTATATATTACCTGAGACTGGCTAGCCTCCAGAGTTCATCATCTCTGGCACACAGGTAAAACCCTCGACACACCTGTAATGTACACAATAATCCCACGTTATACTCCCATCAGTATAGCATACACAACAATTTCAGTTTATATTACCATCAATATAGTATACACATACACAGTATAGTAATTTGTAATTACGTAGTCATAGCCTTTAAAATATGTTTTTCAGCGTCTTTTGTATGAGAGCTGCTGGTAAAAGGCAAGTTGTACACCCCTTAATGATGAGTTGAGCCATCATGCCCCTTAGGTGAAAATAAATAAATAAATAAATAAATAAATAAATAAATAAATAAATAACTGTAAGAATAAATGAATATCAGAACTTCAGAAAAAGTGTCCTTACCATAGAGAGTTGTTCCAAGGATCTCATATCTAACTGATCTGATACGACCCATTTAAATATGTACATTAATACTTCCACTGGTAAAACAGAGATGTGGGTTCTCTGGAAAAAAATTGAACTTATTTGCGGGTTTGATAATGCAGCCATGAGTGTTTTTAGAATTTTGAGAGTCAAAATTTACAAATGGCTTCATTGTCAAACTTGCATATGAGTGGTGAATTTCTTTACACAACATAAATAGCTTTAGGAATCTAAGATCAAATATTCAACAAAATACACATACAAAATTACCAATCAAAGAATTGGATCGCATTTCATCTTGATCTAAATTGTATTGCCAAATATTATTAAATGCTGAATAATGACTTATTGCCACATTTAAAATGAAAAGCTTACAAAATCCAAGTCAAATGACCTGTGGTATTAATGAAAATTGTCACAAACATACTTGCTGCTCATACTCTGCCTCGCACACGTTCTTCACATCACGACGCACACGCAGTTTCTGAAAATGCTGCACAAGATCGTCCAAGTCTGCCTCATCTTCATCTTCAGTCTGGCCACTTACAGAATGAAAAATAAATAAATAAATAAAACTGACATTACATTTAATATTCCAGAAACTTGCAGAGGTTAGGTAATTAATTAAGTTAAACAGAGGCTGGGGTCTATTAGTCTGGGTGAAATATATCACCCTTCAGATACATGTAAATACTCAACCTACCTTGCACTTCCAATGGAACTACTGCTTTGTAATCTCTCTGAGGGGAAAAAAGCAAAATATTATTAAGTTATAATCTCTATCTTATAAGAATTAATGTTGTAAATTAATATGATTTTATTGTTGCAAGCATGCATACATTGTTGGCGTTTCCGGATGCTTTTCACTTTCACCACTGGCAAAGTGTTGTGGGCTCATTCCCAATGTAATGTTTTAGGTGCATCGATGCACCTCTGTAGAGACTCTCATTGAATACAGTCAAATAAATAGATTAACATGCCTCCTCTTGTTTGTAATGTATTCATACATTTTATCACCAGTTCTACTGTATTGTACTCAACACCAGGAGGAGGGGTGTCTGTTGATCTGGACCCCGTTACAAGAAAGCACCGTGCATTGCGACCGAGTGCAAGTGACTAGATTCCATAACTCGCCCATACTCACCCCATATGGGGGTTATAGAATCAAGACTCTTGTACTCAGTCGCAATATGCGATGCTTTCTAGTACTGGGGCCCTGATTGTATTTAGCAATCATATTCATTACATTCCCTTGAAGTCAGAATATATCACAGAGTTTAGGAACAACTTTATAAGCAATATCTGGGCATACCGTCATTTATTCGGACAGCTTATGCTTTTTCATAAAATAAAAGAAGGACACCACACTGATCTAAAAGTCTGCACCAATTTTCAATTTTTGGGGTAAAATAAAATACTTATGTGAAACATTCCCCTGCTGGGCGAGTACTTACCTCTTTTCCGGACTTTGTTTTTTCTCAGTTCCTCTATCCTGAATTCTATATCTGGTACCAACTGGATGGCCTGGCGATAATACCTGACAGCTAAATAGAAATTATAAACAGTTCATCACACTATAGGATCAGAGGGGTGACATGAATATGCATATTTCCAAGTAAAGAAAGTCTTCACTCCTCCTGTTCTATGTAACAAGTTTTGCATCTAATTATATTCTTCTGGTCCAAGCACTGGTTGAGAAGACCCCCCCCCCCAAAAAAAAAAAAAAAAAAAAAAAAAAAAACACCTCTTATAGAATCTACCTACGGTCCAAACAGCATTGTTAGAGGACATTCAGAAACAGAAGAGCCAAGTGCTAGCTGGCCCACAACCAGTCAAATTGAGCCGAGATTTAATTAGTGCCCCTGCAGGGATGACGCGTGGGGGCGTGCAAGAGGTAGAGAGACCATTACACGATTAAGCAGTCTTCCTTTCATGTAGGTCTGCCATATTCAGGCTGTGGACCAGCTAGCACTCGGCTCTTCTCATTCCGAATGGCCTCTTACTATGGATGTCTGGGACAATTACCTTCAAACAACATTCCTGACTTTTCAGCATTCACTCCCACCAAAAACAGACGTCTAGCCTAAACGAAAAATAATATTATTCTGATAACACAAAGTGTATGTATAAATTCAACATAGTAAAGTTTAGACAATTGCTTAACATATTCTTACTGACCAGCTTAAGAAATTGAAAATATTTCATTATTTTTTCCGACATTTACCTTGACTAATTTCAAATTTTCCAATATGTCTAAAATAACATAGCCACTATAACTAATTTAAAATGTTTGCCAGAAAGAAACTTTCCCGTACTGTAACTGACTCGATCACTGGACTTAAAACTTTATTTCATATCTTATATATTCTGATATTTGGAATATTAATATGGATAAATATTTTGCTTTTAATATCAAAATCTCAGAGACCAGCTATACGTTAGCCTTACCTTCTCAAAATCATTTACATTCACATCCTCTGTTGACTTTTTTCCTGGACCATTATCTTGACCTTGACCTGACCTGACACCCTTCTGACCTTGACCTTTTTTCAACTCTTGCTGCCACTGTGATCTGAATTTGTGCAGCTGATCTTGAATATTAGACGATTCCTCCGACTCCTCCTGTTCCTCATCCTCTGAAGAAGAATCAGACCCAGCTGTTCGTATGGCATTTTCATCCTGCAAGAAAAGGGGGAATACTGGTACACACTGGTGTTTTAAACATGGGATGTCTCATGGGAAGTGAGTTAAAGTTTATTTTGAAAGCAGCACCTGTGTCCTCTTGATCCCCTTATAGTTTTAGTACTAACTGATGTCTAAATGGAGTCCATATTCAAATTTAGTTAAAATAGCTAGGTAATTTATTAACACATTTATAATATACACGGAAAATCACCACTAGAACTACAAGTTTTGAATTACTATTATTATCGTCAGAAACGTGTATAAATCAAATTGATACCGGTTGGTAATATAATTCTGGAACTTACATTAACTTAAGCAGCAACTGTAATGTAATGTAATGCAGGTTCTGGAATTTGATTTATAAAAATCTCTGATTCTTATTCTATTGCATGGCTAAAAACATCCACCCTTTTACTACCACTATTACTTAGCAAGGCCTAGCAAATCTTATTACCAGTTTACTTGGCAAGAACAGGGTCAGGGGTACCATATTTCCCTCAATTGAGTCGGAAAGGTTAAAATGCTACTTGACAGTCCTGCACTTATTTGTAATATTATGCTTCACTTACCATTGCATAAAATGTTCAGTTGTCCTATTCTTTCAGGCGGTTAGTTCACGGCAAGTGAAGCAAATAACGGAACTAAAAAACAATCTGGCCTTCCTGAAAGCCGCCATTTTGGAATAGAGGGAAGAATGGAGAACACGAAGGAAATGACGTGAAATGATATCGATTGCGAGGCTACGGCGAAGAGACAGACATAAAGTGTTGAACTTTACTGTAATTTGGCATTTATATGTTATTCTTTTCATGTTTAACATACAAAGTGAAAATTTATAGCATAGAATATTGAGTTATGCAAACTGAATTCGAAAAAAATCATTGGAGTGAAACATTTTCAGGGATGCAAGATCGGAATTTATAGTTCCACTGCGGTCTCCTCATACGCTGTCAAAGGAAGAAAAACCCACCGATGGCTGCAGTTAGTTGGACATTTACGAGTACAAATGGTAGGTTGATTGGTGTTTGTTAACTCTGAACTTGAGAAAGATTTAAGATGCAGAGATATGGGGTAAGTGTATTATTTCAATTGACGATCGTTGGTTGAGTGATAGCTGTATTTCTTGATGTTCAGCTGGACAACTTTGACAAAACTTGGGTCCAAGTTCTCAAGATCATTTCCACAGTCGAGATTACTGCCAAGTCAGAGGTTGTAACACAAAACAGAAACATGGGTTGCGATCTTATTTCGCTTTTCCTTTTTCGACAATACGCTAGAAAAGCCTAATGAACCTAATGGTTTAAGGGGTCCTACGAAAATACGAAAACTGCGAAAACCGCGAAAACCAGAAGTTGCTAGGCGAAAACCTCACTGTAACTTACCAATTCTCGATGTTCTTGACAAGTTGCTGTAATATTTGGATAACTTGGACCATATTACATACATCATGACCTTTGATAACGATGTTGTAATGAATTGAGTATGTTACAGCTGAGTTTTCTAGATCGGCAACTATAGTGCGTGGGAGCCATGTTTGGTTTACAATTGGCATATATAAACAGCAGTGTCCCCTCAGGCCAGTATTGCCATATCAGGCCAGTATTGCCCTCTCAGGTTAGTAATGCTTTTCCAGGCAAGTAATACTCTCTCAAGTACTATATGAAGTGGATAACACAGATTACCTGCATTCTTAGTAATGCAAAGTTTATTAATAAATAGGATTTAATAAATATGCACAAAGTAGAACTTTTTTTTTTCATTCCAACCAGAAGTGAAACTACACATCAATGCTTGTAAAAAGTGCCCATTTTAATACACCACACATGTAGAGTCTATATTGTATGAGCTTTGAACCTGCATAGAATGTACACTCCTACTTTTCCAAATATAAAATGAGTAGCATTGTGTAATAAAGTGACCAGCATAGAGCAATTTATAAAGCATTATGAAAATGTAGGTTCTAATTAACATAATTGATAATATTCAATATATATAATAATGGTGAATACAATTAGATTATTTTTATTAAAACATTTTTTCCTCTGAACTTGATCCATGGCCACTGATTTTGTTATTTAATCACATTTTATCTTACTCTTTTTGAAAAGATATTCATGCACAGCCATTTGTTACACTAATTGTTTTCCACTTAATAAACCAAATCCATTTCTAAAGCATCAATTAATTTATACAATGTAGATTGTATATATGTGTATCCTAAGGTGTCTAATACACATTTTACCTTCAAATCAATGTGTTTAATTGTTTTTACATTTGGGTTCTGTGTATGTGCCAGTATACAGAGATAAGCTCTTTTAACTCTGAAAAAATGTCAATAGTCAGTTAATCATGCATATATATTATACGCACAATAATAGAGAAAAAAAAGGAAAAAGGAACACACATTAAACACATGTACTGGTACTCTGATTTGCAGGAGGCATTTTCTCTTGAAAGGAGATATAACAGATTACAACTGAATGATGTTATGTGATTGACATAATAAATAGGTTACTCCTAGAGTTTTAGGCAGTGCACATCTAATTTCGTAATTGATATGATATGATTATCTTTCAATTCCATATCTATTTCATCATTTCTGTGTCTATGCTGTGTTTTAACACTTCAACTTTTTGTATGGTAAGTTTTTATCAGTTTGAAGCACTCTGCATGTGTTTTGTTGAAGATTGCCAAAAAGCAAATGAAGTTATGTATATCAAGATAGTCCATAACATGTTAACACCTTGGTATTTTCCACTATTTGCTGATTATTGGCATGCTGTAATATCAAGGGACTGTTGACAGTTCTTATTTGCCAGGAAGTTGATCAATAGTAAATAATAGTGTGTGCTTGTATATTTCATTTGCCATATATTTTAAAGCATGTAATATACCAAACAGAGTCCTTGGGCTTGCATTCTGCTTGGTATAATAAAAGGAATATGAAATAAAAAGTGTTAGTTTTCTTGTAAAGAATATTATTACCTCTGCCAAGGAGGCTATGTTTTATCACCCCTGTTTGTTTGTTTGTTTGTTTGTCATCATCATAACTAAAAAGTTATGGATAAATTTCGATGGCATTTTCAGGGTAGGTCAGAAATGGGTTAACTTAGAAGTGATTAGTTTTTGGTGGCGAACTGGATCAATAATCAATCAATAATAAAAAACTAAATCATTATAGAATGAAAATTTAGGAGTGAAATGGCATTGGATGGACACTCTGCTGCCTTAGTGGAGGTCTGCGGTCTCTTAGTGCTTTTCTAGTTGCCATTATTAATAAACTATTGTGTACACTTTGTACTTTAAAAGTATTATAAGTTCTCAACCAATGCATTTCTCAATGGTGTATAATATATTGGGAAAGGAAGGTAACAATTTTGAAACAGATCATTAGTCCACTATTCTGAATGTGGCCTATATTTGTAAAATTGTCAGCTCTCTACCGTATTAATTCTCCTCTAAAACTTTATTCCTTTAAATATCTGGCCAAATAAGAATTATGCTTTGGCAATAGCATATAGCTCCAATATGATTTGAACTACTTTTGAAAGGGGACATTATTCTAGGTCAAAAACAAATGTTGCTTTAGTTCTAAATGCTTTAGCCATCATAAATGGGTTTAAACCCGATAAAACTATAATCAGAATACATGTACTTAGACAAATTATTATGAATCTACATATTTAAGGTCATAGATTGTGTTGCGCTTTACAGAGCACCCATACTTATTCATATGTAACATGTTCTAAGGCCAAAATAAAAAACTTCAGACAAATGCATTGAACGATTTGGATGTGTTTATTCTCAGAACTTGCTAGTCCGAAATGCATACCACATACACAGCACAAATTGTGTTTTCTTAAAAGAATTTTTGTATCTTTCTGATTACCATTGGGATTTACTACGTACTGAATTCATGTCATTGTTTAGATGTTATGATTGAATCAGTCCAATAAGTATTGTGGTTAGGAGGGTTAAGTTGACAATGGCTAACTGTTATCCGCAGGTGTAAAAGAAATGACTGAATTGCATATATTAAATTTGGTGTGGTAAAATGGTTCAAATTTTGTGAAGACCTGGGATTTCTTTCACACAAACAAGTTAACAAGCTAACAAACAGAAAAGTATATTTTGAGACACACATTATAAATACTTATTTCATCGAGTTAAAGATGCATCTAAAAATGCATATTCATCATATATTCTAATATCATGCAACAGCCAGAAGGCCAAGCACACATTAGGGTAGAATTCTTAAAGGAAAAAAAACATACAGTCTGTGTATTCTGGAAATTCAACACCTATGGAATTTTAAATTAACTGATGGTCATTATGATTGCATACTTTTCACAAACAAATGCACCCTTGGATTCTAATTAAAATCAATTTATTAGATTCTGTTAAGTTTAAGTGCTCTCTGACCTTATTTTTTAATGAATTAACACAATCTATATACATCCATTTGAAAGAAACAGAAAATTGAAAAATTAAGTGATATACAACATAATCCCCATCAATTTTTATTTATCTACTTTAAGTAATACTGTTTATTGTAACTACTCTCTGACTTTTTTTAACAAATTAACACAATATTAAGTATATACATCCATTTGAAAGAAACAAAATCAAAAAATGAAGTGATAAACAACATAATAACCATCGATTTTTATTTATCTCCTCTAGGAGGGTTTCATGCATTTTGATGCAATAATACATAATCCTTAACAGCATTACCACCAACAATTTTATGCATAACTAATAAATAGGTTTCATGCCCATATTGAAAATGCAAAAAAAAAAAAAAAAAAGGAATGAAATTCCACCCTAAACTGCATAACTTTCAGACAAAAAAATAATAAATAAATAAATAAATAATAATGAGGTACAAGATAGAAAATATCAATGCTGATACAATAATACATTTTGATCGACAGCAGAGTCAGCAACAAATATCACATGGCTTCAGGCCCATTAATTCAAATTCTCAGCTCTGTTTGAAAATGACAAAATGTATAAAAAATTCACCAAGAAATTGCAAAAATTCATGGAAAATAAGTAGCAGTGAACTTAAATTTGCTGACACTGACAGCTAGATGGACTTAATTAGTGACAGCTAAGACTGCAGCTGTAACTAGTTAAGTCTTGATCATTTCTTGATCATTATTGATTTAGCACTTACCTGAGGGCACAGAGCCACAGAAGCATACCATTAATGACAACCAGATCCTAATGAGTGTAATGTCAAATGAACCTACAAGTTCTTTGATAAAACTGTTATTAATATAAAATATACTACAATCCATGCATTAAAAATAAAAAGCAAGCAAGTCCACGGGTCAGTATTAACAATGCACTGTAGTTGTCTCAGAATAAGACTTTAGTCCCTTTTCTTAAAAAATAAATTGCCAGTGCACAAATTGACTAAATATGTATAGATAACTGTTTTGGTAAAATGGAATTTGGTATGTAGAGAGCCTTTATTTTAACATGATTTAAACAAACAAAAACAACTTTTTTATGATGAAAAACATTTAATGATTCAATATTTCTTTTATAAAGTTTAATGCAAATACAAAGTTCTTACAACTTCATGTACAGTTAGAAGTAATTTTTCTCATGCACAAATAACACATTTACAAATAAAGCATTAATTAACTTAAAGTTGGCACAATGTTGTAAATGTTACTTGATAAATGTTTGTTAGTTTCTTATATGTATGTATTAAGTAAGCAGAAAATATTGTGCTGTTATCCACATTCATATGCCTGAGAAAGCATTACTGGCATGAGAGGGCAATACTGGCCTGATATGGCAATACTGGCCTGAGGGGACACTGCTGTTTATATATGCCAATTGTAAACCAAACATGGCTCCCACGCACTATAGTTGCCGATCTAGAAAACTCAGCTGTAACATACTCAATTCATTACAACATCGTTATCAAAGGTCATGATGTATGTAATATGGTCCAAGTTATCCAAATATTACAGCAATTTGTCGAGAACATCGAGAATTGGTAAGTTATAGTGAGGTTTTCGCCTAGCAACTTCTGGTTTTCGCGGTTTTCGTATTTTCGTAGGACCGTGGTTTAAGTCATGATTTTACCAGTTATCATCTGTTGCACATGCTGCATTTTTTTTCTAATCTGAAGTCAGTGAAGATAAATTACTAGTAAAGACATTCAGACCCTCATTACAGTGTGCCTCTAGTTTACTTGTACCTAACCCCCATTTATATATCATAGGGAAGAAATAATATAGGAGGAATAGGGTCATGATTAATGAGATACATGCTGTGCTTTGTGATTCAGTCAGTCTGCTGGCGATCTACTTACGAGTTCATGTTTGTGACTAGATACCAAATGTTGAGGAAAACATAATTAAATAATTCTAATTAAATCATGTTTTAGGCTTCATTCACATGCAATGTCTATTTTCTAAATTCTATTTTCTATTCGCGGTATGTCTTATGATCACGGTCTGTGCCCTGGCGTAATTACTGGCAGCGCGAGCCACTTACTATAAGTTACTATAAGTAACTGGCTCGCGCTGCCAGTAATTACGCGGCGGGATATTCAGTGCACAGACCGTGATCATAAGATAGCACGAATAGAAAATAGATTTTTAGAAAATAGACATTCCATGTGAACGAAGCCTAAGACCAAAGCTTTCTGACTACCTCAACACAGAATACATCAGTAATAATCTCTTACTTGTGGATGTTGGGCCCATTTCACAGAATGGGTGAAAGGAAGAAATGGCTAAAATTTTAAGTAAAATTATAATAATTCTTCATTTTGATTTTATTTTAATAGTGTGCTGTAAATTAGTTATATCCAGCTTACCTATAATATCACTGTGGTTGCTTAGTAATGGATATTTATAACATGAAATGAAGTTTTGAATATAAATACATGTTAGTTACACACAGCTTAATTCAGGAAGCAGTGTGGGCATGTTAGATTTATTTTCAGTTCATTAAGTTGAAATTATGAATGGGCACTGCAGTTGTTATCTGTGTGGACAGTGACCTGAAAGTGAAGATATTGATACCTAGGATGTATATTTGGAATTCAAAACCAAATGATAGTATTCCGCTTATCACATGGTATGTAGCATCACAATTTGGATTAGATAATTTCTAATGGAACTGCAGATATAAGCAAATATTTGAGAGTAGATTTGTGAAGGGCAAATGCACACAAGTTTTTTTTTTTTTTTTTTTTTTTTTTTTGGGGGGGGGGGGGGGTGTTGGTAGGGTGAGGTGGTGTGGGGTGGGACCAGTGTTTAATGTGATGCATGTCACCATAATCTGAAATGATGTAAAGTGAAGTAGTGCTGTATCTACTTTAGAATGCACAGTGTTTCCAATTTTAGTGCAGCCTGGACCCCATTTTAGACCCCCCCCCAACAAAAATCACCTCTAGTTTGTTTTGTGAAATGGGGGCCTGATCTGATTCCTTCATTGTCAATTCAAACCTAGAATATTAAATCCAAGATGCAGCTTTGGCCATGCACCAAATTGCCCAGTTCTTCGTTGCTTTTAACTTTGATTTAAAACTAAGATTTCAGTAGAATTTCACTTTGTTTAGCCAGAGGAAATTGTATTCTGTAGTGAACCTTGCAACTGTGTACTAGTAAGCAGTTTTTTATTTCATTTTTAGTGCAGTGTTCAGAGTCACATGTAGAGCTGATGACTCAGTGCAGCCTTGTGTTGTTACTTCCCAGATATATCGTGTTACATACACACACATAGCCTGTACTTGTGGCAGCTGAGCCTGTCAGAATGAAAGCATATTCATTTGAGCAAGTGGACTGTGTTTGGTTATTTTTTTTTTTTTTTTTTTTTATTTTTTTTTTTTGGGGGGGGGGGAGGGTAATGTTTAGAAAAGCATGGTAAAAGTCATTCTTGTTATTATAAATTATTAAAATTAGAACTATGACTGTTACTGTGAATATAATCATTAGTATTATTGTTGATAATAATAATAATGCTAAATAATGATAATGATAATATATATTGAATTTGAACACTTAATTGTGCACAAATTTTATTTAATTGTACTTTTGTTTATTAATTTATCAAGTTATTTCATGTATAAAATTATTGATTTTTGTTGTTGGATATTAATGTTGATGATTGTTTAGAAAAAAAAAACTATGAACAGAAACCTGATGTGAATTCAGTCATCAAGTACTGCTACTGACCTTAGGGTGCAGCTCATCTTTCTGCTTCCTCATGATCAGTGAAATGCAGCAGAAACAGATGTGGCCTTGGGAATCCTATCTTTTAAGCTGCCTTACCACGCATATTAGTAAACTAATAATCAATAGGATAATCTTGGATTAAAAGTAGATTATAAGCGAAATCAGATAAGATCACTAAATTAAGATCCATTTGACCTGACCTTGACCAGAGAGAGAGAGAGAGAGAATTGGGGAGAGAGAGAGAGATTGCAGGTTTTTCCCCTCAAGACGGTCAATCTATAAAGAAAGAAAATAAATGTAGGAGCCATATTGTTTAAAACATTCTAATTTGAATATCAGATTGTGAAAATCCAGAGAAAATAAACTTGGTCCCTCCCTTAGAGCCTGTGTGAGGAGAAAAATATAGCCTATCATACATAATAACCATAATTAATATGCTAATTAATATTAGAGGGCATACTAGTATGTATGTGAAGAGAGCATATGTGAATACTGGAGTAAGCAGTGTCACTTAATTGCATAGACTTCACTCTTAGGGTTTCGTTCAGAATGAATTAGCTCAAAATAGCTACTGTGCACTTACTCTATAGGGACTCTTGCTGAATGCTGCCTGATTAACAGACTAACCCACCTCCCCCTGATGTTGAGTGAAATACAAGAAAGCTGGTGATTGTGAAGTTGGTAACAAGAGGAGGTGTGTTAGTCTGTTAATCTGATTGTATTTAACAAGAGTCCCCTTGGAGTTAGTGTGCAGTAGCTATTGCGTCCTGACTTATTCTGAGTGACCCCTTAAATTACAACTGACCTACGAGTGTAACCAGTAATATAATTATTTAACAAGACTCAGTATGTGTCTTCATTTCTATACTAGTAATTATAAGTCGAAGGTGGTGATGACTTGAGATTGGGCAGGTTCAGTAGAGATGTGCAATGTATGTTTTAACTGTGTTTTGCACTCATTTTCAGTGTTATAAATTTTTAATTTGATTTTAATTTGAAATATATGCTTAGGATGCATTCCGAGATTTAGATCAATCCAGAGATTTAGATTTAGATCGACCTAACTCCCTGGGGGTTCACGCTAAATTGCAGTCAGCCTAAGCTAGCGCAAACCATAGTTAATTACCCCCTTACAGCTTTTAGTAGGCGGGACAGATGCTTAAGCTGACTAAGCTGACAGTAATCTAGTGAGACTCCCCACAGATCGATCTAAAATCTATGGGAATGGGGTCTTAGAGAGCCCTGTCTGTGATAATGAAATGAGTTGTTGACTTACAGTTGACTCTGCCATGAAGTATTGGCTGAATTCCAACTCAAAGTAAAATTATCAAGTGATTATCCACATAAACAATTTTGTCAAATATATTGATTAAAAAAAGTAAAATATTTCACAATTTCTTCAGTCAAACTAGCATTATATATTAGGATTATGGATACTTGGGAGTTGCCTGTGGCAGAGCTGGAACCTTCTCAGAAGGCCAGCTTATTTTTTTGCCATACAGTTAGCATTAAATCAAGACAAACTGTGTCATTAATTGATAAAACAACTAGTACTTGTAAGGATGTACATTGCTTTCCCTATACTTTGTGAAGAGGGAAGCTACTTTAAAAAAAAAAAGTTACTAAATTGTTTTTTCTCCTATCTGTTTATGTCGCGTCATAATTTGAGCTGCATTTATATATGTATATAGAGAGAGAGAACAATGAAAACCAACTGCTCATCCTCCCCTCCTCACCCACTTCCACCCACTCTGTCAAACAGAATGAAAAGATAATCAATAAAGCTGGCCATAAATAAAGTTTTTCTATTGATCTGCTGGGTAACATTCTGCCATTCTGAGGCCCATTTTTAGGAATCACCTGTTACAAATGAGCGTGCAACAAAACGTGGTTCACAGAGGTAAAACATTGATTTAGTTTCATTTTATTTTTGACTGGAAAATGTACCCTTACTTTTAGATCATTTACTTTACTAGTATGTATATATTTCATTTTTGAACTTAAACACATGGACTTTATAGATCTATTGAGTTTGATGTGTAGTTTATGAAGTCTGACAGGTAGTAGAGGTAACTGTTTGGATTAGCTATTACAAATTGCATTTGATATGCAAATGATATTTAAGCAGTATTGCATTCATAAGAATCAGAGTAGAAAGGAGTTTGCAACAAGCTGGAAACTGGAAAGAAACATGGCTTTTGTGATTCCTTAGAACATTCTGAAGCCATATTGCACAGGAAACTGTGGTTAGTTAATGGCTTTCTCTATTGTGTAGATATCTATACTGTATGGGAGTTCTCAAAAGGAATATGAGTTTTAAAGTCAGAGAATTCTCACTTGAGTACGGTTCACCCAAGTTCACTGGAAACACGCCACCCTTAAACATTGCAGCCATATTCCACAGTAAACTGTGGTCAGTTCAGGATACCAAGTTAATGGTTCTCCCCAATGTATAGCATTCCACAAATACCACAACCTGATGGAACAGGAGCTGTACCCTCTGATAGGTAACAAAGACATTGAGTGTTAGGTAATAGTTTACTTTCAAGTATGAAGAGGAGAGGTTTTTATATCAGAGTGACTCATCTTCATCAGGTACTAGTGCTTCAACTGAGGAAGTATTTTTAAAGATACTAGCATACTAGTAACCTATCAAATTTTGGGCCAGGATATATTTAAAGGATCGTATATTTAAAGTATTGTACATGTAGCTACTACAGGAGACTATAGCTAGTATTATCTGCAGGGGAAAGGACCTCACAGACCATGATAAACTACATAACTACTCCAGTATTAATATTTATCTGCAGTTAGGGATTTTAAAACAAAGATAATTGCAAAATCAGTGTATACATTGGAGGAAGATAGGGGTACTAGTACTAGTACATGCGGTAGTGTCAAAAAGTGTGACATGGAAATTCAGTTGGTATGTCAGGGGTTATCTCAAAATACTGACTGTTAAAGTTGCATGCCACATATCTTGGTATTGTTTATATGAATAATTATATGATCATTGCTTCATAATTAATATTGAGTTTTGTATACTAGTGTCAGCTCTCTCTCTTTCTCTTTCTCTGAAATGAGATTATGACCCTTCTTTCTTGCTGTAAATCATACAATATATTTCATTTAACTGAAATTACTGTAACTGCTGTATTTCTAGGATTTCTTAACAACGTCATGTTTGCATGTAGGATGAGTTAATATGTTTCCTAGAAAAGAAAATAACTCCAGGATTCTGAGGAATGACGCAAAGGAATGCATGCTATGGTATGCCAGCACTGTGACGCAAGCAACTACAGTATGTTCTTCTGAATGCTCAGTGTTTGAATACTTCTTCAGGAAATATCAGGCAGTTGTAGTATCACCTTGGTCATTGTTTATAGCAGTGAGATGTTGATCACTTTGAGAGCATTGAACAATGAGAAAGTCTGCTACAAGGTACAGGCCAGATTAGCTTTGGTTGCTTTATTGAGGGAACCAACTTTGGACAAGGCACATTGCAGGCCTACCCAACTACCAGACTCGGCACCGAATGATCCTGAATTCACTGGTAGATCAGACCACACTACCCATTTTCAAGGTCTGATCTACTGGTGAATTCCGGATCATTCGGTGCCGAGTCTGGTAGTTGGGTAGGCCTGCATTGGATTGTTACACAAATAGTGGCTATTTGGTTCAATGTTGCACACATCTGATGTTTGCATATAACTGTTATGTATCACTTTTTAGTTACTGTTGATTGCTCTCCTCATGAAAGGGTCCCAAAGTATAAAACATGGGGAAAAAAATGGAACAAGTGAAAATCATGCAAATGTTTCACAAGTTGTGTGTGAATTTCATTGACAGGACCAAGTATTATTTTATTTATTTAATTATTTATTTATTTATTTATTTATTTATTGCTGGGGGAGGGGAGCAATGACCCATGAGTGAGTTAGACATGTAAAGTTGTAAACTGTGAAAAAAGAGAATTTATTTTCATCACTGTGAAGGTAATCAGAAATATCATTTCTATTTCAGAAAACGAATGTCAAAGATTAAAGTGATGCCTGATACAGTAACTGCATTACCAGTGTGCCATATCAATATCAGTAACAACAACAACAGCGGTAATAGCTGTAATTACAATGTCAGACAATGAAGACGATGTCATCATAGACAACCATGCCACAGTTCATCTAACTTGCCGAAAGTGTGGTGCCCACGATTGTATTAACTCAAACACACCACTAGGTGGCACCATGATCAGAACCACCTGTCTGGAGGTCAAGTCTCAAGAGGTTCAAGGCCATGTCATGACCTCAGAGGTCAAAGGTGAAAAGGTCAATGGATATGATGTACAGTGCAATACGACTATGAAACCTTGCTCAAAGATGATCTCGGACAATCCGGTTAATCTGGCTCTCGCAAAAGAGCAGCCTAAAGATAGTACCACTCATGGTAACGGCATTGCCACCCCTCCTGTTAGTTATCCAGAAAATGCAGATTTACATATAAGCAAGGATCAAAACCTGGAAAGAAGTAGTGACAATGTCATTGGCGTAGCCACGCCCAGGCAGATGTGCACAGAATGTGAGCCTCAGGTACACTGTGCTTGTAACTTGAAATCCCCTCCCCCAGTCACTAGGAGGGTGAGCTTCAGTCTTGACGACGACGTGCAGCGGCCGAGGAAACGGGAGTCAAACGATTCAGCGGGACCACAAGATGAGGGACACTTGAACAGTGCAGCCCTGACCAATCACAAGCCTTCTCAGACTTCTCCAAGCAAAGACCACTTAAAATTGAATTTAGAAACATTGGAATTAAACCCCAAGGACGAGAACGCCTTGGTGCAAAATGATAAAAGTCATGGGAGCAAGCAAGATACCCTTCACCATCACCATCATCACCACCATCATCCCCATCACCAACACCAGAGGTCACCACAGTCACATGGCCAAAAGACAAAACTAAAAAAGGCGCAGGGCAAGCAGTCCTGGCTACTGAGGCTCTTTGAGTCCAAACTGTTTGACATGTCGATTGCCATCACATACTTGTTCAACTCGAAGGAGCCAGGGGTACAGTCTTATATAGGTATGTTTTTGCCCAATTTTTGCTTGCTTTTACTATATTATTATTATCATTATTATTAATGTTTGTAAGAGGCAAGTTGTTTAAAATTATGTGTCAAATTAATTTGATATTTTTCCCTCTCAGGCAACCGGATGTTCAGCTTTCCCCCAGAGAATGTTGACCTATATCTGCCACAGCTACTTAACATGTACATCCACATGAGGGATGTGGCGGAGGCTATTCATCCTTATATCATACACAGGTAGATAGGAGGACATTAATTCTTGCTAAAGAATTTTCTTCTTACTTTGTGGAGCTAAAAAATCCTTGGTTAATGATTTTTATTTTGAAAGAAGTAAAAGGGTGGGGGGGGAAATTAAAAATTCACAGAATGAATGAATTTCATCTTAGTTCAGAATTCATCTTAGTTAGGAAAATTTTACATTGTAATTTAAAGTTGACTCTAAAAGCATGTACCCCTAGAATGATCTGCACTAGGAAGTCTAATGGTGTCAGATTTATAGTTTTTCTGATTCTGGTAAATGAACCTGTTGTCTACATTTCTTCAGTGCATGCTGTGTTCTAAAATTAGTATTATTCATTTGCATCTGTGTTGAGTTACTTGATGTACGTGCCTCTTCCAAGGGGATTATGCTTTTGCCTTTTTTTGTTGACATATTATACATTTAATTGCCTAACCCAAAAAGTTATGGATAGGTTTGGTGAAATAAGCACCATGGAACAAAAATGGCTAGATTTTGAATAAATTTATAAGATTTATCATGTGTTCCATAAATTAGTTAATTGATAGTAATGAAAATTGAGATGTATGCACTCTTTCTGAGTACTTTTTTAGATTACTGTGTATTGGAATCTGTGACAACGTCGCTGTTATTGATTTGTTGACAGGTGCAGAGAGAGTGTTGATTTCTCACTGAAGGCAGCGTGGTTATTAACAGCCTACTGTGCTGATGTCATTGGGAAACCATCATGGCGGAACTCTCAGGGCGTGAAGCTGAAAAACATGATTATGAATGAGGAAATTAGGTTGGTCCCTCTCTCTCTCTCTCTGTCGCGCGCGTGCGCGTGCACACATATTGCTTTTGGTGTGATTGACTGCTAAAACTGTTCACTTAGTCAATCTCACTAACTCCTATACATTGTATTGAGTCAATTTAGGTTATTAACACAACTACAAGTCAGAATAACATGCTTTCCATATTATTGCAGGTTTAATTAATGATTCTCTCTCTCTCTCTCTCTCTCTCTCTCTCTCTCTCTCTCTCTCTCTCTCTCTCTCTCTCTCTCTCTCTCTCTCTCTCTCTCTCTCTCACACACAAACACACACACACACATATTCTAAACAAGATTTTTAAATAAAGCAATTTTTTTTTCTTTTTAATAAAATTTCCATCTTCCATTCCAGGCCGCGCCACCCTAAGGCTCAGTCTGACCTCCCTAGTCCCTCCCACAGCCACGCCCACCCCCTGTATCCCCTACATCACCACCATCACCACCAGGCTGGCTCCCCGGGGACACCATCTAAGAAAACACATAAGAGAGCCGTGTCTGATGTCACTGGTAAGAATGGTGAACTTATCTGAAATTTTTCCCCACTGTCACTTTTTTTGTCTTGACCATTAAGTTAGATTATTACTGCTGATTGCACCACTGATTTGTGTTGATTTGTTTGTTTATAACTTCTCCACAAGGGTGTCGTATGTTGGGGGCTCTCTACTGTTTTAAGTGTGTTAATTATGATTTGGTGTATATATTTTGCTATTTCTCCCCCAGGATGTAGTCTGCAGCCCACACCCCTGAAGAGGAGCAGCAGTCTGACCAGCATACGCAGTATGTTGGGAGATCTCTCGTCAGGTCGCGCTTTCGACAGCGGCTGCAAGTGCCACGAGAGTTCCGAGGGTGTGTTTAATGACCTCATTGGGAAGATGACAGAGTGCCATTGTGATGTAAGTTCTTGGCTGTTAGTTTATGATATGATTTGTGATTAGTTGGTCTGCACTATTATTATTATTATTTTTTTTTTTTTTACTTTTGAATCAGGACTAGTTAGAGTAAAGCTATGATGTGCCTGCTCAGTTCTAATGGCACTCAAACTGTTAACTTCAGATACTCTTAATATTGATTAAGAAACAGAATTTTTCTCAAACTTTTTGAATTGATTCAGAATCATAAATTGTTTAACTGAGTAGAATGTTATTATTATTATTACTTTTGTTACTATATTTTGTTAATGTTTAGGCCCCACGTCTGCTCCCAGAACTGGAGTTTGTCAAAGCCTTTATCAATATTGGGAAGAAATTACAGACACTGCAGACAAAAGAGATGAGGAGTAAGTATCTGGGCTATAGTTTGTGACCTTAGCCATTGATCTGTGACCTTAGCAACCAGTCAGAGACAATTGAAAACTTAATTTTAAAAAGTTACTAGACAGTAAAGAATGAAAGTTGGAAATATTATCAAGTGTTTTGAATTTTCTCACTATTTATAGACGGAAGCAGTCTTTTGGGCCTTCTGGAAGATGATCAGAATGTTCCACTTTTTAAAGAGAATTTGGAAGACTCAGAAAATATCTCTGGAACTGCCCCTGACAAGTATATATGATAGTGGTTATTCGCAGAAGGAAAATCTCTGACATAAATAATTAACTTCTTCTCTTTTTCCTTCCCCACAGCTGCTCGCCTCATAGCAGACTTGGCCTCGATGAACTTGAACCTGCCCGCGAGGATCTGGCTGCCCATCCACTCCAATACCAACCACCATGTTGTCAGGATCCCACAGACATTTGCTGTGGTCCTCAACTCTAAGGAGAAGGTAAGTAGTGGTTGGGGTGTGGTTGTTACAGTGGTGAACTCAGTGTTGAGGTTGATCATACTTACATCTCATCTGGTGAATGTAAAAACAATTCATGTATACATGGATGTAAGCTGTTTTCTCTCTTATGGATATAATACAATGCAGTGCAGTGCTGTGCTTTGCAGTACAGTACAAAAAAATACAATACACAGGCCCGTAGCCAGGGGGGGTTCGGGGGTTCGAAAGAACTGCCCTTTTTGCTGGGAAAAGGTCCACTCTGGATAAAATTTGATCTAGGTACATGAAGGTTTTATGGTAAAAGGTCCACTTTTTCAGAAAACGAACCCCCCATTTGAAATTGCTGGCTACGGGCCTGATACAATACAATAAAATAGAGTTCTCTCTCTATTCCCTTTAGGCCCCATACCTAGTGTATGTAGAAGTCCTGGAGTGTGAGAACTCCCACACAGCCCCAGTGCCCTCTAAGATCCTGGAGAACACCCTGAGGTTCACCAAGTCAGAGGAGGATCTCACCCTGCACTACGCCAACTGTTCCCCCAGGTCTGACTTCAACCTGTACGGAATGTCCAATGATTTTGATGACGCAGACTGCTGGTCGCAGGAAGATGATGATATTTTACAGGTAAGGTGAAGGTCATCTGGAGCTAGAATGGTATGGAGTGTCCATGCAGTCACACACACTTTTTAGGGAAGTTATTTGTCCACTGAACAGAGAAGAAAAAAATCCTTCATAATTTGTTGCTTCATGTTTGTCTCACATTGATAAGTTTGACATGTTTTTAAGTTAACTATTAGATTCCCAACATGCTGGTTTCAAGTATATATATGAAAAAATTAAAAGTAAGAAGCAATCTCAAGGCAAGAACAAATTCAGTACCTATTACAACTCCAAATCATAATCACCTTAATATTATTTTCATTTACTTTACACGGTTATGAGTGGGCTTTTAGGACTTTACCCATTTTGTCTTTCCCTCACCTTTTTCCCCCCAGCTCTGCACAAAATAAGGGGATGTATGGGAAGGTGTTTTGTAGCAATTTTTGCCACTTTTCTTTCCAGTTTGCAGCAAGGTCTAGGTCCAGCGACACGCTGTCTCAATTCTCCATGGAGAGCAGCAATAGCGTGGACAGCAAGGAACCTGTTTATATTGCAGCTGGTGACATTCGCAGGAGGCTTACAGAGAACATTGCTGCCCCAAAGACTAAATTTGAGGTAGTACAGAGCTGCTCACACAAAATCTTAAAAAAGACATTCAAAATTGAAAGTTAATGTATGTGTGGAGTAAGGCATGGAATTAGGCTTGTCTTGAAATGTGTCCCTCTATTGACCATCCACATATAAGCACCCAAGGGTTCATGTTAACACTAACATTGGATGTCTCTCATGCCCCTGGGTTTGGACTCTGCTTTTCTTGAAATATGTGCCTTTTCCGAGTTCTTTCCCCTAAATCAGTATTTAATCCAGATAGTAACATTCATAGCAATTCCCTGTTGTTCTTTTGTTGTTGACCACATAGCATGATTTTCACAAAAAAAAAAACTGAAAAAAAAAAAAAAAATTAAAAATGAAACGAATGGATGGTATTAGAAACTTAAATAGTAGATGTCTAAGATAACTTGGTTTTCGTCATCTGCTGTCCATCTTATTACTAAAAATATGAAGATGTCTGAGCAGGACTGTAAAATGGTGGGATGCATGACTGTGGTGGCTGTTCCCAACACAAGTGATTCAGAAGGGAAAAAAAGAAAAAAAAAATACATTTTAGTATTCTCCAATTGGAACCTTGCCTCCAAAAGAAACTTTTGTAACTAATTTTGTTAAAAAGCTCCAGTTGCATTTGGGTGTTGTAAAATACATAGATTCTTATAAAAATATGCAAACATTCTGAATCACAAGGAACAAGGTGAAACTGTTAACTCTTGATAAAAGTTCTGAAAGCTTTTTACTTTTCCATCTTTTATCCATAGTTTACAAAGTTTCACCTTGTTATCTATAAACCTACCTGGGCAGGTGAAAATAAAATTCTGAATCATCACGTTTGTGGTGGCGGATGAGTTGGCTTTGGTGTATTGGTCTCTGTCAGATTTAATGATCACTCACTGGAGAAAATGTCACTCGTATGTGTTTATTGAAGATGAATTATTAATTGTTTAACTCTCTGATGTTCCAGCGGGACCCTGAAGACCCGTCTGCAGCTGCCCTTAAAGAACCATGGCACGAAAAGGAGCGAAGAATTAAGGAGTCGTCGCCTTATGGTCACCTCCCGAACTGGAGGCTGCTGTCAGCCATTATTAAGTGTGGAGATGACCTGAGACAGGAGTTACTGGCATTCCAAGTTCTGACACAGTTACAGGTTTGTATACATAGGCATCTGTTATATCTGTGTGTGTGTGTGTGTGTGTGTGTGTGTGTGTGTGTGTGTGCACGAGAGAGAGAGAGAGAGAGAGAGAGAGAGAGAGAGAGCGCCTGTTTATATATACTTGGGGTATTTTAAGTTCTGACACAGTTCTGACACCGTTACTAGCATCTGATATGCCAGCACGCACGTGTGTGTGTGTGTGCATGAGAGAGAGAGAGAGAGAGAGACTGTGTGCCTGGGGTATTTTTAGTTCTTACACAGTAACAGGTTTGCACACACTTTCACTTGATGGTAAAGGGCAAGAGCAACGTTGGTATCACTTTTGTGTATGTGTTTGCATACATATGCGTGGTTTCATTTTTAACTGTAATTTGAAGGATACGTGTATATATCTATGTGTGTGTTGTCTGGACACTAATATTAACTGTTCCGTATGTTTATGCACATGTGTGTGTGTCCAAGTAGATTGAACATGAACATATTTAGAGGAATAATATAAATACTACGATGTTTGTTTTGTTTGGCTTTTTAAACTCACATGATCTTTATCATTTGCCTTCCAGAACATCTGGACGCAGGAGCGAATTCCTCTGTGGGTGAAACCCTACAACATCCTGGTGCTTTCCAACGACTCTGGCATGATAGAGCCTATCGTCAACGCAGTCTCGCTACACCAGATTAAGAAACAGAGCAAAATGTCTCTAATGGAATACTTTGTGCATGAATATGGACCTCCTAATAGTGAAGAGTTTCTGGAAGCCCAGAGGAATTTTGTCTCAAGTTGCGCTGGTTATGCCCTTGTGTGTTACCTGATGCAGGTGAAGGACAGGTAAGTAGTGCATAAGTTACGAAGTTACAAGGCCAGTAGACTCCATATCATGCCAAGAGCTAGCAAGGGGTGCTGTCATGTATTCCAGATGGGGGTGTAGCAATGCATTATTGGCCGTACATCAAAGCAAAATCTCACGTTTCCCAACTGAAATACCTACTTTTTACTACAAAATGCTGATTTCATCACAAATTAATGGATACAAAAAATGGAACTTTCACGTTAATGTAATCATCATCTTTCTTTCTCATTTCTACTTCAGGCACAATGGCAACATCCTCCTGGATGCAGAGGGACACATCATCCACATTGACTTTGGTTTTATCCTCTCCAGTTCTCCTGGGAAGAACCTAGGCTTTGAGAACTCCCCTTTCAAGCTCACTTATGAATTTGTGGAGGTACTTTGTGAATCTTTGATCATTTTGTGATAATATAGTTTAGTCCTACTTGAAGAATATGTTTACAATAAAAGTTCTAATTAAGGTGATTTTTTTGTCAGACAGTGGTACATTAATAATTTTTTATTCCTCTACTATGATGGCAGATAATATAATATCAAAACAAAAAGTTACAAAAAGCATGTATGAAAGGTATTGATCAGCAGCAAATATTTGTGGTCTACATTATTGCTTAAGATTGTTCTAAGTAGTTATTAGTCAAGAGCAAAAAGTAATGGGTTGCAAATTGTGGATTGTGTTTCTTCCAGTTGTTGTGATCAGCAGCAAACATTTAAGGATAACGTGATTGGTAAAATATTTCTAGGTCATGGGTGGTTATGGCAGTGACATGTTTGAGTATTTCAAGATTCTGATGCTGCAAGGTTTTGTGGTGACAAGAAAACATCTGGAGAAAATATTAAACATGGTGGAGATAATGCAGACAGGTATAAAACTGTGAAACGAAGAATCATTTTTAAGTTTTATCTGTTTTTGTGTGTGCATATTGAATATTGAATTATATTAATACCCTTCATTAAACCATTATTTCTTATGGACCTAAGTTAAGAGTATAAGTCTTATCAAATAAAAATGTTTGTTCATCTTTTCATTTCTGATCTCTTTTTTTATGTACATTTTTTGCACAAATATCATTGTTTGCATGTTTTTAACTGTTCTGTCATATTTATAGAAACATTTTCAATATCGGTTTATTAATGTTCTCAATTCCAGGTTCTCAGCTTCCGTGTTTTGGCAAGGGTATCAGCACAATCCGTGCTCTGAAGGAACGTTTTCACCTCAACCTGACGGAGGAGCAACTGCAACTCCTGGTGGACAACATGGTGGAATCCAGTCTCCACTCCCTGACCACTAAACTCTACGATGGGTTCCAGTATATTACCAATGGAATTCTATAAAATTAAAGTAAAAAAAAAATGAACAAAAAAAAAGAAAGTTTGTGTCTGCCAACTTATCCCTTGTGTAAATTTGAGGAATGGAGAAAGAAGTCTGACTCGAAGGGAGGTTGTATTTCATCAGTGATATAAAATGGTTCATGTTATTGAGAATTCATAGATGAGGTCAAGATTTTTAGGCTTTTTTAAAAGCTCTAAATGAGGGTATAATTTGATTATAATAGATGCGTCTCAGTAGTTCTAAGGCTCAGTTGTACGAGGCTCTAAATGGGCTTTTTTTCTGCACAGTTTTTCACCTTCAAACATAATAGGATTCAAAATCTGGATTCAAAATATATTTTTGAGATTTAAAAAAGATACAAAAGAAAAGCGAGAAAAAAATGTCCTAGTTCAGCCTTTATGTGCCATTGATTGACAGACTTCTAGGAAAAGGATAGATTGCAAGAGTGGCTGCACTTATTGGCAGTTAAGCTTTTTTTTTGTGATTGGCTCCAGAAAAGAAAATAAGCCCAGAATTTGATTTAAAATTTAAGACAAAAACTTATGCAATACTTTGAGTTCAAGATATCTTCACTGCACTTAAGTTATCATAGCCAATAAAACGGACATAATATTTGGTTAATTTGGACTTTTATTGGTTTGGCTAGGGTCACACGGTTATACGAATTATTGGGCTAAATTATGAAAGTAACCCCTTTTCAAAATTGAGGCATGTTCACAGTAAGACTTACTTGGGCTAAAATTTGGTTTGCCAATTAAAAAGTATTCTAGCCTAAAGACCAAAAAAAAAAAAAAAAATGAAGCATCCTAGATCCAAAACAGAAGTGTAGCACCCTTCTTAGATAACAGAGTTTGTACTATTTTACAAAAAAGGTAAAAGTTCCAAAGACTGAGTAATGTTTCGATTTAAAATTGACAGCTATACAATTTGGTAGAAGGTAAAATAAACCTTTAGTATTAGACAGGATGGTTGTCTGACTATTTCTGGTTTAAGTAAGTCCCTGTGTGAATGCGGCTGTAGGAAAGGTACTTAGAGCGCATTCTCAACGAAGTAAGCCAGGCTTTACAAAGCCGGTGACCTAAAAATGGCGGACGTACATGAAAGAAAAACCGCCTAATCTTTTAATAGTCTCTCCGCCTCCCCACACGTCGTCCCTGCGGGGTACAGTAATTAAATCGCGTCTCCGTTCGCCATGCGGAAGCTACCTGAGAAATATTAAGTGCGCATGCTCATCAGTTAAACTCGTGGCGAAGAAAGCATGGCGGCTGAAGGCGATCGAAGGAAAAAAGCTCTTCTGTTCTATTATCTTTGAAAACAGAGACGAAAAAGGAATAATTTGGCCCGTAGAGCAGCAATGAATCGACTATCTACGGATAATATCACCAGAGATATTCACGGAAATATTAATGTTCGGAGCCGAGATTTAATTACTGTACCCCGCAGGGACGACGTGTGGGGAGGCGTGTGAGAGGCGGAGAGACTATTAAAAGATTAGGCGGTTTTTCTTTCATGTACGTCCGCCATTTTTAGGTCACCGGCTTTGTAAAGCCTGGCTTAATTCGTTGAGAATGCGCTCTTAGAGCACACTGTATGTGTAGCAGTGGTGAGGTTTGATTTAAAATTTGATAAAACAAAAAATGCTATTTTAATGAGGTCATATTTTTGTACATTGAATGAAAACATGACATGCAATGTCTACTTATTTTCAGCATTAAAGATACAGTACTGTAGGTAGACTTCTGGGTCAGAAAAAGAAAAAAGAATATAATGCTATAATTAGAGATTTTCTAGAGAGTTATGTTTGGTGACCGGTTGTTAATTCTCTTGCATCGATATGAAGAGGACTTAACCATTTAAGCATACCGGTCTAGAGCTAATACAGTGTAGGCATGCCTAGTTTGACTGTGATCTTTGCACAATTATTTAGATGAGTGCAGAGTTTATGGCTGCTTGAACAGTTTACCCTGTTATGTCGTGTTGCAGAACGTGGTCCATGCTTAATTTAGATTTAGAAAGAGGATAAGGTATAGAGGTAACTTCAAAGTTCAGCATTCAACCTTTGGTTCAGCCAGTTCAGTAGACTTTTGGTTAGTTGAAGCAGGCGGAAGTAGTTAACATTTAGTTAATTAATTATTTAGTATATTATAAGGTATTATCTGGTTTAATTATTGGCACAACAATGCAAAATTGATGAGAAGAAGACGGTAGACGCATTACGGATGCGGGGAATTTCTCATCAGTAAATGAATTATGTAAAATTATGAACATTGAATATGCATTTAAAATTATAGGGTATGTTCTGATATTTTTCCAGTATTATGGGATCCCGTAAGTAGAAGAAAGCAAGTTACAAAACATGAAAGATATACTAAACAAGTATATTGTATTTGAATATTTGTATATCTGCTCCTGAAATTGATAAAGAGCCGGTGACGCCAAATGAAAATAGCGTAACACTTAAGCAGACGTATTTGTCCAATCAGAATACTTATAAATATTTTATTGGCCATATTTTAATTGGCAGTTAGTAATCATATTTTACTGCCAGGAGCGCTGTCAAGCGTAAGTGCCAGGATATAAAATTAATGGGATATTAATCGGATAAGATTTGAACTCAGAAAAAAGGGCATTTGGTAATGAACTTGATTTGTCGATAGCTGGCAGTGCGTCTTTTATTCATGGAGATATGGCAGCACGCGGAAATACGTTTTCCTAGCGAAGTACTACATCGAACATGGTGTGCGTTTTCATTGTACATAAGCAATTATTATTTGACCGTAAGAGGAATGGAGCAACTATTTAAAACTTCCCGGAGAAGTTATGAGCGGTGTGATTTTATCTGCGTTATAATGGGATTTGCCAGACGTTACTGATATGAAGATAACGATGATGTGTACAGATTGCACTGGTAGCGTGCATCTGTGCTGTATATTTAAGGTGATTGTGTTTGTTTTTGGTGCTAAGTGTTGATAGCATGTAGTGATGAAATAAATGGATCAAACATTTGAATAATCAGGTCGGCCTTCGAGTTATTATTATATTGCACGGATATACAAGAATATGAAATTTTACCGTAAAGGATGTGCGAAAAAAAAACTTCTTAAACCGCAAGACGGATGGCAATGCATCCGAATCTTAAATATTTCGTGCAAATACGGTGTAAGAAAAAAACAATGTAAACTTAGAGAGTCAGTTATGTAAAAAGGATTTATTTTCCTTGAAGTATCAATTTGAACACTATGTAACACGTACATGGCGGCATAAATCAAGATGTATAGGAGACGTGTTAATGTAGATCTTCCATGCAATGTTTCTTGCTCTGTATAAGTTTTGTCACCCATTACTTACATTACTTTCATTTGAATGATTAATGCCACATTGAAGATTGAGACATGTTTATTATTGGGCTAGCGTTATCTAAATCAGAGTACTACATCGTCACCGAAATGACATAAAGCTAACTGACAAGAACCAGTGCTTAAAAACATCGCGTACAGCAATCCACGGCTTCAAAGTAAAGTTTCACGCTATTTTAAAACTACAGCTGCTTACACGTACCACGAGATGCACATGTGAATATATTATACGTTCTATTAAATCTTACCAGAAGTCAACATTTTGTGATGCAAAGTCCTTTAAATAGAAAACGATTGAGGGCGGTTAGTCATATACACTTGACGTTTGACCTAAAGTATTGCCATAACGGCTGCAACTGTGGAAACTGCACGTGTGTATTCACTTCACTCCTCGGGCACTTCAAACAACGTCTGCGCCTCGTAGCCTCTGTGCGTCATTTTAGCGTACGCAGCGTCGTAATCCCGTAGAAAGGCAGCATTATCGGCAATGTACTCGTCTACAATGTCGGCGGTGGACATGTACGTTGTCCTGGGGCAGTCGGTGTTCAGGGTCTTACACGAGGTCTCCTCTCCGTTTTCGTCCGGTTTGATATCGCGATACAGACACATATCGGAGTTCAGCATAAAACCCCTGCCGCCGCCCCCGCCGCCGCCTTGTCGTTTTTGGCGATGGTTGCTGGCCATTTCCGCTTGTTCGTCGACGTCGGCGAGCTTGCGTAGGATTTCACGTAGGAGAGACGAGGGGTTAGGACCTGTAGAGTCCCTATCAAAGTCTTGTGCTGTCGCGGTACGTTGTTGAGTCGAGTCTTGTTGTCTCCTTCTTACTGTTGTCCACTGCCAGTGGTTATCGCCAGCGTCCATCTGACTGAATGACATCTCTTTGAGATTGCGGTAATACTCGTTGTCGAAAAGGTCTCGTACCGTTGTCCACCGTCCACTAAAACCGGACTGAGTGGGATCGGCGCGGCCAACCGTGTGGGCACCCATCAGGGCAACAACATCGCGAGCCTCCATGTCGAAATTGTCCTTGAAGTACCCCAAGGTGTTCTCAATTCCTTCCAGAGAGCTGGGGAAGTTGTCCATCGCACTCGTGGTAGGGGACGTGGCGCAATCCTCGCGGCCCCAGCGAAAGGGGGTCGTGACTGTGGCTCCCCGGCCCATCTCTGTTGCCACCACGCCAGCAAGGGCCCAGAAATCGGCCCTGGATATCACACCGGTCAGTCTGTTTCGATCGTAAACGTTCTCAATTCGCCGATGGATGTTTCCGAGGCCGAGGTTGGACGGGTCGTCCAGGTTTATGCACCCGTCGCACCTCTCGCTCACGCAGTCATGAAAGGCCAAGCGGATGGCGGACGCGACCAGAGGACGCTGGAGGCCACCGTCGGGGTTTCTGTTGAAAGTTCCGTTGATGAGGTCAGTTAGCAAGGACTTGGCACGGTCGTATTCGGCTCTGGTGAGACCGTGCACCGCCACTGCACAGAGGGCGGCCGAGACGATCAGTACTCGCAGCATCTTCGGCCAAAGTAGAGTGTAGCGCAACACTTCTCGCTGTCTGTTATGAAGGCTTCATACTCAATGGGAAGTTTTGTACCTGGCAAATATCCTTTGTCCAGTTTTTATTGGAAGATATCTTATTCAACTAAGGCAGGTTTACACGTTAATTATAATGTAGTCCGATCCTGCTCAACGCCTATCCGAGTCACACCCAAAGACTAAAGTTTGTCCCTTAGTCGTCCTTATGTTTAAGCTTGACAAATGATATCTACCTCAGGTAATTAATCAATCAGTTTGGCATAGTTACATGCACATCCTTTAAAAACAAAGGAATCCGACCCTGGAGCGTCCAGTTTTCCCTGTATAAGTCCAGTTTTTACAATGACGCCTATGCTATGTCAAGGACACTCAACCTTGAAATGACAACGTTACGGAGCTTGAGTACGTTGTCATCGCGTCACGACGTTATTAGATTTATGCTTACAATATTACTCTAAAAGTTACTTAGCCTTGAAATTAAACGCACTAGGTGCCACAATAATCCCTCTGTGTGTTTCTATTGTCGTCGTGAATATTATTATATCAACTGAATAAGCATTTGATATATTCACCTATGAATAGTCACAAGGCAAATAATGTCACACTTTGTTCTATTCTTGAGGTGAAAGCATCGTATTCAAGACTCACTTTCTTTTAGACAACAATCTTTTGGACTCATTGACGTAAAACCCATAAGCAATTCGCTCAAAAGCGATGACGTGCCTATTAACAAAACACGGAAAACCAGTGAACTTCAGTATTTTAAAGGAGGAATTAACACGTCATATTAACAGGTACACATAGTTTAAGACAAAAAGTATCTGTTTGACAGGCGATACTCGGTACCGATTATATTACCGATACTCGATTATACCGATATTGCTTATCCATATATTAAAACAGCATCATTTTGATGTGCCCTCCCCCCCCCCAATCAAACCTCTAGACATTACACGTTACTGGAAGAATATGATTAATCTCAAAATGATTTTTTTCCTTAGGCGGCAGAAGGGATGGTTTCGTTGGCAATCTAAATCTTTGACGTGTGTTCCTGTGTTTAATGTACCTTTTCAGTACGATGTACAACCCAGACCACAAATTAACGAAGGATATCAATCTTATCCGTCTTGTATCAGTTTAAGCCCCAGTGCAAATCCCATAAGTCTATTTCCATGCATTAATTAGTCAATGCATTCGACTGATACTTTTTAATACGATACATCGTATTATTTACATCAAACTTGTTTAAATCTTTTTACACCTTGAACACAAAAGGTCGCAGTACATAGAATAAAACTCATCAAAACAACCTTCACGTTGAAGACGTCAAACAGGGTCGTACATGTGTCAGGGTATCTTAATCGAATCGTGCTCAAAGTCGTGTAAGGTGGACACCGCGGCTCGATTTACACAAGGCATATTTAGCCCGAAGTTTGTTCCAAATTTTTAGATCGAAAATGTAGCCTAATGTAGCGTAATGGCGTGGTACATTATTCATGTCTTTTGTTATAAAACTGGCAGTGCTTTTGTTTTATTGTCATGCAACGGATGTACTTCTTTTCTCAAAGTCAAAAATATTATTTAAATGTTTGGGCCAAATTTCGGACTATGCTTCTTTTGTGAAACAGGTCCTGTCGAGGCCCAGCTGTCTGCTCTATCGGTGACTTGATCGGTCAGGCGTCCAGGGTGACACCTATGGTGTCTGACCATTCCACGGACGGTGATCAAGGCAGTATCAGGGACGCGTATACCATTGACTTTATTTGAACGGAATTAAGTGCATATGTAGTCCTCTCTTTTTCTCTTTCTTTCTTTCTTTCTTTCTTTCTTTCAAAATGGAGAGAGAAGAGTGAGGGAGAGAGTGAGAGAGTGAGAGGGGTAAAATGGAAAGAGGGAAAGGGGAAGGGAGAAAGAGAGAGAGAGAGAGGGCAGTATCCGCGGCCAATACACAGATGACTCACGAAGTGTATGAAATTGAATACACATTTTCCTGTTTTGTTCATCAAAGAGAAGTTGAGTCATGACTGAATGGCAAACATCATAATGCTGGCCCGTAGGGAAAAGGTCCACTCTAGGTAAAAATTGATCTAGGTACATGACGTTTTTATGGGAAAAGGTCCACTTTTTCCAAAAAAAAGAACCCCCCTTTTGAAATTACTGGCTACGGGCCTATAATGATGCACTCACTGAGAGTGGAGAGAGAGAAAGAGAATCGAATCCATTTATAACACAGCTTATTAACAAGTGTCACGCAGAGTGCAAGCGGACAGTTTCATTCTATAACAGCAGATAATATCTGCAACTATATTCTAATGTTGGCAAATACACAGAATCGAACGTTTTGTTTGAGAAACCGCTGCCGACCAGAGCACGTATTTATAAGTTAATTTATCGCGTTTTAAAGGGTTTTGATTCTGGAGACACAAATATCTTCTTTTGCACTCCCCATGTCAAAAGTAAGATCTCAATGTACACAGAAAGTGACGAACTGACGCCTTGTTGGGTTACCCACCACATACTAAAGCACTTTCTAGTATACGTGATCACCAGGTATTTTTAATGAGCAGGCTTGATCTTATTTTATTAAATCTTATCAACAGATCATATTTATTTTCATTTTATACTTGTAAGAGGGAAAGGAATAGGGTTTAACTTTATAAAAATAACATCAAAATGTTAGTTTCGGAAATCTGAAGGGGGGGGGCTGTCCTGCCCCATCTCCCTTGTATGATTCGGCATGACAGGTCCATGTACAAAATTGTACGTGACTTAGTGATAACACGTGTTCCTGAGCGAGCGAGACAGAGAGAGAAAGGAAGAGAAAGAGAGAGAGAAAAAAAAAAGAAAAAGAGCTACAGAGAGAGAAAGAAAGCACGCACACACACACACATCATTTTTTTCACCCAAGCCTACCCACTCTACCACGTAACTTCAACGGACATCATCTCACAGACAATGAAAACCTATATCCGATCACGTGCGTGACAGACACCACATTAATATCCGTACATTAGCTTATTAATCAATCAAAAATGGCAAAATTGTGTGATTTCCGTTGGACTAAGGAGCACTGCAATTGCGAGGCAAGTTGAGTAAATTTAAACGTGAACCTGTAAATCTTTGAAACATGACGCTTTATTTTGATGTCGGCAGGTTGTCTTTATCTCGTTTTGAATGACACATTGAAGCGTGAATAACAAGGCGTCGCACTATCTGTTCGTATTCCCTTCACAGATGAGACAAAAATGCTCAACATTTTAAACAAGTACAAAATATATGTAACAAAAACAAATGCATTTTACGGTATCCAAATCAATCCATAGCTGTGCATATAAACCAAGAATCGTGGCATATTTAAGGATACTTTAGCCAGCGACACGCAAAAGTCTCATTTTGCGAAGTTAGCTCATGATGGTCTTTTCAAGAGTTTTGGTATGTCTGCTTCTTGCTGTCTCCCACAGCGCATACGGAGCAACCACAAGTCGTAATCCCCTGACGATAGTTCTGCCAGAGGTTTGTATTTCTGGGATAATTTTGAAACGCCAGGAGCAACAGGGCAACTGCATTTTTAAAACTATATTTTCGTATATTACTCTGAAAATGAAATAGGCGGATTTTGAACAAAAACAGCTCCAAAATTAACGCTCGTGTTGATCATTTTTCAGCGTTGTTTGATCCTTCTCATTTTAATAGCATTAAATTTTCATTAAAACTTACAAGGGTAAGACTTATTATTATTATTATCATTATAAGTAGTAGTAGTAGTAGTAGTAGTAGTTGTAGTAGTAGTAGTAGTGGTAGTAGTAGTAGTAGTAATTTCGTGCGCCTATATAGGTTATTTATAAAAAAAATACATGTATATGGAAATCATAAAATAGAAGGAATTCGAAAATGCTTTGGTTATCATTATCTTTGTCAGTTGTCATTCATTTATTCAGGGTGTTGACAGTCAAACCGACCTCCCAACATGTACTCCTACACAAGTATGCAGCGAGGTGCGTCCGTATCTCCCGGCGTGGCTCTCCACCGCCAGATCTTCACAAATGAGAGACGTCACATGGTTGCCACGCAACGCTACCCTGTTCTGTAAGTGCCCGGATGAAGCCTCGCCCTGTGCGACTTCGTTTGGGTTTGACTCACTCTCAGGGCAAATATATAATGGCGCCAAGTTGCACACGTGTGGAGCACCGTCTCCTGTGCCCTACTGCGCCTTTTCAACCCCGGGAGTTCTAAAGAAAGAACCTGTTAAGAACGCTGCAGGGAAGGATACGGTGAAAATTGAATTGAGCTGTAGGTGCCCCGGCGACAGCAGAGCCGTGTTTTCAGATCCAAAGCTGGAAATCACGACATTTGAAAACGAGATAAAGACTGTGGATATCTCGTGTGAAAGGGTAAATATATAAACATTTTCCTATAAATGAAAATGAAAACTTATCTTTTATTATTAATAATGTATGAATGGTATAAATTTAGGAGGCATTGGGGGGGGGGGGAGGGTTTATTCCTTCAATGACGAAACGAGTGGATGCTCTAAAGGGTAAAACTGACAAATAAACAAGGAAACAAACTTAAAATACATTTAAAATCCAGTTTCTAAGGTGTTAATTTGAAACCCTCAATGTTGCGATAAAAGCGAGGGTGCCGTTACAATGGCAGATCCAGGGAGTGGCCTTCTTATTATACTTGTAGTTAGAATATTTTCGTCGAATTTTATACTTGCGGAGTACCGTTAGGGGATTACCCGCTGATGTTTTGAGCCCACTGTAAGAGCATTCAGAACAGCGGACGAACAGACCCGCGGATCAAATATGGCCGATCCACTTGAATGCTTGTTGCGTATTCAGTGTCTAACCGGAAATTAACCGGCAAGCTTTTTAGTGAGTCGCTTTACTTGATCTGCAGGTCTGTTAGTCAGTTGTTCTGAATGCAACAGTTTTGTCAAGCATCTTACCGTTGTCAGGTGTCAGAAATTTGTAGCATTGAAAACGATGCTGAGTCTCCTCAATGTTTGGACGTGTCTTACGAGTACGGGGACGAGAGCCAAATCGTACTGGGAGATGTTTCAAGGCCTTGCAGGTAATGTTATGGGTAACGTGATGACTTACCGCTATATAATGACGTAAACGTAATAGGAAAATGACGTGGTGATTCGTTCTTTGTGTCATAAAAAATGAATGATGAAATACGAATGTCAACTCGCAATTTATGTTATCTCCAAGACTCGTCAGTGAATATAACCTGACCTGTGACGTAACCAAATAATGACGTTAAATATCTGCATTCTTCAGTTGTGATCAACATATTTGGATGGTGATAATGAAGTAGTCTTCCTCTTTAGGACTGGAAACTCAAATACTTTCAGAATCTCTCGGTTTTTCTTTCTGTTAACGTTTCTAGGTGTCCCGGTGGGAACACTTGTTTACAGTATTATCGCCATTGGTCTCGGTTAATGCAAGAAGCAAGAACTGCCATAAGACGGAACCGCAAGACAATTTCACCTAGCATGATGCAGAGATTTAATTATCGTGTAAAGAGAAAAGAGCTGTTGCCATTATGTTTTCCTGTAAGTATCTTATTTTGATAATTTGAATTCATATTTAATAATTGAAATTAGAGCTTCCATTAATCAATTTTTTTTTTTTCTATAAATCTGTAGGCCTATAGAATATTTTGTTACGGCAATTTTTTAACAGAAAAATGATCAAATAAAAATGCACACACTTTTATTTATTTATTTATTTATTTATTTATTTATTTATTTATTTATTTATTTGTTTGTTTATTTTATGTTTTGCAGGGAAGTCTCGAAAACTCGACTGAATATTTCAACGAGGTACGTTGAATCCCTTTTGCATTTACACCAGATAGAAGAAAAGAAATTGTACCTTGATTAATTGAACGTTTGATAGGAATATGCATTATTTCAGAGTGTTATCACTTATGTTCATGGTTTAAATCATGAAATAATGTTGTAGGAGCTTATGGTCATAACCCTGATTACACTTTAAATTACACTTTGAAGTGTAATGACATTGATGTAACACTTTCCGTGGCGGAAACTGGGATAACACTTTCCGTGAATCTGCACTGTTTAAACCGGGTGTCAGGTGTACGGTCCGTTCTGCGTGAACCATCCGTCCTGACTGATTGCACACGCAGCAGACGCGTGTATGAGCCGTTCCGTGAATGATCCGTTGTTATTCACCTGTACTGTTATATTCGGCTAGTTCATTTCCTACCTCATTATAAATTAACTAGCTATGATGGGAATATTTCTAGGTAAAATTCGCGTGTTAATTGATAATTCTGATAGAGAATATTTTAATCAGCGTCAAATTACAGTTCGACGCATGGATGAACCTACCGTGGACGAGCCGTCGTTATTCAGCTATTTTAGTATTGATTTAGTATTGATTTTACTTTTATTTTATAGGCTAGTGTGTTGATATGGCCACCTGAGGGAAATCGCAGTAGAGGTGAAAAACTAAAAGATATGAATACTTCTAAAGATTATGTTTGAATTTGCAGTTTGTTCTCAACAGTGCATGTTTATTGAAGGCTAAGAATGTATAGATGACTCGCTAGAGACGGACTGTACACGCCGGAAGTCTCTCAGATTTGCCTGCACTTTGTGCGCATGAGCGGATCCTCTTGGCTATTTGTTGTATTGCGTGCATAACTCTCTATATTTCTTCCTGTTCATTTGTTTTTCATATTGAAGGACACTATATTTTAAAAGAAAAAATAACGAATGGACAAGTCGATTTTTGCAAATATTGAACAAAACGTGTGCGACAATGAAGTATTTGAAAAGCTCTGCTGATTACTTCAAAGAGGTTATGTTTTCACCCATGTTTGTTTGTTTGTTTGTCATCAACATAACTCAAAATGTTTGGATGAATTTCGATGGAGTTTTCAGGGAAGGTCAGAAATGGGTTAACTTAGAAGTGATTAGTTTTTGGTGGTGATCCGGATCAATAATCAATCAATAAACAATAATCAAAAATAAAAAAAAGCTAAGTTAAGTACCGATTTTGATGAAATTTTCTGGAACTGTCAGAAGTGGGCCAAGGAACAGATGATTAGTTTTTGGTAGTGATCCGGATCAATAATCAATCAAAAAAACAAAAATATAGAAAATGTCGGGGTGAAACGGCATTGGATGGAGACTTAGCTGCCTTGGCGGAGGTCTGCGCTCTCTGAGTGCTTTTCTAATTTTAAAGTTATTTGTTTATTTTATTCATTCGTTCACTTATTTATTCATTATATTTATTTATTTTTGTTGCATGAGTCTACCAAGGGCGTGACCTTTATTTCCAGGGCGTAAACTCCGATGATCAGTTGCCTCAGTGTTCCCATCCTAACCAGCTGTGCAGTGTGGTGAAGCCGCATTCCTTGGTATTAGGGGTACGAGCGCAAAGCTTCTATTACATCGAGTCTCTCCAGCACAGTTGCTTTAAATTTCCCCATTCGTTCATTGTACACTGATTCATCCGGATCGATTGTGGAGCGGCAATGGAACACAACAATGTGATCGGTATCTTAATTGCTTAGAATAGATAAACAAGCAAACAAACAAACAAACAAGCAAACCGACAAATGAACAATAATAATTATATTATTAATTTATATATTAAATGAATAACTAAATTAATAATTTCCAATTTTAGAGAAAAACAATGACCAAAACAGTCACCAAATATTGTCGCTGCAGTGGGGACAAACCTTGCCGTGACGATTTCACCCCAGATCCTGTCAGGAGTCTGATAATCGGGGGTAAACAATATCACACCTGCAAAGGCAACGCTGGTGTGCCTTCTGAGGAGAGGCCTTATCAGGGTAGGTCTCCGCATCTATGCAGGGGCGGATTGAAGCCGTCTTCTGGGTCTTCCGGAAGACGGCCATATTTTCAAGTTTAAATTGACGGGTAGGCCTATCTAATTTTTTCTGTCGGAAGACGGTCAAAAATGGATGGATCAACAAAGATTATTTGAAAGACTGTCAGAAAATATCTCTGAATCCGCCCCTGCTATGTGTAGCACCTGTTGTGAGATCGGTGTCTTTATTGTCGAAAACTGAGACATTTTATATAGGGTTTTCATGTACCAGAAAATATGTAATATCCTGCGATGTGTTATGTGACACGTATCACGTGACATCAGGTGCGACGCGGAAACTGCAAGTGTAAATATACAAATATATCGAAATATTAACGAATTGAATACTAGGAGAATTATTAATAAAAATTCCGAATGTTAAAGGGGTTTGAAATGGAATACAACATCACTGAGATCTGATTCCCACGTTTAACTTCTATTTGCGCCATTTAATTTATTTAGAAGTATGAGTATATTACACATTTCATTGTCTCTAGTATAAAAACATTACAAAGATATGAAAGAGATTTAACGTTCTTAGATTTTTTAACGTTTTGATCCTTCATCAAATGACATTGATCACGTGACTGACTGGTCTCATATCAAAAGTACGTAGATTGATGCTACATGTAGGCCTACCTACCATTTGGAAAGAGAGATACAATTATCTTAGAAGTTTGATAGATTTGAGGTCAACATTGGGAAAGAAAAGTTTCTTTGCAAGATATTTTCACATAAAAAATATGACTTTAGAACATTTTTAAACACGGACCTTTGAGCTTTTTAAAATATTTTATTGATTTACATATGGTACATCGCTCGATGCGAAAAAGGCCTTACGTTTTTATCACGAATAAAAATGTTTATGATCTTACGTAGCAATGGTATGTGAAGTGAAAACAGTCTACCCAAACACCGAGTTTACGTGGACGGAGGCCAGGGCCGGCCTATCCAGTGACCAACTTAAACCTTATGACGTCAGCAAATACGTCACGCTAGACTGCAAGTAAGATTTGACGTCATATCTTGTTTCGGGATCGTAAAGGGGTGTGGTAGTGGTTTTATTATTAGTATTTTTTTGTCTGGTAAGGGGTTGTTTTCAATAATGTTAAATTATAGAGCATGCAGAAATATTCGAAGACTTGGACAGTAACAAATGGAGACAGCTTTCGTATCATTTGCGCAAAATGCTTATAATAATCCTACTAGCACCTCCTTTCTTCTTCTTTTACCCTTTTTTTTTAAATTTTTTTCTTCTTATTCTTTTTCTCTCGTCACACATTTTTTATAAATGCATGTTATAATTTCAATGAAAAAGAAAACTCTGCCCTTCCTCAAAATATGATTTCTCTCTCTCTCTCTCCCTCTCTCTCTCCATCGTGGCAAAGGTAACAGCACCTTTTTGTTTTATCTCTGATCATTTCAGACCACAGGGGAGTAGGTACGGGGCCACCTTTCGCACAGGAGAGCTCAGCAGATATGGGGCTGGAATGGCAGGCGTCGACGGAAATCTGACATTAACAACGTCCCGTAAAACTGATTACATATCGGTGAGTTTTACAAATTAACATTCCTTAGGGCTCATTGCCAATTACGCTATAGTTCTACGTAGATCGAACCAACTTCCCGTGAACTCTTGCTGAATTCAATCCGATTAACAGATTGACGTGCTTCCTCTCAGTGTTGAGTAGAATACAGAAAAACTCGTAATTGTACGAATGTTTTGGAAGCAAGAGAAGGAGTGTTAATCTGTTAACCTGATCGCATTTTGTAACTCCGCGGAGTTGGATCGATCTACGTAGAGCAAAAGTTTCATCGGGAATGAGCCCCGAATTTTTCTTTAATTTACTTTTTGATTATTTGTATTATTTTATATAATATTATAATTCAAACTTTTCTGTACTGCCAGGTGAACCACTGCCGTTACAAGAAGGAGTCTGACGTCTGTGGGACAGTTACCCTTAACTACCAACATCTTTACGTCACCACTCAGAAACCTGCCTGGGAGTTCGCCAAAGCCGAGCAAGACTGTATGTAAGTATAGACAATTTATACACTCAACTTGATGTCAATATCATCTTCTCTTTTTTTCTTTCAAGAATCACTAACCTAATTAACGTACTTCCGGTTTAAATATATGAACATTTTCCACAGGTGCCCCAGTGACAGCATCTGCCCGATAGAAAAGTGGGTCAAGGACGTCCACACCGGTAACGTCACCGACTTGACGCCTCGCTACAATGGTCCGGTTACCGTCACGATCCGCTGCCAGAAGAAGCCAGAATAAACATGACGCCAGATAGGACATCTGATTTATTGTGACCAGGTTACATGTCATGCTTGCCGTACCGCTACTATGACTAATTAAGTGCACTTCACGGTCTGGCAACTGTAGTGAAAAGATAGAAAGTGAGATCAAATGAGAGAGATAAACCTAATTTATTTGTTAATTTTTTTCATTTATGGCTTTATCTATTTCTTTTAGATATATTTGCTTTTCGACTCAGTCACAATGTTGGTTGAGAGTACTTCATGTATGTTTCAGGATTGAGCAAGGGGATACCGACCATCTTCAACGGCACTTTTAATGTTAATGATATGATAATCGCTTTCTGAAAAAAAAATGTTAATCAAGCATTCAAGAGAACAATTATCAGACACCAGTAATACTAAAACAAACCTATTGTATTATTAAATAAGTTGAAATTTAATTTTTTCCACTATTTTGGTGCCACAACAGTAGCAGAAGCAAAAGCTGTCTTGTCCCTGAATATGTAATTTATGCATTTGGCTCATGAGCAAACACGGGGGGATTCAATTTTTTACTAAGGCAAGGACACACAGATATATATTTCATAATTCGCTCGGCACCCTTGCCTGATAGAATGTTACCCCTTATGGTGGTCACCACTGTGGGATCTGTTGGTCGAAATGATACACTTTAAGTTTATAGGCACGGTGCCAGCCAGTCAAAAAGACTGTTGGTGCCATATTGCTGGTATTGATTACATCCAGGTACATGTATATATTGTTTATTTGGTAAAGCAATATGTTATTTGAGACGGCCTAAAACTGGTCTACAGTATGGGAGGTGTTGTGTTTTTTTAAGGAATGGCCAAAAGCAGTACACTGCAATGTTAAACAATGACACTGCTGCAAAATAATAATAATAATAATAATAATAATAATAATGATAATAATAATAAATAAATAAATAAATAGTTAAATAAATAAGTAAAAATAAATTAAAACAAAAATAAAAATAAAAATAAAAAAGCAGGGTTTGTTGCCCCACATGTCCAGTTAAGTGTCGCCCACGTGCACCCTGCGCCCACCTCTGGGTGTGCCATTAAATCTGGTCGATGACTATTAAAAACTAAATATTATCTATCAAACAAACTCACGGAGACGACAACGTGCCATTACCGGCTAATCGTGCTTAATTGGTCAACAGAATAAATAGGGTTAATGTTTGTGAAACAAAGTGACAATAGCCAATCAATGTATTAAGTAACACCACTGATCAATGTGTCGTTGGTAACTGAGCTCGTCAAATCGATATTGTAAAATTAAGATAAAATAAAACCGCTCATTGAGTATTTAATGCGCTATCCACCAGCCACGCGTAGAATGCTTTCAGATCTGTCTCGGGGAATGTGATTTAGACCTTGAGGTAAGTTATAATTAGTAAGGCCCTCTTCACAAGGAATTACATCGTTACAACTATTTTGTGCGGCATCAGATTTAAACGTCATTTTGGTTCAGCCGATAGTGAAATCACCCATGTGAAACAAGTTAGACGGGGCAATCTGCCGTCTGTACTTTGTGTTACAAAATCGATGAACTGCAAGTTAATATTGTCATAAAAACTGAGCGATAGATTTCTTTTCTCAGCTAAGAGGAAAGCAATTGGGAGAAGAGCAAAAGTTAGTAAATCACGTATTGAGGCAATCTCAAGTACTGTGACATATTTTCAGTCCGTTATTTTCTCTGGAGCCGAGGCAAACTCTTGATGGACTTTGCTTGGTTGTCAGAAAAAATACAATTGTTGTGCGGCAAATCTAAGAACCCATAGTTGCTAAAAAAGGGACAGACAATCTAACGTCACAAACCATTTTGTGTTTTATACCTAAACTGGACAAAAAATAAGGAACAAAGATTGCCATAGAGCCTGCTCTACACACAAAAAGCTGCAAGGATTCAAATAAAACTGGTTATCAAATTATTTGACTGACTGAATGAACATTTGATAGTCGCTTTATCGGGAATAAAGGCAGTTGCAATGCGTGCACATGAAAGCCAGTTGGATTCATATAGCGCAAGGATACTTGGATTCAAAATGGACGCGAAAAAGAGTAAAACCACCAAGAGCACAATGACAAAAGTGCACGACATCTCCACCGCGCAAGCCAACGTGGATAGTGAGAAAGAAGGCCCGGATGCAAAATCCCACTGCTTGACTTTCGTCAACGAAGTCAGCATCCTTGGCGTCAAATATGTCACCAATCAAAACCTCGCTTTGCTTCGAAGAATTATCTGGCTCTGCTTCGTTCTGGCTGGTTTCGGCTTCTTGATCTACCACCTTCACAACCGGATTTCGTACTTTTACCGATATCCCTCATCAGTCAATATCGAACTGAATTACCCGGATTCCATCCCGTTTCCGTCCGTGACCATTTGCAATAATAACAGGTTCCGAAAGAGTAGTTTAAACGCTTCTGGGGAATTGGACGTAGGGTACCTGTATACGACACCCAATACGCAAACCACACGGAATCTGACCGGTTATAACTGGACGGAATTTTACCGGACCCATGGTCATCAAGCAGAGCAGATGTTAGGGGCCCCTGGGGTAAGGCACCTCCTCTAACACCGGTCTGACGAAACTGAGGGTTCGTGTAACAGAGAGTTCCATTTAATTATACAGGTTAGGGTTAACCTGACGTAAGTGTGTCAAAATCTAAGGTGAGGCTTACCTGTGAAAATTGTTGGAAACCGAACTCTCTATCAATTGGGACTCTCTGTCACGTCACACCGGTCGTGCGACCACGTGGAGAACGGATGTTTGGTACTTTACAAATATTTGATAGCTAACATCAAATTCATACATCTGTGGGGGTGAACTTTTTATATTGCAGCCTTTTTTATATACACATTAATGAGAGTTGGCCAATCGAGGTTCTCCTAGCGGTCGCAATCCCGTTGTAACAGGCTTTTTTACCTGTACACATATTAACAGATTTATGTGATACATACATGGATCATTTCATATTATTATTATTATTATAATCATTATTCTATTTTTTTTTTGACTCAGGCCTGCCGGTGGAACGGAAGATATTGCTCCCCCTCACAGTTCACTGAAGTCATCACAGATTTGGGCTTATGTTTTACATTTAATCACGGTAAGTTATCCTTTAGGATTGCCATTTTTTATGCATGCTATGTATGGTCCGGATATTTTCTAAGACCCAATTCCCACAGATTTTAGATCGATCCATCCCTGTGGGGAGTCTCACTACATTATTGTCACCTCAGCCGGCTTAAATGTCCGTCCCGCCTACTTAAAGCTGTAAGGAGGGTAATTAATTACCGTGCGCGCTTGGCTGACAGCAATGTAGCGTGAACCCCCAGGGAGTTAGATCGATCTAGGTGGCTAGTTTAATCATGCTTTGCTTACCCAGTTGATTATAATGTAAGAATAAGGTAATTAGTTAGATTATGCTATGATTACATTATATTGTAAAAGTTAAGTAGGTAGTTAAATATTTTACCGCTTTCTATGACTAATGCAATAACACAAAACCAAGCAAAGCAATCCTCGTGATTTTGCAAAAATTTAATCGACCACATGCATGCATGCGTATTACTATTATATCTTTGATGTCAAGACTACCAAAGACCTAAATAATATTTTTAAAGTCTCCTGTGCTGATCCTGTCTTGGCACTTTCCAGCATAAACCCTTTTGGATGTAACGGTAGATACATCACACGCACGAAATGATAGACAAAGTGTAGGTCACCAAACTTAACGCGAAATAGAGGAGATAATTGAAGAGGCGTACAGCCGTGTGATTTTGTCTTGGCACTCTCCAAAGTAATCGCTATTGGGTGTAACGGTAGACACGCACGAAATGATAGATAAGGTGTAGGTCACCAAACTTAACGCGAAATAGAGGAGATAATTGAAGAGGCGTGCAACCGTAGACGTTATTGTACGGTGGAATAGCTGAGAAATAACGGAGATGAAATTAAATTGGTATCAAACGCTATTTCTTTGTGTTTTCTTGATTTTGTGACAGCTTTACATTTGACGTAGGGGTCTGTCTTTTATTGTATGTTTTACAAATAATGTCGTTTCCAACTAGTTGAAATTTATCAATACATGCACAAGCTTAATCAGTATGAACCATATCCTCCATAATGTACTTCACTTTTGCAAAAGATTTGTCCACATTCAAATCTTTTCAGGTACATAATGCACATATCAAATACCCAGGCTTAAACACCAGATTTCAATACTGTAATAGGCCATCAACTTGAAGTTATAGGTTATCGCTTTAATCCAACACTAATGGCTTAAGTCACATACATCTCAATATTTAGATAACTGCACTAAACACATACGTGAGTAGGGTATAAGTATTAGTACAGCTAATTAATCGACAATCAATTACATTAAACAGCCAGGCGTGTCGCAAGCCTACTTTGTTGTTATTAAGTTAAAAAAAGCCTCTAGGAGCACGAAACTAGAAGTTTACTGTGTTTTTATCGGACGTTAAATATGATCTACTTCAGTGAAATATAAGACCATAGTTTTCCACTGTAATTAAGCAAGTTATCAACGGGAAACAACAACGACATCTTCCCATTTATAAAATTGGAGTTACATTGGGTTTAAATGGACTGCTACTGATCTATCTACTTGTCTGCCGTTATGACAAAATAGTCAATGGCCCCATGGCTACTACATAAAATAGACGTATTTTCAGCGGCCTGTCCGTGAAATTTTCGTAGTCCGATTGCAAGCATTTTTATTGTCCCTTTCAGTGATTTGAACTTATTTAGCTAAGCATTATTTTCAGGGGACACTGGTCTGCAAACCAAAATCATTGGGTCGACGTTTGGTCTCACGTTGATTCTGAACACTGAACAGTATGACTATCTGGATACGACGTTTAACGCCGGATTCACAGTGAGTATATACTGTTCAAAGTGTGAAGAAATTCAGAAAGGTATGTGAATGTTTTTACAAAACTGATTTTCAACGAAAGTCAACGTTGTATTGGCCCGGGATGTTCTTAAACCGCGAAAATGTCGTTACTAAAGTACCGCAAGATGTGAGATGCACTACAACTGGAATATCGTCCGTAGCTTTTCCGCCTTATGCATGGCTCACTACATGTTAATACTTTGCAAACGCAGATTTGGATTGGATATATTCTTGATTACTGCGTATGCGTCTTCACTTGCCCATCTGAGTTTGCCTTATAACATAAATTAATAAATACTTAAATAAAAACAAGACATATATAACATGAATTTGTCTCAAAATTCGATTTAAAATCTCGTGTCAAGATTATATACCTTGCGACCCTATGGAGCCTCGTTTTCGTTTCAGATTCTTCCTCATCACCCTCACAACACCCCCTATGTTGATAACCTAGGGTTTCAGATCGCACCAGGAGAATTTGTGAGCGTTGGCTTGTCACAGACTAAGGTGCGTGGGTTTGGAGTCCATAAAGGCAAACAGCATGTACAATCGTTAGTCCATAAATGATGGATATTGCATCGCTTTTACTTTGTTAACTGTGGAACACCACAGACAGGGTACAAAACCCTTCACAAAATTAGGATCCATAACTACTTTTTTAGTTCTGAATTATGTGTTCTTGAGTCTCACTTATTTTTACTTAAAATGTTAAAGGAACATAACAAAAAAAAAAAAAAAAAAAAAAACAGAATGCTTTCAGTTTTAATTTCCCCTCGTATCTCTACACCTATTCTTTGAAATGTTTGGAGACGTATGCATGTGTAATGCCTTTTACAATAAAACCTTAGTACCAGGTGAGGCATTTGTGATGCGCTTTTTTCCTTCGAATTATCATAGAGTGTACATTACTGACAAACATACGAGATGCGCCGCCTAGTTTACATATTTTAATGAAGGTATGCATTTCTGACCTTTGTCTGTGTGCCAGTATTTATGTTCGTGTTTTTACATACTGCATTTCTTAAAACATTTTTACAGATACAGAATTTGCCTCCACCTTACGGAAAGTGTACGGACAAACATCTGGCGTATTATTCTCCCTACACAACTACCCACTGCTTGACTGAATGCAGGTAAAATAAGCGTAGTCACACTGAACAGGTTACATTTCCACCAATGATTTTTTTTTTACATTATTAGACGCAGAATCAGCATAAACAGTTGTTTTTCTATTTTTAGTCAGTTTGACTATAAATGTACTCAAGTAAAACACTTCCTCTAATATTTGGGGTGCTCTCTGAACGCCTTTATTCACCAGATATGTTTGTGCACTGCATCTTCACTGCTTCTAAAGACTATGCCTAAAACCAAGATGATCATGTGGATTACAGATATCAAAATTTCTGGTTAAAAAAAAAAAAATTACCATGTGCGAATGGAATTCAATACATCTAAATTCTGATTCATTATAATAACTTCACAGCTTTTTTTTTTTTAAGGTTGAATTTCACGATAAGAAGATGTGGTTGCCGAGAGACACACATGGTTCCGGTAGACGACGTGCCTGAATGCTCTCCACTCCAGTATTGGGGCTGTATTGTGGGCGCCATATCGGAACTTGCCGATGAATATATCAACTGCGCATGCTCTGTCCCGTGCCTTTCATACGATTATGGATACACGATTTCCCACTCAAAAATGTCAAATGCTTTCTCACAAGTTTTATCCGCAACTTATCCGACATATACCAAGGAGTATTTTTTGGAAAACTATCTCATGTTATCTCTGTATTACACGGAGTTGAATTATCAGCTAATAGAACAGCAGGTCGGATACGAGGGACTGGCTCTTTTCGATAGCAATGGGGATGGACATTTTGTATCAGAAATAAAGATTTTCTGTAAGAAATGAAGAGCTTTGTGATAACACTAGGGGTGAAGATTCTGTGTCAGAACTAATGGGCTCTGTGATGGCACTGAAGATGAAGACTTTGTGTCGTAAATAATGGATTTTGTGATAACCTTGGGAATGAAGATCTTGAGCCAGAAATAAGTGACAGTGTGTTTGCCACAGTACAGTACAGTACAGTACAGTATTTTATCCACTGGAGAAAAATTATATAAGCTTCACGTACATGTAGATCCAAAGCATTAGGCCCTATACAGTAGGTCTACCAGTAGGCTACATGGAGAGGTCTCTTATTATATACGTCAGCTACCCAGAAAACACATACAATATCATAACGTTAATGTTACAAAACGTTCTGTTCTTCTGCTGGGAAGTAAACACACTTACATGTAACTGTATGACTCGAATTTATGAAATGGGAACAATAACTGTTTTATAAAGCTGCTTACTTAGAATAGTTAAGAGAATTAAAAATCCTTTTACTATAAGATGTATTTCGGCACACTAGTATAGGTCTGTACAATACGTGAATGCATTAGCAAATGGCATAGGCCAACGTAGTTCTTAATCCATCTGTATGTATATCGGATACGGTAAAATTAAATCAAATCCCTCTCTCTTTTCAAGACCCGGATGTACATGCATGTGTGCTAGTTTCCAGTAGTTCATTTCCCAACAGCTAATTTCCACTGAGCTTACACACTATCAGTATAAAATAAATTTGTGCACTGTAGTTATGTGTCTTTAAATATTGTAAAATTTACGAGTTATATTCCTCTTGTAAAATGATAATGTTAATTTTATGAGTGCAGCCGCTAAACGTGCTTTCACAAAATATAATTAGCCCTTCTTGTGATGGGGCCTCCAGCTGGATAGCGTAATGCAAAGTTAATATTTAATTGTGAATTATTACACTTAAATTACGAAGATATACAGTTGGGCTAGCAGAAGTGAACGTAGTCCCCGTTCGGTAAAACAGATGGCAGTTTATACCTGGGGTTGGTCAAGAGAAAGTAAAGTTCAGGGAGTTTGGTCCTCACCAGCTTCTTTGTACACAATTCCCACTCGTCGGAAATGGTCTTGCATCTTTTCCTCTGTGCTCCAAGGATGGACGTGAGGCCCCAGTAAAAGAATTCCGTAAGAAGACATTCAAAATCACAGGTTGGATCTCCAAAGTGATACAGGCCAGTGCAGTTTGGATATCTGAAAATTGTGTTGAGAACAAAATCATCGAAATTATCAAAACGATGTTTTGTGAGAATTTATTTAAATCAGGAATTGTGAATATCGTAGTGTTCTGTTTGATTGTGTCGCCATGGGTAAATTGTACTTTTTTAATTAAAATGTGTCACGGTTGATTAGCTTTTCGTTTTTCTCTTATTTTTCTAACCTAAGCTTTTGAGAGTGTCATGAATAAACGCATGAGTTTTCATGTCAATGGGACCTACAGCACCTGTTTCGTCACGGGATTATGCTTTAAGTACCTCATGAAGGTTAAAAATAATAAAAAAAATAATAAACTTATTCTTCCAAAATATGTTTTTGATGTAGTTTGTGCATAGAAGTAATTTGCTTGTCGGTATTCAAATGTTGTGATCAAGTATATGGCCGCTTTCCCAACAGCGGACTAACAAGTCCGCGGATCAAAGTTTGCCGACCCAGTTGAATGCTTGTTGCGTAATCTCCGCTGGGAATATACATGTATTCAGTGTTTGCGGTATTAGGGGACTTGTATTCATTTTACAGCGCACAGCGGACGACTCGTGTTGTAGGGCCTACCTAGTACAAGTACCAAAATATGAAACCTGATTTGAGGGAAAATCATTTACCTGAATGTATGATTGAATGCAAAGCCACAGTCCTTTATAGCCTTGAGCATAGCCTTGCCCAGAAGAGATGTGTCATTCTGTGCAAACTGTTCAGGGAAAGCATATGTTATGCCAATATCTTGGATGAGGTGGAGAATCTCTTCAAGAGATTCGTCGAACTCAGAACTATGTTCCTCTGGTGGATGGATTTCATTGGCCTCCAGGTCTTGGAACATGTATTTCCTGAGAGAAAATAAAAAGTTAAATCAAAGCGAAAAGTACCACTGACTTGTTGACATTTGATAAATAACTTTAAGGAATTCATTAGACTTGCTATAAATCCGCTATGATTATTCTCCTATTTCATAGCGGGACTTCTATTGTATTTTAATGTGTATTTTAAGAGATATCTTGGGACATAAGATTAATCCATAGGTCAAAGCACATCAGTGCTTGAAAAATTATTTGTAGTGTGTTTTCGCATCCACATACCCTTCCGTTGCTTTCTCGACTTGTTCAATCTTGGCGTTCATTTCCGCTTGGTCTCTGAAACAGCGACAGTATTTAATTAATTGCTTGCGTCGCTACCTCGTATACATGTAGCACAATACACAATGTGTATGGGCCTGTAGAGCCGTATGCTAATCAACTGAATACCAATCCACAACGAAGAGCAATATCCCCTTGAACACTGGCAACTTACATGAATGCGGTATATTTGTTGTCTCTTAATCCGAATATAAGGCAATATTCATACTCTAAATAACACGTACAAGAGAGCTCCGGGGGGCAGGTTGTATATATACAGTGTCATTAAACGATGCTTGTTGGAATAATAATAATAATACTTTTATTAGGTCAATCTTATTTTTCAACCATGTTTTTAACCTACAGAGACAGGAATACCCTTTTTATCAACATTAACGACCTAGTACAGGTACTTTAGTATTATCATAACGCTGAAATTTATTCTTCATTTACAATGACAAAAATATCAACCTGAACATGATCAACGTAGCCCTTCGTTTCACCATGTTCTTGATCACAGCTGGACTATCCACAAGACCGTCACCATTGTTATCCAGGTACTGGGCCATCACTCCAGCAGCATGGATCATCTTAACATCCGGGAATCCAGCAGTTGCGACAATATACACGCCAAATACGTTGAGATATTTCGCAAAGAACGGTTTCAGTTCGGGAACAGTGCTTGGCAAACGAGAGATTGTTTTGTTGACGCAAGGGATGCTGGGATACTTTATAGTGTTTTGGTTCTGCTTTTGGGCCTTGTGCTGGAACAAAAAGAGAGAAGAGGGAGGGATGGGGGAGGGGGAGGAGGAAAGGGAGGAGGGAGAGGAGTGTAGGGCCACTGAAGAAGAGGACCTCGAGTCAAATAAGGGCCTGAATACACTGAAAGAGAAGTAAGAGAAGGGATGGTTGATTTTGTCGCCTGCAGGTGTGCTGCACTCATAATCGATCTTTCCTGTCGCTGCGCCTGCGCACACTGCCTTTATGTACTGACACCTGTGTCAAAGTAGACAAATAAATATATAAATAAACAATAAACAAAATAAAATAAATCAACGATAAGTTAAAAGAATTACATGTACCATAGATACTGTAAACGTTCGTGTCTATGATTGGAAATGAAAACAAACTGCTTGTAATTAAAAATGAATAAATAAATGAATAAATAAAAATAAATAAATAAATAAAACTTGTTTTTATTAAAGCTCTTGCAGACAGGCTGAGCTACGCTTTAACCATTTTTTCTAATAATTCTAACACGTGTCCTCCATTGACCAGTGGCCACGTTCAGTAAAGGGATGTGGATTTTTAAGTAGGCATGACGTCATAACTCTGCTGACCTCCTGTAGAAGGCATCGGTCGACCAAGTTACAGGCAGTTCCCATGTTGTTTTCATCACAGCTCAATAAAACACATTCACGATAATATCAGTCAACTTGAACTTACTGACTCTGACGCTGTGTAAATAATACTAGGCAGGTGCAGTTGCAACCCGGCCGTTTCTCATTTCCGTATCAGATACAAAATTTGAAAATTCTTTGGAGTGCCGTTTGTTTTTCTCGATCTGGAGGTTTGGTATGGGTATTGGGGGGGGGGGGAGGGCTTGGATTGTTGTTTAGTTATCCCTCTTTTCAAATCTTGAGATTCTTGCAAATGTAAAAAAAAATAATAATAAAAAATTAAAAAAAGAACAATCCTAACGAGTGAATATTATGTTTAAATTAGTTTAATATATTGATTAAAAATATGGCAAACTCTTACATGTTGTCGTACTTCTTCCCATTGTTGTCACACAGTGGCGTGTCACCTTTGAAATATGAATTCACGCTGCATATGGTGTTCTCATTGTATCTTGTACAAAAAGGCAGCACTGGGATGGCAAGAGTAGCTGTAAGAAACGTTGAAAACAAACGTTTACGATCTAATCTTGTTTAGGTCCCCTTTACACTGGACGGCGTTCTTTCTGCGTCCAGCAGTAAGGACCCATTTGAGAGTTAAAAAATTATAATACTTTACGTGTCGACAACTGGCCGATCATTGAGCATTCATTCTGATACAAAATCAATGCTCCTGTCTCCTTATTAAGACCACAGCGATGCTAAATTTCATGGTCGCAGAAAGGACGCAGAAAGGACGCCGTCCAGTGTAAAGGGGGTATTATGAACAGATACGATGACACACATCTGGATTGGAGGCGATTTTTAGCCCTATGGCACTGAATGAGGTGACCGGTGTATCCTGGCTCTGTCCATAGAAATGTCTTAGGCTTCGTTCACATGCAATGTCTATTTTCTAATTTCTATTTTCTATTTTCGCTATCTTATGATCACGGTCTGTGCCCTGAATATCCCGCCGCGTAATTACTGGCAGCGCGAGCCAGTTACTTATAGTAACTTATAGTAACTGGCTCGCGCTGCCAGTAATTACGCCGCGGGATATTCAGGCCACAGACCGTGATCATAAGACATACCGCAAATAGAAAATAGAATTTAGAAAATAGACATTGCATGTGAACGAAGCCTAAGTGTGAGACCTGAACGTCGGCTTGACTTTAATATTACAAGAAAAATGATTTGCCTATAATCTTTAAAGAGTTAATTGAGATGCTTTTGAAAAGTATACTGCACTATTTTGAGGCGAATCAAGGAATATCGATAGGAATAGAGTAAACCAACTTTTTAAACCTCGTGATACTCACCATCAAACAACAGCAGTGATAGTACTGAACACTTCCAAATTTTCAAATTCCCCGACATCTTGTGAGAACCCTGTCTGCCAGTGTTAAGCACAGAGCGTGTGTACTTGCTTATTATAACTGTTGGCTTTCAAAATTGTTTTCCTCTTGATGATTGTTATAATGACAACTTGCGTACACTACTCTGTCTGCACTAAATGGCAGCTGGGAACAAAACATCTTAAATCCACCAACGTGCTTCTTGATTAAAAACCTTCCGCGCGAGGTCAACGAGACCCTGTTAAAGTGCACGTTATTGGTAGAGATTATGTTATGTTTCCCTTCTGTATCAGCAGGCTCGCAGGAAGGATTGCAGTAATCTTGTATGGAAAGGAAGTCACGTCAGAAATTCCTTTTTATGCAGGGTATTATACTCATACGGTTTATTTAAACATTTGGCATCATACCCTTAATATCCGTTTTCTGGTTTGAACTTTACTGAAGCTGTGTTGGCCGCGTTTCTCAAGTATGAAGAACGTGGATAAATGCAATCGTTGATAAAGTCCGTCTCTCTGGGTTTGACCTTGACTCATTTATTTATAAAAGCACGGTTTAGATAATATTTATGGCATATGGTGACTAGCACACATAAAACCCTATTGAATGGTTCGCTGAATGGTAATACCAATAAATCATAACACGCCACATGATGTGGGTTTAAAAAAGGAGTGGGTAAGCAACAATATTTAGGAGGAAAGGAAGAAGCCCGTTAAATCTATTATAGTACATTTAAGGGGGGTATTAGGTGAGTAGCTATAGCTGACATCCGATGTATTTTAAATGCACAGTAAAATGGGGGTGGGTATTATATGGCCCAGTAAATGGATTATATGTAATAAACCTTATTTTCAAATTTGAGATGAGGAGAGCTGAGATATGCAGTTCCACATTGCAAATATTATTTTGTGTGAAACAATTGTGTTTGCATGCTAAGAGGAACAAAATGGCAATTAAGCTTCACCTTCATGTACCTTCTCACTCAACATACTTCCGGTTTTGAAGTTCATCGCCAACGGGAGGGGGGGGACTCTGGAAAAAGAGTATGTACTACATTAGAATTACAAAAGTGTTGTTGCCTGCAAATTCGCTGCATCCACTTACGCTCAAACTCCTGTATATTATTTTAAAATAAGTTAACACTACATCATGTCCACGAGCATTTGACTTGGTTAACTACAATAACATCTATCCAGATATTTACGGTTCTTACCTTTTTAAATATTAATAAATATTGGTGTTCCTCTGCATATTTCTATTTCCAATAAATTCCAATAAACAAATATCATGCTTTCCTATTCTCACAAGTCTAAAAATCTTCCCAGCCGTACACAGGAATAAGGGCAATCGTCTTATCAGTATGGTCTATCTAATCAATGGGACACACGACTGGCACAGATGTGTCACGAAAAAGAAATGGAAATTTCGTCTAACGCACTCGGTTAGAAAAAATATAATTGCCAAAGTTCTCACCTCATATAGGGCATTCGACGCAAAAGGCCTAGTTCATCTCAGAAAAAGTAAGTAAATTACAAGTACTGGAAAGTCCCGTTCTTATTTTAGTCTTAGTGTAAAAGCTAATAGAAATGATTTATTTTAATAATCATATCTGTTGATATTGATTTGTAAATATGTCCAATGTCTACGAAAAATGTTTAGGAACAAATATATGTATCATCCTGGTTTAAGTCAGATAAAGCACTCGACGCGAAGCTTTATGCGAAATGGAGCAGATAATTGTTCCGAACTCATTTCGCTCGTACTTTGAGATAATCTCCGCGATTCATCTATAATCCGTGCATGTTGTGACCTTGTGCGCGAAATGATAAAACCGAACAGATAGTTCCACCAAAATTCACTGGGGATTTTTGATGCCAACGGCTGTATATATATAACCTAAAATGAACAATGAAAATTATCAGCGCCGAGGAAGGGAATAAAGTGGTTTCGAAAAGGCTTAGCTTTGAGACAATAACGCCAGCGACCATCAATTATATTGCGTTATTTTTTGCTGTAGAGATGATGTTAACACATTTATTTCATTGGAAGGGTGTAGTGATGGTACTCTGTTTGGTCCATGGTGAGTACTGACTATTTGCAGAAGGTATTCTCGCTTAAAAGACAGATTATTTAGATTGCCTGTATTGCATCTGCATTTTTGGGGTAAATCCTTTTTTATAGGTGTTTCAAAAATTGGTTTTGTAAACGTCGACATAATATTTTCTTTTTTACAATATTCCGCATTTTTACTGAACCACTTCTTGGCTACAAAGTCAAGTCATCACCTGGGGTATCATACCATTCTACAAAAAGACATGACTAAAATGGCATAACGATTATATTTTTCTTCAGCTTGAAATTTATTACTGTCTGGTAGAAAACATATCAATCCAAGTGTATATCAAAAATATTATAAATACAGCATTTAGTTGACATACCACTAGTGTATTTCTAAATTATGCATTTTTCTTTTAAATTTCAAACTTTAACTAAAATTTTCATGGAATTCCAATGGTATTCCCATGCAGGCATAATGCGAGCAATGAAAAAACCTATGGCAACTTTCTAGCGACTGGGATTGCTTAAAGGTTGCTAAAAGGTTGTAAGCGCAGTGTGACCAAAGCTTCTGATAAATAAATATGCGTTCCTGCTCGTGCCCCTGCAGCCGTATCCATGTACGGTCGAGTTCCAGTGTAATGCTAGCTTTCAGTACCTCATACGACAACAGGGCTCCGTATCTCGAAAGGTTCGCTATGTTGCGCACGTGCGCAAGCGTCTCGATTCCATAACAGATTCTATTTCGAGATACGGGGATATGGAATCGAGACACGTGCGCAACATAGCGACCCTTTCGAGATACGGAGCCCAGGGCTGTATCCTCTTCAGGGGGTTTAGTTAGGAACGTCTTCAACCAGTTTGAATCAGAGCCAAAATATGCCAGGAATATTATAAACGAAGTGTTGCTCAGTATTAAAAAAGAAGACTTAACATTGCTGTTCTTCCATTTCCAACAATCAGCAAGGGCAGCTGAGAAGACGGCGGCGACATCCATGGTAAAAGCAGAGGAACACAATTTCCCTACTTTGTCCCCCGATCCCGTTCGTTTCCTGTGGCCACTCAGAACCCTTTTCTTCCCAACCAAACACAAATCAAAGAAGAAGAATAAATATTGTCTTAACACTAGAGACCCCATCTCACCAAAAACCTTGTTGTCTTTAATCAAAAGAAAACCAAAAAAGAAGAACAAAAAGTGCCTGGACAAGACAATATCGCCTGTACCAGATACCTTACCAGAGCTGAAGACGTTCTTCGTGAAATACCTCAACGTATTTGGCGTGAATATAGTCGCCACTGCCGGTGTCCCGGATGTTAAGATGATCCATGCTGCCGGAGTGATGGCCCAGTACCTGGATAACGATGGTGACGGTTGTGTGGATAGTCCAGCTGTGATCAAGAACATGGTGGAGCGTAGATCTACTATGATCATGTTTAGGTTTGTGTTTTCTGTTATTTCTTTTATATTGGGGGCGTTCATATCCAACTTTTAAAACAGGGTGAATCGAATCGATTAATGGTCATGTGCATACGATTATTTTCGTCTTTTTCGTATTATTTCCTATTTTACTATAATTTATATGAATAATAGTTCAAATAACACGTGATGTCTCTTTTTTTCTTCTTTCCTTTTTTTTTGGTTTACTGCATTCAAGCTCAAAACTTTGGTGTGTTTTTTTGTTTGAAATGGAAAACAAAAACCGTGTTGTTTAGCTATTTTAGATGTAAATAATTTTATAGAAATTTCAATTAAGTGAATCCTTTTTGAAGAATTTTCAAAATTTTCATGTTTGTTTTTATGTAGAGACGAGGCTGAGTTGGAAGAGCGTGCCGACGAGATTGATGAACTTCTTGACGAGATAATTGGGTAAATATTTAAACATTTAATCCATATAAAATTGTCTTGTTTCTGATTATCCTCATGTACCCTTGAGCATTAGGGTTTTAATGTTTTTAATTCGACTCTTTGTTAGGACTAGAAAAGCACTCCGAGAGCGCAGACCTCCGCCAAGGCAGCAACTTGTAATTATTATTGATAATTGATTGATTATTGATCCGGATCACCACCGAAAACCTATCATCTCTTCCTTGGCCCACTTCTGACAGTTCCTAAAAATTTCATCAAAATCGGTCCATAGCGTATTGAGTTGCGTTGGTGACGGCAAACAGACAAACAAACAGACAAACAGGGGTGAAAACATAACCGCCTTGGCGGAGGTAGTAATTGCCATGCCATCTCGTACAAGGACGGGCGGGGAGGGGGATGGCGAAGGAGTTGGGGAGGGGAGAAGAATGGGTTCAGGCGGGAAGGAGGGCGACGAGTGGGAATTCAGTCATAAGTAGATCCCAGGTTAATAAACTGAGGCTCTGTGCTACATCGAACCCACCCTCATTAGGTTCTAGCGACGATTTCGCTGCAAAATAATTGTCCTCATTCTAGATTTTGATCCACTTACGTCGCTTGTCTGTTTCATAGGGAGATTTCCCTGGTAATAGATCTCTATCACGGGGAGATTTCCCTGGTAACGACTTTGTATCACAGGGAGCTCCCCTGGTAACAACTTTGTATCACAGGAAGCTCCCCCTGGTAACAACTTTAATTTGCATCACAGGGAGCTCTCCTGGTAACAACTTTGCATCACAGGTGCCCTGGCTTCACCTGTTCACGATTCCAACTCAGTTACGTCACGCTAACCCTTATTTATTTGAATTGAGGGCGGATTCGATGTTACACCTTGTTATAATGCATATAGAAACTACCTTTCACGACAACAGTGATTATCACCCAATTTGTTCCGCAGAAAAATCAAATTCCAAGCTCTTTTTGGAGATGAAACTCACCCTCCAGAGGAGAGTAGCCCTGACTTTGACGCCACTCTGGAAGAGACACTGCACCTTGTCCAAGAAGCTGGATTAGTGAATGCTTTCCCGAGACAGTTTGCTGTTGACGAAGACTCACTACTGGGTCGGGCTTTGGAAAAAGCTATCGATGACTGTGGTAATGCTTTTGACGGCACCTTTAGGTAAATATTCTGCATTGGGTAAATGAATGGTCTGGGTTTGCTTTTATTTAAATGATATCAATGATGGTTTAATACGGCAAAATATATAATTTTTTTTGTCTTTTGTGTAATGATGATAAAAGGCAAATTGTCTCTAAACAAAATAAGCTAGTTTACAATCTATACAGTAGGCCTATATATATGTTTGTTTGTTTGTTTGTTTTCTCTTATGTTATGCAAAATTATTCTTTCCACCCCAGACGTATTCACCATATTTTTGCTTGTTAAATTCACATTCCTTTCGAAAACGACAATCTTGGCGAAGAATGTTGTTTCGACCTTCATATCTAAGTCACGCGGATTAGATTCATGTACGTTTTCTAATCTAGTTAAGTATGACGAAATGTGCGGTAATGCCGTCATCTGGCATGTTCAGATCTCCATTAAAAAACATTTCACTCGATTGTTTCTACATCAAACCTTCAATTAAACTGATCTTTAGTCGCTGAATCAAGTCTCTAGATTTAACACAGACTGCTTTTATTGTGTTACGTAATATTTATCCTATATTAATGTTACAGATGTTCCAACAGACACATAATCCAAAAACAAAGCAATTTCCCTCTAATCATGCGCTTGACTGCAAGTTTTCTAGAAAATATTAAACTGGCAAAGGGATAATTAATCTCATGAAAAAAAGCAAATATCATACATGATAAAGCCAATGTTTTTTCCGATATATATTTTTTCAAGTCAGCCAAAAAGTGACTATTTTTATGAAAATCAAACGTGTTATTTCGCAAGAACATGTATAAAAGTCTTAAGGTTGCAAGATCAATATTACCGTGATAAATTAATGTATTTGGCAATCAAACACTTTAAGCGATTATTTAAAGGTACTTTTCTTGCATTTAGGTATCCTGACTGTGAAGGCGTCTTCCACTATGATGATGACACGTGTGAATACAAATGTCTTCTCACGGAATTCCTATACTGGGGACTCACGTCAATTCTCGGCGCACAGGATTACCCCGGGCGATGTGACGAAATCTCGGATGAGTGGGAGCTGTGCACGAAAGATTTAGTAAAGGAAAAACTACCAGAACTTTACTCTCTCTTGACAAGAAGAATTGGAAAGTACAGGTTGCCTACAATTTTGCCGAACGGAAAGTATGGAAAGTTCTGTTGACTTTAGGCGCGTTTTGATTTTATCATGATCGACTATATAAAGCACATCAGTTTGACGCATTACTAGTCTGAAGCGTATCACATACGCAATTGAAGTATTTTGTGGATATGATGGGCACAGAAAAAGAAATTAAAATAGTTATAAAAAGACAAACATATAAAAATTGCAATACATTTAACAGTGAGATATATACCATCTCCGTCTCAATTACGTCACGCTTACCCTTATCTATTTGAATCTATTTACCTCTTAATTGGAAGGTTAAGTGCTCTTCAACTCTCATGTTTGTCTTAAGTGTATCGAATGCACACTCACTGGCGATATTTATCTCAGATAAAAATCTGCATGTGTGTTATTTTCAAAGAGCAGCTCCAGCAGACCTGGGGGCACTAGATGAAATCTGAACATAGGGCTTTATAAGGAGCCAGGGAAATAAAGAAAATTTTTTGTTGCAAAGCTTCAAATATATATATATATGTTTTTTGACACGGGCTTGATCCAGCTTAGCCCTCCAAACTAACAGGGTTGCATTGGCAATTTTCACAAACAAATAATAAAAATAGATATACCGGATCTTTATCCTGTAATATAATTGGTTGGTTTTGAATTATACCATATATAGGTTCAACTTTTAGAAGATCACCATTAAGGTGACCATGGCTAGGACGAGGAGAACATCAAGAAGGCGTTATAATCCTACAACAATCAACTGTTCTTCGGATTTATTAGTTATTTTCTGACAATTCAGGATAACTGCCGCAAACCACATCGAACAACAGTACCGCTCCGTTATATTAGAATTAGAATTTAGCTCGATACAAACAGGCACAATCTGCACTAGTGCCCAAAGTTTGTGTCAGTAAGCCCTTAGTCAAATAAATATACCGTTCTGGGCAAGGCTTTTCCCAGCGAACCGTTCAGCTGTCATTTGGACGGTGACAAGAATGATCTACATACGGTTCAAAACACATGTGGGCCTTAAATGAATGCTGAGCCTTGGACATAATATTCGTTATAATGTCCAAGTCTGAGCTAACTTGCCGCTAAATTGTATTAGGGTACACCCTCCGGATCTTTATACGTACGGCACCTGACAAAACTGATAGACAAGAGAGGCAATTTTAATATCTTCAGCGAGAGATCGTTCTTAATCCGAAAGAGACGAGAAGGCAATTTTCATATTTGTTCAAGAGATTTCGTAAGCCGAAGATCGGGAGCAAAATCAGCGATTCGAGCGAAACGAGAAAAACAATTCTCATATTCGTTCAAAAGACTTCGTTTGCAGAATATCGCCAGCCGCAGATCGTTCGCAATCCAAGCGAGACGACATGGCAATTTTCATATTCATTGAAGGGTATTCTTTTGCGAAAGAGCGTCAGCGGAAGATCGTTGCCGAGTATTTTTAACCCTCCCTCCCCGATGAAATTTATTGTTTTTTATAATATTTTTCGTTTAATTTCTACCCCATTTAATTATGGCAGTTTCCCTTCTTAATCGTGTTACCATATTAAAAAAATGTTTGCACCTCTCACACTCAGTAAATTATCCGCCGCTGATATGGTTTCTCCAATTTTACTTAGAACTACACATTTACAGGACTTTGTCGTTTTACTAACAGATCTAACTATAGTTGTTCTCCCATAATAAAAAGCAATAATTTTAAACTTCATTTATGAATTAAATAATTGTAGTTGGCATATACAAGTACATGTACATTATGTTACCTTTTCTGCTTGACCATAAGTAGATGCTAAGATGGATTGCGTGTGACGTCATACTCAAAGTTTCAACCCGACTGTACCGCAGGCGTTCAGAAATAAAACGTATGAATTTGACCAACATTTCTTAATGGACAGTTTACATGGCCATTCAGAATACATAATGCGAGTACTTCCTGATCCGCCGACTAAATATGGCCGATCCCTCTTCAAAAGCAATGCCGCTAAATCCATGGTGGTCTCCCCGCCTCCACATCTTTTTTTTAAATTAACTTTCAAAATACGAAATTAGTATTTGAAATTATATGTGTGAGATAATACACTGTCACCCGAGCGATATATGCCATAACACGTCGAGCGTCAGCGAGAGGTGTTCATGGCATATATCGCGAGAGGGTGACAGTGTATTATTTGACATACATACCGAGAACAAATACAGTCATTTCATGCTAAAACACCCCTAAAACCGAATAAAGTGACCCTATATCACGCTCTAGAGATGTTATACGAAATAAACTCGTCCACGTGCGCTGGCCACCTCCAGCCAAATTCTTACGTTATGTCTGACCAATTTGGTCAATTTTTGTTAAATACTTGTCGTGGACGTTCATTTGCTTGAAAAGTATTTAATCAACCGTCGACACTGACCATGCGCGTCTCAGTTGAGCCACACCTAGCTGGGACTGCTGCGGAAAAAAGGTTCCATTGCAAAACCTCTACTTTTTAGTGACATTTCTGATAAAAAAGGAGCGTCGGACCGGAATATAGTCAAACTATTTTTTCACAAGTTTACTAAGAAAGAAATTTACTATTTGGTGATATTTCTGACGAGGCAGTTTCGGAATATAGTCAAAATCGACGGATGTTTATTACAAGTTCACGGGAGTAATAATTCTAATTTTTTTATTGTTTTTTTCTGACGACGAGGTGGTTACGGAATATAGTCAAAATCAAACGGATGTTTATTTCAAGTCCACAGGAGTAATAATTCTACGTTTTGGTGACATTTTTTACTACGAGGCGGTTTCGGAATATACATGTGCTGGTTTTCAGAGCATTCATATGCTATATGTAATTACAAGTTCAAAGGGAAGATACATTTGATTTTTACCGATATATCTGATAAAGAGGAAGAATGAACAGCTTAAAAACAAAAGGTAAATAATAACACAACCCTCGTTAAAAAGTTATAGATTTACAAATAATTTGTATACACGTGTGGCTTAAATGTTAACTAATTCCCGTTTTCAAACCATACCCATATGACATGCCTTAGTGTAATAAAATGATAAATAATAATTGTTAAACGTGAAAAGTCTATGCTAATTTTTTTAAGAGCGTGAGAGATTGTAAATTTGTCTACTGGTAGGTATATAACGTAAGCAACGTCACTATTCTCTTGGTGCCAAGAAGGTCACATGATCACTGTCTTTGGCTTTCAGCATTCAAGAGACCACGACTGATTTAACCAAGATGTAGTCGTGAAATTCTAGACTACGTCGAGGTTAAATCCGAGTTCTCCGAGAGACGCTACGCAGGAATGTCGAGTGAAGCGAGACATTTTTGGGTAGCGGCTCGAGGTTGCCCTCGATCTTCACTGAAGCTTGGCTAAATGGACAGGCTTCAGTGATCATCATATCGCCACGGTCATATAACATCCCTAGGTATGTATGAAACAATAATGCTGTTTATATAGAATTTAGATACCAAAATGTTGTTCATAGGTGTCGTTGTGTTTCATTTATTTATTATTATTATTATTATTATTATTATTATTATTATTATTATTATTATTATTATTATTACTGGGTTTTGTCACAAACGATCTTGTTTATAGTTTTTTTTGATCGGGAAACGGATACCACAAAATGTCCAAACGTGTTCCATTTTCATCGACTGTTTGTCCACTTCTATAAACTCAATAAACAGCAACAGAAAATCAATATATAAACTACCCAAACTATAGCCTGTTACTTTTAATAATGCAACCGTGGCACGACAACAAATGATTGTCCTTTTAGAAAAAAATTTATTCGTACTTTCTACACGTCCGATCACTGGTGTATCTCCCTTGAATTACGCGCCAACTGCTTTTATAGTACAGGGTCACATGACCCACGTGACACAAAAAGGGCGCTAATACCAGCTATACATATTCATTACATCTATTTATATACATTAGCTATTTATAATAAGGTACTTATATGAAGGTAGGCTACAATATACTATTACATATTTATACATACATGTGAATACATGTACCCTACTACAAAAATATATTCCAAATATCACAGAAAGGGTCCTTTATGTATATGACTGTAAAAAATGTTATGGTATTTCGATTGGTCAAAAGAAAAAATAAATAAATAAATAAAAGTTTAAAAAAATTAAAAATAGATAAATGAATAAACGTTTGATTCCCTGTAATTCTCCAAAACACAGCTTGTGTTATGCTAAAATAAGTACCAATTTTCAAACAGCGGATTGTTCTACAAAGTCAGACAATCCATACGTGATTAAACTAAAAATTTGTAGAGTAGAACTTTTTTGTTAACAAGGAAACCAAACAAGTGAAGCATATTAATGATCTAGCTTTATGATTGTTTATATGTCAAAAGGTCATCGACCGTGAGGCTCGCTCAAGGTGATGTAGGAAAAATCTACCACTTAAATGTTGTGATGAATTTCAATATCAACCTGTTCCATCTAGAGCTTAGGGATACATACAGCTGTTAGTCCCCTGTTCTAAATGAGGCCACATCATGTTAAAAGCCCACTATCTAGGATCTGAAACGCAATCTAAAATCATTAATTACTTCTCGATAAATTTTTTTGAGCAAAGTTAAAACTTTTAAAACAAAAATGACAGATGAATGGCCTTAATCAATATCGCATAAATAGTTACATTTACCGTCCACTGCCCTTCCTCGGTAGTCAGCCATCTTGGCAATGTTTGTAAAGAGCGGGAGTCACGGTGGGACAGTCTCGCGATATCTGTTAGTTCAGTCATTGCGCGGGTTTGGAACTTTAGCTTTTTTCCAAAATTATTACAGAGTTCTGGCGATTGTCAGGAAAAGATTAGGAAAGGTTGGTAAATCGGAGATAAGATAAGATGAAATGCTTATTTAGCTTTCCTTTAACCCATATTAGCCAGTACAAACGAACTAAATTAAGGGTCCCACTGGGAATTTTCTTTACCCGTGAAATCCACTTTTTATTTTCCAAAATACTTTAAATGTTCACATCGTTATCCGTGAATCCCCCCCATTCCCCTGCCCGGATTCGTAAATGCGGCCTTTAATTCCTCGTTCCTCCTGAAACGAAGTCATTGATTTTATACTCGGTGATTCGTTACTTTCAACTAGCCAGACTCGCATTTTGAATAAGATACCAATAAAGTTTTATTTACTAGGATTTGTGATTTGATGATTTTATTTTCATTGAACAGTTAATATCCCCCTCCCCCGAAATGGGACCTCCTAAACTGGTACCAGGTCCGGTCAATTTAAGCCACAAGTGACACATGAGCTTGAGCCTTAAAAGAATAACCTTTTAAAGAAAGTGGTATATCATTAATTCTATATCATAATATAATAAGTAATATTATGCAGTGACAGAATAAGGGGGTGTCAGTGCGGTCCTAACCCTCCCCCTTTAATTTCTGAAAAAAATCACAACAGTGGTCCCTCTGAATATTAGAATTTTAGCTAGCTATATCATAGTTCTAAACCGTACCGTACCGTTTGATAACCTTCGCATTGACATATACCAGCATCTATGAGAAAAAAAAGTGTTTCCAAGAGACACCAAAACGCCTAGACATATCGCGGTCGCGGTTTGAATGGTCTGTTTAAACAGTAGTTGGTCTATTTTAACAACGCCTTGAACGCTGTAAATAAAGTTCATTTGTAAATACTTTTTTATCAAGACGAAAGAGAATTGTTCAGTGAATGGAGATTTGAGATTAACGATAGCTTTAATCAAAATAGAAAGACGAAATGGATCTAATTTTAGTAATAGGGTTTCAAATGAAAAGGTGTAAGTGTATAAACATTTCAAGAGACCATATGTCGTGAATATCATTTATTAATCATGCTTCTCCATTCATATTCATTCCCGTATACAGCAGATCAAAGTAGTTTCTGAATCATAAGTTGTTAGTACCAGTATTGTAATGTGCGTTTTCAATAACAGATGATTGAGGCGCCTTCGTAGTAAAAACCCTCATATGTCTAGGCATTTCTACCCATCAGTTTAATTGATTTTAGCTGGGTGGAGATACACGGTATAAATGTGAAGGTTGTCAAACTTTGTAAAATTCTGCTTAAAAGTTATCAAAATTTTGTGGGATTATTACTTAAGAACGAGAATTGTTCACATTTCACACAAAACGTCAACATCATCTGCAATTTGATTTTAAGACCACGCGTTTACTAGTTTCCTAGCGCAACCACAAGACCATGACAGTAAATATAAACCTTTCCTCTACTTATATGGTGTTTCTTCTTGAGTAGCACCCTCTGTAGCTCAATTATGCCCATGCCACCCTGTTAGTTAGGAGGACTAAGCTGGATCAAGTCCGTGTCAAAAATCCTTTGAAGCTGTCCAAGAAAAAAATTTTGTTTCTCTGCATATTCTCTGCAATATCTCTCTCAAACAGTGTTAAGTAATTACTGTTTTGAAAGGTAGTTTCTTATAACTGATCATAACTTGGCCATTTCGTACAGAAAAAACGATGTTTTTGCACACCTCGTCCACGCACACACATTGTGAGTATAATTAAATTGTCACCAGTGAATTGCAGTAGGTGAGCTTGCACAGCAGTCACAATACATGGGTGCGCGTTTTCTCAGCCTGCAAAAAATGTTTTCTTTCGTTTTAACATTGTTTGTGTGTGTGTGCGTATGAGCAACTGTGCCCCATGTCCTACACAGTTGAAACCTTAGAGTGCATTCCCAGAGATTTAGATTTAGATCGACCTAACTCCCTGGGGGATCACGCTAAATTGCAGTCAGCGCGCACCATAGTTAATTACCCCCTTACAGCTTTTAGTAGGCGGGACAGACATTTAAATCCGTTAAGCTAACACCAATCTAGTGAGGCTCCCCAGGGGGATAGATCTATCTAAATATTTATGGGAATGGGGTCTTTATCCCTCACTTATTTGTAAAGGCTCGGCTGCTATGCCCTGTCATATACATATTGTTGAACATATTTTTCTTTATCTTGATGTATGCAGAATGAAGTCTTCTGTGCCAACGCAATTCTGCTGTTTAATATTTTTCAAAGTGTGTAATACATAAATAGCGACAGTAAATGTAGATGTAGAAACACACGGGTCAGCTATGAAACCCAAACAGTTATAAATAAGAGAGCGATCTTATCCAAAAAAGTTAAGGAAATTTTTATGTACACTGATCAACTTCATTATTTTTTTAAATTGAAGCTACGTGTCTTATTTAATAAGCGATGTAAACCCGTATCTACCAACACACCCATCTTTGGAAGAGACGAGCTTACGGTTCGTTGGAAACGGAGTAGATGGTCTGGGATGGAAGAAAAGGTCAGCCGTCAAGCTCCTTTTTTTTTCTTTAGAATAAGCATTGGTATTCAATTTAAATTATAATAAATCTGCTTAATTCTTCTTTTTATCATTATATCAATAGCATAAGCCCAGCAAATCCACAGATATTGGTATAACATTTATACTTAAGACTTTCCGCCCCTCCCCCCCCCCCCCCCCCCCCCCCCCAGAGACGAGAAATACCGGCACATGTTTATAACTGATGAAATTGCAAATTATAAGCTATGCACTTAATAGCATGGTAATATGTGATTTCATCATACGTTCTATTTCATTCGTACAGGTGGTATATTGCTTTTATAATGATGATGTTTACTGAGAACGAAATTACACAATTGGTACATTTGCTGGCTCTTTAAGCTTCGTTAGACGTGTCATTTTCTCAGCCTGCAGGAATGTTTTCTTTCGTTTAACATTGTTGGTGTGTGTGCTTGTGAGCAACTGTGTCCCATGTCCTGGACAGTTGGAACCTTAAGCTTCTGTTTGTAAAGTCTTGACCCCTGCCCTCTCTTATAAGTATTATCGAACATATATTTGTTTATTGTGTTAAAGATATGTAGAATGAATTATTCTATGATATCGCACTTCTGGCGCACAGTTTTTTTCAAATCGCGTAAAACATAAATAGCAACAGAGATATGACTTGATAGAGAAACAAACGCGTTGGCTATGAAATCCTTAAAGAGAGTTGTTTTATCACGATGCCCTACCAAGAAACGTTCGATTCACAAAGTGCCGAAGAAAACATTCTCCTGCCTTCACACAACGAACCATTTACCATGTAAAATAATTATTTTGAAAATGTAAACAGCAAAAGCTGGGAAAGAGACATTGTCCAAACAGTCAAGGGAAAATTTGCATGTAGACTGATCAATTTCATCATTTATCAAAATCAATCTACGTGTGTAATTTAATAGAATATTGGCAATGTAAACTCATATTTACCAACATGCTTTCACTTGGAAGACACAGGATCAAAGAAAGAAGATAGCATAAGGTCCTTGGTCAACGGAGTACTAGCAGTTGGAGGAAAAACCAACCATTTTGCCAGAAAAGGTCAGCTGTCTGTCTGAATCTTGTTTCAGTTGATAGTCCAGTAAACGAACGGCTTAGGTTGGAAAAAACTGTTAACCAAGGTTTCTCAATAGAATCCGGTCCAGTTTTGGACTAACAGCATCCAGATAATATCCCACCGGAATCCACCCATGGCAAAATGCCAAAAATCTAAAATGGCCGCCAATGCATAGGGGAGGGTGTTTAAGTGGGGATATCATGGTAACTAGGTAACTAGAAAGTTGTGATAAGTATCATATCTAATATTCAAAGGCATGGCCATTCATTTGAAAAAAGTTTAGAAGTCAACAGAGGTAAAGGTCAATCTCAAAAAAAGGACCAAAATAGCTTAAAATACAGCATCAACTTTCTGTATTCTTTCAAAATGAACTTTTTATGAGTTTTAGAGCTCCTATTGAGAACTGCATACAAGAGACCACCTTTGTGAATATTGTATTTAACTGACCAAGGGGTAAAATAATGTATGTCAAGGTCAAATCTGCATCTTAAAAGATACAAAAGTAAGCTTTGTGATCCCCAGAACACATGCCAAGCTAGTTAATTTAATCATTTGATGGCCAAATTTCTTCAGATGAAAATTTTGAAATAAAAGGGCAATACTTTTTTAACGAAGGGAAGCCAAGGTAATGTATGTCTGTCAAGGTCAATCTCAACAGTGGCTTGAAATGTAACTACATTTTGGGGGACTTTGGTTTTCTAGAAATGTATACTTTAAAACATGTTTATGTCATCTTTTAGTGACAAATTGTCACAAACACATGACGAGATAAAATATTCTTGGATATTCATATTATGATCCTTTGAATGTTTATACACTGTACATGCACAATGTAGTTGCCCAAGGTTGCCGACGTGGCAACCAATCGACATTTGTTTGGACCCCAGGAAACTCTAATCAGGAAATGGAACAAAATAGGAACAAACATTTCTAGGTTCCGAAAATTTCGCTTTGACTATAATGTTACTTTTTTAGCTCGACGAAAATGCCCCGATGGAGCCATCGACATTTTTCACATAACTCAAAACCTATCTACCCGGTATACCTATGAGATCTCTCGTCCAACAGTTTAGGCATGAATTAACACCTACACAGTGCGTGTTGATCGTGACCAAAATGAATGCATGATCAGTACTAGAGTGCGTGTTCTAAGAAAGAGAAGAATTACATCATCTGTGTTATGTCATAATAATTCACCTGGATATCCTCATATCCAGGAACTGCGGAAATTTGCCCAATTTTCCAACATGATTATCTCGTGTTTGGTCCTGTTTGTGCTTCCTTATCGCAGGGCTTAAGTGCAGGTCCTGATTTGCAGCAACAACAACATTACAAAAGAGAGCAGCTGCAGTCGCAGCTGGTAGAACTCGCTGGCTCAAGCAGAAGCGTGTTGCTGAACAGAGTCATGCACTCTTGCGTGTACGTGTACCTGCTCGTAGTCACTTTAGCTGCCTTGAAACCCACGATTCGCAGACCACAACCGTAACAACTCAGACAACTGAAGACCCGCATCGAAATTTGGAAGATGTGTTATAATGGTTTTATTTATGAATGATGATTCAGAAAGAATTAGTCAAAAGAAAAGTAATATAGACGCTAAGTATGAGCAAGATATCTTCAATCATATTAATTTAGGTAATGTAAAAATAGTCCAAATTAGACACAGAGTAGTGTACCTGTAGACTGTAATTAGTGACCATTGCAGAATACCAAAGAAATTCCATTCGAATAGCATGTAGCGATTGTTTCTTAATTGACGCTGAATTAAGAATATGGGAAGAGGAAATTATGCTTAAAGTATGTATCAAAACAAAATGGAGATCTGAGAATAGATAGAAATGATTTGCTCAGAATATATAGTTTGCCCCTTTAAAGGAAATCTTTGACCATGGTATACCGGTACGTAAAAAAATATGACGTGTACAATGAAAACTGGATCATCATATGAGGCAGATAAAAGAGAAGCCCACTCTTAGAGTTGCCCATTATTCATTCGTTACGGTTCCAATGCCGCTCCATCTGAAGCGCCTTTATCTTCTGAGTCAGCGTTAATCTACTTAGACTATAACTTTATTCAGAAGGTGTACTTTGTTAGTACCTCTCTGCCAAGAATTCAATAAACCCTATTTGACTGGATTGAAGGAACACCAGGAGTTTGTTGTTCTTTGCCTGCTTTATTACCCCCGTCTCATGAATCCGATAAAAAAGAAAAAGAAAGAGAGAAAAAACCCGTGAAAGATGCACTCGCAATAAAGTGCATCGCAGAGTCGTCTCCCAGTATATTGCGAAAATTAAGGGGAACATGCAAAGTACTGCCCGGGCAGCGTCAACTACCACTGGTGGGACGTCATGACAATGTGGCGCAGAATGTTCAAACGAGAAACTCCCTGTAGCGACAAATTGATGCTTGAGACAGGAGTCTCTGCACTGAGACGATAAGTTTCCCTTAATGAAAATTGTGCTGTTTAAAGTGAGTTGATTCTGACGTTTTATTTGTTTTTGTTTTGTTTTTTTTTTTTTTGAAAAAAAAAAGAAACGGTTGTTGTCTCTTTAGGCTGGTTGAAAAATTAGAAAACATAATCTGTACAAAGGGGTGATATAATGAGGTAATTTTGGCTTTCATAATTATAATTACAAGAAATTACAATGTGATAAATACGTAAGTATATAAAATATATATATATATATATAAAATATATAAAATAAAGAGAAAAAATCCAAATATCGTTAATCTCTTTGAAACTTATTCCCCGTTTTCACATCGCGTGTTTACGTAGGTCGCTCGTGGTGCATGTTGTAGAAGAGCGCTCAATTTTTTCCATGGGGATCCACTCACATGAAAACTTGATAACAGATTTGCTAATGTTTATGACTCCGAGTTACTTTAAATGTTTGACAAGACTGATGTTATAATGATAATAATAATAATAATAATATTTATTTCTTAAAACCGCACTACACTACCGTCTCAGTGCTGTTTACAGATAAAATTATCAGGATTACAACTAATTATATAGATAATAAAAGCTAAGGTAAAAAACAATTAAGATAATTAATGCTTGTGAAAATAGTAATGATCTGAACAATAAAACTTTTTTCTGATAAAATGAGAAAATAATAATTAAAATACTGTTCAAATAAGAATGTATTTAAGTCTTTTTTAAAAACCTCAACACTATCAATAGTCCGAATGTGTGAGGGTAGTTGATTCCATAAAATGGGTGCTGCAATTGAAAATGCCCTGTGGCCGAAGGTTTTGGTTGTTTTTTTTTATTATCATTTCTGGAAAAACAAAGAGTGGAGGTGGATCTGGTAGATCTGGTGAGCCTGGGTGTACTTGGATGTAGCATCGAGTTAAAATATGAGTGGCATTCACCTCTGGTGATTTTAAAAACAAACAACAGTAATTTAAAAACAATTCTCTGTCGTACAGGAAGCCAATGTAGTTCGAATAAAATGGGTGAAATGTTTGATCTCTGAGGGTTTTGGTTAGTAGTCATGCTGCAGCATTTTGGACAGATTGCAGTTTTTCAATTTGGTAGGTAGGAAGACCATACAGTAGGCTGTTTCCGTAGTCAAGATGTGCAGTTACAAAGGCATGGACAAGTCTCTCAATTTGACTTTTATCAAGAATATGGGACAGGTTGGAATTTTTTTAAGACCATAGAAAGCGACTTTGCATTTTTTACTGATGTCGGCAGCCATATCGCACCTATTATCAAAAATTACTCCAAGGGTTTTAACCCCATCTTTTACCGTGACTGTACTGTTTCCGATTTCTAATAGTTCTAGTTTTTCTGCGTCCTTAGAAAACGCGAGGTAAAGTGATCTACTTCTGTTTGGCATCATTGAAAACAAGTGAATTGGCATTAAGCCATTGACTCAACTGAATAATTAATACATTTCTGGATAGATGGTATTACATCTGATGGCCTGTCGCAAACAATATAAATTTGTGAGTCATCTGCATAGAGCATTAGGTTAATGTTGTCGGTCACCCATATGATTTTGGGCTGTTGTTGATCTTTATTTATTTATTTATTTATTTATTTATTTTTTACACTGCCAAGTATTGATTTACAACGATAATTTGGATTGACTCTTGAAACTCGTCAATCTGTTTCGTTTTCAAAATTCGTTATCATGCAACAAAACGGCGTCACCTCACTCAAGGTCAATAATGGTATAGTAAAATCAAACATTGCACTAATTTGCAAAGAAACAGCTTTTTGTAGGCTAGGGTTCGGGAGTGTGACATTTACAAATCCCGGTGCGACGGGACGTCTTGGGCCGACTTCAGTTGGTAAACATCACGACGGTCAAGACCATCAGGGCAAGGTGACCTTGGTGAACGGGACACAGTTCTTTACCATCCCTGTCCCCGGTCTCTACTGGATACGTGCTGCTGGTAGACTAGTAATTTGGGTAAGATTAAATTTTAAATTAAAGAGGTTTTATGTACTCATACGTATATTTATAATAATAATAATAATAATAATCATCATCAGTCTACCTGCAGGGGCCAATAATGTAACTACTGCAGCCGCGGCGCCGTTGCGGCTGGGGCGTTCAATTTAGATGCAGGTTAATTAAAACGGATCGTGAACACAGGCTAAGATAATAGACAAAACAAACGCAAACACCGACTACTCGGTCGATTGGATGAGCTCGTTGTTGGACAGCCGTTGATTTGTCGCAACGGCATTATAATGCTGTTAATATATGATGTCCTTTGTCTTCCTGTACTTTTCCGAGCTTATACTCATTATCTACGAACAGGTGAATGTAAAAACAATTTTTACACTGGTTACCCTAAGTTTAACATACAATTACTTGCTCTACTGATCTGATAATAATTTACTTATTTCTTCACATTTTTGGAGGCTTAATTTATACTCAATTAACTTTTCAACATTAGTTTACATACGCAGAATTAAAGCAAGTGGATTATACTTACTAAGGTCAGACTTCTAACTTACCTTAGTTGAACATTTTTTATTAGATATCGTGCGGGTAGTCACTACATGTAAGAGAGCATTCAAAACAGCTGATCCTTGGACTTAATATGGCTGACCATGTTAAAAGCGATACTGCTAATCCCCTAATGGACCCCCCGCCTCCCCACGCGCCATTGCTGCAGGGGCGTAGCAATTAAGGCGGGGAGACCATCAGCGAATCAAGCAGCTTGCTTTAAAGCGGGGTCGGCCATGTTTAGTCGGCGGATCAGTTAGTCCGCAGAACATCTGTTCTAAGTGCGTTTTAAGTTGGTTGTGCTACAACTGAATAACCCTTTGAACTGTGATCTGAATTGTGAACCACTAATCAAAAATATCAGTAAATTGAAAGCATGGTATGACAGCTCAGCAATTCTACTTACATAATGGAGATAGAGCAAAGACCAATCAGTGGAACCCGCCGATACATATGCCGTTTCAACCATGTTAACGAACGCTGTCGTACACATAATTAGAAAACAAAGAGACGAAGCCAACAAAGAAAAAGTGCTAATTATTTCTTTTGCCTTTTTCTCACCCCCTCTTCCAGATGTGAGTTCTTTTCGAATTTTCCTTTGAGCCCAGATGAAATGAATTATCTTTGTGTTCATTCCGATAATGGTGAGTAACATCATGGCTCTTCCGGTGATGCGTATTGTTGTTACAATCCCTAAGCGCCTTTGCCAGTCCTTGTATTCATATGCGGCTAACGCACACGGGGCGTCGGTGTAGATTAAGCTTGCAAAGGCCACCGCTCCACAAGCTACTGTTGCGGCAAAAATCATCTGCAAAAATGAAAGAATTTTCAGCTTCAGAAATTGGTTCATAATATAATAAAAGTTATAGTAGCATTATGTGAGCTGGTAGATATATCTAAATCAGTAAAATCATAGTCTGAGGGTTGAGGCCGTGCATTGTGAAAAGAAAATAATTAATTAACTTACACTGTTGGTCAAAAAGTTTTCCCAACTTCAATTACATGTGCTTTTGCTTACAAATGAGCACCTCAGAGCTGTCAATCGTTTCAGACATAGCTTTTTATTCCAGATATCATATTTAACATGACTGATGGTAGGCCTACATACTGGTACTCCAAAAAGAGACTTTATTATAAAACACACTAATTTAACTAAACGCTATAATAATAATAATAATAATAATAATAATAATAATAATAATAATAATAATAAATCTGGCACCCAAAAAGGGTTAGACGGATTCATAGACAAACTGGCGCCTTCAGATAAAATTACTAAATGAAAAAGCTAAGATATCATTCCTGGTATATACTTACCGCTTTGAAAAAAGTCTTTCTGGCGCATATGAAACTGGTCTTGAACGGAAAACAGACAAAAAGAAACCTGTCAAGTGTTATGACGAAGATGACAACTGCGGCCCAGTCTGATGTGAAAATTTCAGAAATGGCTACCAAGTTGCAGAAGACAACTCTTACCCGGGAAAAACTATCTCCCTGGTTCGAATTGCTCACTATCGCCAGCACTAACTCACTCAACGCCCGAAGACAGTGTGCTATACCAAGAGTGCAAGTCAAGAAGGTCTTGGTTTCTGATCTACCTCTGAGTCTCCTGTCACCGATCAGAACAACAACAACGAGAAGAATGTTGCTGGAAAGGGACAGGGGGAAAAGAGCATAAACAGTGTATATGTATATATTAAGCATCCTGTCTAATTTTTCTTGGTCCCAATGGAATCTCTTGATCAACCAGCTGATGCATTCTAGTGGGTTGTTTTTTACTACCATTTCCAGGGCACGTGGTTTGATTTTATCCACGTCCATTGGACATAGGCGCTTTGCTAATTCCTGCGTATTATTTAAAATTTCCACCGGAACTTCATCCAGTCGGAAAGGACAAAAAAGAACTTCGTTGCGATTTATACCAAAATCATTTGATAAATCCTGAATATCTTGTCGGATGCAAATATACAGTTCATTAGTTGTCTTTTCATCTCCTAGTTTATTTCTGGCCAAACATTGTTCTTTGTTCACCTCGTGTAGCACAGTAGCCGCAAAAAGCTCCTCTGACAGCTCGACTATCCCGCAGTATTCAGAATATGTGCTGTCAGAGAACCAAAAGTCAGCCAATCGAAAACTGTCTGTCATTCCGCTTGAAACCCTCGGTGAGCAATAGAAATACCTGTCTTTGATAGCGGTTTTCAAATCTGATGAAGAAAAATCTTGATTAACATGAACTTCTTGGATTTGTGGCGATGCTTTGATGCACACATGCGTGCTTTCGGTGGATGTGCCCGTAGCTGTAAAGTTTTCACTTTGAGTAAGGTTATGGTGATTATATGAAGTATTTTTCTTCTCATTGTCGGTTTCGTAGACGATTTGAGACATGCGCTCCAGGCCATCTTGTATCAAACCGTCGACCGTTTTCCTAAAGTCAACAAATGTACTTCTTTTTGCGCTGTTCGTCAGCTGAGTGCAATTTTCTTGTTCAACGCCCATTAAGACGACAGTCCTGCGCCTCGTGTCCAACATATTGGTGAAATCAAAGAGACACGATGAGTCCATCGTTTTCAGGGCGACTTCTATAACGTCGATTGGCATTCCTAGTGTTGCAGTCAGCTGGTCGTACAATTGCCTCGTAAGGTTGAGGTGACAAGCGGAGAGGACTTGAATTTTTCCCACTCGTCGCGAAATAGGATTTTCACCAAACAGATTGTGAATTTGAAACAATGACAGTTGCATAATGCAAATGGGAATAATGTAAAACACCATGACTTTGACTTGGCGTTCGATGTAACAGTAGTTTCCAATGCAATAAATAAAATAATATGCGAATCGTGCCTTATTTATATGGCATGACATGAATTAATGTAAGGATGCCTGTCATTGGGAAATACTATCAGCCACTCATAAGCCTCAAGACAAAAAGATTCATATGCATGATGATAAACATGAACATTCCTTTTGTCTTTCCCATGATTAAATGTTTGGGTACAAGTTAATCTATTTAATAATAATAATAATAATAATAATAATGATAATAATAATAATAATAATGAAGATGATGATGTACATGTAAGTCTTGAAAACGAGCTACACATACACAAATCTAATGGCACTGAGGTGACTAAATGGCTCAAAGTCTTTAGTATCTGTTTGCTTTGATATAATCAACAATGGGTTAAATGCATGTTTGTGACTTACTGCCTTATCTGAGCTTCTTATTCCCATTCACTGCAACTGTTATCGAAATATCTTTCTAATTCAATTTATCCAGTTAAAAAATCACGGAAAAGAAATTATAGCAATCCCTAAAACATTTTTTTAACCTTCAAGTGACCGTGTGGGGTCATTAACGACCCCAGCCATATGATTTAATGTGCCATCTCTTTTTATTTTTTATCTGAACTTTTTATTCCTAGTATGAGTTTGTCAGTCTACTAATCTTACACACTTTCACAGTTTTTTTTGCAATCAACCAATTAGTGTGGCGTATACATCACAAACTCTTGTGGGGTCAATTATGACCCCGAAGAGAAGCATTTCAGTCAGTAAAATAGCTTGGTCGAGGGTTAAGAGCAGTATATCAAAATATTCTGAACAAAATTTGGTTCTTAAATGGTTATTTCGTCAGAGTAAAAAGGTCAGTGTGGTGTCTTACCAAATATCACAGGTCGTTATTGCCACCATAACGATCAGAGTCCATTTGAACGGTTGATCGAACAGCACATGCTGCACTTTGCTCAAGCACATTTGGCTACTGCCTCTGTTACAGCCGTCGCTGGACATTATCCCAGCTGTACCTGTGAAATGAAAACACACATGCATGTGTACGATTCTCTACTGTTTTCGAGTTTTTAATTTTCATTGTCTATACATACCCAGGGATGTTGTGTGGCCATGGCGGTATGCCGATCACTGAAGCCAGATAGGGTCACTTTATTCGGTTTTAAGGGTATTTTAGGATGAAAAGATAGCATTATTTCTCGGTATGTACATGTATGTTGAATAGCTAACACGATTTTAGAAAAGACAACAAGGGACAAGAGTACAGAAAAAAAAAGTTCCCAAACACACCGTTTTTATAGAAATCTCAATTAAGTGAATTCTTTTTGAAGCACCTTTTTCACGTTTGGTTTGATGTAGAGACGAGGCGGAGTTGGAAAAGCGTGCCGACGAGATTGATGAACTCCTTGGCACCATAATCGGGTAAATGTTAAAAGGCCTACCCATTGAAACATTTAATCCAAATAAAAAATGTCTTGTTTCTGATTATCGTCATGTAGTCTTAAAAATTAAGATTTTAATGATTTTATTTGAACTCTGTGTTAAAACAATTACCATGTCATATCGTACAAGTTTATGCTGTGAGGGCGGGTAGGGGGATGGCGAGGGGGTTAGCTGTGAGGGCGGGTAGGGGGATGGCGAGGGGGTTAGCTGTGAGGGGAGAAGAAGGGGGTTATGGAGGGGAGAAAAAGGGGAGGGGCGGGAAGAAGGGCGGTAAGTATAGTAGGAGGGATGAGGGCGATGGAAGGGAGATGAGTGGTATTTCACTCATAAGTAGATCCTGGTTTAAGAAACTGAGGATCTGTGTTACCTGGAATCCGCCCTCATTAGGTTCATATACAAATTTCGATTCTATCGACGATTCCGGTGCACAATAACTACTGTAGCCTCATTCTAGATTTTGATTCACTTACGTCGCTAGTCTCTTTCACAGGGAGATTTTCCTGGTAACAGATCTGAATACAGGGAGCTCCTCCTGGTAGCGACTCTGTATCACAGCTGCTCCCCCTAATAACGACTTTGTATTACAGGTGCCCTGGTTACACCTGTCCTAGATTTCGACTCAATAACGTTACTCTAACTCTTATCTATTTGAAACTTATGGAGGGAGGATTCAGTGTTACAGGGTCCTACATTATTTTAATTTCTATTAGACGTAATGCATAGAAAACACCATTCACGATAATATTGATTATCACCCAATTTGCTCCGCTGAAAAATCAAATTCCAAAAGCTTTTTGGAGATGAATTTATTTATTAATTTCCTGTGCTGCACCAAGTCACAAATGTTGCTACAAAATTGAAGTTTTTTTTTAGCCCCGACTTTGACGCTACTCTGGAAGGGACACTGCACCTTGTCCAAGAGGCTGGATTAGTGAATGCTTTCCCTAGACAATTTGCTGTGGACGAGGACTCGCTTCTGGACGGGCTTTGGAAAAGGCTATCGATGACAGTGGTTATGCTTTTGACGGAACCTTTAGGTAAATCTTTTGTATTTGGTAAATGAATGGTCTGGTTTTGCTTTTATTTAAAGGATATCAATGATATTTTAATACAGCGAAATATATATATATTTTTTTGTCTTATGTGTAATGATGATAAAAGGCACATCGCTTAATCAGTTTATAGCTTCAACACAGGCTGCTTTTATTGTGTTGCATAGTAGTTGTCCTAAAATTATTTTACAGACATATTCCAACAAACACATGATCCAAAATCAAGCAATTTCCCTTTTATCATGCGATTGGCTACGTTTCCAGAAATATGAAATTCGCAAAGGGAAAATTTACCTCATGAAAAAAGTATCATACATGATAAAGCCATTGTCTTTCCAAGAATTTTCTTCACGTCAGCCAAAAAATGACTATTTTTTATGAAAGTATACAGGTCTTAAAGTTCTATTAACTTTGAGCGCGTTTGTTTTATCATGATCGACTATACATTTGTATTAAACGCACCAGTTTGACACATTACTACTTAGGAGCGTATCACATACGCAGTTGAACCATTTTGTGAATATGATGGGCACAGAAAGAGAAATAAAAAATAGTTTTAAAAACGCCTAGGTGCCTGCGTGATCATGACCTACTCAAGTCTTGAATCAGGTAGAATTGATCATTTATCTGGGCCAATATGTTAGTTATTGTTCACTGTTCGCCTGGGTACTCGCTAGGGTGCTAGCTAGGGGTGAATTTATTTATTAATTTCCTGTGCTGCACCAAGTCACAAATGTTGCTACAAAATTGAAGTTTTTTTTTTTTTTTTTTCTTTTTATCTCATTATTGTATTGCAGATCTCTATAGTCGCCAAACATATGTTATAAACTCGTTTACATCCTGTACTTGAGTGGCTGCTTTCAAACATCGGTTTCACTTCTTGGTACACATGCGGACATATGCTACTTGTATACCTTTATGGATTGAAAGTATTTCTTGCAGGTTGTTTCAATAATTCGACAGCACCTGCGCATAAAAATTATGGAATTTTGCATACAAAGAGCAGATGTTATGGTGCGTAAACTGAGCTGTGCGCTACATCATTGTTGCTCTGCGCCAGAATGGTGTACAGAATGAGTGTCAGAGCAACGTAAAAGCTACATGTAGCTTGTTAAATATACCTTGTGATGGAGTCGCTTGTACTAGCTCTGACGAACAGCGACAATCTGAGGGCGTTCTTCTTCAAAATTTTGCCTGGGGCGCTTCCATATTTGGAAGTCACACGTCACAGCTGTGTCCGCCTGGATCCATATTTGGAAGTCATAAGTCTCGTACGTCACAGGTTCAGCCGCCTGGAGCTGCCTTTCCCGCCTTGCGCTGAAGTTATCTCGTGCAGACGAGACAAGATGCCTGAAGTTTGAATTGAAAATATATTGCAGTCGAAGGTCAGTGCCACAATACAAGCAACATTCTGCTTTACAAACTGATTTTGGTGTAGCCATTGCGCAGCCCTTATAGTGGTATCATACAGTGTAGCTGTCAAATTTGGCACACGGCAAGCACGTGTATTGTGCACGGGTATATCTCAGGACTTAATGTTCTTTGATTAGCGAAAAATACAAAAACATTGGATATATCTTTTCTTTTCGAAGAATGTTATTTTATTTATTCACTTTACATCTTAAATACAGCAAATAAAATTAAATAAAGCAGAATTAAATCTGTTTTACGTTTCATTTTGGTCTGATGACATTCAACTGCAGATTCACTGCGGAGCAGTTCTATTTGATTGACGGAAGTGTAACATGGCTGCTGTTCGCTAGAGCCGGTATTGCTGATATGGGTTATATATGAAATCAAGATCGAGCTGGCAATACCGGAATCTAGAACCTAGGGTTGAATGGTGCAAAACAGATACACATTGCCAGGTAGATTATTCTGTCGCAACGAACGCCCCGCGCAGTGCTAAGGATGTATGCCCAGCCTGAATTAATGAGGGGCAAATTGTCACAAAGACGCGCTTTTCAAGATCCAATGTTGTCAATGTTTAAGCAGGTTACAGTATTTTAGAATAATTGCGATAACCACCACTTTGGTAGTAAAATCATATTTATTATTTGTAATTCCTTAAAATTGGGGTTGGGGTGGGGTCCTTTTGGTGCTCAAGTAAAGGAGAAATGGTAAAATGGCATCGGTAAATGCAAAGGCATTTAATAAGTGTACTCTGACAATTCATTTATTTTCAAAACCATACATAAAGACAATAATTTTGGAGTTTTAATATAACACTGTCCTCCGTGTCTTATTCATTGATATAATGGACACATAGCATTGATCTGTGTCATGATAAATGGACGAATGCACGAAAAAGAGCACAGTGCAAAAGCTTTTTTTAGATAAACCACTCCTCGCGAAACTTTATTTGCTAATACAGCAGATAATTTTATTTGACTTATTTCGCTTGTACTTTGCGATAATCTCCGCGATTCATCTATACCCTCGTGCGTGTTGTGATTCTGCACGCGAAATGATTGAGCCGAACAGATTGTTTGGTCAAAATTCCCTTTCATTAAGATGTTTATGAACAATGGGTGCATTATTGATGCCAACGATCATACACATGACACCTAAAATGCTCAGCAGATATTATTTTGATACTAAGGAAGTGAACAAAACGGTCCCAAAGAAGCTAATCTTTGCAACATTGTAAAGAGCGATCGGCGGTTAACATACGTTATTTTGCAAAGGAGATGATGTTAACACATTTATTACTTTGGAAGAGTGCTCTAATTGCAGTTTCTCTGAGCCATGGTGAGTATTCAGTATTTACAGTATTGCATGTATTCACTGGTAAAAAATAGTTTTTTTTTTGCGCATTCAGAACAGCGGATCAAATATCCACTAGAAAGCTTGCTGCTTATTCCCCATTAGACCCTGAACAGATTTTCCGCAGGATTTTGCAACAATTAAGTTTCAATTGGGTCGGCCATATTTGATATGCGGATCTCTGAGTCCGCTGTTCTGCACGTGCTCTGTATTGTAAGTCTTGCGTATGTGACGATGGCATTGAATTGTACTTTAATTGCTACGGGGGAAACCATAAAACCTTAATTTTCTTTCATTTTATTTATTTACTACTTCCCATGTGGTTCCCGCGCCGCTTTCTTTCCCTTTCTCTGTACTTCTTTCAATCTGTTTACGTTACATGCCTCTCTTTAAGTACTGCATGTTGTGAGAACATATGCCAATCAACTCTACCGAAAATTTACTCATCATGCCAATTGCCAATATAATGTTGGGAATGTCATCGTCATGTTTGATTTAGGACTAAAACTATAGTAGAAATACTGTAAAAACTGCTTACTGTAGAGCGGCATTTACAAATAAAGAGACCTAACATGACTCTTCTTTTTTTCCATCAGGTGAAAGGACAGCTGAGAAGACGGCGGCAGCAACCATGGTAAAAGCAGGGGAGCGCAATTTCCTTACTTTGTTCCCCGATCCAACCCGTTATTCGTGGCCACTAAGAGCATTTTTCCTCTCAACGAAGTGCAAATCAGGGAAGGAGAATAAATATTGTGTTAACACGAAAAAAACCCTATCAGTAAAAAAGTCGTTGTCTTCAATCAAGCAAAAATCAAGGAAAAGAAACAAAAAGTGCCTGGACAAGACAATATCGCCTGTACCAGATACCTTACCAGAGCTGAAGACGTTCTTCGTGAAATATCTCAACGTATTTGGCGTGAATATAGTCGCCACTGCCGGTGTCCCTGATGTTAAGATGATCCATGCTGCCGGAGTGATGGCCCAGTACCTGGATAACGATGGTGACGGTTGTGTGGATAGTCCAGCTGTGATCAAGAACATGGTGGAGCGTAGATCCACTTTGGTCATGTTCAGGTTTGTGTTTTCTGTTATTTCAGAGGTGGTTACCTCCACCATTAAAACATGTTGGTGCTAAAAGCTACTTCGGTCACGTATTTTTCTTTTCTTTTCTTGTTTAAATATAGTTTTTAATGATTCGTATTTCACACAAGACCCAATGTTTGCTGCAGGTAGTGTATGTAGGTTGTTCGTGGGAATTTCTGTGGTTTGGTATTAAAAACGTGCGTTGTACAGTAAAATAATTAAAAATCGAGCGAGAGAGAGAGAGAGAGAGAGAGAGAGAGAAAGTTATTTGCCGCATAAGCTGTTTGTTTAGAAATATCAATCACGTGTAGCTTTTTGCAGCTTCTTTTTTTTATTTTTATTTTTTTAATCTAGAAATGAGGCGGAGTTGGAAGAGCGTGCCAACGAGATTGGAGAACTTTTAAACACAATAATCGGGTAAATAGTTTCAGATATACACGTATAGGCATAATCATGAAAACATTCACCAAATAACTTGTACTGCTTCTAATCCCCTATTTGGCAAGTCTTATGCTGTAACATTTTATCCATGCAGAAAAAAATGCTTCTGATTACTGTAAAGTAGCCTTGATATGTCAGATTAAAATTACTTTCATTTAATTCTTTTTTTTTTTAATTATTGCCATGCCATTTAATACATGTTTATGCTGTGAGGGTCGGGAGGGGAGGAGTAGGAGGGGTGGGGGCGGAGGGGGGGTAATTCAGCCATAAGTAGACGTTGGGTTACTTGGAAACTTAGGGTCCGAGTTACATCGAATCCGCCATTCATTTGATGCATACAGATTTCGATTCTAAAACGTCAGTGCATTAAAATCTTGGATGCGAAGACTGTATTACAGGTACACCCCAGGTGACACTCGTACTAGATACCGATTCCCTTATTTCATGCTAACCCTTAGCTCATTGAATCTATTGGACAGCGGGCTCCTTGCAACGGGGTCCCTCATGTTATTTTAAGAACATTGAAATTATGATAAGACAGTTATATTAAAAAAACATTTCGATAAGACATATTAAACACAGAAACTGCCTTTCACGATTATACCTTCATTATCAACTAATTTATTCCGAAGCAAAATCAAATTCCAAGATCTTCTTGGAGATGAAACTCACTCCCCGGAAGAGGGTAGTCCCGACCCCGACGCGGCACTGGAAGAGACACTGCACCTTGTCCAAGAGGCTGGGTTGGTGAATGCTTTCCCGGGGCAGTTTGCTGTTGACGAGGACTCACTACTAGACCGGGCTTTGGAAAAAGCTATCAATGACTGTGGCTTTGCCTTTAACGGCACTCTTAGGTAAATATTTTGTATTGTATGGATGGATGGTATGTTTTTGCTTGTATTTTTATGACTTCAGTTTTATTTGAATGCTGCAAAATAGATTATTATTGTCTTTGGTGTTACGATGATAACAAGCAAATTGTTTCTACGAAAAAATGGCGTTTTTTATTACTGATACGTAAGAAGATTTGGCCTTTCATCAAGAGGTCACGATACCGTGACCAACTATTGTCCTTGAATAAATTATTAACATTGAACACACTGTGTACAGTGTGTAAATCGTGTCGAATTATAGGCGTCATAAATGTGTTGCATGTTGTCATTTATTTACAGATATTCCAACACATACATGATACAAAATCAAATCAAACTCCCGCATTGTTTAATCAATCGCTTAACAGCAAACTTTCCCGAAATTATGTAATTTGCAAAGGGATATTTTTATCTATGAAAATGAAATATCAAATATAATACTCTAAATAATCTGCACGATTAACTAACTTTCATTCAGTAAATGTTCTTCGGGACAGCCAAAAAATGATTATTTCATATGAAAAACAAAAGTGCAAAGTATAAATGGCTAAAGTATTAGCACATGCACTATCCACTTTACAAACAGTCATACTATATGGTATTCAAATGCCTCCGTTAAATCATATCGATATGTTGAGCTCTTTTGTATGTTTAAGTAGGACTAGACGTTTTCCATACATATAGGTATCCCAACTGTAATGGCGTCTTCCACTATGGTGATGACACGTGTGACTATAAGTGTCTTCTTTCGGAATTGCTATACTGGGGACTCTCGTCCATTCTCGGCGCACATGGTGGAAAATGTGACGAAATCTCGGATGAGTGGGAGCTGTGCACGAAAGATTTAGTGAAGGAAAAACTGCCAGAACTTTACTCTCTCTTGACAAGAAGAATTGGAAAGTACAGGTTGCCTAACGTTTTGCCGAACGGAAAGTATCGGAAGTTCTGTTGATTTTTAGCGCGTGTCGGCCTTATCGTGATCGACATTAAGCATATCGATTTGATACGTGGACTGATTAGAAATTTTACACATGTGTCATTGCATATATATCTTTGTGTACGAGATGGGATCATGAAAAGAAATAAAAGGGACACTTCCTAAAGAACAAACTTGTTATATTTTACAATGTATATGACAATGCGTTATACACCATGTGGTAGTGTGTGCTCATGATCTTTCCGAGTCTTATATAAGATATCTGAAGGTTATCTAAATCATTTTGAATTATGATTTCTTTTTGCCTTGGGATGGTAGATGGTTTATTTATGCACAGTATGTATGTATGTATGTATGTATGTACGTATGTATGTATGTATGTATGCATGTATGTATCTGTATATTTATGTGTGTGTGCACGTGAGCTATATTTAACAGTTTGGTAGATAGTTTAGTTCGCTTCAGGTGGGTTGTGTTTGTGTGTGGAACGTAGAGCGTGAATGGAAAGAGAAAAAAAAAAAAGCAAGAACCCTAACATCAAGCAAATACAAAACAAAATCCATGTATATTTATTTCCATTCATATGACAGCTTAGCAAATATTTCTTGGTTAAATACTTATTGCATAGTTCTTTGAAGCAAACTGAGTATAAAATACCCTCTATTCTGCTATGTTTTAAAATTATATCAATTAGCGAATATCATTTTATTCGTCTTTTTGTCTGTTCTTCCTATATAACATATGGGTATTTCATACAATATCCTTTACAGCGACTAAATGAAAATGGCATATTGTTCAATAAGCCAAAAATGTGAAAATAAAAATAAATAATACATATACAGGGTAATAAGAAGAGCCAAGGTTTCAATGCACCTCAAAGATCACTGTTTGAAAGAATACAATTTTTTAACTTTTGGTCCCATAATTCCCACATTTACAACTGTTATATCTTTTCTTGCTCACCTGCTAATGGTTTTACATTACAATAAATACTGTCACCCCTTAATAAAATTTAATTAAACAGAAAGTGACAGCATTCTAGATGTATCAATCATCCTCTCCCTGTAGATAACGAAGTGATTAGTAGCCTCTAGTCTACATATTTGACTTATAACGTACCAATTCAGTAAAATGTGTTCACTAAGAAAGTCAGTATCCTTGGTCCATAAATCATGCCATAGATTTCAATATTTTTCAGAAAACACTGTAAGCTTGTGATCAAAGTCACCATTTCCATTCTGATGACTGTGAGACTGTAACATTTTAATGCTGATATACACAGGAATATAATTTATAATAATTCAAAGATCATGATATTAACATTCGGACAGAAATCACGATCCTTAACCAGAACCAGATCTAACCAGAACCAAATCCTGAACCAGATCCTGACCCAGACCCAGATCCTGACCCAGATTCTGAACCAGACCCAGATCCTGACCCAGATCCAGATCCTGAACCAGACCCAGATCCTGAACCAGAACCAGATCCTGAACCAGATCCTGACCCAGACCCAGATCCTGAACCAGACCCAGATCCTGAACCAGAACCAGAACCAGAATCTTCTGCAGCTTCCCAGTCACAGCTACCAGAAACTTCATTGTAAACGTAGTTAGGGGTGGTGCAATTTTTCAAACCGGGGTAGTATTGTGATCTACCAGAAAGCTGAAGATCTGCACACTGTCCAGCTGTTGCATTATTCATACCTAAAACATTAATATATTATGCAAATATAATAATAATAATAATAATAATAATAATAATATATATATATATATTTAAAATCTTCAGTTTCCATTTTTAATGTATCTAAGCAAAAATAATATATATGTATACTGTACTGATAATATAAAGTAAGGGTTTATTCAGACATGGGTATACAAATTAAAAATCAACACAAAAATCTGGATTTGATTTAGGAAAATGTATAATGTTTCAGTGCTACAATATTGCTGCTAAACAATGATTTTCTGACTTTTAAAGCGAAAAGTGGCAGAGGAATACTTGGACTATAGTTCTTGATAAATAAAAGCAACGTCATAGAAGTTATACACGCGTGATAATTCAAAAAAAAAGGAAAAAAAAATCACCTGCAATAAGATTTTCCTCCGAGATATTCATTTGAAATGCATTGGCAAACTTTTCCAAGCAACCATTGTAATCATCATCAGAAACAGTTCCATTTTGAAGCACAATGCCAGAAACAATAATCTTTGCCTAAAAATTAAATGATGGCTTAAATGTAAGACAAAATCACTGCTATTTTCCGAATATACATATTTAAATCAGCTGTCATATACAGATTCATCTAAACATATAAAATGATATGACGATGAGAAGAGCCCCCCCCCCCATCTCAAAATAAAATGTTCAATCTGAAATCAATGAACATTTTTGCAAAAAAAAAAGTAAGATATGACAAAAATAGTACTAATAATTAAAAAAAAAAAAAGAATGCTCACCATGTTCCCAGAAGTCTCGAGGTGAACAAGCGGCCATCCTGGTACCCCCGTAATTACCATTTCATCAGAGTAGCAGGTCACCATCAGCAAGTGATTGATAGCCTTGGCATGCTCTTCAATGCGCATGCTCATAATTGAACCATACGACATACTGCACTCTTCAGATATAGAAGTGTTCCTGGCACTGCTTGCATTAAACCACAGCACCACTATATTGGAGGGCGCTAAAATAGAATTGATACCAGTGAGTTATACTCTTTAGTAGCAAAAGATGACCAATGTCTTTGCATGACAAACCATTCGATTAATTTTATATCAGTTTGAATTGTGTTTTTGGTTTTCAATCAAGTTTATAATGAACATTCCAAGAAAATAACACTCACCGGGCATACATAAGCCTGTCATTTCGGATACAGCTTCCCCATAACTACATGCCAACTTGCCAGGTTCATATGTTGCATTTACTAAGTTCATAGCAGGGCAATCTTTTGTAGCCTCCATCTCCCATGCAGCTATAGACATATTGGACATTGCTTCCCTTCTGAAATACTCTAACATGTTTTGGCCACAGCGTTCAACATGGTGTGCCAGAAGTGTCGTGTCATCATCCTCGGCATACAACCTCATTTTCATCTTCAATACCAAGTTGACCTAAAAAGGTTAGGACATTATGCTTAAAACACTGCTTTCCATAGGTAAGACCTTCAAAATTAACCAACTTAAGTCAGCGTTGGTAATATATATATATATATATATATATATATATATATATATATATATATATATATATATATATATATATATATATATATATTTTTTTTTTTTTTTTTTTTTTCTGAACACGGAGATCGGAAGTAGTTTGAGCCCTTGACATTAAATTGCTTGACAGTGGGTGTATTTCTTTTCAGCACTCGCCTTACACATAATGCCAATAACTTACATAATTGCCTTCTGCCATTGCATACACTCCAGTGACCATGCTGTGAGTAGACAGTTCTCCCTCACACACGTACTGTGACAACTGTGTCAGGTTTTGGCTCATGTCATTGGTGGCAAACCACATTTTTACACCTTCCTCCAATGATCCAAGGCAGCTTTGAGATACATTTGTTCCTGCATCAAGCTTGATGTGCTGGGTTACCAAAATGCCTGAAACATAATTTGATGATCAGGAAAATTGCCCACTTTTCCATATTTTACATGTCAAAGGTAATGCTTTTGTTACAAATTGTTCAAATGTACAGAAAGCATTTAAAATGTTGAAAGGAACTGATTAAACTGCCGTTTTCTTAAATGCATACCTGGTGTTTCTCCCTTTGGTTCAACATTTGACCCTGGAAATACAAAGATCATTTCAATACCATTGCCGATTCAAGGTCAATAAAATGCACCAACATGTTCAAATGTTTACGTGGGTACCAATGGAGCGCTCACTACAATTTACTTCAATTAAGCCTCATCTCAAAGACTGCGTGTATTTTGTCAATAAGTCAAAGTGTGGATACTCACAATACTCTTTACTCTTGGCAATCATCGACTTAAACCTATATCTGAATGGTGTTATGTTTGTCAAAAAAATACTTACGGCTTTCATTGCAGAATCGGCCAAAGTAGCCATCATAGCATTTACAGGAATAATCAACTTCACCCCTTGGCATACATTCACCCATGACACATCGGTTGGCATGACAAGCTCTTGGCCCGAAAACATCCATTTTGAATGTTTACAGTAACTATAGATCAAAAGTTTATTCACTGACTCGTTACTTCTTTCATGACTTTTTGCATTGACAAGAGTGCAGAGATCAATTTTGAATGTAGATAACAAACGGATTCGAACTTACTAAAATGACATTTGTCAGTCTTTTCCTCATAAATGTATCCTCTGGCAGTGCAGTTCTTTAAACCAGTGTAGTATTGGGATGGGCCAGAACTTCGTAGATCTGGGCATTTACCAGAAGTTGCATTGCCCATTCCTGAAACATTCATTAAACTCAATTAAAAATGCTCCGAAGTGTATCATTTGTGTCCCTTTAATATGACTTGCTGTCATCTATACATGACAGACATTTGCTAACGGCCTTTCAATGACTCGTCTACACTCGATAAAATGAAATGTTCTATTTATATGTCATTATCTAATATCTCATCTTCACCTGCTATTTGCAGTTGCACTTGTCCCATACTATTTTAAAATTATAAACTTACTGGTGTCCTCAAAGGACCCATCACTATTATTTTACATTTTGAGTTGAAACTCAAAACGATCTTTATTACCTCCAATGAGGTCTTCTTTTGGCAGGTTCGCCTGGAAGGCCTTTGCAAATTTATTCAGGCAATCATTGTAGTCATCCTCAGAAACGGTTCCATTTTGAAGCACAATTCCAGATATAATCACCTTTGACTGAAAAAGTTCAAAAGTCGGTTACAAAGAAATAACAGCATCTACGTGCAATCAAGTAAGCCATTTTAATTTGATATCAATGTTCTTTTTTGCTTAAACACAGAAGGATATGACAAAAAGACATAGCTCAAAAAAAATTGCTTACCATGTGCCCAGAGGTCTCGAGGTGAACAAGCGGCCATCCTGGTACCCCCGTAATTACCATTTCATCAGAGTAGCAGGTCACCATCAGCAAGTGATTGATAGCCTTGGCATGCTCTTCAATGCGCATGCTCATAATTGAACCATACGACATACTGCACTCGTCAGATATAGAAGTGTTCCTGGCACTGCTTGTATTAAACCACAGCACCACTATATTGGAGGGCGCTAAAATAGAATTGATACCAATGAGTTATACTCTTTAGTAGCAGGAGATGACCAATGTATTTGCATGACAAACCATTCGACAATTTTATATTGGTTTGAATTGCGTCTTTGGTTTTCAATCAAGTTCGTATTGAACAATACAGGAAAATAACACTCACCGGGCATACATAAGCCTGTCATTTCGGTTACAGCTTCCCCATAACCACAAGCCAACTTGCCAGGTTCGTATGTTGCATCTACTAAATTCATAGCAGGGCAATCTTTGGTAGCCTCCATCTCCCACGCAGCTATAGACATATTGGACATTGCTTCCCTCCTGAAATACTCTAACATGTTTTGGCCACAGCGTTCAACATGGTGAGCCAGAAGTGTCATGTCATCATCCTCGGCATACAACTTCATTTTCATCTTCAATACCAAGTTGACCTAAAAAGGTTAGGACATTATGCTTAAAACACTGCTTTCCATAGGTAAGACCTTCAAAATTAACCAACTTAAGTCAGCGTTGGTAATATATATATATATATATATATATATATATATATATATATATATATATATATATATATATATATATATATATATATTTTTTTTTTTTTTTTTTTTTTTTTTTTTCTGAACACGGAGATCGGAAGTAGTTTGAGCCCTTGACATTAAATTGCTTGACAGTGGGTGTATTTCTTTTCAGCACTCGCCTTACACATAATGCCAATAACTTACATAATTGCCTTCTGCCATTGCATACACTCCAGTGACCATGCTGTGAGTAGACAGTTCTCCCTCACACACGTACTGTGACAACTGTGTCATGTTTTGGCTCATGTCATTGGTGGCAAACCACATTTTTACACCTTCCTCCAATGATCCAAGGCAGCTTTGAGATACATTTGTTCCAGCATCAAGCTTGATGTGCTGGGTTACCAAAATGCCTGAAACATAATTTGATGATCAGGAAAATTGCCCACTTTTCCATATTTTACATGTCAAAGGTAATGCTTTTGTTACAAATTGTTCAAATGTACAGAAAGCATTTAAAATGTTGAAAGGAACTGATTAAACTGCCGTTTTCTTAAATGCATACCTGGTGTTTCTCCCTTTGGTTCAACATTTGACCCTGGAAATACAAAGATCATTTCAATACCATTGCCGATTCAAGGTCAATAAAATGCACCAACATGTTCAAATGTTTACGTGGGTACCAATGGAGCGCTCACTACAATTTACTTCAATTAAGCCTCATCTCAAAGACTGCGTGTATTTTGTCAATAAGTCAAAGTGTGGATACTATCACAATACTCTTTACTCTTGGCAAACATCGACTTAAACCTATATCTGAATGGTGTTATGTTTGTCAAAAAAATACTTACGGCTTTCATTGCAGAATCGGCCAAAGTAGCCATCATAGCATTTACAGGAATAATCAACTTCACCCCTTGGCATACATTCACCCATGACACATCGGTTGGCATGACAAGCTCTTGGCCCTAAAACATCCATTTTGAATGTTTACAGTAACTATAGATCAAAAGTTTATTCACTGACTCGTTACTTCTTTCATGGCTTTTTGCATTGACAAGAGTGCAGAGATCAATTTTGAATGTAGATAACAAACGGATTCGAACTTACTAAAATGACATTTGTCAGTCTTTTCCTCATAAATGTATCCTCTGGCAGTGCAGTTCTTTAAACCAGTGTAGTATTGGGATGGGCCAGAACTTCGTAGATCTGGGCATTTACCAGAAGTTGCATTGTCCATTCCTGAAACATTCATTAAACTCAATTAAAAATGCTCCGAAGTGTATCATTTGTGTCCCTTTAATATGACTTGCTGTCATCTATACATGACAGACATTTGCTAACGGCCTTTCAATGTCTCGTCTACACTCGATAAAATGAAATGTTCTATTTATATGTCATTATCTAATATTTCATCTTCACCTGCTATTTGCAGTTGCACTTGTCCTATACTATTTTAAAATTCTAAACTTAGTGGTGTCCTCAAAGGACCCATCACTATTATTTTACATTTTGAGTTGAAACTCAAAACGATCTTTATTACCTCCAATGAGGTCTTCTTTTGGCAGGTTCGCCTGGAAGGCCTTTGCAAATTTATTCAGGCAATCATTGTAGTCATCCTCAGAAACGGTTCCATTTTGAAGCACAATTCCAGATATAATCACCTTTGACTGAAAAAGTTCAAAAGTCGGTTACAAAGAAATAACAGCATCTACGTGCAATCAAGTAAGCCATTTTAATTTGATATCAATGTTCTTTTTTGCTTAAACACAGAAGGATATGACAAAAAGACATAGCTCAAAATAAATTGCTTACCATGTGCCCAGAGGTCTCGAGGTGAACAAGCGGCCATCCTGGTACCCCCGTAATTACCATTTCATCAGAGTAGCAGGTCACCATCAGCAAGTGATTGATAGCCTTGGCATGCTCTTCAATGCGCATGCTCATAATTGAACCATACGACATACTGCACTCTTCAGATATAGAAGTGTTCCTGGCACTGCTTGCATTAAACCACAGCACCACTATATTGGAGGGCGCTAAAATAGAATTGATACCAATGAGTTATACTCTTAAGTAGCAGGAGATGACCAATGTATTTGCATGACAAACCATTCGACAATTTTATAATGGTTTGAATTGTGTCTTTGGTTTTCAATCAAGTTCGTATTGAACAATCCAGGAAAATATCACTCACCGGGCATACATAAGCCTGTCATTTCGGATACAGCTTCCCCATAACCACAAGCCAACTTGCCAGGTTCGTATGTTGCATCTACTAAGTTCATAGCAGGGCAATCTTTGGTAGCCTCCATCTCCCACGCAGCTATAGACATATTGGACATTGCGTCCCTCCTGAAATACTCTAACATGTTTTGGCCACAGCTTTCAACATGGTGAGCCAGAAGTGTCATGTCATCATCCTCGGCATACAACTTCATTTTCATCTTCAATACCAAGTTGACCTAAAAAGGTTAGGACATTATGCTTAAAACACTGCTTTCCATAGGTAAGACCTTCAAAATTAACCAACTTAAGTCAGCGTTGGTAATATATATATATATATATATATATATATATATATATATATATATATATATATATATATATATCTGTCATTCTTTGCTAGTGGTTACAAAATGTTGAATTTGACCGAAAATTTCAAACTTTCTCTGGGAAGCTGTAATTTTGCGATGTGATAGCTACACCATCACAGTTTATCATTTCATAAAAAGGGAAACAGCAGCTGCCTTTTTAGGGCACACAGGAGAGTTGAACAGCTATACCCACCAAATCCAAGATGCGTTACCCTGGGTAATATATTTTGCACAAACTAATGAAAGTCTAATGGAATGTTTTCAGTTTTAGTTTAAATCATAAGGGGGTGTTGTCTCAATGCTTCAAAACTGGTTTTGAAGAATTTAATCCACATTTCATATTTAATAAAAATGGTGAATATGTGGGTCACGGTAACGTTATTGACGCGGGTACAAAAACTTTTTATAATCATGTAAATAATAACAATATTTTTGCTATTATCCATACACACTTCATTCATGAGGGGCACACCACTTTCACATGCTTTTAAAATGGAATTGACAAACACAGAGGAATAATGCACATATTTTATTTACTGTAACTCTGTCATATGGGACACACACTGAACAAAGTTGATCTAAAGAATGTTCCAGATTGTAGTTTTTTATCAGAACTATTATTTTTTTATTATTATTTTAACACAATAAAGTTCAGTTAAATACAAAATTTAACAAAATGAAGTTCAGTGTAACACAAAGTTCATAATTATAACATTCTTCCTGACATATGTGGACCAATGGTGATATCTGTTCTGTGCTCACTAAGGCATCCACTCTTGGGATTCTGAAAAAAAATCACACAAAGAATCTGTTAACTCTGATAACGAACAATGGATAACCTAAGATCACAAATAGTTTATTGCTTATTCAAACAAAGTACAGTGCATTATGAGTGGCAAACACGCATATTACTGAGACACATTTTCGTCACCCATTTTCGGTGCTTCATTGCGTAACGTAAGTGTTGCTAGTAATCCATTATTGCTGTTTTTACAGACGGTTAAATTTTAAACGCACGGAATACAGTGTAGCAGCTTAATTTAAGACAAAACTAAAAAAAAGAAATTCAATTTCGATGATTGAGTTTTCGAGAACAAGAGAACATGAATACGGTATCACCGCGTCACCATGTTCAATGTGACCTTTAGTCCCCCATGTGATACAGACGCAAAACAAAAGTTCAGACGAAGTCACCCTACTTATAGAATGGTAAAAATCAATCGGTACACAAATATGTTGAAACAATTGAAGAAAAATGAAACGAAACTCATTATTTCTCACCTTCATACAAAGAAGATCCCAATAAACAATCCTTTGACGGTTAAATCGAGGGAATTACACCTGTGCCCTGCATCCTATCTCGACAGCGTCATTGCGTGATATGTTATCAGAATGGGCCACCCGCCAGTTTGAGCTGGTTTTTTTAGTGTGCAAAAGAAGCCATTCGTGTGTAAGACGTCATCAGTTAGTGAGTATGGAAGAAGATCGCTATCGATGTATAATTTTCACGCGGCATTTTAAAGTCGTCTGATAAGAATCGATCTCTGAAGTTGCAGCGTTGCGAACGTTATATTGGGACGCGGTGAAGAAAAATCGACCTTGCTGAGCAATAAATGTGAAATTCTTAAGAAAACTGATATTATCATGGATTTCGTGACACAAACTAACCGACATACTACTTTGGACGATTGAACAGTTTTAATACGGAAAGATAGGATTAGATGAAATTTTCATCGGGGTGGGACACCGCATGTATCGTAAGTTAAGCTAATTTTGTGATCATTTTTCAGTCACTTCAAATAATTTTTTATTTAAATAACCATTTGCACATTCTGTTTATTATATCTTCTTGCAGTAGGTGTATTCCCTGCTTCAATAATTCATTCAAACCCTAAACAAACTGTTCCTAAATAGAGGTAGGGTCGAAATTCCACAAAAAAGGACGCCATTTTGAGGGTAATTTCGATATATTTTCTGCTTTTTCTCTTATTTTGCTTTTATAACAGCATCCTCCTTGCTCATGCAGCTTCTTTGATTTGTTATTGAAACATACACAACGATGTCATGAGAATTTGGTTGGCTATCTAAATTTAAATAACATTCTTGTTATGGCCCCCCTGCAGTGCACCACTAGCAAAGAATGACATATATATATATATATATATATATATATATATATATATATATATATATATTTTTTTTTTTTTTTTTTTTTTTCTGAACACGGAGATCGGAAGTACTTTGAGCTCTTGACATTAAATTGCTTGACAGTGGGTGTATTTCTTTTCAGCACTCGCCTTACACATAATGCCAATAACTTACATAATTGCCTTCTGCCATTGCATACACTCCAGTGACCATGCTGTGAGTAGACAGTTCTCCCTCACACACGTACTGTGACAACTGTGTCATGTTTTGGCTCATGTCATTGGTGGCAAACCACATTTTTACACCTTCCTCCAATGATCCAAGGCAGCTTTGAGATACATTTGTTCCAGCATCAAGCTTGATGTGCTGGGTTACCAAAATGCCTGAAACATAATTTGATGATCAGGAAAATTGCCCACTTTTCCATATTTTACATGTCAAAGGTAATGCTTTTGTTATAAATTGTTCAAATGTACAGAAAGCATTTAAAATGTTGAAAGGAACTGATTAAACTGCCGTTTTCTTAAATGCATACCTGGTGTTTCTCCCTTTGGTTCAACATTTGACCCTGGAAATACAAAGATCATTTCAATACCATTGCCGATTCAAGGTCAATAAAATGCACCAACATGTTCAAATGTTTACGTGGGTACCAATGGAGCGCTCACTACAATTTACTTCAATTAAGCCTCATCTCAAAGACTGCGTGTATTTTGTCAATAAGTCAAAGTGTGGATACTGTCACAATACTCTTTACTCTTGGCAAACATCGACTTAAACCTATATCTGAATGGTGTTATGTTTGTCAAAAAAATACTTACGGCTTTCATTGCAGAATCGGCCAAAGTAGCCATCATAGCATTTACAGGAATAATCAACTTCACCCCTTGGCATACATTCACCCATGACACATCGGTTGGCATGACAAGCTCTTGGCCCTAAAACATCCATTTTGAATGTTTACAGTAACTATAGATCAAAAGTTTATTCACTGACTCGTTACTTCTTTCATGGCTTTTTGCATTGACAAGAGTGCAGAGATCAATTTTGAATGTAGATAACAAACGGATTCGAACTTACTAAAATGACATTTGTCAGTCTTTTCCTCATAAATGTATCCTCTGGCAGTGCAGTTCTTTAAACCAGTGTAGTATTGGGATGGGCCAGAACTTCGTAGATCTGGGCATTTACCAGAAGTTGCATTGTCCATTCCTGAAACATTCATTAAACTCAATTAAAAATGCTCCCAAGTGTATCATTTGTATCCCTTTAATATGACTTGCTGTCATCTATACATGACAGACATTTGCTAACGGCCTTTCAATGTCTCGTCTACACTCGATAAAATGAAATGTTCTATTTATATGTCATTATCTAATATTTCATCTTCACCTGCTATTTGCAGTTGCACTTGTCCTATACTATTTTAAAATTCTAAACTTAGTGGTGTCCTCAAAGGACCCATCACTATTATTTTACATTTTGAGTTGAAACTCAAAACGATCTTTATTACCTCCAATGAGGTCTTCTTTTGGCAGGTTCGCCTGGAAGGCCTTTGCAAATTTATTCAGGCAATCATTGTAGTCATCCTCAGAAACGGTTCCATTTTGAAGCACAATTCCAGATATAATCACCTTTGACTGAAAAAGTTCAAAAGTCGGTTACAAAGAAATAACAGCATCTACGTGCAATCAAGTAAGCCATTTTAATTTGATATCAATGTTCTTTTTTGCTTAAACACAGAAGGATATGACAAAAAGACATAGCTCAAAATAAATTGCTTACCATGTGCCCAGAGGTCTCGAGGTGAACAAGCGGCCATCCTGGTACCCCCGTTATTACCATTTCATCAGAGTAGCAGGTCACCATCAGCAAGTGATTGATAGCCTTGGCATGCTCTTCAATGCGCATGCTCATAATTGAACCATACGACATACTGCACTCTTCAGATATAGAAGTGTTCCTGGCACTGCTTGCATTAAACCACAGCACCACTATATTGGAGGGCGCTAAAATAGAATTGATACCAATGAGTTATACTCTTAAGTAGCAGGAGATGACCAATGTATTTGCATGACAAACCATTCGACAATTTTATAATGGTTTGAATTGTGTCTTTGGTTTTCAATCAAGTTCGTATTGAACAATCCAGGAAAATATCACTCACCGGGCATACATAAGCCTGTCATTTCGGATACAGCTTCCCCATAACCACAAGCCAACTTGCCAGGTTCGTATGTTGCATCTACTAAGTTCATAGCAGGGCAATCTTTGGTAGCCTCCATCTCCCACGCAGTTATAGACATATTGGACATTGCTTCCCTCCTGAAATACTCTAACATGTTTTGGCCACAGCGTTCAACATGGTGAGCCAGAAGTGTCGTGTCATCATCCTCGGCATACAACTTCATTTTCATCTTCAATACCAAGTTGACCTAAAAAGGTTAGGACATTATGCTTAAAACACTGCTTTCCAAAGGTAAGACCTTCAAAATTAACCAACTTAAGTCAGCGTTGGTAATATATATATATATATATATATATATATATATATATATATATATATATATATATATATATATATATATATATATATTATTTTTTTTTTCTGAACACGGAGATTGGAAGTAGTTTGAGCCCTTGACATTAAATTGCTTGACAGTGGGTGTATTTCTTTTCAGCACTCGCCTTACACATAATGCCAATAACTTACATAATTGCCTTCTGCCATTGCATACACTCCAGTGACCATGCTGTGAGTAGACAGTTCTCCCTCACACACGTACTGTGACAACTGTGTCATGTTTTGGCTCATGTCATTGGTGGCAAACCACATTTTTACACCTTCCTCCAATGATCCAAGGCAGCTTTGAGATACATTTGTTCCAGCATCAAGCTTGATGTGCTGAGTTACCAAAATGCCTGAAACATAATTTGATGATCAGGAAATTTGCCCACTTTTCCATATTTTACATGTCAAAGGTAATGCTTTTGTTACAAATTGTTCAAATGTACAGAAAGCATTTAAAATGTTGAAAGGAACTGATTAAACTGCCGTTTTCTTAAATGCATACCTGGTGTTTCTCCCTTTGGTTCAACATTTGACCCTGGAAATACAAAGATCATTTCAATACCATTGCCGATTCAAGGTCAATAAAATGCACCAACATGTTCAAATGTTTACGTGGGTACCAATGGAGCGCTCACTACAATTTACTTCAATTAAGCCTCATCTCAAAGACTGCGTGTATTTTGTCAATAAGTCAAAGTGTGGATACTATCACAATACTCTTTACTCTTGGCAAACATCGACTTAAACCTATATCTGAATGGTGTTATGTTTGTCAAAAAAATACTTACGGCTTTCATTGCAGAATCGGCCAAAGTAGCCATCATAGCATTTACAGGAATAATCAACTTCACCCCTTGGCATACATTCACCCATGACACATCGGTTGGCATGACAAGCTCTTGGCCCTAAAACATCCATTTTGAATGTTTACAGTAACTATAGATCAAAAGTTTATTCACTGACTCGTTACTTCTTTCATGGCTTTTTGCACTGACAAGAGTGCAGAGATCAATTTTGAATGTAGATAACAAACGGATTCGAACTTACTAAAATGACATTTGTCAGTCTTTTCCTCATAAATGTATCCTCTGGCAGTGCAGTTCTTTAAACCAGTGTAGTATTGGGATGGGCCAGAACTTCGTAGATCTGGGCATTTACCAGAAGTTGCATTGTCCATTCCTGAAACATTCATTAAACTCAATTAAAAATGCTCCGAAGTGTATCATTTGTGTCCCTTTAATATGACTTGCTGTCATCTATACATGACAGACATTTGCTAACGGCCTTTCAATGTCTCGTCTACACTCGATAAAATGAAATGTTCTATTTATATGTCATTATCTAATATTTCATCTTCACCTGCTATTTGCAGTTGCACTTGTCCTATACTATTTTAAAATTATAAACTTAGTGGTGTCCTCAAAGGACCCATCACTATTATTTTACATTTTGAGTTGAAACTCAAAACGATCTTTATTACCTCCAATGAGGTCTTCTTTTGGCAGGTTCGCCTGGAAGGCCTTTGCAAATTTATTCAGGCAATCATTGTAGTCATCCTCAGAAACGGTTCCATTTTGAAGCACAATTCCAGATATAATCACCTTTGACTGAAAAAGTTCAAAAGTCGGTTACAAAGAAATAACAGCATCTACGTGCAATCAAGTAAGCCATTTTAATTTGATATCAATGTTCTTTTTTGCTTAAACACAGAAGGATATGACAAAAAGACATAGCTCAAAATAAATTGCTTACCATGTGCCCAGAGGTCTCGAGGTGAACAAGCGGCCATCCTGGTACCCCCGTTATTACCATTTCATCAGAGTAGCAGGTCACCATCAGCAAGTGATTGATAGCCTTGGCATGCTCTTCAATGCGCATGCTCATAATTGAACCATACGACATACTGCACTCTTCAGATATAGAAGTGTTCCTGGCACTGCTTGCATTAAACCACAGCACCACTATATTGGAGGGCGCTAAAATAGAATTGATACCAATGAGTTATACTCTTAAGTAGCAGGAGATGACCAATGTATTTGCATGACAAACCATTCGACAATTTTATAATGGTTTGAATTGTGTCTTTGGTTTTCAATCAAGTTCGTATTGAACAATCCAGGAAAATATCACTCACCGGGCATACATAAGCCTGTCATTTCGGATACAGCTTCCCCATAACCACAAGCCAACTTGCCAGGTTCGTATGTTGCATCTACTAAGTTCATAGCAGGGCAATCTTTGGTAGCCTCCATCTCCCACGCAGCTATAGACATATTGGACATTGCTTCCCTTCTGAAATACTCTAACATGTTTTGGCCACAGCGTTCAACATGGTGAGCCAGAAGTGTCGTGTCATCATCCTCGGCATACAACTTCATTTTCATCTTCAATACCAAGTTGACCTAAAAAGGTTAGGACATTATGCTTAAAACACTGCTTTCCATAGGTAAGACCTTCAAAATTAACCAACTTAAGTCAGCGTTGGTTATATATATATATATATATATATATATATATATATATATATATATATATATATATATATATATATATATATATATATTTTTTTTTTTTTTTTTTTTTTTCTGAACACGGAGATCGGAAGTAGTTTGAGCCCTTGACATTAAATTGCTTGACAGTGGGTGTATTTCTTTTCAGCACTCGCCTTACACATAATGCCAATAACTTACATAATTGCCTTCTGCCATTGCATACACTCCAGTGACCATGCTGTGAGTAGACAGTTCTCCCTCACACACGTACTGTGACAACTGTGTCATGTTTTGGCTCATGTCATTGGTGGCAAACCACATTTTTACACCTTCCTCCAATGATCCAAGGCAGCTTTGAGATACATTTGTTCCAGCATCAAGCTTGATGTGCTGGGTTACCAAAATGCCTGAAACATAATTTGATGATCAGGAAAATTGCCCACTTTTCCATATTTTACATGTCAAAGGTAATGCTTTTGTTACAAATTGTTCAAATGTACAGAAAGCATTTAAAATGTTGAAAGGAACTGATTAAACTGCCGTTTTCTTAAATGCATACCTGGTGTTTCTCCCTTTGGTTCAACATTTGACCCTGGAAATACAAAGATCATTCCAATACCATTGCCGATTCAAGGTCAATAAAATGCACCAACATGTTCAAATGTTTACGTGGGTACCAATGGAGCGCTCACTACAATTTACTTCAATTAAGCCTCATCTCAAAGACTGCGTGTATTTTGTCAATAAGTCAAAGTGTGGATACTATCACAATACTCTTTACTCTTGGCAAACATCGACTTAAACCTATATCTGAATGGTGTTATGTTTGTCAAAAAAATACTTACGGCTTTCATTGCAGAATCGGCCAAAGTAGCCATCATAGCATTTACAGGAATAATCAACTTCACTCCTTGGCATACATTCACCCATGACACATCGGTTGGCATGACAAGCTCTTGGCCCTAAAACATCCATTTTGAATGTTTACAGTAACTATAGATCAAAAGTTTATTCACTGACTCGTTACTTCTTTCATGGCTTTTTGCATTGACAAGAGTGCAGAGATCAATTTTGAATGTAGATAACAAACGGATTCGAACTTACTAAAATGACATTTGTCAGTCTTTTCCTCATAAATGTATCCTCTGGCAGTGCAGTTCTTTAAACCAGTGTAGTATTGGGATGGGCCAGAACTTCGTAGATCTGGGCATTTACCAGAAGTTGCATTGCCCATTCCTGAAACATTCATTAAACTCAATTAAAAATGCTTCGAAGTGTATCATTTGTGTCCCTTTAATATGACTTGCTGTCATCTATACATGACAGACGTGCTAACGGCCTTTCAATGACTCGTCTACACTCGATAAAATGAAATGTTCTATTTCTATGTCATTATCTAATATTTCAATCTTCACCTGCTATTTGCAGTTGCACTTGTCCTATACTATTTTAAAATTCTAAACTTAGTGGTGTCCTCAAAGGACCCATCACTATTATTTTACATTTTGAGTTGAAACTCAAAACGATCTTTATTACCTCCAATGAGGTCTTCTTTTGGCAGGTTCGCCTGGAAGGCCTTTGCAAATTTATTCAGGCAATCATTGTAGTCATCCTCAGAAACGGTTCCATTTTGAAGCACAATTCCAGATATAATCACCTTTGACTGAAAAAGTTCAAAAGTCGGTTACAAAGAAATAACAGCATCTACGTGCAATCAAGTAAGCCATTTTAATTTGATATCAATGTTCTTTTTTGCTTAAACACAGAAGGATATGACAAAAAGACATAGCTCAAAATAAATTGCTTACCATGTGCCCAGAGGTCTCGAGGTGAACAAGCGGCCATCCTGGTACCCCCGTAATTACCATTTCATCAGAGTAGCAGGTCACCATCAGCAAGTGATTGATAGCCTTGGCATGCTCTTCAATGCGCATGCTCATAATTGAACCATACGACATACTGCACTCTTCAGATATAGAAGTGTTCCTGGCACTGCTTGCGTTAAACCACAGCACCACTATATTGGAGGGCGCTAAAATAGAATTGATACCAATGAGTTATACTCTTTAGTAGCAGGAGATGACCAATGTATTTGCATGACAAACCATTCGACAATTTTATAATGGTTTGAATTGTGTCTTTGGTTTTCAATCAAGTTCGTATTGAACAATCCAGGAAAATATCACTCACCGGGCATACATAAGCCTGTCATTTCGGATACAGCTTCCCCATAACCACAAGCCAACTTGCCAGGTTCGTATGTTGCATCTACTAAGTTCATAGCAGGGCAATCTTTGGTAGCCTCCATCTCCCACGCAGCTATAGACATATTGGACATTGCTTCCCTTCTGAAATACTCTAACATGTTTTGGCCACAGCGTTCAACATGGTGAGCCAGAAGTGTCGTGTCATCATCCTCGGCATACAACTTCATTTTCATCTTCAATACCAAGTTGACCTAAAAAGGTTAGGACATTATGCTTAAAACACTGCTTTCCATAGGTAAGACCTTCAAAATTAACCAACTTAAGTCAGCGTTGGTAATATATATATATATATATATAATATATATATATATATATATATATATATATATATATATATATATATATATATATATATATATATTTTTTTTTTTTTTTTTTTCTGAACACGGAGATTGGAAGTAGTTTGAGCCCTTGACATTAAATTGCTTGACAGTGGGTGTATTTCTTTTCAGCACTCGCCTTACACATAATGCCAATAACTTACATAATTGCCTTCTGCCATTGCATACACTCCAGTGACCATGCTGTGAGTAGACAGTTCTCCCTCACACACGTACTGTGACAACTGTGTCATGTTTTGGCTCATGTCATTGGTGGCAAACCACATTTTTACACCTTCCTCCAATGATCCAAGGCAGCTTTGAGATACATTTGTTCCAGCATCAAGCTTGATGTGCTGAGTTACCAAAATGCCTGAAACATAATTTGATGATCAGGAAATTTGCCCACTTTTCCATATTTTACATGTCAAAGGTAATGCTTTTGTTACAAATTGTTCAAATGTACAGAAAGCATTTAAAATGTTGAAAGGAACTGATTAAACTGCCGTTTTCTTAAATGCATACCTGGTGTTTCTCCCTTTGGTTCAACATTTGACCCTGGAAATACAAAGATCATTTCAATACCATTGCCGATTCAAGGTCAATAAAATGCACCAACATGTTCAAATGTTTACGTGGGTACCAATGGAGCGCTCACTACAATTTACTTCAATTAAGCCTCATCTCAAAGACTGCGTGTATTTTGTCAATAAGTCAAAGTGTGGATACTATCACAATACTCTTTACTCTTGGCAAACATCGACTTAAACCTATATCTGAATGGTGTTATGTTTGTCAAAAAAATACTTACGGCTTTCATTGCAGAATCGGCCAAAGTAGCCATCATAGCATTTACAGGAATAATCAACTTCACCCCTTGGCATACATTCACCCATGACACATCGGTTGGCATGACAAGCTCTTGGCCCTAAAACATCCATTTTGAATGTTTACAGTAACTATAGATCAAAAGTTTATTCAATGACTCGTTACTTCTTTCATGGCTTTTTGCACTGACAAGAGTGCAGAGATCAATTTTGAATGTAGATAACAAACGGATTCGAACTTACTAAAATGACATTTGTCAGTCTTTTCCTCATAAATGTATCCTCTGGCAGTGCAGTTCTTTAAACCAGTGTAGTATTGGGATGGGCCAGAACTTCGTAGATCTGGGCATTTACCAGAAGTTGCATTGTCCATTCCTGAAACATTCATTAAACTCAATTAAAAATGCTCCGAAGTGTATCATTTGTGTCCCTTTAATATGACTTGCTGTCATCTATACATGACAGACATTTGCTAACGGCCTTTCAATGTCTCGTCTACACTCGATAAAATGAAATGTTCTATTTATATGTCATTATCTAATATTTCATCTTCACCTGCTATTTGCAGTTGCACTTGTCCTATACTATTTTATAATTCTAAACTTAGTGGTGTCCTCAAAGGACCCATCACTATTATTTTACATTTTGAGTTGAAACTCAAAACGATCTTTATTACCTCCAATGAGGTCTTCTTTTGGCAGGTTCGCCTGGAAGGCCTTTGCAAATTTATTCAGGCAATCATTGTAGTCATCCTCAGAAACGGTTCCATTTTGAAGCACAATTCCAGATATAATCACCTTTGACTGAAAAAGTTCAAAAGTCGGTTACAAAGAAATAACAGCATCTACGTGCAATCAAGTAAGCCATTTTAATTTGATATCAATGTTCTTTTTTGCTTAAACACAGAAGGATATGACAAAAAGACATAGCTCAAAATAAATTGCTTACCATGTGCCCAGAGGTCTCGAGGTGAACAAGCGGCCATCCTGGTACCCCCGTTATTACCATTTCATCAGAGTAGCAGGTCACCATCAGCAAGTGATTGATAGCCTTGGCATGCTCTTCAATGCGCATGCTCATAATTGAACCATACGACATACTGCACTCTTCAGATATAGAAGTGTTCCTGGCACTGCTTGCATTAAACCACAGCACCACTATATTGGAGGGCGCTAAAATAGAATTGATACCAATGAGTTATACTCTTAAGTAGCAGGAGATGACCAATGTATTTGCATGACAAACCATTCGACAATTTTATAATGGTTTGAATTGTGTCTTTGGTTTTCAATCAAGTTCGTATTGAACAATCCAGGAAAATATCACTCACCGGGCATACATAAGCCTGTCATTTCGGATACAGCTTCCCCATAACCACAAGCCAACTTGCCAGGTTCGTATGTTGCATATACTAAGTTCATAGCAGGGCAATCTTTGGTAGCCTCCATCTCCCACGCAGTTATAGACATATTGGACATTGCTTCCCTCCTGAAATACTCTAACATGTTTTGGCCACAGCGTTCAACATGGTGAGCCAGAAGTGTCGTGTCATCATCCTCGGCATACAACTTCATTTTCATCTTCAATACCAAGTTGACCTAAAAAGGTTAGGACATTATGCTTAAAACACTGCTTTCCAAAGGTAAGACCTTCAAAATTAACCAACTTAAGTCAGCGTTGGTAATATATATATATATATATATATATATATATATATATATATATATATATATATATATATATATATTTATATATATATTATTTTTTTTTTTTTCTGAACACGGAGATTGGAAGTAGTTTGAGCCCTTGACATTAAATTGCTTGACAGTGGGTGTATTTCTTTTCAGCACTCGCCTTACACATAATGCCAATAACTTACATAATTGCCTTCTGCCATTGCATACACTCCAGTGACCATGCTGTGAGTAGACAGTTCTCCCTCACACACGTACTGTGACAACTGTGTCATGTTTTGGCTCATGTCATTGGTGGCAAACCACATTTTTACACCTTCCTCCAATGATCCAAGGCAGCTTTGAGATACATTTGTTCCAGCATCAAGCTTGATGTGCTGAGTTACCAAAATGCCTGAAACATAATTTGATGATCAGGAAATTTGCCCACTTTTCCATATTTTACATGTCAAAGGTAATGCTTTTGTTACAAATTGTTCAAATGTACAGAAAGCATTTAAAATGTTGAAAGGAACTGATTAAACTGCCGTTTTCTTAAATGCATACCTGGTGTTTCTCCCTTTGGTTCAACATTTGACCCTGGAAATACAAAGATCATTTCAATACCATTGCCGATTCAAGGTCAATAAAATGCACCAACATGTTCAAATGTTTACGTGGGTACCAATGGAGCGCTCACTACAATTTACTTCAATTAAGCCTCATCTCAAAGACTGCGTGTATTTTGTCAATAAGTCAAAGTGTGGATACTATCACAATACTCTTTACTCTTGGCAAACATCGACTTAAACCTATATCTGAATGGTGTTATGTTTGTCAAAAAAATACTTACGGCTTTCATTGCAGAATCGGCCAAAGTAGCCATCATAGCATTTACAGGAATAATCAACTTCACCCCTTGGCATACATTCACCCATGACACATCGGTTGGCATGACAAGCTCTTGGCCCTAAAACATCCATTTTGAATGTTTACAGTAACTATAGATCAAAAGTTTATTCACTGACTCGTTACTTCTTTCATGGCTTTTTGCACTGACAAGAGTGCAGAGATCAATTTTGAATGTAGATAACAAACGGATTCGAACTTACTAAAATGACATTTGTCAGTCTTTTCCTCATAAATGTATCCTCTGGCAGTGCAGTTCTTTAAACCAGTGTAGTATTGGGATGGGCCAGAACTTCGTAGATCTGGGCATTTACCAGAAGTTGCATTGTCCATTCCTGAAACATTCATTAAACTCAATTAAAAATGCTCCGAAGTGTATCATTTGTGTCCCTTTAATATGACTTGCTGTCATCTATACATGACAGACATTTGCTAACGGCCTTTCAATGTCTCGTCTACACTCGATAAAATGAAATGTTCTATTTATATGTCATTATCTAATATTTCATCTTCACCTGCTATTTGCAGTTGCACTTGTCCTATACTATTTTAAAATTATAAACTTAGTGGTGTCCTCAAAGGACCCATCACTATTATTTTACATTTTGAGTTGAAACTCAAAACGATCTTTATTACCTCCAATGAGGTCTTCTTTTGGCAGGTTCGCCTGGAAGGCCTTTGCAAATTTATTCAGGCAATCATTGTAGTCATCCTCAGAAACGGTTCCATTTTGAAGCACAATTCCAGATATAATCACCTTTGACTGAAAAAGTTCAAAAGTCGGTTACAAAGAAATAACAGCATCTACGTGCAATCAAGTAAGCCATTTTAATTTGATATCAATGTTCTTTTTTGCTTAAACACAGAAGGATATGACAAAAAGACATAGCTCAAAATAAATTGCTTACCATGTGCCCAGAGGTCTCGAGGTGAACAAGCGGCCATCCTGGTACCCCCGTTATTACCATTTCATCAGAGTAGCAGGTCACCATCAGCAAGTGATTGATAGCCTTGGCATGCTCTTCAATGCGCATGCTCATAATTGAACCATACGACATACTGCACTCTTCAGATATAGAAGTGTTCCTGGCACTGCTTGCATTAAACCACAGCACCACTATATTGGAGGGCGCTAAAATAGAATTGATACCAATGAGTTATACTCTTAAGTAGCAGGAGATGACCAATGTATTTGCATGACAAACCATTCGACAATTTTATAATGGTTTGAATTGTGTCTTTGGTTTTCAATCAAGTTCGTATTGAACAATCCAGGAAAATATCACTCACCGGGCATACATAAGCCTGTCATTTCGGATACAGCTTCCCCATAACCACAAGCCAACTTGCCAGGTTCGTATGTTGCATCTACTAAGTTCATAGCAGGGCAATCTTTGGTAGCCTCCATCTCCCACGCAGCTATAGACATATTGGACATTGCTTCCCTTCTGAAATACTCTAACATGTTTTGGCCACAGCGTTCAACATGGTGAGCCAGAAGTGTCGTGTCATCATCCTCGGCATACAACTTCATTTTCATCTTCAATACCAAGTTGACCTAAAAAGGTTAGGACATTATGCTTAAAACACTGCTTTCCATAGGTAAGACCTTCAAAATTAACCAAATTAAGTCAGCGTTGGTTATATATATATATATATATATATATATATATATATATATATATATATATATATATATATATATATATATATATATATATATATATATTTTTTTTTTTTTTTCTGAACACGGAGATCGGAAGTAGTTTGAGCCCTTGACATTAAATTGCTTGACAGTGGGTGTATTTCTTTTCAGCACTCGCCTTACACATAATGCCAATAACTTACATAATTGCCTTCTGCCATTGCATACACTCCAGTGACCATGCTGTGAGTAGACAGTTCTCCCTCACACACGTACTGTGACAACTGTGTCATGTTTTGGCTCATGTCATTGGTGGCAAACCACATTTTTACACCTTCCTCCAATGATCCAAGGCAGCTTTGAGATACATTTGTTCCAGCATCAAGCTTGATGTGCTGGGTTACCAAAATGCCTGAAACATAATTTGATGATCAGGAAAATTGCCCACTTTTCCATATTTTACATGTCAAAGGTAATGCTTTTGTTACAAATTGTTCAAATGTACAGAAAGCATTTAAAATGTTGAAAGGAACTGATTAAACTGCCGTTTTCTTAAATGCATACCTGGTGTTTCTCCCTTTGGTTCAACATTTGACCCTGGAAATACAAAGATCATTTCAATACCATTGCCGATTCAAGGTCAATAAAATGCACCAACATGTTCAAATGTTTACGTGGGTACCAATGGAGCGCTCACTACAATTTACTTCAATTAAGCCTCATCTCAAAGACTGCGTGTATTTTGTCAATAAGTCAAAGTGTGGATACTATCACAATACTCTTTACTCTTGGCAAACATCGACTTAAACCTATATCTGAATGGTGTTATGTTTGTCAAAAAAATACTTACGGCTTTCATTGCAGAATCGGCCAAAGTAGCCATCATAGCATTTACAGGAATAATCAACTTCACTCCTTGGCATACATTCACCCATGACACATCGGTTGGCATGACAAGCTCTTGGCCCTAAAACATCCATTTTGAATGTTTACAGTAACTATAGATCAAAAGTTTATTCACTGACTCGTTACTTCTTTCATGGCTTTTTGCATTGACAAGAGTGCAGAGATCAATTTTGAATGTAGATAACAAACGGATTCGAACTTACTAAAATGACATTTGTCAGTCTTTTCCTCATAAATGTATCCTCTGGCAGTGCAGTTCTTTAAACCAGTGTAGTATTGGGATGGGCCAGAACTTCGTAGATCTGGGCATTTACCAGAAGTTGCATTGCCCATTCCTGAAACATTCATTAAACTCAATTAAAAATGCTTCGAAGTGTATCATTTGTGTCCCTTTAATATGACTTGCTGTCATCTATACATGACAGACGTGCTAACGGCCTTTCAATGACTCGTCTACACTCGATAAAATGAAATGTTCTATTTATATGTCATTATCTAATATTTCAATCTTCACCTGCTATTTGCAGTTGCACTTGTCCTATACTATTTTAAAATTATAAACTTAGTGGTGTCCTCAAAGGACCCATCACTATTATTTTACATTTTGAGTTGAAACTCAAAACGATCTTTATTACCTCCAATGAGGTCTTCTTTTGGCAGGTTCGCCTGGAAGGCCTTTGCAAATTTATTCAGGCAATCATTGTAGTCATCCTCAGAAACGGTTCCATTTTGAAGCACAATTCCAGATATAATCACCTTTGACTGAAAAAGTTCAAAAGTCGGTTACAAAGAAATAACAGCATCTACGTGCAATCAAGTAAGCCATTTTAATTTGATATCAATGTTCTTTTTTGCTTAAACACAGAAGGATATGACAAAAAGACATAGCTCAAAATAAATTGCTTACCATGTGCCCAGAGGTCTCGAGGTGAACAAGCGGCCATCCTGGTACCCCCGTAATTACCATTTCATCAGAGTAGCAGGTCACCATCAGCAAGTGATTGATAGCCTTGGCATGCTCTTCAATGCGCATGCTCAAAATTGAACCATACGACATACTGCACTCTTCAGATATAGAAGTGTTCCTGGCACTGCTTGCATTAAACCACAGCACCACTATATTGGAGGGCGCTAAAATAGAATTGATACCAATGAGTTATACTCTTTAGTAGCAGGAGATGACCAATGTATTTGCATGACAAACCATTCGACAATTTTATAATGGTTTGAATTGTGTCTTTGGTTTTCAATCAAGTTCGTATTGAACAATCCAGGAAAATATCACTCACCGGGCATACATAAGCCTGTCATTTCGGATACAGCTTCCCCATAACCACAAGCCAACTTGCCAGGTTCGTATGTTGCATCTACTAAGTTCATAGCAGGGCAATCTTTGGTAGCCTCCATCTCCCACGCAGCTATAGACATATTGGACATTGCTTCCCTTCTGAAATACTCTAACATGTTTTGGCCACAGCGTTCAACATGGTGAGCCAGAAGTGTCGTGTCATCATCCTCGGCATACAACTTCATTTTCATCTTCAATACCAAGTTGACCTAAAAAGGTTAGGACATTATGCTTAAAACACTGCTTTCCATAGGTAAGACCTTCAAAATTAACCTACTTAAGTCAGCGTTGGTAATATATATATATATATATATATATTTTTTTTTTTTCTGAACACGGAGATCGGAAGTAGTTTGAGCCCTTGACATTAAATTGCTTGACAGTGGGTGTATTTCTTTTCAGCACTCGCCTTACACATAATGCCAATAACTTACATAATTGCCTTCTGCCATTGCATACACTCCAGTGACCATGCTGTGAGTAGACAGTTCTCCCTCACACACGTACTGTGACAACTGTGTCATGTTTTGGCTCATGTCATTGGTGGCAAACCACATTTTTACACCTTCCTCCAATGATCCAAGGCAGCTTTGAGATACATTTGTTCCAGCATCAAGCTTGATGTGCTGGGTTACCAAAATGCCTGAAACATAATTTGATGATCAGGAAATTTGCCCACTTTTCCATATTTTACATGTCAAAGGTAATGCTTTTGTTACAAATTGTTCAAATGTACAGAAAGCATTTAAAATGTTGAAAGGAACTGATTAAACTGCCGTTTTCTTAAATGCATACCTGGTGTTTCTCCCTTTGGTTCAACATTTGACCCTGGAAATACAAAGATCATTCCAATACCATTGCCGATTCAAGGTCAATAAAATGCACCAACATGTTCAAATGTTTACGTGGGTACCAATGGAGCGCTCACTACAATTTACTTCAATTAAGCCTCATCTCAAAGACTGCGTGTATTTTGTCAATAAGTCAAAGTGTGGATACTATCACAATACTCTTTACTCTTGGCAAACATCGACTTAAACCTATATCTGAATGGTGTTATGTTTGTCAAAAAAATACTTACGGCTTTCATTGCAGAATCGGCCAAAGTAGCCATCATAGCATTTACAGGAATAATCAACTTCACTCCTTGGCATACATTCACCCATGACACATCGGTTGGCATGACAAGCTCTTGGCCCTAAAACATCCATTTTAAATGTTTACAGTAACTATAGATCAAAAGTTTATTCACTGACTCGTTACTTCTTTCATGGCTTTTTGCATTGACAAGAGTGCAGAGATCAATTTTGAATGTAGATAACAAACGGATTCGAACTTACTAAAATGACATTTGTCAGTCTTTTCCTCATAAATGTATCCTCTGGCAGTGCAGTTCTTTAAACCAGTGTAGTATTGGGATGGGCCAGAACTTCGTAGATCTGGGCATTTACCAGAAGTTGCATTGCCCATTCCTGAAACATTCATTAAACTCAATTAAAAATGCTTCGAAGTGTATCATTTGTGTCCCTTTAATATGACTTGCTGTCATCTATACATGACAGACGTGCTAACGGCCTTTCAATGACTCGTCTACACTCGATAAAATGAAATGTTCTATTTATATGTCATTATCTAATATTTCAATCTTCACCTGCTATTTGCAGTTGCACTTGTCCTATACTATTTTAAAATTATAAACTTAGTGGTGTCCTCAAAGGACCCATCACTATTATTTTACATTTTGAGTTGAAACTCAAAACGATCTTTATTACCTCCAATGAGGTCTTCTTTTGGCAGGTTCGCCTGGAAGGCCTTTGCAAATTTATTCAGGCAATCATTGTAGTCATCCTCAGAAACGGTTCCATTTTGAAGCACAATTCCAGATATAATCACCTTTGACTGAAAAAGTTCAAAAGTCGGTTACAAAGAAATAACAGCATCTACGTGCAATCAAGTAAGCCATTTTAATTTGATATCAATGTTCTTTTTTGCTTAAACACAGAAGGATATGACAAAAAGACATAGCTCAAAATAAATTGCTTACCATGTGCCCAGAGGTCTCGAGGTGAACAAGCGGCCATCCTGGTACCCCCGTAATTACCATTTCATCAGAGTAGCAGGTCACCATCAGCAAGTGATTGATAGCCTTGGCATGCTCTTCAATGCGCATGCTCATAATTGAACCATACGACATACTGCACTCTTCAGATATAGAAGTGTTCCTGGCACTGCTTGCATTAAACCACAGCACCACTATATTGGAGGGCGCTAAAATAGAATTGATACCAATGAGTTATACTCTTTAGTAGCAGGAGATGACCAATGTATTTGCATGACAAACCATTCGACAATTTTATAATGGTTTGAATTGTGTCTTTGGTTTTCAATCAAGTTCGTATTGAACAATCCAGGAAAATATCACTCACCGGGCATACATAAGCCTGTCATTTCGGATACAGCTTCCCCATAACCACAAGCCAACTTGCCAGGTTCGTATGTTGCATCTACTAAGTTCATAGCAGGGCAATCTTTGGTAGCCTCCATCTCCCACGCAGCTATAGACATATTGGACATTGCTTCCCTTCTGAAATACTCTAACATGTTTTGGCCACAGCGTTCAACATGGTGAGCCAGAAGTGTCGTGTCATCATCCTCGGCATACAACTTCATTTTCATCTTCAATACCAAGTTGACCTAAAAAGGTTAGGACATTATGCTTAAAACACTGCTTTCCATAGGTAAGACCTTCAAAATTAACCTACTTAAGTCAGCGTTGGTAATATATATATATATATATATATTTTTTTTTTTTTTCTGAACACGGAGATCGGAAGTAGTTTGAGCCCTTGACATTAAATTGCTTGACAGTGGGTGTATTTCTTTTCAGCACTCGCCTTACACATAATGCCAATAACTTACATAATTGCCTTCTGCCATTGCATACACTCCAGTGACCATGCTGTGAGTAGACAGTTCTCCCTCACACACGTACTGTGACAACTGTGTCATGTTTTGGCTCATGTCATTGGTGGCAAACCACATTTTTACACCTTCCTCCAATGATCCAAGGCAGCTTTGAGATACATTTGTTCCAGCATCAAGCTTGATGTGCTGGGTTACCAAAATGCCTGAAACATAATTTGATGATCAGGAAAATTGCCCACTTTTCCATATTTTACATGTCAAAGGTAATGCTTTTGTTACAAATTGTTCAAATGTACAGAAAGCATTTAAAATGTTGAAAGGAACTGATTAAACTGCCGTTTTCTTAAATGCATACCTGGTGTTTCTCCCTTTGGTTCAACATTTGACCCTGGAAATACAAAGATCATTTCAATACCATTGCCGATTCAAGGTCAATAAAATGCACCAACATGTTCAAATGTTTACGTGGGTACCAATGGAGCGCTCACTACAATTTACTTCAATTAAGCCTCATCTCAAAGACTGCGTGTATTTTGTCAATAAGTCAAAGTGTGGATACTATCACAATACTCTTTACTCTTGGCAAACATCGACTTAAACCTATATCTGAATGGTGTTATGTTTGTCAAAAAAATACTTACGGCTTTCATTGCAGAATCGGCCAAAGTAGCCATCATAGCATTTACAGGAATAATCAACTTCACTCCTTGGCATACATTCACCCATGACACATCGGTTGGCATGACAAGCTCTTGGCCCTAAAACATCCATTTTGAATGTTTACAGTAACTATAGATCAAAAGTTTATTCACTGACTCGTTACTTCTTTCATGGCTTTTTGCATTGACAAGAGTGCAGAGATCAATTTTGAATGTAGATAACAAACGGATTCGAACTTACTAAAATGACATTTGTCAGTCTTTTCCTCATAAATGTATCCTCTGGCAGTGCAGTTCTTTAAACCAGTGTAGTATTGGGATGGGCCAGAACTTCGTAGATCTGGGCATTTACCAGAAGTTGCATTGCCCATTCCTGAAACATTCATTAAACTCAATTAAAAATGCTTCGAAGTGTATCATTTGTGTCCCTTTAATATGACTTGCTGTCATCTATACATGACAGACGTGCTAACGGCCTTTCAATGACTCGTCTACACTCGATAAAATGAAATGTTCTATTTATATGTCATTATCTAATATTTCAATCTTCACCTGCTATTTGCAGTTGCACTTGTCCTATACTATTTTAAAATTATAAACTTAGTGGTGTCCTCAAAGGACCCATCACTATTATTTTACATTTTGAGTTGAAACTCAAAACGATCTTTATTACCTCCAATGAGGTCTTCTTTTGGCAGGTTCGCCTGGAAGGCCTTTGCAAATTTATTCAGGCAATCATTGTAGTCATCCTCAGAGACGGTTCCATTTTGAAGCACAATTCCAGATATAATCACCTTTGACTGAAAAAGTTCAAAAGTCGGTTACAAAGAAATAACAGCATCTACGTGCAATCAAGTAAGCCATTTTAATTTGATATCAATGTTCTTTTTTGCTTAAACACAGAAGGATATGACAAAAAGACATAGCTCAAAATAAATTGCTTACCATGTGCCCAGAGGTCTCGAGGTGAACAAGCGGCCATCCTGGTACCCCCGTAATTACCATTTCATCAGAGTAGCAGGTCACCATCAGCAAGTGATTGATAGCCTTGGCATGCTCTTCAATGCGCATGCTCATAATTGAACCATACGACATACTGCACTCTTCAGATATAGAAGTGTTCCTGGCACTGCTTGCATTAAACCACAGCACCACTATATTGGAGGGCGCTAAAATAGAATTGATACCAATGAGTTATACTCTTTAGTAGCAGGAGATGACCAATGTATTTGCATGACAAACCATTCGACAATTTTATAATGGTTTGAATTGTGTCTTTGGTTTTCAATCAAGTTCGTATTGAACAATCCAGGAAAATATCACTCACCGGGCATACATAAGCCTGTCATTTCGGATACAGCTTCCCCATAACCACAAGCCAACTTGCCAGGTTCGTATGTTGCATCTACTAAGTTCATAGCAGGGCAATCTTTGGTAGCCTCCATCTCCCACGCAGCTATAGACATATTGGACATTGCTTCCCTTCTGAAATACTCTAACATGTTTTGGCCACAGCGTTCAACATGGTGAGCCAGAAGTGTCGTGTCATCATCCTCGGCATACAACTTCATTTTCATCTTCAATACCAAGTTGACCTAAAAAGGTTAGGACATTATGCTTAAAACACTGCTTTCCATAGGTAAGACCTTCAAAATTAACCTACTTAAGTCAGCGTTGGTAATATATATATATATATTTTTTTTTTTTTTTTTTCTGAACACGGAGATCAGAAGTAGTTTGAGCCCTTGACATTAAATTGCTTGACAGTGGGTGTATTTCTTTTCAGCACTCGCCTTACACATAATGCCAATAACTTACATAATTGCCTTCTGCCATTGCATACACTCCAGTGACCATGCTGTGAGTAGACAGTTCTCCCTCACACACGTACTGTGACAACTGTGTCATGTTTTGGCTCATGTCATTGGTGGCAAACCACATTTTTACACCTTCCTCCAATGATCCAAGGCAGCTTTGAGATACATTTGTTCCAGCATCAAGCTTGATGTGCTGGGTTACCAAAATGCCTGAAACATAATTTGATGATCAGGAAATTTGCCCACTTTTCCATATTTTACATGTCAAAGGTAATGCTTTTGTTACAAATTGTTCAAATGTACAGAAAGCATTTAAAATGTTGAAAGGAACTGATTAAACTGCCGTTTTCTTAAATGCATACCTGGTGTTTCTCCCTTTGGTTCAACATTTGACCCTGGAAATACAAAGATCATTTCAATACCATTGCCGATTCAAGGTCAATAAAATGCACCAACATGTTCAAATGTTTACGTGGGTACCAATGGAGCGCTCACTACAATTTACTTCAATTAAGCCTCATCTCAAAGACTGCGTGTATTTTGTCAATAAGTCAAAGTGTGGATACTATCACAATACTCTTTACTCTTGGCAAACATCGACTTAAACCTATATCTGAATGGTGTTATGTTTGTCAAAAAAATACTTACGGCTTTCATTGCAGAATCGGCCAAAGTAGCCATCATAGCATTTACAGGAATAATCAACTTCACTCCTTGGCATACATTCACCCATGACACATCGGTTGGCATGACAAGCTCTTGGCCCTAAAACATCCATTTTAAATGTTTACAGTAACTATAGATCAAAAGTTTATTCACTGACTCGTTACTTCTTTCATGGCTTTTTGCATTGACAAGAGTGCAGAGATCAATTTTGAATGTAGATAACAAACGGATTCGAACTTACTAAAATGACATTTGTCAGTCTTTTCCTCATAAATGTATCCTCTGGCAGTGCAGTTCTTTAAACCAGTGTAGTATTGGGATGGGCCAGAACTTCGTAGATCTGGGCATTTACCAGAAGTTGCATTGCCCATTCCTAAAAACATTCATTAAACTCAATTAAAAATGCTTCGAAGTGTATCATTTGTGTCCCTTTAATATGACTTGCTGTCATCTATACATGACAGACGTGCTAACGGCCTTTCAATGACTCGTCTACACTCGATAAAATGAAATGTTCTATTTATATGTCATTATCTAATATTTCAATCTTCACCTGCTATTTGCAGTTGCACTTGTCCTATACTATTTTAAAATTATAAACTTAGTGGTGTCCTCAAAGGACCCATCACTATTATTTTACATTTTGAGTTGAAACTCAAAACGATCTTTATTACCTCCAATGAGGTCTTCTTTTGGCAGGTTCGCCTGGAAGGCCTTTGCAAATTTATTCAGGCAATCATTGTAGTCATCCTCAGAAACGGTTCCATTTTGAAGCACAATTCCAGATATAATCACCTTTGACTGAAAAAGTTCAAAAGTCGGTTACAAAGAAATAACAGCATCTACGTGCAATCAAGTAAGCCATTTTAATTTGATATCAATGTTCTTTTTTGCTTAAACACAGAAGGATATGACAAAAAGACATAGCTCAAAATAAATTGCTTACCATGTGCCCAGAGGTCTCGAGGTGAACAAGCGGCCATCCTGGTACCCCCGTAATTACCATTTCATCAGAGTAGCAGGTCACCATCAGCAAGTGATTGATAGCCTTGGCATGCTCTTCAATGCGCATGCTCATAATTGAACCATACGACATACTGCACTCTTCAGATATAGAAGTGTTCCTGGCACTGCTTGCATTAAACCACAGCACCACTATATTGGAGGGCGCTAAAATAGAATTGATACCAATGAGTTATACTCTTTAGTAGCAGGAGATGACCAATGTATTTGCATGACAAACCATTCGACAATTTTATAATGGTTTGAATTGTGTCTTTGGTTTTCAATCAAGTTCGTATTGAACAATCCAGGAAAATATCACTCACCGGGCATACATAAGCCTGTCATTTCGGATACAGCTTCCCCATAACCACAAGCCAACTTGCCAGGTTCGTATGTTGCATCTACTAAGTTCATAGCAGGGCAATCTTTGGTAGCCTCCATCTCCCACGCAGCTATAGACATATTGGACATTGCTTCCCTTCTGAAATACTCTAACATGTTTTGGCCACAGCGTTCAACATGGTGAGCCAGAAGTGTCGTGTCATCATCCTCGGCATACAACTTCATTTTCATCTTCAATACCAAGTTGACCTAAAAAGGTTAGGACATTATGCTTAAAACACTGCTTTCCATAGGTAAGACCTTCAAAATTAACCTACTTAAGTCAGCGTTGGTAATATATATATATATATATATATATATATATATATATATATATATATATATATATATATATATATATATATTTTTTTTTTTCTGAACACGGAGATCGGAAGTAGTTTGAGCCCTTGACATTAAATTGCTTGACAGTGGGTGTATTTCTTTTCAGCACTCGCCTTACACATAATGCCAATAACTTACATAATTGCCTTCTGCCATTGCATGCACTCCAGTGACCATGCTGTGAGTAGACAGTTCTCCCTCACACACGTACTGTGACAACTGTGTCATGTTTTGGCTCATGTCATTGGTGGCAAACCACATTTTTACACCTTCCTCCAATGATCCAAGGCAGCTTTGAGATACATTTGTTCCAGCATCAAGCTTGATGTGCTGGGTTACCAAAATGCCTGAAACATAATTTGATGATCAGGAAAATTGCCCACTTTTCCATATTTTACATGTCAAAGGTAATGCTTTTGTTACAAATTGTTCAAATGTACAGAAAGCATTTAAAATGTTGAAAGGAACTGATTAAACTGCCGTTTTCTTAAATGCATACCTGGTGTTTCTCCCTTTGGTTCAACATTTGACCCTGGAAATACAAAGATCATTTCAATACCATTGCCGATTCAAGGTCAATAAAATGCACCAACATGTTCAAATGTTTACGTGGGTACCAATGGAGCGCTCACTACAATTTACTTCAATTAAGCCTCATCTCAAAGACTGCGTGTATTTTGTCAATAAGTCAAAGTGTGGATACTATCACAATACTCTTTACTCTTGGCAAACATCGACTTAAACCTATATCTGAATGGTGTTATGTTTGTCAAAAAAATACTTACGGCTTTCATTGCAGAATCGGCCAAAGTAGCCATCATAGCATTTACAGGAATAATCAACTTCACTCCTTGGCATACATTCACCCATGACACATCGGTTGGCATGACAAGCTCTTGGCCCTAAAACATCCATTTTGAATGTTTACAGTAACTATAGATCAAAAGTTTATTCACTGACTCGTTACTTCTTTCATGGCTTTTTGCATTGACAAGAGTGCAGAGATCAATTTTGAATGTAGATAACAAACCGATTCGAACTTACTAAAATGACATTTGTCAGTCTTTTCCTCATAAATGTATCCTCTGGCAGTGCAGTTCTTTAAACCAGTGTAGTATTGGGATGGGCCAGAACTTCGTAGATCTGGGCATTTACCAGAAGTTGCATTGCCCATTCCTGAAACATTCATTAAACTCAATTAAAAATGCTTCGAAGTGTATCATTTGTGTCCCTTTAATATGACTTGCTGTCATCTATACATGACAGACGTGCTAACGGCCTTTCAATGACTCGTCTACACTCGATAAAATGAAATGTTCTATTTATATGTCATTATCTAATATTTCAATCTTCACCTGCTATTTGCAGTTGCACTTGTCCTATACTATTTTAAAATTATAAACTTAGTGGTGTCCTCAAAGGACCCATCACTATTATTTTACATTTTGAGTTGAAACTCAAAACGATCTTTATTACCTCCAATGAGGTCTTCTTTTGGCAGGTTCGCCTGGAAGGCCTTTGCAAATTTATTCAGGCAATCATTGTAGTCATCCTCAGAAACGGTTCCATTTTGAAGCACAATTCCAGATATAATCACCTTTGACTGAAAAAGTTCAAAAGTCGGTTACAAAGAAATAACAGCATCTACGTGCAATCAAGTAAGCCATTTTAATTTGATATCAATGTTCTTTTTTGCTTAAACACAGAAGGATATGACAAAAAGACATAGCTCAAAATAAATTGCTTACCATGTGCCCAGAGGTCTCGAGGTGAACAAGCGGCCATCCTGGTACCCCCGTAATTACCATTTCATCAGAGTAGCAGGTCACCATCAGCAAGTGATTGATAGCCTTGGCATGCTCTTCAATGCGCATGCTCATAATTGAACCATACGACATACTGCACTCTTCAGATATAGAAGTGTTCCTGGCACTGCTTGCATTAAACCACAGCACCACTATATTGGAGGGCGCTAAAATAGAATTGATACCAATGAGTTATACTCTTTAGTAGCAGGAGATGACCAATGTATTTGCATGACAAACCATTCGACAATTTTATAATGGTTTGAATTGTGTCTTTGGTTTTCAATCAAGTTCGTATTGAACAATCCAGGAAAATATCACTCACCGGGCATACATAAGCCTGTCATTTCGGATACAGCTTCCCCATAACCACAAGCCAACTTGCCAGGTTCGTATGTTGCATCTACTAAGTTCATAGCAGGGCAATCTTTGGTAGCCTCCATCTCCCACGCAGCTATAGACATATTGGACATTGCTTCCCTTCTGAAATACTCTAACATGTTTTGGCCACAGCGTTCAACATGGTGAGCCAGAAGTGTCATGTCATCATCCTCGGCATACAACTTCATTTTCATCTTCAATACCAAGTTGACCTAAAAAGGTTAGGACATTATGCTTAAAACACTGCTTTCCATAGGTAAGACCTTCAAAATTAACCAACTTAAGTCAGCGTTGGTAATATAAATATAAAAAAATAAAAAAAAAAATATATATATATATATATATATATATATTTTTTTTTTCTGAACACGGAGATCGGAAGTAGTTTGAGCCCTTGACATTAAATTGCTTGACAGTGGGTGTATTTCTTTTCAGCACTCGCCTTACACATAATGCCAATAACTTACATAATTGCCTTCTGCCATTGCATGCACTCCAGTGACCATGCTGTGAGTAGACAGTTCTCCCTCACACACGTACTGTGACAACTGTGTCATGTTTTGGCTCATGTCATTGGTGGCAAACCACATTTTTACACCTTCCTCCAATGATCCAAGGCAGCTTTGAGATACATTTGTTCCAGCATCAAGCTTGATGTGCTGGGTTACCAAAATGCCTGAAACATAATTTGATGATCAGGAAATTTGCCCACTTTTCCATATTTTACATGTCAAAGGTAATGCTTTTGTTACAAATTGTTCAAATGTACAGAAAGCATTTAAAATGTTGAAAGGAACTGATTAAACTGCCGTTTTCTTAAATGCATACCTGGTGTTTCTCCCTTTGGTTCAACATTTGACCCTGGAAATACAAAGATCATTTCAATACCATTGCCGATTCAAGGTCAATAAAATGCACCAACATGTTCAAATGTTTACGTGGGTACCAATGGAGCGCTCACTACAATTTACTTCAATTAAGCCTCATCTCAAAGACTGCGTGTATTTTGTCAATAAGTCAAAGTGTGGATACTATCACAATACTCTTTACTCTTGGCAAACATCGACTTAAACCTATATCTGAATGGTGTTATGTTTGTCAAAAAAATACTTACGGCTTTCATTGCAGAATCGGCCAAAGTAGCCATCATAGCATTTACAGGAATAATCAACTTCACTCCTTGGCATACATTCACCCATGACACATCGGTTGGCATGACAAGCTCTTGGCCCTAAAACATCCATTTTGAATGTTTACAGTAACTATAGATCAAAAGTTTATTCACTGACTCGTTACTTCTTTCATGGCTTTTTGCATTGACAAGAGTGCAGAGATCAATTTTGAATGTAGATAACAAACGGATTCGAACTTACTAAAATGACATTTGTCAGTCTTTTCCTCATAAATGTATCCTCTGGCAGTGCAGTTCTTTAAACCAGTGTAGTATTGGGATGGGCCAGAACTTCGTAGATCTGGGCATTTACCAGAAGTTGCATTGCCCATTCCTGAAACATTCATTAAACTCAATTAAAAATGCTTCGAAGTGTATCATTTGTGTCCCTTTAATATGACTTGCTGTCATCTATACATGACAGACGTGCTAACGGCCTTTCAATGACTCGTCTACACTCGATAAAATGAAATGTTCTATTTATATGTCATTATCTAATATTTCAATCTTCACCTGCTATTTGCAGTTGCACTTGTCCTATACTATTTTAAAATTATAAACTTAGTGGTGTCCTCAAAGGACCCATCACTATTATTTTACATTTTGAGTTGAAACTCAAAACGATCTTTATTACCTCCAATGAGGTCTTCTTTTGGCAGGTTCGCCTGGAAGGCCTTTGCAAATTTATTCAGGCAATCATTGTAGTCATCCTCAGAAACGGTTCCATTTTGAAGCACAATTCCAGATATAATCACCTTTGACTGAAAAAGTTCAAAAGTCGGTTACAAAGAAATAACAGCATCTACGTGCAATCAAGTAAGCCATTTTAATTTGATATCAATGTTCTTTTTTGCTTAAACACAGAAGGATATGACAAAAAGACATAGCTCAAAATAAATTGCTTACCATGTGCCCAGAGGTCTCGAGGTGAACAAGCGGCCATCCTGGTACCCCCGTAATTACCATTTCATCAGAGTAGCAGGTCACCATCAGCAAGTGATTGATAGCCTTGGCATGCTCTTCAATGCGCATGCTCATAATTGAACCATACGACATACTGCACTCTTCAGATATAGAAGTGTTCCTGGCACTGCTTGCATTAAACCACAGCACCACTATATTGGAGGGCGCTAAAATAGAATTGATACCAATGAGTTATACTCTTTAGTAGCAGGAGATGACCAATGTATTTGCATGACAAACCATTCGACAATTTTATAATGGTTTGAATTGTGTCTTTGGTTTTCAATCAAGTTCGTATTGAACAATCCAGGAAAATATCACTCACCGGGCATACATAAGCCTGTCATTTCGGATACAGCTTCCCCATAACCACAAGCCAACTTGCCAGGTTCGTATGTTGCATCTACTAAGTTCATAGCAGGGCAATCTTTGGTAGCCTCCATCTCCCACGCAGCTATAGACATATTGGACATTGCTTCCCTTCTGAAATACTCTAACATGTTTTGGCCACAGCGTTCAACATGGTGAGCCAGAAGTGTCGTGTCATCATCCTCGGCATACAACTTCATTTTCATCTTCAATACCAAGTTGACCTAAAAAGGTTAGGACATTATGCTTAAAACACTGCTTTCCATAGGTAAGACCTTCAAAATTAACCAACTTAAGTCAGCGTTGGTAATATATATATATATATATATATATATATATATATATATATATATATATATATATATATATATATATATTTTTTTTTTTTTTTTTTTTCTGAACACGGAGATCGGAAGTAGTTTGAGCCCTTGACATTAAATTGCTTGACAGTGGGTGTATTTCTTTTCAGCACTCGCCTTACACATAATGCCAATAACTTACATAATTGCCTTCTGCCATTGCATGCACTCCAGTGACCATGCTGTGAGTAGACAGTTCTCCCTCACACACGTACTGTGACAACTGTGTCATGTTTTGGCTCATGTCATTGGTGGCAAACCACATTTTTACACCTTCCTCCAATGATCCAAGGCAGCTTTGAGATACATTTGTTCCAGCATCAAGCTTGATGTGCTGGGTTACCAAAATGCCTGAAACATAATTTGATGATCAGGAAAATTGCCCACTTTTCCATATTTTACATGTCAAAGGTAATGCTTTTGTTACAAATTGTTCAAATGTACAGAAAGCATTTAAAATGTTGAAAGGAACTGATTAAACTGCCGTTTTCTTAAATGCATACCTGGTGTTTCTCCCTTTGGTTCAACATTTGACCCTGGAAATACAAAGATCATTTCAATACCATTGCCGATTCAAGGTCAATAAAATGCACCAACATGTTCAAATGTTTACGTGGGTACCAATGGAGCGCTCACTACAATTTACTTCAATTAAGCCTCATCTCAAAGACTGCGTGTATTTTGTCAATAAGTCAAAGTGTGGATACTATCACAATACTCTTTACTCTTGGCAAACATCGACTTAAACCTATATCTGAATGGTGTTATGTTTGTCAAAAAAATACTTACGGCTTTCATTGCAGAATCGGCCAAAGTAGCCATCATAGCATTTACAGGAATAATCAACTTCACTCCTTGGCATACATTCACCCATGACACATCGGTTGGCATGACAAGCTCTTGGCCCTAAAACATCCATTTTGAATGTTTACAGTAACTATAGATCAAAAGTTTATTCACTGACTCGTTACTTCTTTCATGGCTTTTTGCATTGACAAGAGTGCAGAGATCAATTTTGAATGTAGATAACAAACGGATTCGAACTTACTAAAATGACATTTGTCAGTCTTTTCCTCATAAATGTATCCTCTGGCAGTGCAGTTCTTTAAACCAGTGTAGTATTGGGATGGGCCAGAACTTCGTAGATCTGGGCATTTACCAGAAGTTGCATTGCCCATTCCTGAAACATTCATTAAACTCAATTAAAAATGCTTCGAAGTGTATCATTTGTGTCCCTTTAATATGACTTGCTGTCATCTATACATGACAGACGTGCTAACGGCCTTTCAATGACTCGTCTACACTCGATAAAATGAAATGTTCTATTTATATGTCATTATCTAATATTTCAATCTTCACCTGCTATTTGCAGTTGCACTTGTCCTATACTATTTTAAAATTATAAACTTAGTGGTGTCCTCAAAGGACCCATCACTATTATTTTACATTTTGAGTTGAAACTCAAAACGATCTTTATTACCTCCAATGAGGTCTTCTTTTGGCAGGTTCGCCTGGAAGGCCTTTGCAAATTTATTCAGGCAATCATTGTAGTCATCCTCAGAAACGGTTCCATTTTGAAGCACAATTCCAGATATAATCACCTTTGACTGAAAAAGTTCAAAAGTCGGTTACAAAGAAATAACAGCATCTACGTGCAATCAAGTAAGCCATTTTAATTTGATATCAATGTTCTTTTTTGCTTAAACACAGAAGGATATGACAAAAAGACATAGCTCAAAATAAATTGCTTACCATGTGCCCAGAGGTCTCGAGGTGAACAAGCGGCCATCCTGGTACCCCCATAATTACCATTTCATCAGAGTAGCAGGTCACCATCAGCAAGTGATTGATAGCCTTGGCATGCTCTTCAATGCGCATGCTCATAATTGAACCATACGACATACTGCACTCTTCAGATATAGAAGTGTTCCTGGCACTGCTTGCATTAAACCACAGCACCACTATATTGGAGGGCGCTAAAATAGAATTGATACCAATGAGTTATACTCTTTAGTAGCAGGAGATGACCAATGTATTTGCATGACAAACCATTCGACAATTTTATAATGGTTTGAATTGTGTCTTTGGTTTTCAATCAAGTTCGTATTGAACAATCCAGGAAAATATCACTCACCGGGCATACATAAGCCTGTCATTTCGGATACAGCTTCCCCATAACCACAAGCCAACTTGCCAGGTTCGTATGTTGCATCTACTAAGTTCATAGCAGGGCAATCTTTGGTAGCCTCCATCTCCCACGCAGCTATAGACATATTGGACATTGCTTCCCTTCTGAAATACTCTAACATGTTTTGGCCACAGCGTTCAACATGGTGAGCCAGAAGTGTCGTGTCATCATCCTTGGCATACAACTTCATTTTCATCTTCAATACCAAGTTGACCTAAAAAGGTTAGGACATTATGCTTAAAACACTGCTTTCCATAGGTAAGACCTTCAAAATTAACCAACTTAAGTCAGCGTTGGTAATATATATATATATATATATATATATATATATATATATATATATATATATATATATATATATATATATATATATTTTTTTTTTTTTTTTTTTTTTTCTGAACACGGAGATCGGAAGTAGTTTGAGCCCTTGACATTAAATTGCTTGACAGTGGGTGTATTTCTTTTCAGCACTCGCCTTACACATAATGCCAATAACTTACATAATTGCCTTCTGCCATTGCATACACTCCAGTGACCATGCTGTGAGTAGACAGTTCTCCCTCACACACGTACTGTGACAACTGTGTCATGTTTTGGCTCATGTCATTGGTGGCAAACCACATTTTTACACCTTCCTCCAATGATCCAAGGCAGCTTTGAGATACATTTGTTCCAGCATCAAGCTTGATGTGCTGGGTTACCAAAATGCCTGAAACATAATTTGATGATCAGGAAAATTGCCCACTTTTCCATATTTTACATGTCAAAGGTAATGCTTTTGTTACAAATTGTTCAAATGTACAGAAAGCATTTAAAATGTTGAAAGGAACTGATTAAACTGCCGTTTTCTTAAATGCATACCTGGTGTTTCTCCCTTTGGTTCAACATTTGACCCTGGAAATACAAAGATCATTTCAATACCATTGCCGATTCAAGGTCAATAAAATGCACCAACATGTTCAAATGTTTACGTGGGTACCAATGGAGCGCTCACTACAATTTACTTCAATTAAGCCTCATCTCAAAGACTGCGTGTATTTTGTCAATAAGTCAAAGTGTGGATACTATCACAATACTCTTTACTCTTGGCAAACATCGACTTAAACCTATATCTGAATGGTGTTATGTTTGTCAAAAAAATACTTACGGCTTTCATTGCAGAATCGGCCAAAGTAGCCATCATAGCATTTACAGGAATAATCAACTTCACCCCTTGGCATACATTCACCCATGACACATCGGTTGGCATGACAAGCTCTTGGCCCTAAAACATCCATTTTGAATGTTTACAGTAACTATAGATCAAAAGTTTATTCACTGACTCGTTACTTCTTTCATGGCTTTTTGCATTGACAAGAGTGCAGAGATCAATTTTGAATGTAGATAACAAACGGATTCGAACTTACTAAAATGACATTTGTCAGTCTTTTCCTCATAAATGTATCCTCTGGCAGTGCAGTTCTTTAAACCAGTGTAGTATTGGGATGGGCCAGAACTTCGTAGATCTGGGCATTTACCAGAAGTTGCATTGCCCATTCCTGAAACATTCATTAAACTCAATTAAAAATGCTTCGAAGTGTATCATTTGTGTCCCTTTAATATGACTTGCTGTCATCTATACATGACAGACGTGCTAACGGCCTTTCAATGACTCGTCTACACTCGATAAAATGAAATGTTCTATTTATATGTCATTATCTAATATTTCAATCTTCACCTGCTATTTGCAGTTGCACTTGTCCTATACTATTTTAAAATTATAAACTTAGTGGTGTCCTCAAAGGACCCATCACTATTATTTTACATTTTGAGTTGAAACTCAAAACGATCTTTATTACCTCCAATGAGGTCTTCTTTTGGCAGGTTCGCCTGGAAGGCCTTTGCAAATTTATTCAGGCAATCATTGTAGTCATCCTCAGAAACGGTTCCATTTTGAAGCACAATTCCAGATATAATCACCTTTGACTGAAAAAGTTCAAAAGTCGGTTACAAAGAAATAACAGCATCTACGTGCAATCAAGTAAGCCATTTTAATTTGATATCAATGTTCTTTTTTGCTTAAACACAGAAGGATATGACAAAAAGACATAGCTCAAAATAAATTGCTTACCATGTGCCCAGAGGTCTCGAGGTGAACAAGCGGCCATCCTGGTACCCCCGTAATTACCATTTCATCAGAGTAGCAGGTCACCATCAGCAAGTGATTGATAGCCTTGGCATGCTCTTCAATGCGCATGCTCATAATTGAACCATACGACAAACTGCACTCTTCAGATATAGAAGTGTTCCTGGCACTGCTTGCATTAAACCACAGCACCACTATATTGGAGGGCGCTAAAATAGAATTGATACCAATGAGTTATACTCTTTAGTAGCAGGAGATGACCAATGTATTTGCATGACAAACCATTCGACAATTTTATAATGGTTTGAATTGTGTCTTTGGTTTTCAATCAAGTTCGTATTGAACAATCCAGGAAAATATCACTCACCGGGCATACATAAGCCTGTCATTTCGGATACAGCTTCCCCATAACCACAAGCCAACTTGCCAGGTTCGTATGTTGCATCTACTAAGTTCATAGCAGGGCAATCTTTGGTAGCCTCCATCTCCCACGCAGCTATAGACATATTGGACATTGCTTCCCTTCTGAAATACTCTAACATGTTTTGGCCACAGCGTTCAACATGGTGAGCCAGAAGTGTCGTGTCATCATCCTCGGCATACAACTTCATTTTCATCTTCAATACCAAGTTGACCTAAAAAGGTTAGGACATTATGCTTAAAACACTGCTTTCCATAGGTAAGACCTTCAAAATTAACCTACTTAAGTCAGCGTTGGTAATATATATATATATATATATATATATATATATATATATATTTTTTTTTTTTTTTTTTCTGAACACGGAGATTGGAAGTAGTTTGAGCCCTTGACATTAAATTGCTTGACAGTGGGTGTATTTCTTTTCAGCACTCGCCTTACACATAATGCCAATAACTTACATAATTGCCTTCTGCCATTGCATACACTCCAGTGACCATGCTGTGAGTAGACAGTTCTCCCTCACACACGTACTGTGACAACTGTGTCATGTTTTGGCTCATGTCATTGGTGGCAAACCACATTTTTACACCTTCCTCCAATGATCCAAGGCAGCTTTGAGATACATTTGTTCCAGCATCAAGCTTGATGTGCTGGGTTACCAAAATGCCTGAAACATAATTTGATGATCAGGAAAATTGCCCACTTTTCCATATTTTACATGTCAAAGGTAATGCTTTTGTTACAAATTGTTCAAATGTACAGAAAGCATTTAAAATGTTGAAAGGAACTGATTAAACTGCCGTTTTCTTAAATGCATACCTGGTGTTTCTCCCTTTGGTTCAACATTTGACCCTGGAAATACAAAGATCATTTCAATACCATTGCCGATTCAAGGTCAATAAAATGCACCAACATGTTCAAATGTTTACGTGGGTACCAATGGAGCGCTCACTACAATTTACTTCAATTAAGCCTCATCTCAAAGACTGCGTGTATTTTGTCAATAAGTCAAAGTGTGGATACTATCACAATACTCTTTACTCTTGGCAAACATCGACTTAAACCTATATCTGAATGGTGTTATGTTTGTCAAAAAAATACTTACGGCTTTCATTGCAGAATCGGCCAAAGTAGCCATCATAGCATTTACAGGAATAATCAACTTCACTCCTTGGCATACATTCACCCATGACACATCGGTTGGCATGACAAGCTCTTGGCCCTAAAACATCCATTTTGAATGTTTACAGTAACTATAGATCAAAAGTTTATTCACTGACTCGTTACTTCTTTCATGGCTTTTTGCATTGACAAGAGTGCAGAGATCAATTTTGAATGTAGATAACAAACCGATTCGAACTTACTAAAATGACATTTGTCAGTCTTTTCCTCATAAATGTATCCTCTGGCAGTGCAGTTCTTTAAACCAGTGTAGTATTGGGATGGGCCAGAACTTCGTAGATCTGGGCATTTACCAGAAGTTGCATTGCCCATTCCTGAAACATTCATTAAACTCAATTAAAAATGCTTCGAAGTGTATCATTTGTGTCCCTTTAATATGACTTGCTGTCATCTATACATGACAGACGTGCTAACGGCCTTTCAATGACTCGTCTACACTCGATAAAATGAAATGTTCTATTTATATGTCATTATCTAATATTTCAATCTTCACCTGCTATTTGCAGTTGCACTTGTCCTATACTATTTTAAAATTATAAACTTAGTGGTGTCCTCAAAGGACCCATCACTATTATTTTACATTTTGAGTTGAAACTCAAAACGATCTTTATTACCTCCAATGAGGTCTTCTTTTGGCAGGTTCGCCTGGAAGGCCTTTGCAAATTTATTCAGGCAATCATTGTAGTCATCCTCAGAAACGGTTCCATTTTGAAGCACAATTCCAGATATAATCACCTTTGACTGAAAAAGTTCAAAAGTCGGTTACAAAGAAATAACAGCATCTACGTGCAATCAAGTAAGCCATTTTAATTTGATATCAATGTTCTTTTTTGCTTAAACACAGAAGGATATGACAAAAAGACATAGCTCAAAATAAATTGCTTACCATGTGCCCAGAGGTCTCGAGGTGAACAAGCGGCCATCCTGGTACCCCCGTAATTACCATTTCATCAGAGTAGCAGGTCACCATCAGCAAGTGATTGATAGCCTTGGCATGCTCTTCAATGCGCATGCTCATAATTGAACCATACGACATACTGCACTCTTCAGATATAGAAGTGTTCCTGGCACTGCTTGCATTAAACCACAGCACCACTATATTGGAGGGCGCTAAAATAGAATTGATACCAATGAGTTATACTCTTTAGTAGCAGGAGATGACCAATGTATTTGCATGACAAACCATTCGACAATTTTATAATGGTTTGAATTGGGTCTTTGGTTTTCAATCAAGTTCGTATTGAACAATCCAGGAAAATATCACTCACCGGGCATACATAAGCCTGTCATTTCGGATACAGCTTCCCCATAACCACAAGCCAACTTGCCAGGTTCGTATGTTGCATCTACTAAGTTCATAGCAGGGCAATCTTTGGTAGCCTCCATCTCCCACGCAGCTATAGACATATTGGACATTGCTTCCCTCCTGAAATACTCTAACATGTTTTGGCCACAGCGTTCAACATGGTGAGCCAGAAGTGTCATGTCATCATCCTCGGCATACAACTTCATTTTCATCTTCAATACCAAGTTGACCTAAAAAGGTTAGGACATTATGCTTAAAACACTGCTTTCCATAGGTAAGACCTTCAAAATTAACCAACTTAAGTCAGCGTTGGTAATATATATATATATATTTTTTTTTTCTGAACACGGAGATCGGAAGTAGTTTGAGCCCTTGACATTAAATTGCTTGACAGTGGGTGTATTTCTTTTCAGCACTCGCCTTACACATAATGCCAATAACTTACATAATTGCCTTCTGCCATTGCATACACTCCAGTGACCATGCTGTGAGTAGACAGTTCTCCCTCACACACGTACTGTGACAACTGTGTCATGTTTTGGCTCATGTCATTGGTGGCAAACCACATTTTTACACCTTCCTCCAATGATCCAAGGCAGCTTTGAGATACATTTGTTCCAGCATCAAGCTTGATGTGCTGGGTTACCAAAATGCCTGAAACATAATTTGATGATCAGGAAAATTGCCCACTTTTCCATATTTTACATGTCAAAGGTAATGCTATTGTTACAAATTGTTCAAATGTACAGAAAGCATTTAAAATGTTGAAAGGAACTGATTAAACTGCCGTTTTCTTAAATGCATACCTGGTGTTTCTCCCTTTGGTTCAACATTTGACCCTGGAAATACAAAGATCATTTCAATACCATTGCCGATTCAAGGTCAATAAAATGCACCAACATGTTCAAATGTTTACGTGGGTACCAATGGAGCGCTCACTACAATTTACTTCAATTAAGCCTCATCTCAAAGACTGCGTGTATTTTGTCAATAAGTCAAAGTGTGGATACTATCACAATACTCTTTACTCTTGGCAAACATCGACTTAAACCTATATCTGAATGGTGTTATGTTTGTCAAAAAAATACTTACGGTTTTCATTGCAGAATCGGCCAAAGTAGCCAACATGGCATTTACAGGAATAATCAACTTCACCCCTTGGCATACATTCACCCATGACACATCGGTTGGCATGACAAGCTCTTGGCCCTAAAACATCCATTTTGAATGTTTACAGTAACTATAGATCAAAAGTTTATTCACTGACTCGTTACTTCTTTCATGGCTTTTTGCATTGACAAGAGTGCAGAGATCAATTTTGAATGTAGATAACAAACGGATTCGAACTTACTAAAATGACATTTGTCAGTCTTTTCCTCATAAATGTATCCTCTGGCAGTGCAGTTCTTTAAACCAGTGTAGTATTGGGATGGGCCAGAACTTCGTAGATCTGGGCATTTACCAGAAGTTGCATTGCCCATTCCTGAAACATTCATTAAACTCAATTAAAAATGCTTCGAAGTGTATCATTTGTGTCCCTTTAATATGACTTGCTGTCATCTATACATGACAGACGTGCTAACGGCCTTTCAATGACTCGTCTACACTCGATAAAATGAAATGTTCTATTTATATGTCATTATCTAATATTTCAATCTTCACCTGCTATTTGCAGTTGCACTTGTCCTATACTATTTTAAAATTATAAACTTAGTGGTGTCCTCAAAGGACCCATCACTATTATTTTACATTTTGAGTTGAAACTCAAAACGATCTTTATTACCTCCAATGAGGTCTTCTTTTGGCAGGTTCGCCTGGAAGGCCTTTGCAAATTTATTCAGGCAATCATTGTAGTCATCCTCAGAAACGGTTCCATTTTGAAGCACAATTCCAGATATAATCACCTTTGACTGAAAAAGTTCAAAACTCGGTTACAAAGAAATAACAGCATCTACGTGCAATCAAGTAAGCCATTTTAATTTGATATCAATGTTCTTTTTTGCTTAAACACAGAAGGATATGACAAAAAGACATAGCTCAAAATAAATTGCTTACCATGTGCCCAGAGGTCTCGAGGTGAACAAGCGGCCATCCTGGTACCCCCGTAATTACCATTTCATCAGAGTAGCAGGTCACCATCAGCAAGTGATTGATAGCCTTGGCATGCTCTTCAATGCGCATGCTCATAATTGAACCATACGACATACTGCACTCTTCAGATATAGAAGTGTTCCTGGCACTGCTTGCATTAAACCACAGCACCACTATATTGGAGGGCGCTAAAATAGAATTGATACCAATGAGTTATACTCTTTAGTAGCAGGAGATGACCAATGTATTTGCATGACAAACCATTCGACAATTTTATAATGGTTTGAATTGTGTCTTTGGTTTTCAATCAAGTTCGTATTGAACCATCCAGGAAAATATCACTCACCGGGCATACATAAGCCTGTCATTTCGGATACAGCTTCCCCATAACCACAAGCCAACTTGCCAGGTTCGTATGTTGCATCTACTAAGTTCATAGCAGGGCAATCTTTGGTAGCCTCCATCTCCCACGCAGCTATAGACATATTGGACATTGCTTCCCTTCTGAAATACTCTAACATGTTTTGGCCACAGCGTTCAACATGGTGAGCCAGAAGTGTCGTGTCATCATCCTCGGCATACAACTTCATTTTCATCTTCAATACCAAGTTGACCTAAAAAGGTTAGGACATTATGCTTAAAACACTGCTTTCCATAGGTAAGACCTTCAAAATTAACCAACTTAAGTCAGCGTTGGTAATATATATATATATTTTTTTTTTTTCTGAACACGGAGATCGGAAGTAGTTTGAGCCCTTGACATTAAATTGCTTGACAGTGGGTGTATTTCTTTTCAGCACTCGCCTTACACATAATGCCAATAACTTACATAATTGCCTTCTGCCATTGCATACACTCCAGTGACCATGCTGTGAGTAGACAGTTCTCCCTCACACACGTACTGTGACAACTGTGTCATGTTTTGGCTCATGTCATTGGTGGCAAACCACATTTTTACACCTTCCTCCAATGATCCAAGGCAGCTTTGAGATACATTTGTTCCAGCATCAAGCTTGATGTGCTGGGTTACCAAAATGCCTGAAACATAATTTGATGATCAGGAAATTTGCCCACTTTTCCATATTTTACATGTCAAAGGTAATGCTTTTGTTACAAATTGTTCAAATGTACAGAAAGCATTTAAAATGTTGAAAGGAACTGATTAAACTGCCGTTTTCTTAAATGCATACCTGGTGTTTCTCCCTTTGGTTCAACATTTGACCCTGGAAATACAAAGATCATTTCAATACCATTGCCGATTCAAGGTCAATAAAATGCACCAACATGTTCAAATGTTTACGTGGGTACCAATGGAGCGCTCACTACAATTTACTTCAATTAAGCCTCATCTCAAAGACTGCGTGTATTTTGTCAATAAGTCAAAGTGTGGATACTATCACAATACTCTTTACTCTTGGCAAACATCGACTTAAACCTATATCTGAATGGTGTTATGTTTGTCAAAAAAATACTTACGGCTTTCATTGCAGAATCGGCCAAAGTAGCCATCATAGCATTTACAGGAATAATCAACTTCACTCCTTGGCATACATTCACCCATGACACATCGGTTGGCATGACAAGCTCTTGGCCCTAAAACATCCATTTTGAATGTTTACAGTAACTATAGATCAAAAGTTTATTCACTGACTCGTTACTTCTTTCATGGCTTTTTGCATTGACAAGAGTGCAGAGATCAATTTTGAATGTAGATAACAAACGGATTCGAACTTACTAAAATGACATTTGTCAGTCTTTTCCTCATAAATGTATCCTCTGGCAGTGCAGTTCTTTAAACCAGTGTAGTATTGGGATGGGCCAGAACTTCGTAGATCTGGGCATTTACCAGAAGTTGCATTGCCCATTCCTGAAACATTCATTAAACTCAATTAAAAATGCTTCGAAGTGTATCATTTGTGTCCCTTTAATATGACTTGCTGTCATCTATACATGACAAACGTGCTAACGGCCTTTCAATGACTCGTCTACACTCGATAAAATGAAATGTTCTATTTATATGTCATTATCTAATATTTCAATCTTCACCTGCTATTTGCAGTTGCACTTGTCCTATACTATTTTAAAATTATAAACTTAGTGGTGTCCTCAAAGGACCCATCACTATTATTTTACATTTTGAGTTGAAACTCAAAACGATCTTTATTACCTCCAATGAGGTCTTCTTTTGGCAGGTTCGCCTGGAAGGCCTTTGCAAATTTATTCAGGCAATCATTGTAGTCATCCTCAGAAACGGTTCCATTTTGAAGCACAATTCCAGATATAATCACCTTTGACTGAAAAAGTTCAAAAGTCGGTTACAAAGAAATAACAGCATCTACGTGCAATCAAGTAAGCCATTTTAATTTGATATCAATGTTCTTTTTTGCTTAAACACAGAAGGATATGACAAAAAGACATAGCTCAAAATAAATTGCTTACCATGTGCCCAGAGGTCTCGAGGTGAACAAGCGGCCATCCTGGTAACCCCGTAATTACCATTTCATCAGAGTAGCAGGTCACCATCAGCAAGTGATTGATAGCCTTGGCATGCTCTTCAATGCGCATGCTCATAATTGAACCATACGACATACTGCACTCGTCAGATATAGAAGTGTTCCTGGCACTGCTTGCATTAAACCACAGCACCACTATATTGGAGGGCGCTAAAATAGAATTGATACCAATGAGTTATACTCTTTAGTAGCAGGAGATGACCATTGTATTTGCATGACAAACCATTCGACAATTTTATAATGGTTTGAATTGTGTCTTTGGTTTTCAATCAAGTTCGTATTGAACAATCCAGGAAAATATCACTCACCGGGCATACATAAGCCTGTCATTTCGGATACAGCTTCCCCATAACCACAAGCCAACTTGCCAGGTTCGTATGTTGCATCTACTAAGTTCATAGCAGGGCAATCTTTGGTAGCCTCCATCTCCCACGCAGCTATAGACATATTGGACATTGCTTCCCTTCTGAAATACTCTAACATGTTTTGGCCACAGCGTTCAACATGGTGAGCCAGAAGTGTCGTGTCATCATCCTCGGCATACAACTTCATTTTCATCTTCAATACCAAGTTGACCTAAAAAGGTTAGGACATTATGCTAAAAACACTGCTTTCCATAGGTAAGACCTTCAAAATTAACCAACTTAAGTCAGCGTTGGTAATATATATATATATATATATATATATATATATATATATATATATATATATATATATATATATATATATATATATATATATATATATTTTTTTTTTTTCTGAACACGGAGATCGGAAGTAGTTTGAGCCCTTGACATTAAATTGCTTGACAGTGGGTGTATTTCTTTTCAGCACTCGCCTTACACATAATGCCAATAACTTACATAATTGCCTTCTGCCATTGCATACACTCCAGTGACCATGCTGTGAGTAGACAGTTCTCTCTCACACACGTACTGTGACAACTGTGTCATGTTTTGGCTCATGTCATTGGTGGCAAACCACATTTTTACACCTTCCTCCAATGATCCAAGGCAGCTTTGAGATACATTTGTTCCAGCATCAAGCTTGATGTGCTGGGTTACCAAAATGCCTGAAACATAATTTGATGATCAGGAAAATTGCCCACTTTTCCATATTTTACATGTCAAAGATAATGCTTTTGTTACAAATTGTTCAAATGTACAGAAGGCATTTAAAATGTTGAAAGGAACTGATTAAACTGCCGTTTTCTTAAATGCATACCTGGTGTTTCTCCCTTTGGTTCAACATTTGACCCTGGAAATACAAAGATCATTTCAATACCATTGCCGATTCAAGGTCAATAAAATGCACCAACATGTTCAAATGTTTACGTGGGTACCAATGGAGCGCTCACTACAATTTACTTCAATTAAGCCTCATCTCAAAGACTGCGTGTATTTTGTCAATAAGTCAAAGTGTGGATACTATCACAATACTCTTTACTCTTGGCAAACATCGACTTAAACCTATATCTGAATGGTGTTATGTTTGTCAAAAAAATACTTACGGCTTTCATTGCAGAATCGGCCAAAGTAGCCATCATAGCATTTACAGGAATAATCAACTTCACCCCTTGGCATACATTCACCCATGACACATCGGTTGGCATGACAAGCTCTTGGCCCTAAAACATCCATTTTGAATGTTTACAGTAACTATAGATCAAAAGTTTATTCACTGACTCGTTACTTCTTTCATGGCTTTTTGCATTGACAAGAGTGCAGAGATCAATTTTGAATGTAGATAACAAACGGATTCGAACTTACTAAAATGACATTTGTCAGTCTTTTCCTCATAAATGTATCCTCTGGCAGTGCAGTTCTTAAAACCAGTGTAGTATTGCGATGGGCCAGAACTTCGTAGATCTGGGCATTTACCAGAAGTTGCATTGCGCATTCCTGAAACATTCATTAAACTCAATTATAAAAGTTCCGAAGTGTATCATTTGTGTCCCTTTAATATGACTTGCTGTCATCTATACATGACAGACATTTGCTAACGGCCTTTCAATGAGTCGTCTACACTCGATAAAATGAAATGTTCTATTTATATGTCATTACCTAATATTTCATCTTCACCTGCTATTTGCAGTTGCACTTGTCCCATACTATTTTAAAATTATAAACTTAGTGGTGTCCTCAAAAGACCCATCACTATTATTTTACATTTTGAGTTGAAACTCAAAACGATCTTTATTACCTCCAATGAGGTCTTCTTTTGGCAGGTTCGCCTGGAAGGCCTTTGCAAATTTATTCAGGCAATCATTGTAGTCATCCTCAGAAACGGTTCCATTTTGAAGCACAATTCCAGATATAATCACCTTTGACTGAAAAAGTTCAAAAGTCGGTTACAAAGAAATAACAGCATCTACGTGCAATCAAGTAAGCCATTTTAATTTGATATCAATGTTCTTTTTTGCTTAAACACAGAAGGATATGACAAAAAGACATAGCTCAAAATAAATTGCTTACCATGTGCCCAGAGGTCTCGAGGTGAACAAGCGGCCATCCTGGTACCCCCGTAATTACCATTTCATCAGAGTAGCAGGTCACCATCAGCAAGTGATTGATAGCCTTGGCATGCTCTTCAATGCGCATGCTCATAATTGAACCATACGACATACTGCACTCGTCAGATATAGAAGTGTTCCTGGCACTGCTTGCATTAAACCACAGCACCACTATATTGGAGGGCGCTAAAATAGAATTGATACCAATGAGTTATACTCTTTAGTAGCAGGAGATGACCAATGTATTTGCATGACAAACCATTCGACAATTTTATAATGGTTTGAATTGTGTCTTTGGTTTTCAATCAAATTCGTATTGAACAATCCAGGAAAATATCACTCACCGGGCATACATAAGCCTGTCATTTCGGAAACAGCTTCCCCATAACCACAAGCCAACTTGCCAGGTTCGTATGTTGCATCTACTAAGTTCATAGCAGGGCAATCTTTGGTAGCCTCCATCTCCCACGCAGCTATAGACATATTGGACATTGCTTCCCTTCTGAAATACTCTAACATGTTTTGGCCACAGCGTTCAACATGGTGAGCCAGAAGTGTCGTGTCATCATCCTCGGCATACAACTTCATTTTCATCTTCAATACCAAGTTGACCTAAAAAGGTTAGGACATTATGCTTAAAACACTGCTTTCCATAGGTAAGACCTTCAAAATTAACCAACTTAAGTCAGCGTTGGTAATATATATATATATATATATATATATATATATATATTTTTTTTTTTTTTTTTCTGAACACGGAGATCGGAAGTAGTTTGAGCCCTTGACATTAAATTGCTTGACAGTGGGTGTATTTCTTTTTAGCACTCGCCTTACACATAATGCCAATAACTTACATAATTGCCTTCTGCCATTGCATACACTCCAGTGACCATGCTGTGAGTAGACAGTTCTCCCTCACACACGTACTGTGACAACTGTGTCATGTTTTGGCTCATGTCATTGGTGGCAAACCACATTTTTACACCTTCCTCCAATGATCCAAGGCAGCTTTGAGATACATTTGTTCCAGCATCAAGCTTGATGTGCTGGGTTACCAAAATGCCTGAAACATAATTTGATGATCAGGAAAATTGCCCACTTTTCCATATTTTACATGTCAAAGGTAATGCTTTTGTTACAAATTGTTCAAATGTACAGAAAGCATTTAAAATGTTGAAAGGAACTGATTAAACTGCCGTTTTCTTAAATGCATACCTGGTGTTTCTCCCTTTGGTTCAACATTTGACCCTGGAAATACAAAGATCATTTCAATACCATTGCCGATTCAAGGTCAATAAAATGCACCAACATGTTCAAATGTTTACGTGGGTACCAATGGAGCGCTCACTACAATTTACTTCAATTAAGCCTCATCTCAAAGACTGCGTGTATTTTGTCAATAAGTCAAAGTGTGGATACTATCACAATACTCTTTACTCTTGGCAAACATCGACTTAAACCTATATCTGAATGGTGTTATGTTTGTCAAAAAAATACTTACGGCTTTCATTGCAGAATCGGCCAAAGTAGCCATCATAGCATTTACAGGAATAATCAACTTCACCCCTTGGCATACATTCACCCATGACACATCGGTTGGCATGACAAGCTCTTGGCCCTAAAACATCCATTTTGAATGTTTACAGTAACTATAGATCAAAAGTTTATTCACTGACTCGTTACTTCTTTCATGGCTTTTTGCATTGACAAGAGTGCAGAGATCAATTTTAAATGTAGATAACAAACGGATTCGAACTTACTAAAATGACATTTGTCAGTCTTTTCCTCATAAATGTATCCTCTGGCAGTGCAGTTCTTTAAACCAGTGTAGTATTGCGATGGGCCAGAACTACGTAGATCTGGGCATTTACCAGAAGTTGCATTGCGCATTCCTGAAACATTCATTAAACTCAATTAAAAAAGTTTCGAAGTGTATCATTTGTGTCCCTTTAATATGACTTGCTGTCATCTATACATGACAGACATGTGCTAACGGCCTTTCAATGACTCGTCTACACTCGATAAAATGAAATGTTCTATTTATATGTCATTATCTAATGTTTCATCTTCACCTGCTATTTGCAGTTGCACTTGTCCTATACTATTTTAAAATTATAAACTTAGTGGTGTCCTTAAAGGACCCATCACTATAATTTTACATTTTGAGTTGAGACTCAAAACGATCTTTATTACCTCCAATGAGGTCTTCTTTTGGCAGGTTCACCTGGAAGGCCTTTGCAAATTTATTCAGGCAATCATTGTAGTCATCCTCAGAAACGGTTCCATTTTGAAGCACAATTCCAGATATAATCACCTTTGACTGAAAAAGTTCAAAAGTCGGTTACAAAGAAATAACAGCATCTACGTGCAATCAAGTAAGCCATTTTAATTTGATATCAATGTTCTTTTTTGCTTAAGCACAGAAGGATATGACAAAAAGATATAGCTCAAAATAAATTGCTTACCATGTGCCCAGAGGTCTCGAGGTGAACAAGCGGCCATCCTGGTACCCCCGTAATTACCATTTCATCAGAGTAGCAGGTCACCATCAGCAAGTGATTGATAGCCTTGGCATGCTCTTCAATGCGCATGCTCATAATTGAACCATACGACATGCTGCACTCGTCAGATATAGAAGTGTTCCTGGCACTGCTCGCATTAAACCACAGCACCACTATATTGGAGGGCGCTAAAATAGAATTGATACCAGTGAGTTATCCTCTTTAGTAGCAGGAGATGACCAATGTCTTTGCATGACAAACCATTCGATTAATTTAATATGTGTCCTTGGTTTTTAATCAAGTTCGTATTGAACAATCCAGGAAAATAACACTCACCGGGCATACATAAGCCTGTCATTTCGGATACAGCTTCCCCATAACCACAAGCCAACTTGCCAGATTCATATGTTGCATTTACTAAGTCCATTGCAGGGCAATCTTTGGTTGCCTCCAGCTCCCACGCAGCTATAGACATATTGGACATTGCTTCCCTTCTAAAATACTCTAACATGTTTTGGCCACAGCGTTCAACATGGTGTGCCAGAAGTGTCGTGTTATCATCCTCGGCATACAACTTCATTTTCATCTTCAATACCAAGTTGACCTAAAAAGGTTAGGACATTATGTTTAAAACAGTCCATAGGTAAGACCTTCAAAATTAACAAACTAAAGTCAGCGTTGGTAATATATCTTTTTTTTCTGAACACAGAGATCGGAAATAGTTTGAGCCCTTGACATTAAAATGCTTGACAGTGGGTTTATTTAATTTCAGCACTCGCCTTACACATAATGTCAATAACTTACGTAATTGCCTTCAGCCATTGCATACACTCCAGTGACCATGCTGTGAGTAGACAGTTCTCCCTCACACACGTACTGTGACAACTGTGTCAGGTTTTGGCTCATGTCATTGGCGGCAAACCACATTTTTACACCTTCCTCCAATGATCCAAGGCAGCTTTGAGATACATTTGTTCCAGCATCAAGCTTGATGTGCTGGGTTACCAAAATGCCTGAAATATAATTTGATGATCAGGAAAATTGCCAACTTTTCCATATTTGACCATTGTCAAAGGTAATGCTTTTGTTACAAATTGTTCAAATGTATAGACGACATTTAGAATGTTGAAAGAAACTGATTTATCTGCTTGTTGAGATACTGATAAACAACACTGTTTCACTTTCATGATATTGGTTGTTGATTTCATCATCATCATCATCATTATAATAATAATAATAATAATAATAATAATAATAATAATAATAATGAACTTTTGTCTGTATTATAGAACTGTTTTAATAGCTCTTTGTTCCTATTAGCATATGGTTTTTGAGCTGTATGCATACCTGGCGTTTTTTTGTCTTGTCCATCTATTTGACCTATATTAATTGATGAAAAAAAGTGAAAAATAGAATTATCAAATGAACAAAAACATATAACCTCATTTTCGCATAGGTCCATGTCACCAATATGGCCTTAAGGAAGTTGTAAGAAGGCTGTGAATTTCTGCAACAACGGTTGGGCTTCTCAAAATACATTAAGTACCATCAACAATACAGAATACACCATGCTTGAAATTTGCTATTTGATTACAGCATACTTGCGTACTTAGGGTAGTAATTCATCATTAAAAATCCATCTGAACGTTACTGAACCAAAATCAAAGAGCTATCTTTTGTAACAAACGGAATTGAAATGCACATATTAACTTCCCATGATGATGACTTGGTGCTGGATTATGTACATTTTTGAACTGATTCATATTTCTACTTCATTCCTAATATTTAACATCAGTCTTTATGTCATATACAGACTTGACATTTAATATGGAATATTTCAGTTTCGAAGGTATGCCTAGGTAAAAATGCATTCTTTTTTCAAAAAAACTCCGATCTCATATAAGATATTGAATGGAGAGGTGTGTAGTCAGGTTTGTCGCTTCCAATTAACTGAATACCAGGTTTGTTGCGCTGCTGCATTATGTAATATGCAGTGATTTAATTGGGTAGTGCTCCTTTGGGCAGGTCAAAGCTTGGCTTTGGCAAAGCATGGTTCTGTCAAAAAAGTATCCATACGTCGGGAACTACTGCATAGAAGAATTTGAAATTTTGCATGCAAGTGGTCGGTTTTGCAAGGTGTAAAATGAACTAGAGGTGCTCTGCAAATTTATTAATCTGTGGCAGAATGACGCGAAAAAGTCAGACATTGCAAGACAGATAATTGCGCCAAACGATACGGTCCGCACAGTTTTAAAGAGTAATGCCCAGACTGATGTACCTACACAGAGGCCACCACCAATGTATTGAAATCTTACCACCAGAGTTCAGGACCCACTGTCTGTCGGGATATGCTGTTGCAACTAAACAAAAACCACCCAGTCCGTTCAGAATTAGGGGTAAATTGCCACTAAAACGCATTTTTCAAGGCCCTTAGCGAACACCAAACTGGTTTTACCTGGTTAGAATACCAGACGACCTCAGGGGAACCCACTGTAAACAACAAAATATCGTTATATGTTTCTCTAATGAATTGGGGACCCTGATCGTTTCCGAGTTGAACACTGAAACCTCGTGGCTTTCTTTATTGAGGTCAGATTTCAGCTGTACCGCTCAACCAGTCAAAACAGAGTTTACAGACATCCAGAAGAGGCCAACGACTAAGCGTGTGCCGCGTCTAAAGTGACTAAGGTCATTAACAGCGTCAGTAATTGGAGTAGATACCACATTGGTGCCAAAACACCAATGATGGTCATCCACGAAAACCTGAACCAGATCAAATAAAGGAATAATCTGGGAACCACTTGACTATCATTTGATAGGGGGCACCTTAGGAACAATTTTAGGTTGCACGGTGAAATTGCCGGTACAAACATAGCACTTTTAATAGCAGATTACTTACAGAACCAAGGGAATGAGCAGCTAACTTGGTAATCAAAATCGCCATATTAGAACCACACAGACAATATGTGGATAGGCCATTACTCGCCGAATCAATGGCCTACATGTCCTACAACAAAACTGGACCAAATTGGACAGAGTTTGACCGATGCCTGAAATGTTATTCCAGATTGAACTCTAAAAACTTAACCCAAGGAATGCCTTACCACTTGAGAGTGCTGGTAGCAGACAGAAGAGGTCAAGCGTAACAGCAACCGTTACTGTGCCTAGACACTGACATGGGGGTTCTTTGTGAGGCGTGTATCTCTTTTACATAAAAAATAATTTGAAAAATATGGAGATCCAAAATATCTCTTTTAATTGTTGTCGTATGACATAGAATAGGCAATGTGTTTTTGTTTGCTTCTCTGGCAAATTCCATTAATGAACTGATGTCACAATGACATCAAAGAGATAATTAAAAGTTATTAAAACACGATTTTAATCCTTATTTTCATTTATCAGTCAGCAAAATAGGAAAAAAATGATGAAAAATGATTTGGAAAAAAAAATATTCCATATTAAATGTCAAGTCTATATGATCATTATTTAACACAAGATAAAACAAATGTTATGCTGTTTGCTAAATCATCTGTCAGGCAGTGGGTAACAACTGACGTTAGAAAGCTGAGAGGTAACGATTAGCTACGCTGCAAGCTAATGGTATGAAAACATTTTCAACTTGTGCTCAATAAGTAACATCTATGATCCAAATACCAAGCAAATGAACAATTTTGCTCATTATTATTAATAGTTTTAACCAATCCTGGTGTAGTATACCTGGGCCGTCAGTTCCATTTATGGGCATTGATGTTGTTGTTGTCGTTGTTGCCTGAGTGGGTTTTGGGGTAGGTTCCACTTCACACGTTTTCCCACTGTAACCACTCTTACAGTCACAGCGGTAGCTATTAAGCAGGTCTTCACATGCCCCGCCATTTTTGCATGGTTTCAGACGTGCACAGTCATCGATATCTGAAAGGAAAGAGTTGAAAACTTATAAATCAGGTGTGAAGGAATATATATCTGAGCGCACCAGGAATGGAGGTATCGATTCTGTACCCCCCCCCCTTCTTATGGCTTCCTGCTCTTGTGACTGATGTTCTTTAAAAACATCCCTGCCCTTCCCCCGCTCACCCCCTCCCCTCCTTGCTCCTGTGTCTTAATATTATCATGCATATAAACGCAAGGAGGTATTTCATACACATAATAGAATAGAAATAATATGAAACAAATCAAGCCAATAAGCTATGAATGGTCAGCATGCACTGCTTTAGTTAATATAATGACGGTGATATTTATATATTTAATGTTATGGTGATATTTAGGTATTTGATATTTATATATTTAATAATTTGATAATGTACACATGAACCGAGAGTCGGTGGAGCGTGAGTTCCCAGAAACGCATGTAAACCACTACTATTAGTTTCTTATACGACTTCAATAAATTCGACATACCAAGGGATAAACTAAATAAATCAAGCGATCTACCACAAAGGAGCTTTAAACTGCTCCTTTCTTCAGAATTTTGGTCGTTAGTTTAACCTACTCACCTGACCTACTTTTTTGCTTATATATATATATATATATATATATATATATATATATATATATATATATATATAAGAGGAAGCCAGCAGATAATCTGTACAAAAACATAATTTTTGAGGTAATATATTAAACGTATTTTAAATGTACTTTGGTAATTCTCTTAGTTATACTATTGGAAACTATATGCTGGCATTCGGTCGACTTTTGTGGCAACAAAATTAGCTTCATATGCATCTTTAATAATACCTGATAGGCAGCCGTCGTCAGGATCATACCCAGGGACACAATCACAGCGGTATTGTTTAGCCAGATTTTTACACGTCCCACCGTTATGGCATGTCACTCCCTCGCAGTAGTTCACCTCTACAAAAATAGATTGATCCACTCATCACCGATCTCTTTAACCAAAAAAATCCGTTTTTAATACAAAGTTGCTTCACACATGAAATATAGCCCTATGTAACTTTAACAGTCTGTAACAAAAGCAGTGCTAACACAACAATGATGTACAATACATGCTTTCCCAACGCATCTATAGCTACTACTAATGCCCTCTTTAAAACACGCAAAAAAAAAATAAATAAATAAAAAAAATAATAAATTTGGAAAAGGCTGAAAAAACACACTGTAATATGTTTAATGTAAAATTCTACAAACAAAATATGCAATATATCATCAATGGTCTTCGGAATTTTTAAGCAAACTTGGTTAATTCTATAGTAGATTGCGTTTTTGTCTAATGTATAACTTGCCTTCCACTTTCACAGACTCTTTGATGACTTTCGTGAATATGTTAGCTAGCGTTCCTATCAGCGACGGCTGTTCAGTGGAGGTAGCATTGGTGGAGGCATTCTCGGCGGCCTTCATGTCTTGCTCTATTTTTATAATAGCCTCAATGATAACATTGGCAACTAAGTTGACGAAGTTAACCTAAAATGAATAAAAACCGTCATTGTTAATAATACAAGTTAATCAAAAAAGACGTTGACCACTTAGAAGACGAGGTTAACCCAAAATAAAAAAAAAAATTAATAATAAACTGTCACCGTTATTAATGCAAGTTAATCAATAAAGCCGTTGGCTGCTAAGTGGACGAGGTTACCTGAAATAAAACCCTGTTAACTTTTGGTGATAGGAATAGCTTAGGTGTACAATTTTCACGTGCATGATACGTAATCAACCATGCAATGTCGCGGGGATGGTGCAGGTGTAACGAAACTGAAGGTCTGTGTAACAGAAGGCCCGCCCTCCATTTCGTTATAATGGTTAGGGTTAGCCTGATATAAGAGGGACAAAATCTAGGGCGAGGCCTATCTGTACAAATGCATGGGGAAGGGACTCTCCATCATGGGGACACTCTGTCACGTTACACCGGTGCATTGGCCATCAGCGTTATCAACGATATCATGCCGTACAGAGCGAAACATTGCACCACCTGCCGGTGGCTGATTTCACAGCTGTGAGAATAAACTTCAACCTCATTCTCACCCCCACCCCACCCCGAGCGGACATTCCCTACCGTGTTCTTTTCTTTTGAATGTGCCCCACATTGCAAATTATGGCCATTTTACGTGTCATCTTACTTTAAAATAAACGGATCAAGTTATGTTTTTCTTGATTTACACTGAAATTTAGAATAATATTACAGACTTGACATTTAATATGGAATATTTTTTTCCAAATCATTTTTCATCAATTTTTTTTCTACTTTGCTGACTGATAAATGAAAATAAAGATTAAAATCGTGTTTTAATAACTTTTAATTATCTCTTTGATATCATTGTGACATCAGTTCATTAATGGAATTCGCCATAGAAGCAAACAAAAACACATTGCCTATTCTATGTCATACGACAACAATTAAAAGAGATATTTTGGATCTCCATATTTTCCAAATTATTTTCTGTAAAAGAGATACACGCCTCACAAAGAACCCCCATGTCAGTGTCTAGGCACAGTAACGGTCGCTGTTACGCTTGATCTCTTCTGTTTGCTACCAGCGCTCTCAAGTGGCAAGGCATTCCTTGGGTTAGGTTTTTAGAGTTCAATCTGGAATAACATTCCAGGCATCGGTCAAAATCTGTCCAATTTGGTCCAGTTTTGTTGTAGGACATGTAGGCCATTGATTCGGCGAGTAATGGCCTACCCACATATTGTCTATGTGGTTCAAATATGGCGATTTTGATTACCAAGGTAGCTGCTCATTCCCTTGGTTTTGTAAGTAATCTGCTATTAAAAGTGCTATGTGTGTACCGGGAATTCCACCGTGCAACCTAAAATTGTTCCTAAGGTGCCACCTATCAAATGATAGTCAAGTGGTTCTCAGATTATTCCTTTATTTGATCTGGTTCAGGTTTTCGTGGATGACCATCATTGGTGTTTTGGCACCAATGTGGTATCCACTCCAAATACTGACGCTGTTAATGACCTTAGTCACTTTAGACGCGGCACACGCTTAGTCGTTGGCCTCTTCTGGATGTCTGTAAACTCTGTTTTGACTGGTTGAGCGGTACAGGTGAAAGCCGACCTCAATAAAGAAAGTCACGAGGTTTCAGTGTTCAACTCAGAAACGATCAGGGTCCCCAATACATTAGAGAAACATACAACGATGTTTTGCTGTTTACAGTGGGTTCCCCTGAGGTCGTCTGGTATTCTAACCAGCTAAAACCAGTTTGGTGTTCGCTAAGAGCCTTGAAAAATGCGTTTTGGTGGCAATTTACCCCTCATTCTGAACGGACTGGGTGGTTTTTGTTTAGTTGCAATAGCATATCCCGGGTCCTGTACCCTGGTGGTAAGATTTCAATACGTTAGTTGTGGCCTCTGTGTAGGTACATCAGTCTGGGCATTACTCTATAAAACTGTGCGGACCGTTTCGTTTGGCGCAATTTTCTGTCTGGCAATGTCTGTCTTTTTCGCGCCATTCTGCCACAGATAAACAAATATGCAGAGCACTGCATAGCTCATTTTACACCATGCAAAACCGACCACCTGCATGCAAAATTTCAAATTCTTCTATGCAGTAGTTGCCGACATAGGGATACTTTTTTGACAGAACCATGCTTTGCCAAAGCCAAGCTTTGACCTGCCCAAAGGAGCACTACCCAATTAAATCATTGCATATTACATAATGCAGCAGCGCAACTAACCTGGTATTCAGTTAATTGGAAGCGACACACCTGACTACACACTTCTCCATTCACATATCTTATATGAGATCGGAGTTTTTTTTAAAAAGAATGCATTTTTACCTAGGCATACCTTCGAAACTGAAATATTCCATATTAAATGTCAAGTCTGTAGATAACGTTTTCTATATACATGTGCAAAAAAAATCTTTCAAACATGAGGGAAAAAGCGTTCTTATTCAGCTCTAAAACATATCCACTTATGATCACTCGGAAAGTAATCTGTTCATGACACGGCATTACTTTTTACACTCACTTCTGTCTGCGGTGGCGCTGCCGTGGCATTTGTATCATTACTAGGTGGTGCCACAGTAGCGTTGCTAACAGGTGCCGTGGCTTTAGCTACCTCCATAAATGCTGCCTTTGCAAATGCCAGTAAATACTCCAATATCAGACTCCCATTTCTGAAATATTGAAAAAAGACTGATACTTAAAAAAAAACATTTTCTATAAAAATGCTTAGTACTCTCGGGGAATGGCAAGATCAGCCAACGATATCTGTAGGGCTTCAATTTTTTTTTTTTTTTTTAATATGTCTCCAAGATTAACAGATCAATCACCCCACACATGCTTGCATTGTTGGTCATAAAAAGTACATAAGTTAGCTCATACTTTTCTTGATATATACTTTAATATATGTCCCACACATATCAAAAAGACTGACCTAACTGCCGTGACTTCACATGATTGGAAAGATCCATTTAACGAACTGCTTTGATAGATAGATTGAATCTGAAATTAGATGCCATATAATCATTGCTACATTAAATTAATTTGTTATTGGTATATGCGAAGTTCACCTTCGTAAATGACACAGCGTTATAATACTTGGAACAGATATGTGGGAAGAATACACACACACACACACACACACACAGAGAGAGAGAGAGAGAGAGAGAGAGAGAGAGAGAGAGAGAGAGAGAGATGGATTAATCAAATCTACAAATAACGATATAGAAAGAACTCTTTACAGAAAAAAAAGGAACGCGCGAATGCACAGAGGATGTTTGGCCCTCTGTATTTACCCTCACATGCACAGTTTTACATTATAGTAACCACTAAAACAAGCAAAGAACTAGCACGTGTACAGCGATGCACCATGACGGAAACACATGAGGCATACGACCAAGCCATGGACTCACCCCATTACAGAAAGACACAGTGAGATTGATATACTCGGGAGAAGAGGTGTTGGCCAACTCGGGAGTGTAATCAGAATTCACAGTGAGACTGTTGTTAAAGACGGCTGAAAAAAAGGAGTATATATATATATATATATATATATATATATATATATATATATATATATATATATATATATATATAATTAAAATAAATAAATAAAAAAAAACGAGACATGTGTGAACCCCATCTATGAGTTTCACGGACAGACCAATAGGGTAAGTCCGATCATTAGGAGAAGTTTATTTAAAATCTTAAATAAATAAATAAATAAATAAATAAATAAAGCTATGTAAGGCATAGCTTCAATTCGGTGTGAAAAGTGAAACTTTTAATCTTATAACACATTTTTATTTCTATATATTTTTATATTTTATAGTTTCATCATATTACCCACAGTACATACTGTCATAATATTGTTCACTGACATGCTAATGATATCAATGTAATCAAATTATATAAAAAAATGACCTTGTTCTGGTTCGGGCGCTACAGTCGTTGTGGGAACTTCAGTTGTCGTAGGGGCCTCCATCGTTGTCGAAGCTTCCGTGCTTGTCCCTTGAGAAGTTGTCAGCTCAGCAGAAGTCTGCGGCTCGATGGCGATTGTGGTCGACACTCCTGCGGTCGTTTCATCGCCTGCCTGTGCCGTTGTCTGGGCCACGGGGCCAGCAGTCGTGACGCCAGGAGTTGCTGCCTGGGTCATTGTCGTCTGCTCTGGTGCTGCGTTCGTCGTAGTTTGCGCAGGCGCGGACTCGGTGGTCGTACTTTGTGTTGTAGGAGCTTGAGAAGTGGTTGATTCCGGGGCTGAAGGAGCGGCGGTAGGCGCAGTAGTAGTCGTTGGTGTTGTAGTAGTCGTTGGTGTTGTAGTAGTCGTGGGTGTAGTAGTAGTCGTGGGTGTAGTAGTCGTGGTTGTAGTGGTGGTCGTGGGTGTTGTAGTGGGCGTAGTAGTGGGTGTAGTGGTAGTGGGTGTTGTAGTAGTAGTAGTAGTCGTCGTTGTCGTTGTCGTAGCTGGGGCCACTAAATAATCAAATAATACGCCATAAATGTACAGTCATTTCCCCAAATTGAATTATTTGTGGGTTTGGTTCATTTCGTTTTATTCATTTCATTATTCATAGGTTTGATCCATTTCGTTTTGAAATGTAAAATAATTGAACATCTGGTTATTTTCAGAAGTTTCTACAGCTGGACGTGGCTGAGAATTAAGATTTCCTTTTTTTTTTTTTTTTTTTTTTTTTTTTTTTTTTTTTTTTTTTGATCGAATGACTATTATAATAGTAACCTCAACTGGATTGGGCTGAAATTTAAAAAGTAAAATATAATATAAAAAGATCGGATACTCGCCTTCGAACTGTATACTGGCCGGCAGTATAACTATTCCTCCAAACACAGCCGCTCCTGCCGCATTGGTCCTCGAGGTCGCAGCCTCTTTTATGATCGCTGCACCTTGGGCCTTTAAGGTAGCGACATCTACAGTCCCCGAACCAGACGAAAACAGCACTGTGTAATCTACAATGACGCTTCCAGCCCTGTGAATTGTGACAGATTGGTTAAGATATAAAAAACGTCGTGTGTATGATATAACTATTGCTTAGAATTAACATTAAAATTGGCATGAAAAAAACTCACATCATAAAATGTAAAGTGAAATTTTGATAAACCCTAAAAGCGCATTATAACTTTCGTCGAAGAGCCATACTGCTATTTATTAAACTGTTAGTGTATAAGTCTAATGTTTCAATTCAAAAAGTTATGCAATACACGTAACATATTAAAGAAACTTAACTTCCCATTATGCACCATGGTATTTCCCATTCAAAATGTAAAAAAATGAATCAATAAATAAAAAAGTACGATCTATGTATGTGTTTAATTACCAGGCTCCACAAAGTAGGTTACGTTTATACCTCCGGTTGTACCCGTAATGTGTGTTACGTCAACAACCTAACTCAAAACGTTATAGATGGCATTTGATGAAAATTTCATAAAATGTCAGAAATGGGTTAACTTCTAAGTGATCTTTTAATTTATTAATTAAAAGTTAATTATCAGTTAATCGTATTCTTTTGTGGAGGTCTGCGCTCTCATGGAGCTTTTCTGGTTGTACCTGAATCTGTCAACTCTGCAGCTGCTATAGGACCCGCTAAGCTGACTAGCTTGGACGGATGACTCCACCTACAAAAGCAACAAAAGCCTGGACTTAGTCTGATCAAGTGTGTTTTCGTTCAATTAAAAGACATATGGTGATTGCAAACGTTGTTTTCATCGCTATTTTGGAGGGTGGGGTCAGATGTAACTTATACTGTAAAAGTAAACTAATGATTAACTGTTTCTGTCCATTTACCATTTATTGTTAAATTTTTACTTAATTTGGTACTTAACTAGGCACAATTTTATAACTCAGACAATGCAGACTTCCAATGCAATCTAGTTAATAATAAGTAGAGAATTGACTGGGACGAAACTAGATGAAATCTCAGACAATCAACCATTTTCGAATAATTTCCAAAAATGTTGTTGGTAAAGCCCCCTTTACATTGGAAGGCGTCCTTTCTGCGTCCTTTGTGCGGCCATGAAACTGGCATCGTCGTGGTCGTAGAAAAGAGGCACAAGCATTGGTTTGGTTTCAGAATGAATGCTCAATGACAGGCCAGTTGTCGGCAAGTAAAGAATTATTATTTTTTAATCTCAAACGGGGCCGTGCTACGGGACGCAGAGAGGACGCCGTTTAGTGTAAAGGGGGCTTAACCTACTTACCCCTTTACAAAACTCCGTCTCAAGTGCTATAAATCGTGCGGATGTCCTATCTGCCAGTGCAGTGGAATAATTTTGATTTGATATGGTCATCTGACCGGTAAGAGATATTGGTTGAACTGAAAGTATAATTTTAATATATAAAATGCATTAAAATAGTACCCTTGACGTCAAAACTAGAACATAATCAGGTTAAATACTTTCTTGAGCACACTTAACCTGAGAGAAACAAATCTGTACTTACGTAATTTATTTAAAACATTGTGGGTTGTCAGATGACTTTATCTAACTGGTCTATATGACTACTTTTGGGCAATTATCCAGTCTATTTTTCTCATTAAACGTTAACCAAGTATTAGCCAAAATCAGATTTCACATTGAAGGCAGCAATGTATGCTCATCATTTGTCGTTATGGCAAGTTGTCAGCATTAATTGTTCAATTTAGTGTGAGAGCACATGTGAAGTCACTAGGAACCACTAAAGCCACTTACCTGACCCTGTGTATGGCATTTCACTTCGCGCTGAAAATAGAATTTAAGATAAAAATTCCATAATTCGTGAAAAATTAAAAACATGAACAGTAATGGTACTTCAGTGTGTGCATCGTTATCATCCTTTTTGTGTTGTATTAATTTGAAATTATGTTATCCGGCAGAGGTCCCTAAGGGATGATCCTTAAGGGAAATGATCATACTAGTTAATTTAGATTAGAATACATAAGTTGCATAAAACATTACAATATCAGCGTGGAACCCGCTAAAGAAGAAGACAAATTAATATACACCAGTAGATCTATGATAAGAAACGTGTGTGTGGGGTCGGAGTTAACCCCCCCCCCCCCCCCCCCCGAAAAAATAAGGCTAACATTTGCAGACGCGTCCCGAAATCCTACTCTTCATGCCAAGTGTCCGTATATAAGCTACTATGGATCAAGCTACTATGATCATGTCATAATGACACGATTACGTTTCCATGTGAAACACTAAAAACCACCGCAACCAAATAACAGCCCTTACTTGCGAAATAGACAGCGGCGGCCACGATACCGCCTATAACAAGCAGAGCTATCAATATGGGTATAACGGCAGAGGGTGAACAGCTCCTCTTGTCTTTCTTTTTCTTCTGTCCGAACACCTCCTGGTAGCTGTCAGAGCCGGAGGATGTGGAGAGAGGGGAGCTCTTGCCTTGTTCCGCGAAGTACCCATCTTTCACGGCATAGTATGCGAGGACCGGCTGATGACGGTATTCTCCCTGTGGCCCCCTTGCTGTGGGCACCGTGTACCCCCATTCGTCGTACCGCGGGCCTGTAAAGGCGGTGTTGTCTGTCGAGCTGCCCTGATATTCACCAAAAATAAAAATAAATAAAACAAATAAATAAATACTGTTGATTTTTTGTTCGTTAACTGTGAATCCGGTATTAATTAGCATCTTCCCCCATCAATTCACCCTCTCAAATGCGCATTTATTTATTTATTTATTTATTTATTTATTTTATGGTTATTTATCTATTTATGTATTTATATTTGTTCGGCTGCCACTGGACTGATAAAAGAGTAAATAAGGAAGCTCGCGTTATTAACAAACAGTAAGTTAGCTCGTTTTAGCAGGAAATTCTGATTACGAATAGCTACACAAATATACCAATGACATTCTTTACCTCGTCAACCTCATAAGGCGCTCTTCTTGATCTCTGATCACGTGGCATTTTGTTTCTATGGAAACTGGGAAAGTATTACCAGTAAGTGTGAAATGTTGCGAATTTTCCTGACCGACCGTTAGACGTCAAAAAACAGCCATGTTGTATATTTCCCTCTTTTTGAATTAGTGTGTCCTCGTCTTAAAAAGGGTTACCTGAAAAGAAATTACAAACGTGAGCTCATTAAGTCAATAAGTAAGCCACGAACAGACTTTTTTATAAAGCTGACTTCGCTCCCCAGACTCGTTGCAAAACGACCTTTACCAAGATCAAATATAGTTTTCCCTTGTTCATCTGGATTTCCTGTGCATACTTTGTACTCTGTAGCAAAATTAAAAAAAAAACATAAGGAAAAAATAAATAAGTAAAAAAAAAACTTGTTAAGCCGGCTTAGCATCACTTTGTACGGCCATTATAAATATCGCAGATCGAGTCTCGAAAGATTTATCAAATTGGTGAATTAAATACCCGACACTTTATCACACACACACACACACACACACACACACACACACACACACTTGTAAGAAAAAAATGCAAAACATATTTGGCAGAGCCCAAGTGGCTCTAACTACTCAACTGCCTGCACACTTGTTGGTAATGGGTGCAGCACTGTCCCTTTTATTGGAAGGCTAAGCATTGATATTTGGCAAGAGTAATCATATGTAGTAGTAGCCTATAACAAAAATGTTAAAAAGCAGTGTGATTTCATATAGTATTTTAAGGGGTCCTGATATTAGAGGGTACATCACCAACTACACCACCACCAGAGTGCACTTCCACCCAAATGCCACGGTGACACCGTGCGCCAATATCATATGGTCCCCCATTGTGGCGATTATTTGTAAGCTTAGAACTCGCGTACTGTCTACATTCCGAAGGAGATATCTGATCTCCGAGGTAAACTGGAGATCTTCCATACAACAAGCGGTAGCACTATTGTTAAACAACACTACAGTGATAGGGGGCTATTGTGAGAAAGCACGTGATGGTTTTGCGTTATTTACTGAGCGTGCTGTGGACACCACTTCGTATCTTCGTCTGACCAAGCCTGTGTTTTCTTGGTCTGACCTTCACATAGACGGTAGTAAACATGTAGGGTAAGGGTTAGGATTAGGATTTTTGACCGCCTGTCTTTTCATATTTTAGAATATGTCCAGTAAGACGGTAAAAAATATGATACACTGTGTCAGTCTAGAAAAAGGGTGGAACAGTTCGCGAGATTTTCTGTCTGGATCAGCAGCTTTCCCCTTTCTTTTTTTTCTTTTTTTTTCATTTATAGTCGGACCAAAGCTGATAGGGGGTAATTAACTATCGCTTAGCAACTTCAGTAGGTGTGTCAGACATCTAAGCCGCTTAAGCTGAAAGCAATTTAGCGAGAAACCCTTCGGAGATCGATCTAGGTATGGGAATGGGGTGTAAGTACACTAAATAAGATAACTAGAAAAGCACTCCGAGAGTGAAGACCTCCGCCAATTTTTTTTTTTATTATTTTTATTGATTATTAATTGATTTTTGATCCAGATTACCACCAAAAAATTTCATCAAAATCGGTCCATAACTTTCTGAGTTATGTTGATGACAGACAGACAAACAAACAAACAAACAAACAGGGGTGAAAACATAACCTCCTTGGCGCAGGTAACAATGGGTTACCGTCGTTCCTAAGATAGCAGTCGGGTGTTACGCCGACGACCAGTGCCTGATCCAGAGAATGAATCACACACACAGTAGTAACAAACTTCTAGGAAGAAACTGAGAAATAAACAAACCTGTCTATATCGAGTGGTGAGGGGGGGGGGCTCTCTCTATCACGGTGGCAGATGATATAGGGAGAAATGGAAAAAGCCAAATGACTCTCTATTTATCTAGAGACATATCCGTGAATATCTGTGAAAAATCAATCTGTCGCCTTGGTAGAGGGTAGGGGGATCGATGTTCCAAAAGCGTGTGCATTTTATTTCTGAAAATGCAGTACGGGGGGGGGGGGGGGGGGGGGGCAATCCGCCTTGATGAGGTTCCAGTAATTTCTAAAACTAAAACTCTTATCCGTCCAGTTGCACAATATGTTTGACAGCACTTCTACTAATTAAACAAATGCCCACTTAACCCACGTTAACGACTGCCCAAATATACTAATTATAAGTACTAACACCAGAGGATAGGCCGGCGGGATTAAGCCGGGTACATCCTTAAAGTACTCAAAAATCCTCGAAGGGAAAAATATGCCCAAATAGACCAAAAATTAGGTAGCATAAATGTTACCCTTTTGATAGATAAAATGCATAAATTGACGCTCAAAGGTATGCATTTGATTCAATGCTTGGTAAGTACCTGGCAGTATATTTAAAAAAAAAACTAATTTCGATTTGGAATCCCTATTAACAGCAATATTTCGTGTTAATTTGATATCCTCAGCACAAACCTGCCGAACTAACACTGGATTGAGAGTCTACAGAAATAGACCATCCGCAATAGAGGTCTACATTCCCAAGTTAAGTGTATAACGTCCCAATTCTCTCCGTCTTATTGTTTGTGGACAGGTATAACAACTCAAGTAGCAGCGTCCATTGAACGCTTAACAATCTGATGATGACCACGTCTTTGAGAAGTTATGCAATAGGCAACCACAGAATTCCCATAGACGCTTGATTCTATTATTGATCACACCTTTAGGCCAGACGCCACCCTTAGCTTACCTTAAACCTGGCTGCTGTAAGGTTAGAAATGTACATGTATATATGTGACCCACAAGCATGCCTTTAAATATACGACATTTCCTTAGGCACACTTGTATAATTATAAGTTCATTTTAGATTTTTTAATGAAACGCCGTGTGGTACACGTACTTTATGATATAAGTACTGTTCTCGTACATGTGCAAAAAGTATATACCAAAAGAAAAAAATATATAGTACATCTGTCTCTTTTGCTTATGAGAATTATCAGCTTACCACCCTTGGCTTACCTTAAACCTGGCTGCTGTAAGGTTATCAATGTACGTGGATATACAGGTATGTGTGCCTCTAAATACGAACATTTCCTAGGGGACATTGTAGAATTATAAGTGTTTTTATTTTAAGATTTTAATGTCGTGTGGTACACGTACTTTATGATTTAATTACTGCTGACGTACATATGCAAAATTTATGTACCCAAAAGATAGTGTACCTGTCTCATTTGTTTATGAGAATAATCAGCTGCTGCCCCGTATACAGGGGAGTTCGTGGGGGAGGGCACCCTAGATTACTACTTGATGTACCGGTAGACTCTGTGTGAAAGCTGAAGTCGGACTAGTCGATTCGGGTTAAATGAGGTCGTAAAAAAGTCCATTAAAAAAGTATCCCTCTCACCCCACCCCCCTTTGGAATTACTGGATACAGGTTGGGCCTGTTTACACTTTCAAACTAGAAGCACAGATGTATTAGTCAGCTAATTACAAATGTCGCTATTCTACATAAACTAAGGGTAACAAGGCCACTGCCACTAAATACATGTACGATACCAGTAGTTTGGCTTTGTTTGCAAATTCTACCTGAACCTGTAATTAAAACACTTTCACAAAGCAGTGTCCGAGGTTAAAATGAACAGGCGCTTTCCATTGCCTTAAAAAGCTAATAATTTTGATGGCTTCGTCTTCTGGAGATATCTATCTATAGTCACCTTACGCTGTCACCTTTAATTTCTGCAGGTATTAGTGCATTGTAAGTTTCATATTGGTGGGAAACGATCAGACAATTACACCATCACTTACTTGGTCACATGATTTTTATTTATTTATTTATTTATTTATTTATTTATTTATTTATTTATTTATTTATTTATTTATTTTTGTCGTTTAATTCTGAACAGCACTAGCACTTCTGTAATATTTTACCTTACGAATTTATAATAAAAGAACTACTTTGTCACCACATTTTAATCAATGTGATCATATCAGTATATGAAGTTAATATGCAGTTACTTTACATGTATGCACCATTGATTCTATTTTTCTTCAAATAACAGTATAAAATTAATATACTATGTATTAATGTATAATTAAACCAAAAACTGTCGGATTAAGTTATCCCGTAATCTTTGTAGCAAAAGTTCTGGCTCTATACTACACGTGTATCATGCATGCAGCAACCAATGCACTGGTGAGCCCAATAATAAAAAAGGTCGATATACGGAGAAAGGACAACACCCAAAGAATGTACATTGTTCAGTACCTTGGTATACTATTGTTGAATTGTGATTGCGAAATCTACATGTCCTGATACTTCGAAGAACCCGTAACTTAATTTAATTTTGGAATTTAATGGGATTTCCAGGTAACATTGTTTGCCTGTCTCTAATGTGTTTAACAGCCGTAGCTTGTCCTGTCCTGTCCGCCCCTAATTTTAGACGTGTAATATATTGCTTGTTAAATGGAGAAGTGCCAATAATCGGTCGATACTACTGTAGTATTATGATAGCGACAGCACAATACAGGTGAGGAGCTGGTCTGTAATTAATGCACACCTTGCTAACTCCCTGAAAATAGCTCCTACTCAAAAAGGTTCATGGTCTCTCCGTGTCGGATATGAAGAACGAAAAAGATAAAAAATGCACTGGAGAGTATGCATGATAGCCTACGGAACACCCACATCCCCCCTACCCCGCTTACACTTCTATCTGACTGAAACTGCTATCAATTGTGTTTGGCTGGTTCATTACGATGTTTAGCAAGTCCAGTCTAAAGTAGGTAACAAAAACTTAAGCAATGGCTTATTCATCGTGCTCAGTTTTTTGAAACAGCGAGCAATTGCGTTAAGGCAGAGGATTGCATTCAAGCGGCTCTGTAGCTATGTGACTGCTGTGCGTTCCTCTGTTATACCTGCGTCAAGACAACGCTGATACATGTATTGTCTCTTCACCGAAATCAACGTTAGCGTTAAATACAGCAATTACACCAATTAAGCAATTAAGTTAACACGTTTTTAACACGTACCTGTCCAGTTGAGAGTCAGAGGGTCGGGGTGTCTGGTCGTAGTCAGTGAAACAGGGTGACCACTGGCCTAGTTATTGACGCCGTTCACACAACACAATACAATGCCGCTTGGGTGGAGTCAGTGAAAAGTAAGCATGTATGAAGGGACTGCAGTTTACACATGTGCTTAAAACCCGGCGTTCAGGTTACTCGCTGTGTGTACACTCTCCTGTGTCCTCCTTCTACGTTAACTTTTTTATACAACAGAAAACCAATTATATCAGATTCTGTATAAGTGCTATATACATATATATATATTGTCTCAGACCTTAAAATTTGGACAGCGACTGCTTTATAACCCTATACCTAATTTTTTATGTTTTTGTCTCTGCAAATATCTTTACGTTTCGTGACTTAAATGATTCACAACCTAAACATGATTTTTAAAGAAAAATATTAACATTTCAAAGGGGTGAACGTCGACAATGATCAGGCTCAAGTCTCCTATTAAATATTTACATGCATATTCATTGTAAAGGGATATTTTGCGAGGTGCTTACCTAAATAAAATGGAATGCTGGACGGGGAGCTAACACAAAGGGCGGTAATATAAGCGGCGGAGTTTACCCACAACTTGTAGGCCTACACTCTCTAAAAGAGGCTATGACTTCGCATAACTCATTATGTGACGAAGTAGACCAAATGGATAGAAATATAATCATTATCAAAAAATCAGCCCCAAATATTTTTTTTAGCATTCTGTCCTGAGGTGACACAAGCATTAAAATATTTTCGAATAGGGAAACATTGATTGTTATTATTTTTTAACTTAATTTTTATTTTTTGAAATATACACAGCACAGAAATAAATAAATAAATGCATGGTGGTATCTGGAAAGTTAAGACAAGCGTTGACGAGGGGGAGGGGAACGCCATTCAAACTATTGCGAAACAGCGAATAAGAAGGGGGGGGGATACATGAAGTCTTTTCTAATAATTGCTTGCTTCATAATGAATCTCAATTGAAATGATTGCGAAATTGCAGTTAACAGTACATTCTCATATAGCATACTTAGTCTTTTCACGAACAGGAAATTTTCGACGCTTACAAACCATTTTAATGCTTAAATGCGTTGAACCATTACCCTTTTCATTGTCTTTTCATTATTGAAAGTATGAATCACGTCATGATCAGTCACGACTCTTATTTTGAGAAAAAATGTTGAGAGTTTAAACAGTTTAACAGTGTAAATAAAGCCAGAGAATCGCAAAGTGCGTTGTGCACTTTGACAAATTGCCCTGGACTCTCTCTCGGATACGAGCACGTACACATACAGAGACAGGAAGCCATACATGTAGGTACACATGTTAATTTTCTGTCTATGGCGCCATGTTTTAGAATAGAACAGAATATCATCATATCATATCATATCTCAAGGTTCTTCTCGTTCTTTCTTTCATAATATGAGAAGTCATGTACCAGTGTGTACGATTAAGGGTATTTAATTGTTTAAAGGTGTTTAAAACGCTTGTATGAACGTTTTCTTCAATAAATAAATAAATATAGAAAGAAAGAAAGAAAGAAAGAAAGAAAGAAAGAAAGAAAGAAAAAGGAGAAGTTTAAAATTAGAATTATATTAAACTTAAAATAAAACTAATAAATAGCTGTATTCGAACAGCAAAATCTTCAAACTAAAAAAAAAAAACGTTTTTTTTTTTTTTTTTTTTTTTTTTTTTTTTTTTTTTTTTTTTTTTTTTTTTTTTTTATGCAGAAAACTATTATATACCGGGGTACATCTATACAATCGAAACCGTTTGTTTGTTGAAACGTTTCCTTTGCACATCAGTGGCAGATTTAGAGGGGGGAAGGTGGGGTTTAGGGGGGTCCTGACCCCCTTTCGATTTCTGAAAAAAGCGGAAACGGATGGACTCCTCTTGAAATTAGAATTTTGACTAGCTGAATCATAGTGCTAACCCGTACTAAATGGCACCGTTCGCCCTCTAAAATACCAAAACCCACGCCAAGGGGATGGGAAAGATCAGCTTCCCATCGGCTGACACCCCCCCTTCAAATAATCCTTAATCCGCCCCTGCACGCTATACTTTATTTGACGTCATTTTGCACCGGTATATTACTATTTCCAGGGTTTGAGATTTTTATATGTATACATACTTATGTATGTCTTAAATAACGCAAGCCTAATAAACACCAAGAGACGTCGCCAAGCACACAGCCTAACAAACGCTAGCGTCAAGTATACCGAGTAAATTTGTATACCCTTTATAAGGCGATCATTCCTATGGCTCGTGACAAAAGTGAACAACTGTCAAACAAGAACAGTAGGTTTGTTTGGAAAGGTTTCATAAGTTGCACCTGTTTGTGCGTAAAGTTAGTATTCAAATATAAAGGGTACATTTACTAGTTTATGATTCAGCCACAGGAATGTTGACCGCGCTGCAGCCTTCGTCCCCCTCTGTTAGAGATTACCGGTATTTCATTTTCATGCATTGGCCCGAATGGATGTATATTGTACTTTGAGAGAGAGAGAGAGAGAGAGAGAGAGAGAGAGATGGAGATGTAGAATATTGGCTGTGAATGTGTTTGTATATTGATGTACATGTGTGTGTGTGTGCTTGTGTGCGCGCGTGAGTGTGTAAGGGAGAGAGAGAGAGAGAGAGAGAGAGAGAGAGAGAGAGAGAGAGAGGCAGACATTTTCTCGGTGATCTTTTATTTACAATACATTATTCAATCTCACGTTAAACTAAGACCCCAACCAATGACAATACAATACTTCGGATCGAACATATAAATATCGGTATAAAAGTAAAAAAAAATTAGGACATACGAGGCGGGAGCACTTTATGCCTTTATCCTACCGTTTCTACATGTAATTCATTATTTTAATTTTTATCGATCTTTTTAATTTTAATTTATCAATCATCAGAACAAAAAGAATGCTTATAATGAAATTATGTTGATTAAAATCAATAATAATAAGAAGATCAACAACAACAACAATAATAATAATGATAATGTTATTTTGTTCTGTTTGTTTATGCATTTTTATTTATCTATTTTCCTCTGTAGTGGGCCCCTATTTTCACAATTGTGTTAGGTGGGACACATCTCACCTAGCACAGCTGACATTATTGTGGTCGTTATCTGGTAATAATTCCATGTCCTGAAATCATGTGTATAATGTTTGTGATTGTGTGAATACGTGTTTTTATGTTTTTTTTTTGTACGCCTTGTGAATGAATTGAATTGTGTGTGTAAATGTGTCAGTATGTATGTATGTGCGTGTGCTAAAGTGAGAGTATGAAGCATAGCGAATGTGCATTTTAATGTTAAAACACGCCTTTAGTCTTACGTAGGCCTACTACTACTACTACTACTACTACTACTACTACTACTACTACTATTATTATTATTATTATTATTAATTGTGTGTGTATGAATGTGTGTGTGTGCTCTCGGACGTGCGTTGAAATGTGTTTACACTTTGTCAGTAACAAGAACCTGGTTAGCCTCATTCCCTGATGAAGATGTTATGTAAGACATCGAAATACTGGAAGTAAACTATTTCAGTATTAAGCTGTTGACTGAAGAAAAATGTTACTTTATTTTAAAGTTTGCACATACCAACAACTTTCCCATCAAAGAATATCTTATAAACGATTCAATGAAGAGAAGATGGTGATGGCATCCATGTACCACTGAGATGAACACTACAAAAACAGTTAACAAAAATTTCAGCACATAGATGGCGCCTTTGTAGGTCTAATGCACGAATTTGAGTCTACTTCCACACTTAAGAACGTTCGGCCATATCTGTTTCGCAGGAGGGTTGAGTTGTGGCCATGACTTCTAGAGACTAAATCCCCAGAACACGGGTTCTTCTTAGAGGGACAGGGCCTTGTCAGTTAGTGCCGCGGTCAAGAAGGCTGGCCAAGAAGATTCGTCCAGCAGTGGACTGTGAGACACATGCTCAACCCCTCGACCCCCTGCCTCGAAACCGGCTTTCACACCGATAAAGGACATTTAGGCATGTACCTGGCTCTGTAGAGGACAGGTCTTTATAATAATTAAGCAACAGTGAGTAGAAAACGAAAAGTCCAAGAAACCGTAATGAGCAGGAGAATGGCGTACCAAAAGCTGGAAGAAACCAGCGTTGCCTGCCCCAGTCTGCAGGACTATAACGTGTTCATAGTGGGGTACAAGGGACACGGCAAGTCAGCCACTATGATGAACATTATTCGGGACGTAGATTATAAGGGAGCCACGGGGTACAAAATAGAGGAGAGAACGCACGAGAAATGTACATTCTATGATACGCCAGGTTTCGGCTCACTGGACACAAGGGACTCGCACGTGCTGCGCGTGATAAACGCAAAAGCCAACGCGGTCGGTGAAGTGCACGCTTTGTTATTCGTACTGCGTTATTCGCGCATCACAAGTTCCGTGATTTCTTTAATACGCCAACTTAAGGACGCATTCGGGCCAGACTACTCCAAACGCACCATCATAGTCTTTACTTTCACTAACCATGAAGCCGACTTAAAGTTAGCCGACTATTTGAATGACAGTCCGCCGGAATTTCAGAAATTTGTCGGCTTGTGTGAGGGCAGAGTGATCATGTTGGAAAATTCTGACTTCCAGACTGGGGAAACTGCTGCCTCCCAAATTGTGGACATGATAACGAACAGGATGCATTCAGAGCCATTGATAGTCCCATGGTCTAGAGTAAGTAAACTTATTGACTAATGTCAGCTGTTTAGATAAATAGGAAAGTAAGAAATTACGGAATTAATGTTCAGAAAATAATAATGAATGAATAAATGAAAAATAAATATGCGAATGAATGCACACTAGTGTGTATCGTGTGTGTGTGCGAGAGAGAGAGAGTGTGTGTGTGTGTGTGTGTGTGAGTGTGTGTGTGTGAGAGAGAGAGAGAGAGAGAGAGAGAGAGAGAGAGAGAGAGAGAGAGAGAGAGAGAGAGAAAGAGCGTGGGGGGGGGGCCGGAGAGAATGAGTGAGAGAGGATGGGAGAGAATGAGAGAGAGAATGAATGAAAGAAAAAAGTACGGTCTGGGCCAGACAACGTTTGAATCGAAGAATGAATGAATGAATGAATAAGCTTACAAAGAATTACGATTTATTTATTTCTTTCTCTGTCTCATTCCAGTTGAACGCGTGTTTGTGGGCGTGTCTGGACCTCGTGGTGTTCGTGATTTCCAGTTCATGGCAGGGTCTGTGTCACCTTTACAGGGTCGTAGTTGATTGCTGCGGTGATGTGATTTCCAGTTCATGGCGGGGCCTGTGTCACCTTTACAGGGTCGTAGTTGATTGCTGCGGTGATGTGATTTCCAGTTCATGGCGGGGCCTGTGTCACCTTTACAGGGTCGTAGTAGGACGGAGGTGATGGGAAAAATTGGACTGTCTTAACGTTTTGTATAAAAAATACGTCCTTTAAGAATGACTTTTTTATTAATTTAGTATAAAAAGTAAGAAAGGGGACTGATGTGGGGTGCAGGTTTTCATTTACAAATAAATAAATAAATGAATTAATTAATGGCTTGTGCAAGTTGCATTTCCATTTGTATGAATATTGTGTATGTTTCTTGAGAACAGAAAGTAGATAATAATTTTTCTAGGAACGGTTGTTGTTTATTCAAACTGGATTTTTTCTGTTGGTATTTTAAGTTCCGTTTTATCCAACTAAAAGTACAGGTGTTTCACATTAATAGGCATGTGATCGTAATGCGGTCAACCACTTTTTTAAATCTCACATGTACACGTGTAGACTCTAAAAGCAGAAAAATTGTGACATTCAATTGTTGACGTTCACATTACATTGTAGCTGCATTTTTAAAGAGGTTAAATGGTGCATGTGGTGAAATATACATGAATAAATGAAATGGAATGAAAATGTCGAATATCGTATTAGTTTATGAAGCAATTTTGTCTATACCTATTTATCTTTTTTATTTCTTTTTTAATATATCTTGTGTTTTATTTAATTTACCTATTCTTGTTAGCAATTAATTAATTTAATGTATCTAAGCGTGTTTGACTTTTTTTACTTTTCTCTGCGTACGCATCGCGTTTTAAACATTTGTTCACATCAGACTAGAAACCGAAATTTAAAACAAATATTTGTATCCATCATTTTCACATGCAAAATTGCGGCCCACCTCTTGCTACAAATAGCGCACCTTTACACCCCCATTTTCCGCCCGCTTCTAGCTTGCAGAGAAACAAATTCCCTGTTTTGAAAAATAATGCATATTAATTTCCTGCTGTTTATATCTCGACTAAATTGTGTGGAAAATTCAATACCATGGCCAGTTGTTTCGATTATACGAACTATTTTCAAGGTGGGATTTTCTGTATCAACTTTTAGTTTCGATGCATCTTCCTGGAAAACCCGCGTTCCACGTAAAACCTCAGAAGTGAGTCAGAATGCGGTCAATCACGTTCTGCACCGCTCACTAACAAGTTTAGGCCCAGGAAGTAGAGCATTTCATCAACGGGCTACATTTTTATGCTCCTCACATATAGAGAAATAATTTCCCCTAACGGCCGATTCGAAAGAAAATGCATATTAATTTCCTGGACTTTCCTGTGGTTATTTCTTGATTAGTTTGTACAGAAAGTTCAGACTCGGTTGTTCTTATGAAAAGAGCTTTCTTCAAGGCGGGGTTTTCAGTGTCAACTTTTAGTTTCGATTCATCTTCCTGAAACCCCACGTTCCACGTAAAGGGTCAGAATGGAGTCAGAATGCTGTTTATTCTGAACCTCTCATCAACAGGTTTAGGCTCGGGAAGTAGGGCACTTCATCATCGGGTTACACGGTACATTGCATTGCAGACACAAATGGGTGTGCCCATAAACTAGCTTAGATTGAAATTTCAATATTACAAAAGAAGCGTAAAGTAAATGTCATTGTAAAAATCGTTAAAACGCATTAAACGCTGTGTTTTTATTTCTTGATGATCTTTAATGAGCAAAGTCAAGATTATAGAAAGCTGGAGCTATGAACGTGTGTTTTGACAGCGCCCCTTGCAGAGTAAGGCCAGGAGGACCTGAAGTTCATGAGATAAAGATGTAGGTGTCTCGCCTACATACCATAAATTTTATAGTTATATGTGCAATGAGGACATAATTTGGTGCCCTTAAAAGGTCAATTAACGATAAATGGATTGAAGTGCCTCGCCTCTTATCGTGGACCGAGGTAGGCACGGCAGTAGGATGGGGAAAGTGCAAGGTGGGCTGGTTGCAGGAAGGGCTTTTCAGCCAACAAATAACCTTTATCGGGTGCAAGTCTAGGGAAAGGGGAGATAAACTAAATAAAAAAACGTGAAAGGGGGGTGGGGGTGCTCGGTCGGAAAACAAATCATTTCACCTTTGTTTGGTGATTTTTCATCAATGATGACGAAGTTTTTAATTATACAAGCCATTTTATATTTTTATGTTCGTATCATGTTGATCATAAGTGTCTCTTCAAGTTGTATGGTTATCCAATATAGCTGTTTCTTCGGAAACATTCAGACACAAGCTGGAAGTTTTACATTGAGTGTGTACACGGCTTCGTAGTCAGAAGTCGAAAATTGCCCTCATTCACTAAATTATAGCTTCTGCAATGTCATATCTACCTCTCGGGGCCGTAGCAATAGTCCGAAGGTTCAATAGTCCGAAGGTTCATTGGTCCGAATATTCACTATAGAACCTTCAGACCAATGAACCCTTGAACAAAAAATTGATGAAAATGTTACCACTTTTCGGACCAATGAACCTTCGGACCAATGAACCTTCGGACTATCGAGACGCCCCCCTACCTCTCATTATAAGGTTATTTTCGGGGTGTATCAAGAACAGTCAAGGAATCTTGTATTGTGGTGAATTAAACATTGTGCTTCCTATAATCTTAAATTTTCCTGTTAAGGATAATCAAAAGCGATATTTATCATGTAATATGTTTTTACTTTATTTATGAAGATATTCACGTAATATTTCTGCCGTAATACTGACATTTCAATCTACCTGGTAATGTTTTATTCTTGAAAGTCTAATTTGACCAGGGCCAATATACAATTGACTGAATTTTAATCTGGCCTGCGACATATTAATTTTATCTGTGACCTAGACAAGCAAGACGGCTGGCGGTTGACCTTGCGCCCTGAGTGATTTGATTACAGTCAGCTGGTTGAGAACGGAACGTCAATATAGAAGAGATTATTTTTAACTCGATTACAATGCATAAGCAATGTAGAGTAAATCAATTAAACCGCAAGTCTTGAAAATTACCGAAATGAACTCTGCAAAGCCTGCTGGAGAAGCACGTGATGTGATGTTTTCCTCTTTCTTTTTACATGCTTTTATCGTTAATATAACCCCTTCCACTCTAAACTTATACACGAAAACTTTCCATCTCTTCCAAGAACTGTTGATGTCATTAGTTCTAAATATAACCTTCCCGCTTGGACACGAACGTACTTGAGATATACAGAATTGGGATATTTAACGTTGTTACAGTGCGCTGTATCCTGGTATTATTTCTTAAATAAAAATATTTTTCTTAACAGTAAGCAGTATTAAAAAACGTCATGTGGGCTTTCTTTTCTCTCCTTCTCTGTCTTTCTCTACTCTTCTGTTTTACAAGACCTAGTTTCACTTTGAATGGATGCATGAAAACAATTTAATATCAACATGGAAATATGATCAGCGCCGTTGCATTTTTATCAGGCACGTTCACTGATACGTTGAAACAATGATGTTTTGACTCACTCCCAGCGCCCGAAGCCCAAACAAAATGCGCCTGGCATTTCAATCTTATTTCAAACTAGCCGAGAGAGGTCTCTTTATCATATGTCCCTACTATATGGCAGTAACTATTTCACTACTTCCATTTTGATATCAATTATCTTTTATTTAAATTGCAAAAACTCAGTTTTTGGAATACGTCTTCCTGATGAATATGTTGTTCATGACATTGCACATCTGTAATGTATTCTTTTCAGTTTGGTATTTTAAAAATCCCTGATTCTTAAGTCGATTTTAACTCAAACAAAAGGGGTTAAGTCTTTAAGTAAACGACAATTCTCTCGCTAATTCTTCAGTGGAATAGTTGCTGTCCTTGTCGCCATCTATCCCTTCAAAACTAAAAAATCTAAGCAGAGACGACCATCTACTCTGAAAAAAAAAAACAATATTCAAGGTGAAAGGCTCAATCATCATCATCATCATAATAATAATAATAATAAAAATAATAATAATAATAATAATAATTCTGTAACGTCAGTGTCGAGTATACTGACCTTTCACGAGAAAAACATTTTTCAAAGGATTATAAGGGAAATTAAAGCAATAAATAAAAGAGAAAACTGACGTGAAATGTAAGTGGACAATTTATAATCCATTCCGAACAGAACTGATATAATACATATTGCAAAAAAAAAAAAAAAAAAAAAAAATTATATATATATATATATATATATATATATATATATATATATATATATATATATATATATATTTACGTTTCAAAATTTAAAGCTTTATGTAAGAATATGGATTCTAATTTCTTGAAAACGTGTATCACTAGCTGGAATGTCTGAATTGTGTGTCATTTTAGTAATTATTAAAATGAAGCCTACCTCTAATTGGTATACCTTGGTGCACTCTACAATATTTTTAATATAGTCTTGTATGAGTTTAATTTTTGTGTTATTATCGTCATTCTTTGGTTTATTGTTTATGACGACAACTCTGTTGTCAGCTTCTTTAACCTTGTCTCTGAAAGTCTCGGGAAATCTCTCAATGAAGTCTTGAGTCAACAGCCCGGGATATATGTCACCATGCGTAAATACAAAGACTGTGCTTTTTAGAAAATCCTCAAATTGAGACTCCAACAGGTTTAAGGTTACGATTTCATAATCTGTGATTCTCTTACTGCAGTTCATAACGTAAATAAACGCATTCACGTGATCAATACCGTTGGCCTTTCTTTTTATTGTTGTCATAACTTTCTCGTCTGAATATGACAATGAACCAAACCCGGGCGTGTCTACTATCCACCATTCCCCCTCGTTCTCAGGGTACCATCGATATGTCTTCTGACAGCAGTCCTTCTTTTCAGACAAATGGTTGTTACGGGTGAGAGTGCTCACGAGGGCCGTTTTGCCTTGGTTCACACGGCCCACAACCATGACCACTGTTGGCCCTGAAAATGCACAATTACCTCTTAGTCTCGCTTAATCAGATTGTTATTGAAATGAGACGATTTCATTCGGACTCTGTACAAAGAAAGCAACATTCCTTCTGCAGATCAGTCCGGGAGCCCAGGCCTAGGACAAAGCAAGAGGCGAATGTATTCACGTCTTATCTGACGGTAAACCAAAAGTCATCAATTTCATTTATCTTTTAAACTTACAATATGAAACAACTTCAACGGAATTGTAAAGGATATATTAAGGAGAAACTGTCGGTCACTCTAAGAGTCCAAACTTTCAACAAGGAAAAGGCAGATATTTATATTAAAATAAGTACATGTAGAGGAGCTGCCACTTATTTAAATATTCAATTCATAATCTATGCTTTCTCTATATACGAACACCTTATTCTGAATTTTCCTTTGTAAGGATTATTTTGATATAAATATGTAACCCCCACCCCCGAAAAAATTAACACCGATCAAAACAACCTCCTTTGTTTACCAGAGGATTAAGACTTTATTTATTTAGTACAGTCTGTTCATATCATAAATAATAATAATAATTATTATCATTATTATTATTAAGTCTATGAAGTTCAGTTTAATTTCAATGTTAAAACTTTTACATATTAAAAAATTAAAACAATATACAAAACCGCAGTTGATGCATTCTATTAAAGGGGACATTTTAAATTACACTGATCGTTTTTTACATTAAGGCACGTACACTAACATATTTAAAGAAAGCTCTGAGTAATTAAAAAAAATCATTCTTTGACACTATTTGGCATAAACTGAGTGACAGCATGTTCCATTCCACTGGAGCCGACACTTAAAAAGCTTAGATGTCATACATTGTTAGTCTGTTCATTATCAGGAGGGTCGGAATTAATGTTCACTATATACATGTAGTATCAGTGACAACAGACACGGTCTAGACATAGCACTTATGTAATCTTCTGTAAACAAATTCGGCTCCAAAGTGTCCATAAATAATATTTACTTATCTTATCTAAATACAGATGGGGTTTATTGTCCGCTTTTACAACGTGAAAATATATGATAAAACCAAAAATCATTCCCAAGGAGACTGGTGTGTGTTTGTGTTTATGTGTGCGTGTGCGTGTGCGTGTGTGTGTGTGTTTATGTGTGCGTTTATGTGGGTGCGTTTGTGTGTGCGTGTGTTTAGGTATGTGTGTGTGCGTTTATGTGTGCGTTTATGTACGTGTGTGTGCGTTTGTTTATGAGTGTGTTTATGTGTGTTTGTGCATTTTTGTGAGCGTTTGTATGTGTGTGTGCGCTCGTGCGTTCATACGTGCGTGTGTGACACACGGTCGATGGTTTGGCCCTTTGTCCATATAGCTAAATATTTTGTCAACACTACACAAGAGACATACATGTAGCAACCTAGGTCAACGTGTAATAAATCTGGCTATACTCATCTTTTCCAACTTGATCCACAGAAAAACCTATTTGTCTTTCACTTATATAATTGAAATCTACAGTTCCTTGCTAGATATATTACTTTTTTTTTCTTTTCTTTTTTCCGGGGGTATTTTTTTAGTAGTAGGATTGTAGTAGGATTGTTTGGCAATTCATGCTCAACAAACCGGTGTCCTTTGTTACAGTATAAGACCCTTTTCCTTTTGTGAACGCACTCTCTCTCTCTCTCTCTCTCTCTCTCTCTCTCTCTCTGTTGATCTCTCTTAATTTTAATAAAACGGAATCTTGGCGGCATTGAGTTGACATTCTTCACGTCAAGCTCTTCCCCCTTTTTCTATTGAGTGCCATTGTTCTGGGTGCGTGACAAGCTTAAAGGGATAATAACTCTTCGTTTTAGCCAAAAAAATTATTTTTCCTGGAGTAAACAACAATTTTTCCATACTTACCAATGGTTAATGAATCCATTTTTACATTCAAAGTTAGTCCCTGTTTTTTTTTTTTTTTTTTTTTCTAAAAAGTTTGTCTTTTTGTTATAATCTCCTAAGAGATTATAACAGAATACAGTCATCAATGGAGGTCACGTGGTCTAAAGACAAACTCAGATATCAGAATAATAGCTATAACTGGCGTTTTATAATTTTTTTTTTTTTGGTAAAACAGAATATATTATATGTCTATGAGTTGTTCACAATGTTTTTTAATTGTGAAATGTAGATCTCATACGAAGAGTTGTTATCCCTTTAAGTTTCTCCACGTTTTAATTTTATTTTTGTCTGCCTTTACATTCAGATAAGATACCAGTAAACACACCAAAAACAATACATAGAGCACGAGGTTTAGCCACTCTTTTAGGCCCACTAACCAAACAGTAGTTCGCTTAGCCTACCGCAAGGTTACTTATGCTATTAGGTCTGCTGTAAGAAGCAGCTACATCAGTGCACGGTGGGATCAGGATATGGGGGATATCGCTTGGGGGGTCAAAGATAAAAACGAATGCCTCACAAAGTGAAACAGTAAACCACACAATTACATGCATACTATACTATTTATGACACAGGGTTAGGAAATGCACTTGGTTTTGTCTAAGTTCACTCAAAATAAATTTTAGGGTCATTATTTTATTAAGTGGAGGAGGAAGTGGACAAGTCCATGGGAAGCGAGTAAAAGTCGATGGTATACCTTGCTTTTGTTTACAGCTTTGCATGCAGGACAATAACCGCAGGCAAGGGCTCATATCACCGTGTGGTTTAAACACTTGAGAACCTGTTTTTCTTCAGTTGTACCGGTAACACCTATCATTCATGAAAACCGAGACAAGAGTTCACCATGTAGGCCTACATATTACGTTCCTGTAAATGTGGGGCATTATAGAGATGGAAACCAGGAGAAACAAGCAGAGGGGAAGATGTTTCTTGTATCACTCACCTTTGGCGGTCATTCCACTTTCCTTTTATGTATTAACCTCCTGTGATTAACCAAGTGAAGCTTAACAAAATGGCTATCTGGGAAGTGCCTATATCCAACTACAAAACTTCCTGTACTGCCAATGCGCATGTGCAAACCTGCGCTGATATTTTTGTCCTTCTTATAAAGGTTAACCCTTTGAATCCCCCCCCCCCCCCATATAGCGTTTTTATCTTATGTTTGAAAAACATAACATATGGTCTTAATAAAGATTAGTTACAGATCGGAATGATTTTCTCCTGTTGCACCGCACGTTAATTGATCAATAAACTACATTGATTGCCATGTTTTGCATTTTTGATTTAATAATTAATGTAAAATTTTATTAAATTATTAATTTATTTCTATTTATGAATGAATATTTAATTTTCCTTATTTCTTTATTATTTCTTTATATATTTTTTATTTTGCGTTCTTCCGAATAAAATTACGAATTTATCCAAATAGTTATGTGTGAGTCTTTGAAAAAGCATGCAGATCCCACTACTTTCTATCTTCTAATTCCGAACTATCTTTTTATAAATCCAGCAAGTTATCAATTGAACCAGTTTGCAACCGTTTAGAAGTGCATTTATTGTCAACAAATTTATCAGTATATACATATATTCCATGCATTAAAATCAATAACACAATGCTGTTTTTTTTTTTTTTTTTTTTTTCTAGATTATCATGCATTCAACTTATGAAGCCCTGGCTTACATATATTTCAATGTAGAGACGACAACGAAGCTTGAAAAACTGAACTAGTTATGAAGATGTCGTAGGTTCTCCAAATATTTAAAAGCCAAGCAAATCAGACCTTTAAACCGTCTCCACTTAAACCCACAGTGTCTTGCATATTGAGTAAGATCCGGGAGCAGTCAAAGTCGTTGAAAAATGCCCATTAAAAAGGATCATGAACGCCATTTAGGAACGGCGTATTAAACTACCTGACACATGACAACTACGGAACCACAGCGGTTATTTTAATGTCGCTGTTTAGAATGTTCCCTGATTGCTGGCGTGAAAGTAAATACTGCTATTCTGCATGGATCAGTTCAGTTGCTTTTGACCAGTATAAGTATTTAACTATTGGTGACAGCAACGCCAACCGCGACGGCAACAGCGATGACAACAGCACCAACGATAGCAACAGTGACAGCAATGCACACAGCACTTTTTCCACAGCAAATCACCTGGAATAGAAATAATTACAATAACTAAAAAAAAAAAAAACGCATGTGTGGAATGTAATGAAATCAAGTTATGTTAACAGGAACAAAAAATCCCTTCCTCATTTATAACAAAACATACACGACATGAGTACACACACTGGACAATTGAAGTGTCACCCCCTGAATCAGAGTAATCAAAGTTATTTACCCGAAGAGGTGGAATATAAGTAATGTCAGAATATCGATACAGTTGAATTGTTCAGTCAGAACCGTTTGTTTTGTGAAATTTGATGTTAATAAAATAATACTAGGAGCATATCATTCCACAGTCATTTATCTCCCACAAAGTATTGGTTCAGTAGGGGTGACACTTCTATTGTCCAGTGTGTGTAGAATAGATGTGCATTTAGTCCTGTTATATTAATCTTTTTTTCGGGAATTATCGGATACGGTTGTTTGACGTTATCACCGCCTTATCCAATAATAAGTTTTGCTTAAAATCATGAACTGAATATATATGACAAGACATGTTCAATATTTTTTGGCTCATATCACCATGGCCCCCTTTAAATTAGGCTAATAACGTATGCAATTTTCAAATGTATTTGTCTCTCTTTACGTACGCTAAAACAACTAGTCGAAAGTGATGAGGTAATGTTCAATATACATAACAAATAAAGGAGGCGAGCATTACCCTTCCAGCGCCAGGAACTTTATACGGCACCGTTTCAACAGATTTTATCAGCTCTATTAACTCTTCTTGTTTCTCTTCTCGGTCTTCCCAGTCACTGTTCTCTACACACCATATTCGTTCACCGCAATTTTTATAAAGACTCTGAAATGTCTCTGGTGAATTGGCTACAAATTCTCCGATGGAATTGTTTTTCTGTTTTATGGCATCAGCAAATGTGAGGACAATGATGCTTTTTTGAAGAAAATTGTCTCCAAAAATTTTGCAGAACTGATCTACTGCTTTTATTTGAGTGTTTTTAATTCGGTCCGTTTTAAACACAATCAATATTGCATCCACGTGCTGCAGACACCTGGCTTCATTGTATATTCTGTCCAATATCTTGTGGTCAGTTGTTGTCAGGGATCCTAAACCAGGTGTGTCCACAACATGGACAGTCGACGAGCTCGGCTCCTTGAGCCTGAAAGTCTTGCGTGTAATTTTGCCATCTTTTCCTTTATAATTAGGGTCCCCGGATAGTTTCATTACAGTTGCAGATTTCCCTTGCCCCAGATAGCCAACAACAATGACGTTGTAGGTTTTGGTGGTCGCCCTGGGAAAAACATTTCGCAATGAATTATGAAAAACTGCAGTTAAAAAACATTCAGAATAAAAACAAACAAAATCTAAATCTAATTTGAAAGAAGAGAACTGATTTTATTAATGGAAAGGGTTCGTCCGGTTTAGAATAGGATTTTTCGTTTTTTCTTTCTATCTCTTACACTATTTAGTGCTGTGTCTTCGTTCCAATGTATTGTTATTATTATTGTTATAAAAATAATAATAATAATAATAATAATAATAATAATAATAATAATAATTATTATTATTATTATTATTATTATTATTACGGCAAAGTATAAAATATCAAAATGTATAACATACAATCTAAATTGATTATATGCACAAAGAAAGATTCTAAAACATACCAACTTAAACTTCCATAATGTTTATTAGACAATTGCCAAGGTACAGATTATAGACTCAATAATGACTAAAGCCTGTTCTTGATAATCTCCATGTGTGTGAAAGCGAGCACAGTTAACATTAACCCTTTATAACTCTGACAGTTGAACTGAAACTACTGATCCGTTTCTTTGGCCTGAAACTGACTCCACGCACAACTCACTGTTATCTACCTTCATTACATTAGTGACATATCATTACACGTGAATGTATACTTACATTGCTGTTCCTATTTGGAGAGAATGGAGGATCTAGCGAAGTGTTACTACTGGTGCTTTCTGCTTTGACAGGGAAAAGTTGGAGATTGGCTATAAATGCCAAACTGCGCATGCCCTGGTAATTCCCGGGGCCTTCACAAAGTTCCAAGATCGACAAATTCAAGGGGAAATTGTTAACATATATCAGTTCTTTTTTATTATTTTCCCGCTATTAGCCCTTCCCTTTCATCTTCCTGTCATTATAGTGTATAGTTGCCGTGTTCAAATTGTAACTCGTATATGTATAAAACACGATAAATCATTTACTTTCAAACTCACCCAAAACAGCAACACATAATTTATAACCTGGACACTTTATTGATGGTATTTGCGATTCTACAACTTAAAGAAAGTGGGAAACGGGCACTTTGCCACATTGCTCACATCAGTGGGAAAACATAATTTTCTTTATCCTCTTTTGTTTTAGCCAGAAATAAGTTATTTAGATGTTATGAGACGCTCCCTGAGCTCTTGACCTCCTAGGCGTTATTGATTTGCATATCAGCGGCACGAGGTAACATCCGCCCAGCCAGCCTCAACTCACGTCTTTCAGATACTCGCACAGCGTACAGCAACTGATGTTGATAGGCAGGAAGTCGTCGTTACCAAACACATACTCTGCTCATGAAGTATAGTCAACTAACAATATCAACAAGGTAAAGGGTTGATATTCTGCACTGAAATATTTACTTTAAAATCAACAGGGTAGTGCGTTATCAAATTACTTTAAAAGAGAGGACAGGGTAGCGTTTTAATCTGGTTAACTTTGGCGAAAGTAAAACTTTCAAAACTGGCACGCTGCTAGCAGAAAAGACTTCACACACACTTGAACATAATCTAGACAGTATAGTTTACTGGGGCACAAACAAGCAAAGATAGACTGCACCATGAATTCAAGCGACCCACACTGGATTAAATGCCACGCTGACTTGCAAATAGGAGATGGATACAACTTTGATACCATGGAAAAAACACAAGCCATAATTGAGGGCATAGAAGAGGATAGTTTGGATTTCACTAAAGATCGGGATATAAAAATTCGCCAATTTACCGGGCACTTAACAGAGCGCGATACTCAGACCAGCAGCAGTGAGGGTTTTGTGAGGCTCAAGGCAAAAGCTTTCGATTTGACTATTCCTGGGGTAAACATGGGGTTGAAGGCTGAGGCAGGAGCAAGTGCTAGCTGGAAAGGAAGTGGGGAAAATACAACGGAGGGTGATGTCACCACACTGCGCCTGTCTATTCGTATGCAAACTGTGAGTTTTTATTTCTTTTTAAGAAACCAGATCAGGTCAAACATTTCTCTGAAAAGATTTTAGAAGATTTAATCAAATTACTTCAGATTTAATCAATTAATTTGCAATGAGATAAAAAAAGAAACAAATGAATAAATTCATGCATGGATCAATGATTAAGGAAATAATTGACTAGATATAAATGAAAAAATAAAAGCAAACGTTCAAGAATATAATTATAATATAGTTATTCAGTTTTTGTTTGTTGACATAACTATCTGAATAAAAAATGCAAAAAAAAAAAAAAATAGAAATAGTAATGTTCAATTGTAAATTGTAAAATGTTTACGAACATCAGTGTTGTGTATCACAGGTGTGTTTTACAGTTACCCTTTCAATCCATGCCTTTACGCTTATTCCGTGTGTAATTTGTACTGGCGAGAATGATTTTTTTTGCGACATATCGGGGGAAATAATAATAATAATAATAATATTTTTGTCTCTCAGGGAATTAAGCGCCTGAACGACCGAAGACGCGGAAGTGTGAGACGAAAACCTGGGGTTCATCCTACACATTATGTGTCATCTTTAGCCTACGGTGGCTATCTGACCATCGACATAACAGCGCGCGTGAACAGTCGCAATGCGAAGGAGAACTTTGAACGGGACATGGGAGCAAACGCAGAGTTCAAATTTAAAGAATATGGCGCCGATGTAAGTGCTAACAGTAAACTGAATAACATCGAAGATTACTTGAGGAATACTCAGGAATGCACAGTGAACGTTGACTCGAGTGTTTCAGAAATGCAGTACGACGTCCGCGAAACAAAATCAAGTGATCTCAGCAATTTGCAGAAGCTGATAAATCGCTTCGTAGAAAAAGTCGAGGAACAAAATGGCGGCAAAGGCAAGCCGATGCTGGCCAAAATTGCTCCTTTATCCGAACTTGATAATTCTGCAGAGCCATATGAATTCGAAAACAGACTGGGGAACCAGATTAAAGATCTGGAAGACAGGTATGACGACATTTGTTCAGCTTTGGGGTTTCTACGCACCTTCTTCCAAGATCACCAAACTCAGGTCCAAGACCTTCCCCATGATATAATTAAGCTTGAGAAGGATCTTGAAAGTTTACGAGACACATTCACAGATAATATACAGGGACTCACTCACAGAAAGGCTGACCATGCGAAAAATAAAGAAATCGTTCGACATTTAGAGGCAGCGTACACGGAATTCAGCCCTACTGCTGTTGGTCTAAGGAGATGCATCGGTAGAGTGAGGCAAATGACCCAGAAATATATCAAGGTGAATAACTTCGTGCTCTCTGACATCTCTCTCTCTCTCTCTCTCTCTCTCTCTCAAACACGTCGGTTAAATGAGGCGAATAGCTTAACACTATAGCAAGGTCAACACTCTAGTCCTTTATTTTTCAGATATTGTGCAAATGTCCTAGAATTATTGAGGACATCCCTTCATAACAATGTGTTATAAGCTTTTGAATTTAAACAGATTGGTTATATTATGGGCATCTATTACAGGTAACTGATACATATGAACAACTACCAGAAGCTTATGCTAAGGGGAAGCACACCAACATAGTCGCCGTCGGGAAGATGGGGACCGGAAAGAGCTCCACCTGTAATATGATGGTCGAAAAAGAAGGGGTTTTCCGAGCAGCTTTTTCCTCGGACGCTGTAACGAAAGACCTGTCATCGCACTGTGCTAATGTGGGTGGCCGTGATTTGCGACTCATTGATACTCCCGGCCTCTTAGAGGCTGTGTCGACTAAGGCACAGTTAGATATTCTGCAGAAGCTGGCGAATTGTATTAGTTTGCTCGAAGGCGAGGACGGTATCGACGTGTTCTTGTTTGTCATTCGCTGCGACGAAATGCCATCTCAAGAGGAATTGGGCGCCGTGATTCAGCTAGGTACGTTGTTTTCGGAAGTCATTTTTGAATATATGGTTGTTGTAGCTACTCACAAGGACGAACTTGAGAACAACGGAAAATCAACAGAAAGTTTCAGAAGCAATCTTCCCGACAAAATGAAGACGATCCTTCAGAAGGCCGGTGACAGGATGGTGTTCATCAACAGCGTCACTAAAGACGGGAGAGAGCGTAGAGGCTACATAAAATCCATCATACGTCACGTTGATGACATAGCAAAAGCTCATCAGGGTGAGAAATTCTCCCATAATGCAATCAACGTAGCACGCGACAAGAGACAAGTGCTGAAAGCAAAAAACCCTAAATTGAGTGATGTTGCTATACAAAACAAGTTGGAAAAAGAAGTCGAGCAATACATAACATCACAGTACTACTGTTTCGACGGCTCTTCCACTGTGCGACTTAGCAATGGGTCAGTCACACCAATGGCCAAACTATCTCCCGGTGACAAGGTGCTTTGTGTTAGGGACGATGGCTCGGTCGGATTCGAGGAAATATTCTGCTTCGGCCATGCGGATTCCAACTGCCAGACTATATATGTCCACTTGGAGACCTCAACTGGGCAACGCCTTATCCTTTCTGAAGGTCATTATATCCAGGCTGTCTCCAAAACTTCAGCGTTCCCATTTTTCCTGAAAGCCGCCCGTGATATCCGAGTTGGAGATGCGGTGTTCGTTTATCACCCTGCGACTAATGCCATGTTTATGGATGAAATTGTGGCAACAGGCAGTAAGAAAGTCACCGGAGCCTTTTGTCCCCACACCATGAACGGCACCATCATCATCAATGATATTTTGGCGTCGTGTTACACCGACGCCGTAGAGCCCCTAGTGGCGAGAAAATTGCTAATGCCAGCCTGGTTCCTGTACGAAATGCTTCCACTGCGTGTGTCTGAGCCAGTGCTAAAATATGGCGTCTCAAATGCCTGTAAACTTTTAAGCGTGACGAAGAAATATTTTTCACGTGTTTACTACACCTACGCCTGCGAAAACCACTATTAATAACTCAACTTCTCTTGAAAGAGGTGGAACTCAACTGATAATTAAGATTGATAAAATGTCATCTCTATGTACATTTTCGTAACCTGCGACTAGGGTTCAACTGTTGTACGATTAAGACTATGCTGATAAAGTTTATTTTAGCGTATATCTATTTTATATCTGTTCATTGCGTTCTATTTGGACATTGCTATTGGCACCATTTTTTTATTTGATTATGTGGTAGTGTTGTTATTACACAGTATATGCCTATTAGTAGAGATTTTGGAAAAGAAAATAGCACAAAATAGCCCCATTCTGTTTCCTCCTCCCCCATGCACACATCAGTGTTTGCTTAATTTTCTTGATTCCTTCTTGTTATGGTGTGCTTCTGAAATTATCTTTTAGAATTTGTATTTTTGTACATAGGTATTTTATCTTTGAAAGTGGCGGACATGTTTTATCCTTTCTATTTGAGGCAACATTAACATTAGAAATCCCACTGTATGCCAAACCGTGTTGATTAGCGTCAGACAAATACAGTTCCTAAATCAAGATATAAGTCTTTAAGAAATTTCATAATATTTCATAATACAATCATAGTTATTATGACATTATACTTTTTCAATAGACGGGTGAAAATCTTTTTGGTAGAACGTTTTTCTTATCCAGCTGAATGGGTTGCACGACTGATGTTATGGGATGGAGATGTGATTGATATATTACAGGAGTTAATGTTTAGTTTATTTAGATTTCTATCTTTCTGTCATATGTATTAAGAGATGAAGGACATTTACAGGTTGATAAGATTTCTTTTTTTTTCTACTCCCATCTATGTCATTGACGGTATAATAGTTAATTATTAATATTATCATTATAATTATTATGTCTGAACACGTAAACGTCAAACAATATAAATAATTTAATGTTTTAACAAATGATGCGACTCATTTTTGTAATTAAGTCCAAGAAAATTTTGACACCACAATATATGGCACAACTCAAAGGTATTGGGTTAAGAGATTTTTGGACGATTTCTAATTTTTCTGGAGAATATAGCAATTTTTCCTACCCAAGAATCATTTATAATAATAATAATAATGATGATAATAATTTCTTAAATCCTCACTACACTACCGCCTCAGTGCTGTTTACAGATAAAATTATCAGGATTACAACTAATTATATAGATAATAAAAGCTAAGGTAAAAAAAATTAAAATAATTAAAGCTGGTTAAAATAGTAATGGTCTGAACAATAAAACTTTTTTCTGATAAAATGAGAAAATATTAATTAAAATACTGTACAAATAAGAATGTTTTTAATTTTTTGTTAAAAAACCTCAACACTATCTATAGTCCGAATGTGTGAGGGCAGTTGATTCCATAAAATTGGTGCTGAAATTGAAAATGCCCTGTGGCCATAGGTTTTGGTTGTTTTTTTATTATCATTTTTGATAAAAAACAAGGAATGGAGGTGGGTCTGGTAGACCTGGTGAGGCTGGGTGTATTTGGATGTAGCATCGAATTAAAATATGAGTGGCATTCACCTCTGGTGAATTTAAAAACAAACAACAGTAATTTAAAAATAATAGTTAATAATTTAATAATTGCCTTGTCCAACTATTCAGCCCCCTTTTTGTAAAAAAAAAAATAAATAAACGGTATTTTCGTTCTTGATGTCCAAGATTGGAGAAATCTTAACTTTTCAGGATATTTAGCTGTATATTTAACTTTTTTTTAATTTCGAAAGCGCACAGAACTCATAAACTTAATAATTGAAAAAAGCAAAATTGTAAAGTTTGAATAATAAATAAATTTTAATTGGAGATGAAAAGCGCAAAGAGATTTCATTAAAGCTCACATCATCTCTAAACTTGCAGCACCACAACTTCCCTCAAGCAGTATATTTGCCTAAAAGGCGAAGTATCGGACTGTTATAAACCTTTAATACACGTTTTATAACACATTCTTGTTATTCTATAAAGCTAGGTAAACAAACGGAACAATATGACATATGACTGAACATTTTCCATTTTTTTTTATTCCTCAGTTCTGATAAATTATGAAGATTAATTTCTTTTGGAAGATTAAGGGAATATCACAAGAAAGGATAGTTAAATTTTGAAAGCTGCCAAAGCTTGCTCAACTGAGTGATATTGGTCTCATGATAATTTATCAGTCCCAGAGATTTCCCTGAAGTTTCGTCTGACGCCAACCTTCAAAATTCAGTCTAGTTTATGATCACTTGAGACTTCCATGACCTCATTTCAATGGAGTCAAACTACCGAAATGATCAATTTACAGTTTACAATGGCTTTTGGTGCACATGGGCTTTTGTTTGTCTATGGCATTATCCATTACACATGATCACTTTTGATTGCTGACGTCAACTTTGACCCACGTGCCAACTTTCGAGTCCACATCTTCGAAGTCCACAACGAAGAAATCATCAAAGTCGTTTTCTTCGTTTCCAGACTGTCCATTAGTGAAATATTCAAGCACGGAGATGTACTGGTAGATGTCCCACAACGATGCTTCCTCCTTTAACAAAAATAAATATAGTAGATGTAAAGCCTGTAGTCATATGAATAATAATAATAGTAACGTTTTCTATTTATTTTAGATTATATCTAAAATCTTTATAAAAACCTTTATAACATGTACAGAAAAATTAAATAATAACCAGAATATACTGATAAAATGAATATCAAATTTGCCTTAAAAATAATTTTACCAGTGCCCTAGAAACACTTGGGGAGAGGAAAAAATAATGCCCAGCCCATCTTTCTCGTATAAAAAGCATTTGAAAGAATTGTAGCAACCATTACCTTCAGAATGCACGGTTTTTCTTGTTCACGCATAATCTCTCAGACCTTTCCTCGTAGCTCCTCCTAAAAACACAGTATGCTATTTGGTTCAGCAGTGCCGACTATACAAACACGATTTCCGGCCAGTTCTGCTTTCTCCTTAAAAGTCTTTGGTAGCGAATCCATGAATTTTTGCTTTTGTTCACTGTTGAGAGCTGTTCTACCATCATGGATAAACACAAAGATGTCCCTCTTCAAAAATGTCCCGAAGAATTTATCTTCCAAGAGGTCTATAGCTTCTATTTCTGTCGATCTGACTCTTAAGTTATATCTTAACACGTATAAAAATGCGTCAACTTGCTGTACGCCTTCTCGTTGACGACGGATGGTCTCCACTATGTGCTCTTTGGTAAAATCTAAATCCCCAATTCCAGGGGTATCTATAAGTGTTAATTTCCATGTGTCATGCGCAGAGCTTTTTATGTCCCCGTGAAGTACGCAGCATTCCGTTTGGTCGGGGGAATCTGATTGGGCAAGAAGAGCATGAGCCAGAGACGTTCTCCCGTGCCCCTTTCGACCGACAAGCATCACGTTTAAGTGTTCAATATGATCTGAAATATAATTCAAACACGAGTTCATTTATTATAAATGGAAATTATCAAATACAAGCCGAAATATTTTCGTACCGTTAGCTTACGGCCAACCTGGGCGAAAGCCTTTATCAGACTGATGTATGTTTATGTTCACACTCACTGACCGCTAGGTGGTATAGTGAACATTTTGGCTCATCTACGAATTAATTTAAGTTACAGCTTTGGGATGATCTACAAAATGTACCTTGGGCATTGGTTTGGAAACTGGGAAAATGGCAGCTGGTTCCAAGAAAAAAATATTTGTTATATGGCCATTAAACATTATGTTTGTGAAACATCGATCTTATGAGTATACGATAAATATATTTCGTCTACTGGGTCAAATTAAAGAGAAATTCACCTCGTTAGTCAACTTAATGCCTTTTTACCTGGTCTTACCCTTGGCAAGACAAGGGAAACACATTAACGAGAAGGGGGAGAGGGAAAGGGGGTGTCAAAATAAGGAGTCGGCGATTTACAGATAGCGAGAAGATGGTGGGGAGAAATTTTGAAAAATGAAAAACATTAACCCCCTCTATAAACACACACACACACACACACACACACACTAAACTCTAATTTGTGTACACAATCACATGATTCGGTTAAATAGCATTAAGCGTCGTTGAATATATACATGCCATTAGCTGAATGCAATATAAGCACTGCCTAGAACAAATATTCAGGTAACTCGAACAAATTGCCTTGCCCAAACCTGTCCTAGTAGATCATAGTTCACAATATATACATGTATACATAATGTAAACATTACACTATCACAAATCGTCCTACTGCACATACGCTTGGTCTGTCTTCTATTGTGATCATTATGTTATATATTATAATGCGTCGCACTGTACGAAATGATGTATGTGATGCACAAATTAAAAACATAATGCAATTATTTAAAACAAATTTAAGTGATGCTAGTATGTTAACAAAGGAATGCACTGCGTCTTACCATCAGCTGTAGGTTCCGCCATCTTTGTTGTTTACGTCTGTGACCTTTCAAAATATCGCTCCCTACAGTACATGCGCCAATCCATACACCATCGACCCAGTTAACGGTACAAGCGCATTATCAGGTCCAAGGCAGGAATGGGGCCTATATTAGCCACGTGGGTTTACGTTTCATGGAAGAGAGACGTGATCTTTTATGACTAACAACTACTGAGCTATGAAAGCGAAAGTAAGTCAAATGAAAGGTGTTATTTTTCGTATTATGCACATAGCTAACTTTGAAGACAGATAATGTGTTCTGTATCCAAAAATATATACAAAGTATTACAAATAGAATGTTTTGCTTTAACGATTAACCCAAACGCACTCTTTAATTGACATGGCCAATGTCAGGATGTTCTTTTTGATAAGTGCTTCCACCTATCGCCATATCTACATATTAACGTATTATGCCAGTGTTGATTTAAGTGGGGTGTCCCCTTCCCCCCTCTTTGATTTCTGGAAAATATTACACCAATATTGGACCCCTTTTGAAACTAGAAATTTATCTAGATGAATCATAGTTCTTAACCGTACCAAATGGCACCGTTCGCCCTCTAAAATACCGAACCCCACGAATATAGAAAGGAAATTAAGGGTCGGCTTTGCATCCGCTGACCCCCATTCAAATAATCCTGAATCCGCCTTTGATATAATGCTTTACTTTCTCGTTCCGTTTCATGATGCCCGCGTTTTATGTCTAGTTTTATTTTCTTTCTTTTTTTATTTTTTTATTTTTTATTATTATTATTTTTTTTTTGGGGGGGGGGGCGGGGGGGGCCATAAACTGGTGTATATATATATATATATATATATATATATATATATATATATATATATATATATATATATATATATATATTAGGACAATGAGACGTGACCATCGTCCAATAGACAAAACGCGGTGACAATGGTGGGATTCAAACCCACGCCTTAGCAGAGACTGGTACCTTAAACCAGCGCCTGAGATCGCTCGGCAGCGCTACCGACTGGAGAATATTATTATTCTTGGCCAGATGGCTACTAGCACGTGGTGATGCTTAGAGCACCTGCCCCTTCATGTTAAATGTTCACCCATTTAAATACTTCATTCTGCTTATACATTTTTGATATTTCATCAACGAGTACAAATTGCATTTTGTCAGTCATTTCTTAGACACCCTCGATAAACGCGCTTGCGCACACACAATCACAAACACACAAAAAAAAATCTGGTTGGTTATAAAATGTATAGCATCAATATATTCAAAAGTTTGATGACATGTATTTGTTGAAAACATCTTTGGGTATATACATGGTTGTATTCTCGAAATGTATCATGGGTGGAATTTGACTTAAGCAAATAATAACATGACATCATATACAAATATGGGGTCAGATGTCTGAAATGTCTTTATTATAATCATTAACTCCATTCAATTCACTAAGTGAATTGTTGCTTTTAATATCGAGGTTTTCGCCAGAGTGACAGTGACAAGCTCCACAATTAACACAGTCACAAAGAAGTACACCTTGTAATCGGTTGTAAGGTACAGACTGCCACTGACAGAGTCAGTATTTTGATGGGGGGGGGGGACGCTTAGGGGGTAAATATACGCTGTGCTCCCCTTGGGTATGCCATCGGGATTTTAAACTCTGTCTTTCCTCCAACGCTTGAGCCCTAGATAAATTATTAAATCCTCAGCTGAAAATTATTCTTATATTGTAATTGAATGTATGATATAAAACTATCAGTCTATATTAGTAGAATAGACAGCCTGTAAAATGTTACCTGTACACATTTCAGTGTTCGGTAAGATCTGTTATTATTATTATTATTATTATTATTATTATTATTATTATTATTATTAATGTTGTTGTGGTTGTTGTTGCTATTATTATATCATTGGGCTTTTCAGTTTGATTTTTTTGTGGAAGTGTGTAGGATTAGTAGACTGACAAACTCATATTAAAAATTTGGATAAAAAATAAAGAGATGACACATTAAATCATATAGCTGGGGTCGTAAATGACCCCACACGGTCACTTGAGGGTTAAGGGCTATGATGTAACATTTTAAGTTTCTACATCATTTGTTTTGATCAATATTTCGTGTTCTGGTCTTTTTTTCTACCTTTTTTTATTATTCATTCAAGATACATTGTAAATTCTACAGAACGAATTTGTATGTTAAACTCAATAATAATAATAATAATAATAATAATTATTATTATTATTATTATTATTATTATTATTATTATTATTATTCTATTTATTACTATATACCTGTATATGTCCGCGTGTGCAAATATAGTATGTTTGTACTTCACATAGCATCAATTGTCACATCAATAAAAGTCTTATAATTTTTTTAATAAAAAGAAGATGGCGTCCAAGTGAAGAATACAAAAACACAGTTAACAAGAATTTCAACGTATAGATGGCGCCTATGCAATGTACAAATTTGAGTGTACCCCCACACTAAAAAACGGTCGGCCATATCTGTTCCGCATGAGGTTTGTGTTGAGGCCATGACTTCTAGAGACTAAATACCCATTACACAGGTCCTTATAGGAGGGACAGGGTCTTGCCAGTTAGTGACGCAGTCAAGAAGGCTGGTGAAAAAGTGGACTGTGAGTGACACACACGCTGAACCCTTGGGCCTCTCTATCGAGTCCGGCTGTCACACTGATAGAGGAAATTCAGACAGGTATCTGGCTCTATAAAGGGTGCAAGTCTTCACAATAATTAAGCAACTGCGAGTAATTAATAAGCCCAAGTAGCAGTAATGAACAGGAGAATGGCGTACCAAAAGCTGGAAGAAACCAGCGTTGTCTGCCACAGTCTGCAAAACTATAACGTGTTCATAGTGGGGTACACTGGACACGGGAAGTCAGCCACTATGATGAACATTATACGGGACGTAGATTATAAGGGAGCCACGGGATACAAAATAGAGGAGAGAACACATGTACATTCTATGACACACCAGGGTTCGGCTCGCTGGATACAACGGACTCGCACGTGCTACGGGCGATAAATAAAAAAGCCCACGCGGTCGGTGAAGTACACGCTTTGTTATTCGTGCTGCGTTATTCGCGCATCACAAGCTCCCTGATTACTTTAATACAAGAACTTAAGGATGCATTCGGGCCAGACTACCACAGACGCACCATCATAGTCTTTACTTTCACTAACCATGAAGCCGACCTAAAATTAGCCGACTATTTGAATGACAGTCCGCCGGAATTTCAGAAATTTGTCGGCTTGTGTAATGGCAGGGTGATCATGTTGGAAAATTCTGACTTCCAGACTGGGGAAACTGCTGCCTCACAAATTGTGGACATGATAACGAACAGACTGCATTCAGAGCCGTTGGTAGTTCCATGGTCTAGAGTTAGTAATCTTATTGACGCATGTCAGTTGTTTAGGTAAATAGAAAAATAAGACATAACGGAATTAATGTTCAGAAAATAATAATGAATGAATAAATGAAAAAATATGCGAATGAATGAATGCATGCTATTGTGATAGTGTGTGTGTGTGTGAGAGAGAGAGAGAGAGAGAGAGAGAGAGAGAGAGAGAGAGAGAGCGGGGGGGGGCGGGAGAGAATAAGTGATAGAGGACGTGAGAGAATGAGAGAGAGAGTGAATGAAAGAAAAAAGTACGGTTTGAACTATTCTTATGATATTTAAACAGGTCTGGGTCAGACAACGTTTGCATCGACGAAAGAATAAATGAATAAGCTTACAAAGAATTATTATTTATTTATTTATTTATTTACTTGTCTCGTTCCAGTTGCACGCGTGTTTGTGGTCGTGTCTGGACCTCGTGGTGTTCGTGATTTCCAGTGTATGGCAGGGCCTGTGTCACCTGTACAGGGTCGTAGTAGGACGGAGGTGATGGGAAAATTGGACAGTCTAAACGTTTTGTATAAAAAATACGTGCTTTAAGTATGATTTTTTTTAATTTAGTAGAAAAAGTAAGAAAGGGGACTGAAGTTGGGTGCAGGTTTTCATGTACAAATAAATAAATAAATAAATTAATTAATAAATGGCTTGTGCAAGTTGCATTTCCATTTGTATGAATATTGTGTATGTTTCTTAAGAACAGAAAGTAGATAATATTTTTTCTAGGAACGGTTGTTGTTTATTCAAACTTGATTTTTTTCTGTTGGTATTTTAAGTTCCGTTATATCCAACTAAAAGTACACGTGTTTCACATTAATAGACATGTGACCGTAATGAGGTCAACCACTTTTTTTCAATCTCACATGCACACGTTTAGACTCCAAAAACAGGATAATTGTGATATTCAAACAGCTGTTGACGTTCACATTACATTGTAGCTGCATTTTTGAAGAGGTTAAATGGTGCATGTGGTGAAATATACATGAATAAATTAAATGAAAATATCGAATATCGTGTTAGTTTATGAAGCAATTTTGTCTATAACTACTTATCTTTTTATTTTTTAATATATCCTGCGTTTTATTTAATTTACCTATTCTTGTTAGTAATTAATTAATTTAATGTATCTCAGCCTGTTTGACTTTTTTTACTTTTCTCTGCGTACGCATCGCGTTTTAAACATTTGTTCACATCAGACTAGAAACTGAAATTTAAAACAAATATTTGTATCCATCATTTTCACACGCAAAATTGCGGCCCACCTCGTGCTACAAATAGCGCACCTCTACTCCCCCCCCCCTTTCCGCCCGCTTCTAGCTTGCAGAGAAATAAATTCCCTGTTTTGAAAAATAATGCATATTAATTTCCTGCTGTTTATATCTCGACTAAATTGTGTGGAAAATTCAATACCAGTTGTTTCTATTATACGAGCTATTTTCAAGGTGGGATTTTCTGTATCAACTTTTAGTTTCGATACATCTTCTTGGAAAACCCGCGTTCCACGTAAAACCTCAGAGGTGAGTCAGAATGCGGTCAATCACGTTCTGCACCGCTCACTAACAAGTTTAGGCCCAGGAAGTAGAGCATTTTATCAAGGGGCTACATTTTTATGCTCCTCACATACAGAGAAATAAATTCCCCTAACGGCCGATTCGAAAGAAAATGCATATTAATTTCCTGGACTTTCCTGTGGTTATTTCTTGATTAGTTTGTACAGAAAGTTCAGACTCGGTTGTTCTTATAAAAAGAGCTTTCTTCAAGGCGGGGTAGAGTAAATAAATTAAACCGCAAGTCTTGAAAAACGCCGAAATGAACTCTGCAAAGCCTGCTGAAGAAGCACGTGATGTGATGTTTTCCTCTTTCTTTTTACATGCTTTTATTGTTAACATAAACTGTCCAATCCAATCATATACACGGAAACTTTTCATCTCTTCCAAGAACTGTTGATGTCATTAGTTCTAAATATAACCCTCCCACTTGGAAACGAACGTACTTGAGATATACAGAATTGGGATATTTAACGTTGTTACAATGCGTTGTATGCTGGTATAATTCTAAAATAAGAATTCTATCTTAACAGTAAGCAGTATGAAAAAAGCATCGTCACGTGGGCTTTCTTTTCTCTCCTTCTCTGTCTCTCTACTCTTATCTTACAAGACTTAGTTTCACTTTGAATGCATGCATGAAAACAATTTAGTATCAACATGGAAATATAATCAGCGCCCTTGCATTTTTACCAGGCACGTGCACTGATGCGTTGAAACAATGTTTTGACTCACTCCCAGCGCCCGAAGCCCAAACAAAATGCGCGTGGCATTTCAATCTTATTTCAAACCAGCCGAGAGAGGTCTCTTTATCATATGTCCCTACTATACGGCAGTAACATACGACAGTAACTATTTCACTACTTCCATTTTGACATCAATGATCTTTTATTTAAATTGCAAAGACTCAGTTTTCGCGTAAAACTACCAAGGTTTTTGGAATACATCTTCATGATGAGTATGTTATTCATGACATTACACATCTGTAAAGTATTCTTTCAGTTTGGTATTTTAAAAATTCCCGATTCTTTAGTCTGTTTTAACTCAAACAAAAGGGGTTAAATATTTAAGTAAATGGACATTCTCTCGCAAATTCTTCAGTAGAATGGTTGCTGTTCTTGTCGCCATCTATCCCTTCAAAACTCCAAAATCGGGTTAATCTAAGCAGAGACGACCACCTACTCTGAAAAAAAAAAAACAATATTCAAGGTTATTATTATTATCATCATTATTATTATTACGTAACGTCAAAGTCGAGTATATTGACCTTTTAATTAAAAAGAAAACATGAGAAAAGCATTTTTAGAGTTTATCAAATTAGTGTTGTTTCGTTTCCATCGAGAATTAAAGGATTATAAGGGTTTTTATAAGGGAAATTAAAGCAATAAATAAAAGAGAAAATTGACGTGAGATGTGAGTGGACAATTTATAATCCATTCCGAACAAATAACAAAGAACAAATATAATACATTTCGCAAAAGAAAAAAAATTCACGTTTCAAAATTTAAAGCTTTATGTAATAATATGGATTTCTTGAAAACGTGTACCACTGGAATGTTTGATTTGTGTGTTATTTCAGTAATTATCAAAATGAAGCCTACCTCTAATTGGAATACCTTGGTTCCCTCTACAATACTTTTAATATGGTCTTGTATGAGTTTAATTTTTGTGTCTTTATCGTCACTCTTTGATTTATTGTCTATGACGACAACTCTGCTGTCGGCTTCTTTAACCTTGTTTCTGAAAGCCTCGGGAAATCTGTCAATGAAGTCTTGGGTCAGCAGCCCGGGATAAATGTCACCATGCGTGAATACAAAGACTGTGCTTTTTAGAAAATCCTCAAACTGAGACTCCAACAAGTTTAAGGTTACAATTTCATAGTCTGTGATTCTCTTACTGCAATTCATAACATAAATAAACGCATTCACGTGATCAATATCATTGGCCTTTCTTTTTATTGTTGTCATAACTTTCTCGTCTGAAAACGACAATGAACCAAACCCGGGCGTGTCTACTATCCACCATTCCCCCTCGTTCCCGTACCACCGATATTTTCTCTGACAGCAGTCCTTCTTTTCAGACAAATGGTTGTTACGGGTGAGCGTGCTCACGAGGGCCGTTTTGCCTTGGTTCACACGGCCCACAACCATGACCACTGTTGACCCTGAAAATGCACAATAACCTCTTAGTCATACTAAATCAGATTGTTATTGAAAAGAGACGATTGCATTCGGACTCTATACAAAAAGCATTGACATTCCTTCTGCAGATCAGTCCGGGAGCCCAGGCCTATGACAAAGCAAGAGGCAATTGTATTCACGTCTTAGCTGATGGTTAACCAAAACTCATCAATTTCATTTATTTTTTTAACTCTTGGCTTACAATATGAAACACCTTCAACGGAATTGTAATGTGTAGGCTATATTGAGGATAAACTGTCGGTCGCTTTAAGAGTCCAAACTTTCAACAAGGAAAAGGAAGATATTTATATTAAAATAAGTGCATGTACATGTACATGTAGAGGAGCTGACACTCATCAAGTTCAATTCATAATCTATTCTTTCTCTTTTGACGAACACCTTATCCTGAATTTTCCTTTGTAAGGGTTATTTTGATATATACACGCACCCCCCCCCCAACAAAATCAACACCGATTAAAACAACCTCGTTTGTTTGCCAGAGGTTTAAGACTTTATTTATTTAGTACAGTCTGTTCATATCTTAAATAATAATTATTATTATTATCATTATTATTATTAAGTCTATGACGTTCAGTTTAAATTCAATGTTAAAACTTTACATATTAAAAAACTAAAACAATATACAAAACCGCAGTTGATGCATTCTATTAAAGGGGACATTTAAAATTACACTGATAGATATTTTTTTACATTAAAGCACGTACACTAAGATATTAAAAGAAAGCTCTGAGTTATTTTTAAAAACCATTCTTTGATACTATTTGGTATAAACTGAGTGACAGTATGTTCCATTCCATTGGAGCCGACACTTAAAAAGCTTAGATGTCATACGTTGTTAGTCTGCTAATTATCAGGAGGGTCGGAAATAACGTTCACTATATAGTATCAGTGACAACAGACACGGCCTAGACATAGCCTTTATGTAATCTTCTGTAAACAAATTCGGCTCCAAAGTGTCCATAAATAATATTTACTTATCTTATCTAAATACAGATGGGGTTTATTGCCCGCTTTTACAACGTGGAAATATATGATAAAACCAAAAATCATTCCCAAGGAGACTGGTGTGTGTTTGTGTTTATGTGTGTGTGTGTGCGTGTGTGTGTGTGTTTATGTGTGCGTTTGTGTGGGTGCGTTTGTGTGTGCGTGTGTTTAAGTATGTGTGTGTGCGTTTGAGTGTGCATTTATGTACGTGTGTGTGCGTTTGTTTATGAGTGTGTTTGTGCATTTTTGTGAGCGTTTGTATGTGCGTGTGCGCTCGTGCGTTCATACGTGCGTGTGTGACACACGGTCGATGGTTTGGCCCTTTGTCCATATAGCTAAATACTTTATCAACACTACACTAGAGACATACATGTAGCAACCTAGGTCAACGTGTAATAAATCTGGCTATACTCATCTTTTCCAACTTGATACACAGAAAAACCTTTTTGTCTTTCACTTATATAATTGAAATCTACAGTTCCTTGCTAGATATATTACAGTTTCTTTTTTTTTTTTTTTTCTTTTTTCCGGGGGTATTTTTTTAGTAGTAGGATTGTAGTAGGATTGTTTGGCAATTCATGCTCAACAAACCGGTGTCCTTTGTTACAGTATAAGACCCTTTTCCTTTTGTGAACGCACTCTCTCTCTCTCTCTCTCTCTCTTTGTTGATCTCTCTTAATTTTAATAAAACGGAATCTTGGCGGCATTGAGTTGACATTCTTCACGTCAAGCTCTTCCCCCTTTTTCTATTGAGTGCCATTGTTCTGGGTGCGTGACAAGCTTAAAGGGATAATAACTCTTCGTTTTAGCCAAAAAAATTATTTTTCCTGGAGTAAACAACAATTTTCCCATACTTACCAATGGTTAATGAATCCATTTTTACATTCAAAGTTAGTCCCTGTTTTTTTTTTTTTTTTTCTAAAAAGTTTGTCTTTTTGTTATAATCTCCTAAGAGATTATAACAGAATATAGTCATCAATGGAGGTCATGTGGTCTAAAGACAAACTCAGATATCAGAATAATAGCTATAACTGGCGTTTTATTTATTTATTTATTTATTTATTTATTTATTTATTTATTTATTTTTTGGTAAAACAGAATATATTATATGTCTATGAGTTGTTCACAATGTTTTTTAATTGTGAAATGTAGATCTCATACGAAGAGTTGTTATCCCTTTAAGTTTCTCCACGTTTTAATTTTATTTTTGTCTGCCTTTACATTCAGATAAGATACCAGTAAACACACCAAAAACAATACATAGAGCACGAGGTTTAGCCACTCTTTTAGGCCCACTAACCAAACAGTAGTTCGCTTAGCCTACCGCAAGGTTACTTATGCTATTAGGTCTGCTGTAAGAAGCAGCTACATCAGTGCACGGTGGGATCAGGATATGGGGGATATCGCCTGGGGGGTCAAAGATAAAAACGAATGCCTAACAAAGTGAAACAGTAAACCACATATTTACATGCATACTATACTATTTATGACACAGGGTTAGGAAATGCACTTGGTTTTGTCTAAGTCCACTCATAATAAATTTTAGGGTCATTATTTTATTAAGTGGAGGAGGAAGTAGACAGGTCCATGGGAAGCGAGTAAAAGTCGATGGTATACCTTGCTTTTGTTTACAGCTTTGCATGCAGGACAATAACCGCAGGCAAGGGCTCATATCACAGTGTGGTTTAAACACTTGAGAACCTGTTTTTCTTCAGTTGTACCGGTTGTATCATTCATGAAAACCGAGACAAGAGTTCACCATGTAGGCCTACATATTACGTTCCTGTAAATGTGGGGCATTATAGAGATGGAAACCAGGAGAAACAAGCAGAGGGGAAGATGTTTCTTGTATCACTCACCTTTGGCGGTCATTCCACTTTCCTTTTATGTATTAACCTCCTGTGATTAACCAAGTGAAGCTTAATAAAATGGCTATCTGAGAATCCAACTACAAAACTTCCTGTACTGCCAATGCGCATGTGCAAACATGCGCTGATATTTTTGTCCTTCTTATAAAGGTTAACCCTTTGAATCCAACCCCTGTAAAACAGCATTTTGCAACCGAGTTTCAGCATACATAGTCGAAGCAAACCCGCCCCCACTCCAATTCTACCTGTTTCGTACTTCAAACTGTTTCAGGGACCTAGAAAAAATCCTGGTTGCAAAATGCATTGCAGTTGCAAATTGCGTTTTCACGATTTTCTTTGGTTGCAAAAAGCGTTGCAGTTGAAAAATGCGTTCAGTTGCAAAATGCGGTCGGTTGCAAAATGCGGCTCTACACCCCCCCCCCACCCCCCCCACCCCCACCCCCCATATAGCGTTTTTATCTTATGTTTGAAAAACATAACATAAGGTCTAATGAAGATTAGTTATAGATCGGAATGATTTTCTCCTGTTTCACCGCACGTTAATTGATCAATAAACTACATTGATTGCCATATTTTGTACATTTGATTTAATAATTAATGTAAAATTTTATTAAATTATTAATTCATTTTTATTTATAAATGAATATTTAATTTTCCTTATTTCTTTTTTATCTATTAATTAATTAATTTTTTTTTTTTTTCGTTCTTCCGAATAAAATTACGAATTTATCCAATAGTTACATGTGGGTCTTTGAAAATGCATGCAGATCCCATTACTTTCTATCTTCTAATTCCGAACTTTTTATAAATCCAGCAAGATATCAATTGAACCAGTTTGCAACCGTTTAGAAGTGCATTTATTGTCAACAAATATATCAGTATATACATATATTCCATGCATTAAAATCAATAACACAATGCTGTTTTTTTTTTTTTTTTTTTTTTCTAGATTATCATGCATTCAACTTATGAAGCCCTGGCTTACATATATTTCAATGTAGTGACGACAACGAAGCTTGAAAAACTGAACTAGTTATGAAGAAGTCGTTGATTCTCCAAATATTTAAAAGCCAAGCAAATCAGACCTTTAAACCGTCTCCACTTTAACCCACAGTGCCTGGCATATTGAATAAGATCCGACAGCAGTCAAGGTCGTTGAAAAATGCCCATTAAAAAGGATCACGAACGCCATTTAGGAACGGCGTATTAAACTACCTGACACATGACAACTACGGAACCACAGCGGTTATTTTAATGTCGCTGTTTAGAATGTTCCCTGATTGTTGGCGTGAAAGTAAATACTGCTATTCTGCATGGATCAGTTCAGTAGCTTTTGACCAGTATACGTGATTAACTATTGGCGACAGAAACACCAACTGCGACGGCAACAGCGATGACAACAGCGACAACAATAGCACCAGTGACAGCAATGCACAGAGGACTTTTTCCACAGCAAATCACCTGGAATAGAAATAATTACAATTACGAAAAAACGCATGTGTGGAATGTAACGAAATCAAGTTATTTTAACAGGAACAAAAAATCCCTGCCTCATTTATAACAAAACATACACGACATGAGTTTGTGGAGAAAATCAAAGTAGAAAAGATGTGCATTTAGTCCTGTTATATTAATGTTTTTTTCGGGAATTATCGGATACGGCTGTTTGACGTTATCACCGCCTTATCCAATGGTTAGTTTTGCTTAAAATCATGAACTGAATACATATGACAAGACATGTTCAAAATGTTTTTTTTTTTGGCTCATATCACCATGGCCCCCTTTAAAGTAATAACGTATGCAATTTTCAAATGTATTTGTCTTTCTTTACGCACGCCGAAACAAGTAGTCGAAGGTGATAAGGCAATGTTCAATACATATAACAAATAAAGGAAGCGAACATTACCCTTCCAGCACCGGGAATTTTATACGGCACCGTTTCAACAGATTTTATCAGCTCTATTAACTCTTCTTGTTTCTCTTCTCGGTCTTCCCAGTCACTGTTTTCTACACACCATATTCGTTCACCGCAATTTTTATAAAGGCTCTGAAATGTCTCTGGCGAATTGGCTAAAAATTCTCTGATGGAAGTGTTTTTCTGTTTTACGGCATCAGCAAATGTGAGGACAATGATGCTTTTTTGAAAAAAATTGTCTCCGAAAATTTTGCAGAACTGATCTACTGCTTTTATTTGAGTGTTTTTAATTCGGTCCGTTTTAAACACAATCAATATTGCGTCCACGTGCTGCAGACACCTGGCTTCGTTGTATATTCTGTCCAATATCTTGTGGTCAGTTGTGGTCAGGGATCCTAAACCAGGTGTGTCCACAATATGGACAGTCGACGAGCTCGGTTCCTTGAGCCTGAAAGTCTTGCGTGCAATTTTGCCATCTTTTCCTTTATAATTAGGGTCCCCGGATAGTTTCATTACAGTTGCAGATTTCCCTTGCCCCAGATAGCCAACGATAATGACGTTGTAGGTTTTAGTGGTCGCCCTGAAAAAAAAATGCTTTCGCAATGAATTATGAAAAAATTAATTAGAAAAAATGGCGGCAGAAACAATCAGAAAATTAAAAATAAAATCTAATCTGAAAGGAGAGAAATGATTTTATTTATGGAAAGAGTTTGTCCGGTTTCGAAATAGGATTTTTATTATTTTCTCTCTCTATCTGTTACACTATTTAGTGCCGTGTCTTCGTGCCAATAAATTCTTCTTTTTCTTCTTCTTCTTCTTCTTCTTCTTATTACAGTGGTGTACAATATTAAGTTTAAAAGATCAAAAGTTTATAACATACAATCAAAGATTATCATATGCACAATTAAAGATTCTAAAACATACCAACTTACATCCCCATAATGTTATTTTAGACAATTGCCAAGGTATCGATTATAGACACAGTAATGACTATAGCCTGTTCTTGATAATTACCATGTGTGTGAAATCGAGTACAGTTTACATTAACCCTTTATAACTCTAACAGTTGAACTGAAACTACTGATCCGTTTCTTTGGCCTGAAACTGACTCCACGCTCAACTCACTGTTATCTACCTTCTTTACATTAGTGACTTATCATTACACGTGAATGTATACTTACATTGCTGTTCCTATTTGGAGATAATGGAGGATCTAGCGAAGTATTACTACTGCTGTTTTCTGCTTTGGCATGGAAGTGTTGGAGATTTGCTATAAATGCCAAACTGCGCATGCCCTGGTAATTCGCGGGACCTTCACAAAGTTCCAAGATTTGACAAATTCAAGGGGAAATTGTTAACATATATCAGTTCTTTTCTATTATTTTCCCGCTATTAGCCCTTCCCTATGATCTTCCTGTCATTATAGTGTATAGTTGCCGTGTTCAAATTGTAACTCGTATATGTATAAAACACGATAAATCATTTACTTTCAAACTCACCCAAAACAGCAACACATATTTAATAACCTGGACACTTTATTGATGGTATTCTGTTTGCGATTCTACAACTTAAAGAAAGTGGGAAACGGGCACTTTGCCACATTATTCACATCAGTGGGAAAACATAGTTTTCTTTATCCTCTTTTGTTTTAGCCAGAAATAAGTTAAAGATGTTATGAGACGCTCCCTGAGCTCTTGACCTCCTAGGCGTTATTGATTTGCATATCAGCGGCACGAGGTAACATCCGCCCAGCCAGCCTCAACTCACGTCTTTCAGATACTCGCACAGCGTACAGCAAATGATGTTGATAGGCAGGAAGTCGTCGTTACCAAACACATACTCTGCTCATGAAGTATAGTCGAACTAACAATCTCAACAAGGTAAAGGGTTGATATTCTGCACTGAAATATTTACTTTAAAATCAACAGGGTAGTGCGTTATCAAATTACTTTAAAAGAGAGGACAGGAAAGCATTTTAATCTGGTTAACTTTGGCGAAAGTAAAACTTTCAAAACTGTCACGCTGCTAGCAGAAAAGACTTCACACACACTTGAACATAATCTAGACAGCATAGTTTACTGGGGCACAAACAAGCAAAGATAGACTGCACCATGAATTCAAGCGACCCACACTGGATTAAATGCCACGCTGACTTGCAAATAGGAGATGGATACAACTTTGATACCATGGAAAAAACACAAGCCATAATTGAGGGCATAGAAGAGGATAGTTTGGATTTCACTAAAGATCGGGATATAAAAATTCGCCAGTTTACCGGGCACTTAACCGAGCGCGATACTCAGACCAGCAGCAGTGAGGGTTTTGTGCGGCTCAAGGCAAAAGCTTTCGATTTGACTATTCCTGGTGTAAACATGGGGTTGAAGGCTGAGGCAGGAGCAAGTGCTAGCTGGAAAGAAAGTGGGGAAAATACAACGGAGGGTGATGTCACCACACTGCGCCTGTCTATTCGTATGCAAACTGTGAGTTTTTATTTCTTTTTAAGAAACCAGATCAGGTCAAACATTTCTCTGAAAAGATTTTAGAAGATTTAATCAAATTACTTCAGATTTAATCAATTAATTTGCAATGAGATAAAAAAAGAAACAAATGAATAAATTCATGCATGGATCAATGATTAAGGAAATAATTGACTAGATATAAATGAAAAAATAAAAGCAAACGTTCAAGAATATAATTATAATATAGTTATTCAGTTTTTGTTTGTTGACATAACTATTTGAATAAAAAATGCAAAAAAAAAAAAAAAAAAAAAAATAGAAATAGTAATGTTCAATTGTAAATTGTAAAATGTTTACGAACATCAGTGTTGTGTATCACAGGTGTGTTTTACAGTTACCCTTTCAATCCATGCCTTTACGCTTATTCCGTGTGTAATTTGTACTGGCGAGAATGATTTTTTTTTTTTTTTTTTGCGACATATCGGGGGGAAATAATAATAATAATAATAATAATAATAATAATAATATTTTTGTCTCTCAGGGAATTAAGCGCCTGAACGACCGAAGACGCGGAAGTGTGAGACGAAAACCTGGGGTTCATCCTACACATTATGTGTCATCTTTAGCCTACGGTGGCTATCTGACCATCGACATAACAGCGCGCGTGAACAGTCGCAATGCGAAGGAGAACTTTGAACGGGACATGGGAGCAAACGCAGAGTTCAAATTTAAAGAATATGGCGCCGATGTAAGTGCTAACAGTAAACTGAATAACATCGAAGATTACTTGAGGAATACTCAGGAATGCACAGTGAACGTTGACTCGAGTGTTTCAGAAATGCAGTACGACGTCCGCGAAACAAAATCAAGTGATCTTAGCAATTTGCAGAAGCTGATAAATCGCTTCGTAGAAAAAGTCGAGGAACAAAATGGCGGCAAAGGCAAGCCGATGCTGGCCAAAATTGCTCCTTTATCCGAACTTGATAATTCTGCAGAGCCATATGAATTCGAAAACAGACTGGGGAACCAGATTAAAGATCTGGAAGACAGGTATGATGACATTTGTTCAGCTTTGGGGTTTCTACGCACCTTCTTCCAAGAACACCAAACTCGGGTCCAAGAACTTCCCCATGATATAATTAAGCTTGAGAAGGATCTTGAAAGTTTACGAGACACATTCACAGATAATATACAGGGACTCACTCACAGAAAGGCTGACCATGCGAAAAATAAAGAAATTGTTCGACATTTAGAGGCAGCGTACACGGAATTCAGCCCTACTGCTGTTGGTCTAAGGAGATGCATCGGTAGAGTGAGGCAAATGACCCAGCAATATATCAAGGTGAATAACTTCGTGCTCTCTGACATCTCTCTCTCTCTGTCTCTCTCTCAAACACGTCGGTTAAATGAGGCGAATAGCTTAACACTATAGCAAGGTCAACACTCTAGTCCTTTATTTTTCAGATATTGTGCAAATGTCCTAGAATTATTGAGGACATCCCTTCATGACAATGTGTTATAAGCTTTTGAATTTAAACAGATTGGTTATATTATGGGCATCTATTACAGGTAACTGATACATATGAACAACTACCAGAAGCTTATGCTAAGGGGAAGCACACCAACATAGTCGCCGTCGGGAAGATGGGGACCGGAAAGAGCTCCACCTGTAATATGATGGTCGAAAAAGAAGGGGTTTTCCGAGCAGCTTTTTCCTCGGACGCTGTAACGAAAGACCTGTCATCGCACTGTGCTAATGTGGGTGGTCGTGATTTGCGACTCATTGATACTCCCGGCCTCTTAGAAGCTGTGTCGACTAAGGCACAGTTAGATATTCTGCAGAAGCTGGCGAATTGTATTAGTTTGCTCGAAGGCGAGGACGGTATCGACGTGTTCTTGTTTGTCATTCGCTGCGACGAAATGCCATCTCAAGAGGAATTGGGCGCCGTGATTCAGCTAGGTACGTTGTTTTCGGAAGTCATTTTTGAATATATGGTTGTTGTAGCTACTCACAAGGACGAACTTGAGAACAACGGAAAATCAACAGAAAGTTTCAGAAGCAATCTTCCCGACAAAATGAAGACGATCCTTCAGAAGGCCGGTGACAGGATGGTGTTCATCAACAGCGTCACTCAAGACGGGAGAGAGCGTAGAGGCTACATAAAATCCATCATACGTCACGTTGATGACATAGCAAAAGCTCATCAGGGTGAGAAATTCTCCCATAATGCAATCAACGTAGCACGCGACAAGAGACAAGTGCTGAAAGCAAAAAATCCTAAATTGAGTGATGTTGCTATACAAAACAAGTTGGAAAAAGAAGTCGAGCAATACATAACATCACAGTACTACTGTTTCGACGGCTCTTCCACTGTGCGACTAAGAGATGGGTCAGTCACACCAATGGCCAAACTATCTCCCGGTGACAAGGTGCTTTGTGTTAGGGACGATGGCTCGGTCGGATTCGAGGAAATATTCTGCTTCGGCCATGCGGATTCCAACTGCCAGACTATATATGTCCACTTGGAGACCTCAACTGGGCAACGCCTTATCCTTTCTGAAGGTCATTATATCCAGGCTGTCTCCAAAACTTCAGCGTTCCCATTTTTCCTGAAAGCCGCCCGTGATATCCGAGTTGGAGATGCGGTGTTCGTTTATCACCCTGCGACTAATGCCATTTTTATGGATGAAATTGTGGCAACAGGCAGTAAGAAAGTCACCGGAGCCTTTTGTCCCCACACCATGAACGGCACCATCATCGTCAATGATATTTTGGCGTCGTGTTACACCGACGCCGTAGAGCCCCTAGTGGCGAGAAAATTGCTTATGCCAGCCTGGTTCCTGTACGAAATGCTTCCACTGCGTGTGTCTGAGCCAGTGCTAAAAGATGGCGTCTCAAATGCCTGTAAACTTTTAAGCGCGACGAAACAATATTTTTCACGTGTTTACTACAGCAGCGCATTCAAAAACCATTATTATTAACTCAACTTGTCTTGAAAGAAGGGAAACTCAACTGATAATTAAGATTGATAAAATGCCATCTCTATGTTCATGTACGTAACCTGCGACTAGAGTTCAATTCTTGTACGACTAAGACTATGCTGATAAAGTTTATTTTAGCATATCTCTATTTTATATCTGTTCATTGCGTTCAATTTAGACATTGCTATTGGCACCATTTTATGATTTGATTATGTGATAGTGTTGTTATTACACAGTATATACCTATTAGTAGAGCTTTTGGAAAAGAGAATAGCACAAAATAGCCCCGGCCCATTCTGCTTCCTCCTCCCCCATGCACACATCAGTGATTGCTTAATTTTCACGATTCCTTCTTGTTATGGTGTGTATCTGAAATTCTTTTTTAGAATTTGTATTTTTGTACATAGGTATTTTATCTTTGAAAGTGGCAGACACGTTTTATCCTTTCTATTTGAGGCAACATCAACATTAGAAATTCCACTGTATGCCAAACCGTGTTCATCAGCGTCAGACAATTACAGTTCCTAAATCATTATATAAGTCGTGGTGAAATTTCATAATGTTTCATACTACAATCATAGTTATGATTACATTATACTTTTTCATTAGACGGGAGAAAATCTTTTTGGTAGAACGTTTTTCTTATCCAGCTGAATGGGTTGTACGACTGATGTTATGGGATGGAGATGTGATTGATATTGCACGAGTTAATATTTCGTTTATTTAGATTTATATCCTATGTATTAAGATTTGAAGGACATTTACAGTGTTATTGACGATATAATAGTTTATTATTATCATTATAATTATTATGTCTGAACACTTAAAGGTCAAACAATGTGAATTCTTTAATGTTTTAACAAATGATGCGACTCATTTTTGTAATTAAGTCCAAGAGAATTTTGACACCACAATATATGGCACAACTCAAAGGTATTGGGTTAAGAGATTTTTTTGACGATTTCTAATTTTTCTGGAGAATATAGCAACTTTTTCCTACCCACGTATCATTTATTAATTGCCTGGTCCAACTATTCAGCTCCCTTTTTGTAAAAAAAAAAAACTGTTTTTTTCGTTCTTGAAGTGTCTAAGATTGGAGAGATCTTAACTTTTCAGAATATTTAGCTGTATATTTAACTTTTTTTAATTTCGAACGCGTAGATAACTCATTATAAACTTAATAATTGAAAAAAAGCAAAATTGTAAAGTTTGAATAATAAATAAAAGAGATGAAAAGCACAAAGAGATTTCATTAATGTTCATATTATCTCTAAACTTGCAGCACATCAACTTCCCACAAGCAGTATATTTGCCTAAAAGGCGAAGTATTGGACTTGTAGCTGTTATAAACCTTTAATACACGTTTTGTAACACATTCTTGTTATTCTATAAAGCTAGTTAAGCAAACGAAACAATATGACATATGACTGAACATATATTTTAATTTCTTTTCTTATGAAATACTGGTGTTGTCCTCAGTTCTGATCAATTTTGAAGATTAATTTCTTTTGCAATATTAAGGGATCATCACAAGAAAGAATAGTTTAATTTTGAAAGCTGCCAAAGCTTGCTCAACTGTGAGTGATATTGGTCTTATGATAATTTATCTGCCCCAGAGATTTCCCTGTATTTTCCTCTGACACCATGCGCGACCTTCAAAATTCATTTTAGTTTATGATCACTTGAGATTTCTATGATTTCTTTTCAATGGAGTCAAACTACCGAAGTGATCAATTCACAGTTTACAACGGTTTTTGTTGCACACGGGCTTTTGTTTGTCTATGGCATCATCCATTACACATGGTCACTTTTGATTACTGACGACAACTTTGACCCACGTGCCAACTTTGGAGTCCACATCTTCAAAGTCGACAACGAAGAAATCATCAAAGTCGTTTCCTTCGTTTCCAGACTGTCCATTAGTGAAATATTCAAGCACGGAGATGTACTGGTAGATGTCCCACAACGAGGCTTCCTCCTTTAATAAAAAATATACAGCAGACATAAAGGCTGCAGTCATATAAATAATAATACTAATAGTAACGCTTTCTATTTATTTTAGATGATATCTAAAATATTTATAAAACCTTTACAAATGTACAGAAAAAATAACAAAATAACCAGAATAAACAAATTAAGAAAAAATAAATATCAAATTTGCCTTAAAAATCATTTTACCAGTGTCCTAGAAACACTTGGGGAGAGGAAAAATAATGCCCAGCCCATTTTTCTGGTATAAAAAGCATTTGAAAGAATTGTAGCAATCATTACCTTCAGAATGCACGGTTTTTCTTGTTCACGCATAATCTCTCGGACCATTCCTCGCAGCTCCTCCAAAAAACATAGTATGCTATTTGGTTCAGCAGTGCCGACTAAACAAACACGATTTCCTGCCAGTTCTGTTTTCTCCTTAAAAGTCTTTGGTAGCGAATCCACGAAATTTTGCTTTTGTTCACTGTTGAGAGCTGTTCTACCGTCATGGATAAACACAAAGATGGCCCTCTTCAAAAATGTCCCGAAGAATTTATCTTCCAAGAGGTCTATAGCCTCTATTTCTGTTGATCTGACTCTTAAGTTATATCTTAACACGTATAAAAATGTGTCGACTTGCTGTACACCTTCTCGTTGGCGACGGATGGTCTCTACAATGTGCTCTTTGGTAAAATCTAAATCTCCAATTCCAGGGGTATCTATAAGTGTTAATTTCCAAGTGTCATTCGCAGAGCTTTTTATGTCTCCATGAAGTACACAGCATTCGGTCTGGTCGGGGGAATCTGATTGGGCAAGAAGAGCACGAGCCAGAGACGTTCTTCCGTGCCCCTTTCGACCGACAAGCATCACGCTTAAGTGTTCAATGTAATCTGGAAAATAATACAAACACAAATTCATTTATCATAAATGGAAATTATCAAATACAGACCGAAATATTTTTCTGGTCTTACCTTGGCAAGGCAAGGGAAATATATTAACGAGAGGAGGGAGAGGGAAAGGGGTATCAAAATATGGAGCCAGCGATTTACAAATAGCGAGAAGATGGTGGGGAGAAAATATGAAAAATGAAAAACATTTACCCTCTCTATAAACACACACACACACACACACACACACACACTAAACTCTTATTTGTGCACACATTCACATGATTCGGTTAAATAGCATTAAGCGTCGTTGAACATACATGCCATTATCTGAAATATAAGCACTGCTTAAAACAAATATTCAGGTTAATCGAACAAATTGCCTTGCCCAATCCTGTCCTAGTAGATCATAGTTCACAATATATACATGTAGGCATAATGTAAACATTACACTATCACAAATCGTCCTACTGCACATACGCTTGGTCTGTCTTCTAGATCATTATGTGATATATTATAATACGTCGCACTGTATGAAATGATGAACGTTATGCACAAATTAAAAACATCATGGAATTATTTAAAACAAATGTAAGTGATGAAAATGTGCTAACAATGGAACACTGCGTCTTACCATCAGCTGTAGGTTCCGCCATCTTTGTTGTTTACGTCTGTGACCTTTCAAAATATTGCTTCCTACAGTACATGCGCCAATGCATACACCATCGACCCCGTTAACGGTACAAGCGCATTATCAAGTCCAAGGCAGCGATGAGGTCTACATTAGCCACGTGGGTTTACGTTTCATGGAAGAGAGTCGTGATATTTAATGATTAACAACTATTGAGCTATGAAAGCGAAAGTACGTCAAATGAAAGGTGTTATTTTTCGTAGTTTGCACATAGCAAACTTTGAAGACAGATGATGTGTTCTGTATCATAAAATGTATACGAAATATTACAAATAGCATGTTTTGCTTTAACGATTAACCCAAATGTACTCTTTAATTGACATGGCCAATGTCACGATGTTTGTTCTTTTTGACATGTGCTACCACCTGTTGCCATATCTATACAACATTGGTCAAAAAGGTTGTCCCACCCCCATTTCCATGTACTTTTATTTACAAATGATCACTTCACAGCTGTAGTTTGTTAGAAATAGTGCTTTTTATTACAGATATCGTGTCTAACATGATTAATGGTTTTAAAAAAATACAAAATAGTGGTGAAAATATACACATTTTATACCATTTAGTAAAATTTATAAGAGGCACCCCCTCAAATCCACTGTTTCACTGTGACTTCTACAGATGTACAGAAATGTCTATAAAATTGAAAGACCGCATTAAATGTCACCAAATTCACACACAATTAGCATTAGGGTGTGCTCGTTAAAGATCACGTGCCTAACAGCGTGTGCGTCTACCGCGCACTGCAATTATCTCCTGTAGACGGCGCGACAAGCCTTCAACACGGGTAACAATTATGTTATGTGGGATATTGTCCCATTCTTTTTCAACAAGATGGGGGAGTTGGTCCACGTTTTTATGGGGTTGGTTCTCCTTTGCATTGCACACTCCAATTCATGTCACAGTTGATTAGTACAGGTAAGTTTAATATCAGGGCTCAAAGATGGTGGTTCCATCCTTAGAGCATTCTGTTTCTTCAACAAACACTTGCCAGGCGAGAGGTGTGAGCAAGTGTGCAGCCATGATAAAGCCTAGAGTTAACCCCAAAGTCAGTTCTTGAATATGGAATGACAAATCAGCTGAAAATGCTACGTTCAGTGATCCCACAGGCACCTGAACCTGGCCATCCATCACTAGAAGGAAGTCGATTTTGATGCAGAATCAAATTATTTCATGTATCCCATCGATGGTCAAAGAGGGTCCATAGACATGATAAAAATGCCTCTTGGAAGGGTGTGTGTAGGATAATATCGCCTGAGGTGTTAGATCAGTCCGCATTTGGAGAACATTCCACGCCCATGTTATTAGTACATTGTTCCTTTTGGAACAAAACGTAACAGGGGCATTTTAATGTAAAATTCTTAACAGATATCTTACTCCATTTGCAAGAGATGACTTCAGGGATGCTACTGGCTTCATTGTGAAAACGCACTTGCTCACAGCTCTCGTCTTGCAAACGATTTGTTGCAGAAACACAGGGCTCTGAGGATGGGACAACCGTTGAGTCCTGATATTAATCCTACTAAGCACCTGTGGCATGAATTGGAATGTGCATTGTAAAGGGGAACTAATTCCTAAATAATCTTGACCAATTCCCCCACGCTCTTTAGGACGAATGGGACAATATCCCACATAACATAATTGTTACCCATGTTGAAGGCTTGTCGCGCCGTCTACAGGAGATAATTGCAGTACGCGGTAGACGCACACGCTGTTAAGCACGTGATCTTTAACGAGCACATCCAAATGCTAATTGTGTTTGAATTTGGTGACATTTGATGGCGTCTTTTCAATTTTATAGACATTTCTGTACATCTGTAGAAGTCACAGTGAAACAGTGGATTTGAGGGGTTACCTCTTATAAATGTTACTAAATGGTAAAAAATGTGTATATTTTCACCATTATCTTGTATTTTTTAACCATTAATCATGTTAGACACGGTATCTGTAATAAAAAGCACTATTTTTGACAATTTACAGCTGTGAGGTGATCATTTGTAAATAAAAGTACATGGGAATGGGGGTGGGACAACCTTTTTGACCAATGTTGTATATTAGCGTATTATACCAGTGCGGATTTAAGTGGGGTGTCAGGGGGTCCCGTCCCCCCCCCCCCCCCCTTCGATTTCTGAAAAAAATTACACCAATATTGGACCCCTCTTGAAACTAGAAATTAATCTAGCTGAATCATAGTTCAAAACTGTACCAAATGGCACCGTTCGCCCTCTAAAATACCAAACCGAACCCCACGACTAGGAGGGGGAAAATATACCATGTACTCTTTCTGGGTCGGCCATTGGTATTTTTAACATTGCCTTTCCTCCCACGTTTAAGCCTTAGATAAAATATGGAATCTTAAACTGAAAATTATTATTAGCAATATCTGTTTATCCTTAGCTTTTTCCCGGGCATCATGCCATATGTATTCTGTATTTAAATATATGTTATAAAAATATTAGTACAGACTTGACATTTAATATGGAATATTTTTTTCCAAGTAATTTTTTCCTATTTTGCTGACTGATAAATGAAAATAAGGATTTAAATCGTGTTTTAATAACTTTGAATTATCTCTTTGATGTCATTGTGTTATCAATTCATTAATGGAATTCGCCAGAGAAGCAAACAAAAACACACTGCCTATTCTATGTCATACGACTTCCATTAAAAGAGATATTTTGAATCTCCATATTTTCCAAATTAACGTCTGTAAAAGAGTTATACGCTCCACAAAAGACCCTTATGTCAGTTGCTATAGTCACAGTAATGGTCGCTGTTACGCCTGGCCTCTTCTGTCTGTTGCCAGCGCTCTCAAGCGGCAAGGCATTCCTTGGGGTAGGTTTTTAGAGTTCAATCTGGAATAATATTCTAGACATCGATCTAAAAGTGTCCAATCTGGTCCAGTTTTGTTGTAGGACATATAGGCAGTTGATTCGTCGAGTAATGGCCTACCGAAATATTGTCTATGTGGTTCAAATGTGGCGATTTTGATGACCAGGGTAGCTGCTCATTCCCTTGGTTCTATAAGTTATCTGCTATTAAAAGTGCTCTGTGTGAACCTGCAACCTCACCGTGCAACCTAAAATTGTTCCTAAGGTGCCCCCTATCAAATGATAGTCAAGTGGTTACGAGATTATTCCTTGATTTGATCTGGTTCAGGTTTTCGTCGATGACTACAATTGGTGTTTGACACCAGTGTGGTATCCACTCCAAATACTGACACCGTCAATCACCCTTGTCACTTTAGACCCGGCATATGCTTCGTCGTAGGCCTCTTCTGGATATCTGTAAACTCTGTTTTGACTAATTGGACGGTACAGGTGAAACCTGACCTCAATAAAGAAAGCCATGCAGTTTCAGTGTTCTACCCAGAAACGGTCATGGCCCCCAATTCATTAGAGAAACAGACGACGGTGTTTTGCTGTTTACAGTGGGTGCATCGGAGGTCATTTGGTGTTTTTACCTGCTAAACCCAGTTTGGTGTTCGCTAAGGGCTTTGAAAAACGCATTTTGGTGTGGCAATTTACCCCTCGTTCTGAACGGACTAAGTGTTTTTTGTTTAGTTGCAGCAGCGTATCCCGAAAGACAGTGGGTCTTGTACCCTGTAGGTAAGATATTGATACACTGGGGGTGACCTCTGTGTAGGAACATCAGCCTGGGCATTACTCTATAAAACTGTGGGGACCGTTCTGTTTGGCGCTATGATCTGTCTGGTAATGTCTGTCTTTTTTGCGCCATTCTGCCATAGATTAAAAAAAATTGTAATACACTACTTTACTTATCTTCCGCACTGCAAAACTGACCGCTTGCATGCAAAATTTCAAATTCTTCTATGTAGTAGTTGTCGACATATGGATACTTTTTTGACAGAACCAAGCTTTGCCTAAGCCAAGCTTTGACCAGCCCAAAGGAAGACTACCCAATTAAATCGCTAAATATCCTTAATTAGCAGCGCAACAGACCTGAAAGTCAGTAAATTGGTAGCGACACACCTTACTACACAGTTCTCCATTAACAAATCTTATATGAGATCGGAGTTTTCTGAAAAAAGAACGCATTTTTACCTAGGTATACATTCGAAACTGAAATATTCCATATTTAATGTCAAGTCTGTAGAATAGAGAGCCTGTAAATGTAAGCTGTTCACATTTAAGTGCTCCATAAATAACTATTATTTATTAATTAATTAATTTATTTATTTATTTATTTATTTTATAATCTATTAATTGGGCTTTTAAAGTAAAATCTTTTGTTTTACTTTATATTTTTCCCTCTTTGACTTGGACATTTATTTTCACAATTGTGTTAGGTGGGACACATCTCACCTAGCACAACTGACATTATTGTGGTTGTTATCTGGGGCTGCAGCAGATAAAGTAATCATTTCATATGTTTTGCATGTATGTGTATAATATGTGTGATTGTAAAAATATGTTAGGTTTTCGTTATATGTGCAATGATGTCATCATTTGGTGCCCTGAGAAAGGTATCTTAATGATAAATAGATCGAGGTGTCTCACCTCTAATTGTGGACCGAGGCAGATACGACAGTAGGATGGGGATAGGGTAAAGTTGGGTTGGTTGCAGGAAGCGCTTTCCAGCCAACAATAACCTTTGTCGGATAAAAAAACGATTATCAACGATTATCATAGATGTTTCGTCGTATACATTTACAGTGTGTGCATGGCTTGGGAGTCAGAGGTCGAAAAATGCCTCCATTCATTAAACCATCCAATTTCTGCAAAGTCATACCTACCACTACCAAGAAAATTATTTTCAGAATATATCAAAATTAGTCAACAGTCATGACATCTGGGATTACGGTGAATTAAACATTATGTTTCCTATGATCTTAAATTTTCCATTTAATGATAATTAAAAGGAAATACAGCATATAATGAATTTTTAATATATTTATGATGACATTCACTTAATATTTTTGTTGTAATGCTGCAATTTCAATCTACCTACTCATATTTTAATCTTGAAATTTGGCCTCTAATTTGTCCAGAGCCGATGTAAAATCTGATTGTATTTCAATCTCGTCTGTGAGACATTAATTTGATTTCTGAACCAGACAAGCAAGGCGGCTAGCGTGTGACTTTGCACGTGAAGTGATATTATTACAACCGGCTGGTTGAGAACAGAACGTCGATGTAGAGGAGGTTATTTTTTTTAACTCGATTACAATTCATAAGCGGTGTAAAGTAAATCAAACCGCATGTCTAAAAATACCCAAATAAACTCTGCAAGGTCTGCTGAATAAGTACTGATGTTTTTCTCTTTGTTTGTTTTTCTCTTTTATTGTTAAAAGAACCAGTTTACACAGAAACATTCCATCTCTTCCAAGAACTGGCGATGTTATTAGTTCTAAATATAACTCTCCCCCTTGGAGACGAACGTACTTGAGATTTACAGAGGTGGGATATTTAATGTTGTTACAATGTTTTGTATCCCAGTTATACTTTTAAAATAAAAAAAAAAGAATAAATGAAAATTTAAATTATTAATAATTAACAGAAGGAAGTATTAAAAGAAAAACATAATATCTTGGGTATTTTCCTCTCTGTGTTTCTCTCTTTCTCTTTCTCTTCGTTTAACAATACCTACTTTTACTTTGAATACCTGCATGATGACAATCCAAACATTTTCAACAATATCGAAATATAGAGGTCTCTCTTGTGATCAGAAGTATGTCATAAACATGGGATTAATGGGGACTCTTTATCTACGACATATCTGTGTATGGGATTGGGATTGTTTTTCTGATTCAAAATCTATACACCTTAGAAATATGGGTAACTTTCAAAAAATAAATAATAACAACTAAATAAATGGCTATTCTGAAAGTTTCTAGTACATGTACGGCATTTTCTTTGAATGTCGGATTAGTTTCCACAGAGAATCTAATGATTATAAGAGGGGTCATTACTGAAGCTTGGGGTTGTTCATGCTTTTTCCATGTAACTTTTAGTTAAGCAAAACATATTCTTTTGAAGTGACAACATGGAGCGGTTTCATTATTTCCTGATGTACAGGGGTTTAAACATAGAACCTGGGAATCTTTGTAGCAGTATTAGAGATCGCGTTATCTAAATATTTGTTTCACCCCCCCCCCCCCCCCCCCCCCCCCCCCCGGGGATTATATCATAAAGAGTTTTTTAATGTAATGTGGGGTCGGGGTGGTCATAAAAAGGTTCCACACAAGTAAAGTGAAGGGCTCTCACACAGTATCACTCATTTAATGTACATGTACATTCTGACGATCCGTGGGGAATCACAACCTTCAATCTAAGATTTAAAAAACCTACTTCTTAATTAGACAAATTTACCCCTAGAGACTTTACACGACGTATTGCGAAGAATTACGACCTACATACAAAGACAGAACATAAAGTTATGAAAGTGCTTGTAAATTGTTAATTGTGTATGCGCCCGTGTACCTGTACATGTGAGTGAGAGAGACATGATCGATGGGTTGACCTTGTCCCAAAATGGCTATATACTTTTATTATTACAAAAAATGGTTTATACTTAACCACTTTAACGTATGATATATCTGGTTTCACATACTATGGGTTTCGTCTCTTTGCAGCTTGATATACAGAAAAAAGTATTTCTTTATGTAGTTCCTATAAGTAAACCTACATACCAGTAATATAAAACGTACATTGTGGTAGAAATTTTTGGCAATCCATGCCCAACATACCAGTGTCCTTTCTTACAGTGTAAAGCCGGTTGCTTTTGTAAATGCTCCCTCCCTCTTTCTCAATCTAATAAAGGTATGTTGAAAGCGCCGCGTTGGTCTTCTTAGCACAAATATTTTTCATTCTTTTCTTTTCTGTGCCCGTTCCTGGGTCTGGGAGAAGATCATTCTTTATTGTTATTTTTGTCTGCCTTTACAGACAGCTTACATTCGAGACATACCACAAACAATGTGTAGATCACAAGGTTTAGCCTCTCTTTTATCTAACATGCATACCTGATTAAACACTTCAACATCCACATATCCACAATCCAAACATTTTCAACAATATCGAAATATAGAGGTCTCTCTTGTGGTGCCTCTGTGCCTGTACTGATATATCGCAAACACACAGTCTCTCCTCTCCGGGTGTGCATTCCGAAATGGAGACTCGCCCGATTTTTATGTCCATCCCTTTGTATTACTACAAGGAAAAGACCAATGATGAATAGCATGCTTTAGTGAGCGCATATAATTTCTCCCTCAATCCCCGATTTACCGGTTTTCCTCTCTGGCATAGTGGTTATGCAGTGGAACAACATAAATCAACAGTAACTTCAGGTAATCTGATGGGAATTCGAATCCTTATAAGACAAAAGTTGCATTTTTAAATTTTGCGTAATTTGTATGCATTTGTCACTTATGCTGGCCATCTTACTTTGCCAGGCTGGAAAATTTTGATAGCGATCACAGATGTCACGCGCTTTCTTGCACTATAAAACATGTTTCACATATTCTGACCGTTATATATACACCGTTTGCCTGAGGTTATTTTATATTACTGTTGTTGCGGTGTGTACGTATGTGTATTTCTTACCTAATTGCCACTTCTATTATTAAAATTGAATTGTGATGGGAGATGAAGAAAAAAAAAACATCATTACTAAATTATCAAACAGGTGCTAACCATAAGTACATAAACCCTTAAACAAAATTTAAGGATAACCGACATTAAAGGCAGCAAGAAAGAATCTCCCTTGTTAGGGCCATATGGAATAAAAAAGGATTTCCAAATTGAGAGCATTCATCCTCCAGATTGAAGGTGAATGCACCCTTAAATGTGCCGCCAACGGGTCAAATTTGATAATTTATTTCACAAATTAAAAGATAGGCCTACTAAAATGAAAATAAATGTATGAAATCTTTTCATGTAGTTTTCTTCATAATGATATTTTTCATTCAGTTCGTCAATATCAAAATAATTTTATATTTTGTTAAATCAGTAAAAACTGTTCATTTGAGATTAAAAATGCCGCAAGAAATGCATTATAAACAACGCATGGAAATATCATAGGGTCCATTCCCACAGATATTTGGATCGATCTATCTCTCTGGGGAGTCTGACTAAATTGCTGTCAACTTGGCCGGCTTAAAGTCTGGCACGTTGATTTGGTAGGCTTGACAGACATTTAAGCCGGTTAGTTGATAAAATTTTAGTGAGACTCCCTTGGGAGTTAGATTGATCCAGTTGGATCAGTCTATGTTTGGGAACCCAGTCTAATATCGTATTTTACCACTTAAACGGCTGTTATTATAGTAAAACTAAAATCTGTGCTTGTCAATCGGGCTTTCGATGCCCTCCTTCCCGGTCCTCAAGTCATTCGTTGCCAGTGACAATAGGGGGGCACGCGGATTCTCGCCGTCCTTTGATACCAAAACAACAATGGCGGCAGAAGAAAGCACACGCGTGATGCAGTCCTCAGACGTAAGTTGCGAGTTTGTGTACAGTGCGTTGGATAACGAAAAGGCCAGTGCTTCACACATTGTAGATATTAACTGGATGAAAACTCTTCCTTATGACGAAAAAACGAATTTCCTGGAGTAAACAACACTTTTATCATACTTACCAATAGTTCATTAGTTCAATAATGAATTCATTTTTACATTCAAAGTTAGTCCCTGTTTTTGTTCACAATGTTTTTATTGTGAAATATAGATCTCATAAGAAGAGTTTTTATCCCTTTAATGCGTTTTAAGTAATAAGACGAATATATCTTATAAATCGTATATTATTTACATGTAGTGTTGTTGCTGTCTGCTTTTCCCGCAGTTCTAAGTAGGTCACCACAAAATCTCGCTCGATATCGTGTGACTACGCAATGTCGGAAAGGGCTCCGTCTGTTATAATTTCTTAAGATATTATAAAAAAAAAACGTTTAAGAAAAAAAAAAGGACTTACTCTGGATGCAGGAACGGAGTCATTTACCATTGGTAAATATGGGAAAATTGCTGTTTTCTCCAGGAAAATCCAACTTTTGGCCAAAAGGAAGACTTATTATGCCTTTGAGAAAGAAAAATAGATTAATAATACTTTTGTTCACTTCTGTTTGATTGTCAATAACCTAGAAGTCATTGCATAACTCCATTGCTTTAATTAAGATTCCCCTTTTTTATGTTCACTAACGAGTTCAAAGGTAAAAAGAGCATTAGGTCAATCGATATCGTATACGATTTCATCTTTTATTTGATTTTTCTTAACCGTACGAAAAGCACCAAAACTTTTTCGGGGCCCCTAATTTAACGCCAAGAGGGCTATGGTTGGCTTCGCATGCGAGGCCTCCTCCCAACCCCCTTCAAATAAATCTGAATCCGCCCCTATTGATCCTTTTTGGTTGCTGAAAGTGCAGTTGCTTTTTTATTAGCACAAATAACCGCTTGGTGCATTCTCCATTTTGTTTGCGGTGAGATCAAAGTCACTAAATTTCTAACTGCTGTTACGGTTATGTCTTACCATAAAATGATAAATAAATAACTTATTTGAACTGAAGGTTTGTTAATGTCTCACGGAAGAGGTTGCAAGCTTTTATTTACTCCGTTATTCAAACTCTTTAAAGCAATAAAAGAAAAAAAAAAAAAAAACTTTACGAGCCCGTGATTGTTGTTTCCGGTTAAATCAAATTCTGCAACGTATCAGTCGAAATGAAGGTTCATTTTCTGCATGGATATGTGGCCAAATACGAGACAATGTGGGAAGACGTACGTGCTATAAAGAAAACTGGACCCTTTGACACTATGTGACACAAAATGTAGGGCAGTATGTTCCATTCGTACGTAATCTTTTATCACAAATTTCCCTCCAAAGATTACATAAAATCAACACTAAATACTATTTACTTATATAATCTTAATACAGACAGGCTTCTTGTCCGACTTCATAACGTGAACATATATGATAAAAAAGTAAATTCATTTCCAAGTAGACTCCTTCGTGTATGTGTAGGTGCGTGTGTCTGTGTGTGTGCGTGTACATGTGTGTGAGAGAGACATGATCGTGGGTTTGAAATGTCCCCAAAAGTGGCTATATATTTTATCATCACTACACAAGAGTCATACATACAGTAGTTTATTACAACGTATGACATACTTTGCTATGCGTAATAAAGATTTAATCTCTTTGCAGCTTGTTATAATGAAAAGAAAAGATTTTCCTTCTTAGATAAAGTTCCTATCAAACTGGGTTCCTATACTTAGCTCGATCCATCTGGATCGACCTGACTCCCTGGGGTTCAGGCTTAATTGCTATCAGCTCAAAAGGCTTAAATGTCTGTCAAGCCTACAGAATCAGCTAGGGGTAAAGGTAATTACCCCTAGCATTTTTACTGGGAGTGACAGACGTTTAAGCCGGTTAAGCTGACAACAATTTACTGATAGTCCCCAGGGAGATAGATGGATCCAAATATCTGTGGGAATGATCCCTAAGTGATACAGGTTCACTTGCCACAGGTACAGTGTGGTAGAAATGTTGGGAATTCATGCGCAACATAGCAGTGTCCTTTGTTACAGTATAAGGCCGTTTTCTTTTGTGAATCTTCTCTCCCTTTCTCGCAATTCAACAAGATGGAATGTAGGAGGCGCTGCGTTGGCATTCTTCACACAAAGCTTTTCCATTATTTTGTGTGGTCTGTCAGTGTCTGGGTCTGGGAGAAGCTCATGTTTCTCCTTCCTTTTTTTTTTTGTTTTTGTCTGTTTTGACAGACAGGTTCGTATAAAACATACTACAAACAATATATACAGGTAGAAGACGATGTTTAGCCCTTCTTTAATTCATTAACCACATCTTAGATCCCTATTTCTGGGACACAACATGTTCATAACCTTTGGCAACCTTTCGCAAATTGTTTTCATGATTATGTTGTTCATGATATTTCACCCCTGTGAAACATTCTTTTAATCAACTATCTAAAGGAAAATTGATTCTGAGTCTATTTCAAATAAACGAGGGATTAGATGTTTAAGCAAATGGTCATTTTCTCGCAGAATCCTCATTGGAACAGCTGCCGTCATTCTCGCCATATGTCATCAAGGCGGGTGAATTTACCCACATCTGGCAATCTTTTCTTAAAAATAAATTTAAAAAAATCTTAGGTGAAAGGGTTGATTATTATTATTATTATTATTATTATTATTATTATTATTATTTGTAAGGTATCTGATGAGTTGAAGCCAAGTATACTTACATTTTTAAAAATGCAAGAAAACAGGTGAAAAAAAAAACATTTTCAGAGTGAATCAAATTTGTTACGTTTTCATTGAAAATCCAAAAATAAAAGAATTATCAGATAAATTAAACCAATCGATAAAAAAGGAAATTGACGTGAGATAGTTTGAATATGTTGCCTAGGAATTAGAGCAGTTGACACATCCAGTTAAAGGATACATTTTAAATAACATTAATACCTTCTTACATTAAATAACTTACTCTAACTTAAAAGAAAATGCTCCGAGTTCTTTTTTAAATCTGGTGCTCTGAATTAATGTTTACCACAAAATATCAATGTCAGCAGACAAGGTCTAGACATAACGCGAATGTGATCGTTTGTAACAAATCTGCCTCCAAAGATTAAATAAATATCCACACTAAATACGATTTACTTATATAATTTATATTCAGAGAGGTCTTCTTGACCGACTCCATAACATGAACACGTATGATAAAAAGTGAATTCATTGTCAAGGAGACTAGTTTGTGTGTATCTGTGTGTGTTCTCGCGCGATTGTGTGTCTGTGTGTGTTTTTGTGTGCATAAAACTCATCCAGAACCGACTTAATATAACAAAGAAAAAGAAAACTTTCAAACAAGCTCAAAATGCTGACACCGTTGTAAAAGTTTAGGGGTGACAAAGCGTCAATACTACTTTCCAGATTCTTGCTAAAATCTGAAAACATACATCCGTCTGAGGGTATCCAACACAGACAATGATAGCCTGTTTGACTCATTAAAGGTTCACTTGCTCATTCAATGTATGATATATATGGTTATACACAATGTAGATTTCATCTCTCTGCAGCTTGTTATACAGAAAAAAATGAGTTTTCTTCTTTGGCGTACAGTTCCTTTAAATATAGCTACATGATACAACAGGTACATTGCAATAGAATTGCTTGCGAATTCATGCGCAGCACACCAGTGTCTTTTGTTACAGTAAAGGGCCGTCTTCTTTTGTGAATCTTCTCTCCCTCTCTCGAAATTCAATAAGATGGAATGTTGGAGGCGCTGCGTTGGCATTCTTCACACAAAGCTTTTCCATTATTTTTATGTTGTGCGTCACTGTCTGGGTCTGGGAGAAGCTCATGTTTCTCCTTTCTTTTATGTTATTTTTTGTCTGTTTTTACAGACAGGTTGCATACCAATAAAACATACAACAAATGATATGGGGAACACGAGGTTTATCCCTTCTTTTACCCCTCTTTGATTCACTAACCACACAATAGTTCCCTAAGTCTTGGACACACCGTGTTCATAACCTTTGGCAACCTTTTACCAGCCACAAAACCTGACTGCCGCTTGCGATCACTTTGCGAGCTGAAGAAGAAGCTTTGGCATTTATGTCTCCTCCATCTCAGCGTACCACAAACTTTTATAGTCTCATTCATAACAATAAAGAAGGCAACAAGGAATATTGATTGTTCATGATTTGGCCAAACAAGGCCGCTTTTGTTATATAACCCCTACTATCCTAATCGTTTTAACAATAAAAAACCATGTAGCAAACTGTTGCCTGTATTAAATGTTATGGCCTTAAGGATAAAATTATAAATCAAATATTCAATACGACTCATCATCCTAAAAATTATGAAGTCAACAAAAATTATTATTTACCTTCAATTTAAATATTTACACGAAAACTTGTCATCTCTTCTAAGAACCGTTGATGTTAGCCATAGATATCCTGCTTGGAAACGAACATACTTGTGGTATACAGAATAGGGATATTTAACGCTGTTACAGCCCTTGTATTCTGGTGTTAACTCTAAAATAAAAATCCTATCTTAACAGTAAAACGTTTATAAAAACGGGCCTGGGAAATATTGTTCTTCTCTTTCTCACCCACTCTCTCTCTCTCTCTCTCTCTCTCTCTCTCTCTCTCTCTCTCTCCGTTTCACAACCCTTAGTTCCAATTTGAATACCTACAATAAGGCCCCCTCTTTTTTCAGGAAAAGCTAGAATAAATATAAATGTCTAACTTGTGATCTTTATAATTTATTCTAAGTGTGGCTACCTCTATTTTGATATTGATGTTCTTTCATTTCAATTGCACAGGGTTAGTTTTCTACCCAGGTTGTGGAAAAAATTGTTGCCACGATGATGTTCTTTATGATATTACACTTCTGTGAAACATTCTTTCAATCTACAATCTAAAGGAAAACTGATTCTTGGTCCATTTTTAATCAAACGAGGGGTTAAATCTGTAAGTAAATTGCCGTTTTTCTCTCCATTTGTCATTAAGCGGGAGAATTTAGCCAGATCTGGCAATCTATTCTTAAAAATAAATTTTAAAAATCATAGGTGAAAGGGTTGATTATTATTATTATTATTAATAATAATAATAATAATATTTATTTCTTATATAGCGCATTCCATTTTTTACATTTCAATGCACTTTACAAATAATTAAAAAGTCTAAAAATAACAATACTAAAATACTTTAACATTTACTGATAAAATTAATTAATTAAAGAAAGCAGAGAAAATTTATTGATATAACTTAAAAATACTACTAAAATTAACCCAAGCTCACTCTTAATAAATGATAAACAACTAAAAAGTTTAAAGGAACACTAACCATAAAATTCTTTAAAAAGATGAGTTTTAAGACAGGCTTTAAAAGTATTATAGTCACTTTCAGCTCTGATACTAAAAGGCAATTTGTTCCACAATTTTGGAGCATAAACAGTAAAAGCCCGGTCTCCATAGAATTTGTTGCATTTTCTGTCTATTTCACAGTGATTGGGTATAAAATTGTTTTCAAAAGAGTTTCTTGTTAACCTGCGTGGTTCAGATGACTGAATAAGATGTGCAATATAACCAGGTGTGTTTTCTTTAAAAGCTCTAAAAATTATGCACAACACTTTGAATAAAATTCTTTGTTTGATTGGCAGCCAGTGCAATTCCTTTAATACTGGAGTGATATGATCCAAGCTCTGGTTCCTTATCTTTTTAACTAATCTGGCCGCTGAATTTTGAATCAATTGGATTTTTTTCAATTTGCTGTCACTCACCCCAAAAAGAATACTGTTGCAATAATCTAATTTTGATGTAATAAAAGCATGAACTAATTTTGTAGTTGTTTCTATATTTAGTAAATTCCGAATCTTCCCTATTCTCCACAGTGAAAAAGATGCCGACTTACAAACATTGTCTATATGCTTGTCAAAGATCCCAGCTGAATCAAAAAACACACCTAAATTTCTAGCACTGACAGATGCTTTCACAGACACATTGCCAATGCGAACATAAGTGTTAGTAGCACAGTCCTTTCTATCTTTAAATTTAGATGAAAACCAGATTATTTCCGTTTTAGTGTCATTTAGAGCCAGCTTATTTGAAAGCATCCACACCCGGATCTCATCAATACATTTCTCTATGTCTGACACTACAGAATAATCACACCGACTGTCACAAGTTACATAAATCTGAGTATCATCAGCAAAAATTGTGGTCTGAAGATTGTGCTTAGAAATGATCTCCTCAAGAGGCACCATATAGAGTGAAAAAAGTAGTGGGCCTAACACCGATCCCTGCGGAACACCATATTTCAGGGTTTCAGGGGCAGAAAGAAGGGAATTAATTTCCACTTTTTGTGTTCTTCCCTTTAACCCTCAAGTGACCGAGTGGGGTCATTTACGACCCCAGTCATATGATTTAATGTGCCATCGCTTTATTTTTTATTCGAATTTTCTTTCCTTGCATGAGTTTGTCAGTCTACTAATCCTACACACTTTCACAGCTTTTTGTAGGGATCAACCAATTAGTATGGCGTATACATCACAAACTCTTGTGGGGTCATTTATGACCCCAAAAAGAAGCATTGGCTTTTAAATATTAGTTTTTAAATTTTATTCAAATGTTTTGCCCAAGCAACACTGACAGGAAAATATCACATGCATGTGTTTCATGCAACCAGCCACTGTGCCCAAAACAGGCACAAATAAGTGGTTTGTGAAGATTGTGCTTGAAGTGTTACTAACAGTGCATCGCTGAATCTAATTTCAGTAGCTTTGTTGGAACGTGTTCTTATAATTGGGTCTCTCATTTTGACGGTTACAATTTTCCGGTATTTTGGAAATCTAAAGAATTCTGTCAATATCATATTATACATAAATTAACAAATTGTTTGTGTGGATTTTGTTTTATACACAGATGCGGTAGTAACATACATGTAGGTTGATTGAATGTGTTCTGAGTAGTATGACTTCCTTACCAGCATTAGGTATTCCCTACTCAGCAAGTCAGCTAATTATTCTTATTGAAGTTAGCAGGATACTATCTCAACATAAGTCAAAATATTTTTACTCAAAGTAATTTTGTACTGTACTTTTTTCATTTAGTGTGGCAAATAAAAAGAGAAATATTTCTGCAAGTAGAAACGGACAAGGACTGTCTAAATACCGGTGTAATGTTGTTCTTAAAATCTGTGCTTGGTTATTCCATGCAATAAAAGTATTATTAACGAATACTTATTACATTAGATCATTATAAAATACTTGTCTTAAATTCTGGGAGTAGTATAGGTGTGATAAACCATCAACAGCCTTTTATAATAAGGATCCCTGTACAGAGCATAATGGGGTCTTAGATGACCCCACTTGGTCATTTCCGTCAGTAAAATAGCTTGGTCTCTTGAGGGTTAAGTAAGAGCTCAACCAATCAATCGCCATTCCTGTAATGCCAAACCTGCACTGCAAACGTTGTAGTAAAATATCATGGTCAATCGTGTCGAAAGCAGCAGAAAGATCCAAGAGGACCAAGATGACATCACAGTGATTGTTTAATGAGAGCATGATATCATTTTGAACCTTTAGCAGGGCTGTTTCAGTACTATGACCCGTTCTGTAGGCTGATTGGAATTTACCATACAGAGAATGTGCTGTTAAGTAGTTGTTCAGTTGCGAGAATGCCATTTTTTCCAGAAATTTACTAATGAAAGAGCAGTTGGAAATTGGTCTATAGTTTTTCAGCTCGTTTCTTTCAAGACTGCTCTTCTTTAAGAGAGGCTTAACAACAGCAGTTTTACAGAGATCAGGAAAAATTCCAGACTCAAAAGATGTATTTGTTATTTTCATGAGTGCTGGAGATACTGCTTCTATGCAATCCTTTACTAAGTATGTTGGTATTGGGTCCAGTGAGTAGGATTTTGCTGGCATGGCTTTCATCATGGCAACTACTTGTTCGATACTCACTTGGGTGAATTTTGTCAGTACTGTTTGAGAAGAAACTGGTGACTCTATGAGCTTTGGATCATGTTTATCTAGGGTACATCTTATGTCCTGTATCTTTTTAGTAAAGAATTGTGCAAAAACTTGAGGTAGTAAGTTTTTCTCTAAATCAGGCAGTACTCTAAGTTGGGTGGATGAAGAGTTAGAGATGTTATCAACAATTCTGAATAGGGCTTTCTGATCGGCAGAATCAATACAATTTCGGTGGTATTCTGCTTTGCATGTGTTAAGACGAAAATTATACTTGGATCTGGCATCTGTGAAAATCTGTTTATGTATTTCAAGTCTAGTGCCAAGCCATTTTCTTTCCAGCTTACGGATTTCCTTACGCTCTTCTAACAACTCTGGTGTGATCCATGTAGCCTTTGGCTTTACTGTCACTCTCTTTTCCTGTAGTGGAGCCTGGTTATCAATGGCCTTTGATAACGAATTATTGTAGTGAGTAACTTGTAAATTTATGTCAGATATGCTGACCATCTGACTTAAAGCATTTGAAAGATCCCTGTTTAAGATGTCACTGTCAATTCTGGAAAGTAGCCGGCTCTGTTTGACTACTTTAGTTGGCGCTGGGCGGTTGGCATTGGCTACGAAATGAACTGCTGCATGATCAGAGGGCAAAGTGTGATCTACGAAGAAGTTACTGAGACATGAGTTTTTTCTTGTCAAAACAAGATCTAAAACATAACCTTTCGAATGAGTAAAACTTTCAACATGCTGTTCAAGTCCCACTGAGGATAACAGATCATTGAATTTTTCCACGTCACTACATTCGTTGTCATCCACATGGATGTTGAAGTCCCCTGCAATTACTAAGTGACCAGATGAAACAATAGCTGTCTCCAAAAGTACAGAAAATTCATCAATGAAATAAGGAATTGTATACTTGTGTTTTGCTGAGTACGGTGGCCTATATATTACAAATAGACGCAACAGTTTCTTTCTAATTTGCACCGTTAGGTCCATTATCTCAAACGAATTGAATGAATGATTTATGTTTTTTGCAACTTTCATGTTATTTCGCACAACTACAGCAATTATTATATTTTGTAAATTTTCTGAATTTATGAAAGCAAAGTATACCGACATTTAAATACAAGAAAACAGGTGAAAAATAATTTTCAGAGTCAGTCAAAATTGTTACGTTTTCATTAAAAATTTGGAAAAAAAGAATTATCACAGAAATTAAAGCATTCTATGAAAGAGGACATTGACGTGAAATAGTTTGGCTATGTTACCGCGAAATGTGAGCAGTTGACACATCCAGTAAAAGGACATATTTTAAATAACATTGATAAATTCTTACATAAATAACGTACTCTAACTTAAAAGAAAATGCTCCTAATTCTTTTTTAAATCTGGTGCTCTGAATTAATGTTTACCACAAAATATCAATGACAGCAAACAAGATCTAGACATAACGTGTATGTAACCTTTTGTAACAAATCTGCCTCCAAAGATTAAATAAATATGCACACTAAAAACTATTCACTTATATAATCTATATTATGACGAGGCTTCTTGTCCGACTTCATAACATGAAAATATATAATAAAAAGTGAATTCATTTCCAAGGTAGCTAGTGTGTGTGTTTGTGTGTGTGTGTGTGTGTGTGTGTGTGCTCTTGTGCACGCATTCTAACCGAGGACACACACCCGCCCGAAACCCACTAACCGAGGACACACCTCCAACCGAGGACGTCCTCGGTTGACATAAGCAGTGGAATGCATAAAGGGGCCCATTTCAAGTTATGTGGTGAAATTTGACGCTATTCTGAGCCAGTCCTCGGTAATGCTGTATAGCGCGGGCCAAATTCCCGCCACGAGTGTATCAGAAATACTGTCCAACTTTTTGTCTGAAATCGGGCTATACACACGCGTCCTCGGTTGTGCTGTAAAGGGCGGACCAAATTCCGCGTCCTCGGTTGTGCTGTAAAGGGCAGACTAAACTGAAACTAATGTTATATCTCAGATGTCTATATATTCAGTAAGTTCATATTTTTAAACTAAAGGTCTTTTTTATCTCTCCTAGGCCGTTACGTAACTACATAACTATCATCGCACTGTACATATTACGGCACGCTTCTTTATTAGTACAACTGACTTGGAGTGGTTTAAATAAAGAAGAACTGTCTGAATTTGTGGCTCACTCGGTAGATCTTAGGACCGACAATCTTTTGAGGGTGCAAGAATTACTCTGAAGTATCAAATAAACGTACCGGTACGTTAATTAATTTTCCAAATTTCTTCCCGCCGGTACGCTCCATTTTCACCCAGTACGCTTATTAATTTTTCAAAAATCTTCCACCCGGTATGTTTATTAAATACATATTGTACCGGTGGGAAATTACACAAGTACAAGTCACGCTTTTTATTTTCTTAAATTGAAGTATAATGAGAAGAAAATTGAGATCTCAACTCATTACCGACTGTTCTACCAACAGCACTGGAAAGTAGGTCAAGCGGAAGTCGCTCTCTGAACACAACAGTACATGCGTCACCTGATTTCAGTTCCTATAAATGGACGTGCTTTCCCTTCAACAGTGACAACTACTCATGTACATCGATCGAATGATGCAATGTCGCAAGGTGATAGGATCATATTTATAGCTAAGGAGGTCATTTCAAGTGCAGCAAAGAAGTTGTGCCTGTTTTCAAACGTCAATTATTTCATGCCGATTTATGATTTAAACGATGTTAAATCACATTTCTATGTAAGATAAACCCTTAGGAGTTTACAGGTATGCAAAACGAACCTTATATCTGAGAATAAATTTACTATGAATAACGTCTCCGTATGGCTCTCGGATGCGGCTTAGGTGCGACATACCTGGGTCTTCGGCCCCTGACGATTATGAAATTTAACTCATGGCAAATATATATATATATATATATATATTTTTAAATAAATTAGATATCCCGTTTTTAAGATAAATTATAATACTGAGTGAATTTTACCTGGTGAATTTTTTTTTTTTTTTTACAATGATCAATAGCTAGCTTTTTTCTTTCTCTTCTTCTTCTTCTTTACTTTTATTTATTTATTTCATTTTTTTTTTTTGGGGGGGGGGGGGGGGGAGTGGTGCAAAGGTTTTTTCCACCCAGTACTTTTATTCCATCCAGTACTTTTATTAAATTTCGAGATTTTTTCCACCCAGTACTTTTATTCCATCAGTTCTTTTATTCGATACTTCAGAGTAAATGAAAAGGGTAAATGGATCGTCCGTAAACCCCCTTTACACTGGGGCGGCGTCCTTTGTGCGACCAAGAAACTGGCATCACTGTGGTCGTAGAAAGGAGGTACAAGCATTGCTTTGGTTGAAAAAAATAAATATTTGGTGATTGGCCAGTTGTCAGAAAGTTAAGTATTATAATTTTGTACTCTCAAATGGATCCGTACTACAGGACGCAGAAAGGACGCCGTCCAGTGTAAAGGGCCCCTTAGCTAACTATGAATTAATCTACCCCTGACAGTTTGAAGAAGGCTATGACATTATGAAACATTTATTATTACATAATGGCTCTGCGAACTACAGTCACTTCTTTTCACCTGTAGATCTGACCTGTTTGTTATACACCTGGCTGCTAGAATAAATACTAAATCTAACAACTGAAGTGAAATTATATTTTGAATGGGCCCCTGTCGGTCCATGTCGCTAACACAGAGCACACATATTCATAAACACCGCATTTGCAAGAACCGCTTTGTGAAATAAAAAAAGAAAAAAAAAGACGCCCCGACAATTACGCGGCCTGATATATAGGCCTACAGTTCGGATATGCACACGGCAAAAACGATTAAGGGACCGTTCCCAGATCCTATCGTACTAACTATGGATCGATCTCTCCCAGAAGGAATGCTATATAAATTGCAATCAACGTAATCAGTGTGATCTGGCCAATTTTACAAAGTTGCTGTTTTTCCCTTTTCTCAGCATAATATTATATGCGATGCAACATTTTAAAGAGAACCGATAGGTCTATTTTCATGAAACTCACAGAACTGATGAATATTAGTTAAACGCAGGTCAAGTTTGAAAATTTTCATAATGAGCTGCTTTTTTTTTCAGAAAATTTGCTGTTGTTTTTGCTTTTTTCAGCATACATGCAACACTGTAAACACAGTTCAAGGAGAAGCAATCGGTCTATTGTCATGAAACTCACAGAACTGATGATTATTAGTAAAAGGGTTGTCAAGATCAAAAATCGGCATATCCGGGCCATTTTTTGTCAAAAGTTATGCTGTTTTTTTTCTGCCATTTTCAGCATATAAGTAACACTGTAAGCACATTTCAGGGAGAACCGATAGGCCTGTTGTCATTAAACTCACAGGAGTGATCAATGTTACCAATATACAAATCAAGTTTGAAAATAGGATTGATTGGTTGAGTTTTGTGGAAGTTGTGCCTTGTTTTGATATATATAAGTGGTTTTCCTCAGATTTGATTGTCAGGCATGTTGACAGTTTCGTTATTGAACTAACTAGATATGTAAATATGTTAGTGTTTGTCTGAAATTTTCTGCATCTTTACAACATTGCTAGTTGATTATATAAAAATGACGGTAAACATGTTATCATGTACTGTGTAATACAGTGTCTCTAAATGGAGGAAATGGGGTGATTATTTTCAAAAGTTTTGCATTTTTTTTCTCCTTTTTTCAGTGTACATGCAACACTGTAAACACACTTCAAGGAGAACCAATAGGCCTGTTTTCATGAAACTCAGAGAACTGATGATTATTAGTAAATTAAAAAGAATGATCAAGATTGAAAATCAGCATGACCAGGCCCTTTTCTTTCAAATGTTATGCTGTTTTTTTTTTCAGCATATATGTAACACTGTAAGCACATTTCAAGGAGAACCAATAAGCCTGTTTTCATGAAACTCACAGAACTGATGATTATTAGTAAAAGAATGGTCAAGATTGAAAATCAGCATGACCAGGCCCTTTTCTTTCAAGTGTTATGCTGTTTTTTTTTAAGCATATAAGTAACACTGTAAACACATTTCAAGGAGAACCAATAGGCCTCTTTTCATAAAACTCACAGGAGTAATCAATGTTATCTATATACAAATCAAGTTTAAAAATAAGATTGATTGGTTGAGTTTTGAGGGACTTCAGCTTTTATTTGTATATAAGTGGTTTTCCTCAGATTTGATTGTCAGGCATGTTGACAGTTTCGTTATTGAACTAACTAGATATGTAAATATGTTAGTGTTTGTCTGAAATTTTCTGCATCTTTACAACATTGCTAGTTGATTATATAAATATGACGGTAAACATGTTATCATGTACTGTGTAATACAGTGTCTCAAAATGGAGGAAATGGGGTGATTATTTTCAAAAGTTTTGCATTTTTTTTCTCCTTTTTTCAGTGTACATGCAACACTGTAAACACACTTCAAGGAGAACCAATAGGCCTGTTTTCATGAAACTCAGAGAACTGATGATTATTAGTAAATTAAAAAGAATGATCAAGATTGAAAATCAGCATGACCAGGCCCTTTTCTTTGAAATGTTATGCTGGTTTTTTTTCAGCATATATGTAACACTGTAAGCACATTTCAAGGAGAACCAATAAGCCTGTTTTCATGAAACTCACAGAACTGATGATTATTAGTAAAAGAATGGTCAAGATTGAAAATCAGCAAGACCAGGCCCTTTTCTTTCAAATGTTATGCTGTTTTTTTTTTTTTTTTTTTTTTTTTTTTTTTTTTTTTTTGTTTTTCTTGTTTTTTTTTTTCAGCATATATGTAACACTGTAAGCACATTTCAGGGAGAACCAATAACTTAAAGCCTGTTTTCATGAAACTCACAGAACTGATGATTATTAGTAGAAGCATATTAGTAACACTGTAAGCACATTTCAGGGAGAACCGATAGGCCTGTTGTCATTAAACTCACAAGAGTGATCAATGTTATCTATATACAAATCAAATTTAAAAATAAGATTGATTGGTTGAGTTTTGAGGGACTTCAGCTTTTATTTGTATATAAGTGGTTTTCCTCAGATTTGATTGTCAGGCATGTAAACAGTCTCATTATTGAATTTACTAGATATGTAAAATGGGTTGTTTGACAATTTCTGCGTCTTGACAATATTGCTAGTTGATTATATAAAAATGGTGGTAAACCTGTTATCTTGTATTGTGTAAAAAAAAGTGCCAAAATGGAAATGAACTCGTATCATTGTAGTTTGTCAGATTCAATCATTCACAATGTTCGGAATGGAGGAAATTGGACATTTAAACTTGTTATAGTGATATTTTTGCCATCTCAACAATTTTCTTAGTTGATCATGTGAAATGGCAGTAAACTGTATTATTTTATGTAAAAAAGTTAAAAATGGAAAGAAACCCATTTCAGTACAGTGCTCTCTTGTATACATTTAGCATTTTCAAAGTAAGACTTTGGAGTTCCATGAACCGGAAAACCTTTGCTAGTCACATTTTCTGAATATTCATGATACTAATATTTTATTATAAAAAATTGATGATCATTATGCTGTTAAGCATTATATAATATTGCATCAAATTGGAAGAAAGCACAATTTGGGGTGCTGCTGGCATGATGTCCTCAATTGTAAAATTGTGTACTGTGCAAGTCTGTATCCAATGGACGACATTTTGTGTTATCAAAATATAAAATTCATGATAATAAAAGAGTGCTAAATAGAAAATAAGCATTATGAAAATAAAATGTTTGAAAACGAATTTCTTTGGTCTTTTATTTTATTTCATCAGTATCCTTTCTTTTCCTAAATTAATTGATGTTTTATCTCATAATCTTCAATTCTAAAAAAGTGGCAAAGCCCAGCATTAAATATTGTATAACTGTTCATTTAATCATCACATCTGGTGTTATTTTGGAATTTACCTTAAATATGAAAGAATTTCATAAAAATGTGAATTGCTGCAAAGTAACGCTATATAAAATTTGCTTTGCATTAAAAGTACAATCATTATTACATGTAGATGCATGCAAGTCCTCGGTTGTAATGTGTAGTGTCTGTCCGTGTGTGTGTCCGTGTGTGTCCTCGGTTAGAATGTAAAATTCTTGTCAGCGAAAAATTAGTTTTTATAAAAAATTAATTTATAACATTCATACTCGAATAGATTTTACCCTAAATTGAATGTTTTTATTTTGATTTAACCAAGGAATAAGATGTCCTCGGTTGTATGGTGTTGTGCTGATGTCCTCGGTTGGTACACATAGACAAGTATGTGTGTGAGTGTTCGCGGGCGATTGTGCGTATGTGTGTGTGCTTGCATAAAACGTATAAAACGTATCCGGAACCGCGCAAATCTGGTAAAGAATAAAACTTCCAAACAGGCTTAAAATGTTTACACCGTTTAAAAATTTGGGTGTACATCATTCAACGTATGATATATGTGGTTATACATGATATAGATTTCGTGTCTTTGCAGTTTGATATACAAAAACAAATATTTCTTTCTTTGATATACATTTAGAATACAACAGGTTGTGGTAGGATTGTTTGGCAATACATGTCAACATACCAGTGTTCCTCGTTACAGTATAAGTAGGGAGGGGTGATATTTCACTTTTTTTGAAAAGGCAAGGTCTACCCCCCCCCCCCCCCCCCCCCCACTGAATTTATGTAATGGGACATAAAAAGTGTAAAAAAATATTTTACCCCCATTACCCTCACTATTCTATCCCCCCTGTACATACCCCCTGAAGTTAATGATCTTCACCGATCTGGCGGTTTTGGACGCTTGGTAAAATGTGTCATATTGAGAGTAATTAAAATGCTCACAAAGGATAATATATTATGTTTGCAGTATGAAGCATATGTTTCCAATACGTACATCCCACAGAATTCCTCTTATTTGTTCTTGGAAGTTGAAAGATATGAAAAACTCACATTTGAGCGACTTTTACAATATTCCATGCATATCCTTACATGCATTTACTTGCAACTGCCTATGTATTCACCAATGAAACCCAGTATCTTGTATGGCCGTAGTTAACTATTTCCATTTTATTATTAAAAAACTTTATTAAAAACATTTCATTTAGAACTTCAGGATGACTACCTGTTTCAGGAGAAACTAGAACAATTTTATGTTTTTTTTTGTTTTTGTTTTTGTTTTTTTTTTTTTTTGTTTCATGCATCTGTCCAGCTGTTTACGTGTGAACTGATATACAACATTGGTCAAAAAGGTTGTCTCACCCCCATTTCCATGAAATTTTGCTTACAAATGATCACCTCACAGCTGTAAATTGTTAGTTGTTGTTTCTTTAAGTTGTCTGAATGAACTCCTCTGTAGGTCTAGGGTTTTAGAAGTAGATACATACATGATACATTTTTTTGTGATTATCAACACTTGCCTTTTGTTGTAAATAATAGGAAATGGGAAAAAATATATTTGGTAAAACCCTAGAGGAATACGTATTTTAAAGGCAAAATGGGTCAGAAAGTCTATTCTAATGAGCATTATTTAGATCAATAAAAACCACCATGTTTGGATAACATACAAATTGTGTGTACTAAATGTAGAAATAAGCTTTATGCATATACCCCAGTGCCTGTATTGAATATGGTTGGTTGAATCGCCTAATTTGTATTAACAATTATTTGCTTTGGCAAAAATTGATGCTTAACAGATGGGAAAACTGTTTTTTTTTTTTTTTTTTTTCCACAGCAACCATGCTGGCTGGTTAAAATCACAATTTTCAAAATTGCTGACAAAACGCCCTAACGAATGTTTATGATATAATTAAGTTACATATTTAGCAGTTTTCTTTGTCATATTGGGGTAATGTATTAAAGACATTGTACTCATGATGTTGCTGAGATCATAAATATTCTTTGTCAAGTTTATATTGAACTCCTTCAACTTCATATATCATCATATATGATCAGCCACATTTAATTCTTGCACTTCACAGACTTGTACTGCTTTATTTGTTCCCTGGATATATAAATGTCTAACATCATTCTGTTGGGCATCTCTTTTCAAAAATAGAAAAAATATTCTGAATAAATTTTGACAAAACATCATTTCACACTCACTTGCATGTACTCCAAGGCAACAAAAACAAGCAAGGGGTTGGCAGATGTCTTAAAATTGCTATTTTACCAAGTATCTGCAGCCCTGTGCAATATTTTGAACAGTTGTGTGCAATTATTAAACGTAAATGTAATTGAAATATATAGTTTTATTATTAGAACATAGTTTCTTGGGTTGATTTATCTTTCAAAAGAGATATTGAACACCCCTCCCCAAGTCACATAAGACAAGCAACCGACTGTATAGCATGATAAAGGGTGTAGGGGTAAATTCTGATGAGTAGGTGACAACCCTGAGACCAAGGTGACCATTGTTTTATACCAAAAGAAAGGCCAATCATCAAGAATTATTTTGATGTATCAAACATACTATTCAGATATAGCATAGTGTGAAATAAAATATGGGACTGCCCTAAATGCTTATGAGCAAAAGTGGTCTGTTTTTTCATTATTTTTTAGCTCTTTTAAAGTTCGATTGCCGCATAAAGTGAAGACGGCAGAGCACAATCACACATTATGTAATTGTATTTGATTATGCTGCCAATCAAGATTTTGCTATAATTAATAGGAATACCACGATTTTAAATACTAATTTCTGAAGCGTTTGGCGCCAATAAAGTCCTAACTAATCCCATACGGGAAGCACAATTGTTTTTATCGACCGATACAATAACTGATACTTTGATTAGCCTTGTTCAATATCACAAAAACACAAACAGAGGAATGTCGAGGTGTGACCGAATGTTTTGTTTCTGCTTTTTAATTTGTGAAGAAAATGATACGTTTAACGTTAAGTAGATACTGGACATACGCTTTGTATATAGGGCATAGGGCATTCATACAGAACATGCCTCTCCGCCCGCACTGATACCCCGCAAACACAGTCTCTTATCTCTAGTGATGCACCCACCGCCCAGTTTCTATACCCAGGTTGTGTGACCAAGTGCGGAGAGGTGTGAAATTTTTAAAAAAGGATAACAACTGTTCATTTTGGCCAAAAAATGAATTTTCCTGGGGTAACCAACAAACTTCCCATACTTACCAATGGTTAGTGAATCCATTTCTACATTCAAAGAATCTTTTTATTATTATTATTAACTTCTTAATCTTGTTTTATATTTAAAGGCTTTTGTATTAATATTTAAACAGAGGTTCTATACGAAAATGAAAGGGTTATCTATAAGCCCCCTCTTCTGAGAAATAAGCTTTGATAATTGCGCCCTTTGGGTTGCCCTTACACGGAATCTTAACATCGGCAAACCTGCCTCAATTAAACAAATCAAGTAAGGGCAGGTGCTCCGTACTCCCAGTAGAGTTTTGACAGCCATCGTATATACGTATATACACCCACCGCCCAGTTTCTATATGGTACATTTCTTAAACATTTGCCAAGCCAACATTTACGGCTGTACAGGTATAAGATCGGCGGTAAAAATTCCATTTCAAATACTTTTTTCACTTAAAAAGGAAAATCCACAATTCTGCTTGCGAATGCAACACATTTTCACCCATGTCATCTCTTGTCTACAACGGTTATCTAGCACACTTTCGGGACTACCCAATTACCAGACGCGGCACGGAAGGATCCAAAATTCACCGTAGACCGGAGTACGCTACTAGTTTTCAAGGTGTGTATCAGTAATCTCTTCGAAGTATCAGACGCGGTATGCGCACCAGGCAAGAGGGTGTCCATCTAATACGATTCAGTTATAAACATCAAAATTCTTATTGGAGCTTTATTGCCCACCTCTCTGTTAATGACCAGTTGAAGACTGATTAACTTTCATCCCGGAAATTTACAAAAAAAAAAAAAAAAAAAAAAAAAAATATATATATATATATATATATATATATATATATATATATATATATATATATATATATATATATATAATAATAAAATAAATAAAACAACATGGATACCCATTTCTTAATGACATTTTGTCTACACGTTGCAAGGAGGATCCTATCCCCCATTTTTTTTTTTTTTTTTTGTGAGTGGTGATTCTATAAAAATAACCTAGTTTACATCAATTTTTTTATCTCTCATCTCTAACTAACCTGTATTAAAATATACAAATATACAGGAGACAGCTTGTAGGAAAACTCTGCCCTATTCCATCACATGTCATATATTGTTGCGGCGCCTAGAATCATTCGCATATTCTTGAAAGTACCTGGCAGTTAAGCCTCCCACCATTAGCCCTCCAAACCCTAAAGTTTTCAACTTAAAAATATGTATAGCATCCTCCGAGTAAAGTTTGCCGCAAGTCTTTTTTCTATCAGAAGTACCGAGTGACTCATCTTTTATCAACTTTTTAGTTTTGTAATATGGTATAATGACTAGCAACCAACACGTGCCACCATGTTTAGTTACAAAAATATACAATAAAATGACAAAATTTGCATACGCAAATTAATTGCGATGGTATTTACTCGTCGCAAAATACAGGCTCAAAACAAGGGGTCCGGTAGCAAAATACTACGCCTTCTGCAAATTTGCAGCGAATTTGCATCAATTTTACTGCAATATTGCAAAAAACTACACTTTGCAGCAAATATTTCTGAAAAACCACGTACAGTGTCAGAATGAAGTCAAAATGAGGTCCTTTATATTCTGCACCGCACGTCAACAAGTTTAGGATGAGGAAGTAGAGGATACCACCTTTGACACGCACGGTACATCGTATTTCACATATAAAGGTTTATAAAGGTCTTGTTCCTTAAATTAAGTGAATAATTAAGTGAACACCATTGTAAAAACCATAAAATACATTAAAGGTCGTGTTTTTATGTTTTGATGATCTTTAATCAGCAAAGCCGGGATTAAAAGAAGCATAATGTTTCTTTCACCATTAGATTCCATGACTGTTTTGATACATGTATTTCCTGGAAATAATGTAAGGAGTGGGTTTATATGATATTGAATTTACAGTTTATGGCTTTATTAGATAAATCTTGTCAGAATAATTTGAACCATGTAAAAATAGGGAAGTCAAGTCCAAACTGATATTATATTATATAGGAATTCATGAGCTTTCCAAAGCATTTATTTGTTTTTTTTTTCTTTTTCTTTGAAAATCAAAACAAAAAAGTCTCACATATATATGCAAACATATGTAATAGTTACAGCCAAAAGTGTCACCAAATTGCCCAACCAATTGAACAAAATAGGCATAACTTATTAATGAAGAAACATATTCATTTGACATTTTCAAACCAGTTACACTATGCCAAGAGGAATCAATCCGTATAAAATTCCCTGGAATTTATCCATTATTTTCAAGGAAACCGCCGCTAAATGTCAGTAGCGATCAATACTGTGATTTGATTTTTCAACTGTAATGCTTCAAATTCATTGCCCAAAGGCTACATTTGGATAAACATGATGCCAACATTGCAATAACGCTAAAAAACAAAAAATAAGGACCTTTAATATATCTGTTGCAATGGTAATTGTCATTTTGATAGCTGTTGCTATGGTAACAATCTGAATTATTTTTTATTCATCTTCATGAAATGTTAAACTGAAAATGAGGTGGGAGACACTCCCTAGGTAATCAATATATGAATGTAAGTTGAATAGTATACAAATAAAATGTCACTGTTGCCATGGGAATCAATGTTACAATGGCTATTGCATTTAAGTTTTTTTTTAATCTTAAAATATTAAACTTATATAAAATGCCAGAAAACACAATTAAAATGAAAAATATCCGATCTCTGTAAGTCATCATTTCGCCAAAAAACAACATGATACCAGCTAGGATATTCGGAACCATGAGGTTTTTTGGAGAGACTGTCATAACATAATGAAAGTTTCAGGGATTTTCCATTATTTTGTTAAGAGAGAAAAATAAAAGATAAATAAAAATAATACTTTTGTTCACTTCTGATTGATTGTCAGTAACCATTCTATTTCAATTTAATTAAAATTCCCCTCCTCATGTTCACTAACGAGTTCAATGGTGAGAAGAGCATTAGGTACATCGATATCGTATACGATATCATACTCTGTTTGAACAATAAAATGAACCCTATACTCTTGAATTGCAGAATTGTGCATTAATGCCTTTGTGTTTCGTGCAATTCTCAGATTTTCCTATTCACCCCCTCCCCTCCCGTTTTTTTTTTTTTTTTTTTTTTTTTTTTTTGGGGGGGGGGTCTGAAAAGTGCATCAGGCCAATATCCACCTATTGTAATTAGAATTTATACTAACTGATTAATAGTTCTAAACCATATCAAAACACCAAAACTCTTTCACCCCTTAGAAATAATCCAGTATCCGCCCTGTTGATCCACTTTGTTGCTGAAAGTGCTGCTTCTATTTCATCGTGGTGCGACCGCCATTTTGTTTGCGGTAAGATCAAAGGCACTAATTTTCCAACGGCTCTTACGGATACGTCTTACAATAAAATGATTAATAAATAAGTCATTTGAACCAATGATTAGTTAAAGTATCACGGAAGAGGTTGCAGATTTTTATTAACTTCGTTACTCTTACACTTTGACACGAAAAATAATCACAAGCTTGGTCAGGTCAGGTTCTGTTAAACACATTCTGCAACATATCAGTCAAAAGTTTGCTTTATTCTCTGCTGAGAATCTCTGGATATGAGGCCAAATAGGAGGAAATAACATCCGTTGAGCAAAATTCTTAAATAGTGGGAACCAAACAAGGCAGTGAAATCACCGAAGATTTCTCACGGCATTTTCGTGTCTGGAGGTTTACAACTTAGAAATGATAAATTGTAACGGATATTTTAGAAAGTCCATGTAATGTACTTTTTTAAATATATTTTCATATTTACCGCAGAACTAAAATCTTGGAAGTTACGCATGAAAGCAAACAGCGAGGTTAGATTTCTTTACCGTGTCGGACCGTGTGAAGGGCTTGACCTTACCCCCCTTATATTAAAAGCTGGCATTTTTTGTCATCAGAAAAAGTATTAGATAATAATAGGTTTCTACATATATGGAAACCATAGCAAAGGAACACAAAGGCAAAGGAACACAAAGGAACTTTTTTACCTGTATAAAGAAAAACAAGCCAAACTTTATGGTGGCTAAACATGTGACCAAGGTGGATCAAACCATGAAACAAGGGTGGTCAGGCAGTCGAAGCAGAGAGCCGAGACCCGTCATTCAAATTTGGCAGCACGTTATTTATTTTGACACTGTAATCTAAAATATTTCTTTAAGTAAGTATATAAAAAGGTTTAATTTGACACTGGGTTTTGACATGTCCAAAACAAGCTATGAGCAGCTTTAAAAACTTACATAATTATTTTCTTTGAAGCATGGATACTTTTTTAATGTCGTTTTAATACCAAGCCCCATATCAGCCTCACTCAGGAGTGCCACTTGATGTGGTCGTGTGCTCCTCAGCAACGCCTTTACATGCTTCCAATTTTTCTTAGTCCAAGCAGTCTGCAGTTCCTGCACTTGATGCTCTACATCCTTAGGACTTTCTACATGTTGCTCAACTACTGGTTCGTTCATGTATGTCTTCATCTTTTTCAATGCTGATGTGGTAGGTAGTATTTGCTGAAATGAGTGTAATATTGACTAATAAATCAACGACCAACGACCAACCTTTCGTTAAAATAAGTCATTTAATAATAATAATAATAATAATAATAATAATAATAATAAAATTCTTTTATGGCGCCTTACATTCTATCTCAAGGCGCCTTACAATAATGGCTAATATACTAAAATCATTAAAATGACTACAATATTTTAATCATAAACTCTCATTGGAAACCATTTAAAATTTACACTACTAAAAATCAATCTTATTAAAAAAATAAAACATATATATATTAAAATAAAATCTAAGAAATATAGACAGAATTAAAAATGTGGGTCTTTAAAAGAGATTTAAAATTGTCAAAGTCTTCTGTTTTCCTAATAAAATTTGGTAGACCATTCCACACTTTTGGGGCGTAGATTATAAAAGCACGATCTCCATAACTTTTTAGGCACCCCTTCTCTAAAACAGAATGTTCTAAAATAAAATCATTCTCAGTATTAAAACGTGTGGACCGCCGTGGTAAGTTAAAACAGATAAGATCAGATAAATATAATGGTCCTTGTGAATGGATCGCCTTAAAAATAATACAGAGTACTTTAAAATCAATCCTCTGCTTCACAGGCAGCCAGTGTAATTCTTTCAGAATGGGAATAGTATCTTAATCTTTTGAGCTCCACGATTGTTGTCTAATTTTCATTAAAAAAAAGTTTCACTGTTAGGCACCTCGAGAGACTGTGGTACAAAGAGACTTTTCAGTTATTATGAAGACATTGAAGATTTGCATTCATTGCAACTTGTATTCCTGAAGGCCCACCTCCAAAACATTATCAGTTTATTTTGTTCAAAGCGGATAAAAAAAACTTACCCATGGCTTTGGTCTTTTCAATGCAACCACAGGATAGCGTTGGTACATTTTCTGCTCAATCGCAAGATAGTGAGCCTGGTCCCCAATTATTGGCAATATGTCGTACCAAAAGGAGGTCACTTCTGTGATCATAAAGACCACATCCTTGCAGGGGTCCCATTGACACCGAGGTGGACTTGACCAAATCACTGAATGGAGAAAGTGGTGACATAACACTTTCTTCAGAGATTTTATCTGAAGCTAATTAAATTAACGAATAAAAAAGTAACTGCATGAAACATTAGTACTGTAGTGGAAAATGACAGAAATAAAATGACTGATATATGTCCAAAGAGATGCATGGACTTTTAATGAAATGTACAGAATTTACCACCACAGATCAATTGAGTCATCATTACATACAGGAAAACAATGCTTTTGACATTTTAAATAGAAACCAAAATTTTATTCGTCATTATTTTTAAAAATAATTTCCAGCCAAAATGTAGTATGGCATTCTTGTGTGGAAAAAAGCAGACTTTCGAGAACTGAAGGAAGTTTTACTGTATTATGTAAGCATATATACCTTTGTCCACATTCAGCAAAATAGTCTCATCAGTCTTGAAAGGCTCATGGGATGTAGGGCCAGGCTGAAGGACTACAACAAGTCATATCCTGCTCCAGGGCTAAGCTTATGCCTTGAGAATTGATGAAGCATTTCGTGATGTTTCCTCCTTACATGCACTTAATAAGATTGCAAATTATTTTGTGGTGTAGGCCCATGCACCAATACAACAAGCCACTGCAAAGTTTTAGTCATGTTGATGGTTTCGAATAAAATGTTTGCTAAAAGGTTGATAACTGTGATTGGCAATTGCACTTAGACCACTGTGGAAGTGAAGAACCAAAAACTCAGACGTGGTGTAACTCGCATAGCCGCACGTCTCGCATGAATGCGTTATAACCCGTTCATGGACCGTGGTCTAAATAAGATAGAGCCCTCGTCAGCGGGGGTTATGTGACATCCACATAAACCATATAACCCTCGCTGACTCGGGGTCTATCTATTACATATATTGCACTTGAAATTACCTGACATGGTGAAAAGGAGTGGAATATGGATTGCATTCATTACTGTAAACCCTAACACTACAAATCCTTGCAATGTCCAGAAAAAAAATACACCCAAACAGTAATCATTTCGTTCAGAAAGTTTTACAAAAAGACGAATTGGTGGATAGTATATCCTAAAATTTAGTACCGAGATAAATACACCACAGCTCGTGACCAAAGCCTTTCGTTTTTTTTTTTTTTTTTTTTTTTTTTTCAATATAATTTATAACAATACTTTTGAAGTCCATAAATACTTAAAGATCAGTAGACTTTACATTGTTGAAATGTTAACATATTAGAAAAAAAACATAAAACTGCAGCCGATACATTTAGTTAAATAATACATATTATTGATAAATTTGTACATATAAGAACTTACACTTACTTTTGAAAGGAATATCCCGAGCTCTTTTTTTAATCATCCTTTGACTCTATGCAGCATAAAATGAATTAGAGTATGTTCAATTCGTATGAAATCTTTTGTAGCTAACCCCCCCCCCTCCAAAGTTAAATAAATATTAACAATAAATACAATCGTATAATCTAAATACAGACAGAGCTTAATATATGATAAGAAAGTATATTTATTTCCAAGTTGACTAGTGTCGGTTTGTGTTGGTGTTTATGAGTGTCTGTGTGCGTCTGAGTGTGCGCGTTAGTGTGTCTCTGTGTGTGCATAAAACTTATCCGGACCAGAGCAAATTTGATAAAGAATGAAAAAAAAACTGGCACAAAATGCGGACACACATATTAAGGGTGGAAAGGGCGTTAATACTACTTTCCAGATTCGTGCTAATAGCCTTTCCACCTAAATTGGTCTGAGGAAATCCAACGCAGACATCATTAACCAGTTTCACTCATTTAATGTTGACTTCCTCAAGTACATTTTGACGATCCTTGGGGGTAAACACACTTTTTAACCTAAGTTTTTTAAAAACTTTACTTCTTAATCAGATCATTTAACATCTTGAGACATTACACAACGTATTATGATTGCTCGCAAACATTAAATAAATGTATAACAAGAAGTAATGAAAGTACTTGTTAATTGTTTATTGCGTGTGTGTTTGTGTGTGTGCGCGCGTACGTGTTTGTGAGAGGGTCATGATCGTGAGTTTGAAAATTTCCTAACAGTGGCTATATATTTTATCATCACTGCACAAGAGTCATACATATAGTAGCCTATTTCATCGTATCATATATCTGTTTATACATAATATAAATTCCATAATATAAATCTCCTTGAAGCTTGATATGCAGAACAAACTTATTTTCCTTCTTTGATATTGTTCCTATACGTATACCTACACAATACAACAGGTACATTGTAGTAGAGTTGTTTGGCAATGTATGCGCAACATACCAGCCTTTGTTTCAGTATAAAGTTGTTTTTTTTTTCCTTTGTGAATGCTCTCTCGCAATTCAATAAAATGGAAGTCGGAGGCGCTGCAAACATCTAGAGGTACATTTAGTGACAACAAATACATCAGTGTATACACATATTCGTGCAAACTATATATATATATATATATATATATATATATATATATATATATATATATATATATATATATATATATATATATATATATATATATATATATATATTTTTTTTTTTTTTTTTTTTTTTTGTTTTGTTGTTTGTTTTTCTGATGTGACCATGCATTACACCTTTGAAGCCCTGGATTTTATATATCTTAATACAGGTATAATGATAACAGAACTTGAAATACTTAACTTAAAAAGCAGAGCTATTTATGTAGAAATGGTAGGTTTTCAAAATATTTAAAAGCCAAGCAATTCAGACCCTTAAAGCGTCTCCACTCCAAAGTACCCAGGGAACGGTAAATGTCGTTTCAAAATTCCAATTTTAAATAATTATAATAATAATAATAAAGTATCATGAATGTCAAAATAAGAACGTGATATTTAACCATCACCTTACGGCGTATTAAACTCATCGAGGAGATCAAAAGCTTCTTGGTGAGTATAATATGACGTTGAATGATAGTGACAGTCACTTAGCGTTACAGTGGAAGGCATGTGACTGTCACGTGACTACCATGGAAGTACAGCAGTTTATTAATTGGCCTTATTTAGAAGGTGCCATGCATCCTAGCGTCAAAGAAAATGTTGCTATTCTGTATGCATCAGTTCAGTTGCATTGGACCAGGACGTGAACTATTGGCAACAGCAACAGTTACAGCATTTTTCACACCGATCCACCTAAAATAGGAATATTTACAATTATGCCCATATTTCACACAGACCACGAATCACCAGGAATTGACAAATTTCAGGATTCGTGGTTGAATCGTAATCAGTTCGTGAAGTTCTTAACATATTCGTATATATTCGTAGTCGGTTCTTGCAATTCTTGATCAATCGGGTATTTGTGGCAAAAACTTTGATGCCCCTATTTCACACAGACCACGAATCCCACGAATTACCAGGAATTGACAAATTTCAGGATACGTGGTTGAATCGTAATCTGTTCGTGAAGTTCTTAACAGATTCGTATAATCATAGTCAGTTCTTGCAATTCTTGATCAATCGGGAATTCGTGGCAACAAATTTGAGCTGTTCAAAATTTTGGCCACGAACTCCAAAAAAATCGAAGTGAATTTCTGGACAATATTCGTGCGATTCCAGCCGAACCACACAAATATTTGTAACACTATCGCACCTGTATCGCTGTTGTGAGTTCTGCATTATTACGTTCAAGATTCCCTCGCCAAGTCACATGGTACCAGGTGTCATGCGACACCTGGCGTGACGCGTAAACAATACATAGACCAATACACTAGATTCCTTACCATCGTTTTTTCAAAGCATGCTTATATATTAACCACTGATAATTGAAATTAAGTCTGAATCAATTACAATCGTTGAAATAACTTTAACAGACATACGGATTACACTTTATCAACAGCATCTTAGTCAACCGTTACTTTAAATGACAATGTTACATGTGTAATATGCATAACATCAGCACAGTTAATGATGATGAGATCTATTTTTGTGCATAGTTAATAATAATTGTGCAAATACATTACATATTAACGGCACAAATAAATACATTATTTCCTTATAGCTAAGGCAACATGTTGTGTTAAACAGTGCATACTTTCAAGTCCCATATTTTTTTTAATAAATGTACATGCATTACTGCATAAACGGCACATATGAACTTTACTATTTATGCTAAATCTGCATTATCAACATGGCACATATGCACTTTAGTCATAAAATTCTACTGTGCATCTAAACAGCTTCAAATATATTTACAACTTACGAATGCCTTGATAAAGTGAACGACATAATTGTGTCACTTGTTTAAATGCAAAATTGAATGCTAATACAGGATCAGTATAATGTAACCTGGAATACCACCAGAAAATAATAATATATGTAAATAAGCTGTATTATTGCTGCAACACAAACAGTTTTACAATTGCTTAATATCGTTATATTTAGATATATATTATTTGAAAACACAATTATAATTGAACATGACATTTCATCACCAATGTCCAATGTGTGTATGTAAAGCATGGTCAATGCTTGGCTCAAAGTCAATAGAGTTCACAGAAAATATCCCATTATTTCAGTAGATTGTCCTTGGCATAACGTATTGTAGTGGATATCGCTGTCACATCTGTTAATAATAACCTCATTAGTTCTGAGTCTTCCTCTCAACAATAACGTATTGGAGCTATAACTGTTCTGCCACTTCTCGTAACAACAGTGTCATTGACAGTTCTATCACTTTGTGGTTGGTCATCACCCATGTAAGTAGGAGTCACACATTTAGCTTTTGAGGGTTTAAGGGCCCCCTTCCCTTACAGGACTTTAAGTGATCATGGTGCACCACCACAACTTTTCTTTTTGCTTTCATCTTATACAAAATTGGAGAAAGCACCTCAATAATTTTGAAGGGACCGAGCCATACAGGCTGTAATATCTTTGAACGACCGGGTTTCGACGTGTTATTATACAGACTTGACAATTAATATGGAATTTTTCCCCAAATAATTTTTCATTAGTTTTTTTCCTATTTTGCTGACTGATAAATGAGAATAAGGATTGAAATCGTGTTTTAATAACTTTTGATTATCTCTTTGATGTCATTGTGACAGCAGTTCATTAATGGAATTCGCCAGAGAAGCAAACAAAAACACATTGCCTTTTCTATGTCATATGACAACCATTAGAAGATTTATTTTGGATCTACATATTTTCCAAATTATTGTTAGTAAAAGAGTTACACGCTCCACAAAGGACCCAGTGTCTAGTCATAGTAACGAGCGCTGTTAGGCCTGACCTCTTCTGGCTGCTACCAGCGCTCTCAAGTGACAAGGCATTCCTTGGGATAGGTTTTTAGAGTTCAATCTGGAATAACATTCTAGGCATCGGTCAAAATCTGTCAAATTTGGTCCAGTTTTGTTGTAGGACATGTAGGCCATTGATTCGGCGAGCAATGCCCTACCCACATATTGTCTTTGTGGTTCAAATATGGCGATTTTGATGACCAAGGTAGCTGCTCATTCCCTTGGATCGGTAAGCAATCTGCTATTAAAAGTACTCTGTGTGAACCGGCAATCTCACCGTGCATAGTAAAATTGTTCCTAAGTTGCCCCGTATCAAATGATAGTCAAGTGGTTGCCAGAATATCCCTTTATTTGATCTGTTTCAGGTATTCGTCGATTACTTCCATTGGTGTTTTGGCACCAATGTGGTATCCACCCCAAATACTGACGCTGTTAATGACCTTAGTCACTTTAGACGCTGCGCCCGCCTCGTAATTGGCCTCATCTGGATGTCTGTGAACTCTGTTTTGACAAGTTGAGCACTACAGGTGAAATCTGACCTCAATAAAGAATGCAACGAGGTTTCAGTGTTCAAGCCAGAAACGGTCAAGGTCCCCAGTTTATTAGAGAAACATACAACGATGTTTTTTTCTGTTTACAGTGGGTTCCTCAGAGGTCGACTGGTATTCTAACCTGCTAAAACCAGTTTGGTGTTTGCTAAAGGCCTTGAAAATGCATTTTGGTGGCAATTTACCCATCATTCTGAAGGTACTGGGTGGTTTTTGTTTAGTTGCAACAGCATGTCCAGAAAGACAGTGGGTCCTTACCCTGGTGGTAAGATTTCAATACATTGGGTGTGGCCTCTGTGTAGGTACATCAGTCTGGGTATTACTCTTTAAAACTGTGCGGACCGTTCCGTTTGGAGCAATTATCTGTCTGGCAATGTCTGTCTTTTTCTCGCCATTCTGCCACAGATTAACACATTTGTAAAGCACTGCATAGTTCATTTTACACACTGCAAAACCGACCACTTGTATGCAAAATTTCAAATTATTCTATGCAGTAGTTGCCGACATATGGATACTTTTTTGACAGAACCATGCTTTGCCAAAGCCAAGCTTTGACCTGCCCAAAGGAGCACTACCCAATTAAAACACTGCATATTGCATAATGCAGCAGCGCAACAAACCCGGTATACCGTTAATTGGTAGCGACAGACCTGACTACACACTTCTCCATTCACATATCTTATAAGAGATCGGAGTTTTTATTAAAAAAGAACGCATTTTTACCTAGGCATACCTTCGAAACTGAAATATTCCATATTAAATGTCAAGTTTGTACCTATATACACTAGGTCGCCCTTACAATATTGTGTCTGCCTCGCGTTTGCGTCATAATATGCTTTTTGTGTCTTTAAATTCTCGCTGAGACATTTTCTTGCCAACTCGTGAACGCTCTCTAGCTTTTCCTTTAATTGCATGGCATAGCTATTTGGTTAGATTGTAAACCAAACGTAAAATCAATGAACTGTCTAGTTTCCCTTCCAAACATCAACATGTTTGGGGTCAGATCTGTTTGTCTGTAAGGGACCGCCCTGATTGCGCTTGTAATAAAAGATAAATGCTCATCCCAACTGTTGTCCTGTCCTTCCAAATAACACCGTATACACTGCATGATAGTCCTATTCTGACGCTTCACAGCGCCATTTGAACACCACCTGTACGGACTAGTTTGGGTTGTGTTAATAGACAGTAAACTGAAAACGTTATTCACTTGTTAAATTGGCACCCATGTCGGAATGTATGATGGTTGGACAACTAAACCTAGCAATGAAATTGTTCACCAATGTTTTTCTAACTGTATCTGCATTTTGATCCGGTGTAACATGAAAATCTGACTCCCATGAAAATCTGACTCCCCCCCCCCCATGAAAATTTGACTCCCCCTCCACAAAACTTCATAAATCTTTTTTTATTTGAGTATATGACTGTGATCTTGTAGTATGTAAAATGGAGGATACATTGGCACTTTTTTTAGTTTGCAGGGGAACATTTTCATGAAAAATAAGAAAATTTTAAATGTGCATTTTATCACCCAGTGACTCCCCTGTGAAAAAGCTATCTATTTAATATTTGATGATCATTTCAAAATCTTTCCTTTACTTTTACTTTATGAAGATTATATTGAAAATATTTGAAAGTTTGATGGTAAAATATTGGGTGAAAATACAAAAAGAAAAAAAAACATGAAAATAAGAAAATTAAAAATGTGCATTTTATCACCCAATAACTCCCCTCTAAAAAAGCTATCTATTTAATATTTGATGATCATTTCAACACCTTTCCTTAAGTTTTACTTTATGAAGATTATATTGGAAATAAATGAAAGACTAGGGAAGTCAAAATCCTACGGGTACAAGAATGCAATTTAATTTTATTATCCTTTTAAAATCACCAATCCCCATTTTTCATTCAGCCTTGGGAAAAATGGGAAAAACAACAGCAAATATAATGGGAGTCCATAGGAGTCCAAATCCCATGCATATGAAAATGAAGAATTTCATAAATTATTTTCATTTATTTTTACCCAGTATTTTACCATTCAAACTTTCATATATTTTCAATATATTCTTCATGAAGTATCCTAAAAGAAAAGATGTCAGAATGATCATCAAATATCAAATAAATAGCTTTTTATAGGGGAGTCATTGGGTGTTAGAATACACATCCTTAATTTTTCTTATTTTTCATGTTTTTTTTCACCCAATTTTTTACCATCAAACTTTCAAATACTTTCAATGTATTCTTCATAAAGTATCCTCAAAGAAAAGATGTCAGAATGATAATCAAATATCAAATAAATAGCTTTTTCATATAGGAGTCCTTGGGTGGTAAAATATAAATCTTTAATTTTTTTTTTTTTATTTTTTCATGAAAATTTTCACCTGCAAATTAACAAATAGTGCCAACGTGTCCTCCATTATGCATACTACAAAATCATAGTCATTTACTCAAATTAATTGAGATTTATGGATGTTTTTTGTTTGTTTGTTTGTTTGTTTGTTTGTTTGTTTGTTTGTTTGTTTGTTTTTTTTTTTTTTTGGGGGGGGGAGTCAAAATTTCATAGGGGGAGTCAGATTTTCATGATGAAAATCTGACTGGGGAGTCATATTTTAGGGGAGTCAGATTTTCATGGTACACCGGTAATGGATACACTTCCACCCATTTAGTGAACTGACACACGACAACTAAAATGTACTCATTCCCTGCTTTACTGGGAGTAAGTTTCCTAAAATATCTACAGGGTAACCACTTAGTATGGAATATTATTTTTTGGCGAATAAATTTTCTACAAAATATTTAATTTCTCTCTAACTACTTTAAATCCAAAGCTGAGGTGTCACTCCATGTGTAGCCAGGTGTGTTACCTAATAACCACACAACTCTCAAAACAATTGATGCATGCAGTTGCATGTTCTGTGGTCAGAAATGTGAGGGGTGGTCTTTTCGGCAATGTCTGCCCTTGTATAAAAACGCATGGGTTTGGTCAATCTTTGGAGCGTGTTTAGAGAAGCAACAAAGGGATCGCTCTGAAACTTGGCAGGTACCTTAGTGAAGATAGGGTTCGACAGCAAAGCAACGCAGCTTACTATGGGATTCTTGCTCTCAGAGAAAATGACCAGAAACGGACAGCCATTGCCAGGTAATTCAACATTTATCAGGAACCGTTTGTGAAGTCCTCCAAAGAAATTCTGCAACAGGGGCAGCTACTCCAATACCTCGACCATGGTGTCCGCGTATCACATCAAGAAGACAGGATCGCCTTCTCCTTAGAGAATGCCGTGCTGGTCGTACAAAGACAACCAGTGTCCTCAGAAAAGAGAGGCAGAATGTCATTCAAACGCCCGTTTCAAGGTCCCACGTGAACAAGAGATTTCTGCAAGCCGGTTATTTTGCACGAAGGCCAGTAGGGAAACCACTGGTAAAAGCAGGTCATATACAGCGACTTCTGCAAAAGGCTGTGGACCACGTGCCTTTGCAGCCAAAACACTGGAATCACGTTGTTTTCAGTGATAAGGCCAGATAAGGATTTTTTAGGGTTGATCGTCGAATCCGTGTCCACCGACGTGTACGAGGGGCATAAAACAATGATTGTGTACTGTCTAGGGTGCAAACAGGGGATGGTAACGTCTCTGTTTGGGGAGCATTTCATGTCGGTGCCCAGAACCAGTTGTTTTTTCTAGGAGGCAACCTCATCCAGGATTCCTACAGATACATTCAAACAATGCTTCGATTGGTAAGATTCATCTTCAAGAACAACTTTGTGTACCAAGTCGACTGCGCAACCCCACATCGAGGCCGCAGAATCATTGTTTTTCTTCAAAACCAATGGGTTCAGCAACTGCCCTGGCCTGCAAACTCCCCGGTAATCAACCCAATTGAAAATCTGTGGGCGGAAGTAACTCAGAATTAATAGCTATGGTCCTCGGCCGGTAAATAGTGATAAACTGCGACAGGCAAATATCACTGCGTGGAATGATATCCCCACCCAAACTCTAAAAAACGTGTCACAGGGTATGCCATGTAGGATGTGGGCTCTGCAAGCGGCTGCTGGAGGTCATACCCACAATTACTGACTTTTCATGATTTACTGTAGTGAGTTCTTTGACTGTGTAACATATCACTGTCCAGAGGCTATCATTTTCTTTAATATCTTATCTAAAATTTTATACTGACATCAAACTGTTGATATGGTTGATATGGTTTTCTGGGGGTGTTCCTTTCTTTTGAATGGCATCTTATGTCAGATTTAATATTATTGACCAAAATATCTCACAACAGAAGACTGGATGTTATTATCACTCAGTGACATACATTTTTAATGACTCAAGCCAAAAAATATTTAATCAGCACACAAAAATAACAGTGATAAAAAATGTTCCATATTAAGTAGCAACCCTGTATGTGAACCCTCTCTAAAGGTGCACCGGTGTGGAAATTTTGCAATTCAGCTCTGAATTTCCTGCTTGCTTGCTTTTTTTTTTTTTTTTTTTTTTTTTTTTTTTTTTTTTTTTTTTTTTTTACGAGCTACACATGAATTGACATACAGTGTGCAGTCGGTAGTCATTCCATACTAATTTTTTATTTTTTAGGTCATGCCAAAAGAGGGTTAAAAGAGCCTTTATCAAACCTGTTGTAATATAAAACACCATCTTTCATGGACAGCAAATTGAAGTTTGTCCATACAAATTTCACAGCTGTCGAGCATAGATGCAACCCCTCTTGAGAAGGACTTACATTTTCCTCAATCCAACCTATCACCTTTAATAAGTGAGGATCTTTTAATTGCGCTTCTCTGAGTTGACTTACTGTATACTTGGCAAACAATTCAACATTCCCAGTATTTTCCTTGTGTGGGTTTACGACAGATGTAACAGTTTTCACGCTTCTTAGAGACAGGTGCCCTGTGTAATCGACATCTTTGTTAAATCTGTCCCACTCTTCATGAAGCCTGGTACAGTGGTGGCAGCCTCCACAAGGTAATTGTCACACCACAACCAGCTTCATAGTAATAACAGTCCTTGTGCTGAAGAGGAATGCCTGACAACGAATCAGCATTACTGTGTTTTTTACTCGATCTGTGCTGAATTTCTAAATCACACTGGGCCAATTCCTCCATCCACCTTGCTAAAACACCATTTAGCAATTTAAAACGCATGATCCAGTACTGTACTGCCGTACTGCCGAGTAAATCGGACTACTGCTAAAAGCTCCTTTTTAGTCGTGCAATAACGTTGACTAGGAGTGAGAGCAAAACTACCATAACTAATGACCTTTTCAGCGTCATTTTGCATCTGTATGAGCTCAGCGCCAATACAAGTATCACTGGCGTCCGTGTCTAAAATAATTAAACAATCACTGTCTGGAAAACATAGCACGGGACTATGGACCAAAGCCTGTTTCAAGTCATTGAATGCAACTTCGTGTTCATGAGTCCAATTAAAAACACGTTTGTTTTTGGTCAAATCATTAAGTATATCAGCAAAACATTTTATGTGACTTCTATGGTAATTAACTAGACCAAGGAATCTTTCCACGTCTTTCTTACATTTCGGACGTGGCCAACGTTGAACTGCTTTCACACTGTCAGGGTTCGGAGCTATGCCACTCTCATCTACCAATTTACCCAAATAGAGAACACTCCTTTTGAGTAATGAACACTTGGATGGTTTTAATTTCAATCGATTTTCTTTGAATCTATCCAACACCAGTGCAATATTGGCTATAGAATCATCAAAACTGTTCCCAAGCACAACAGCATCGTCCAAGTAAGCGATCACTTGTCTCCACGTCAAACCACGCAGAACGGAATTGACTGCTCGCATGAAAGTAGAAGGGATGTTAGTCAAACCAAACGGTAGTCGTTTAAACTCAAACAAACCGTACTTGGTCATAAAAGCGGTTTTAGGCCGGGAGCTTTCCTCAACTCCAACCTGATAATAAGCACAGATGATATCAAGAGTGCTGAAATACTGAGTGCCCGCTAAAACATCTAAGGATTCGTCTATCTGTGTAGTGGATACACATCCTTGACGGCCACTTTATTCAAAGCATGAAAATCTATGCAAAATCTCAAAGTGCCGTATTTCTTTCTCACTAAAACAGGAAGGGATGGCCATTCAAAACGAGAGGGTTGCACAATATCAGCGGCTAACATTTTATCTAATGTAGCCTTTTCCTCTTGTTCAAAACCCAGAGGTGTACGTCTCAGTCTTTGTTTAATAGGCTTTGCTTCGTTGATATCAGTTATATGTTTAATCTTGGTAAAATGACTGATATCAAATTCAGATTTCAAAAAAACATTGGTATATTTTATCAAACGATTGCCTAATTTGAGAGACTGCTCAGTGAACAGATTCTCACTAGATCGTTTCCACAAATCAATCACGTGTTCAGGAATATTATTATCCACATCGTTAGAGTTCACATCAAGAGTGTTCACATCGATTTTTCCGAAACATTTCATAAGGGTATCTACAACACTGTACAGGTGCATCCTTTCGTTAGGTGATAGTTTTACAAACTCGTCAAGGGCTTTACCTTCTAGTGAATTGATCATAATTTCGTAGATTTCTTTGACTCCCCATCCCTTGCTCTCGGCAATGCAACATAATTTTAAGTAATATGAATGAAGTTAGTGCTTCCATCATAGGATTGGAAAAGGGTGGACGGCTGGGGGCAGAAAATGTGTGACTCATTATAAATGGGGGATGACCTACCTGTTGGAGGTGGTTGCCGGTTTTTCGTCACTATACAGGGGAGTGTCCACTGGCCTTGACCTTTGCGTGGGGGTGAATCTGGGTACATCCTCAGAGAATTGTCGATGTGGCCCGCTCGGATCAGAATTCTGACACCCATAACGGTACGCTGTCACGTTTGGGTCAGTGACAACTGGCTGCCCAGGTCTGGTACAAAATCAGGACTTGAACTTATTCGCTCAGTTAAACCATAAGATGAAGACTCCGTTGAAGTATCAGAGACAGGATGAGCATCGGCATCATGAGGATAATTTATCTCAATGTGTCCTTGCTGAGCATGAGTCAAGGGTGAAGCTAAATCTTCCAAATAGGGATGGATTGTCACGTCTCATATATGAGATAAATTCTGTTTGAAATTTCTGCAATCCTTCTGTCATTTTATTAACATTTTCACACAGTCCTTCAAATGTTGAGTTCAAGTGTCCAATTTCGTTTTCCATTCGTGTAATCCGTGTTTCCTCACAACTACTGTCAATTTCTTTTGAGCATAAAGGCTCCACCTTGTTGAAAATCGTAAAATAATAATTATTCAACGTGATAAAATGTGACCATCCTTGTCGCCATTGTTGTGAGTTCTGCTTCATTACGTTCAAGATTCCCGCACCAAGTCACATGGTACCCGGTGTCATGCGACACCTGGCGTGACGAATAAACAATACATAGACTGATACACTACATCGCAACGGAATCGTAGAGCGTGTCGAATTAAATCAGAAAATTGGCAAAAGTTCACGAATCCTCGTGAATCCTAAAATTTGTCAATTCCTGGCGATTCGCGGGATTCGTGGTCTGTGTGAAATAGGGGCATTAGATAAAAAAGAAGAGACGTTTCTTAAGATTATTCATAGTATATGACCACTTCATATGATAAGCATTACTACCTAATGACAGAAGGCGACTTCATTGATTAAATACATTGTTCTTCTACCACTTATACACCATTAACCTTGTCTAGGACAGGCCTACCCAACTACCAGACTCGGCACATAAGGATCCTGAATTAACCGGTATAACGGACCACACTACCCGTTTTCAAGGCGTGTGTCAGATCGCATTTCGGAGTATCTAACCCCAGAACAAATTTTGTAGGACGACCGCGGGCTCATCCACGCTCGGCTGTCACCTTGATTGGATAGTAAACGATTGTCGTAAAATCGCTATATGATTTTAAAACCGGTTGCATAAATTTGAAAACCACGTAGAACAACCTTAGACTTTACTCTAACTTTAGAGTCCTCTATTTCTCTATGGGGGTATGTGGGGACTTTACGACATTCGGTTTGAATGCTTTAACCACTTTTGATAGGGCTTTTTTGCATTGTATTAGATTAATGTGGCAGTCTAAGGTTGTTCTAGGTGGTTTTCAAGGTGTGACAAAACTGAAACCGAAACTCTTTCATTACGGAAATGCAAAGAGCATAGTGACAGAAGTATACTCATGATACCATCTGGACAGAATACAGACCATGAAAAACTTGACTGGCTGTTAAGTCAGAAAAGTGAAATATGCCTAACACCCATTGTTATTATTATAGTGTGCTCTGCATTGAGGGTCGCATTGCGTATTTTCGTATCCCGTGAAAGTAATTTTTATTTCTCGATTTGCCCAAAACGTTCACATATGTATTATTTAACGTCATCTATGAAGCACCCTATTCTGGTGACTTGTAAATTGGCCTTGGAGAGGGGGGTTCGGGGCATAATGAAGGGCAGCGAAAAAAAATAGTATTTTAGGGGCCATTAAGAATAGATGCTTCGAGGGGAGGCAGGGAGGTCATCGGGAATCACTTTTGAAATGGGGTTGGCCATGTTTAGTGGGCGGCTTAGTTAGTCATCGGATCAGCTATTCTGAACGGCCCCTTAAAGGAAGAACGGTGCCATTTGGAACTTTGATTCAGCCAGTCAATATTCTAATTTCAAGAAAGGCTCATTGGTGTGATTTTTTTTTCATAAATCAAAGGGAGGGTCGCCCCCACTTGTCCCCCCCCCTCCACCCGCACGAAAATGCAGTAGTATCGAAGTAGCAAAGAAGCATTAACGCAGTAGTGGTGTGGAGCATATTTGCAGTAGGAATGCAGCATAGCCTACTGCAATTCTACTTCAAAAATTACATAAGGTTGTACAGAGGAGGAGCATTAATGCAGTAGATTAGCAGCATGATAGAAGCATGTTTCAAATATGCTAATTAGCTCCCACATCGAAGCAGATTTGAAGCATGTTTGCAGTATGATTGCAGTAGTCTACTGCGCTGGAGTATCTACTTCGTTTTCGTGCGTGCAACCCAAATCCGCCACTGCATATACTGTGTGTGTGTGTGTGTGCGTGTGTGTGTGTGTGTGTGTGGCGGGGGAGTAACATTAGTCACTCCCACTCTCGTTCGAGTATATTAAAGCTAGGTGAATAGAAACGGTCAGCTGACCAGATGTAGGGAGATCTAATTGGGATGCTAAACATCAAGTAACGGTCCAGGGTACGAAATAAGGACCGTCCGGCAGCCCGGGACGGCTCAATTATCACCCGGGCGGTCTCTTTCCAAAAGTTGTCAGTCCGTTTGTCTGGCTATTTTCTGGCCTTTAAAATAATTGTATGTCAGTATGCACGTTCATATTAAGCAGATTAGGTTGAAATAAAACGAAAACAATGAAGCTCACCCTTCAAGAAATCGACACTCGAAACAAATGAACGAAAACCGAAAGTAGGTCATACATGCTTGTTTCACCTTTTTCTCCGTCATGCCTTGCGCAAAGACCCTTCACCGTGTTATGAAACGTCTGATACAAAGTATCAAACGCGGCATAAATATGCTTGTTTACGAGACAAATAACGAACGACGTGTGGTCATTCAAGTTCAGAACAACACGATCTCGTCTAATTACGCAGTTTAAGTTTTGATTCTTCTTTAATCTGTAATTGTAATTGTACGATGTCTTTCTCATAAAAAAATTAAGTCACGACGCGCGTGGACTATACAAGATTCCGCAGTCAGGATTACCCCTGTCGCACTTTACCCTCTATAAGTATTTTAATAATGAATGTGATGCCCCAGCACGTAAGAAAAAGTTATCAGACAGTCAAATAAAGTGCATGATGACACCAAAGCAGGGCTCCACAGGTAAAAATTAAGTTCGGAAAAGTGAATTTGCAGGGTGGGCTGTCAGACAGACAGGTTATGTTTTATTAGAACTTAACAACAAAAATCTTGAAAAAGAATTTTTTGTTGCATACTAACGTCTTCTCGTCTCTTCCTGGATGGCATTAAATAGAGTGACCTACATTGGTACAAAACACGTGGTCCCAAAACGAAGTCTAAGCAAACTTACCGCTAAATTATGAAAGTGAACACCTTCCAGAACTTCACAAGACAAAATTTATTTACATAACAGGCTGACTACTTAATATTCATTTGTTTTAAAATCTTCGTGCTCTAGTAATAAAGACCGTTCTTAAAATAGAAACTACACAAGTACTGGGTACAACAGCCAGATTGGACTGGATGAACTGGATGTATCTAGTTTGTTGTCAAGGCAACATACTGCCTGTCAATCAAATGTGTTGCACACTATCCCCTCACAACCATTTGAAGTTGGAACGTTGGGACTGAAGATCTTGTTGAAATGTTGTTTACTTGCATAACCTGAAATTTTGTAAGATGTTTTATTTAATGACTCTAGCACCACCTGTGTTATTTACAGTTCAAAATTTAGTGCTGGTATTTGATAATCAGCAATGCTGTCAAAATTGTGATATTGATGTAAGGAAGAAAATTGATAAAAATATGAGAATTTAAATGAAAAATGGGAATTTTTGACTGATTTTATTTAATTCATAAATTAAAAAAAAAACAAACACATGTTACCCCTAAAGAAAGCAAATTGTTAATATTAATATCAATTTAAAAACTTTAATATTAGTGATATTTATATAAGTAAACTATTATACAATGAATATTCTTCAATTTTTGACGACATTTATTTAAATATAATAAATTTTGAATATTTTAATAAAATAATATAACACTGCTCCCCCCCCCCCCCCCACCCACCTCCCGCTCATAGTTTTTTTTTAGGACTTAGTTTATCTTCATGTGAATCTGTTATCAAATTTCAGATTTACAATAAGTGGACCCTGTACCCCAAACCCTGGGAAAAGCCCCGATCAAAACCATGTTAAATCAGACTTCTATGCAAGATTAAATATTCAGGAGTTCACAAGTATAAAAAAACGACTTTATCTGTAAATAAATCCACTGCATTTTCCAGGCTCATTTGACTGAATATCTTGGTAATAAATACATTACATGTATGACTACACATATTTATGTTTACAAAGTTCACCGAGAGGTATGAATGGAAAAAATTTGGTTTTGTTCGACAGATTGGATTCAAAATAGGACACGTCAAATTTATCCACCTGTCCAAAGGACAGGTGCTCATTAAAGTTAGTGTCTGGCCCTGCAAAAGGAAAAGATCAGTTGTGCCATCATGGAAAACTGAATTTTCCTGGTTAATTTGTGATGAGACTGATAGCAAAAACGTCATTTGTAACAAGTGGGTTATGCAACTAGACTCTGATTATGACAGTCGCATGTAGTGAATCAGACTTCTGATTTGGGTTCAGAGCTTAACGTTTCAGATGCTGACAGCAAATAATCTACTTGAATAAATTGACTTTGAGACTAAGAGTCCTTGTTTCAATATCGTTCTTGCCTACAATTGGTTTAATCGGGTAATTTTTTTTAAATCAAGACTGGCTACTTTTGGTCAGGGCTGGCTACATTTCAAAGTTGCCAGCCCTGCTGTCCGGCTTCAAATTTATACGAGTTTCATACCCTGAGTAACCTCCCTCCCCAACGTCATATTTGCAGGTTTCCAAAAGCAGGCAACACCGCAGAAAATGTTTGGGCCAAAAAAGAGCCAGCCAAGGGCACATTTCAGGAACACGTTTGATTACCGTCTACCATGGTAGAAATTAAAGAAAAAAAAATTAAAAAAAGCAAAACAAAAGAAAAATAAACATATGGAAGCTATTAAATCTGCCAGCGCAGATGACATTGCACCCGCCCAGAAGGGAGCTACTGCAGGAGAATCCTAAGTTATTTTCAATCTGAAGAAACAAGCTATTCAAAAGGGGCCAAAAAAACAGCGATTAAAATCAGAGCAGTTAATCGCCTTGATTGATGTCAAGGACCTTGGCTTGGGCCTGTTATTAACAGTTAAGTTGCAGTGTCTGAGTAGTTATGCAAACAATTACCAGCGATGCAATCAGCTTTAAGATTTCATCACAGGATTACAGAGAATGAAATGACTGTCTATTTATCAAAATACATATCTGTGAATAGCTTGTGAGAAATCCATCTGTCACCCTGGTAGAGGGTAACGTTTAACATGTCATGGTAATCATTCACAGGTGAAGTACCAGAAGAGATGGAGCCTCTCCAAAATAATTTGACCGAATTTGATCTGAGAAAAATACAGCCGTAACAGTCCAGCAATTTGATGAAATTGTGTCTTTTACATACAAGCATCAAATTTGGCAAATTGTAGAAAATGAAATTTTAAGCAAATTTGGATATATGGGCATATACGAAAATACCATAATGGTCGTCAAATCCAATATGACCACCACAAATACACTTTCAAATTAAAACTTCAACTATGTAGCTCTTGAATGGCTAAATGCATCATTGAATGGTTGGAAATAAGAAAACAACATGGTAAGAATACCATATCAACACCTGCTTCTAAGATGTATAGTGAGTGGTAGTAATAATTATGCTTCCGTCTTACACCGGTTTACACGTTTGAAATGTTTTAATCACTATCCTGTGAGTAGAAGGGGGCGGCAAAAAATGGAGAACCGTATAAACCCCTCCAAAATTCAAACGCAAAATCACAGTAGCTTAGGTGGAATAACACAATACTTTAGACGAGTGAGCCCCATGACGCCGGTTTTTGTGAGCCAGCACGAGCGCTGCAATCAACTGTAAGTAGGTGTAATCAACAGCAAGATACATCAGCCAGAAGGTCACCATTGTTTGTTGTGGCGGTAGGATTATAGCTTTAAGAGGCTGGAACCCATGCTACCGCGTGCCACTAAACCGTCTCCCGTAGCAAACTGTCCGCTTGAACAAAAGAATGGTTCGCTACCGGAGACCGTTTGTTTACATAAGTACCCTACCCAGGCGTGCCTACCCAGTGGATAAGGCTAGTCACTATGTGCCGTCAACAATCGTCTAGCGACCGTATCATTATCCCACTCCCTCTATTGTATGTCCCATAGCTATAATCAACGTGTAATCTTCAAATGATATACGGGGTAAATATACACAGACTTAATACTAAGACTGTATTTAGCAGAATAGTGAATTCATCACGCACTTTGGAAGTATACGCATGTTTGAAAAATTCCAACATGGCCTCCAAATCCAATATGGCCGCCACGAATACCATTTCAAGAGAACCCTTTTTTGTTAGAAAACACTATGATATAAGTGAAATGTAAATATATGCTTCTTCAAGTGTATAGAAATCTTAAATGACCTACAAAAGTAAAATGTAGCCCATTCACTCAAAACATGCAGCAGTATGGTGATTTCATTATGCACTTAAAACTTGACTACAAGCATGAAGACTTGCGCATTTGCAGAGAACAGGATTTTAGGCGATTTTATATAGAAGGGCATGCCTAAAAATTCCAATATTACCACAAAAAAACACCTTTTTAAAATCAAAATCCTGCTTCATAATTTATAATAACCTGATATGTTTTTGTATAAATAATATAAATGAATTTTTAAAAGCTTCTCCTTTAGTTACATTGAAATCCAACATTAACTGGATGTAGCGATTCTATATTTGCCAAGGAAAAATGAAAAATGTCCACTAATTTTTTAACCAATGATATTTTTGTAAAGTAGGTACTGCACATTACGGAAATATATGGTTGATTAACCTATTGCATTAAAAATTGATAATTTTACAAGAGAGGATAACAGCTAGCAAGACCAATTTCTTCTCATTTATTTGTTTCCATTTTAATTAACAAGTGACTGGAATGCCACGCAATTACTTATTTCTTTAGATAATTCTCATTCATTTAAATTTGCATAGTTTTACTTTTGCTTCCCTCAGCTTTCTCAGAATTTGTGGAAAGCTATGCGCACTACATGTAATCCACTTCCCCCAAAAATACCAACAGAGGTTGGTCAAGTTTCAGGCCAAAAAGCATCAGTTTACATGAATGAATAACAACAGGATAATAGTGTGGTAGTGCATAGATGAAGGTTATAAATGTGAACCCACACAGATCCCGTCTTCTTAAGCTTCGCAACTTATCAAACTGCCGAGTACGCAAATGAAAACCAAAATTTGGTGCCTACTTCCTCTTGAGTGCACGACGTCTGAAGCCTACTATTCAGCCTTTGAAAAGAGCATGCATCAACAGTTGGCCTGTTTTTGGAATGTTCTTTTCACTGTATTTATAATCACCATTTCTCACCAACTTTTAATTCAATAAACTAAGCGTAAAAAAATTATTAGAAGACCTTGTTTACCTGACCCATTATCTTCAAATATTAGGCGCAGATATTGTAATGGTCCAGGGTTTGGATCCCCCTTTTCAACGCTGACCATAACTTCCCATAAAAGCACCGTTTTTTTTTTTTTTTTTTTTTTTTTTTTTTTTTTTTAGACAATTTAACCTGTATATGCCCGATTTTTTTAAACATACACCCAATAGTACTTAAGTTGCAACAGAAATCCTATTCAGTCATACAAGTTTGTTAATATCATTAAAACGTACAGTTTACCTATGTTGGATAATATTTAGAGTACACATTATTCAAAACGTAGGACCAACACTTTTTTACCATTATCGCACTAAGTCACAGGCCTTATCTTCTGTGGAGATGAAGTCGCATTTTTTTCTATCAGGTCGAATTGTCAGTTAAATCAGGGCCATGAAGCGGTTATATACTATGAAGTATATTAGCAAACGTATGTGTGGAATGTAGCAAAATCAAGTTACGTTACTGGAAGCCGGTCGAAGACATGGAGAAACTACCATAGAAAAAGGCGAATATTCCCTGATATTTTGCAAATTACCTCATTTATAGCAAAACATACATGACATGAGTTCGTTGAAAAAAACAAGCTGGGAAAGATACGCATCCAGTCCTGTTATACGTCTCTTTTTCAGGAATGATGATATACAGCAGTTCGCACGTTATCACCGCCTTATCCAATGGTAATTTTTGCTTAAAATCAATACTGAATACAATGCAAGATATATACGATATATTTTGTGTCTTATTTTGGCTAATATTATATGTCCCCCTTTAATTAATGCATATGTCTTTTTTACGAACACTTAAACAACTTCTAAAAAGGTAATCAAGCAATATATATATATATATATATATATATATATATATATATATATATATATATATATATATATATATAACAAGCGTGAGTGTGGAACAGAGTAACAAACACGGCGTGCGACGTAAGCGTCGTCACGCCGTGTACGTAAAACGGCTATTAAAAGCATTTTCAAATAAACATCCTGACGATCGGCATACCCAGAAGGTATGCCCGTGAAACTCGGAGTCGGGGTTATTGCATATCTCTTGTTTATTTATTAATTTTAATTATATATATAGTTAATATATATATATATATATATATATATATATATATATATATATATATATATATATATATATATATATATATATATATAACGGAATAGGGGAACATTACCGTTTCAGCATCGGGAACTTTATACGGCACCGTTTCAACAGATTTTATCAGCTCTATCAACTCTTCTTGTTTCGTATCTCGGTCTTCCCGGTCACTGTTTTCTACACACCATATTCGTTCGCCACATTCGTAATAAAGATTCAGAAATGGTTCTGGCGAATCGGTGATATATTCTCCGATGGAAGTGTATTCATGTTTTATGACATCAGCAAATGTAAACACAATGATACTTTTCTTAGGGAAATTGTCTCCGAAAATCCCCCGTAACTGGTTTACTGCTTCTATTTGAGTATTTTTAATTCGGCCCATTTTAAACACAATCAATATAGAGTCCACTTGCTTCAGAGATCCAGCTTCCTTGTATATTCTGCGCAATATCTTATTGTCACTTTTGGACAGCGAGCCTAAACCAGGTGTGTCCATAAGATGGACAGTGCAAGAGCAAGGTTCGTTGAGCCTGAATTTCGTGTGTGCAATTTTGCCATCTTTTCCATTATACTCACGGTCATCGGATAGTTTCTGTACAGTTGCAGATTTCCCTTGCCCCTTATAGCCAACGACTATTACGTTGTAGGTTTTAGTGGTCGCCCTGAAAAATGATTACACCATGAATTATGAAAAACTGAACTATAAAAAAGCAGTAAAGAAAGTCAGAAAAATAAAATGAAAACCTTACTTACAGCAGAGACATGCTTTTATTGGCAGAGATAAAGAAAATGATAAACAAGTCTGCTAGAAAGAGTTTGTCTGGTTTCAAATTAGGCTTTTTTATGATTTTCTCTCCGTCTCCTCCACGATTTTATGCTTTGTCTTCGTGACAATGAATATTTCAAATAATAATAATAATAATAATAATAATAATAATAATAATAATAACGCAATATATATAATCAAGAATTCTAAAACACACCACATTAATGATATTTAGACTAATGGTAAGGTATAAAGTATAGATGCAGTAATGACTATAGCCTTTTCTTGATAAATCGGCTTTAACGCTTTATTAATTTAACAGTTAAACTGAAACTATATTTATCCGTTTCTTTAGCCTCAAACAGAGTCTCCGTGCAACTTACTGTTTAATACCTACGTTTCATAAATGATTCACCATTACACGTGAATATTTACTTACATTGCTGTTCCTATTCGGAGAGAACGGATGATCTAGCGAATGGCTATAAAAATCAAACTGCGCATGCACTGATAATTCGCGGGACCTTCACAAAGGCGCATAATTTGACAATTGCAAGGGGAAATTGTAAACATGCATTATTTCATTATTTTGTTAATTACTTGCTGCTGGCACCTTCTTTTGATCTTCTTCTCTTTATATTGTATAGTTGCTATGTCCAAGTTGTTACTCGTACATGTATATGTATAAAACACGATGACTTCATTCAAGTTCAAACTGACATGAAACAAGGGGCAAACAGAGCGCTTCTTTTTCCCTTTTGCTTTAGGCAGCAAAATATTATAGTTGCAATGAGACGCTCCATGAGCTTTTGACCTCATAACAGCGTCACTGAGCTCCTGACCTCATATATACGCCCACATAAGCGTGCACAGCACAGCCTCAAATGCTGCCAGGAAGGAAGTCTGCGTTACGTGTACCGAACACATACTGAGCTCATTAACTATGTTCTGATAGTTCAAACAAGGTAAAGATTTAATATGCTCAAGTGAAATAGTTACATTACACTCATCAGGGTTAATTTGTTATCAACAGATTTTGGAAGAAAGGGTAGGTGAGCTTGAATCCGAGCCACCCACACTGGATCAAATGCCACGCTGACTTGCAAATCGGAGATGGATACAGCGTTAATAACGTAAAAAAAACACATAATTGAAGGCACAGAAGAAAATAATTTGGATTTTTCTAGACATCACCTCGCCATTTAGCCGGACACTTAACCGGTCGCGATTCTCAGTCCAGCGGCAGCGAGGGTTTTTTGAGGCTCAAGGCAAATTTTAATATACCTGGCAAATACGTAAGAAACAAGGCGGAGGCAAGAGCAAATGCTAGTTGAAAAGGAAATAGGGTGAACACAACAGAAGGTGACGTCACTACACTGCGCCCGTCTATTCGTCTGCAAACCGTGAGTTTTTATTTTCCTTTTATTTAATTAATTGGATGATATGTTTGTCTACTCGCCCCTTTATTTATTTTTATTAATTGACTGGTTAACTGATATAATTTTTATGCCAGAAAATACCAGCTCTGAAAAGGATAACCATCAAGGCTTTGTTAGCTGCATGCGTGCCTTCAACTTATGCTCGATGTACCCTGTCTGCTCCCATACCCTCTCCCAAAGTTATAACCTAGCTGACAGAATAAACTAAATATCCATCTTTATGACCTTGTGATACAGTTACATTTTGTTTATGTACTTTCTTAATATGTGTTACCATTGTGCCAACCAAAACCCAACACCTAGTACATCCAGTGTTTAAATTTTGTCCAATTGTATTGATGACTAAGTTGTCAGTGCTTTACAAAAGAACCAATGATTTTTGACAAAATATAATTTCGTAAACATTATTTTTTTTTTATGTAAGTTGCCTACTTCACTTCAATTTTTCTCGCCAGCTCAAAGATTTCTCTGATATTTGAGCGGATTTAAAAGAAATGTAGTGTTTTATGTCCCCGTGAATTACACAGCGCCTGCACGGGGGAACCGATATGGCAAGAGGAGGGCGAGCCAAAGACGTCCATTCGTGTCCCTTTCGACCGACAAGCATCGCGTTTAAGTGTTCAACGTTACTTGAAAATTAATTAAAACGCAAATTAATCTAGACTTCAGATTTAGTAAGACAAAGAAATATATTATTAGAACTTAATTAAATCCCATTTAAGATGTGCGTAAAATCTGAGTAATTGCAGTTGGTATTTTCAACTTATACTATAAAAGCCGCTAAATGCCATTTATTGTATTTTATTGTCAAGTTATTGTTTAAATATATATATTTTAGATATATTATGTAAGACGCTATGAGAGTCCAATGGAGTGTACATGTACCTGAAGAAGAGGGGGAGGAAAAGAGAGGGAAAATTAAAATAAATAGCAAGTTACAGCTAGCGAGAAGATGGCAGGGAGGAAAATTTGAAAAAAATTCAAATCCATTAACTCCCTCCATAAGCACACACACTGAACTTTTATTCGTGTACATAATCTCTTAAGAATGGTTAAATCGCATTATTCATCTCTGATCATTTATATGCCATTAGCTGAAACGAATATAAATTTCTGGCCCAGGCTTTTCCCAGTGAATCATAGCTCACAATGCATGCAGGTACTGGACACCTGACAAAATTTGTTGAGAAAACACAGAGGAAAACGCCGCAATTTTTATTTTCAATTCTGTTACATGAATTTTTTTTTTTTTTTTTTTGAAGTATTAATAAAAAAGAAAATATAGTAATTGGACAGTGCATATTACTAGAATCGTTAATGCAGAAACGTGAAAGTGATACAAAGCAGATAAATACTGAAATTTATTGAAAGATCCATAGATTAAAGGCACTTCCATCTCATAAGGATTACAGAAAGCCAGTCTTCTTGTTTATCAAAGACACTGTTTATCAAAGACATTACTTACTATACTATATATAGTATTAATTATTCTCTGGACCTACTAGTAAGTAATAAGCCAGTTGTAAAAAATAAAGAAGTATTGGCTTTTCTTTTTTGGAAAACACTAAATAATTACCTTCTGCATGCATTGTAAAACTGGTAAATATTCAAGACATTTAGTCCATTTTTGCTATAGTTTCAACAGGGCTAGGTATGTTGCAAACATTTACAAAAACTGAAACAGCACCATTGAGCATTGGTCGGTAACGTCCCTATACTTCCCCGCACCGATACACTGTAAAAACACTGTTTAGCTCCTAAACACATTTCTAAGCGTCTCATTTTTTTTTTTTTTTTTGCAACGCGCTTAGCTCCTTAGTACGTTTAGTTCCGAAACATGTTACACGCTTTTAGCCTGAGTGTATTTAGTAGTACGACGCATGTAACAAGTTCAGATGTCCACCTTTTAGGTGTTAGCTGACCTTGCAAGGTAGTTTATAATAATGTATTTCTGAAAAACAAGTTTGGAAAATTCAATAGTTCACTTAAGACACGAAATAACTATCACTGCTTCTTAAAAACACCTTTTCCATATTTTGATAAAGTTTGTTAGGGTATTGATGTCTATTTTTCTATTTTATCTTTTCCGGAAATAATGAACAATAAAACATCTAGAGATGGTGGATTATTCATTATAAAAATAAATAATATTAATAATTTATGAACACAGAGATGATTTCAAAGGTTCTCTAACTACTATATATATTGGAAAATAATAATAATATTAAATAAATTGAAAAAAGAATCGCACATATTTGATGTTATACAATATACATTCTAAGTGGAATGGATGAAAACCTTAGCGTATTTCTAATTAATTGCGTTTTTTTAAATCGCCTCCAACAAGGAGGTTATGTTTTCACCCCTGTTTGTTTGTTTGTTTGTTTGTTTGTCATCAACATAACTCAAAAAGTAACGGAAAAAATTCGATGGAATTTTCAAGGTAGGTCAGAACTTAGAAGAGATTAGTTTTTGGTGGTGATCTGGATCAATAATCAGTCAATAATCAATAATAAAAAACTAAGTTATGGACCGATTTTGATGAAATTTTATGTAACTACCAGAAGTGGGCTAAGGAACAGGGGTGATCCGGTTCAATAATCAATCAATAATAAAAAATCAAAAATGTCAAAGCTCAAAGCTTCACTGGTTCTAATTTCGGATAAATCATAATATTCTTACCACTAATTCACTGCTTGTCAAATATCAAATGGTCGACAACAGTATATGTTCCCTTTGAAAAGGAACTGAAGAAACAACAGAGTATTTATTCTGGTATTGTGCGGTTACCCAAAAATTACTGACCAATTTGGTAGAATATATATTATTTAATACCCAATTTACTCTACATGTCTCAAAAAGGAATTATTAATCTCATTATGTTGCAATTAAGATTTTATATTTATTTAATAATAATAATAATAATAATAATAATAATAATAATAATAATAATAATAATAATAAAATGTATTTATTTGGAACTTAAAAAGTTGGATTTTATAATAAAAACAAATAGTGGTGAGATGCAAAAATGTACTTGTAAGTGTTTAAATGATTCGATACACATTAAAAGTTCATAGAAACCTCAGTTCTTAAAATTGATAAAGCCCATCGGATAAAGGTTTTTGACGATCGTACAGTCCCCAATTTTGACACAGTGTACTTATAAACCACCGCGGTGTCATGTACCAGAAGGTCCCACATGACAGAAAGTACTAGGACCCCTGGTTTCTAAAATAACGGGTCTCGGACTCTGTACCATGGTAATTGGGTATAATATACAGGGTCCCCCGAACCCGGCATTTTACCGGACCCTACGTTGTTATGACAACTATCACGAAACACCGAGTCCACCCGTCATACAGAAAAACTGTATATCGCACAGGGTCTGAAATCTAGGGTCCTACTGTAGAACAGTAGATATTTAGTAAAAGCGCTTTATATTCACAATCTGGGCATAAAAGTATTATAATAAAGCAAACCTTTGATGCAAGTAAATATAATATAACAAACGGCGGTGGTTTGCACAGCGGCCTGGTGGTGTATTGGAGAGGGACACGGACGAAGAGCTTACTATTGAATGAAAATGACAGCCTACCAGACATTGGTTCGAGTCACACAATGGATTTGAATTTCGTGTACCTCCCATTTCTCATTCTTATTTTTCACTTATAATTAACTTAAAAGTAAAATATTTAACTTATCGTAAACTCATTGTGTGCCAAGCCGCAGCAAAATGTTTAAGACACACTGTTCATTACATTTCATTTTTTATTGGAGGTTTTTTTACAGATATTCCATTGCCTTGTGATCGTTTGGACTAGGCCCACCTATACGCGTGACTTACAGTGCAGTGCATCAGTGTTAAGCTGTGCAAAATATGTTTTCTTTAAACGGACGGAATTCATTTATTATTAAAGTGTCATTGAATATATACTCATTTAATTTTGTTTTACAGTTTAAATAACTTATGTATAAATAAAGTAAATGACCTGTATATAAATGAATCAACCCAAAAGGAATGTGTTTCATGGTTCTCAAGGTATAAAATGGCTAGCTGCTCGCGATGCCCTACACCGTCACCATAGATTTTCAAGCAATACGGCTTTATAAACAACATGGCGGGTGTACCATGAAAATTTGACTCTCCTAAGAGGTGATTCCCCATAATGAAAATCTGACTCCCCAGTCAGTTTCATGATGAAAATCAGACTACCCCAAGATAAATTTTGACCCCACCCCCACAAAACTCAAAAATTGTTATTTTATTTGAGTATAAGACTTTCATTTTGAAGTATGCATAATGGAGGGTATATTGACACTTTGTTAGTTTGCAGGTGCAATTTTTCATGAAAACAAAATTTAAAATATGTATTTTACCACCCAATGACTCCCCTATGAAAAAGCTATTCATTTGATATTTGGTGATCATTTCAACATATTTCCTTTAAGTATAGTTTATGAATGATATATTGGAAATATTTGAAAGTTTGATGTTGAAATATTTGGATGGAAAGAATCAGGAGAAATATTCATTTTCATTCGAAACCAAGGGGAGTCAAAATCCCACGGGCACAAGAATGCAAAGTTATTACCCTTTTTTCATTAAATTATCCCCACTTTTCATTTAGTTTTTAGGGTTCTAGGACTTTCCGTACTAAAATAGAGTGTCTAGGGGAACTCTACATTACAGAACATAGAGTCCGGGACCCGTTATTTCGAGACAGGGTGTCCGCCGGACTCTCAGATTTGAAAACACCGCCGGACCCTAGAATGGTAGGACTCTGTGTTGCTTGACACCGGAGTTAGAGATATGGGTCTAATGTCTGTCTCTATGGTCTTTGGAGGAATACACTTAGGTTGTGGTGACACATATGCATGTTTCCAGCGTGGTGGGACATATCTTTCACGAACTGAAGAGTTGAATATATCACATACAGGGGCAGCTAGGTACCCTGCTAGGTCATGTAGGATCCAGTTGGGAATTTCGTCGGGACCTGTGGACTGTGTACATTTACTTGGAGCAAGGTCTTTCGACATCTTGTTTTGTGATGATATATGTGGCTGGTACAGGATCTGCTGCTTCCACATGTTTCGGTTCAAGGGGCACAAAGTAATTTTGACAGATTGTAATAAAGCGTTTATTTTCTGGGCTAATAAGCTGAAATCAACATATTGCACTCACTGACGTTTCAAATTTAAGATGGTGTTCACAGAGTAAACCAACATTAGAAGGCTTGACCTCATCGCTTAGAAATCTGGTGAAAACAGATAAGTCACTCTGTCAGTACACTTCAAATATAATAAAGTTATTTTCAATTTGAATATTTAGCATGCGACGATGTAATTAATTGAAAAAGTGTCATAGTACAACAACTCTTATGTGTGAGTGTGTGAGCGAGTGATTTTCCCTTGTTTGTTTTTGTATTGTCATGTATTCGTGATGTATTGTGTCAATTAAAAAAAAATCATTATAAAACGAAAAATTAGGGGTGAAACGGCATTGGATGGAGACTTTGCTGCCTTGTTTTACTTACATAAATTCCTATTGCAGTTGGATTTAAATTTATGTCAAGCCTTCTCTGTTAGATCCTGCAATTTTACCTCTGGTATGCGTTCAAACAGTATTTTTCTTTCAATTTCGTGGCGAGCGCATGCCAGGTAAAAATAATTTCATCTTCCACCTTGTCACAGTGGGGGCATTTTCGGTCAGAAATTTGTGTTTTTGATTTTGTATGTCGCCCTTTTTCAATTTCTGGATGGTGGTCACTTATAATAGTACAGACTTGACATTTAATAAGGAATATTTCAGTTTCGAAAGTAGGCTTAGGTAAAAATGCTTTCTTTTTTCAACAAATTCGGATTTCATATAAGATATGTGAATGGAAAAGTGTGTAGTCAGGTGTGTCGCTACCAATTAACTGAATACCAAGTTTGTTGCGCTGCTGCATTATGTAATATGCAGTGATTTAATTGGTCAGTGCTCCTTTGAGCAGGTTAAAGCTTGGCTTTGGCAAAGCATGGTAATGCCAAAAAAGTATCCATATGTCGGCAACTACTGCATAGAATAACTTGATATTTTGCATGCAAGAGGTCGGTTTTGCAGTGTGTAAAATGAACTATGTACATCGTAGTGCTTTACAAATGTGTTAATCTGTGGCAGAATGGCGCGAAAAAGACAGGCATTGTGAGACAGATAATTGCGCCAAACGAAACGGTCCGCACAGTTTTATAGAGTAATGCCCAGACTGATGTACCTACACAGACGCCACACCCAATGTATTGAAATCTTACCACCAGAGTATAAGACCCACTGTCTTTCGGGATATGCTGTTGCAACCAAACAAAAAGCACCCAGTCCGTTCAGAATAGGGGTAAATTGCCACCAAAACGAGATACAAAATATATCTTTTAATGGTTGTCGTACGACATAGAATAGGCAATGTATTTTTGTTTGCTTCTCTGGCGAATTCAATTAATGAACTGATGTCACGATCAAAGAGATAATTAAAAGTTATTAAAACACGATTTTAATCCTCATTTCCATTAATCAGTCAGCAAAATAGGAAAAAAATGATGAAAACTGATTTGGAAAAATATTCCATATTAAATATCAAGTTTGTATTTTTAGGCTTTCATCGTATGCTGGTTATTTTGGTAACAATAGTCCGAATATTTAACAATTCGCACCGCTCTAATTGCTGACTAACCCCCAAGCCCAATAGGAGTTAACCGCTAAATGTAGTTCAAACAGCGTAGGTAGTGTTTTGGTTATTTATAAGAAGGGTTTTCTAAACATTATATCATGTTTTTCCAGAATGTTATAAAACGCTGATAAAACTCCACAAAATAACGTTATCATAAAGTTTTGTAGATACTGTCTTCGAATCTTTCTACAAAACGTTCTGATGTTACTATAATGTTTTTTGTTAGCTGTGACAACACTTTGCATAGAGTGAAAAGCCAAGTGCTTAGCCAAGTTGCTTAGCCTTGTGATAGACTTATAACAGAATCATATACCGGGGAAGCTAAGCACATAGCTAAACGTTTAACACTGTCAAACGTGTCTAGCATTTTCTTTTGTGAGCAGCTTGAAAAGCTATACGTGTTTAGCTTTAACACATATTTCTAAATGCGTTTAGGTGCTAAACGTGCGTTTTATGTGTTTAAATACTAAACACTGTTTATACAGTGTAAGTGAGTCGGTCATATATTTAGTTTGCGGATCTGTTTGTCCGCGGATCAACTTGTTCTGAATGCGCTCAAAGTCTCTTTTTCAGCGGAATTTTTTTTTATATTGGTTAAATTGATGTAGTCTGTTAAATTAGGTGTACAAATAATTGAATAAAGAATGACCGAAAAGAAAAAAGGCCAGGAATAAAAATGATAAACAAGGCAGCATGAAAGAAAGAGTTAATACGGGTAGATATTACTACTACTACTACTACTAAGAATAATAATAACAATGATAATAATGAAAACGATAATAATTATATAAGTAATAATAATCAGAAGAAGAATTCGTGTAGTATATTTCTATAATTATTATTTATTTTATTATTCAAAATTATATAATAAAAAGATTCTAAAACATACCAATTAAAATGAAAAGTGAACGATGGTGATTTATTCAGAGAATTGCCAAGACAGACAATGCGGTAATGAACATAGCCAGTATTAGTTATAGAATGCCATAATCTTGATAACCATTGTCTGAAATCGAGCGCAGTTAACATTAACGTTTTCCTTGAACGGCTGAATCGAAACTACTTATCCTTTTCTTTCGCCTAACACTGACTCCACGCACGTAAGTATTTGTAATTACATAGCTATTCCCGTTTGTGAGAGTACCGATGCTCTATCGAAGCCTTCCAACTGGTGATCTGTGCTTTGAAGGGTTGGGGGGGGGCAAATGAATGTACAAGCAAGTAACGAACTGGGCATGCTACAGGGGCCTTCAATAGACACATCATTTGACGATTGCAAAAGGAAATCATTATCAGTAACGTTCAGAACGGCTTGTGCATCTAGCTTTGAAAAGCTTAATTAAACTATTTGATTTAATTAAATTATTAAAATAGAAGACATAAAAAACGATAGTTTAATTTCAGTTATTTTATTTCTTATATTTTATTATTTTATTATTTTTCCGCTTTCATTCCCTTCTTTAGACCTTCTAGTCGTTACAGTTGTATTGTCTAAACTGGTTTTACTGTATTATATAAACAGATGACAGCATATAGTTTTAAGATAATTTCACATATATTTCATAATCTGTTCACTTTATTGATGGTATATGACTTACGTTTATACAGCGTTAGAGAATAGAATCAAGGGGTCCGCTGTCACTTTGCTACATCTCTCATAAGTACAACCTTTCTTCTTTAATTTTGTTTTAGCCAACAAAAAGGCATTGTTGCTATGAGACGCTCCCTTAATCCTTGACCTTCCCTGCGTTACGTATAGGAATTTGCTTATCAACAGCACGAAGTAGCACGAGTGCATATACTTGCACAGCGTACAACCAGTTCTGCTGTCAGGGTGGAGGTCTTCGTCACCAAATACATATTAAGCTCATAAACTGCACTCTTATAGCCTAAACAAGGTAAACGATTTAATTTCTGCAATAAGATCTGTAACTAAGCTCATCAGGGTGTTATCAAAATACATTGGAAGGAAGGACAGAGTAGCATTTTAATCTGTCTGTTTACTACAACTCTATCCCCTGGAGATTTTTATTGAAGACAGTATATGGCCGGTATTCCAAGATGTTCCTTAAAATAGGGCTAAGGTCAAATTTTATAAAGGCTTCCTTTGATGAGGTGTTCCTTGGTAAAGGAAGGCCTAACAAAATGGTATTCTAAGACCAAACTTTAGCCTCTCCTTTGATAAGGAATTACTTTGACAAAAGTCAGCCTTTAGGTAAGGGACACTGACATAAAGGAGCTCCTCATTAGTTAGAGTTGGCCTTTGTGACACTCTCCTCGTTAAAATGCCTAGGTAATGTTGTATAATTGGGGTCAACTGATAGCTTCAGTCATGCAACAGCGCATATGGACATTATCACTGCATGTGGATGTTTTGATCTAAGCCAAATTTAGTGAATAAAGTAAGTATGGAAAGAAGAGAAAAGAATGGTTTGGAGGATGAGAAAACCACAGTCGTAGACCCTTTTCTGATATTGAGAAAGCAGCTACTGATGCAACTAGTCAACAGAGAAAAGCCTATCCTCGATCAAATGTATTACTTCCGCCAAGGAGGTTGTTTTCACCCCCGTTTGTTTGTCTGTCTTTTTACGACCTCCACCAAGGAGGTTATGTTTTCATCCCTGTTTAATTGTCTGTCTGACTGTCCGTCTGTCTGTCTGTCTGTGTGTTTGTTTGTTTGTTTGTCATCAACATAACTCAAAAAGTTACAGGACGAATTTGATGAAATTTTCAGGGTAGGTCAGAAATGGGTTATACTATATAAGTGATTAATTTTTGGTGGTGATCAAGATCAATAATAAATCAATTATCATTAATAAAAAACCCAAAACTTTATGGACCGTTTTTTATGAAACCAAGTTCAATAATAAATCAATAAACAATAATCACAAATAACTCAAAAAGTAATGTGTCGATTGTGATGAAATTTTTAATTGATTATTGATCCGGATCAAGTATCAATTAATAATCAAAAATCAAAAAACTATATCATTATAGAATGAAAATTGGGTGGAGACTTTGCCCTCAGAGTGCTTTTCTAGTTGAATTCAATGATTTTGAATTTAGGTAGGCTTACATTTTAAGGAATCCTCAGCCAAAAATAAAGGAAATCTTTAAGCAAAGGCAGATTCTACAAATGACCGATTCCTTTGCTAAGGATGATTGTTAAGTGATTCCTTTCAAGTGAGATAAAGAAATGTCTTGGAATACAAATGTTGTATAAGGTCGACTTTAAGTCTCCCTTAACACTAAAGGGAGATTCTGGAATATGGGCCAATAATTTGCCTCAATTTCACATTGTTTATTATCAGTATGAAATCCATTCTATGTGTACTCTGCCTTTAACTGTATATATTTTTGAATGAAGGCAGACAAAGTGTATCAATGTCACATCGCTTATTCTCAGTATGGTTTTCATTTCAGATGTCAAGGCAGGAGGATAACAAGGTAAATACTTTCGTCCTCCATAGCATCTCATTCTTTCTCTTACACACACACACACTCAAGCACATCGGTAAAGTCAGGTAAATATTATTCCCCTGAGCACAATACCACCTGACTACCCCCAAGGAAAAAAAAACTCTACCTCAGGTAAGAAAACATACTGTATTCGAAATATCTATTTGTGAATTTTATAAATTACTTGGAAATTTTGCGAAATATCAGATAGAGGGCAGTTGAGATATAAGAAATGGTTATTTTAATATAAATTATAACTATAAATATTATAAGATATAATTAAGATTATAAAAATCAGAAAAATCAAATATCAATTTGCAAATTTGACATTGCAGGACGCTTTTGATCAAGCAAATACTAAGTTCTAATTGGGATGTGGTCTTGGCCACTTAGGAAGTGGACTAGATTAGTACTGGGCCTGTGACATATACACTAATGCTCATAAGTTAAGCAACACCCCGATTTTTTCAAAAATTTCTTCTATCATGATCATTATTTTATTTGTTATTGGGATTATGCATTTTTCTTTCATACTTTATAAATAGCTTCTTCAATTTGAATATTTCTGTTAAAGAAATAAACCACATAGCTCATTGTAACAATTAAATTAATTAAATTACCCAAATGGTACCAAAATATGCTAAACCATATGTCTAAAAAGTATGCTCACACAGCAAAAAGTACGTGCTGTATAAACAGTTTATCATGAACAAAAATGGAGTTTTATCATCTAAGAATTAGTTTTAATAAAAAAAGAATTTAGATAATAGACGATTGATCGTCTATTATGCAATAAATATCGGCACTAAATTCTGTCAATTTTGCTTTGGGAGCCGGTTCAATTCCTCAATTATTGCCTGCTGGAGCTCTTATGTTTCCGACTGGAGGTTGTCTCTCATTTACTGCTATGTCATTCATATCCTAAGCATGTTCGATTACATTGAGAATTGGTAAATATGCAGGCCAATCCAAATGTGGGATACCTTGCTGTTGCAACGCGTCTTGCACGGACCGTGCTTTATGGATGGGCGAATTATCCTGCACCAAAATGATTTTTCCTGGATTTGCTTGAATGCCTGACTGTAAGCGCCCCAATGGTGTTTCATCTCTGTATCATTGACCAGTGTACACCACTGGAATGAAGTAAAGTGGCAATTTTTCAACATATGAGAAACCGCACCATACCATGACGGATGTGAAGCCTCTCTTTTGGTCCTCAAATCAAATTCGGTCCCTTAGTTCTAAACTGTTTACAAGAAGCTCTGTTCTGGTCCTACACCTGTAAATGTCCATTATGACGTCTTCAAACGTGTTCCCCAAACGTGTCCTTGGCTGACTCTGTTATTTCTCCAATTTTTTTTTAGGTTTAAAACTTTTAGAGGCTACCAAAAAACGTATGTAAACTAAATGTTAGAAAGAAATACATTACAATTATTTAAATTCGTATTGTATTTGCTATAATATATTCTCACATTTTTAAAGAACACAAAAGTTCTGCTGCCTGACTTCCTCTGCATCAAGTGTTCAAGAAATTATAATTATTATATCGTGGGTGATTGTAAGGGTGTGTGTGTGTGTGGGGGGGGGGGGGGGGGGGCTTACTCACTGGCATGATGGTGCGTCTCAAACCTGTTAACTTCCCGACCCTTTAAAACACCGCTACATATGTAGACACCCGTATTTCACACGTATTTCAAGATATATACCCCCCTGCCCACACTTATTTCAACCTGAAAGATTGGTAAGTCGGTAGTCTGGCTTAGGCATTAAAATCTCACTATCTCCACATCTGGTTTCTATCAAGCTCGTTCAAGAGCTTAGGACAAGCATATAGCTCCTCGTGCCAGGAAATCAGGAGATGAGGAGTAGAGTGGAACATGTCTTCTTAATATGGAAATCTATATATTTTTGGTAATGTCCATTCAAACATAAACAAACACTGTAAAATACTCTTTCTCGAATTAATATCATGTTCACACATTTATGTAAATGTCCCGAACTAGAGGTGAGTGCTATGAACTAACGGGCCCGTAGCCAGCAAAGTCAAAATGGGGGTTCTTTTTCTGAAAAAAATGGACCTTTTATAATGAAACCTTTGTGTACTTAAATGTACCAAATTGTACCCAGAATGGACCTTTTTCTAACAAAAAGGGTGGTTCTTTCGAGCCCCTCGAATCCATAACTGGTCCATACTCGTCCCATGTAATACATTGTTGCCTCTTTTTGATAAAGCGATTCGCAATTATTATAAACAGTATCCTTGGGACACAAGGTTACTCTGCAATTTATGTCTTTCAATTTATTCTTTGAAATATCACCCAACTTGCCTGTTGATTTCGCGAATCAAGCAAATGAGTGCTAATTGGGTTACTAAACTGCAAGTAATTAACCCCCTCCCCTCCCCCGAACATCATACTGGCAGGTTAGCAAATGAAGACTATACCACAGAAAAAGTTTGGGGCCCAAAAGAGAGCCAGCTAAAGACACGTCTGGGGAACACGTTTATACACGTCATGATGTTAAGCCTCTCTTCTGGCCCTCAACTCAAATTCGGTCCCTTGGTTCTAAACTGTTTACAACTGTTTACAACAGCTATATGCTATATGCTTGTCCTAAGCTCTTGAACGAGCTTGATAGAAACCGGATGTGGAGATAGTGAGATTTTATTGCCTAAGCCAGACTACCGACTTACCAATCTTTCAGGTTGAAATAAGTGTGGGCAGGGGGGTATATATCTTCTGAACCGACCAAGCTAGAAAATCACGAAACATGATAAAGTATATCAGAAGAAAGGTCCAGTGAGTATAAGCCCCCCCCCCCCCCCACACACACACACCCTTACAATCACCCACGATATAATAATTATAATTTCTTGAACACTTGATGCAGAGCACGCCATATAAATACTGTAGTATAAGCATCCTAAAGGAAGTCAGGCAGCAGAACTTTTGTGTTCTTTAAAAATGTGAGAATATATTATAGCAAATACAATACGAATTTAAATAATTGTAATGTATTTCTTTCTAACATTCAGTTAACATACGTTTTTTGGTAGCCTCTAAAAGTTTTAAACCTAAAAAATTGGAGAACATAACAGAGTCAGCCAAGGACACGTTTGGGGAACACGTTTGAAGACGTCATAATGGACATTTACAGGTGTAGGACCAGAACAGAGCTTCTTGTAAACAGTTTAGAACTAAGGGACCGAATTTGATTTGAGGACCAAAAGAGAGGCTTAACAGACGTTCAGCTTCTAAAAAATGCCGGTTGACTGTTTGCCTACTGATTCTAGCTCTTCCTAACCTAGTACAGTACTGTACAAATTTGCCTTAATAAAAAAAACTGGTTTGCTGAGAAATTTGAAAAAATTGATAGTGTTATCCGTATCAGTATATATATATATATATATATATATATATATATATATATATATATATATATATATATATATATATATATATAATTAAAACTTGGGTCAAAGTAAATAGCGTTCTAAGAAAATGCCACATTCTCTCAGTAAATTGTTCTTGCTATAACGTATTGGAGAACATATCGGTGAGTTCTCAAATAATATCAAGTTTATCAATTATGTGTTAGCCTCTCAAAAAATAAGGTATTGGAGGTATAATTGCTAGACCATTTCTCGTAAAAACAATGTATTGTCAGTTCTACCACCTATGCGGTTGGTCATAATTAACCCACTTTAGAGAACGTTCAACTTTAGACCACCTCCTTCCCTTACCGGGATTTAAGTGGCCATAATGTACCACCGCTGCTTTTCCTTTTGTTTTTATCTTATATAGAATCGGAGAAATCAGCTCAATAACTTTGAACGGCGGGTTTTTGGAATGATATTATGCATTAACAATAGGTAACCCTTTGTGTCTTAGTACAGTAGTAATAATAATTATGTTTCCGTTGTACGACGTTTTAAAAACGTCAGAAATGTTTTAATCCCTATCCTGTGAATAGAAGGGGGCGGACAAACAATGGAAAGCCGTCTAATCCCTTCAAAATTCGAACACAAGAACACAATAGTTTAGGCGTAATAACGCACAATACCTTAGGCGAGTGAACCCCATGACGCCTGTTTCTGTGGTCCAGCGCGAGCGCGACAATCCGCTGTGACTAGGTGTAATTAACAGCAGGATACATCAGCCAGAAGGTGCCCATTGTTTGTTGCGGCGATAGGATTATAGCTTTAAGATGCTAGAACCCATGCTAACGCGCGCCACTCCCGTGGCCACCTATCCTTTTGTTCACTAGCTTGGCACGCGCAGCTGATCATGTTTTAAGTGTTGCAAGAAAACTGCTAGTTTAATTTAGTATCAGTTATTTAATTCAATATGAAGTGTTCTGTGGTCAAAAATTGAATTTGATAGACATGCATCAGCATCGTACTTCAGCATGATCAACAAATCAACCCGTCTCAAAAAGTTTAAAGATGCTCCGTACACAAATTTCCATCATCGCTACCTGTGTAAAAATAGATTACTGTTTAGAAATAACAAAGAAAGAAACATTATTAAAACAATTTATTCACATTACAAGCTGACGTGTTGCTTCAATTACTACATTAAGTTACATTTTATATAAAATAATAGAGCGAATCCGTAAATATATAAATAAATAAACAGGCCCGCAGCCAGGGGGAGTTCGGGAGGTTCGAAAGACCCCCCCCCCCTTTTGCTGAAAAAAAGGTCCACTCTGGGTAAAATTTGACATAAGAACATGGGGATTTTTCGATAAAAGGTCCACTTTTTCAGAAAAAGACCCCCCCCCCCTTTGAAATTGCTGGCCACGAGCTTGATAAATAAAAAAATAAAAAAATAAATTATTTAAAGAATAAAGTAAATAATTAGATGACATTAAGAATCAAATAAAAAAATAGGTACAAATTAGATGGTATAAATCATTAAATAAAAGATAAATTATTTCAAATAATTTCATAAATAAATTATGATTTAATAATTAAATGAATAAATCGCTGTGGAGAAATAATCATTGTCGCCGCTAACGCGGTGAGTTTATATACCCATTATCAAGGCCACAGATAGACTCACTAGTTACCAGTATAGACAGATATGTATCTGTTTATTTGATGGGACTTTTTTTGCACGCGCGTTAGGGGAACGAGCATATAAACTAACTTCTTTTAAGATTAAAGTGAGTGTCCTATCATTTGAAAGTCAACAAAATATTTCATTCCACATTAGATAAATTAGCCTCATAATTACATTTGTAATTTTATAGCCGGGTGTATGTAACTCTTCGCTGTTCAGTAACAGTTATAAAGGAAAGTTAGATTTTGCTTGTATAAAACAAACTTTTTTTATTTTGATAAAAATCGACTGCGCACGAAGCATAATGATATTAGGCTTTCGATGATGATTGTGCATGAAACGTCAAGTCATTTTTCCTTTTCATAATAGTGCTGGGCACCCAGGTGTTGAATCTTTTACTCGACGTGCATCTCCTAATATTGTATAGGCATGATTTCAGGTTGTTCGGGAGCGATGACGATTTCGTTCAAAATGGGTTGTTTGCAGCACAAGGCCCTTATGCTTTATGATATATGTGAATAAACCTAGCTTACTAAACTACTATTACCAAAGTAAAGCAGGGCTTTAGGTTTAACAGTCTAAGATTAATTCAATATGGGCAGTTAACTTGGACCAGTCTTGTTTCATTAACTTTGCGAATGAAAGTCTCCGTCGTCAACGTAAATTTCCAATATGATTTTACATCACTTATCTGATTTAACAATCTTATTGTTTAGGTTTTGTTTAAGGTTGTATGAGAAAAGATAATGATCACGTTTAACAATCGATTGAGGGCTACAGTAAGTCCCTCCTCTTTGAGCGATGTCGAAGACTGTTGATTCAACGTACTTTCATAAACATATAGTGTGACCACACTGTCAGCCATCCCCCTTGTTGCACGTTGCAAGCGATTTGTCTCATAACTATGACAAGGCGTTCTTTTTTCTCGTTATTGTTTAAAAACGGACCACTTTGTCAAGGCTAATTGCTTAGCTCTTTGCGCGTCATATGTAAACGCTAAGATATGAATGTTATACCCGCGCCGGTAGTTGATTGTTTTGCCCGGTCGCCGCACTTATGCTTTCTTACTAGAGCGATCTAGAACAATTTTAATTAACTTAAAAGTCGCTAGTTTTCCCTGTTTGTAACTGTAGCAAGATATGTTCGACATGCCGTTTCTGCACGACAGCCGGAGACACAGTAATTGTATAAGGCATGGTTTAAGCTTGTTCGAGAGATAATAACAGTCGCGTTTAACAAAAGATAGTAAGACCCCCTCCTATTTAACTGATGTCTTACACTGTTAATATTGACCGCACTATTATATATTATGTAATACACTGTCAGACTTTCCCCTGTTGCACGTTGGCGTTGGATTGTACTTGTGCCTTTGTCAATGCACCTCATTTAGTTTAAATATTTTTACCGCATAAACCTTTGTGGTTTAGAGTTATTAGTTTAGTAGTAGGAATAGGATGCTTGGACAAAAAGCTTCTAGTCAACTCGTTTAGACCTAGGGTGTGATGCTGTTATCATCCGAGGAAACACCTACACTGAATCCTCAACCTGAAGTCCCCCTAGCTGAAACAAAAAATGCCCCTTGAACCGGTCCATTTTTAAAGCGTCGAATCATTTTTGATATCATTGAGCGTCTTTAAACGAAAGCTTTTAAGTGACAAAAAACAGAACCGTGTGGTGATTATTTATTAAAGCGTAGGTTTATTCATCATGATCTATTTTGTAAACAATACTTGCCTAGATTTTACTTGGATTGATCATCGTCACTGTTTGGCTACTCGCCTATAATGCGTGCTGAACGACAGACAACTTATAAATATTATCTGTGTTACTTTGTATATGACCACGTTAAGTTAAAATAGAACGGTGTCGGTGATTTAATCCATCCAACATATTTATATTTCTTCTTTTAAAAACAGTGTTAGGTTAACATCAAGTCAAAGCAAGCCTTGCAGATTGATTTTGTTTAAATTTTCGTAAATTAAGTAAAGCTAAGTAAAGCCTGTTTCTAGTTCATCCACGCTATAAAACTGCATGAAGGATAACAACTCTCTATAGCCAATTAACTTTCACAATGCCCTGTGCTTTAGAGTACTATGTTATACAATAAAAATGAGTATGGCCTGAGAGAAATATAAATATGAGGCCGTGTATGAAGATGTTTCAAATAATAAAAATCAAGAATTTAAACAAGTTCGGTACATGCACATCACTTAGTAAGTCATTTCACAAAAATGGCATCTAATATTTCAGATAAACCTCCACTTTTATCGATCTCAACGCCTTGTCTGATGTTTACATGTTGGCGGTATACTCCAATATTAATTGCGAACAATATCAACAGCGACTCTAGATCGTTGCCTGTCTTTCACACTTTTACACGAACTCATGAAGCGTTAATAAAAGGATTCGCGTTGCGACATCTATCTCTTTCTTTCGGACAAGCAAATTAAGGGCTGACCCGAAGTAAGCTTTCATAACTAATTTCTCTTTGAGGGGTTCAGGGGTTTATTGTAATTACTCCACTTGGTCGCCTCCATTGTCTTGTAACAGTGACAAAGAATGTGTTTTCACACGCTAGTTTACATAACTCCTTTACCTTGTGTCTTTATCAAGGTTATAATCAGTTTGAATAGGTTGTCTTGCCTGACTTAAAAAGGGAGTTGTTCTTCACACTGGTTGTTGCCTAACTTATGCTAACCTACTTTGTACAAATATGGTCTTAATAAATCGCCAAAATTATGACACTAGTGAACATTGTGTATCAAACGTTTTGATACGATTAAATAAATGTGCAAGAAGGATTACGGAATGAGTTACTATTTACCTCCCCCCCCCCACGCGCCCCCCAAAAAATGCTCTTTTGATTTCGAAATGAATTTGGTTTTAACGCAAAGAAGTCCAAAACCCCTTTCACGACTCAGTCATTGTACAGCATGTTGTAATCGATATTTAAAAAAGTTAATTTTGTACCCCGCCTTTCAGTGTTTATTGTGGTGCTTGCTTTCATCGAGGACACTGCCTGTTGAGGTTACAATTACGTCGCTAGCCTATCTCCATAGGTTACTGGAATATATCTAAGTACACGTAAAGCTTTGTAAAGTCTCTTTTGTCACACATCATAGTTATTGAATTTTGTCTTGAATGAAAAAATACCCTCAAATTATCGTTTTGTTCTTAAACATTTCATAACTTGGACCGAAGTTTGATATACAGTGTGCTGTAGCTACAATGGCATTCCTCAAGTTGGGTCTGCTGGGGGAGGGGGGCATTTAAATGATAAACGAAGAAGTCCACCTGTAAACAGCAGGGGTTTAAATGATCGCTATCTCGGTTCCTTTTTCTTTGACAGCATCATAGAAAATGTTAAGGGAGAAAGTCACACATACCCCCGGCGTTGTTTTGTCTTCAGCATTTCCTCCTTCTTGCTTACTGTAATTATTATCGTCAATTAATGAAACCGAGAAAGCAATTAAATGATAGCACATTGAATATAATCACTAGGTGCATTTCGCTGAGTGTTAACAAGAGCTAGCGAAACATTTTATTTCAAAATAAATTTATATGTGATTTTACCTCTGTCGTTTGTGTTATTTCAAACAAAACGATTTCCTGAAAGACCAACTTTAAAATGTATGTCTATTCAGCAAAATAATGTAATTTAATACAACTATGAGTAATGTATTTAAGTGTGTGTCCACGAGAAAACCAGACCAAATGTAGAAAATGCGGCAAGGCGGGGGTGAACGGATTTACACCATATTTGGTGTGTTTGAACTTTTATATGAACAATATCTGAGGCTGCAATATTTCCTGAAAAAAATCCCTACCTACAGAGATATGGGCAGTCACAATTTGGGGGGTTAATCAACCAAAAATTCATTTGAAAAACAGGGTTATATTGATTGGCCTTACAGTTTATACAGGTGTCACTTAATGATTTAGTTTGGTGATATGTTATAACCTAAAGATAGGGGATTAAAATGATATACACTTTTTTCACCCTCTTTGTTTCCATGGTAACAAACTAAACGTTTTTCTCAGGGCTACGAACCACATGCTTTGAACACCCCCCTTCTATTTTTGACAATATCTTCATCTTCACAGGTCTTTGGGGTAAAGCGTGTTCAGGACTAACAGATAACTCATTAATCTATTTATACATGAAATCAAAACTTACTGCTGTTCTACAACTTGTCCGTTGTAAGAGATAGAACATGACCTAATTTCTTCATTTTTCGTAAATATATCTGGACACATATATCGGTGCACTCAACTTCAGCTATCTCTTTCAAGTCAACAAATGGTTTAAAACACTGTCAGTTGAGCTTTATATCTTCATTTTACCTATTCTAATTTTTTTCTGGTTAAAACAAGCATCTAACACATTTTAAAATCATGTGAAACTAATGTACTAACGACAGAACAACACAGCGTGATTATCCAACATGGCGGAAAGCGCAGACTGTTTCTTTGCAAATCTTCCTCACCGAAGTCGTATATCATGTGGTTTATACTGTGTCTACAGATATGAAAAAACATGTAGTGTATTGAAAAACTGCAACAGAGACATTAACAGTCGTCTTTGTCGCGTTTACGTGAAGCAAAACAGCGTGAGTTACGAAAGCAAACTGATTCTTGTCAGGTGTGGACTCTTTTGTCTCCGATGACCGCATTTTCAAGTATCTTTGGGAGAATGAATGGGTTACACCATGTGACCAGCATAGGGATATGGGCTTGGTTTGTGCTGGAAACCATCCACACCGGGAAAAACGAGCCTATAACGAAATATGTCATGGGATTAACTTGCAGATGTCAGTGTAGACAAAAAGCCATTTGAATATACTGGTGCCACTTGGTTCAGGTAAAATACGGGTTTGTTTGTATTTTAATACAGGCTAAAAGCCAGAAAAAAGGTCACTCAGAAAAATGATCTAGGTGCAATTTTTTAATGGTAAACGGTCCATTTTTTTCTTTTTTCTTTTTTTTTTTTTTTAAAGAAAAATGCCCCCTTTCAAATAATGAAATTTCATGCAGCCTAAGGACCTGTGATAATCCTATCTTTTAAGATTTGTGTAGGTATTTAGGTTGGTTTAAGGGTATTTGGGTAAAATAAATTTAAGGGTAACAATTGGAATTAGATTGAAGCTAGGGCTGGTCTTGGCAAAATTGCTAGTCTCATCATAATTTATATTCGAAACCATGTCTTACTTATAAAACATTGACACATGGGATAATAATTTATTTTTCATCAACGTATCAATTAACTTTGAGATAAGTGTTTTCATGTGTCTATAGTAAGCTATATTTATATTTCAGGCACATTTGAGAGGTGTTATTTGACACACAGTGATCTTATGGTCAGCAAAAGAGTCCAAAGCCTTGCAGAAACTGAAACTAGTGTGGAAATGATGGATGTTGTAGAAAGGCATGTATGTAAATGAAAGCCACAATATAACAAATGCTGAGGAGATGCATGAGTCCTTAGTTTCTGCAGATGGAGTGGAGGGGTGCTCTTTTGCTGCCATTTTCTACATCCAGCTAGACAGACATTTTCCAAACCTGCGTGGACCGGAGTGTCCAATTACAACAATTTGGCTTTCTTGATTCCTACAACATGAGAAAAGGTGTCTCTCTTCCTTGAGCAGTTTTAATATGAGTGATACTGATGTTAAAGTTAATTTGGGTTTTTCTGTGGCAAATGTACCAACTGGGACTATACCTAGAGAACTCCACCCTCTTGAATATCTCACTGAGTTACACAATGGATGAGCTTTAAAGTCATATAAACCTTTGAAACTATATTCAAATAAAGTAAAGGAGTTTTTACTGAAGGAGTTTAGAAGGGCACAAGAAACAGGCCAGCAGAACCTAGCATTTGTGAGCATGAAGATGAGATTGAAATGTCAGTAAGGAGGGTTACAGACTATTCAGGAAGAAAAAATCGGCAGTTATTTTTGAATGTATTATAAACTTTGATGTTATGAGCTGTAATGTTTGATATAAAACTGTTAAGATGTTTCATAACACCAGGATATATTTTGCAGTTGTGTTAGTTTTGCTTTTTGAATAGAAAATTATCTTGTTTTGCTAGACCTTACATAATGATATAGGTTGTAATGATCACAACTAATGTTGCACTGCTTTGCATGTATTGCTGTATTATAATTTTGTGATTTTTTATTATTTGTAATTATTCATCTGAGACAAAAATAAACTAATTTAAATATTTTTTAGTTACTGTTTGCTCATAAAGAGTCACCAAAGAGTGGTGTGGATGATTAAAAAAAACTTTTGAAAATTAAAAAAAGATTTGTTCTGGCTTCGATCTCATAAATACTATAAGGCATATCCGGATCTCTAAATGATAAATATTGCACCAAAAAGAAATCTTCACTAAACTAAGATTTTAATTTGTATTCACCAAATTGATGATATATATATAATCATGTAAATTATCAAGTTAATTGCCAGTGCTTATCCAAAGTAATAGAATCTAAGATTTATTTCCTCTTAACTTTTTGTCCATACAAATGAAAAAGTCCATATATGACAATTTACAAAAATGAAACCCAATGACCTTGACCTATGACCCACTGACCTGATATTCATTAGAACACATCCACTTTCCATGCTCACCAGCCCTATTAATTTAGTAACAACATTGTAGAGCAAAATGTTTTAATAAATTAATCAAACCCATTGTCTACATAGACTTGAATGAATCCACCACGATTTTTTGCCTTAAAAATGGCCAACTTTGGGGGTATTTTTCAGTACCTATTTTAATACAGCAGTAACTTTTGAAACTTGATTTGGAGTGATCCATATCTGCCTAAAATATTCATGCAGTTTTATAGCTGTAAACCCTGTGAAGATGGAGATATATGCAATTAAAGATGGTAGTGTCAAAATTGGACTTTGGGGGGAGGGGTGTTATAAATGGGTGTGGCTCGCCCAAGCAGGGTCTTATCTGAATTCTACATATATCTGTGGCAAGCCAAATGATTGTTTTCAATGTTTGTAAGGTCTAATATTTTTTAGTTTTCTCCATTTTTGTTTAATTTACACAAAATTTATCATAATTTTTCCAAGGTAAAAATGGAGTCTCAAAGAGGCCACATAAGCCATGACTTATAATAGGCTATAATTCTCTGAAGAAAAGATATTTTTGGGATTCCTTCCTAACTCATGAATAACTTCCTAATATGCCTCCATACAACAAATTTGGTTGAAATCCGCTGACCCCCACCTTGCCACCCTGGGCTGGTTCTCTCGTGGACAAGCTCTTAAACTGCAGCCGTATATGCGATGGCCATGTTGGATTATAATTGCATACCTTGATGCAAAACAGTCTATCGTTTCTTACACCGTGAGTCCCTTTAATTAATGTATGATATTACTCTTTACCCTTTTTATTTGACACTGTCTGTTTCTCTCCCCTTTTCCTTTCTCTTGTAAGAAGGAGGGCAAATAATTAAGCATTCAAAATATGCATCACCAATCTTCAGAAAAGAATGAGTGAATGAACCATTGGGCTGGCCCACAACGTCCGACACAGAAGAATAAATTAAATAACAGCTTTCACAGATTTAAAACTGCAGTTAGCTGTATAGCGTCACTATATACATACTATATACAACAGCTGTTGAACAAACGGATAGTTCTCTATGGAAGACCTTTTGTTTACATAAGTACTCTAAGGGGGCTAACCAGGCGACAAGAGGATTAGGCTAGTCACTATATTCCGTCAAATTCGTTTAGCGACCCTATCATTATCACACTCCCTCTATTGTATTTTCTGACGTTATAATTGTATCTAATCTTCTTACGTTAGATGGAATAAATGCACACGTAATACATAATCTTATGACTGTACTTGTTTGTAGCTTTAAATTCTTGCTAGGACATTATCTGCATTTTCATATTGAAAAAAAAATATTATTTTAATCATCAGTAAGATTATGTCGGTTATGTCCTGACATTAGTGAGGACAGTAGTTCCAGACACTGTGTTTTTCCTTGGGTATTAACGAATTGTGAGAGATAAGTAATATTATGGGTATCTACTACAGGGCAAAGATGTTTACGAAGAAATACCGCCAGCTTATGCAAAGGGGGAGCACACCAACATATTTGTCGTTGGGCAAACAGGAACTGGAAAGAGCTCTACGTGTAATATGATGGTGGACAAAGAAGGAGCTTTCAAAACAGGATTTTGCCTTAAAGGTGTTACGGACGACGTGTCATCTCACTGTGCCAACTTGGGTGGACGCAAGCTTCGCCTGATTGATACTCCCGGTCTTTTAGAAGCAGTTTCGTATAGCCAGTTTGGATTTCTGAAGAAGATCATGACGAAAAACATTAGTTTGCTCGGCGGCGAGGAAGGTATCGACGCGTTCTTGTTTGTCATTAACTGCAACGATACGCCATCTCAAAATGAATTGAGCGTCTTAGTTAAGTTAATTTCGATGTTTTCGGAAGACATTTTTGAATATATGGTTGTTGTGGCTACTCACAAGGACGAACTTGAGATGAGCGAAAGGACAACAGAAAGTTTCAAAAGCAGTCTTCCCGGCAAAATGAAGACGATCCTTCAGAAGGCTGGTGGAAGGATAGTGTTTATCAACAGTGTCACCAAAGACGGGAGAGAGCGTAGACACTACGTTAATTCTATCATCCGCCGTGTTGATGAGATTGCAAGAGCTCATCTAGGTAAGAAATTTTCCAATGAAGCCATCGAAAAAGCACGCAAGAAAAGACAAGAACTAGAAAAAAAATACCCTTACCTGAGTGAGACCGGTATACAAGAAGAATTAGAAAAGGTGATCGAGCCATATTTAACATCACAATACTGGTGTTTTGATGGCTCTTCCACTGTGCGTCTTAGCGATGGGTCAATCACACCAATGGCCAAACTAACATCCGGTGACAGGGTGCTTTGTGTTAGGGATGATGGCTCCGTTGGCTTCGAGGACATCTTCTGCTTCAGCCATGCAGATGAAAATTGTCAAACTATATATGTCCACCTGCAGACCGCAACCGGGAAACACCTTCTCCTCTCTCACGGTCATTATATCCACGCTCTCTCAAATTCTACATCATTCCCATTTTCCATTAAAGCTGCCCGTGATATCCGCGTTGGAGATGTGGTGTTCACTTATCACCCTGCCGCCAACGCCATATTTATGGATGAAATTGCGGCAACAGGCAGTAAGAAGGTCACCGGTGCCTTTTGTCCTCACACCATGAGCGGCACCATCATCGTCAATGATATTTTGGCGTCCTGTTACACCGACGCCGTAGAGCCCCTGGTGGCGAGAAAATTGCTTATGCCAGCCTGGTGTATGTACAAGTTGCTTCCGCTGCGTGTGTCTGCGCCCTTGTTGAAAGATGGCGTCTCAAATACCTGTAAACTTTTGTGCGCGACGAAGCAATATTTAAAAAGTTTTTACTAGAGTAGCGTGTGCGCAAACCACTGTCAATGACTTAAGTGTCTGTTGCAGGGAGCAGGATTCAATTGATAACTTGGAGTAAGAAGATGTCATATCTGTGTACACATGAATGCTTCCCTGCAACTAATGTCATGCTGGTACAATTCGCTGTGGCATGGAAGTATTTTTATGTGTTTATCATGTGAAATTTGAACATTGCGATTGGGGACATTACTGCAGGTGGTGCAATTCTACTGTTTGATTATGTGTTAGTGTTGTAATTCTGAAACACCCATTAGTTTACATTTTAGAAAAATATCAAGCACAAAAAAAAAACGATTCTTTTTCAATGTCTTGCTTCCTTCTAATGTTTGTGACCAAATTTATTTTTAGAATTTGTATTTATATACTTACGTATTTGATCATAGAAAACGGCAAACACGTTTTACCACTTCTTTACAAGGCATAATCAAAATTTGAAATTCCAGTGTATGCCAAACTATAGTTTAGTTAGAATTATGTATTTGTTTTGAAACTAAAAGACCAAACAAGGCATTTTCCTTTGATGTTATGATGGTGCGATCCTTTCATCTAAGCAAGTCGTTTTCCCTGAGAGCAAAATTTGTGCGGCTCAATATACATGATTTTCGCACCAATCTTATATTCTCCAGAATATAGCAAATTAATGTATGAACAAATTATTACACGGCCCAGTTGATTTGCCCTTTTTGTACTTTTTTTGGTGTATGTGATTGTGTGTTTTTGTGTGTGAACCCTTAAATTTGTAACCGAATGCAGATGATCTGCTAGCAGTAACAGTTAACTTATCTCAAATAGTAGCAAGGATTTCATTTGGGTTAGCGGGGTTATTGGGGTATTGCTCGTTATAATATTTGGCCTATGTTTCAGAGCCAGGTGGCATATATAGTGACTTGTCTAAGAATGCCTGGATGGCTCAAATGGTAGAGTGTTCGCCTCCGGTGCAGTAGGTTGTGGTTTCAATACCCGGTCGGGTCATGCCAAAGACCATCATAAAATTGGTACCTACTGTGTCCTTGCTTAGCACTCAGCATATAAAGGTTAAAGTAGGGAACAAAGCCAGTATTGTAGAATGACTGGTAACAGAGGGCCATGTGGAAGATAAGCTTACGCTTAGCATGTTTAACCTCTTTCAATAAAGTTTAAATAGTACATGACAACGGGTTAATGTTTGCTGTACCATAGTGATTACAAGATGTCACAACAAAAACAAACACGTGTAATAAGTCACAGACACAAGCACTAGACACATGTATCAAAGCATAACTCCAAATTGAATTTAAAATTATTCTGTATTGAGTGCAAATTATTTGAACGGAGTATAGAAAAGTGCAATTGGATGAGTAGGTTCAATATGCGAAAAAAAAGCTAAAGACAATCGTTATTGAGCGTCTAGATATTGTTAATATTGATGATGTGATTGACAGCATCCCAGATAGTGGTTGTCGTTTGCCGTGATATTTGTAATTGTATGTACAAAACACATTTTAGAACAAAGAAAAATGCAAATAAGAATAATTAAAACATTTTTCAATATGTAAACAAGAAATATCGTTGACTCTGATATATATGTGTGTGAGTGTGTGTGTGTGTGTGTGTGTACAAGAAATATCGTTGATTCATATATATATATATATATATATATATATATATATATATATATATATATATATATATATATATATATATATATATATATATATATATCCTGTTTCCTTTTTTCTTTCAAAGAGATCCGAGTTTTCAGATGAAGGCTTCATCTGATTTGGTATATAGATTAATTTTATTAAAACTTTATGGAAGGTTTAATTCTTTAAAAAACTTTAAATTGGACTTCATGTATAAGCTGAACCAAACACCATTGCATGTTGACAAATGTATTGCTTATGTTGTATATTATGCATGGAGTTAATTGTTTTATTACTGCGAAGGTAGAATGTTGCTGTTAAGCTTAATAATGAATTATCAACGAATTAAACAAAATGTACTCGCTTTGGACGATGTTTACTTAAAATAATGAGAAATGGAAGCAGTTTCGATTTTAATATGGTAAATTGACATGTCCTATTTGTAAATACATTTAACAAGAAGGCGTTGATTTATGTAATGCAGCTGTTTCCACATAGAAATAACATGAGCTATCTTTATGATTTATGCATTTTATGTTGTTTAATATTGCTTTGCCTTAAATAACGAAAAAGGAGTGTTTTCTTGTGAAAGTTGAGAATTCGAATATTAATTCCCTTGAAGAAAAGTAGTTGAGTTTATGTCTTACAATTTTACCAATTTCAATTTATAATTTAAAATGAATCAAATAAGGTAAAGGATAGGGACTTATTGAGTGTAAGTTTTATTTCAAATAATGTACAATATGATTTTGAGTTAGAAAAAGATGAAAATGCTAAAGTCACGTTTTATTTGGTTGGTTAATATTAAGATCAAATTGTAATATGTACAACGTGCATAACACTTACTTAGTTTTCGATATGATCCAAGTATGTGTAATTCAAACAATACTTTTCATTTTCTTAATTGAAAACAAGTCACTTAGAAAATATCCTAATGGGGAAATACTAAATGGTTTAATGCAACATGAGAATGAAAAATCACTGCTTATCACGTAAAATAAACTGGAAAAGCGAAAAAGAGAACAAATATTTGTGAATTTGAATAAAATATAAATTAGTGAATAAATGTTTGAAAGCTCCAAATCGTCTTAGTCGTATCTGTAACTTTCCTTATTCTTTTATTATATGTTGTTTTTACTCTGTAAAATTAGTTGTACAAATCCAATAAATCAGATTCCTCTTGGTAATAAAAACAATTTGGCAACACGGTGCTTTCCATAATGCTGATCAATTACAACAACTAATTTTACAAGATTAAACAGTGAAGATCTTATATATATATATATATATATATATATATATATATATATATATATATATATATATATATATATATATATATACACAGCATTGGTCAAAAAGGTTGTCCCACCCCCATTTCCATGTACTTTTAATTACAAATGATCACCTCACAGCTGTAAATTGTTAGAAATAGTGCTTTTCATTACAGAAACCGTGTCTAACATGATTAATGGTTTAAAAAATACAAAATGGAGGTAAAAATATACATATTTTATACCATTTAGTCAAATTTATAAGAGGTACCCCCTCAAATCCACTGTTTCACTGTGACTTCTACACAGATGTAAAGAAATGTCTATAAAATTGAAAAGATGCCATCAAATGTCCCCAAATTCACAGACAATTAGCATTAGGGTGTGTTCGTTAAAAGTCACGTGCCTAACAGCGTGTGCGTCTACCGCGTACTGCAATTATCCCCTGTAGACGGCGCGACAAGCCTTCAACACGGGTAACAGTTCTGTTTTGTGGAATATTGTCCCATTCTTTTTAAACAATTTGGGGGAGTTGGTCCACGTTTTTATGGGGTTGGTTCTCCTTTGCATTGCACACTCCAATTCATGTCACAGTTGATTAGTAAGTTTAATATCAGGGCTCAAAGATGGTGGTTCCATCCTTAGAGAATTGTGTTTCTTCAACAAACACTTGCCAGGCGAGAGGTGTGAGCAAGTGTGCAGTCATGATAAAGCCTGGAATTAACCCCAAAGTCAGTTCTTGAAGATGGAATGAGATATCAGCTGAGAATGCCACGTACAGTGATCCCACAGGCACCTGAACCTGGCCATCCATCACTGGAAGGAAGTCTATTTTGATGCAGAATCAAATTATTTCTTGTATCCCATCGATGGTCAAAGAGGGTCCATAGACATGTTAAAAAATGCCTCTTGGAAGGGTGTGTGTAGGATAATATCGCCTGAGGTGTTAGATCAGTCCGCATTTGGAGAACATTCCAAGCCCATGGTATTAGTACAGTGTTCGTTTTGGAACAAAACGTAACAGGGGCATTTTAATGTAACATTCTCAACAGAAATCTCACTCCATTTGCAAGAGGTGACCTCAAGGATGCTACTGGCTTCATTGTGACAACGCACTTGCTCACAGCTCTCGTCTGGCAAACGATTTGTTGCAGAAACACAGGGGTCTGAGGATGGGCCAACAGTCTTTGGGTCCTGATATTAATCCTACTGAACACCTGTGGCATGAATTGGAATGTGCACTGCAGAGAAGAACCAATTCCCAAATAATCTTGACCAATTCCGCCACGCTCTTTAGGATGAATGGGACAATATCCCACATAACAGAATTGTTACCCATGTTGAAGGCTTGTCGCGCCGTCTACAGGAGATAATTGCAGTACGCGGTAGACGCACACGCTGTTAGGCACGTGATCTTTAACGAGCACACCCTAATGCTAATTGTCTGTGAATTTGGGGACATTTGATGGCGTCTTTTCAATTTGATAGACACTTCTTTACATTTGTGGAAATCAAAGTGAAACATTGGATTTGAGTGGGTGCCTGTTATAAATTTGACTAAATGGTATAAAATATGTATATTTTCACGACTATTTTGTATTTTTAAACCATTAATCATGTTAGACACGGTATCTGTAATAAAAAGCACTATTTCTAACAATTTACAGCTGTGAGGTGATCATTTGTAAATAAAAGTACATGGAAATGGGGGTGGGACAACCTTTTTGACCAATGCTATATATATATATATATATATGGGGCAGAAAAGTAGGTCACATAAGTAGGTTAAATTTCTGACCAAAAACTTTAAGACCAGTCTAAAGCTCTTTTATGGCTGATGGAGTGATTTATTCAGTATGTCCCTTGGCATGTCGACTTTATATGAGTCTTTTAAGAATCTAGTAGACGTACTTTATATGTGTTACTGGCAACCCACGCTCCACCGATGCTCTGTTCATATGTAGGCCTATCCTTAAGTAATAATTCAAATAATAAAAACGTTTTCACGATATTATGAGATGGTTACATGATGGTAATGGTATAGAAGAAGATTATGGTCACGTTATGGGTGTTTTTAACTCCATGCAAATTAATGTAGAGTAACGTTCTAATTTGTAGAAAGATTCGAAGACCGTTTCTACAAAATTTTATGATAACGTTATTTTGTGGAGTATTATCAACGTTTATATAACATTCCGGAAAAAAACATTATTTAATGTGTTGAAAAACTTTTTAAATAAATAACCATAACACGCCTTATGCTCATTGAACTACTTCTTCTTCATGTGCCATCACCGATTCGGTGTTTGACGAACGATGATATTCTGCCAAAGGGTTCTATTTCTCGCCCATGACCAAAGGTGTCTTGTTGGTAATTCAAAATTTTCAAGAAAGGATTTTCGATGTCTGCCTCGGGCACTTTTGTCAGGTATTCTTCCGCTCAGGCTAAGATCTTCTAATCCCTCTTTTCTGATGCAATGTCCCAAGAACTTTAGTTGTCTTTCTCTGACAGTGTTGAGAAGCTGTCTTTTTTTATCAATCTGTTTAAGGGCCTCTTCATTTGTAACATGCTCAATGTAGGAGATTCGGAGCATTCGCCTGTAGAACCACATTTCAGCTGCTTCAATGTTACGTTGAGTTTCTGCTGTCAAAGTCCAAGACTCACAGCCATACAGAAGAGTAGACCAGACATCGGTTTTAAGGAGGCGATCCTTGAAGATTGGGCCGAGTCAGGTGAATGCATTTTTCGCTTGGCCAATTCTTCTTTGGATTTCTGTCTTACAACAGGCGTAGGATTTCACAAGTGCCCCGAGATAGCTGAATGAGGAGACCTGGTCGATGGGAGTGTTCCCATGAAGCAATGTGCAATGTGGTGTGACCTCTGACTTTGAAACCACCATGTTTTTTTTTTCGTTTTTATTTTGCTGTTAACATGTAGTCCAAGCTTTGTGCTGAAGGCAACAGCAGCATCAAAGAGATTATGGAGATCCTCCCTCGATGTAGCTAAAAGAACTGTATCATCGGCATAGCGGAGATTGTTTATCCTGACACCATTGACTGTATACGATCCTCCAAATCTCTCAAGATCATTTCAGAGTATAAGTTCAAAAGTCTGGAGACATGACACAGCCCTGACGCACTCCTTTTTTGATGGGAAACCAGTTGGTCATGCCTTCAGGAAGGCGGACTGCTGCAAGCTGATCACAGTAGACTAATCTTATAACCCGCATGTCTTTGTCATCGAACTGAACCAGTGGGATGATGGTTTCTTGGCTTCCATTTTGGGAATGTTGTTCTCAGCTGCCTCTTGAAAAGTTTGCGTTATTTGGTGGTAGTGTTTTTCTATATTATTGTTTTTTTTTATATTGGCAGACTTTTCAGAACTTCCTTTTAAAATTTGTCGCATATCTCTGGGTCACGTTGCATGCCTGTGAAGTCGAACTTTGGTTTGACTTTGGATTTTTGGATGCGCTTGAGTGATAATTTGAATTTGGCTATCACTGGATTGTGATCTGAAACAACATCTGCTCCTGGGAATGCATGGGAATTCTTAATAGCATTTCGGAATCTTGAATTGATTGCAATAAAGTCAATTTGATTCCTGGCTTGGTCACCAGGACTGATCCATGTGTAGCGTCTTCTTGGATGTACTTTGAACCAGGTGTTGGTGATGACTAGGTTCTTATCTCTGCACCAGTCTACAAATCGGTCCCCCTGTTCATTCCTTTCACCTAAACCAAACTGTCCCTTTGTCTTTCCGTCACCTCCCTCACCTACATTGGCGTTGAAATCGCCCATAACTATCTTGATATCATCAGACTTGCAGGAAGACATAAATTCATAGAGAGATTGGTAAAAATATTTGATCTCAGAGCTGTCAGCCACTGACGTTGGAGCATATGCAACAATAATATTGATGTTAAAAGGACTAGCTTTAAGTTTAACTAGCATCATTCGGTCGTTTTTGGGCCAAAAAGAAAGTACCGAGTTGGCAAAGCTCTTGTTAAGAATCAAAGCAACGCCATGAACATGTTGGTTCCCTCCAGAAAAGAGAATACGTTTCCTGTCTTTTGTAAAATCACCCGACTTAGGCCACCGTATCGCGCACAAACCTAAACAATGGATGTTCATTCTGTCCATTTCTACAAGGACATTGTCCAGTGTCCCTGTTTGATACAGTTTTCTGACGTTCCATGTACCGATCTATTTGAACTACAGTTGGCTGTTAATTCCAAAATGGGCTTGGGGTTAGTCGACGACTAGAGCGGTGCGAATGGTAGAATATTCGGTATCGGTACCGAAAAAAACAGGATGTGAGGAAAGCTTAAATAAACTATTATAATGAATACCTACCATCATCCTGATGTTCTTTTGTCCATTACTTCCGGGAAAATAAATATACATCAATACCGTAACGCATTTTATCAAAATATGAAAAAAAAGGTGTATAAAATAAAAGTGATTGTTGTTTCGTGTCTTAAGTGAACTATTTTTTTTTTCAGAAATACATTCCAATAAACTTCCTCGCAAGGTCAGCTAACACAAGGATGAATAAGTCCAGCTGTAAATGTGATGGTGTGAAGTCAACGATGTTGACAGTTCACGGTACCCTGTTATAGTTAGAGATAGCTATAGCAGTTAAAGGTGACCGTGACTGTGCGCGCGCGCGCGTGTGTCTGTGTGTGTGTGTGTGAGTGTGTGTGTGTGTGTGTGTGTGTGTGTGAGTGAATAAAACAGTTGAATGCCTCAGCACCTAAAAGTTAAACATATACACCTTACCTTTATTAGGCATCAAACGCGTCATACTGCTAAACACATTCGGTCATTCTTAAACCGTGTAACATGTTAAGGAGCTAAACGTGCTTAGGAGCTAAACGCGTCGACGAATAATAAAAATGAAAACGACTTTTTCTAGATTATATTTCAAATCTTTATACCCGATAAAATGTACAGTGAAAATTCAAAAATAATCAGCAGACAAGTGAAACCAAATAAAAGTGGATAGGCTTGAGAAAAGTGAAAACATTAAACAAAACTGACAAAATTTGTTTTAAAACTTCTTCATCAGACCCTTAAGAACAACAGGGGACAAAATTGACTTATTCATATTTTGATACAAAAAACATAAAATGAAAGGACTGTAACAAACTTTAATTCCAGAATGCAAAATGATCATGTTTTTTTAAATTAAAAAATGTTTTTTTTCAGTCCCTTAAAAATAAGGGGCGGCAAAACTGAAACAATTACATTTATAGGGAAAGAAAAACAATTTGAAATAATTGTAGCAAACATAATCTTCAGTATGCACTGATTTGCTTGTTCACGCAAAATGCGGCAAAATAAGTTGAAAAGAAAAACACGTGTATTTAAATAATAATAATAATAATAATAATAATAATAATAATAATAATAATTATTATTATTATTATTATTATTATTATTATTATTATTATTATTATTATTTGTTGTTGTAATTTGAATATTTATCAGTATTTATCATTGTTTGTTTCATTTAGAGAACAGTAGTGTATAAGTATAAGTTTTGAGATTATATTACCAGTGACCCATTGTTACCGGTCAATTATTTTTGAGAGTAATGAGAGATCATACTGGGCTGGAGACCACTCGTGATTTAGCAGCAGATGCGCGATGGGGCTAGCCCATCGTATGATTTTGTCACAGATACGCATGGGGGCAAGCCAATCGTATATGTATACATTTTTTTTTATTATTTGAACAACAGGATTATCTCCAAGTTTATGTAGCTGAAATTCGAGTAAGTGAATTATTATTATTTTATTATTTATTTGTTCATTATAGTATCATAAATTATGCGTTTACTTTGCTCATGTTCACCATTAATTGTACTCCATTATCATGTTAGTATTATCATTTTTATTTTTATTCATTGCGTTTATTTTCATTATTTTTTTTAGTTTCACCATTTGTCTTATGTATGATGTGATGATGTGAAATAAAGGCTACTGATATAGAAATCCTGAGTTGTTCAACAGTGAAATCGAATGCAGAGTCCCTGCCGGTGATATTCGAATACCGAGTCCTACCCAGTGAGCCACCTGTCTGTGTCTTTGTGTCCAACGCCTAGTCCCCTCTTCGTGTTACAGAGGAGGGTGAACGTTCCACCGCGCCGACAATATGAGTGAACCAGAGAAAATGGAGGATCTACGCCGGGCGAGAAGAGCGCGTAAGGGCGCGGTCAATAGATGTATTGGGGCAGTGGAAAGAGCCGAAGCTGAGGAGGACTCTAAACTAGTAGGGAGTAAGCAAGATAAGATTAAAGACACTTTTTCGTCTTTTGGATCATTTCATGACCAATTTTATAGTTTACTTGTTGATGATGATGAAGTAGAATCAAGCGAAGCATGGTTTCGCGAAGTAGAAAACAATTTTATTGAATTCAATTCAATTCAATTTATTTCTGTACTGGTACATAGATTGTCATGACCTTGTACAATATGATATACTGATGACGATGTAATACAATTAGTGCATTACCATTTCTCTAGTTGGTATTATGTTGCCTAGCCATTTGTGAATGAAAAAATAATATTTATATAATGAACATACATACTACTAAAATTACTCATAAAATACTCTATGCAATGAAATATTCTAAGCAATGAGATAAACCTTGGTGTGATTATACATTTACCATAAACATACTGTAAACATGTTACACAAAGGGATATGTTTAAACTTAAAACCACAGTTACATATCTGCTTACATGGCTGTTTAAAGCCAGTTTGATGTCATAGATAATTACGATTAATGACAATTACATAAGACAGATACTCATAGGTAAATAAGTTACACAGATATAAATATTGTGCCATGTTCAGTCCCACTGCCGAGTCACTTCTCACAACAGTGGGACCATACACTGACATATGCTAGGAGTTACCAAGCAGAGCAACCATTTCACTTCTTTTCTTGAATGATTTGATTATAAAGTTGGAGAGGGACACTAAAGTATCTTTGTTGGCACTGTTAAATACATGGCATAATTGACTGTCTGGTGACCTTGTGTCAGCTTTAAGGATTGAGGTTTTACTAAAAAGGTGACTCGGTCTGCTTTGTACATTGGGCATTGGAATATAAAATGGTATCCATGTTCAATTACCCCTTGGGTGCACAGGCGACAGATTCTGTCGCACCTGGTGTGCCGCCCAGTTTCGATGTGGAGTTTATGGTCACTAAGACGTAGTTTAGCAAGGGTTCACAAGGTGTCGTAATTTGTTATTTTATCAACATAAGTTGCCCTTTCACACTTTTGGTTAAGTATACGGAAGAGAGACAATTTACTGTTGGCTTGAAGTTTGCTATTGCATATTTGGGAAAAGTGGTCATTTTGTCTTTGTTTGAAAATTGTGATGAAGTTTTTTGGAGGTGACTGGCTAAGCCACACATCTCCAAGTCCAAATTTTGAAAAGGATTTTTCGGATCCCCTCAGACTATGACATATAAGCTGGTCTGAGTGTATGGACTGCGGGAGGAACATAGGGTGTCAGCTTGTAGCTATTTATCTCTTGTATGTATGCTTGCTTCATTAGTGTATCATCAGACATTTGAATTATTTTACACCATAGTTTGACAGATGCAAACTGTATTTTGGTATAGAGGGGAAGGCGGCCAAGTTCAGTGTATACACCATAGTTTGATACATTTTGATGGAGGCCAAGGATTTGTTCGCAAAATGTTAAGTGTAACTTTTCTGTAGGGCAATTATCATTGACACAGAGTAGCCCCATATCTCTGAGCAATATGTAAGGATTGGGGAAATGAGGGTACGGGCAACTCTCATCGCAGAAGCTTGACAGGGTGTTTACAGTGTTACGGTCTTTCCTCGCCGCGCTGGGAGGCCGAGTTGACCGCCGCTACCAGCCACAGGCAGCCTGCACAGTGGAAGCCGGGAATGGAGTTTAAGTGGGGTCGGGGGTGGGGGTGGGGGAATAAGGGTGAGGTTGAAAAGGGGAAAGGGAAAGGGCCCCCGGGGCCTTCCTTTGTAGTTTGAAGTATAATTTTTAATTTTATTGAATTTTTCAAAAACGATTCTGATGCCCAGAGACCAGTGTCGTTTTTTGAAAAACGATTCTGGCAACCAGAAACTAGTGTCGTTTTTCAAAAACGATTCTGAGAACCCAGAATCGTTTTTGTGGAGAGAAACGGGGGTGGGCAGAGGGAGAGACAAGTTTAAGTGGGGGTGGGGGTGGGGGTGGGGGTATTAAGGGTGAGGTTAAAGAGGGGGAAGGGGCCCCAGGGGCCTCCCTTTGTAGTTTGAAGTGTAATTTTTAATTTTATTGAATTTTTCAAAAACGATTCTGATGCCCAGAGACCAGTGTCGTTTTTTGAAAAACGATTCTGGCAACCAGAAACTAGTGTCGTTTTTCAAAAACGTTTCTGAGAAGCCAGAATCGTTTTTGCGGAGAGAAACAGGGGTGGGCAGAGGGAGAGGCAACCAGCGGTGTGAGTGTACCGCGATTAGGTAACCCTCACCGCGAAAGCCGGGCAGGGTTTTACGGTCTCTCCTCGACGTGCGTTGAGACCGAGACGGTCGCCGATTATTGCCACCCTTCGAAGTTAATTTTTAATTTTATTGAATTTTTCAAAAACGATTCTGGCAACCAGAAACCAGAGGGAGAGGTGACGTCGATCTGCGCACCGCAGCTAGACTTCGATCGGCGGACGTCTCGAGAGAGCGTAACACCCTGCCCAGATACGCAGGGAGGGCTACCTGGTTACGGTAGACACTAATGCATTGCCAGTTGCCTCTCCCTACGTCCACCCCTGTTTCTCTCAGCAAAAACGATTCTGGCTTCTGAGAATCGTTTTCAAAGAAAAAAAAAGAAAAAGAAACGACACTGATTTCCGATAGCCAGAATCGTTTTTTTTTAAATTATTATTCAATAAAATTAAAAACTATACCTTTAACTACAAAGAGTGACCCTGTGGGCCCTTCCCCATTCTTCCTCTCATCCGCCCGCCGTTCACGGCTTACGCTGTGAAGGTGGACTGTTAAGGCGGCCGGTCTTCTAGTCCTCACCGCACGGCGAGAAAAAAAGCATAACTCCCTGAATACCTACGCAGTGAAAGCTGCCTGTGCGGGCGAGACAGGCGTTATATTCAGCACAGCTTCCTCGGTGTAGGCAATAATCGGCGACCGTCTCGGTCTCAGCGCACGTCGAGGAGAGACCGAAAACCCTGCCCGGCTTTCGCGGTGAGGCTTACCTAGTCGCGGTACACTCACACCGCTGGTTGCCTCTCCCTCTGCCCACCCCTGTTTCTCTCCGCAAAAACGATTCTGGCTTCTCAGAAACGTTTTTGAAAAACAACACTAGTTTCTGGATGCCAGAATCGTTTTTCGAAAACGACACTAGTTTCTGGTTACTAGAATCGTTTTTGAAAAACGACACTAGATTCTGGTTGCCAGAATCGTTTTTGAGAAACGACAATAGTTTCTGGCTGCCAGGTTCGTTTTTGAAAAACGACACTAGTTTCTGGTTGCCAGATTCGTTTTTGAAAAACGAAACTGGAAACTAGAAACTAGACACTAACTTCAGCCCTCTTATAAGATAATCCTTCCCTGATTTGATCATTTCGTTTGTTACCTTGTCTTATCCTGTTGATTTGCCATTTTTCAATTTTTTGATATTGTTCATGATCTCATCAGCACTAATGTCATGGTCAAGTGCAGTTCTGTCTGAAGAATTCATTTCACTTTGCCTTAGTTTATTTTCTATTTTAAGCTTGAAATCTTTATCAAAGTTATGTTTACTTGATTCAGTTTCCTCACAAAGACTTTTAAAATACTCATAAAATTCACTTGGTTCAATAAATTCAGTTTGTGTAGACTCCATATTTAAATCTTTAACCGCTTTCCAGAAACATTTGGGATTTGCATTTTCCATGGATTGCAACTTTTGAAGTAGGCCTTTTTTATATTCTTTTTTTGTTTTTTTACATCCTCTCTTATAACGATTGAATGTTTGGTAATATGATGCATTGGCTGAATTGTCAAAGGATTTCTTGCGCCTAAGTTTTGCTAAGTTTTTTAAGTGGGACCTCAGGGATTTTAAGTCATTGCTGTACCATGTTGCCCTTTTCTTGTTTTTTTGGAGGGAGGACTGAGGTGTATTTTCTTGATTTAAGAGCCTTTTCAGCTGCAGTTGTGAATATTTCATTTACTAAGGGCAATGCCTCTTCAGGGGAGAGAGCTTGTGACATAAAGTAATCAACCTTTTGTTTTGTTTCCATGTCACCCAGGGCCTCGACAAATTTAATATGAGAATCATTTTCCCAAATGAATTTAGTTGGCTTTGGCATCAGCTGAATTGGTTTTGTATGTATGTTGTAAGTAGTTTTGCAGTACAGTTCAAGTTCAAGTAGGGCGTGGTCAGAAAATATTGACAGATCATTGACGTGAAAGTATGGGATGCTGCTGTACAAAGTGGCGCTACAGATGACATAATCAACAACGCTGTTACCAGCTGGTTGTTAACAAGTATATTTGCCAAGTAGATCACCTAGTTTACGGCCATTTAAAATTCTTATGTTGCAGTCTTTGCATAACTCTAGCATCTTTCCACCAAATGCATTAGATTTTTGGGAGTCCATTGAGTTTCTAGGAGGGGGTGGGCTGTATGCATCACTGAGATAATGGGCCCCAGAAATTAAGGTTAAGTCTGTGCTGTCATCTGTGATAAAGTCTGAGTTAACCTTCGTTCTGGCATTGAAATCCCCTTGGATAATTATATCACAGTTATCTGACACTGTTGTAAGTTCAGCTTTAAGTTTATCATATGGGTCTGCATTTTCATTGATCACAGAGTTGGGGGGGGTTTATGTAGACTGTGACAAGGATGACACCACGCCTAAACCCAAAGTAGAATCTGCTCAATTTAAGTATCAGAATATCTTCACACTTGCTTTCTAACTTGGTAACTCCAGCAGTCACTGATTTTCTAACAAATGCTACAATCCTACCTGAGTTTCTCTTGGCTCTCTTTGATTTTTTCCTACAACTACTGTATGATACAAAGCCTGGCATTTCTATCTTGCTATCATTATCAGACCAGGTCTCCACTAAAGCTAATATATCAAATCTAGAAATTTTCTTCACTAGTTCAGCATCTTCCAGCTTAAAGCCTATTCCATGGATGTTCCATGAGCCAACTTTGATGCTATCCGACTGTACTTTTTTCATTATATAAAAACGAATTTTAATGAACAAGGCAGTGGATCCTTGCTGACATCACTTAATTTGGAAATAAACTAAATATTTTTAACACTGATAGTAATGGTGCACATATGCATGAATGTAAAGATTACCCACAACAACTTTAACAATTTCAGATTTGAACAACTTATGTTTTTACAGTAACAATTGGTTAAAACATTTTGTACTTACTGAGTTGGTTGGACTTGATAAGAGTAAATAATGGCGTGGACATTTGGAGTACTTATTATACACATCACTTATCCTAATACTTTTCCAGTTCTTTGTTTCTCAACTATGTTTACATATGCTCATTTAGTCCCAGGAGCGAGTATCAAAATGGGTGCCTGAGAAAATTTGCTGTCTGCTATATGGCCAATGTCTCTCATCCCTGTCATGTCGTGGCTGCCTGCCATGTAGTCCGGTTGCTTAAGGAAAAAATCGTGACACGGCGGATAAAAGCACCAAATTTGGCATGTAGTTACCTTTTGACATTATAAATCAATTTAGAGCCGTAGCCCTCTCAAACAGTTTACCGTTTGGTAAAAAAATCCAAAATGGCCGCCAATTTATGGAATTCTATAGAAATATGTACATACCTATGTTGATTTTTATCAAATACATTATTTCCTCAGAGTTTTCCACACCCTTATTACCCATTTTATTCATATATGTCAGATAGCAAACAAGTTCCCTTGGACGTTTTGCCTTAGAAGTGCCTATAAAATCCAATGCACCAGTTTTCCTACGGGGGAAAGAAGGCCATCTTGGGGTGCTTTCCCAGAGATTTAGATCGATCTAGAGATTAAGATTTAGATCGACCTACCTCCATTGGGGTTCACGCTAAATTGCAGTCAGCCGAGCGGGCACCATAGTTAATTACCCCCTTACAGCTTTTAGTAGGTGGGACAGACGCTTAAGCCGGCCAAGCTGACAGTAATCTAGTGAGACTCCCCACAGGGATAGATTGATCTAAAAATCTATGGAAATGGGGTGTTGGATTTCCCCAAAATGATCAAATATGGACATTAATTACCTAACAAATATGTATCATGGGTTAATAATAATAATAATAATAATAATAATAATAATAATAATAATAATAATAATAAACAGAATAACAACTGAATTCAGCTTCATTTTATATGGAAGCCTATCTCTCGCAGGTATTAACTGAACCCCACCTTCTATGGCTAGTGGCAGCCATTTTGTTTTGTTTTGTTTTCAAAAAGGATACACATAACATTCTCATCACATATATTATGTGGATTAAAATGATGTGGAAAATACTCAGAAACAAACCCAATTTATCAATTGATATTATATCTCCATGGCAGAAGAAGCCCTATGTGTATACTAGTATTCCTTTGATATGGCGGCCATCTTGGATTTTTCTCGAAATGCCTGAGAATAAATGTTAGTTACTTACCACAAATATATTATTTGTGTAATAAGGCACTCAGAAACAAAATAAATTAGATAGTGGGCAATGTATCTTCCTATAGTTGGCATTAGTTGAAACCCTTGTACATGTTCTAGTATTCCTATGCCATGCGGCGGCCATCTTGGATTTTTCAAAAAGTCCAAGGACACTCTTTGTTATCTGACATATATGCATAATATGGGTAATAAGGATGTGGAAAACATTGAAAAAATACTTTTCAACATAGGTATGTATATATTTCTACAGAATTTCACAAATTGGCGGCCATTTTGGTTTTTTTGGCCAAACGGTAACTTTTTTACGTGGGCTACGGCTCTAATTTGATTTAGTATGTCAAAAGGTACCCACTTGCAAAATTTGGTGCTTTTATCCGCCGTGTCACGATTTGGCCATTTTTTTACCCTAAGCCACCGGACTAATGGATGTAGAGCTGTGGTTCTCTCCTGCGTACGTATCCCCATGAAACATTGGTTTTCCCCCACTTTCTATGTTGATGATGTGACTTTGGGGAGAGTAAGTGTCCAGAGTCTCCATATGTCTGACGGCGGTAAGTGTCTTGGGTATTAACAGGTTTGACATCTCTGCGGGTCTGTATAATGGCGGGGATGTTCTGCCCATTTGCTGTGTTGCATTCATTGTCTTCATGGAAAAGAGAAACTCCAGATCTATGCACACCTAGCGAGTGTTTGGTATGAAGTAGTAGACGAGGGAGTCCATGTCTATCATTTAGGTGTACATTGTCGTGAAACATCCTTTTGTTCACTTTTCCAGAGTTATAACAGACAACTGGCTCATTATTTTGAAATTTCAGTTTTTTGTTTCTCACACACTTTCTCAATTGACCTGTTGACATTGTTTATTTCACAGTAACTCTTGTCTTGCCGTGGAAGAATACTTGACATGATGATTGAAGCCTTTGTAAACTTCTAAGCTGTAGATGCTAGTTTATCATATGCTATCCCTGGTGTCATTGTGCCATCTGCAAAGTATTTCAGATCATTAGTCCCGGTAAGTAGCACAACACTGTCAAAGTCTGTTTTATCACATCCTTGGATAGCTTTTATCATTTCTTCTACCCCACCACGTACATACTGCTTCTCTACAAGCATACTTTTTTGTGCGGGTCTCGTGCATCCTACTAAGTATTGAGTCAGACAGTATCAGGGAGTGTTTTTGGGAAGTAACTTTTCCAGTAGATTTCCACATACTAGTACTTGTCCCCGGTAGGGCTTGGCTTTCAGTGTTGGTTGTCTTTACCATATCTGCGTTAGTCTTGTTTTTGGGAAAGTCATCTGTAATCATACTGTGTGTATGATTTTGTGAGAGTTTGTGTGAGTTTGAGTGTGTTTCATCAAGTTATTTCTTTTCAATTCTTTCTGCTTTCTCTTTTACAATTTTCTTCATTTCATTCAGCTATGTTTGCAGCACGTTACTCTGAAGGGTGAGGTTGTTTATCTTCTCTTGCTTGACAGTATCTCTCAGATTGTTTATCTTTTCTGCCTGTTGCTTGATAGTATCTCTCATTTCTTTGTTCTCAGTGCTATGTCTCTCATTGTTTGTCTGTAAGACTTTTGGACTGAGATCTGTCTGGCTGGCCTCCAAATTGACAAGGGCATTGTTTATGGAAGTAAGGATCTCAGTCCAATTATCTGACCATCTCTGCTTGACTGATTCAGCCTTAAGCAAGAATGTCTGCTTTGGTGTAGTTTTTGCTGCAGGTGTGCTTTTATTTGGTAGTTTGATGGGGGTACTCAAGGCCCTTTCTGTCTCTTCATGTTCATGCCTGGGTTTTGTACTTTTCTCTTCATAGAGCTCTTTCACACTTGTTTCACCTTGTGTTTTTGCACGTGTTTCCTCATCCTCTTGAGTTTTTAAAGTTTGAGCTTGGGCTTCTCCATTTTCTCCACTTGTGTCAAGACTGCTCTTTGTTTTTCCTCCATTAGAAGTTTCTCATAAATTTCGTTATCATACTCCTTTCCATTTTCAAATACTTTGAATGAATGAATCCCGGCCTTTGACATGAATTCTTTGGCACCTGAGTAATAGATGTATCCCTGATGCAGATTTTCAGAGTAGCCTAGAACTTGCTTCTCAGCCTCTTCCCAGGTCCTGTAGACACCAACTTGGTAGCCTCTCGCCACAGCATAGTAGCCTTTTTTCTTTGAAGAATTCCTTTTCTTGGTCATTTCAGATGCTGGTAGAGATATTTTGTATCAACCACGTAGTTTCAGAACAGATAGAAGATATAAGAGTCAAGTTCTTGCAGCATTTCAACTTTCAAGTGATGTCAGCTTTCCACCTCCTTGACCTACTTTCAGGTCTCCATTGTTCTTTGTCCTTAATGTCCAAAAGCTTGAACTTCAAAAATCAAACTTCCAAGAAGTGCTGCTGTTAATCCTTTACCACATAAAGGTTCTATATATACTCACAATAGTTATCCATACTTATACTTCAAATCATACATTTGAAGACTTTGCCAAACAAAAATTAAGAAAAAAACACAAGAGAGGAGTCAGTGTTGTTTCAACTCACTTGACCTTGACCATTGAATGTGTTAAGCTTGGTATTGGTTTTTTGAAAGGTGTAAAGAACAGAGCAGAAGTACAGCCTGCAAGTGAATCAACTTTGATTTCATATTTAAATGTACCACGATGCAATATTGACATTTTCAGTGGCAATACCAAAGATTATCATTATTTTATTACCTTATTTGAAGAGATTATTGAATCGAATGTGAAAGATCCTCAAACTAGATTAAATAGGTTGCTTCAGTTTACGTCTGGACCAGCAAAAGATGCAATCAAGAACTGTGTATTAATAGGTGGTTCAGAAGGTTACACAAAAGCAAGAGAAATACTAAAAGAACGATTTGGTAATGATAATCTGGTTGCCAATGCTCTCATTGAATATCAGGCAAGGTAAACGAGTTAGTAGTGCTAAAGAGTTGCAATGTTTAGCTGACGAACTCCAAATTGTCAAGCTTACACTGGAAAAGTTGTCATTAAAAGGAGAAATAGAAAACCAGAAAATCATGTTGGACATAGTACGTATAGTAGATGTAGTAGTAAAGGTATGAAAGGTTGGCAAAAGAAAGCATTAGAGGTGAAAAAACGGTTCGGAAAATATCCAACATTTACTCAGTTCGCTGATTACATGACCTTGTCGGCTGCGGACGCCAACGACCCGGAATACGGAGACCACTCTTTACCTAAATGGTTCAATTCATCTGTCGCGTTTGCCAGTGCTAAAAAAGATGAAGTTCCGACAAACATGAGTAACCTGCATTTTGTCCCTTGTGTTGTTTGTCAGCGAAATCACAAGTTGTTTCAGTGTGACGATTTCAAGAAAATGGACGTGTCAGCGCGGATTGCGTTAGTGAAGAGGCACAAGCTGTTTCAATTGTTTAGACGCGGGTCATTATTCCGATAGCTGTAACAAACTTCCCATGTGCAAGGTGTCCGGTTGTGCTTATAAGCACTCTAAATTACTTCACGTATTATCCGAAACAACTCATGCCGATCAGGGTACAAGAGCGTCGAACGTGACTAATAGTAGTGTTCAGTCAGTTGAGGCCGCGGTTTTTTTAAATGCGTCAGATAGCGGTGTTTTTTCAGCAGCAGTCTCTGCCCATTGTTACAGTGAGAGTAAATGACAAGATAAATGCACTCGCGCTTTTAGATAGCGGATCAACGTCTACTTTTATATCACAGCGCTTGGCTTCTTCTCTTTGCCTTGATACAAAGGATGACGTGCAATGTCAGCTAAGTACTCTTGACAGTTCAAGGTCCATTAGGTCGGCTGTTGTTTCAATTGACGTGTCGCCTTGCAGCGACGCTGCGAAAACGTACCACTTATCGAATGTGTTAGTTGTCCCAACTATACAAGTCCTAGCAAATCAACACATTAATGTGTCAGCTTTCCCTCATCCATCAGGTATTCATCTTCCTCGGATTAATACGCGCTCGCAAGCTGATTTGATTATAGGCATGGACAATGTACATTTAATTATGCCGCTTGAAGTGCGCATTGATGAAAGTGGTGAGTGTGATATGTATGCAGTTCGTTCACGATTAGGGTGGTGTTTGAACGGACCCAATGTCAATTCTCTTTCCCAAGAACTTTCAGTCAATTTCCTTTCTCTAGAAGAGAACATATGGAATATGTGGAAATTGGAGAGTGCTGATGATAGTTTGGGATTTTCATGTGAGGACAAAAGAGTTTTGTCTTTATGGGAATCTACTTTTTCCAAGGAAAATTAACAATGCGTTTTACCCATACCATGGAAAGACGGTTATGTTAAAAGAGTGCACGAGAGTGACATTGAGTTGAATGATAACACAGTGTGGTATTTACCACATCATTTGACCAGTGACCCATTGTTACGGGTCAATTATTTTTGAGAGTAATGAGCAGATCATACTGGGCTGGAGACCACTCGTGATTTAGCAGCAGATGCGCGATGGGGCTAGCTCATCGTATGATTTTGTCACAGATACGCATGGGGGCAAGCCCATCGTATATGTATACATTTTTTATTTGAACAACAGGATTATCTCCAAGTTTATGTAGCTGAAATTCGAGTAAGTTATTATTATTTAATTATTTATTTGTTCATTATAGTATCATAAATTATGCGTTTGCTTTGCTCATGTTCACCATTAATTGAACTTCATTATCATGTTAGTATTATCATTTATGTAGCCAAATGTTCACAAGCACAACGAAGCTCTGTTTTTGCTCCAAATTAAGTAGGATAAGTCCATATGACTGAAATTGTCATTTATTAATGACGAAAACTAATAAGATACAAAGTTACAAAACTGGGGAGATAATAAACATCCCCCAAACTATATAAGTGCTAAATATAAAAATAATAAAGTATGTTAATGAAATGTAACCAGGATTAATTATGAAAAATATGAGAAATCACAACAGCTATAGGAGCAAAAAGTTGGGGGGGAAATGAAAACAAATACTAGCCTGTGTGTGATCCAAAACTTGAAGTCATCCCGTAAAAGGAAACAGCCGTCGCCGAAACTTGAATATCAAATACTGGTGACTGGAGAAAAGTGAATATTGTCCAAATAAAATAAAGTCACCAAGTAACAAATAACCGTCAACAGCCGTCGCTGAATCTTGAATACCAAAACTGGTGGCTGGGGAAAACTGAATAATCCGAAGAAAATAGTCACCAAGTAACAAATAGTCGTCCCCAAATCTTGAAACCACAAAAGTGATGACTGGTAACCAGTGTACAAATAACAATAAAGAAACGTAAGTAATAATACAGTGTAGCTGCTAAAACTGCGGGTAAATATATCCGCAGCTAAAAAGCTGAATGACTTCTCACTGAATGCAGCTCGATGGAATTAATCTCCAAAACATCTTTCATAGAATATACTTGTGTGTGCCTTGATACACAGCAGCTAAGACATTCCTTAACCCTGGACATCTGTTAACACCTTGTCTTGGTCAACTACTTAAGGTCAAAACGTGCAGACACAAGACCCAAACAAAACGTTGATGTATTACCAAAAAGTTAATAGCACCACTAAAACAAACCATTTGCTACATAAATACAATTAATTCTCTTAATTGTAGTTTTTTATTTTTATTCATTGCGTTTATTTTCATAATTTTTCTTTTTTTTTTTTTTTTTTTTGTTTCACCATTTGTCTTATGTATGATGTGATGATGTGAAATAAAGGCTACTGAGATATGAATACTGAGTTGTTCAACACGGACCATTGCTCACAATTCTCAAAAACAAATGGTATCTGATCGGGCAAGAAGAGCACGAGCCAGAGCCGTCCCCTTTTGACCGAAAAGTATATTGCTTAAGTATTCAATGTTATCTGAAAAGTAAAAAAAAATGAATTTATTTAGATCACAGATTTGAAATGATATTCATTGGATATTGATTTTGTGAGTGATAAAAATGACACCAACAACAAAAAAATATGATGTGCTATGCTCGTAAAACATAATATTTTCGAAATATTGGTTAACAGTATGAGATAAACAAAATGTGTTTACCGGAACTGTACACAGTGAATCTTATCTCGCTAATCAATTACACGATTTTTTTTTTGGCGATCCGCAGTTAGATAAAGAAATGCATTTACTTAAAAAAAACTTTACTTGCAATACACTGTCATTAAAATCTGAGAAATTGTAGTAATAATTTAGACTTTTGGAAGATGTTAAATCCTGTTTTATTGAATTTTAATGTCATGTTATTGTTTTAATGTAAGACTGTAGAATGAATTTCAAGTAGAGAGAGAAGGGGTATTATTAAAATAAACAAATATGTCGCCGTCATCAACACGCCATTGGAGAAAGGAGGGTGTTGAGAAAATTGAATGAATCAATCCCTTCTGGCGGCTTCTCAAATTTCTCTTTTACCTGTTCACCACAATCACCGTTTTTACGTCAATTAAATGACATCATTTGGCTCTCCAAAACCCTGCCAGCGATTTCCCCTAAAAGTCATAGTTCAGATTTTATCGTTGGTTAAGCTGAATTATACCTGTATTAAATGAAAATCCGTAATTAGGACCTCATTTTGGTTTGTTAAATGCTTCCACTGCGTGTCTCTGCGCCAGTGCTGATAGATGGCGTCTCAAATGCCTGTAAATTTTTAAGCGCGACGAAGCAATATTTTTCACGTGTTTTCTACAGCAGCGCCTGCGTAAACCACTATTAATATCTCAACTTGTCTTGAAAGTAGGGAAACTCAACTGATAATTAAGATTGATAAAATGCCATCTCTATGTACATGTACGTAACCTGCGACTAGAGTTCAATTCTTGTACGACTAAGACTATGCTGATTAAGTTTATTTTAGCATATCTCTATTTTATATCTGTTTATTGTGTTCAATTTGGACATTGCTATTGGCACCATTTTACGATTTGATTATGTGATAGGGTTGTTATTACACATTATGTAATTATAAGTAGAGCTTTTGGAAAAGAAAATAGCACAAAATAGACCCATTTGCTTTCTCCTCCACCATGCACAAATCAGCGATTGCTTAATTTTCTTGATTCCCTCTTGTTATGGTGTGTATCTGAAATTCCTTTTTTAGAATTTGTATTTTTGTACATACGTATTCTATCATTGAAATTGGCACGTTTTATCATGTGTATTTGAGGCAACATCACTATTATAAATCCCACTGTATGCCAAACCGTGTTGATCATCTTCAGACAAATACAGTTCCAAAATCAAGATATAAGTCATTGTGAAGTTTTATAATGATACTATAATAGTGGTTAGGTTTACATTATATTTTCCATTAGATAAGTGCAAATTTTATTGATGGAACGTTGGTCTAATCCAGCTGAATGGGTTGTAGACTGATGTTATGAGGAGATGTGATTGATATTACACGATTTGATTTAATGTTTAGTTTATTTAGATTTCTATCATAAGTATTAAGAGATGAGGGACATTTACAGGTTGGTAAGAGTTATTATTTCTTTCTACACTTCTATGTTATTGACGATATAATGTTTTATTATTGTTATCATTATTATTATGTCTGAACACTTAAAGGTCATTCAATGTGTATTCTTTAATGTTTTAACAAATGATGCAATTCATTTTTAATTAAGTGAAAGATAATGTTTTGATAGCACAATATATGGCACAATTCAAAGGTATTGGTTTAAGCGGTTTTTGGACGATTTCTAATTTTTCTCGAGAAAATAACACTTTTTCCTACCCACGAATCATTTATTAATTGCCTGGCCCGACTATTCAGCCCCCTTTTTTGCAAAAAAAGGTATTTTCTTTCTTGAAGTCTTAGATTGGAGATATCTTAACTTTTCAGAATATTTTGCTGTAAATTTGACATTTCTTTTAAAATTTTGAACGTGTAAAGAACTCATTTTAAACGTAAATATTGAAAAAAAAAAGCAAAATTATATATTTTGAATAATAAATAATCTTTAATTGGAGATTAAAAGCGCAAAGACATTTAATTAATGTTCACATTATCTATAAACTTGCAGCACCTGAACTTCCCACAAGCAGTACATTTGCCTAAAAGGCGAAGTATTGGACTTGCAGCTCTTATAAACCTTTAATACACGTTTTATAACACATTCTTGTTATTCTATAAAGGTAGTTAAGCAAACGAAACAGAATGAGATATGACTGAACATTTTTCGTTTTTTTCTTATGACATACTAGTGTTGCCCTCGGTTCTGATCAATTCTGAAGATTTATTTCTTTTTGCAAGATTAAGGGATCATCACAAGAAAGAATTGTTAAAATATGAAAGTTGCCAAAGCTTGCTCAACTGTGATTGATATTGGACTCATGATAATTTATCTGTCCCAGAGATTTCCCTGTAGTTTCATCTGACACCAACCTTCAAAATTTCATCTAGTTTATGATCACTTGAGACTTCCATTTCTTCCTTTCAATGTAGTCAAACTACCGAAGTAATCAATTTACAGTTCACTACAACGGTTTTGGTGCGCAATGGCTTTTTGTTTGTCTATGGCATCATCCATTACAAATGATCACTTTTGATTACTGACGTCAACTTTGACCCATGTGCCAACTTTGGAGTCCACATCTTCAAAGTCGACAACAAAGAAATCATCAAAGTCGTTTCCTTCGTTTCCAAACTGTCCATTAGTGCTATATTCAAGCACGGAGATGTACTGGAAGATGTCCCACAACAATGCTTCCTCCTTTAACAAAATAAATATAGTAGATAATAAAGGCTGTAGTCATATAAATAATACTAATAATAGTAACACTTTTTATTTATTTTAGATTATATCTTAAATCTTTATAAAACCTTTACAAATGTATAGAAAAAATAATAAAATACCCAGAATATACAAATTGGGAAAAAATAAACATCAAATTTGCCTTAAAAACAATTTTATCAGTGCCCTAGAAACACTTGGGAAGAGGAAAACAATAATGCCCAGCCCTTCTTTTTGGTATAAAAAGCATTTGAAAGAAACGTAGCAATCATTACCTTCAGAATGCACGGTTTTGCTTGTTCACGCATAATCTCTCTGACCATTCCTCGCAGCTCCTCCAAAAAACATAGTATGCTATTTGGTTCGGCAGTGCCGACTATACAAATACGATTTCCGGCCAGTTCTGCTTTCTCCTTAAAAGTCTTTGGTAGCGAATCCATGAAATTTTGCTTTTGTTCACTGTTGAGAGCTGTTCTACCGTCATGGACAAACACAAAGATGGCCCTCTTCAAAAATGTACCGAAGAATTTATCTTCCAAGAGGTCTATAGCCTCTATTTCTGTTGATCTGACTCTTAAGTTATATCTTAACAAGTATAAAAATGTGTCGACTTGCTGTACACCTTCTATTTGGCGCCGGATGGTCTCTACAATGTGCTCTTTGGTAAAATCTAAATCCCCAGTTCCAGGTGTATCTATAAGTGTTAATTTCCATGTGTCATTTGCAGAGCTTTTTATGTCTCCATGAAACACATGTCTACACAGCATTCGGTCTGGTCGGGGGAATATGATTGGGCAAGAAGAACACGAGCCAGAGACGTTCTTCCGTGCCCCTTTCGACCGACAAGCATCACGCTTAAGTGTTCAATGTAATCTGAAAAATAATGCAAACACGAATTCATTTATCATAAATGGAAATTATCAAATACAAGCCGAAATATTTTCGTATCGTTAGCTTACGGCCAACCTGGGCGAAGGCCTTTATCAGACTGATGTAAGAAGATGTTGACACTCACTGACCGCTAGGTGGTATAGTGAACATTTTGGCTCATTTACGAATTAATTTAAGTTACAGCTTTGGGATGATCTACAAAATGTACCTTGGTTTGGAAACTGGGAAAATGGCGGTTGGCTCCAAGAAAAAAATATTTTCTATATGGTCATTAAACATTATGTTTGGGAAACATCGATCTAATGAGTATTAGATAAATACATTTCGTCTACCGGGTCAAATTACAGAGAAAATCACATCGTAAGTCAACTTAATGCCTTTTTTCTGGTTTTACCGTGGCAAGACAAGGGAAAGGCATTAACGAGAAGAGGGAGAGGGAAAGGGGGTGTCAAAATAAGGAGCCAGCGATTTACAGATAGCGTGAAGATGGTGGGGAGAAAATTTGAAAAATGAAAAACATTAACCCCCTCTATAAACACACACAAACACACACACACACACACACACACTAAACTCTTATTTGTGTACACAATCACATGATTCGGTTAAATAGCATTAAGTGTTGTTGAACATACATGCCATTAGCTGAATGTAATATAAGCACTGCCTCGAACAAATATCCAGGTTACTCGAACAAATTGCCTTGCCCAATCCTGTCCTAGTAGATCATAGTTCACAATATATACATGTAGGCATAATGTAAACATTACACTATCACAAATCGTCCTACTGCACATACGCTTGGTCTGTCTTCTAGATCATTATGTGATATATTATAATACGTCGCACTGTATGAAATGATGAACGTTATGCACAAATTAAAAACATCATGGAATTATTTAAAACAAATGTAAGTGATGAAAATGTGCTAATAATGGAACACTGCGTCTTACCATCAGCTGTAGGTTCCGCCATCTTTGTTGTTTACGTCTGTGACCTTTCAAAATATTGCTTCCTACAGTACATGCGCCAATGCATACACCATCGACCCCGTTAACGGTACAAGCGCATTATCAGGTCCAAGGCAGCGATGAGGTCTACATTAGCCACGTGGGTTTACGTTTCATGGAAGAGAGTCGTGATATTTAATGATTAACAACTATTGAGCTATGAAAGCGAAAGTACGTCAAATGAAAGGTGTTATTTTTCGTAGTTTGCACATAGCAAACTTTGAAGCAAATAATGTGTTCTGTATCATAAAATGTATACGAAATATTACAAATAGCATGTTTTGCTTTAACGATTAACCCAAATGTACTCTTTAATTGACATGGCCAATGTCACGATGTTTGTTCTTTTTGACATGTGCTACCACCTGTTGCCATATCTATACAACATTGGTCAAAAAGGTTGTCCCACCCCCATTTCCATGTACTTTTATTTACAAATGATCACTTCACAGCTGTAGTTTGTTAGAAATAGTGCTTTTTATTACAGATATCGTGTCTAACATGATTAATGGTTTTAAAAAAACACAAAATAGTGGTGAAAATATACACATTTTATACCATTTAGTAACATTTATAAGAGGCACCCCCTCAAATCCACTGTTTCACTGTGACTTCTACAGATGTACAGAAATGTCTATAAAATTGAAAAGACAGCATTAAATGTCACCAAATTCACACACAATTAGCATTAGGGTGTGCTCGTTAAAGGTCACGTGCCTAACAGCGTGTGCGTCTACCGCGCACTGCAATTATCTTCTGTAGACGGCGCGACAAGCCTTCAACACGGGTAACAATTATGTTTTGTGGGATATTGTCCCATTCTTTTTCAACAAGTTGGGGGAGTTGGTCCACGTTTTTATGGGGTTGGTTCTCCTTTGCATTGCACACTCCAATTCATGTCACAGTTGATTAGTACAGGTAAGTTTAATATCAGGGCTCAAAGATGGTGGTTCCAACCTTAGAGCATTCTGTTTCTTCAACAAACACTTGCCAGGCGAGAGGTGTGAGCAAGTGTGCAGCCATGATAAAGCCTAGAGTTAACCCCAAAGTCAGTTCTTGAATATGGAATGACATATTATCAGCTGAAAATGCTACGTTCAGTGATCCCACAGGCACCTGAACCTGGCCATCCATCACTAGAAGGAAGTCGATTTTGATGCAGAATCAAATTATTTCATGTATCCTATCGATGGTCATAGAGGGTCCATAGACATGATAAAAATGCCTCTTGGAAGGGTGTGTGTAGGATAATATCGCCTGAGGTGTTAGATCAGTCCGCATTTGGAGAACATTCCTCGCCCATGTTATTAGTACATTGTTCCTTTTGGAACAAAACGTAACAGGGGCATTTTAATGTAAAATTCTTAACAGATATCTTACTCCATTTGCAAGAGATGACTTCAGGGATGCTACTGGCTTCATTGTGAAAACGCACTTGCTCACAGCTCTCGTCTTGCAAACGATTTGTTGCAGAAACACAGGGCTCTGAGGATGGGACAACCGTTGAGTCCTGATATTAATCCTACTAACCACCTGTGGCATGAATTGGAATGTGCATTGTAAAGGGGAACTAATTCCTAAATAATCTTGACCAATTCCCCCACGCTCTTTAGGATGAATGGGACAAATCCCACATAACATAATTGTTACCTATGTTGAAGGCTTGTAGCGCCGTCTACAGGAGATAATTGCAGTACGCGGTAGACGCACACGCTGTTAAGCACGTGATCTTTAACGAGCACATCCAAATGCTAATTGTGTTTGAATTTGGTGACATTTGATGGCGTCTTTTCAATTTTATAGATATTTCTTTACATCTGTAGAAGTCACAGTGAAACAGTGGATTTGAGGGGGTACCTCTTATAAATGTTACTAAATGGTAAAAATGTGTATATTTTCACCATTATCTTGTATTTTTTAACCATTAATCATGTTAGACACGGTATCTGTAATAAAAAGCACTATTTTTGACAATTTACATCTGTGAGGTGATCATTTGTAAGTAAAAAGTACATGGGAATGGGGGTGGGACAACCTTTTTGACCAATGTTGTATATTAGCGTATTATACCAGTGCGGATTTAAGTGGGGTTTAAGTGTCAGGGGGTCCTGTCCCCCCCCCCCCCCCCCTTCGATTTCTGAAAAAAAATTAAACCAAAATTGGACCCCTCTTGAAACTAGAAATTAATCTAGCTGAATCATAGTTCATAACTGTACCAAATGGCACCGTTCGCCCTCTAAAATACCAAACCGAACCCCACGACTAGGAGGGGGAAAATATACCATGTACTCTTTCTGGATCGGCCATTGGTATTTTTAACATTGCCTTTCCTCCCACGTTTAAGCCTTAGATAAAATATGGAATCTTAAACTGAAAACTATTATTAGCAATATCTGTTTATCCTTAGCTTTTTCCCGGGCATCATGCCATATGTATTCTGTATTTAAATATATGTTATAAAAATATTAGTACAGACTTGACATTTAATATGGAATATTTTTTTCCAAGTAATTTTTTTCCTATTTTGCTGACTGATAAATGAAAATAAGGATTTAAATCGTGTTTTAATAACTTTGAATTATCTCTTTGATGTCATTGTGATATCAATTCATTGATGGAATTCGCCAGAGAAGCAAACAAAAACACATTGCCTATTCTATGTCATACGACTTCCATTAAAAGAGATATTTTGAATCTCCATATTTTTCCAAATTATCGTCTGTAAAAGAGTTAAACGCTCCACAAAAGACCCTTATGTCAGTTGCTATAGTCACAGTAATGGTCGCTGTTACGCCTGGCCTCTTCTGGCTGTTGCCAGCGCTCTCAAGCGGCAAGGCATTCCTTGGGGTAGGTTTTTAGAGTTCAATCTGGAATAATATTCTAGGCATCGGTCTAAAAGTGTCCAATCTGGTCCAGTTTTGTTGTAGGACATATAGGCGGTTGATTCGTCGAGTAATGGCCTACCGAAATATTGTCTATGTGGTTCAAATGTGGCGATTTTGATGACCAGGGTAGCTGCTCATTCCCTTGGTTCTATAAGTTATCTGCTATTAAAAGTGCTCTGTGTGAACCTGCAACCTCACCGTGCAACCTAAAATTGTTCCTAAGGTGCCCCCTATCAAATGATAGTCAAGTGGTTACGAGATTATTCCTTGATTTGATCTGGTTCAGGTTTTCGTCGATGACTACAATTGGTGTTTGGCACCAGTGTGGTATCCACTCCAAATACTGACACTGTCAATCACCCTTGTCACTTTAGACCCGGTATATGCTTCGTCGTAGGCCTCTTCTGGATATCTGTAAACTCTGTTTTGACTAATTGGGCGGTACAGGTGAAACCTGACCTCAATAAAGAAAGCCATGTTCTACCCAGAAACGGTCATGGCCCCCAATTCATAAGAGAAACAGACGACGATGTTTTGCTGTTTACAGTGGGTGCATCGGAGGTTATTTGGTGTTTTTACCTGCTAAACCCAGTTTGGTGTTCGCTAAGGGCTTTGAAAAACGCATTTTGGTGGCAATTTACCCCTCGTTCTGAACGGACTGTGTTTTTTGTGTTTTTTGTTTAGTTGCAGCAGCGTATCCCGAAAGACAGTGAGTCTTGTACCCTGTAGGTAAGATATTGATACACTGGGGGTGACCTCTGTGTAGGTACATCAGCCTGGGCATTACTCTATAAAACTGTGGGGACCGTTCTGTTTGTCGCTATGATCTGTCTGGTAATGTCTGTCTTTTTTGCGCCATTCTGCCATAGATTAAAAAATTTGTAATACACTACTTTACTTATCTTCCGCACTGCAAAACTGACCGCTTGCATGCAAAATTTCAAATTCTTCTATGCAGTAGTTGTCGACATATGGATACTTTTTTGACAGAACCAAGCTTTGCCTAAGCCAAGCTTTGACCAGCCCAAAGGAACACTTCCCAATTAAATCACTGAATATCCTTAATTAGCAGCGCAACAGACCTGAAAGTCAGTAAATTGGTAGCGACACACCTTACTACACAGTTCTCCATTAACAAATCTTATATGAGATCGGAGTTTTCTGAAAAAAAAAAACGCATTTTTACCTAGGTATACATTCGAAACTGAAATATTCCATATTTAATGTCAAGTCTGTAGAATAGAGAGCCTGTAAATGTAAGCTGTACACATTTTAGTGCTCCATAAATAACTATTATTTATTTATTTATTTATTTATTTATTTATTTATTTATTTTATAATCTATTAATTGGGCTTTTAAAGTAAAATATTTTGTTTTACTTTATATTTTTCCCTCTTTGACTTGGACATTTATTTTCACAATTGTGTTAGGTCGGACACATCTCACCTAGCACAACTGACATTATTGTGGTTGTTATCTGGGGCTGCAGCAGATAAAGTAATCATTTCATATGTTTTGCATGTTTGTGTATAATGTGTGTGATTGTGAAAATATGTTTCTTCGAGATTTTGTGTACGTTTTTTTTTTTCTTTTTTTTTTTTTTTTTCTAATTTGTGCAGAAACGTGTATATATGTGTGTGCGTATGCTAAGGTGAATGCATAAAACATAAAATATGCCTACACGTGTTAAGGGCTTCATCATTTGTTTTGATCAATATTTTGTGTCCTGGTCTTTATTCCTACCCTTTTTATTATTCATTCAAGATACATTGAAAATTCTACAGCACACATTTGTATTTTAAATTCAATAATAATAATAATAATCATTATTATTGTTATGCTATTTTTCACTATTTATTACTATTTGTGTATATGTGTACGCATGTGCAAATTAAAGTATGTTTGTATTTCAAATAGGAACAATTGTCATATCAATAAATATCTAATAAATGTTTCAATAAAAGAAGATGGCGTCCAATTGAAGAAAACAAAAACACAGCAAGAATTTCAACATATAGATGGCGCCTATGCAATGTACCAATTCGAGATTAACCACACGCTAAAAAACGGTCGGCCATATCTGTTCCGCATGAAGGTTGAGTTGAGGCCATGAATTCTAGACACTAAATTCTAGAGACGAAATACCCAGGACACAGGTTATTATTATTGCTGCGGCCAAGGCGCTGGTCAAGAAGATTTGTCCAGCAGTGGACTGTTAGAGAGACACACGCTGAACCCTTGGACCCTCTCCCTCGAGACCGGCTGTCACCCTGATAGAGGGCATCCAGACAGGTATCTGGCTCTGTAAAGGGTACAAGTCTTCATAACTATTAAGCAACTGTGAGTAGTTAAAGAAAAGCCCAAGTAGCCGTAATGAGCAGGAGAATGGCGTATCAAAAACTGGAAAAAAACAGCATTGTATGCCACAGTATGCAAGACTATAACGTGTTTATAGTGGGGTACAAGGGACACGGCAAGTCAGCTTCTATGATAAACATTATACGGGACAAAAATTATAAGGGAGTTAAGGGGTACAAAGTAGAGGAGAGAACGCACGAGAAATGTACATTCTATGATACCCCGGGTTTCGGGTCACTGGACACAACGGACTCGCACGTGCTGCGCGTGATAAACGCAAAAGCCCACGCGGTCGGTGAAGTGCACGCTGTGTTATTCGTGCTGCGTTATTGGCGCATCACAAGCTCCGTGATTTCTTTAATACATCAACTTAAGGACGCATTCGGGCCAGACTACCACACACGCACCATCATAATATTCACCTTCACTAACCATGAAGCCGACCTGAAGTTAGACGAAAATTTGAAGGAAAGTCCAAGGGACTTCCAACATTTTGTCCAGCTGTGTGAGGGCAGAGTGATCATGTTGGAAAATTCTGACTTCCAGACTGGGGAAACTGCTGCCTCCCAAATTGAAGACATGATAACTAACAGGATGCATTCAGGGCCGTTGGTTGTCCCATGGTCCAGAGTGAGTGGTTTTTAGAAAAAAATAGCGAGATCAATGTGTAGAAAACAGATAGATTAATGAATAATTACTCATATTTATTTGCCTATGAAATATTATTATCAACAGTAACAGGACCAACCCTTTTGCAATTCAAAATTTATGTATTTATTCTCTCTCGTTCCAGTGTTCCGTGTGGTGTCTGTGGGCGTGTATGGGCCTCGTGGTGTTAGTGATTTCCAGTGTATGGCAGGGCCTTAGGGTCTTAGTAGGACGGTGATGTGAAAACTTGGAGTGTCCAAAGGCAAATGTTATATATATATATATATATATATATATATATATATTATCTAGTCCTGTGCATAAGATGCCCAGACCCCATGATAATTACGCCCTGGCTGGGCCCAGTCTTTATGGTGTCTTTGCATTGTTAACAACATAATGGGCAAGTTAGTTGACCAAGTTATTTGGCCAAGCTGCCAGTTTGCTTGTATGGCATGTGAAGGGGATGTCTTACATCAAAGCACATATCATTATCCTTACAGGTGTGACAAATGAGATATATTTGCATTTCATTACCTGTGATTTTTAAAATATTTTCTTAATATTTGCATTTTCTTAAGGATAAATTACAAAGAAAAGTGCTAATGTATAGCAATATTTTACTCTATTCGCAGGCACAGCTATAAAATCTCCTTAAATTTATAATATATATTTTTATTTACATCGTAACCTATGCCAGTTTAGAACACTGATAAAGTCGATTCATTAGGATACAATTTGGAATGTAATTTTTGATCACTTCACTTAATGTCTAAGTATGGTTTAGGCTTACACTACAGTACCTGCTTATCAATAGCAGGCTCTTTTTGTAACTATTTTAAATAACACTCACTCATTATTTTAAACGAAAAGTTGTTCAAATTTCTAGATTTTGATTCATAGAAAAGAGTCTTTATGACGGACCATTTCACAATATTTTGAGTGCTATCATCTGTGAATAACTTATATCTCATATTCTTATTTTAAAGAATCAATAAAAAATTAATACTAGGCTTTGCAAACAACATAGTTTGAACTAAGAAAAAAAAAACAACTTTAAAGCTTACAGATTTCGTGTGCGCTTGACAGCAGCCAGGCCTCACCTCAGCTTCAATCTTTTCAACAGTTTTAGACAGTTTGAACCAGAAATTCTACTGAATTTTTGATCATGACATCTAATGAATATATGAAGGAAGTGGAGGAGAGCTTGATTTCTTTAATGATAAATGTAGAAGGTGTTTTTCTAGCATTTTTGTGTGACAGCTGTACCTTAGATTGAAGACAGACACCTTAGAAGACTTTCTTTTTTTTATCCCAGGCAGTTGGAAAGGGCAAATCTGGCCACTGAGAATCTAACAGTTATATATCAATAAATTATTAGATCAATCCTAGAATATGCATGCCCTGTGTGCAGGCCTGGTCTTACAGCCGAATGCTTAGAATCTGTTCAAAGGAGAGCTCTTAGAATTATTAAACCATTTTATACTTACAAGGATGCCCTAAAGGCTAGTAATCTCACCTCTCTGAGGGAGAAAAGAGACGTTTTATTTAAGAACTATTTACAAAAATCAGGGATTTTAATAAGTTCCACCATCTGTTTAAAGATAAGAATCCAAGAAAATTCAGGGCCAGCAACATTTTTTAATACCGAGAGTGAAAACGGCGCTTTTTGAATCGTCATTTACAATGCACAATCTTTTAAATTTCATGTAAAATACTGCTCCAAATTGTCTTATAAGTCTTGTTTTAAAGCTTTGGTCTTTTAGTTTATAATTTTAGTTACTTTTAGATACTCGTATGATTTTATTTATGATAAATTGTAAAACTTCAACCTTTGGGTTGCTATTCTAGCAAATATATTATTATTATTATTATTATTATTATTATTATTATTATTATTATTATTATTATTATTATTATGTCGAATGTAAATATGGTATTGAAAGTATTATTTGAGACTATATCAGTTTTTAAAAATGTATCTTATAAATCGACATTATCAGAAAACAAGTATTTATCCAAAGTAGTTTTCTCTGTAAGTACTTTAAGTCCCTTTATTTCCAACCAAAAGTTCACGCTTTCCACATTAATAGGCATGAGATCGTAATGCAGTCAACCATCTTTTTAATCTCATATGTACAAAGTTAGACTCCAAAAGCAGGATAATTGTGACATTCATATAACATTCATATAACATTCACATCACATTGTAGCATCATCTTACAGGAGATAAATTGGTGCATGTGGCGAAATATAAATAAATTATTAAATGTAAAATGTCGAATATCTTTTTTGGTTTATGAAGCAATTTTGTCTATAGATACTTATCTTTTTTATACCATTTTAATAACTCCTATGGTTGATTTCATTTACTTATTCGTGTTTGTAATTAATTACTTTCTGTCAGTGTGTTTGTCGCGTTACTCCTCTCTGCGTACACATCGCATTTTGAACATTTTTTCACATCAGACTAGAATATGAAATTCAAAACAGATAGTTGCCTCCGTCATTTTCATATTCCTTGATGCCAAATTGCCGCCGACATCTAGCTACAAATAGAGCACAACCCCCTTCTCCACCCGCTACTTTCATGCAAAAAATAAATTCCCCTAACTTTTGATTCGATAGAAGATGTACATTTTTGCCTTAACTTTCCTGTTGTTATTTCTGAACTTGTTTGTGCTGAAAGTTCAAACTTGGTTGTTTCGATAAAAAAGCTCTCCAAGTATCTCCTGTATCAAGTTTTATTTTCTAACCTTTTTTCCTGGAAAACCTGCGTTCCACGTAGATAGTCAGAATGGAGTCAGAATGCGGTTTATTCTGAACTTCTTATCAACAGGTTTAGGGTCAGGAGGAAGGGCATTTCATCAACGTGTTAAACGGTGCATTACTTAGCAGGTACAAAGGATGTGTTCCCATAAACTAGCTTTTATTGAAATTTCAATATTACAGAAGAAATGTAAAGTGAATATCTTCGTGAAAAACAGCAATGGACATATATGTAGGTTTTCGTTATATGTGCAATGATGTCATCATTTGGTGCCCTGAGAAAGGTATCTTAATGATAAATAGATCGAGGTGTCTCACCTCTAATTGTGGACCGAGGCAGATACGACAGTAGGATGGGGATAGGGTAAAGTTGGGTTGGTTGCAGGAAGCGCTTTCCAGCCAACAATAACCTTTGTCGGCTGCAAATCTAGGGGGGATAAAAAAACGATTATCAACGATTATCATAGATGTTTCTTCGTATACATTTACAGTGTGTGCATGGCTTGGGAGTCAGAGGTCGAAAAATGCCTCCATTCATTAAACCATACAATTTCTGCAAAGTCATACGTACCACTAACAAGAAGATTATTTTCAGAATATATCAAAATTAGTCAACAGTCATGACATCTGGGATTACGGTGAATTAAACATTATGTTTCCTATAATCTTAAATTTTCCATTTAATGATAATTAAAAGGAAATACAGCATATAATGAATTTTTAATATATTTATGATGACATTCACTTAATATTTTTGTTGTAATGCTGCAATTTCAATCTACCCACTCATATTTTAATCTTGAAATTTGGCCTCTAATTTGTCCAGAGCCGATGTAAAATCTGATTGTATTTCAATCTCGTCTGTGAGACATTAATTTGATTTCTGAACCAGACAAGCAAGGCGGCTAGCGTGTGACTTTGCACGTGAAGTGATATTATTACAACCGGCTGGTTGAGAACAGAACGTCGATGTAGAGGAGGTTATTTTTTTAACTCGATTACAATTCATAAGCGGTGTAAAGTAAATCAAACCGCAAATCTAAAAATACCGAAATAAACTCTGCAAGGTCTGCTGAATAAGTACTGATGTTTTTCTCTTTGTTTGTTTTTCTCTTTTACTGTTAAAAGAACCAGTTTACACAGAAACATTCCATCTCTTCCAAGAACTGGCGATGTTATTAGTTCTAAATATAACTCTCCCGCTTGGAGACGAACGTACTTGAGATTTACAGAGGTGGGATATTTAATGTTGTTACAATGCTTTGTATCCCAGTTATACTTTTAAAATAAAAAAAAGAATAAATGAAAATTTAAAATATTAATAATTAACAGAAGGAAGTATTAAAAGAAAAAAATAATATCTTGGGTATTTTCCTCTCTGTGTTTCTCTCTTTCTCTTTCTCTTCGTTTAACAATACCTACTTTTACTTTGAATACCTGCATGATGACAATCCAAACATTTTCAACAATATCGAAATATAGAGGTCTCTCTTGTGATCAGAAGTATGTCATAAACATGGGATTAATGGGGACTCTTTATCTACGACATATCTGTGTATGGGATTGGGATTGTTTTTCTGATTCAAAATCTATACACCTTAGAAATATGGGTAACTTTCAAAAAATAAATAATAACAACTAAATAAATGGCTATTCTGAAAGTTTCTAGTACATGTACGGCATTTTCTTTGAATGTCGGATTAGTTTCCACAGAGAATCTAATGATTATAAGAGGGGTCATTACTGAAGCTTGGGGTTGTTCATGCTTTTACCATGTAACGTTTAGTTAAGCAAAACATATTCTTTTGAAGTGACAACATGGAGCCGTTTCATTATTTCCTGGTGTACAGGGGTTTAAACATAGAACCTGGATATCTTTGTAGCAGTATTAGAGATCGCGTTATCTAAATATTTGTTTCACCCCCCCCCCCCCCCCTGGGATTATATCATAAAGAGTTTTTTAATGTAATGTGGGGTCGGGGTGGTCATAAAAAGGTTCCACACAAGTAAAGTGAAGGGCTCTCACGCAGTATCACTCATTTAATGTACATGTACATTCTGACGATCCGTGGGGAATCACAACCTTCAATCTAAGATTTAAAAAACCTACTTCTTAATTAGACAAATTTACCTCTAGAGACTTTACACGACGTATTGCGAAGAATTACGACCTACATACAAAGACAGAACATAAAGTTATGAAAGTGCTTGTAAATTGTTAATTGTGTATGCGCCCATGTACCTGTACATGTGAGTGAGAGAGACATGATCGATGGGTTGACCTTGTCCCAAAATGGCTATATACTTTTATTATTACAACATGGTTTATACTTAACCACTTTAACGTATGATATATCTGGTTTCACATACTATGGGTTTCGTCTCTTTGCAGCTTGACATACAGAAAAAAAGTATTTCTTTATGTAGTTCCTATAAGTAAACCTACATACCAGTAATATAAAACGTACATTGTGGTAGAAATTTTTGGCAATCCATGCCCAACATAGCAGTGTCCTTCCTTACAGTATAAAGCCGGTTGTTTTTGTAAATGCTCCCTCCCTTTTTCTGAATCTAATAAAGGTATGTTGAAAGCGCCGCGTTGGTCTTCTTAGCACAAATATTTTTCATTCTTTTCTTTTCTGTGCCCGTTCCTGGGTCTGGGAGAAGATCATTCTTTATTGTTATTTTTGTCTGCCTTTACAGACAGCTTACATTCGAGACATACCACAAACAATGTGTAGATCACAAGGTTTAGCCTCTCTTTTATCTAACATGCATACCTGATTAAACACTTCAACATCCACATATCCACAATCCAAACATTTTCAACAATATCGAAATATAGAGGTCTCTCTTGTGGTGCCTCTGTGCCTGTACTGATATATCGCAAACACACAGTCTCTCCTCTCCGGGTGTGCATTCCGAAATGGAGACTCGCCCGATTTTTATGTCCATCCCTTTGTATTACTACAAGGAAAAGACCAATGATGAATAGCATGCTTTAGTGAGCGCATATAATTTCTCCCTCAATCCCCGATTTACCGGTTTTCCTCTCTGGTTATGCAGTGGAACAACATAAATCAACAGTAACTTCAGGTAATCTGATGGGAATTCGAATCCTTATAAGACAAAAGTTGCATTTTTAAATTTTGCGTAATTTGTATGCATTTGTCACTTATGCTGGCCATCTTAATTTGCCAGGCTGGAAAATTTTGATAGCGGTCACAGATGTCACGCGCTTTCTTGTACTATAAAACATGTTTCACATATTCTGACCGTTATATATACACCGTTTGCCTGAGGTTATTTTATATTACTGTTGTTGCGGTGTGCACGTATGTGTATTTCTTTCCTAATTGCCACTTATATAATTAAAATTGAATTGTGATGGGAGATGAAGAAAAAAAAAACATCATTACTAAATTATCAAACAGGTGCCAACCATAAGTACATAAACCCTTAAACAAAATTTAAGGATAACCGACATTAAAGGCAGCAAGAAAGAAGCTCCCTTGTTAGGGCCATATGGAATAAAAAAGGATTTCCAAATTGAGAGCATTCATCCTCCAGATTGAAGGTGAATGCACCCTTAAATGTGCCGCCAACGGGTCAAATTTGATAATTTATTTCACAAATTAAAAGATAGGCCTACTTAAATGAAAATAAATGTATGAAATCTTTTCATGTAGTTTTCTTCATAATGATATTTTTCATTCAGTTCGTCAATATCAAAATAATTTTATATTTTGTTAAATCAGTAAAAACTGTTCATTTGAGATTAAAAATGCCGCAAGAAATGCATTATAAACAACGCATGGAAATATCATAGGGTCCATTCCCACAGATATTTGGATCGATCTATCTCTCTGGGGAGTCTGACTAAATTGCTGTCAAATTGGCCGGCTTAAAGTCTGGCACGTTGATTTGGTAGGCTTGACAGACATTTAAGCCGGTTAGTTGATAAAATTTTAGTGAGACTCCCCTGGGAGTTAGATTGATCCAGATGGATCAGTCTATGTTTGGGAACCCAGTCTAATATTGTATTTTACCACTTAAACGACTGTTATTATAGTAAAACTAAAATCTGTGCTTGTCAATCGGGCTTTCGATGCCCTCCTTCCCGGTCCTCAAGTCATTCGTTGCCAGATTCTCGCCGTCCTTTGATACCAAAACAACAATGGCGGCAGAAGAAAGCACACGCGTGATGCAGTCCTCAGACGTAAGTTGCGAGTTTGTGTACAGTGCGTTGGATAACGAAAAGGCCAGTGCTTCACACATTGTAGATATTAACTGGATGAAAACTCTTCCTTATTACGAAAAAACGAATTTCCTGGAGTAAACAACACTTTTATCATACTTACCAATAGTTAATGAATTCATTTTTACATTCAAAGTTAGTCCCTGTTTTTGTTCACAATGCTTTTATTGTGAAATATAGATCTCATAAGAAGAGTTTTTATCCCTTTAATGCATTTCAAGTAATAAGACGAATATATCTTATAAATCGTATATTATTTACATGTAGTGTTGTTGCTGTCTGCTTTTCCCGCGGTTCTAAGTAGGTCACCACAAAATCTCGCTCGATATCGTGTGACTACGCAATGTCGGAAAGGGCTCCGTCTGTTATAATTTCTTAAGATATTATAAAAAAAAAAAAAAAAAAGACTTAAGAAAAAAAAAATGGACTTACTCTGGATGCAGGAACGGAGTCATTTACCATTGGTAAATATGGGAAAATTGCTGTTTTCTCCAGGAAAATCCAACTTTTGGCCAAAAGGAAGACTTATTATGCCTTTGAGAAAGAGAAATAGATTAATAATACTTTTGTTCACTTCTGTTTGATTGTCAATAACCTAAAAGTCATTGCATAACTCCATTGCTTTAATTAAGATTCCCCTTTTTTATGTTCACTAACGAGTTCAAAGGTGAAAAGAGCATTAGGTCAATCGATATCGTATACGATTTCATTTTTTATTTGAACGATAAAATGAACCCTATATTCTTGGATTGCAGAAGTATTATTAATATATTTGTGATTCGTGAACACTTCCAAGATTTTTCTTAACCGTACGAAAAGCACCAAAACTTTTTCGGGGCCCCTAATTTAGCGCCAAGAGGGCTATGGTTGGCTTCGCATGCGAGGCCTCCTCCCAACCCCCTTCAAATAAATCTGAATCCGCCCCTATTGATCCTTTTTGGTTGCTGAAACTGCAGTTGCTTTTTTATTAGCACAGATAACCGCTTGGTGCATTCTCCATTTTGTTTGCGGTGAGATCAAAGTCACTAATTTTCTAACTGCTGTTACGGTTATGTCTTACCATGAAATGATAAATAAATAACTTATTTGAACTGAAGGTTTGTTAATGTCTCACGGAAGAGGTTGCAAGCTTTTATTAACTCCGTTATTCAAACTCTTTAACGCAATTAAAGAAAAAAACAAACTTTACGAGCCCGTGATTGTTGTTTCCGGTTAAATCAAATTCTGCAACGTATCAGTCGAAATGAAGATTCATGTTCTGCATGAATATGTGGCCAAATACGAGACAATGTGGGAAGACGTACGAAGTTTTTCTTACAATGTACTGATAACGTTAGAACTCTAATTTAATGTACTTTATAAATATATTTTCATATTTACCATAGGACCCAAATCATGGACGTTATGAAGGAAAGCAAATAGCAAGATTGGATTTTTCCCGTTTTGGGCCACGTTAGGGGCGTAACCTTACCTCCCTAATATAAAGAAAGTCTCCCTGCTATAAAGAAAACTGGACCCTTTGACACTATGTTACACAAAATGTAGGGCAGTATGCTCCATTCGTACGTAATCTTTTATCACAAATTTCCCTCCAAAGATTACATAAAATCAACACTAAATACTATTTACTTATATAATCTTAATACAGACAGGCTTCTTGTCCGACTTCATAACGTGAACATATATGATAAAAAAGTAAATTCATTTCCAAGTAGACTCCTTCGTGTGTGTATAGGTGCGTGTGTCTGGGTGTGTGCGTGTACATGTGTGTGAGAGAGACATGATCGTAGGTTTGAAATGTCCCCAAAAGTGGCTATATATTTTATCATCACTACACAAGAGTCATACATACAGTAGTTTATTACAACGTATGACATACTTTGCTATGCGTAATAAAGATTTCATCTCTTTGCAGCTTGTTATAATGAAAAGAAAAGATGTTCCTTCTTAGATAAAGTTCCTATCAAACTGGGTTCCTATACTTAGCTCGATCCATCTGGATCGACCTGACTCCCTGGGGTTCAGGCTAAATTGCTATCAGCTCAAAAGGCTTAAATGTCTGTCAAGCCTACAGAATCAGCTAGGGGTAAAGGTAATTACCCCTAGCATTTTTACTGGGAGTGACAGACGTTTAAGCCGGTTAAGCTGACAACAATTTACTGATAGTCCCCAGGGAGATAGATGGATCCAAATATCTGTGGGAATGGTCCCTAAGTGATACAGGTTCACTTGCCACAGGTACAGTGTGGTAGAAATGTTGGGAATTCATGCGCAACATAGCAGTGTCCTTTGTTACAGTATAAGGCCGTTTTCTTTTGTGAATCTTCTCTCCCTTTCTCGCAATTCAACAAGATGGAATGTAGGAGGCGCTGCGTTGGCATTCTTCACACAAAGCTTTTCCTTTATTTTGTGTGGTCTGTCAGTGTCTGGGTCTGGGAGAAGCTCATGTTTCTCCTTCCTTTTTTTTTTTTTTTTTTTTTTTTGTCTGTTTTGACAGACAGGTTCCAATAAAACATACTACAAACAATATATACAGGTAGAAGACGATGTTAAGCCCTTCTTTAATTCATTAACCACATCTTAGATCCCTATTTCTGGGACACAACATGTTCATAACCTTTGGCAACCTTTCGCAAATTGTTTTCATGATTATGTTGTTCATGATATTTCACCCCTGTGAAACATTCTTTTAATCTACTATCTAAAGGAAAATTGATTCTAAGTCTATTTCAAATAAACGAGGGAGTAGATGTTTAAGTAAATGGTCATTTTCTCGCAGAATCTTCATTGGAACAGCTGCCGTCATTCTCGCCATATGTCATCAAGGCGGGTGAATTTACCCACATCTGGCAATCTTTTCTTAAAAATAAATTTTAAAAAAATCTTAGGTGAAAGGGTTGATTATTATTATTATTATTATCATTATTATTATTATTATTATTTGTAAGGTATCTGATGAGTTGAAGCCAAGTATACTAACATTTTTAAAAATACAAGAAAACAGGCGAAAAAAAAAACATTTTCAGAGTGAATCAAATTTGTTACGTTTTCATTGAAATCCAAAAATAAAAGAATTATCAGATAAATTAAACCAATCGATAAAAAAGGAAATTGACGTGAGATAGTTTGAATATGTTGCCTAGGAATTAGAGCAGTTGACACATCCAGTTAAAGGATACATTTTAAATAACATTAATACCTTCTTACATTAAATAACTTACTCTAACTTAAAATAAAATGCTCCGAGTTCTTTTTTAAATCTGGTGCTCTGAATTAATGTTTACCACAAAATATCAATGACAGCAGACAAGGTCTAGACATAACGCAAATGTGATCGTCTGTAACAAATCTGCCTCCAAAGATTAAATAAATATCCACACTAAATACGATTTACTTATATAATTTTTATTCAGAGAGGTCTTCTTGACCGACTCCATAACATGAACACGTATGATAAAAAGTGAATTCATTGTCAAGGAGACTAGTCTGTGTGTATTTGTGTGTGTTCTCGCGCGATTGTGTGTCTGTGTGTGTTTTTGTGTGCATAAAACTCATCCAGAACCGACCTAATCTAACAAAGAAAAAAGAACACTTTCAAACAGGCTCAAAATGCTGACACCGTTGTAAAAATTTAGGGGTGACAAAGCGTCAATACTACTTTCCAGATTCTTGCTAAAAACTGAAAACATACATCCGTCTGAGGGTATCCAACATAGACAATGATAGCCAGTTTGACTCATTTAAGGTTCTCTTGCTCATTCAATGTATGATATATATGGTTATACACAATGTAGATTTCATCTCTCTGCAGCTTGTTATACAGAAAAAAATGAGTTTTCTTCTTTGACGTAGTTCCTTTAAATATAGCTACATGATACAACAGGTACATTGCAATAGAATTGCTTGGGAATTCATGCGCAACACACCAGTGTCTTTTGTTACAGTAAAGGGCCGTCTTCTTTTGTGAATCTTCTCTCCCTCTCTCGCAATTCAATAAGATGGAATGTTGGAGGCGCTGCGTTGGTATTCTTCACACAAAGCTTTTCCATTATTTTTATGTTGTGCGTCACTGTCTGGGTCTGGGAGAAGCTCATGTTTCTCCTTTCTTTTATGTTATTTTTTGTCTGTTTTTACAGACAGGTTGCATACCAATAAAACATACAACAAATGATATGGGGAACACGAGGTTTAGCCCTTCTTTTACCCCTCTTTGATTCACTAACCACACAATAGTTCCCTAAGTCTGGGACACACCGTGTTCATAACCTTTGGCAACCTTTTAGCAGCCACAAAACCTGACTGCCGCTTGCGATCACTTTGCGAGCTGAAGAAGAAGCTTGGGCATTTATGTCTCCTCCATCTCAGCGTACCACAAACTTTTATAGTCTCATTCATAACAATAAAGAAGGCAACAAGGACTATTGATTGTTCATGATTTGGCCAAACAAGGCCGCTTTTGTTATAAAACCCCTCTATACTAATCCTTTTAACAATAAAAAACATGTAGCAAATTGTTGCCTGTATTAAATGTTATGGCCTTAAGGATAAAATTATAAATCAAATATTCAATACGACTCATCATCCTAAAAATTATGAAGTCAACAAAAGTTATTATTTACCTTCAATTTTGCACAAATTTTATCCGTAACCTGTTGCACACCGATTGCAATCACTTTAAATATTTACACGAAAACTTTTCATCTCTTCTAAGAACCGTTGATGTTAGCCATAGATATCCTGCTTGGAAACGAACATACTTGTGGTATACAGAATAGGGATATTTAACGCTGTTACAGCCCTTGTATTCTGGTGTTAACTCTAAAATAAAAATCCTATCTTAACAGTAAAACGTTTATAAAAACGGGCCTGGGAAATATTGTTCTTCTCTTTCTCTCCCACTCTCTCTCTCTCTCTCTCTCTCTCTCTCTCTCTCCGTTTCAAAACCCTTAGTTCCAATTTGAATACCTACATTAAGGCCCCCTCTTTTTCAGGAAAAGCTAGAATAAATATAAATGTCTAACTTGTGATCTTTATAATTTGTCCTTAGTGTGGCTACCTCTATTTTGATATTGATGTTCTTTCATTTCAATTGCACAGGGTTAGTTTTCTACCCAGGTTGTGGAAAAATTGTTGCCACGATGATGTTCTTTATGATATTACACTTCTGTGAAACATTATTTCAATCTACAATTTAAAGGAAAACTGATTCTTGATCTTTTTTTAATCAAACGAGGGGTTAAATCTGTAAGTAAATTGCCGTTTTTCTCTCCATCTGTCATTAAGCGGGAGAATTTAGCCAGATCTGGCAATCTATTCTTAAAAATAAATTTTAAAAATCATAGGTGAAAGGGTTGATAATTATAATTATTATTATTATTATTATTATTATTATTATTATTATTATTATTATATTTTGTAAAGTATCTGAATTTTTGAAAGCAAAGTATACCGACATTTAAATACAAGAAACAGGTGAAAAATAATTTTCAGAGTCAATCAAAATTGTTACGTTTTCATTAAAAATTCAGAAAAAAAAAGAATTATCAGATAATTATAGCATTCGACGAAAGAGGACATTGACGTGAAATAGTTTGGCTATGTTACCTCGAAATGTGAGCAGTTGACATATCCAGTAAAATGACACATTTTAAATAACATTAATACAATCTTACATTAACTAACTTACTCTAACTTAAATGAAAATGCTCCTAGTTCTTTTTTTTTAAATCTGGTGCTCTGAATTAATGTTTACCACAAAATATCAATGACAGCAGACAAGGTCTAGACATAACGCAAATGTGATCGTTTGTAACAAATCTGCCTCCAAAGATTAAATAAATATCCACACTAAATACTTTTTACTTATATAATTTATATTCAGAGAGGTCTTCTTGACCGACTCCATAACATGAATACGTATGATAAAAAGTGAATTCATTGTCAAGGAGACTAGTTTGTGTGTATCTGTGTGTGTTCTCGCGCGATTGTGTGTCTGTGTGTGTTTTTGTGTGCATAAAACTCATCCAGAACCGACCTAATCTAACAAAGAAAAAGAACACTTTCAAACAGGCTCAAAATGCTGACACCGTTGTAAAAATTTAGGGGTGACAAAGCGTCAATACTACTTTCCAGATTCTTGCTAAAAACTGAAAACATACATCCGTCTGAGGGTATCCAACACAGACAATGATAGCCAGTTTGACTCATTAAAGGTTCACTTGCTCATTCAATGTATGATGTATATGGTTATACACAATGTAGATTTCATCTCTCTGCAGCTTGTTATACAGAAAAAATGAGTTTTCTTCTTTGACGTAGTTCCTTTAGATATAGCTACATGATACAACAGGTACATTGCAATAGAATTGCTTGGGAATTCATGCGCAACACACCAGTGTCTTTTGTTACAGTAAAGGGCCGTCTTCTTTTGTGAATCTTCTCTCCCTCTCTCGCAATTCAATGAGATGGAATGTTGGAGGCGCTGCGTTGGTATTCTTCACACAAAGCTTTTCCATTATTTTTATGTTGTGCGTCACTGTCTGGGTCTGGGAGAAGCTCATGTTTCTCCTTTCTTTTATGTTATTTTTTGTCTGTTTTTACAGACAGGTTGCATACCAATAAAACATACAACAAATGATATGGGGAACACGAGGTTTAGCCCTTCTTTTACCCCTCTTTGATTCACTAACCACACAATAGTTCCCTAAGTCTGGGACACACCGTGTTCATAACCTTTGGCAACCTTTTAGCAGCCACAAAACCTGACTGCCGCTTGCGATCACTTTGCGAGCTGAAGAAGAAGCTTGGGCATTTATGTCTCCTCCATCTCAGCGTACCACAAACTTTTATAGTCTCATTCATAACAATAAAGAAGGCAACAAGGACTATTGATTGTTCATGATTTGGCCAAACAAGGCCGCTTTTGTTATAAAACCCCTCTATACTAATCCTTTTAACAATAAAAAACATGTAGCAAATTGTTGCCTGTATTAAATGTTATGGCCTTAAGGATAAAATTATAAATCAAATATTCAATACGACTCATCATCCTAAAAATTATGAAGTCAACAAAAGTTATTATTTACCTTCAATTTTGCACAAATTTTATCCGTAACCTGTTGCACACCGATTGCAATCACTTTAAATATTTACACGAAAACTTTTCATCTCTTCTAAGAACCGTTGATGTTAGCCATAGATATCCTGCTTGGAAACAAACATACTTGTGGTATACAGAATAGGGATATTTAACGCTGTTACAGCCCTTGTATTCTGGTGTTAACTCTAAAATAAAAATCCTATCTTAACAGTAAAACGTTTATAAAAACGGGCCTGGGAAATATTGTTCTTCTCTTTCTCTCCCACTCTCTCTCTCTCTCTCTCTCTCTCTCTCTCTCTCTCTCTCCGTTTCACAACCCTTAGTTCCAATTTGAATACCTACATTAAGGCCCCCTCTTTTTTCAGGAAAAGCTAGAATAAATATAAATGTCTAACTTGTGATCTTTATAATTTGTCCTTAGTGTGGCTACCTCTATTTTGATATTGATGTTCTTTCATTTCAATTGCACAGGATTAGTTTTCTACCCAGGTTGTGGAAAAAATTGTTGCCACGATGATGTTCTTTATGATATTACACTTCTGTGAAACATTCTTTCAATCTACAATCTAAAGGAAAACTGATTCTTGGTCCTTTTTTAATCAAACGAGGGGTTAAATCTGTAAGTAAATTGCCGTTTTCTCTCAATCTGTCATTAAGCGGGAGAATTTAGCCAGATCTGGCAATCTATTCTTAAAAATAAATTTTAAAAATCATAGGTGAAAGGGTTGATTATTATTATTATTATTATTATTATTATTATTATTATTATTATTATTATTATATTTTGTAAATTATCTGGATTTTTGAAAGCAAAGTATACCGACATTTAAATACAAGAAAACAGGTGAAAAATAATTTTCAGAGTCAGTCAAAATTGTTACGTTTTCATTAAAAATTCGGAAAAAAAGAATTATCACAGAAATTAAAGCATTCGATGAAAGAGGACATTGACGTGAAATAGTTTGGCTATGTTACCGCGAAATGTGAGCAGTTGACACATCCAGTAAAAGGACACATTTTAAATAACATTGATAAATTTTTACATAAATAACGTACTCTAACTTAAAAGAAAATGCTCCGAGTTCTTTTTTAAATCTGGTGCTCTGAATTAATGTTTACCACAAAATACCAATGACAGCAAACAAGATCTAGACATAACGAGTATGTAACCTTTTGTAACAAATCTGCCTCCAAAGATTAAATTAATATGCACACTAAAACTATTCACTTATATAATCTATATTATGACGAGGCTTCTTGTCCGACTTCATAACATGAAAATATATAATAAAATGTGAATTCATTTCCAAGGTAGCTAGTGTGTGTGTGTGTGTGTGTGTGTGTGTGTGTGTGTGTGTGAGTGTTCGCGGGCGATTGTGCGTATGTGTGTGTGCTTGCATAAAACGTATAAAACGTATCCGGAACCGCGCAAACCTGGTAAAGAATAAAACTTCCAAACAGGCTTAAAATGTGTACACCGTTTAAAAATTTGGGTGTACATCATTCAACGTATGATATATGTGGTTATACATGATATAGATTTCGTGTCTTTGTAGTTTGATATACAAAAACAAATATTTCTTTCTTTGATATACATTTAGAATACAACAGGTTGTGGTAGGATTGTTTGGCAATACATGTCAACATACCAGTGTTCCTCGTTACAGTATAAGTAGGGAGGGGTGATATTTCACTTTTTTTTTAAAAGGCAAGGTCTACCCCCCCCCCCCCCCCCCCCCCACTGAATTTATGTAATGGGACATAAAAAGTGTAAAAAAATATTTTACCCCCATCTAGCCCCCCTGTACATACCCCCTGAAGTTAATGATCTTCACCGATCTGGCGGTTTTGGACGCTTGGTAAAATGTGTCACATTGAGAGTAATTAAAATGCTCACAAAGGATAATATATTATGTTTGCAGTATGAAGCATATGTTTCCAATACGTACATCCCACAGAATTCCTCTTATTTGTTCTTGGAAGTTGAAGGATATGAAAAACTCACATTTGAGCGACTTTTACAATATTCCATGCATATCCTTACATACATTTACTTGCAACTGCCTATGTATTCACCAAAGAAACCCAGAATCTTGTATGGCCGTAGTTAACTATTTCTATTTTATTATTTAAAAACTTTATTAAAAACATCAATGTATTTCATTTAGAACTTCAGGATGACTACCTGTTTCAGGAGAAACTAGAACAATTTTATGTTTTTTTTTTTTTTTTTTTTTTTTTGGTTTCATGCATCTGTCCAGCTGTTTACGTGTGGACTGATATACAACATTGGTCAAAAAGGTTGTCTCACCCCCATTTCCATGTAATTTTACTTACAAATTATCACCTCACAGCTGTAAATTGTTAGTTGTTGTTTCTTTAAGTTGTCTGAATGAACTCCTCTGTAGGTCTAGGGTTGTAGAAGTAGATACATACATGATACATTTTTTTGTGATTATCAACACTTGCCTTTTGTTGTAAATAACAGGAAATGGGAAAAAAATATATTTGGTAAAACCCTAGAGGAATACGTATTTTAAAGGCAAAATGGGTCAGAAAGTCTATTCTAATGAGCATTTTTAACTATGAGCATTATTTAGATCAATAAAAACCACCATGTTTGGATAACATACAAATTGTGTGTACTAAATGTAGAAATAAGCTTTATGCATATACCCCAGTGCCTGTATTGAATATGGTTGGTTGAATCGCCTAATTTGTATTAACAGTTATTTGCTTTGGCAAAAATTGATGCTTAACAGATGGGAAAACTGTTTTTTTTTTTTTTTTTCACAGCAACCATGCTGGCTGGTTAAAATCACAATTTTCAAAATTGCTGACAAAACGCCCTAACGAATGTTTATGATATAATTAAGTTACATACTTAGCAGTTTTCTTTGTCATATTGGGGTAATGTATTGAAGACATTGTACTCATGATGTTGCTGAGATCATAAATATTCTTTGTCATGTTTATATTGAACTCCTTCACCTTCATATATCATCATATATAATCAGACACATTTAATTCTTGCACTTCACAGACTTGTACTGCTTTATTTGTTCCCTGGATATATAAATGTGCAACATCATTCTGTTGGGCATCTCTTTTCAAAAATAGAAAAAATATTCTGAATAAATTTTGACAAAACATCATCATTTCACACTCACTTGCATGTACTCCAAGGCAACAAAATCAAGCAAGGGGTTGGCAGATGTCTTAAAATTGCTATTTTACCAAGTATCTGCAGCCCTGTGCAATATTTTGAACAGTTGTGTGCAATTATTTTAATAACGTTTAAAAACGTAAATGTAATTGAAATATATAGTTTTATTATTAGAACATAGTTTCTTGGGTTGATTTATCTTTCAAAAGAGATATTGAACACCCCTCCCCAAGTCACATAAGACAAGCAACCGACTGTATAGCATGATAAAGGGTGTAGGGGTAAATTCTGATGAGTAGGTGACAACCCTGAGACCAAGGTGACCATTGTTTTATACCAAAAGAAAGGCCAATCATCAAGAATTATTTTGATGTATCAAACATACTATTCAGATATAGCATAGTGTGACATAAAATATGGGACTGCCCTAAATGCTTATGAGCAAAAGTGGTCTGTTTTTTCATTATTTTTTAGCTCTTTTAAAGTTCGATTGCCGCATAAAGTGAAGACGGCAGAGCACAATCACACATTATGTAATTGTATTTGATTATGCTGCTAATCAAGATTTTGCTATAATTAATAGGAATACCACGATTTTAAATACTAATTTTTGAAGCGTTTGGCGCCAATAAAGTCCTAACTAATCCCATACGGGAAGCACAATTGTTTTTATCGACCGATACAATAACTGATACTTTGATTAGCCTTTTCAATCTCACAAAAACACAAACAGAGGAATGTCGAGGTGTGACCGAATGTTTTGTTTCTGCTTTTTAATTTGTGAAGAAAATGATACGTTTAACGTTAAGTAGATACTGGACATACGCTTTGTATATAGGGCATAGGGCATTCATACAGAACATGCCTCTCCGCCCGCACTGATACCCCGCAAACACACAGTCTCTCATCTCTAGTGATACACCCACCGCCCAGTTTCTATACCCAGGTTGTGTGACCAAGTGCGGAGACGTGTGAAAGTTTTAAAAAAGGATAACAACTGTTCATTTTGGCCAAAAAATGAATTTTCCTGGGGTAACCAACAAACTCCCCATACTTACCAATGGTTAGTGAATCCATTTCTACATTCAAAGAATCTTATTATTATTATTATTATTAACTTCTCAATCTTGTTTTATATTTAAAGGCTTTTGTATTAATATTTAAACAGAGGTTCTATACGAAAATGAAAGGGTTATCTATAAGCACCCTCTTCTGAGAAATAAGCTTTGATAATTGCGCCCTTTGGGTTGCCCTTACACGGAATCTTAACATCGGCAAACCTGCCTCAATTAAACAAATCAAGTAAGGGCAGGTGCTCCGTACTCCCAGTAGAGTTTTGACAGCCATCGCATATACGTATATAACATGTACTGGTACATTTCTTAAACAATTGCCAAGCCAACATTTACGGCTGTACAGGTATAAGATCGGCGGTAAAAAGTCCACTTCAAATACTTTTATTTTTCACTTAAAAAGGAAAATCTACAGTTCTGCTTGCGAATGCAACACATTTTCACCCATGTCATCTCTTGTCTACAACAGTTATCTAGCACACTTTCGGGACTACCCAATTACCAGACGCGGCACGGAAGGATCCAAAATTCACCGTAGACCGGAGTACGCTACTAGTTTTCAAGGTGTGTATCAGTACTCTCTTCGAAGTATCAGACGCGGTACGCGCACCAGGCAAGAGGGTGTCCATCTAATACGATTCAGTTATAAACATCAAAATTCTTATTGGAGCTTTATTGCCCACCTCTCTGTTAATGACCAGTTGAAGACTGATTAACTTTCATCCCGGAAATTTACAAAAAAAAAAAAAATATATATATATATATATATATATATATATATATATATATATATATATATATATATATATATATATATATATCCATGTTGTTTTATTTATCTTTTTATTTTGTTTTATTTATCTTTTTATTATATATATATATATATATATATATATATATATATATATATATATATATATATATATATATAATAAAAAGATAAATAAAACAACATGGATACCCATTTCTTAATGACATTTTGTCTACACGTTGCAAGGAGGATCCTATCCCCCATTTTTTTTTTTTTTTTTTTGTGAGTGGTGATTCTATGAAAATAACCTAGTTTACATCAATTTTTTTTTTTTATCTCTCATCTCTAACTAACCTGTATTAAAATATACAAAGTAAGCAGGAGACAGCTTGTAGGAAAACCCTGCCCTATTCCATCACATGTCATATATTGTTGCGGCGCCTAGAATCATTCGCATATTCTTGAAAGTACCTGGCAGTTAAGCCTCCCACCATTAGCCCTCCAAACCCTAAAGTTTTCAACTTAAAAATATGCATAGCATCCTCCAAGTAAAGTTTGCCGCAAGTCTTTTTTCTATCAGAAGTACCGAGTGACTCATCTTTTATCAACTTTTCAGTTTTGTTATATGGTATAATGACTAGCAACCAACAAGTGCAAAACTTCTAGGCTAACAATATCCGTAAAAATGCGCATCAACACAAGCAAAGGAACACAAAGGAACTTTTTTACCTGTATAAAGAAAAACAAGCCAAACTTTATGGTGGCTAAACATGTGACCAAGGTGGATCAACCATGAAACAAGGGTGGTCAGGCAGTCGAAGCAGAGAGCCGAGACCCGTCATTCAAATTTGGCAGCACGTTATTTATTTTGACACTGTAATCTAAAATATTTCTTTAAGTAAGTATATAAAAAGGTTTAATTTGACACTGGGTTTTGACATGTCCAAAACAAGCTATGAGCAGCTTTAAAAACTTACATAATTATTTTCTTTGAAGCATGGATACTTTTTTAATGTCGTTTTAATACCAAGCCCCATATCAGCCTCACTCAGGAGTGCCACTTGATGTGGTCGTGTGCTCCTCAGCAACGCCTTTACATGCTTCCAATTTTTCTTAGTCCAAGCAGTCTGCAGTTCCTGCACTTGATGCTCTACATCCTTAGGACTTTCTACATGTTGCTCAACTACTGGTTCGTTCATGTATGTCTTCATCTTTTTCAATGCTGATGTGGTAGGTAGTATTTGCTGAAATGAGTGTAATATTGACTAATAAATCAACGACCAACGACCAACCTTTCGTTAAAATAAGTCATTTAATAATAATAATAATAATAATAATAATAATAATAATAATAATAAAATTCTTATATGGCGCCTTACATTCTATCTCAAGGCGCCTTACAATAATGGCTAATATACTAAAATCATTAAAATGACTACAATATTTTAATCATAAACTCTCATTGGAAACCATTTAAAATTTACACTACTAAAAATCAATCTTATTAAAAAAATAAAACATATATATATTAAAATAAAATCTAAGAAATATAGACAGAATTAAAAATGTGGGTCTTTAAAAGAGATTTAAAATTGTCAAAGTCTTCTGTTTTCCTAATAAAATTTGGTAGACCATTCCACACTTTTGGGGCGTAGATTATAAAAGCACGATCTCCATAACTTTTTAGGCACCCCTTCTCTAAAACAGAATGTTCTAAAATAAAATCATTCTCAGTATTAAAACGTGTGGACCGCCGTGGTAAGTTAAAACAGATAAGATCAGATAAATATAATGGTCCTTGTGAATGGATCGCCTTAAAAATAATACAGAGTACTTTAAAATCAATCCTCTGCTTCACAGGCAGCCAGTGTAATTCTTTCAGAATGGGAATAGTATCTTAATCTTTTGAGCTCCACGATTGTTGTCTAATTTTCATTAAAAAAAAGTTTCACTGTTAGGCACCTCGAGAGACTGTGGTACAAAGAGACTTTTCAGTTATTATGAAGACATTGAAGATTTGCATTCATTGCAACCTGTATTCCTGAAGGCCCACCTCCAAAACATTATCAGTTTATTTTGTTCAAAGCGGATAAAAAAAACTTACCCATGGCTTTGGTCTTTTCAATGCAACCACAGGATAGCGTTGGTACATTTTCTGCTCAATTGCAAGATAGTGAGCCTGGTCCCCAATTATTGGCAATATGTCGTACCAAAAGGAGGTCACTTCTGTGATCATAAAGACCACATCCTTGCAGGGGTCCCATTGACACCGAGGTGGACTTGACCAAATCACTGAATGGAGAAAGTGGTGACATAACACTTTCTTCAGAGATTTTATCTGAAGCTAATTAAATTAACGAATAAAAAAGTAACTGCATGAAACATTAGTACTGTAGTGGAAAATGACAGAAATAAAATGACTGATATATGTCCAAAGAGATGCATGGACTTTTAATGAAATGTACAGAATTTACCACCACAGATCAATTGAGTCATCATTACATACAGGAAAACAATGCTTTTGACATTTTAAATAGAAACCAAAATTTTATTCGTCATTATTTTTAAAAATAATTTCCAGCCAAAATGTAGTATGGCATTCTTGTGTGGAAAAAAGCAGACTTTCGAGAACTGAAGGAAGTTTTACTGTATTATGTAAGCATATATACCTTTGTCCACATTCAGCAAAATAGTCTCATCAGTCTTGAAAGGCTCATGGGATGTAGGGCCAGGCTGAAGGACTACAACAAGTCATATCCTGCTCCAGGGCTAAGCTTATGCCTTGAGAATTGATGAAGCATTTCGTGATGTTTCCTCCTTACATGCACTTAATAAGACTGCATATTATTTTGTGGTGTAGGCCCATGCACCAATACAACAAGCCACTGCAAAGTTTTAGTCATGTTGATGGTTTCGAATAAAATGTTTGCTAAAAGGTTGATAACTGTGATTGGCAATTGCACTTAGACCACTGTGGAAGTGAAGAACCAAAAACTCAGACGTGGTGTAACTCGCATAGCCGCACGTGTCGCATGAATGCGTTATAACCCGTTCATGGACCGTGGTCTAAATAAGATAGAGCCCTCGTCAGCGGGGGTTATGTGACATCCACATAAACCATATAACCCTCGCTGACTCGGGGTCTATCTATTACATATATTGCACTTGAAATTACCTGACATGGTGAAAAGGAGTGGAATATGGATTGCATTCATTACTGTAAACCCTAACACTACAAATCCTTGCAATGTCCAGAAAAAAAATACACCCAAACAGTAATCATTTCGTTCAGAAAGTTTTACAAAAAGACGAATTGGTGGATAGTTTATCCTAAAATTTAGTACCGAGATAAATACACCACAGCTCGTGACCAAAGCCTTTCGTTTTTTTTTTTTTTTTTTTTTTTTTTTTTTTTTTTTTCAATATAATTTATAACAATACTTTTGAAGTCCATAAATACTTAAAGATCAGTAGACTTTACATTGTTGAAATGTTAACATATTAGAAAAAAAACATAAAACTGCAGCCGATACATTTAGTTAAATAATACATATTATTGATAAATTTGTACATTTAAGAACTTACACTTACTTTTGAAAGGAATATCCCGAGCTCTTTTTTTAATCATCCTTTGACTCTATGCAGCATAAAATGAATTAGAGTATGTTCAATTCGTATGAAATCTTTTGTAGCTAACCCCCCCCTCCAAAGTTAAATAAATATTAACAATAAATACAATCGTATAATCTAAATACAGACAGAGCTTAATATATGATAAGAAAGTATATTTATTTCCAAGTTGACTAGTGTCGGTTTGTGTTGGTGTTTATGAGTGTCTGTGTGCGTCTGAGTGTGCGCGTTAGTGTGTCTCTGTGTGTGCATAAAACTTATCCGGACCAGAGCAAATTTGATAAAGAATGAAAAAAAAAACTGGCACAAAATGCGGACACACATATTAAGGGTGGAAAGGGCGTTAATACTACTTTCCAGATTCGTGCTAATAGCCTTTCCACCTAAATTGGTCTGAGGAAATCCAACGCAGACATCATTAACCAGTTTCACTCATTTAATGTTGACTTCCTCAAGTACATTTTGACGATCCTTGGGGGTAAACACACTTTTTAACCTAAGTTTTTTAAAAACTTTACTTCTTAATCAGATCATTTAACATCTTGAGACATTACACAACGTATTATGATTGCTCGCAAACATTAAATAAATGGATAACAAGAAGTAATGAAAGTACTTGTTAATTGTTTATTGCGTGTGTGTTTGTGTGTGTGCGCGCGTACGTGTTTGTGAGAGGGTCATGATCGTGAGTTTGAAAATTTCCTAACAGTGGCTATATATTTTATCATCACTGCACAAGAGTCATACATATAGTAGCCTATTTCATCGTATCATATATCTGTTTATACATAATATAAATTCCATAATATAAATCTCCTTGAAGCTTAATATACAGAACAAACTTATTTTCCTTCTTTGATATTGTTCCTATACGTATACCTACACAATACAACAGGTACATTGTAGTAGAGTTGTTTGGCAATGTATGCGCAACATACCAGCCTTTGTTTCAGTATAAAGTTGTTTTTTTTTTCCTTTGTGAATGCTCTCTCGCAATTCAATAAAATGGAAGTCGGAGGCGCTGCAAACATCTAGAGGTACATTTAGTGACAACAAATACATCAGTGTATACACATATTCGTGCAAACTATATATATATATATATATATATATATATATATATATATATATATATATATATATATATATATATATATATATATATATATATATATTTTTTTTTTTTTTTTTTTTTTTTTTTTTTTGTTGTTTGTTTTTCTGATGTGACCATGCATTACACCTTTGAAGCCCTGGATTTTATATATCTTAATACAGGTATAATGATAACAGAACTTGAAATACTTAACTTAAAAAGCAGAGCTATTTATGTAGAAATGGTAGGTTTTCAAAATATTTAAAAGCCAAGCAATTCAGACCCTTAAAGCGTCTCCACTCCAAAGTACCCAGGGAACGGTAAATGTCGTTTCAAAATTCCAATTTTAAATAATTATAATAATAATAAAGTATTATGAATGTCAAAATAAGAACGTGATATTTAACCATCACCTTACGGCGTATTAAACTCATCGAGGAGATCAAAAGCTTCTTGGTGAGTATAATATGACGTTGAATGATAGTGACAGTCACTTAGCGTTACAGTGGAAGGCATGTGACTGTCACGTGACTACCATGGAAGTACAGCAGTTTATTAATTGGCACTATTTAGAAGGTGCCATGTATCCTAGCGTCAAAGAAAATGTTGCTATTCTGTATGCATCAGTTCAGTTGCATTGGACCAGGACGTGAACTATTGGCAACAGCAACAGTTACAGCATTTTTCACACCGATCCACCTAAAATAGGAATATTTACAATTATGCCCATATTTCACACAGACCACGAATCACCAGGAATTGACAAATTTCAGGATTCGTGGTTGAATCGTAATCAGTTCGTGAAGTTCTTAACATATTCGTATATATTCGTAGTCGGTTCTTGCAATTCTTGATCAATCGAGTATTTGTGGCAAAAACTTTGATGCCCCTATTTCACACAGACCACGAATCCCACGAATTACCAGGAATTGACAAATTTCAGGATACGTGATTGAATCGTAATCTGTTCGTGAAGTTCTTAACAGATTCGTATATAATCATAGTCAGTTCTTGCAATTCTTGATCAATCGGGAATTCGTGGCAACAAAGGATGAGTGCGAATAAGGGGGTAAAAGTGCCCACTTTTGTACATGAAAAATAAATTGTGAATGAATGGAAAAAAATTGATGCCAAATTAAAGTTGGGGTCTTACACTTTTATGATCCACTTAAAAAAAAAAATTTTATTTAATTTGAAATATAGAAAATTAATGTCAAAATGACCTTGTCATATATTCATGAAAATGTGTGTTTTAGGGGGGGTCTGAATTGCAATGCTACATATCTTTAGTTATAGTAAGGTGACAACTGTGAAATTTTGAAATTGGGTACAGAAGGTGCCCATGTAAAAAAGTAAGGCAATATGTGGCCAATCATTGCTTGTGATCAATATTTTGTTTACCTTATTTGTACACGTAGTGCTGATTGAAAGAAGAATCTTACAGTGACTTGAGGGTAAAAGATGTTCATTTTTTATATGAGCCCCTGCCTCAGACAAGCTGATTATTCACGGTTGAAAAGACATGAATATAAGGTGAGACATATGTGAAAATCAGCTTGTCTGAGGGTTGGGCTCGATATGTACTCAAACTAAATAGGGACATTTTCAGTCCATATGCTAGCAGGCGGCCATGTTTATTCCTGCCATGAGGTAGCTGCTACATGCTTACATAGGATGGTTAGGCAGATACAGTGAAACTTTTGTACAAAAAGAACAACCCAAAATAAAATGTAGGTCTTTGAAAGGAAAATAGGGGTTAGAATCAGTTAAATATTTTCAATTACAACCAAAAAAAGAAAAATCATTTTCATATATGTAATGCATGCTATCATCAAAAAAAAAAAAAAAAGGAAATATGGATAGGAAATAGAGTCCAAATACAGTAAGTATATCTTACTTTCATTCTTATTTCTTAGGATAAAGAAAGATTAGATGTAAAATGTGCTTCAGATATTCAAAGTTATATTAATTTTCATAAAAGCAGATGTACATTGTGGTGGCTCCTACTTAATATAGAGACACATAGGGGTGGCTTGACTCAACCCCCATAATGGGCATGAAAATAGTTGTGTAAATGTCCTCTTTCATGTCTATTTTGCATAAAAAGTAAAACAAAAGGCTCCATCACACACACCCTAGTTTTGTTACTTATGACCTAATCTTCCACACCAGCACTATTCATAACAGCTTTGCAGAGGGTTTTTTTTCTTCTTTTTTTTTACCAAAATGCTATGAATGGCTTTATTTGTCAAGGAAATCAGTGAAAACCTATTGACTTGGTAAATAGTCCATACAAGAGACCACCAGCCTATAATAATTACCAGAAGTTTACCAGATAAAGCAAGCTAGCCAATATAAAAATACAATTATTTAGACCAACAAATGCTGGTCTGTGAGAAAAGTTATATAAAATTAATAAATACGCTGAGTTTTTCTAGTAACAAGACTTTTATACAGTTAAGTGAAATCAGTGATGGCTTCTGTGAGAAAATACCGTAATATACCACCCCTCCCTCTCTTCTCTAGGATTAAAAAAACAATAATTGCTTTCCCATTTACTTGTGCCACACCACAATTATTTAACATATAACTCTTTTTTACATCACAAGACAAGTTTCATTAGAAAAACATTGTTTATGTAATATAAATGCTGAAACAAGTTGCTCTGATTCATTACTCTGCATACAACAGGTAAATCCGGCTACCCCCCCCTCCCCACACACACATATAACTCATTAAAATACTAAGTTACGATGCCTCAAACCAAATAATATTTTTCCATGCAACAAATATATGCATAAACTTTATAATAGCAAATTATTTTAAAATTTTGACGATGGGCACTTTGCCAATGGTTATTCGCACTCATCCTTTGAGCTGTTCAAAATTTTGGCCACGAACTCCCGATTCCAAAAAAATCGAAGTGAATTTCTGGACAATATTCGTGCGATTCCAGCCGAACCACACAAATATTTGTAACACTATCGCACCTGTATCGCTGTTGTGAGTTCTGCATTATTACGTTCAAGATTCCCGCGCCAAGTCACATGGTACCAGGTGTCATGCGACACCTGGCGTGACGCGTAAACAATACATAGACCAATACACTAGATTCCTTACCATCGTTTTTTCAAAGCATGCTTATACACACACTGTATATTAACCACTGATAATTGAAATTAAGTCTGAATCAATTACAATCGTTGAAATAACTTTAACAGACATACGGATTACACTTTATCAACAGCATTTTAGTCAACCGTTACTTTAAATGACAATGTTACATGTGTAATATGCATAACATCAGCACAGTTAATGATGATGAGATCTATTTTTGTGCATAGTTAATAATAATTGTGCAAATACATTACATATTAACGGCACAAATAAATACATCATTTCCTTATAGCTAAGGCAACATGTTGTGTTAAACAGTGCATACTTTCAAGTCCCATATTTTTTTATAATAAATGTACATGCATTACTGCATAAACGGCACATATGAACTTTACTAATTATGCTAAATCTGCATTATCAACATGGCACATATGCACTTTAGTCATAAAATTCTACTGTGCATCTAAACAGCTTCAAATATATTTACAACTTACGAATGCCTTGATAAAGTGAACGACATAATTGTGTCACTTGTTTAAATGCAAAATTGAATGCTAATACAGGATCAGTATAATGTAACCTGGAATACCACCAGAAAATAATAATATATGTAAATAAGCTGTATTATTGCTGCAACACAAACAGTTTTACAATTGCTTAATATCGTTATATTTAGATATATATTATTTGAAAACACAATTATAATTGAACATGACATTTCATCACCAATGTCCAATGTGTGTATGTAAAGCATGGTCAATGCTTGGCTCAAAGTCAATAGAGTTCACAGAAAATATCCCATTATTTCAGTAGATTGTCCTTTGCATAACGTATTGTAGTGGATATCGCTGTCACATCTGTTAATAATAACCTCATTAGTTCTGAGTCTTCCTCTCAACAATAACGTATTGGAGTTATAACTGTTCTGCCACTTCTCGTAACAACAGTGTCATTGACAGTTCTATCACTTTGTGGTTGGTCATCACCCATGTAAGTAGGAGTCACACATTTAGCTTTTGAGGGTTTAAGGGCCCCCTTCCCTTACAGGACTTTAAGTGATCATGGTGCACCACCACAACTTTTCTTTTTGCTTTCATCTTATACAAAATTGGAGAAAGCACCTCAATAATTTTGAAGGGACCGAGCCATACAGGCTGTAATATCTTTGAACGACAGGGTTTCGACGTGTTATTATACAGACTTGAAAATTAATATGGAATTTTTTCCCAAATAATTTTTCATTAGTTTTTTCCTATTTTGCTGACTGATAAATGAGAATAAGGATTGAAATCGTGTTTTAATAACTTTTGATTATCTCTTTGATGTCATTGTGACAGCAGTTCATTAATGGAATTCGCCAGAGAAGCAAACAAAAACACATTGCCTTTTCTATGTCATATGACAACCATTAAAAGATTTATTTTGCATCTACATATTTTCCAAATTATTGTTAGTAAAAGAGTTACACGCTCCACAAAGGACCCAGTGTCTAGTCATAGTAACGAGCGCTGTTAGGCCTGACCTCTTCTGGCTGCTACCAGCGCTCTCAAGTGACAAGGCATTCCTTGGGATAGGTTTTTAGAGTTCAATCTGGAATAACATTCTAGGCATCGGTCAAAATCTGTCAAATTTGGCCCAGTTTTGTTGTAGGACATGTAGGCCATTGATTCGGCGAGCAATGCCCTACCCACATATTGTCTTTGTGGTTCAAATATGGCGATTTTGATGACCAAGGTAGCTGCTCATTCCCTTGGATCGGTAAGCAATCTGCTATTAAAAGTACTCTGTGTGAACCGGCAATCTCACCGTGCATAGTAAAATTGTTCCTAAGTTGCCCCGTATCAAATGATAGTCAAGTGGTTGCCAGAATATCCCTTTATTTGATCTGTTCCAGGTATTCGTCGATGACTTCCATTGGTGTTTTGGCACCAATGTGGTATCCACCCCAAATACTGACGCTGTTAATGACCTTAGTCACTTTAGACGCTGCGCCCGCTTCGTAATTGCCCTCATCTGGATGTCTGTGAACTCTGTTTTGACAAGTTGAGCACTACAGGTGAAATCTGACCTCAATAAAGAATGCAACGAGGTTTCAGTGTTCAAGCCAGAAACGGTCAAGGTCCCCAGTTTATTAGAGAAACATACAACGATGTTTTCTTCTGTTTACAGTGGGTTCCTCAGAGGTCGACTGGTATTCTAACCTGCTAAAACCAGTTTGGTGTTTGCTAAAGGCCTTGAAAATGCATTTTGGTGGCAATTTACCCATCATTCTGAAGGTACTAGGTGGTTTTTGTTTAGTTGCAACAGCATGTCCAGAAAGACAGTGGGTCCTGTACCCTGGTGGTAAGATTTCAATACATTGGGTGTGGTCTCTGTGTAGGTACATCAGTCTGGGTATTACTCTTTAAAACTGTGCGGACCGTTCCGTTTGGAGCAATTATCTGTCTGGCAATGTCTGTCTTTTTCTCGCCATTCTGCCACAGATTAACACATTTGTAAAGCACTGCATAGTTCATTTTACACACTGCAAAACCGACCACTTGTATGCAAAATTTCAAATTATTCTATGCAGTAGTTGCCGACATATGGATACTTTTTTGACAGAACCATGCTTTGCCAAAGCCAAGCTTTGACCTGCCCAAAGGAGCACTACCCAATTAAAACACTGCATATTGCATAATGCAGCAGCGCAACAAACCCGGTATACCGTTAATTGGTAGCGACAGACCTGACTACACACTTCTCCATTCACATATCTTATAAGAGATCGGAGTTTTTATTAAAAAAGAACGCATTTTTACCTAGGCATACCTTCGAAACTGAAATATTCCATATTAAATGTCAAGTTTGTACCTATATACACTAGGTCGCCCTTACAATATTGTGTCTGCCTCGCGTTTGCGTCATAATATGCTTTTTGTGTCTTTAAATTCTCGCTGAGACATTTTCTTGCCAACTCGTGAACGCTCTCTAGCTTTTCCTTTAATTGCATGGCATAGCTATTTGGTTAGATTGTAAACCAAACGTAAAATCAATGAACTGTCTAGTTTCCCTTCCAAACATCAACATGTTTGGGGTCAGATCTGTTTGTCTGTAAGGGACCGCCCTGATTGCGCTTGTAATAAAAGATAAATGCTCATCCCAACTGTTGTCCTGTCCTTCCAAATAACACCGTATACACTGCATGATAGTCCTATTCTGACGCTTCACAGCGCCATTTGAACACCACCTGTACGGACTAGTTTGGGTTGTGTTAATAGACAGTAAACTGAAAACGTTACTTAACAATTCACTTGTTAAATTGGCACCCATGTCGGAATGTATGATGGTTGGACAACTAAACCTAGCAATGAAATTGTTCACCAATGTTTTTCTAACTGTATCTGCATTTTGATCCGGTGTAACAAGAAAATCTGACTCCCATGAAAATCTGACCCCCCCCCCCCCCCCATGAAAATTTGACTCCCCCTCCACAAAACTTCATAAATCTTTTTTTATTTGAGTATATGACTGTGATCTTGTAGTATGTAAAATGGAGGATACATTGGCACTTTTTTTTAAGTTTGCAGGGGAACATTTTCATGAAAAATAAGAAAATTTTAAATGTGCATTTTATCACCCAGTGACTCCCCTGTGAAAAAGCTATCTATTTAATATTTGATGATCATTTCAAAATCTTTCCTTTACTTTTACTTTATGAAGATTATATTGGAAATATTTGAAAGTTTGATGGTAAAATATTGGGTGAAAATACAAAAAGAAAAAAAAAACATGAAAATAAGAAAATTAAAAATGTGCATTTTATCACCCAATAACTCCCCTCTAAAAAAGCTATCTATTTAATATTTGATGATCATTTCAACACCTTTCCTTAAGTTTTACTTTATGAAGATTATATTGGAAATAAATGAAAGACTAGGGAAGTCAAAATCCTACGGGTACAAGAATGCAATTTTATTATCCTTTTAAAATCACCAATCCCCATTTTTCATTCAGCCTTGGGAAAAATGGGAAAAACAACAGCAAATGTAATGGGAGTCTATAGGAGTCCAAATCCCATGCATATGAAAATGAAGAATTTCATAAATTATTTTCATTTATTTTTACCTAGTATTTTACCATTCAAACTTTCATATATTTTCAATATATTCTTCATGAAGTATCCTAAAAGAAAAGATGTCAGAATGATCATCAAATATCAAATAAATAGCTTTTTATAGGGGAGTCATTGGGTGTTAGAATACAAATCCTTAATTTTCCTTTTTTTTCATGTTTTTTTTAACCCAATTTTTTACCATCAAACGCACGTTTCAAGGTCCCACGTGAACAAGAGATTTCTGCAAGCCGGTTATTTTGCACGAAGGCCAGTAGGGAAACCACTGGTAAAAGCAGGTCATATACAGCGACTTCTGCAAAGGGCTGGGGACCACGTGCCTTTGCAGCCAAAACACTGGAATCACGTTGTTTTCAGTGATAAGGCCAGATAAGGATTTTTTAGGGTTGATCGTCGAATCCGTGTCCACCGACGTGTACGAGGGGCATAAAACAATGATTGTGTACTGTCTAGGGTGCAAACAGGGGATGGTAACGTCTCTGTTTGGGGAGCATTTCATGTCGGTGCCCAGAACCAGTTGGTTTTTCTAGGAGGCAACCTCATCCAGGATTCTTACAGAGACATTCTACGGCAAACAATGCTTCGATTGGTAAGATTCATCTTCAAGAACAACTTTGTGTACCAAGTCGACTGCGCAACCCCACATCGAGGCCGCAGAATCATTGTTTTTCTTCAAAACCAATGGGTTCAGCAACTGCCCTGGCCTGCAAACTCTCCAGATATGAACCCAATTGAAAATCTGTGGGCGGAAGTAACTCAGAATTAATAGCTATGGTCCTCGGCCGGTAAATAGTGATAAACTGCGACAGGCAAATATCACTGCGTGGAATGATGTCCCCACCCAAACTCTAAAAAACGTGTCACAGGGTATGCCATGTAGGATGTGGGCGCTGCAAGCGGCTGCTGGAGGTCATACCCACAATTACTGACTTTTCATGATTTACTGTAGTGAGTTCTTTGACTGTGTAACATATCACTGTCCGGAGGCTATCATTTTCTTTAATATCTTATCTAAAATTTTATACTGACATCAAACTGTTGATATGGTTGATATGGTTTTCTGGGGGTGTTCCTTTCTTTTGAATGGCATCTTATGTCAGATTTAATATTATTGACCAAAATATCTCACAACAGAAGACTGGATGTTATTATCACTCAGTGACATACATTTTTAATGACTCAAGCCAAAAAATATTTAATCAGCACTCAAAAATAACAGTGATAAAAAATATTCCATATTAAGTAGCAACCCTGTATGTGAACCCTCTCTAAAGGTGCACCGGTGTGGAAATTTTGCAATTCAGCTCTGAATTTCCTGCTTGCTTTTTTTTTTTTTTTTTTTTTTTTTTTTTACGAGCTACACATGAATTGACATACAGTTTGCAGTCGGTAGTCATTCCATACTTATTTTTTAGGTCATGCCAAAAGAGGGTTAAAAGAGCCTTTATCAAACCTGTTGTAATATAAAACACCATCTTTCATGGACAGCAAATTGAAGTTTGTCCATACAAATTTCACAGCTGTCGAGCATAGATGCAACCCCTCTTGAGAAGGACTTACATTTTCCTCAATCCAACCTATCACCTTTAATAAGTGAGGATCTTTTAATTGCGCTTCTCTGAGTTGACTTACTGTATACTTGGCAAACAATTCAACATTCCCAGTATTTTCCTTGTGTGGGTTTACGACAGATGTAACAGTTTTCACGCTTCTTAGAGACAGGTGCCCTGTGTAATCGACATCTTTGTTAAATCTGTCCCACTCTTCATGAAGCCTGGTACAGTGGTGGCAGCCTCCACAAGGTAATTGTCACACCACAACCAGCTTCATAGTAATAACAGTCCTTGTGCTGAAGAGGAATGCCTGACAACGAATCAGCATTACTGTGTTTTTTACTCGATCTGTGCTGAATTTCTAAATCACACTGGGCCAATTCCTCCATCCACCTTGCTAAAACACCATTTAGCAATTTAAAACGCATGATCCAGGTCAAACTGCAATGATCTGTCCATATTACAAACTTTTTACCATAAGTGCCTGTACTGCCGAGTAAATCGGACTACTGCTAAAAGCTCCTTTTTAGTCGTGCAATAACGTTGACTAGGAGTGAGAGCAAAACTACCATAACTAATGACCTTTTCAGCGTCATTTTGCATCTGTATGAGCTCAGCGCCAATACAAGTATCACTGGCGTCCGTGTCTAAAATAATTAAACAATCACTGTCTGGAAAACTTAGCACGGGACTATGGACCAAAGCCTGTTTCAAGTCATTGAATGCAACTTCGTGTTCATGAGTCCAATTAAAAACACGTTTGTTTTTGGTCAAATCATTAAGTATATCAGCAAAACATTTTATGTGACTTCTATGGTAATTAACTAGACCAAGGAATCTTTCCACGTCTTTCTTACATTTCGGACGTGGCCAACGTTGAACTGCTTTCACACTGTCAGGGTTCGGAGCAATGCCACTCTCATCTACCAATTTACCCAAATAGAGAACACTCCTTTTGAGTAATGAACACTTGGATGGTTTTAATTTCAATCGATTTTCTTTGAATCTATCCAACACCAGTGCAATATTGGCTATAGAATCATCAAAACTGTTCCCAAGCACAACAGCATCGTCCAAGTAAGCGATCACTTGTCTCCACGTCAAACCACGCAGAACGGAATTGACTGCTCGCATGAAAGTAGAAGGGATGTTAGTCAAACCAAACGGTAGTCGTTTAAATTCAAACAAACCGTACTTGGTCATAAAAGCGGTTTTAGGCCGGGAGCTTTCCTCAACTCCAACCTGATAATAAGCACAGATGATATCAAGAGTGCTGAAATACTGAGTGCCCGCTAAAACATCTAAGGATTCGTCTATCTGTGTAGTGGATACACATCCTTGACGGCCACTTTATTCAAAGCACGAAAATCTATGCAAAATCTCAAAGTGCCGTACAGGGTATTTCTTTCTCACTAAAACAGGAAGGGATGGCCATTCAAAACGAGAGGGTTGCACAATATCAGCGGCTAACATTTTATCTAATGTAGCCTTTTCCTCTTGTTCAAAACCCAGAGGTGTACGTCTCAGTCTTTGTTTAATAGGCTTTGTTTCGTTGATATCAGTTATATGTTTAATCTTGGTAAAATGACTGATATCAAATTCAGATTTCAAAAAAACATCGGTATATTTTATCAAACGATTGCCTAATTTGAGAGACTGCTCAGTGAACAGATTCTCACTAGATCGTTTCCACAAATCAATCACGTGTTCAGGAATATTATTATCCACATCGTTAGAGTTCACATCAAGAGTGTTCACATCGATTTTTCCGAAACATTTCATAAGGGTATCTACAACACTGTACAGGTGCATCCTTTCGTTAGGTGATAGTTTTACAAACTCGTCAAGGGCTTTACCTTCTAGTGAATTGATCATAATTTCGTAGATTTCTTTGACTCCCCATCCCTTGCTCTTGGCAATGCAACATAATTTTAAGTAATATGAATGAAGTTAGTGCTTCCATCATAGGATTGGAAAAGGGTGGACGGCTGGGGGCAGATAATGTGTGACTCATTATATATGGGCGATGACCTACCTGTTGGAGGTGGTTGCCGATTTTTCGTCACTATACAGGGGAGTGTCCACTGGCCTCGACCTTTGCGTGGGGGTGAATCTGGGTACATCCTCAGAGAATTGTCGATGTGGCCCGCTCGGATCAGAATTCTGACACCCATAACGGTACGCTATCACGTTTGGGTCAGTGACAACTGGCTGCCCAGGTCTGGTACAAAATCAGGACTTGAACTTATTCGCTCAGTTAAACCATAAGATGAAGACTCCGTTGAAGTATCAGAGACAGGATGAGCATCGGCATCATGAGGATAATTTATCTCAATGTGTCCTTGCTGAGCATGAGTCAAGGGTGAAGCTAAATCTTCCAAATAGGGATGGATTGTCACGTCTCATATATGAGATAAATTCTGTTTGAAATTTCTGCAATCCTTCTGTCATTTTATTAACATTTTCACACAGTCCTTCAAATGTTGAGTTCAAGTGTCCAATTTCGTTTTCCATTCGTGTAATCCGTGTTTCCTCACAACTACTGTCAATTTCATTTGAGCATAAAGGCTCCACCTTGTTGAAAATCGTAAAATAATAATTATTCAACGTGATAAAATGTGACCATCCTTGTCGCCATTGTTGTGAGTTCTGCTTCATTACGTTCAAGATTCCCGCACCAAGTCACATGGTACCCGGTGTCATGCGACACCTGGCGTGACGAATAAACAATACATACACTGATACACTACATCGCAACGGAATCGTAGAGCGTGTCGAATTAAATCAGAAAATTGGCAAAAGTTCACGAATCCTCGTGAATCCTGAAATTTGTCAATTCCTGGCGATTCGCGGGATTCGTGGTCTGTGTAAAATAGGGGCATTAGATAAAAAAGAAGAAACGTTTCTTAAGATTATTCATAGTATATGACCACTTCATATGATAAGCATTACTTCCTAATGACAGAAGGCGACTTCATTGATTAAATACATTGTTCTTCTACCACTTATACACCATTAACCTTGTCTAGGACAGGCCTACCCAACTACCAGACTCGGCACATAAGGATCCTGAATTAACCGGTATATCGGACCACACTACCCGTTTTCAAGGCGTGTGTCAGATCGCATTTCGGAGCATCTAACCCCAGAACAAATTTTGTAGGACGACCGCGGGTTCATCCACGCTCGGCTGTCACCTTGATTGGATAGTAAACGATTGTCGTAAAATCGCTATATGATTTTAAAACCGGTTGCATAAATTTGAAAACCACGTAGAACAACCTTAGACTTTACTCTAACTTTAGAGTCCTCTATTTCTCTATGGGGGTATGTGGGGACTTTACGACATTCGGTTTGAATGCTTTAACCACTTTTGATAGGGCTTTTTTGCATTGTATTAGATTAATGTGGCAGTCTAAGGTTGTTCTAGGTGGTTTTCAAGGTGTGACAAAACTGAAACCGAAACTCTTTCAATACGGAAATGCAAAGAGCATAGTGACAGAAGTATACTCATGATACCATCTGGACAGAATACAGACCATGAAAAACTTGACTGGCTGTTAAGTCAGAAAAGTGAAATATGCCTAACACCCATTGTTATTATTATAGTGTGCTCTGCATCGAGGGTCGCATTGCGTATTTTCGTATCCCGTGAAAGTAATTTTTTATTTCTCGATTTGCCCAAAACGTTCACAAATGTATTATTTAACGTCATCTATGAAGCACCCTATTCTGGTGACTTGTAAATTGGCCTTGGAGAGGGGGGTTCGGGGCATAATGAAGGGCAGCGAAAAAAATTAGTATTTTAGGGGCCATTAAGAATAGATGCTTCGAGGGGAGGCAGGGAGGTCATCGGGAATCACTTTTGAAATGGGGTTGGCCATGTTTAGTGGGCGGCTTAGTTAGTCATCGGATCAGCTATTCTGAACGGCCCCTTAAAGGAAGAACCGTGCCATTTGGAACTTTGATTCAGCCAGTCAATATTCTAATTTCAAGAAAGGCTCATTGGTGTGATTTTTTTTTTCATAAATCAAAGGGAGGGTCGCCCCCACTTGTCCCCCCCCCCCCCCCTCCAACCCAAATCCGCCACTGCATATACTGTGTGTGTGTGTGTGTGTGTGTGTGTGTGTGTGTGGCGGGGGAGTAACATTAGTCACTCCCACTCTCGTTCGAGTATATTAAAGCTAGGTGAATAGAAACGGTCAGCTGACCAGATGTAGGGAGATCTAATTGGGATGCTAAACATCAAGTAACGGTCCAGGGTACGAAATAAGGACCGTCCGGCAGCCCGGGACGGCTCAATTATCACCCGGGCGGTCTCTTTCCAAAAGTTTTCCGTCCGTTTGTCTGGCTATTTTCTGGCCTTTAAAATAATTGTATGTCAGTATGCACGTTCATATTAAGCAGATTAGGTTGAAATAAAACGAAAACAATGAAGCTCACCCTTCAAGAAATCGACACTCGAAACAAATGAACGAAAACCGAAAGTAGGTCATACATGCTTGTTTCACCTTTTTCTCCGTCATGCCTTGCGCAAAGACCCTTCACCGTGTTATGAAACGTATGATACAAAGTATCAAACGCGGCATAAATATGCTTGTTTACGAGACAAATAACGAACGACGTGTGGTCATTCAAGTTCAGAACAACACGATCTCGTCTAATTACGCAGTTTAAGTTTTGATTCTTCTTTAATCTGTAATTGTAATTGTACGATGTCTTTCTCATAAAAAAATTAAGTCACGACGCGCGTGGACTATACAAGATTCCGCAGTCAGGATTACCCCTGTCGCACTTTACCCTCTATAAGTATTTTAATAATGAATGTGATGCCCCAGCACGTAAGAAAAAGTTATCAGACAGTCAAATAAAGTGCATGATGACACCAAAGCAGGGCTCCACAGGTAAAAATTAAGTTCGGAAAAGTGAATTTGCAGGGTGGGCTGTCAGACAGACAGGTTATGTTTTATTAGAACTTAACAACAAAAATCTTGAAAAAGAATTTTTTGTTGCATACTAACGTCTTCTCGTCTCTTCCTGGATGGCATTAAATAGAGTGACCTACATTGGTACAAAACACGTGGTCCCAAAACGAAGTCTAAGCAAACTTACCGTTAAATTATGAAAGTGAACACCTTCCAGAACTTCACAAGACAAAATTTATTTTCATAACAGGCTGACTACTTAATATTCATTTGTTTTAAAATCTTCGTGCTCTAGTAATAAAGACCGTTCTTAAAATAGAAACTACACAAGTACTGGGTACAACAGCCAGATTGGACTGGATGAACTGGATGTATCTAGTTTGTTGTCAAGGCAACATACTGCCTGTCAATCAAATGTGTTGCACACTATCCCCTCACAACCATTTGAAGTTGGAACGTTGGGACTGAAGATCTTGTTGAAATGTTGTTTATTTGCATAACCTGAAATTTTGTAAGATGTTTTATTTAATGACTCTAGCACCACCTGTGTAAGGCTTCATTCACATGCAATGTCTATTTTCTAAATTCTATTTTCTATTCGCGGTATGTCTTATGATCACGGTCTGTGCCCTGAATATCCCGTGGCGTAATTACTGGCAGCGCGAGCCAGTTACTATAAGTTACTATAAGTAACTGGTTCGCGCTGCCAGTAATTACGCACCTGTGTTATTTACAGTTCAAAATTTAGTGCTGGTATTTGATAATCAGCAATGCTGTCAAAATTGTGATATTGATGTAAGGAAGAAAATTGATAAAAATATGAGAATTTAAATGAAAAATGGGAAATTTTGACTGATTTTATTTAATTCATAAATTAAAAAAAAAACAAACACATGTTACCCCTAAAGAAAGCAAATTGTTAATATTAATATCAATTTAAAAACTTTAATATTAGTGATATTTATATAAGTAAACTATTATACAATGAATATTCTTCAATTTTTGATGACATTTATTTAAATATAATAAATTTTGAATATTTTAATAAAATAATATAACACTGCCCCCCCCCCCCCCCCACCTCCCGCTCATAGTTTTTTTTTTAGGACTTAGTTTATCTTCATGTGAATCTGTTATCAAATTTCAGATTTACAATAAGTGGACCCTGTACCCCAAACCCTAGGAAAAGCCCCGATCAAAACCATGTTAAATCAGACTTCTATGCAAGATTAAATATTCAGGAGTTCACAAGTATAAAAAAACGACTTTATCTGTAAATAAATCCACTGCATTTTCCAGGCTCATTTGACTGAATATCTTGGTAATAAATACATTACATGTATGACTACACATATTTATGTTTACAAAGTTCACCGAGAGGTATGAATGGAAAAAATTTGGTTTTGTTCGACAGATTGGATTCAAAATAGGACACGTCAAATTTATCCACCTGTCCAAAGGACAGGTGCTCATTAAAGTTAGTGTCTGGCCCTGCAAAAGGAAAAGATCAGTTGTGCCATCATGGAAAACTGAATTTTCCTGGTTAATTTGTGATGAGACTGATAGCAAAAACGTCATTTGTAACAAGTGGGTTATGCAACTAGACTCTGATTATGACAGTCGCATGTAGTGAATCAGACTTCTGATTTGGGTTCAGAGCTTAACGTTTCAGATGCTGACAGCAAAGAATCTACTTGAATAAATTGACTTTGAGACTAAGAGTCCTTGTTTCAATATCTCTCTGCCTACAATTGGTTTAATCGGGTAATTTTTTTTAAATCAAGACTGGCTACTTTTGGTCAGGGCTGACTACATTTCAAAGTTGCCAGCCCTGCTGTCCGGCTTCAAATTTATACGAGTTTCATACCCTGAGTAACCTCCCTCCCCAACGTCATATTTGCAGGTTTCCAAAAGCAGGCAACACCGCAGAAAATGTTTGGGCCAAAAAAGAGCCAGCCAAGGGCACATTTCAGGAACACGTTTGATTACCGTCTACCATGGTAGAAATTAAAGAAAAAAAAATTAAAAAAGCAAAACAAAAGAAAAATAAACATATGGAAGCTATTAAATCTGCCAGCGCAGATGACATTGCACCCGCCCAGAAGGGAGCTACTGCAGGAGAATCCTAAGTTATTTTCAATCTGAAGAAACAAGCTTTTCAAAAGGGGCCAAAAAAACAGCGATTAAAATCAGAGCAGTTAATCGCCTTGATTGATGTCAAGGACCTTGGCTTGGGCCTGTTATTAACAGTTAAGTTGCAGTGTCTGAGTAGTTATGCAAACAATTACCAGCGATGCAATCAGCTTTAAGATTTCATCACAGGATTACAGAGAATGAAATGACTGTCTATTTATCAAAATACATATCTGTGAATAGCTTGTGAGAAATCCATCTGTCACCCTGGTAGAGGGTAACGTTTAACATGTCATGGTAATCATTCACAGGTGAAGTGCCAGAAGAGATGGAGCCTCTCCAAAATAATTTGACCGAATTTGATCTGAGAAAAATACAGCCGTAACAGTCCAGCAATTTGATGAAATTGTGTCTTTTACATACAAGCATCAAATTTGGCAAATTGTAGAAAAAGAAATTTTAAGCAAATTTGGATATATGGGCATATACGAAAATACCATAATGGTCGTCAAATCCAATATGACCACCACAAATACACTTTGAAATTAAAACTTCAACTATGTAGCTCTTGAATGGCTAAATGCATCATTGAATGGTTGGAAATAAGAAAACAACATGGTAAGAATACCATATCAACACCTGCTTCTAAGATGTATAGTGAGTGGTAGTAATAATTATGCTTCCGTCTTACACCGGTTTACACGTTTGAAATGTTTTAATCACTATCCTGTGAGTAGAAGGGGGCGGCAAAAAATGGAGAACCGTATAAACCCCTCCAAAATTCAAACGCAAAAACACAGTAGCTTAGGTGGAATAACACAATACTTTAGACGAGTGAGCCCCATGACGCCGGTTTTTGTGAGCCAGCACGAGCGCTGCAATCAACTGTAAGTAGGTGTAATCAACAGCAAGATACATCAGCCAGAAGGTCACCATTGTTTGTTGTGGCGGTAGGATTATAGCTTTAAGAGGCTGGAACCCATGCTACCGCGTGCCACTAAACCGTCTCCCGTAGCAAACTGTCCGCTTGAACAAAAGAATGGTTCGCTACCGGAGACCGTTTGTTTACATAAGTACCCTACCCAGGCGTGCCTACCCAGTGGATAAGGCTAGTCACTATGTGCCGTCAACAATCGTCTAGCGACCGTATCATTATCCCACTCCCTCTATTGTATTTCCCATAGCTATAATCAACGTGTAATCTTCAAATGATATACGGGGTAAATATACACAGACTTAATACTAAGACTGTATTTAGCAGAATAGTGAATTCATCACGCACTTTGGAAGTATACGCATGTTTGAAAAATTCCAACATGGCCTCCAAATCCAATATGGCCGCCACGAATACCATTTCAAGAGAACCCTTTTTTGTTAGAAAACACTATGATATAAGTGAAATGTAAATATATGCTTCTTCAAGTGTATAGAAATCTTAAATGACCTACAAAAGTAAAATGTAGCCCATTCACTCAAAACATGCAGCAGTATGGTGATTTCATTATGCACTTAAAACTTGACTACAAGCATGAAGACTTGCGCATTTGCAGAGAACAGGATTTTAGGCGATTTTGTATAGAAGGGCATGCCTAAAAATTCCAATATTACCACAAAAAACACCTTTTTAAAATCAAAATCCTGCTTCATAATTTATAATAACCTGATATGTTTTTGTATAAATAATATAAATGAATTTTTAAAAGCTTCTCCTTTAGTTACATTGAAATCCAACATTAACTGGATGTAGCTATTCTATATTTGCCAAGGGAAATGAAAAATGTCCACTAATTTTTTAACCAATGATATTTTGGTAAAGTAGGTACTGCACATTACGGAAATATATGGTTGATTAACCTATTGCATTAAAAATTGATAATTTTACAAGAGAGGATAACAGCTAGCAAGACCAATTTCTTCTCATTTATTTGTATCCATTTTAATTAACAAGTGACTGGAATGCCACGCAATTACTTATTTCTTTAGATAATTCTCATTCATTTAAATTTGCATAGTTTTACTTTTGCTTCCCTCAGCTTTCTCAGAATTTGTGGAAAGCTATGCGCACTACATGTAATCCACTTCCCCCAAAAATACCAACAGAGGTTGGTCAAGTTTCAGGCCAAAAAGCATCAGTTTACATGAATGAATAACAACAGGATAATAGTGTGGTAGTGCATAGATGAAGGTTATAAATGTGAACCCACACAGATCCCGTCTTCTTAAGCTTCGCAACTTATCAAACTACCGAGTACGCAAATGAAAACCAAAATTTGGTGCCTACTTCCTCTTGAGTGCACGACGTCTGAAGCCTACTATTCAGCCTTTGAAAAGAGCATGCATCAACAGTTGGCCTGTTTTTGGAATGTTCTTTTCACTGTATTTATAATCACCATTTCTCACCAACTTTTAATTCAATAACCTAAGCGTAAAAAAATTATTAGAAAACCTTGTTTACCTGACCCATTATCTTCAAATATTAGGCGCAGATATTGTAATGGTCCAGGGTTTGGATCCCCCTTTTCAACGCTGACCATAACTTCCCATAAAAGCACCGTTTTTTTTTTTTTTTTTTTTTTTTTTTAGACAATTTAACCTGTATATGCCCGATTTTTTTAAACATACACCCAATAGTACTTAAGTTGCAACAGAAATCCTATTCAGTCATACAAGTTTGTTAATATCATTAAAACGTACAGTTTACCTATGTTGGATAATATTTAGAGTACACATTATTCAAAACGTAGGACCAACACTTTTTTACCATTATCGCACTAAGTCACAGGCCTTATCTTCTGTGGAGATGAAGTCGCATTTTTTTCTATCAGGTCGAATTGTCAGTTAAATCAGGGCCATGAAGCGGTTATATACTATGAAGTATCTTAGCAAACGTATGTGTGGAATGTAGCAAAATCAAGTTACGTTACTGGAAGCCGGTCGAAGACATGGAGAAACTGCCATAGAAAAAGGCAAATATTCCCTGATATTTTGCAAATTACCTCATTTATAGCAAAACATACATGACATGAGTTCGTTGAAAAAAAACAAGCTGGGAAAGATACGCATCCAGTCCTGTTATACGTCTCTTTTTCAGGAATGATGATATACAGCAGTTCGCACGTTATAACCGCCTTATCCAATGGTAATTTTTGCTTAAAATCAATACTGAATACAATGCAAGATATATACGATATATTTTGTGTCTTATTTTGGCTAATATTATATGTCCCCCTTTAATTAATGCATATGTCTTTTTTACGAACACTTAAACAACTTCTAAAAAGGTAATCAAGCAATATATATACGTAAAACGGCTAATAAAAGCATTTTCAAATAAACATCCTGACGATCGGCATACCCAGAAGGTATGCCCGTGAAACTCGGGGTCGGGGTTATTGCATGTCTCTTGTTTATTTATTAATTTTAATGATATATATATATATATATATATATATATATATATATATATATATATATATATATATATATATATATATATATATAACGGAATAGGGGAACATTACCGTTTCAGCATCGGGAACTTTATACGGCACCGTTTCAACAGATTTTATCAGCTCTATCATCTCTTCTTGTTTCGTATCTCGGTCTTCCCGGTCACTGTTTTCTACACACCATATTCGTTCGCCACATTCGTAATAAAGATTCAGAAATGGTTCTGGCGAATCGGTGATATATTCTCCGATGGAAGTGTATTCATGTTTTATGACATAAGCAAATGTAAAAAAATGATACTTTTCTTAGGGAAATTGTCTCCGAAAATCCCCCGTAACTGGTTTACTGCTTCTATTTGAGTATGTTTGATTCGGCCCATTTTAAACACAATCAATATAGAGTCCACTTGCTTCAGAGATCCAGCTTCCTTGTATATTCTGCGCAATATCTTATTGTCACTTTTGGACAGCGAGCCTAAACCAGGTGTGTCCATAAGATGGACAGTGCAAGAGCAAGGTTCGTTGAGCCTGAATTTCGTGTGTGCAATTTTGCCATCTTTTCCATTATACTCACGGTCATCGGATAGTTTCTGTACAGTTTCAGATTTCCCTTGCCCCTTATAGCCAACGACTATTACGTTGTAGGTTTTAGTGGTCGCCCTGAAAAATGATTACACCATGAATTATGAAAAACTGAACTATAAAAAAGCAGTAAAGAAAGTCAGAAAAATAAAATGAAAACCTTACTTACAGCAGAGACATGCTTTTATTGGCAGAGATAAAGAAAATGATAAACAAGTCTGCTAGAAAGAGTTTGTCTGGTTTCAAATTAGGCTTTTTTATGATTTTCTCTCCGTCTCCTCCACGATTTTATGCTTTGTCTTCGTGACAATGAATATTTCAAATAATAATAATAATAATAATAATAATAATAATAACACAATATATATAATCAAGAATTCTAAAACACACCACATTAATGATATTTAGACTAATGGTAAGGTATAAAGTATAGATGCAGTAATGACTATAGCCTTTTCTTGATAAATCGGCTTTAACGCTTTATTAATTTAACAGTTAAACTGAAAGTATATTTATCCGTTTCTTTAGCCTCAAACAGAGTCCCCGTGCAACTTACTGTTTAATACCTACGTTTCATAAATGATTCACCATTACACGTGAATATTTACTTACATTGCTGTTCCTATTCGGAGAGAACGGATGATCTAGCGAATGGCTATAAAAATCAAACTGCGCATGCACTGATAATTCGCGGGACCTTCACAAAGGCGCATAATTTGACAATTGCAAGGGGAAATTGTAAACATGCATTATTTCATTATTTTGTTAATTACTTGCTGCTGGCACCTTCTTTTGATCTTCTTCTCTTTATATTGTATAGTTGCTATGTCCAAGTTGTTACTCGTACATGTATATGTATAAAACACGATGACTTCATTCAAGTTCAAACTGACATGAAACAAGGGGCAAACAGAGCGCTTCTTTTTCCCTTTTGCTTTAGGCAGCAAAATATTATAGTTGCAATGAGACGCTACCTGAGCTTTTGACCTCATAACAGCGTCACTGAGCTCCTGACCTCATATATACGCCCACATAAGCGTGCACAGCACAGCCTCAAATGCTGCCAGTAAGGAAGTCTGCGTTACGTGTACCGAACACATACTGAGCTAATTAACTATGTTCTGATAGTTCAAACAAGGTAAAGATTTAATATGTTCAAGTGAAAAAGTTACATTACACTCATCAGGGTTAATTTGTTATCAACAGATTTTGGAAGAAAGGGTAGGTGAGCTTGAATCCGAGCCACCCACACTGGATCAAATGCCACGCTGACTTGCAAATACGAGATGGATACAGCGTTAATAACGTAAAAAAAACACATAATTGAAGGCACAGAAGAAAATAGTTTGGATTTTTCTAGACATCACCTCGCCATTTAGCCGGGCACTTAACCGGTCGCGATTCTCAGTCCAGCGGCAGCGAGGGTTTTTTGAGGCTCAAGGCAAATTTTAATATACCTGGCAAATACGTAAGAAACAAGGCGGAGGCAAGAGCAAATGCTAGTTGAAAAGGAAATAGGGTGAACACAACAGAAGGTGACGTCACTACACTGCGCCCGTCTATTCGTCTGCAAACCGTGAGTTTTTATTTTCCTTTTATTTAATTAATTGGATGATATGTTTGTCTACTCGCCCCTTTATTTATTTTTATTAATTGACTGGTTAACTGATATAATTTTTATGCCAGAAAATACCAGCTCTGAAAAGGATAACCATCAAGGCTTTGTTAGCTGCATGCGTGCCTTCAACTTATGCTCGATGTACCCTGTCTGCTCCCATACCCTCTCCCAAAGTTATAACCTAGCTGACAGAATAAACTAAATATCCATCTTTATGACCTTGCGATACAGTTACATTTTGTTTATGTACTTTCTTAATATGTGTTACCATTGTGCCAACCAAAACCCAACACCTAGTACATCCAGTGTTTAAATTTTGTCCAATTGTATTGATGACTAAGTTGTCAGTGCTTTACAAAAGAACCGATGATTTTTGACAAAATATAATTTCGTAAACATTCTTTTTTTTATGTAAGTTGCCTACTTCACTTCAATTTTTCTCGCCAGCTCAAAGATTTCTCTGATATTTGAGCGGATTTAAAAGAAATGTAGTGTTTTATGTCCCCGTGAATTACACAGCGCCTGCACGGGGGAACCGATATGGCAAGAGGAGGGCGAGCCAAAGACGTCCATTCGTGTCCCTTTCGACCGACAAGCATCGCGTTTAAGTGTTCAACGTTACTTGAAAATTAATTAAAACGCAAATTAATCTAGACTTCAGATTTAGTAAGACAAAGAAATATATTATTAGAACTTAATTAAATCCCATTTAAGATGTGCGTAAAATCTGAGTAATTGCAGTTGGTATTTTCAACTTATACTATAAAAGCCGCTAAATGTCATTTATTGTATTTTATTGTCAAGTTATTGTTTAAATATATTTTTTTAGATATATTATGTAAGACGCTATGAGAGTTCAATGGAGTGTACATGTACCTGAAGAAGAGGGGGAGGAAAAGAGAGGGAAAATTAAAATAAATAGCAAGTTACAGCTAGCGAGAAGATGGCAGGGAGGAAAATTTGAAAAAAATTCAAATCCATTAACTCCCTCCATAAGCACACACACTGAACTTTTATTCGTGTACATAATCTCTTAAGAATGGTTAAATCGCATTATTCATCTCTGATCATTTATATGCCATTAGCTGAAACGAATATAAACACTGCCTGGAATGAATATTTGAGTAACTCGAACAAATTTCTGGCCCAGGCTTTTCCCAGTGAATCATAGTTCACAATGCATGCAGGTACTGGACACCTGACAAAATTTGTTGAGAAAACACAGAGGAAAACGCCGCAATTTTTATTTTCAATTCTGTTACATGATTTTTTTTTTTTTTTTTTTTGAAGTATTAATAAAAAAGAAAATAAAGTAATTGGACAGTGCATATTACTAGAATCGTTAATGCAGAAACGTGAAAGTGATACAAAGCAGATAAATACTGAAATTTATTGAAAGATCCATAGATTAAAGGCACTTCCATCTCATAAGGATTACAGAAAGCCAGTCTTCTTGTTTATCAAAGACACTGTTTATCAAAGACATCACTTACTATACTATATATAGTATTAATTATTCTCTGGACCTACTAGTAAGTAATAAGCCAGTTGTAAAAAATAAAGAAGTATTGGCTTTTCTTTATTGGAAAACACTAAATAATTACCTTCTGCATGCATTGTAAAACTGGTAAATATTCAAGACATTTAGTCCATTTTTGCTATAGTTTCAACAGGGCTAGGTATGTTGCAAACATTTACAAAAACTGAAACAGCACCATTGAGCATTGGTCGGTAACGTCCCTATACTTCCCCGCACCGATACACTGTAAAAACACTGTTTAGCTCCTAAACACATTTCTAAGCGTCTCACTTTTTTTGCAACGCGCTTAGCTCCTTAGTACGTTTAGTTCCGAAACATGTTACACGCTTTTAGCCTGAGTGTATTTAGTAGTACGACGCATGTAACAAGTTCAGATGTCCACCTTTTAGGTGTTAGCTGACCTTGCAAGGTAGTTTATAATAATGTTTTTCTGAAAAGCAAGTTTGGAAAATTCAATAGTTCACTTAAGACACGAAATAATTATCACTGCTTCTTAAAAACACCTTTTCCATATTTTGATAAAGTTTGTTAGGGTATTGATGTCTATTTTTCTATTTTATCTTTTCCGGAAATAATGAACAATAAAACATCTAGAGATGGTGGATTATTCATTATAAAAATAAATAATATTAATAATTTATTGAACACAGAGATGATTTCAAAGGTTCTCTAACTACTATATATATTGGAAAATAATAATAATATTAAATAAATTGAAAAAAGAATCGCACATATTTGATGTTATACAATATACATTCTAAGTGGAATGGATGAAAACCTTAGCGTATTTCTAATTAATTGCGTTTTTTTTAAATCGCCTCCAACAAGGAGGTTATGTTTTCACCCCTGTTTGTTTGTTTGTTTGTTTGTTTGTTTGTTTGTCATCAACATAACTCAAAAAGTAACGGAAAAATTTCGATGGAATTTTCAAGGTAGGTCAGAACTTAGAAGAGATTAGTTTTTGGTGGTGATCTGGATCAATAATCAGTCAATAATCAATAATAAAAAAAACTAAGTTATGGACCGATTTTGATGAAATTTTATGTAACTACCAGAAGTGGGCTAAGGAACAGGGGTGATCCGGTTCAATAATCAATAAATAATAAAAAATCAAAAATGTCAAAGCTCAAAGCTTCACTGGTTCTAATTTCGGATAAATCATAATATCCTTACCACTAATTCACTGCTTGTCAAATATCAAATGGTCGACAACAGTATATGTTCCCTTTGAAAAGGAACTGAAGAAACAACAGAGTATTTATTCTGGTATTGTGCGGTTACCCAAAAATTACTGACCAATTTGGTAGAATATATATTATTTAATACCCAATTTACTCTACATGTCTCAAAAAGGAATTATTAATCTCATTATGTTGCAATTAAGATTTTATATTTATTTAATAATAATAATAATAATAATAATAATAATAATAATAATAATAATAAAATGTATTTATTTGGAACTTAAAAAGTTGGATTTTATAATAAAAACAAATAGTGGTGAGATGCAAAAATGTACCTGTAAGTGTTTAAATGATTCGATACACATTAAAAGTTCATAGAAACCTCAGTTCTTAAAATTGATAAAGCCCATGGGATAAAGGTTTTTGACGATCGTACAGTCCCCAATTTTGACACAGTGTACTTATAAACCAGGCGTAAATAGTCTAAAAGTGTAGGGACTTTCATTTATCTCTGGTAGCAAATGATGGATTTTATGTCCTTCAGAGTACATGTTATTTTTTTTATTTTTTTTTTTTTTTACAAAATTCACATATGTGAACTTCCCAGCTCAAATCACTACTGATCCTAACCCCTAAGAAGACAGCAGACCCCACTCTCTCAACTCTTTGATTATCTACTAGTAAGGGTGTATTTTTGTGTCCTTTATTGGAGAAATTAAATATGATCTCTTTAGTCTTGGTAGTATTTATTGTTAGTTTATTAGCATGGGACCAGAGAATTAGTTCTGTTGTTGCATCAGGGAGATTGTCCTGCAGTTTGGTATTCCCGTAGCTTAGAATCGTGGTGTCATCTACATATTTGAATGTGTCACATTTGGTGCTCAGATCTTTAATCATAAGGACAAATAAAACTGGACCAAGTTTTGTGCCTTGTGTTTCACCTGCATTAATGTGTTGCTAGTCTGATTTCACACTGCCTATCTTCACACTTTGTTTCCTCTCAGCTAGGAAGCTGTAAATCCAGTTTGAAATAATTCCTGGAAAACCTAATTCAGACAGTTTTTGATAAAGCAGGGCGTGGCCTATTCTATTCTATAGAATGCTTTAGTATAATCGACCAAAAACATTCTGGCATATTGTCCTAGAGTGTCAGTGTGCCTTGCAATACGGTCAAAAGCTTCTCTCAGTGCGTATGTCGTACAGCTCTCTTTTATGCTGCCGAACTGCATAAGGTCAAACTCATTGGTCACAATGTTACAAATCCATTTAACAATAAAACCCTCCAATAACTTAGAGAGCACCGCGGTGTCATGTACCAGAAGGTCCCCCATGACAGAAAGTACTAGGACCCCTGGTTTCTAAAATAACGGGTCTCGGACTCTGTACCATGGTAATTGGGTATAATATACAGGGTCCCCCGAACCCGGCATTTTACCGGACCCTACGTTGTTATGACAACTATCACGAAACACCGAGTCCGCCCGTCATACAGAAAAACTGTATATCGCACAGGGTCGGAAAACTAGGGTCCTACTGTAGAACAGTAGATATTTAGTAAAAGCGCTTTATATTCACAATCTGGGCATAAAAGTATTATAATAAAGCAAACCTTTGATGCAAGTAAATATAATATAACAAACGGCGGTGGTTTGCACAGCGGCCTGGTGGTGTATTGGAGAGGGACACGGACGAAGAGCTTACTATTGAATGAAAATGACAGCCTACCAGACATTGGTTCGAGTCACACAATGGATTTGAATTTCGTGTACCTACCATTTCTCATTCTTATTTTTCACTTATACTTAACTTAAAAGTAAAATGTTTAACTTATCGTAAACTCATTGTGTACCATGCCGCAGCAAAAATGTTTAAGACACACTGTTCATTACATTTCATGTTTTTTTTATTGGAGGTTTTTTACAGATATTGTATTGCCTTGTGATCGTTTGGACTAGGCCCACCTATACGCGTGACTTATTTAACTATACCACTATAAATATGTGTAAGCTAGTCATACACAATGCAGCGATGCTTAGCTGTGCAAGACGTTTCTTTTCTTTAAACTATACGCGTGACTTACAATGACTACCACTCAAATGTGTGACAGCTTGCGTTATGCAGTGCATCAGTGTTAAGCTGTGCAAAATATGTTTTCTTTAAACGGACGGAATTCATTTATTATTAAAGTGTCATTGAATATATACTCATTTAATTTTGTTTTACAGTTTAAATAACTTATATATAAATTAAGTAAATGACCTGTATATAAATGAATCAACCCAAAAGGAATGTGTTTCATGGTTCTCAAGGTATAAAATGGCTAGCTGCTCACGATGCCCTACACCGTCACCATAGATTTTCAAGCAATACGGCTTTATAAACAACATGGAGGGTGTACCATGAAAATTTGACTCCCCTAAGAGGTGATTCCCCATAATGAAAATCTGACTCCCCAGTCAAAGTTTCATGATGAAAATCAGACTACCCCAAGATAAATTTTGACCCCACCCCCACAAAACTCAAAAATTGTTATTTTATTTGAGTATAAGACTTTCATTTTGAAGTATGCATAATGGAGGGTATATTGACACTTTGTTAGTTTGCAGGTGCAATTTTTCATGAAAACAAAATTTTAGATACGTATTTTACCACCCAATGACTCCCCTATGAAAAAGCTTTTCATTTGATATGTGGTGATCATTTCAACATATTTCCTTTTAGTATACTTTATGAATAATATATTGGAAATATTTGAAAGTTTGATGTTGAAATATTTGGATGGAAAGAATCAGGAGAAATATTCATTTTCATTCGAAACCAAGGGGAGTCAAAATCCCACGGGCACAAGAATGCAAAGTTATTACCCTTTTTTCATTAAATTATCCCCACTTTTCATTTAGTTTTTAGGGTCCTAGGACTTTCCGTACTAAAATAGAGTGTCTAGGGGGACTCTACATTTCAGGACTTAAAGTCCGAGACCCGTTATTTCGAGACAGGGAGTCCGCCGGACTCTCAGATTTTAAAACACCGGGTCCGCCGGACCCTAGAGTGGTAGGACTCTGTGTTGCTTGACACCAGAGTTAGAGATATGGGTCTAATGTCTGTCTCTATGGTCTTTGGAGGAATGCACTTAGGTTGTGGTGACACATATGCATGTTTCCAGCGTGGTGGGACATATCCTTCACGAACTGAAGAGTTGAATATATCACGTACTGGGGCAGCTAGGTACCCTGCTAGGTCATGGAGGATCCAGTTGGGAATTTCGTCGGGACCTGTGGACTGTGTACATTTACTTGGAGCAAGGTTTTTCGACATCTTGTTTTGAAATGATATATGTGCCTGGTAAAGGATCTGCTGCTTCCACATGTTTCGGTTCAAGAGGCACAAAGTAATTTGTGACAGACTGTATAAAACCGTTTATTTTCTGGGCTAATAAGCTGAAATCACCATATTGCACTCACTGACGTTTCAAATTTAAGACGGTGTTCACAGAGTAAACCAACATTAGAAGGCTTGACCTCATCGCTTAGAAATCTGGTGAAAACAGATAAGTCACTCTGTCAGTACACTTCAAATATAATAAAGTTATTTTCAATTTGAATATTTAGCATGCGACGATGTAATTAATTGAAAAAGTGTCATAGTACAACAACTCTTATGTGTGAGTGTGTGAGCGAGTGATTTTCCCTTGTTTGTTTTTGTATTGTCATGTATTCGTGATGTATTGTGTCAATTAAAAAAATCATTATAAAACGAAAAATTAGGGGTGAAACGGCATTGGATGGAGACTTTGCTGCCTTGTTTTCCTTACATAAATTCCTACTGCAGTTGGATTTAAAATTTATGTCAAGCTGTCTAGCCTTCTCTGTTAGATCCTGCAATTTTACCTCTGGTATGCGTTCAAACAGTATTTTTCTTTCAATTTCGTGGCGAGCGCATGCCAGGTAAAAATAATTTCATCTTCCACCTTGTCACAGTGGGGGCATTTTCGGTCAGAAATTTGTGTTTTTGATTTTGTATGTCGCCCTCTTTCAATTTCTAGATGGTGGTCACTTATAATAGTACAGACTTGACATTTAATAAGGAATATTTCAGTTTCGAAAGTAGGCTTAGATAAAAATGCGTTCTTTTTTCAACAAATTCCGATTTCATATAAGATATGTGAGTGGAGAAGTGTGTAGTCAGGTGTGTCGCTACCAATTAACTGAATACCAGGTTTGTTGCGCTGCTGCATTATGTAATATGCAGTGATTTAATTGGTCAGTGCTCCTTTGAGCAGGTTAAAGCTTGGCTTTGACAAAGCATGGTAATGTCAAAAAAGTATCCATATGTCGGCAACTACTGCATAGAATAACTTGATATTTTGCATGCAAGAGGTCGGTTTTGCAGTGTGTAAAATGAACTATGTACATCGTAGTGCTTTACAAATGTGTTAATCTGTGGCAGAATGGCGCGAAAAAGACAGGCATTGTGAGACAGATAATTGCGCCGAACGAAACGGTCCGCACGGTTTTATAGAGTAATGCCCAGACTGATGTACCTACACAGACGCCACACCCAATGTATTGAAATCTTACCACCAGAGTATAGGACCCACTGTCTTTCGGGATATGCTGTTGCAACCAAACAAAAAGCACCCAGTCCGTTCAGAATAGGGGTAAATTGCCACCAAAACTAGATACAAAATATATCTTTTAATGGTTGTCGTACGACATAGAATAGGCAATGTGTTTTTGTTTGCTTCTCTGGCGAATTCAATTAATGAACTGATGTCACGATCAAAGAGATAATTAAAAGTTATTAAAACACGATTTTAATCCTCATTTCCATTAATCAGTCAGCAAAATAGGAAAAAAATGATGAAAACTGATTTGGAAAAATATTCCATATTAAATGTCAAGTTTGTATTTTTAGGCTTTCATCGTATGCTGGTTATTTTGGTAACAATAGTCCGAATATTTAACAATTCGCACCGCTCTAATTGCTGACTAACCCCCAAGCCCAATAGGAGTTAACTGCTAAATGTAGTTCAAACAGCGAAGGTAGTGTTTTGGTTATTTATAAGAAGGGTTTTCTAAACATTATATAATGTTTTTCCAGAATGTTATAAAACGCTGATAAAACTCCACAAAATAACGTTATCATAAAGTTTTGTAGATACTGTCTTCGAATCTTTCTACAAAACGTTCTGATGTTACTATAATGTTTTTTGTTAGCTGTGACAACACTGTGCATAGAGTGAAAAGCCAAGTGCTTAGCCAAGTTGCTTAGCCTTGTGATAGACTTATAACAGAATCATATACCGGGGAAGCTAAGCACATAGCTAAACGTTTAACACTGTCAAACGTGTCTAGCATTTTCTTTTGTGAGCAGCTTGAAAAGCTATACGTGTTTAGCTTTTACACATATTTCTAAATGCGTTTAGGTGCTAAACGTGCGTTTTATGTGTTTAAATACTAAACACTGTTTATACAGTGTAAGTGAGTCGGTCATATATTTAGTTTGCGAATCAACTTGTTCTGAATGCGCTCAAAGTCTCTTTTTCAGCGGATATATATATATATTTTTTTTTTTGTTATATTGGTTAAATTGATGTAGTCTGTTAAATTAAGTGTACAAATAATTGAAGTAAAGAATGACTGAAAAGAAAAAAGGCCAGGAATAAGAAATGATAAACAAGGCAGCATGAAAGAAAGAGTTAATACGGGTAGATATTACTACTACTACTACTACTACTACTACTACTACTACTAAGAATAATAATAACAATGATAATAATGAAAACGATAATAATTATATAAGTAATAATAAGAAGAAGAAGAATTCGTGTAGTATATTTCTATAATTATTATTTATTTTATTATTCAAAATTATATAATAAAAATATTCTAAAACATACCAACTAAAATGAAAAGTGAACGATGGTGATTTCTTCAGACAATTGCCAAGACAGACAATGCGGTAATGAGCATAGCCTGTATTAGTTATAGAATGCCATAATCTTGATAACCATTGTCTGAAATCGAGCGCAGTTAACATTAACGTTTTCCTTGAACGGCTGAATCGAAACTACTTATCCTTTTCTTTCGCCTAACACTAACTCCACGCAAGTATTTGTAATTACATAGCTATTCCCGTTTGTGAGAGTACCGATGCTCTATCGAAGCCTTCCAACCGGTGATCTGTGCTTTGAAGGGTTGGGGGGGGGGGGGCAAATGACTGTGCAAGCAAGTAACGAACTGGGCATGCTACAGGGGCCTTCAATAGACACATCATTTGACGATTGCAAAAGGAAATCATTATTAGTAACGTTCAGAACGGCTTGTGCATCTAGCTTTGAAAAGCTTAATTAAACTATTTGATTTAATTAAATTATTAAAATAGAAGACATAAAAAACGATAGTTAAATTTCAGTTATTTTATTTCTTATATTTTATTATTTTATTATTTTTCCGCTTTCATTCCCTTCTTTAGACCTTCTCGTCGTTACAGTTGTATTGTCTAATCTGGTTTTACTGTATTATATTAAACAGATGACAACATATAATTTTAAGATAATTTCACATATATTTCATAATCTGTTCAATTTATTGATGGTATATGACTTACGTTTATACAGCGTTAGAGAATAGAATCAAGGGGTCCGCTGTCGCTTTGCTACATCTCTCATAAGTACAACCTTTCTTATTTAATTTTGTTTTAGCCAACAAAAAAGGCATTGTTGCTGTGAGACGCTCCCTTAATCCTTGACCTTCCCTGCGTTACGTATAGGAATTTACTTATCAGCAGCACGAAGTAGCACGAGTGCATATACTTGCACAGCGTACAACCAGTTCTGCTGTCAGGGAGGAGGTCTTCGTCACCAAATACATATTAAGCTCATAAACTGCACTCTTATAGCCTAAACAAGGTAAACGATTTAATAAGATCTGTAACTAAGGTCATCAGGGTGTTATCAAAATACATTGGAAGGAAGGACAGAGTAGCATTTTAATCTGTCTGTTTACTACAACTCTATCCCCTGGAGATTTTATTGAAGACAGTATATGGCCCGTATTCCAAGATGTTCCTTAAAATAGGGCTAAGGTCAACTTTTATAAAGGCTTCCTTTGATGAGGTGTTCCTTGGTAAAGGAAGGCCTAACAAAATGGTATTCTAAGACCACACTTTAGCCTCTCCTTTGATAAGGAATTACTTTGACAAAAGTCAGCCTTTAGGTAAGGGACACTGACATAAAGGAGCTCCTCATTAGTTAGAGTTGGCCTTTGTGACACTCTCCTCGTTAAAATGCCTAGGTAATGTTGTATAATTGGGGTCAACTGATCAGTTTCAGTCATGCAACAGCGCATATGGACATTATAACTGCATGTGGATGTTTTGATCTAAGCCAAATTTAGTGAATAAAGCAAGTATGGAAAGAAGAGAAAAGAATGGTTTGGAGGATGAGAAAACCAAAGTCGTAGACCCTTTTCTGATATTGAGAAAGCAGCTACTGATGCAACTAGTCAACAGAGAAAAGCCTATCCTCGATCAAATGTATTACTTCCGCCAAGCAGGTTGTTTTCACCCCTGTTTGTTTGTCTGTCTTTTTGTTACCTCCACCAAGGAGGTTATGTTTTCATCCCTGTTTAATTGTCTGTCTGACTGTCTGTCTGTCTGTGTGTTTGTTTGTTTGTTTGTCATCAACATAACTCAAAAAGTTACAGGACGATTTTGATGAAATTTTCAGGGTAGGTCAGAAATGGGTTATACTAGAAGTGATTAATTTTTGGTGGTGATCAAGATCAATAATAAATCAATTATCAGTAATAAAAAACCCAAAACTTTATGGACCAATTTTTATGAAATCAAGTTCAATAATCAATCAATAATCAATAATCACAAATAACTCAAATGTAATGTGTCGATTGTGATGAAATTTTTAATTGATTATTGATCCGGATCAATAATCAATTAATAATCAAAAATCAAAAAACTATATCATTATAGAATGAAAATTGGGTGGAGACTTTGCCCTCAGAGTGCTTTTCTAGTTGAATTTAATGATTTTGAATTTAGGTAGGCATGTTTGTTTATATAGTCCATGGAGCTGATTTTCACAAGAGAAATGTACACGATGGCTGCTTAAGGCAGACCAACCTTACATTTTAAGGAATCCTCAGCTAAAAATAAAGGAAATCTTTAAGCAAAGGCAGATTCTAAAAACGACCGATTCATTTGCTAAGGATGATTGTAAAGTGATTCCTTTCAAGTGAGATAAAGAAATGTCTTGGAATACAAATTTTGTATAAGGTCGACTTTAAGTCTCCCTTAACACTAAAGGGAGATTCTGGAATATGGGTCAATAATTTGCCTCAATTTCACATTGCTTATTATCAGTATGAAATCCATTCTATGTGTACTCTGCCTTTAACTGTATATATTTTTGCATGAAGGCAGACAAAGTGTATCAATGTCACATCGCTTATTCTCAGTATGGTTTTCATTTCAGATGTCAAGGCAGGAGGATGACAAGGTAAATACTTTCGTCCTCCATAGCATCTCATTCTTTCTCTTACACACACACACACACTCAAGCACATCGGTAAAGTCAGGTAAATATTATTCCCCTGAGCACAATACCACCTGACTACCCCCAAGGAAAAAAAACTACCTCAGGTAAGAAAACATACTGTATTCGAAATATCTATTTGAGAATTTTATAAATTACTTGAATATTTTGCGAAATATCAGATAGAGGGCAGTTGAGATATAAGAAATGGTTATTTTAATATAAATTATAACTATAAATATTATAAGATATAATTAAGATTATAAAAATCAGAAAAATCTTTCACGGATGTCAATTTGCAAATTTGACATTGCAGGACGCTTTTGATCAAGCAAATACTAAGTTCTAATTGGGATGTGGTCTTGGCCACTTAGGAAGTGGACTAGATTAGTACTGGGCCTGTGACATATACACTAATGCTCATAAGTTAAGCAACACCCCGATTTTTTCAAAAATGTCTTCTATCATGATCATTATTTTATTTGTTATTGGGATTATGCATTTTTCTTTCATACTTTATAAATAGCTTCTTCAATTTGAATATTTCTGTTAAAGAAATAAACCACATAGCTCATTGTAACAATTAAATTAATTAAATTACCCAAATGGTACCAAAATATGCTAAACCATATGTCTAAAAAGTATGCTCACACAGCAAAAAGTACGTGCTGAATAAACAGTTTATCATGAACAAAAATGGAGTTTTATCGTCTAAGAATTAGTTTTAATAAAATCGGCACTAAATTCTGTCAATTTTGCTTTGGGAGCCGGTTCAATTCCTCAATTATTGCCTGCTGGAGCTCTTATGTTCCGACTGGAGGTTGTCTCTCATTTACTGCTATGTCATTCATATCCTAAGCATGTTCGATTACATTGAGAATTGGTAAATATGCAGGCCAATCCAAATGTGGGATACCGTGCTGTTGCAACGCGTCTTGCACGGACCGTGCTTTATGGATGGGCGAATTATCCTGCACCAAAATGATTTTTCCTGGGTTTGCTTGAATGCCTGACTGTAAGCGCCCCAATGGTGTTTCATCTCTGTATCGTTGACCAGTGTACCTCCCTGGAATGAAGTAAAGTGGTAATTGTTCAACATATGAGAAACCGCACCATACCATGACGGATGTTAAGCCTCTCTTTTGGTCCTCAAATCAAATTCGGTCCCTTAGTTCTAAACTGTTTACTAGAAGCTCTGTTCTGGTCCTACACCTGTCAATGTCCATTATGACGTCTTCAAACGTGTTCCCCAAACGTGTCCTTGGCTGACTCTGTTATGTTCTCTAATTTTTTAGATTTAAAACTTTTAGAGGCTACCAAAAAACGTATGTAAACTGAATGTTAGAAAGAAATACATTACAATTATTTAAATTCGTATTGTATTTGCTATAATATATTCTCACATTTTTAAAGAACACAAAAGGTCTGCTGGATGCTTATACTACAGTATTTATATGGCGTGCTCTGCATCAAGTGTTCAAGAAATTATAATTATTATATCGTGGGTGATTGTAAGGGTGTGTGTGTGGGGGGGGGGGGGGGGCTTACTCACTGGCATGATGGTGCGTCTCAAACCTGTTAACTTCCCGACCCTTTAAAACACCGCTACATATGTAGACACTCTAACCCAAAATATTACGTTCAATGTTTAAAAACTTTTAACAAAAATTGAAAATGTGAGCCACGCAAATTAAGTTTAATATCGGCATATACATATATTACATGTTCCATTATTTTCTCTGGTTTATGTTATTGTACATGTACCCTCTAACAGGGAAAGCAGCCAACAATTATTAAAAGTAATATGAAACACTAATAAAAACGTTATGTAAAACGTGAGCGTCGGTAACGTGACTCAAACGTTCACTTTCTTGAGGAATCATTCCCCGGAGTGCAGTTGAGATAAGTTAATTTACGCTCTCATATCTTTCATATTAAAGAAATGAATATTTATTACAAGAGGTCAGGTTGGGAGGGGGAGCATAAGAGAATAGCGAATTATAAGCAATATACCAGGAAATACCCTGCAATTTATCTATTTATCTTTTTCAATTCATGCCGAGAAGTATCACCTTACCCGTCGATTTCGCGGATTCTTCACATGGCCCTTTAAACTAATAAATATTGGTTTTTACTAACCCACACCCAACCCACCGAACGTAATATATTAGCATGATTCTGAATAAAAACTATATACCAAAGAAAATAATTTAGAGGTCAAAAGAGAGACAGCCAAGGGCACGTTTCGGTATGACTATAAAAAACTTTAGGTTTGGCTGGACCTTTCTTCTGATATACTTTATCATGTTTCGTGATTATCTAGCTTGGTCGGTTCAGAAGATATATACCCCCCCTGCCCACACTTATTTCAACCTGAAAGATTGGTAAGTCAGTAGCACAGCACAAAAAGTCAATTTTCAGCTCTTTTACTCTTCAGGAAATGGGTCTGAATATTCTCTTTACAAGCCTTTTCAACGGTGTAAAGCTCTACCGGAAAGGTCAGGGTCTACGGGTTTACTACCCTTTTATGCCTAAGCTTAAAATTGTAGTTGCACTATTACTACGTCTTTCCGATCAAGTATAGGCGTCTAAAAACAACCTCTTTACAACTCCTTTCCGATCAATTATAGGCGATTTTTGACACGTCTTTATAACCCTTTTCCGATGAAGTAAATGCCATATGAGATACGTCATTATAACCCTTTTCCGATCAAATAAAGGCGATTTTAGGTAAGTCTTTACTACCCTTATCTAATCAAATATGGACGATTATAGTTATTTCAATTACTTATAGCACTGATAATGTTTCAAATTCATGTAGCATTTCATTTAATGAGAGGAAGGCTTGTGAATTTTCAATTATAGTAATTTATTGCAAAAAACAACAATAACCGTTACAATACAGTGGGAATTATATTTATAAAGCGCAATACAGCTACTATATTTCACAAGTGGAAAGTAATCTTTCACTAATGTATTGTTTTGTACACTCATTATACACACACCCTAAACAATAGCGAATACCATTAAAAAATTTACCTAGTAAAATAATTACGCAAATAAATACGAACCACATTTAAATACGACTTTCCAGAACAAAATCTAAGCAAAAGTACAATTATAGGAACGTCACAGGTTCATAAGTAGTCAGGCTTCTTCCATTATTTATCTGACATCTGGTAAACATATGATGAAAACGAAAACGACTACTACTTATCCATCGACTTAAAGTATTTGCAGAGAGTGGCCGCTCGTTAAATAACATGCCAATTATGTGTGCCCTAATTGCCCGACCCCGTTTTAAAAATTACACTGATTAGGTATTTTTGTTCACATTGAGTAAGGCGATGAAGCCTAGCTTCCAAGGAAAGATAAAATATTGTCACCAAAACCCCTTCAAAATGCGTAGGCTAAAGAAATAAAATAACATTAAAAATATGGGAAAATTAAAAACAAGAGAAACGTAACACATTATGTACCTGAAATATCCGACTAACTTAAAGTATTTAATCAAAATCAAATAAATGCTGCTCAAATTCTAAGAGAAAAATGTGCTTTCAGAATAAATCTGTAGAAAATACAGCTATTTATTTCTTGAGGTGTGTGAAACGTTCATCTTATTTAGCGTGATTCGTGAAGCACCCCATTCACGCGACTTGTGAATGCAATTGTTTATTCTCCGCCCTTCGTGAAACGAAGACATTTTACCCGGTGATGCGTGATTTTCAGGATATTTTTAAAATGCCTACTATCAGTGAGATAATAATACACTGTAATTTGTGTATTGATAATTTATCTTCCCGCGTACTGTGGTCATTCCCCTCCCCAATTGGACTTTCAAGACTGGGCCTGAATTAAAACATATCAGTTTACTTGGGATCACAGCAAAATAATACACAAATATATGTTCAAATATAAGAAGTACTGATCTCATTGTAATAACAATATATATAAAAACAGTAAGTAAAAATCAATCACCGTAAGGGAGATATATTAACATTTTTCATGTTGAATACTGTGATATTATCTAATCTACAACTGTGGACTCTAATCGTCCTTGCGTGTAAATTATTTTCCACACATCAAATCGCCCTTGCGTGTAAATTATTTTCCACACATCAATTTGAGCACCCCTTTAGCCTGGCAGACCCCCGCGTCAGATATTTCTGACGTTGCCCCTTTCAACGTCTTCCCCTTGTTCAGTGCTGCTATCGCCCTTTCCTTTTTTCCAGTGCGGTGTCCTTCTTAACGGTTTCTGTAAAAATATAACGAAATGATATCAAAATATAATGTGTAATAACGTATTAAACATAACTGGGTAAAGGGAACAGCATGTCTGACTAAAAAAAATTCAGAGAAAGTATCAGGATTGAGAATTACAAGAATGCATGTAGCCTACCACTATAACAGACATGGAGAATGTAATAAAATCAAAGACTTGGTAGTTTATCAACACACATTGATAATCAATTATTAAAAATGAAAATAATGAATATTATGAAAACAACAAAAGGAATAAAACCACTTACTGTTTTCATCCTCTCGTTTTTCCTGTACATTTACTTTGTACTCTGTCTCTGTGGCTATCTTCACACCACACCACATCCTCCCCTTTGTAGTTGCGATTTAATATTCGTTGTTTAGGGTTGGTCGGCTCATGTCTTAGTTAAACTAACTCTTATCAAAATAACACGATACAGGGCTGGTTCCCTGGGGACGTGTGTTTTGACAGCGCCCCTGGTTAAAAGCTTTGAGATTGCTTTTGGGACGTTAGAGTTAAGATTGAAGTATAAAAGTCCCTTAGATGCGTTATCACGTGTTTGTGAAGAGATGACAACGGTGATAGAACGTGTCCGTCTTATAATTCTGATTCGAATTATGTTAGATAACTATTTATTGTCGTATTCAATGTTATCGGCTGTTGTTTCACTTCGGTATGATGTGAGAGAGGTGTCTCGCCTCTGTATGTGTTTGACCTGAAGGGCCGACTGTACGAGATAAACACAGTGCGGCTGGGGAAACGAAAAAAAAGGGAGGTTGGACTGGTTGCAGAAAGCGCTTTTTGGTCAACAAGTGACCTTCATCAGCTGCAGAGTCCTGAAAAAAAGAGGGGGGGGGGGCTGTGCTTAAACAAAGAAGTGAGAAACCAAAACACTTGGTTTAAGCCTTCATCACCGCGGTTGGAGAGAGGTTACATAAAAGGTTAAATAGCTTATTGGCCACCATGCTGCTTGTTATACTGACCTCAGCTCATGAGTCATCTCTCGACCATCGTGTTTCAATGGTACTTCATGTGAAAACTGTGTTAATTACTGGTAGCAGTCCCCATACAAATACAACCGAATCCGGCTGTCATCTAAAGCAGGCTAGTCCTTCTCTGTCAAAGCCCATAACTTATAAACAAAATAACCGTTTTTGACTTGCGGCGATTTACTTATTTTCATGTGAAAAATGAATTTCTATGAAGAAATCAGTATATTGCGATAAGATACATTTTCATTAGCAGAAACCGTGTAAAAGTGACACACGATGCACGTTTAATGTGCATTGATTCTTCACTTACGGGGTTTAACCGCCCCCTTCTCTTCGTCACCCACTATGAGCAAGATATCATCATCAATAGAAAAGTACTCCTGTTATATACGTATTACGGCACATCATACTGATAATGTTTGCTATATATCAACATATTTATCGCTGCTTAACCTTGCAAAATAACAATGGTCTTATAGTTATTCAGTTTTTCAAGCAAGGTTTTTTATGGCAGCTAGTTTAGAACTAATGGTTTACTAATGGTTCTAGACATGGTCTATCGAGCGAAATCTTATCGTGGGATGTACTACGATCAGTTGTGGGGCAATACTTATTCATCAAATAAAAAAATTTTCTAATGCATCTCCAGTCAACATTGGTATTAAAATATTTTTGTTTTCGTCTTTTAGCTGGATGAAATATTGAAGGTGGTCGTGACGTACACTGTTGTTAGTCGGGCTTTGTTGAAATTTCCCCGGCCACCAGCGTCTCGAGTGACACATCTTTATCCTTTTTTGTTTGTTCTCCGCTCAGTGTTGATTAAATATTAGAACGTTTAACGGTCACCCGCTGGTTCTTCCAACTCCCTTATTAATTAAAGATTGGTTGCACCACTGCACACGATGATTCAGTGCATAAGCACTACGTCCATCAGTGTAATAAACTTAAGATCTATTTAAACTGCCGCAGGCTAAATCGCGATCGTCTAAGGAATCTTTATAAATACACCTTATTAATTGAAAAAATAAAAAAATTAAAAATACACTGACTGTGTATCATGATTTCAGTGAAATGATTTTTACTCCGGAGACACCTTATTATAACGTATCCTATAAAATCCAGATTGTAAGCGCAAGTGTGATTAACGATTTCTATAGTACTAGCGACAAGTTAAATGCCAGTCAGTTATTTTGCTGCAACCAGAGTTGCATTATTCAAGGCCGCGGCCAAACTTTTAATAATCAAACAGCATGGCTTTTGACCAAGTCTTATTCATTATAATTCATTGCAATTTTATGGAAATAATGATCATGCTTTAAATATAGACTTTGATATCGCTTCCAAGCAATCTATATTAATTTAAAATGGTTTTTGAGACGACTGTGAATTGGACTGGATTTGATAGATCAAATACAACTTTTAGGGATAAATCAGCAAAGAGAAATGAAATGATGAATATCAAAATATGATAAGCCCTCGGGGGAAGCTTCCTCAGGAGAGATGTTCTTTCGACAGTATATACATGTAGCGCACCTATGATAATAAAATGAAATTTTGAAAGGAATTAACAATATAAATCTTTCAGTTCCATTGAAATCTCATGTTCTTAAATGTCAGTCACAATCTAATAACGACCGTCACATAATACCAAGGCAGGACCCCTGCGGAAAAACGTTGTTCAGTCGCGAAGAAAGACGAACGAGATTACGCGTGTTGAAAGGCCGTGTAAAAGAGAAAGGGGTACTCCTGCGCGGAAAAACGTCATTCAGTCGCGCGTTGTAAAGGCCAGCTTGCACTGTTCCGACGTCATTCCGCGGGGGCTGAAAAATCGGAAAGATTTGTTTTTGTGCTGTGTAGTCTGGCTTAGGCAATAAAAACTCACTATCTCCACATCTGGTTTCTATCAAGCTCGTTCAAGAGCTTAGGACAAGCATATAGCTCCTCGTGCCAGGAAATCAGGAGATGAGGAGTAGAGTGCAACATGTCTTCTTAATATGGAAATCTATATATTTTTGGTAATGTCCTTTCAAACATTAACAAACACTGTTAAATACTCTTTCTCGAATTAATATCATGTTCACACATTTCTGTAAATGTCCCGAACTAGAGGTGAGTGCTATAAACTAACGGGCCCGTAGCCAGCAAAGTCAAAATGGGGGTTCTTTTTCTGAAAAAATGGACCTTTTATAATGAAACCTTTGTGTACTTAAATGTACCAAATTGTACCAGAATGGACCTTTTTCTGACAAAAAGGGTGGTTCTTTCGACCTGGGCCTGACTAAAAACATATTGGCAAACACCGGTATCCAGTTAGCCGGCAAAGTGATTTAGTTATTATGATTAACTTTTATAATAAAATAATAAAATATATAATAAAATACCACATTTAAAATATATTTTATATCTGACCTTGGACCCATCCAAATATATATATATATATATATATATATATATATATATATATATATATATATATATATATAATCAAAACTTGGGTCAAAGTAAATAGAGTTCTAAGAAAATGCCACATTCTTTCAGTAAATTATTCTTGCTATAACGTATTGTAGAATATATCGGTGAGTTCTCAAATAATATCAAGTTTATCAATTTTGTGTTAGCCTCTCAAAAATAAGGTATTGGAGGTATAATTGCTAGACCATTTCTCGTAAAAAACAATGTATTGTCAGTTCTACCACCTATGCGGTTGGTAACCCACTTTAGAGAACGGTCAACTTTAGACCACCTCCTTCCCTTACAGGGATTTAAGTGGCCATAATGTACCACCGCTGCTTTTCCTTTTATTTTTATCTTATATAAAATCGGAGAAATCAGCTCAATAACTTTGAACGGCGGGTTTTTGGAATGATATTATGCCTTAACACTATGTAACCCTTTGTGTCTTAGTACTTGTTTGTGGCTTTAAATTCTTGTTGGACATTATCTGCATTTTCATATTAAAAAAAAACTTATTATTTTAATCATCAGTAAGATTATGTCGGTTATGTCCTGACATTAGTGAGGACAGTAGTTCCAGACACTGTGTTTTTCCTTGGGTATTAACGAATTGTGAGAGATAAGTAATATTATGGGTATCTACTACAGGGCAAAGATGGTTACGAAGAAATACCGCCAGCTTATGCAAAGGGGGAGCACACCAACATATTTGTCGTTGGGCAAACAGGAACTGGAAAGAGCTGTACGTGTAATATGATGGTGAACAAAGAAGGAGCTTTCAAAACAGGATTTGGCTCTAAAGGTGTTACGGACGACGTGTCATCTCACTGTGCCAACTTGGGTGGACGCAAGCTTCGCCTGATTGATACTCCCGGTCTTTTAGAAGCAGTTACGTATAGACAGTTTGGATTTATGAAGAAGATCATGACGAAAAACATTAGTTTGCTCGGCGGCGAGGAAGGTATCGACGCGTTCTTGTTTGTCATTAACTGCAACGATACGCCATCTCAAAATGAATTGAGCGCCTTAGTTAAGTTAATTTCGATGTTTTCGGAAGACATTTTTGAATATATGGTTGTTGTGGCTACTCACAAGGACGAACTTGAGATGAACGAAAGGACAACAGAAAGTTTCAAAAGCAGTCTTCCCGGCAAAATGAAGACGATCCTTCAGAAGGCTGGTGGAAGGATAGTGTTTATCAACAGTGTCACCAAAGACGGGAGAGAGCGTAGACACTACGTTAATTCTATCATCCGCCGTGTTGATGAGATTGCAAGAGCTCATCTAGGTAAGAAATTTTCCAATGAAGCCATCGAAAAAGCACGCAAGAAAAGACAAGAACTAGAAAAAAAATACCCTAACCTGAGTGAGACCGGTATACAAGAGGAATTAGAAAAGGTGATCGAGCCATATTTAACATCAGAATACTGGTGTTTTGATGGCTCTTCCACTGTGCGTCTTAGCGATGGGTCAGTCACACCAATGGCCAAACTAACATCCGGTGACAGGGTGCTTTGTGTTAGGGATGATGGCTCCGTTGGCTTCGAGGAAATCTTCTGCTTCAGCCATGCAGATGAAAATTGTCAAACTATATATGTCCACCTGCAGACCGCAACCGGGAAACACCTTCTCCTTTCTCACGGTCATTATATCCACGCTCTCTCAAATTCTACATCATTCCCATTTTCCATTAAAGCCGCCCGTGATATCCACGTTGGAGATGTGGTGTTCACTTATCACCCTGCCACCAACGCCATATTTGTGGATGAAATTGCGGCAACAGGCAGTAAGAAGGTCACCGGTGCCTTTTGTCCTCACACCATGAGCGGCACCATCATCGTCAATGATATTTTGGCGTCCTGTTACACCGACGCCGTAGAGCCCCTGGTGGCGAGAAAATTGCTTATGCCAGCCTGGTGTATGTACAAGTTGCTTCCGCTGCCTGTGTCTGCGCCCTTGTTGAAAGATGGCGTCTCAAATACCTGTAAACTTTTGTGCGCGACGAAGCAATATTTAAAAAGTCTTTACTAGAGTGGCGTGTGCGCAAACCACTGTCAATGACTTAAGTGTCTGTTGCAGGGAGCAGGATTCAATTGATAACTTGGAGTAAGAAGATGTCATATCTGTGTACACATGAATGCTTCCCTGCAACTAATGTCATGCTGGTACAATTCGCTGTGGCATGGAAGTATTTTTATGTGTTTATCATGTGAAATTTGAACATTGCGATTGGGGACATTACTGCAGGTGGTGCAATTCTACTATTTGATTATGTGTTAGTGTTGTAATTCTGAAACACTCATTAGTTTACGTTTTAGAAAAATATCAAGCACAAAAAGACCCGATTCTTTTTCTATGTCTTGCTTCCTTCTAATGTTTGTGACCGAATTTATTTTTAGAATTTGTATTTATATACTTACGTATTTTATCATCGAAAACGGCGAACACGTTTTACCAATTCTTTACAAGGCATAATCAAATTTTGAAATTCCAGTGTATGCCAAACTATAGTTTAGTTAGAATTATGTATTTGTTTTGAAACTAAAAGATCAAACAAGGCATTTTCCTTTGATGTTATGATGGTGCGATCCTTTCATCTAAGCAAGTCGTTTTCCCTGAGACCAAAATTTGGTGCGGCTCAATATACATGATTTTCGCACCAATCTTATATTCTCCAGAATATAGCAAATTTATGTATGAACAAATTATTACTCGGCCCAGTTGATTTGCCCTTTTGTACTTTTTTTGGTGTGTGTGATTGTGTGTTTGTGTGTGTGAACCCTTAAATTTGTAACCGAATGCAGATGATCTTCTAGCAGTAACAGTTAACTTATCTCAAATAGTAGTAAGGATTTCATTTGGGTTAACGGGGTTATTGGGGTATTGCTCGTTTTAATATTTGGCCTATGTTTCAGAGCCAGTTGGCATATATAGTGACTTGACTAAGAATGCCTGGATGGCTTAAATGGTAGGGTGCTCGCCTCCGGTGCAGTAGGTTGTGGGTTCAATCCCCGGCCGGGTCATGCCAAAGACCATCATAAAAATGGTACCTACTGTGTCCTTGCTTAGCACTCAGCATATAAAGGTTAAAGTAGGGAACAAAGCCAGTATTGTAGAATGACTGGTGACAGAGGCCCATGTGGAAGATAAGCTTACGCTTAACATGTTTAACCTCTTTCAATAAAGTTTAAATAGTACATGACAACGGGTTAATGTTTGCTGTACCATAGTGATTACAAGATGTCACAACAAAAACAAACACGTGTAATAAGTCACAGACACAGGCACTAGACACATGTATCAAAGCATAACTCCAAATTGAATTTAAAATTATTCTGTATTGAGTGCAAAATTATTTGAACGGAGTATAGAAAAGTGCAATTGGATGAGTAGGTTCAATATGCGAAAAAAAGCTAAAGACAATCGTTATTGAGCGTCTAGATATTGTGCATATTGATATATATATATCCTGTTTCCTTTTTTCTTTCAAAGAGAACCGAGTTTTCAGATGAAGGCTTCATCTGATTTGGTAAATAGATTAATTTTATTAAAATTTTATGGAAGGTTTAATTTTTTTAATTTGACTTCATGTATAAGCTGCATCAAACACCATTGCATGTTGACAAATGTATTGCTTATGTTGTATATTATGCATGGAGTTAATTGTGTTATTACTGCGAAGGTAGAATGTTGCTGTTAAGCTTAATAATGAATTATCAACGAATTAAACAAAATGTACTCGCTTTGGACGATGTTTACTTAAAATAATGAGAAATGGAAGCAGTTTCGATTTTAATATGGTAAATTGACATGTCCTATTTGTAAATACATTTAACAAGAAGGCGTTGGTTTATGTAATGCAGCTGTTTCCACATAGAAATAACATGAGCTATCTTTGTGATTTATGCATTTTATGTTGTTTAATATTGCTTTGCCTTAAATAACGAAAAAGGAGTGTTTCTTGTGAAAGTTGAGAATTCGAATATTAATTCCCTTGAAGAAAAGTAGTTGAGTTTATGTCTTACAATTTTACCAGTTTCAATTTATAATTTAAAATGAATCAAATAAGGTAAAGGATAGGGACTTATTGAGTGTAAGTTTTATTTCAAATAATGTGCAATATGATTTTGAGTTAGAAAAAGATGAAAATGCTAAAGTCACGTTTTATTTGGTTGGTTAATATTAAGATCAAATTGTAATATGTACAACGTGCATAACACTTACTTAGTTTTCGATATGATCCAAGTATGACTAATTCAAACAATACTTTTCATTTTCTTAATTGAAAACAAGTCACTTAGAAATATCCTAATGGGGAAATAGTAAATGGTTTAATGCAACATGAGAATGAAAAATCACTGCTTATCACGTAAAATAAACTGGAAAAGCGAAAAAGAGAACAAATATTTGTGTATTTGAATAAAATATAAATTAGTGAATAAATGTTTGAAAGCTCCAAATCGTCTTAGTCGTATCTGTAACTTTCCTTATTCTTTTATTATATGTTGTTTTTACTCTGTAAAATTAGTTGTACAAATCCAATAAATCAGATTCCTCTTGGTAATAAAAACAATTTGGCAACACGGTGCTTTCCATAATGCTGATCAATTACAACAACTAATTTTACAAGATTAAGCAATGAAGATCTTATATATATATATGGGGCAGAAAAGTAGGTCACATAAGTAGGTTAAATTTTGACCAAAAACTTTAAGACCAGTCTAAAGCTCTTTTATGGCTGATGGAGTGATTTATTCAGTTTGTCCCTTGGCATGTCGACGACTTTATATGAGTCTTTTAAGAATCTAGTAGACGTACGTTATATGTGTTACTGGCAACCCACGCTCCACCGATGCTCGGTTCATATGTAGGCCTATCCTTAAGTAATAATTCAAATAATAAAAACGTTTTCACGACGTTATCAGATGGTTACATGATGGTAATGGTATAGAAGAAGATTATGGTCACGTTATGGGTGTTTTTTACTCCATGCAAATTAATGTAGAGTAACGTTCTAATTTGTAGAAAGATTCGAAGACCGTTTCTACAAAATTTTATGATAACGTTATTTTGTGGAGTATTATCAACGTTTATATAACATTCCGGGAAAAAAACATTATATAATGTGTTGAAAAACTTTTTAAATAAACAACCATAACACGCCTTATGCTCATTGAACTACTTTTTCCTCATGTGCCATCACCGATTCGGTGTTTGACGAACGATGATATTCTGCCAAAGGGTTCTATTTCTCGCCCATGACCAAAGGTGTCTTGTTGGTAATTCAAAATTGTCAAGAAAGGATTTTCGATGTCTGCCTCGGGCACTTTTGCCAGGTATTCTTCCGCTCAGGCTAAGACCTTCTAATCCCTCTTTTCTGATGCAATGTCCTAAGAACTTCAATTGTCTTTCTCTGACAGTGTTGAGAAGCTGTCTTTTTTATCAATCTGTTTAAGGGCCTCTTCATTTGTAACATGCTCAATGTAGGAGATTCGGAGCATTCGCCTGTAGAACCACATTTCAGCTGCTTCAATGTTACGTTGAGTTTCTGCTGTCAAAGTCCAAGACTCACAGCCATACAGAAGAGTAGACCAGACATAGGTTTTAAGGAGGCGATCCTTGAAGATTGGGCCGAGTCAGGTGAATGCATTTTTCGCTTGGCCAATTCTTCTTTGGATTTCTGTCTTGCAATAGGCGTAGGATGTCACAAGTGCCCCGAGATAGTTGAATGAGGAGACCTGGTCGATGGGAGTGTTCCCATGAAGCAATGTGCAATGTGGTGTGACCTCTGACTTTGAAACCACTTTTTTTTTTTTTTTTTTTTTTTTGCTGTTGACATGTAGTCCAAGCTTTGTGCTGAAGGCAACAGCGGCATCAAAGAGATTATGGAGATCCTCCCTTGATGTAGCTAAAAGAACTCTATCATCGGCATAGCGGAGATTGTTTATCCTGACACCATTGACTGTAGACGATCCTCCAAATCTCTCAAGATCATTTCAGAGTATAAGTTCAAAAGGTCTGGAGACATGACACAGCCCTGACACACTCCTCTTTTGATGGGAAACCAGTTGGCCATGCCTTCAGGAAGGCGGACTGATGCAAGCTGATCACAGTAGACTAATCTTATAACCCGCATGTCTTTGTCATCGATTTGAATTTTTGCAAGCATTTTGAAGAGCTCCTCATGTCGGATCTTGTCAAAGGCTTTCTGATAGTCAATGAAGACCATGTACAGGTCTTATTGATGTTGTAAGGTTCTCTTGCTGAGCATTCTGAGAACAAATATGGCATTTCTGGTGCCTCTGTCTTTCATGAAACCAAACTGGTAGGGTGGAATTTCTGGCAGAATTTTGCGTCTAATTCTTTGTAAGATGATTTTCAATAGGATTTTGAGAATGTGGGGCATCAGGCTTATTGTGGGATGACTTGAACAATCAAGTGTCCCTGGGACTTTGGGTAGAGTGATGAAGATGGATTTGAGTATGTCCTTTGGAAACTTTCCAGTCTCATAGATTTCACTGACTAGACTCCAAATCATATCAGTACCTTCTTTTCCAAAAGCTTTGAGCATCTCTGTGTATACCTCATCTGGTCCAGCTGCCTTTCCGACTTTTATATTTCCCAGTGCCCACTTCACCTCTGACTTTAGAATTGGTGGACCGGTTTTTGCAGTTTCCAGAACAATGCCCTCTGATTCTTGGTCGTCATCGAAGAGATCTTGAATGTATTCTTCCCAGCGAGCTGGGATATCTTTAAATTCCTGTAAGACATGACCATCGGCAGCTTTAATGCATTTGGAAGGAGGGGAAGATCGTTTACCTACTATCTGGTTGATCTTTTGAAACATTTTCTTGGCATTGAAACTAAGGTTCTCAACTTCTTGGCATTTTTCCTCTAACCAAACTTCTTTTGATTTGCGGCGTTTCTTGATGTATTCTTGGTTTATTTGTTTGTATTGCACAGGGTTGTATTTGCAGATTCTTCTTTTCTGTGAGAGATCTTTGAGTTCAGAACTGAACCAGTAGGATGATGGTTTCTTGGCTTCCATTTTGGGAATGTTGTTCTCAGCTGCCTCTTGAATAGTTTGCGTGATTTGGTGGTAGTGTTTTTCTATATTATTGTTTTTCTTATATTGGCAGACTTTTTAGAACTTCCCTTTAAAATTTGTTGCATATCTCTGGGTCACGTTGCATGGCTGTGAAGTCGAACTTTGGTTTGACTTTGGATTTTTGGATGCGCTTGAGTGATAATTTGAATTTGGCTATCACTGGATTGTGATCTGAAACAACATCTGCTCCTGGGAATGCATGGGAATTCTTAATAGCATTTTGGGATCTTGAATTGATTGCAATAAAGTCAATCTGATTCCTGGCTTGGTCACCAGGACTGATCCATGTGTAGCGTATTCTTGGATGTACTTTGAACCAGATATTGGTGATGAATAGGTTCTTATCTCTGCACCAGTCTACAAATCGGTCCCCCTGTTCATTCCTTTCACCTAAACCAAACTGTCCCTTTGTCTTTCCGTCACCTCCCTCACCTACATTGGCGTTGAAATCGCCCATAACTATATTGATATCATCAGACTTGCAGGAAGACATCAATTCATAGAGAGATTGGTAAAAATCATTGATCTCAAAGGACTAGCTTTAAGTTTAACTAGCATCATTCGGTCGTTTTTGGGCCAAAAAGAAAGAACCGAGTTGGCAAAGCTCTTGTTAAGAATCAAAGCAACGCCATGAACATGTTGGTTCCATCCAGAAAAGAGAATACGTTTCCTGTCTTTTGTAAAATCACCCGACTTAGGCCACCGTATCTCGCACAAACCTAAACAATGGATGTTCATTCTGTCCATTTCTACAAGGACATTGTCCAGTGTCCCTGTTTAATACAGTGTTCTGACGTTCCATGTACCGATCTATTTGAACTACAGTTGGCTGTTAATTCCAAAATGGGCTTGGGGTTAGTCGACGACTAGAGCGGTGCGAATGGTAGAATATTCGGTTTATCGGTACCGAAAAAAACAGGATGTGAGGAAAGCTTAAATAAACTATTATAATGAATACCTACCATCATCCTGATGTTCTTTTGTCCATTACTTCCTGGAAAATAAATAGACATCAATACCGTAACGCATTTTATCAAAATATGAAAAAAAGGTGTATAAAATAAAAGTGATTGTTGTTTCGTGTCTTAAGTGAACTATTTTTTTTTCAGAAATACATTCCAATAAACTTCCTCGCACGGTCAGCTAACACAAGGATGAATAAGTCCAGCTGTAAATGTGATGGTGTGAAGTCAACGATGTTGACAGTTCAAGGTACCCTGTTATAGTTAGAGATAGCTATAGCAGTTAAAGGTGACCGTGACTGTGCGCGCGCGCGCGCGTGTGTGTGTGTGAGAGAGTGTGTGTGTGTGTGTGTGTGTGTGTGTGTGTGAATAAAACAGTTGAATGCCTCAGCACCTAAAAGTTAAACAAATACACCTTACCTTTATTGGGCATCAAACGCGTCATACTGCTAAACACATTCGGTCTTAAACCGTGTAACATGTTAAGGAGCTAAACGTGCTTAGGAGCTAAACGCGTTGAGGAATAATAAAAATGAAAACGACTTTTTTGTAGATTATATTTCAAATCTTTATACCCAATAAAATGTACAGTGAAAATTCAAAAATAATCAGCAGACAAGTGAAACCAAATAAAAGTGGATAGGCTTGAGAAAAGTGAAAACATTAAACAAAACTGACAAAATTTGTTTAAAACTTCTTCATTAGACCCTTGAGAACAACAGGGGACGAAATTGAGTTATTCATATTTTGATACAAAAAACATAAAATGAAAGGACTGTAGCAAACTTTAATTCCAGAATGCAAGATGATCATGTTTTTTAAATTAAAAAAAAATTTTTTTGAGTCCCTTAAAAATAAGGGGCGGCAAAACTGAAACAATTACATTTATAGGGAAAGAAACAATTTGAAATAATTGTAGCAAACATAATATTCAGTATGCACTGATTTGCTTGTTCACGCAAAATGCGGCAAAATAAGTTGAAAAGTAAAACAAGTGTATTTAAATAATAATTGTTATTATTATTATTATTTGTTGTTGTAATTAGAATATTTATAAGTATTTATCATTGTTTGTTTCATTTAGAGAACAGTAGTGTATAAGTTTTGAGATTATATTACCAGTGACCCATTGTTACGGGTCAATTATTTTTGAGAGTAATGAGCAGATCATACTGGGCTGGAGACCACTCGTGATTTAGCAGCAGATGCGCATGGGGGCTAGCCCATCGTATGATTTTGTCACAGATACGCATGGGGCAAGCCCACCGTATATGTATACATTTTTTTATTTGAACAACAGGATTATCTCCAAGTTTATGTAGCTGAAATTCGAGTAAGTTATTATTATTTTATTATTTATTTGTTCATTATACATGTAGTATCATAAATTATGCGTTTACTTTGCTCATGTTCACCATTAATTGTACTCCATTATCATGTTAGTATTATCATTTTTATTTTTATTCATTGCGTTTATTTTTATTATTTTTTTAGTTTCACCATTTGTCTTATGTATGATGTGATGATGTGAAATAAAAGCTACTGAGATAGGAATCCTGAGTTGTTCAACAGTGAAATCGAATGCAGAGTCCCTGTCGGTGATATTCGAATACCGAGTCCTACCCAGTGAGCCACCTGTCTGTGTCTTTGTGTCCAACGCCTGGTCCCCTCTTCGTGTTACAGAGGAGGGTGAACGTTCCACCGCGCCGACAATATGAGTGAACCAGAGAAAATGGAGGATCTACGCCGGGCGAGAAGAGCGCGTAAGGGCGTGGTCACTAGATGTATTGGGGCAGTGGAAAGAGCCGTAGCTGAGGAGGACTCTAAACTAGTAGGGAGTAAGCTAGATAAGCTTAAAGACACTTTCTCGTCTTTTGGATCATTTCATGACCAATTTCATAGTTTACTTGTTGATGATGAAGTAGAATCAAGCGAAGCATGGTTTCGCGAAGTAAAAAACAATTTTATTGAATTCAATTCAATTCAATTTATTTCTGTACTAGTACATAGATTGTCATTACCTTGTACAATATGATATACTGATGACGATGTAATACAATCAGTGCATTACCATTTCTCTAGTTGGTATTATGTTGCCTAGCCATTTGTGAATGAAAAAATAATCTTTATATAATGAACATAATACTACTAAATTACTCATAAAATAGTCTATGCAATGAGATATTCTAAGCAATGAGATAAATCTTGGTGTGATTATAAATTTACCATAAACACACTGTAAACATGTTACACAAAGGGATATGTTTAAACTTAAAACCACAGTTACATATCTGCTTACATGGCTGTTTAAAGCCAGTTTGATGACAAAGATAATTACGATTAATGACAATTACATAAGACAGATACTCATAGGTAAATACGTTACACAGATATAAATATTGTGCCATGTTCAGTCCCACTGCCGAGTCACTTCTCACAACAGTGGGACCATACACTGACATATGCTAGGAGTTACCAAGCAGAGCAACCATTTCACTTCTTTTCTTGAATGATTTGATTTGAAGTTGGAGAGGGACACATCTTTGTTGGCACTGTTAAATACACGACATAATTGACTGTCTGGTGACCTTGTATCAGCTTTAAGGATTGAGGTTTTACTAAAAAATGTGACTCGGTCTGCTTTGTACATTGGGCATTGGAATATAAAATGGTATTCATGTTCAATTACCTCTTGGGTGCACAGGTGACAGATTCTGTCGCACCTGGTGTGCCGCCCAGTTTCGATGTGGAGTTTATGGTCACTGAGACGTAGTTTAGCAAGGGTTCACAAGGTGTCGTAATTTGTTATTTTATCAACATAAGTTGCCCTTTCACACTTTTGGTTAAGTATACGGAAGAGAGACAATTTACTGTTGGCTTGAAGTTTCCTATTGCATATTTGGGAAAAGTGGTCATTTTGTCTTTGTTTGAAAATTGTGATGAAGTTTTTTGGAGGTGACTGGCTAAGCCACACATCTCCAAGGCCAAATTTTGAAAAGGATTTTTCGGATCCCCTCAGACTATGACATATAAGCTGGTCTGAGTGTGTGGACTGCGGGAGGAACATAGGGTGTCAGCTTGTAACTATTTATCTCTTGTATGTATGCTTGCTTCATTAGTGTATCATCAGACATTTGAATTATTTTACACCATAGTTTGACAGATGCAAACTGTATTTTGGTATAGAGGGGAAGGCGGCCAAGTTCAGTGTATACACCATAGTTTGATACATTTTGATGGAGGCCAAGGATTTGTTCGCAAAATGTTAAGTGTAACTTTTCTGTAGGGCAGTTATCCATTGACACAGAGTAGCCCCATATCTCTGAGCAATATGTAAGGATTGGGGAAATGAGGGTATCAAATAATTTCTCTTTTAAGGATGTGTTAACATTACTCTGAAGCGGAAGAGACTTGGACAGACTGAAGATTGCCTTTGTAGCACGTTGGAGGAGATTACTTTGGGTTTCGATTTAGAAGGAGACCTAGATACATGTATTTGTTGACCTCTTGGATTGGTTTTCCATAGAGAAAAAAATTTCACTGTGGGATTTTGATTTTGAGTTGAAAATAACTATTTTAGTTTTGGTGACATTTACAGTCAGTCTCCACTTGTTACAGAAATTTTCTACAATTTCCAAACTTTGCCTTAGCCCCTTGGGGGTCTTGGACATAAGGATGAGGTCATCAGCATAGAGTAAACCTTGTATTGGTATTCCATTTATATCTGGACTTGCAGCACTTTCGCCATCAATTGATCTAAGAAGGTCATCAATAAAAATATTAAAAAGAAGTGGGCTCAATATGTCACCTTGTTTTACACCTAGTCTTGTATTAAAGGCCGGGGATTTACCACTACTTGTCTTAACACATGCTTGGGAGTTTTCGTACATGCTCTTAATGTTTTTGTACATAAGCCCTCTTATTCCTAGAGTACTTAGCTTGAACAGTAGTCCATTGCTCCAAACACTATCGAATGCTTTTGAGAAGTCAATGGAACATGTGTATAATTTTTCTTTCCTTTTATACATTTTGTAATAATGGACTTAAGTATAAAGATGTTATCTGAAGTACCATGACCATGTTTAAACCCAGTTTGATGAGGTAGGGGTACCCCTTGTTGTGATGCGTGTTCAACAGGACCGAGTTGTACAGCTTTCCGAGGCAGCTTGTAATAGATATTCCCCTGTAGTTGTTAACATTTGATTCGTCACCAGATTTGTGGATAGGGACTACATGTATATATGCCTTGTTCCATATTGATGGGTACTTAGCACTTTTGAATATGATATTGAACAATTTTACAATTACATCTATAAGATAATCCTTCCCTGATTTTATCATTTCGTTTGTTACCTTGTCTTCCCCTGTTGATTTGCCATTTTTCAATTTTTTGATATTGTTCATGATCTCATCAGCACTAATGTCATGGTCAAGTGCAGTTCTGTCTGAAGAATTCATTTCACTTTGCCTTAGTTTATTTTCTATTTTAAGCTTGAAATCTTTATCAAAGTTATGTTTACTTGATTCAGTTTCCTCACAAAGACTTTTAAAATACTCATAAAATTCACTTGGTTCAATAAATTCAGTTTGTGTAGACTCCATATTTAAATCTTTAACCGCTTTCCAGAATATTTGGGATTTGCATTTTCCATGGATTGCAACTTTTGAAGAAGGCCTTTTTTATATTCTTTTTTTTTTTTTTTTTGCTTTCTTACATCCTTTCTTATAACGATTGAATGTTTGGTAATATGATGCATTGACTGAATTGTCAAAGGATTTCTTGCTCCTAAGTTTTGCTAAGTTTTTTAAGTGGGACCTCAGGGATTTTAAGTCATTGCTGTACCATGTTGCCCTTTTCTTGTTTTTTTTTTTTTTTTTTTTTTTTTTGAGGGTGGACTGAGGTGTATTTTCTTGATTTAAGAGCCTTTTCAGCTGCAGTTGTGAATATTTAATTTACTAAGGGTAATGCCTCTTCAGGGGAGAGAGCTTGTGACATAAAGTAATCAACCTTTTGTTTTGTTTCCATGTTACCCAGGGCCTCGACAAATTTAATATGAGAATCATTTTCCCAAATGAATTTAGTTGGCTTTGGCATCAGCTGAATTGATTTTGTATGTATGTTGTAAGTAGTTTTGCAGTACAGTTCAAGTTCAAGTAGGGCGTGGTCAGAAAATATTGACAGATCATTGACGTGAAAGTTTGGGATGCTGCTGTACAAAGTGGCGCTACAGATGACGTGATCAACAACGCTGTTACCAGCTGGTTGTTAACAAGTATATTTGCCAAGTAGATCACCTAGTTTACGGCCATTTAAAATTCTTATATTGCAGTCTTTGCATAAGTCTAGCCTCCTATCTTACCAAAGAATCACCCTGTGTCCCGTTTGATTATTCAAGATTGTCACAATGATGTGCATTTGCGATGTGAGTGGACATTGAGTCGAGTTCGGAAGAAATATTGGATAGTGGGTGCGAGGAATTCGATAAAGCATGTTGCACGGATGTGTGTAGTTTGCAAGCGATTATATGCGCCGACAATTGGCCAAAGAATTGCTGATTTGCCACCAGAACGTTGTCAAGCAGGAGGTCCCCCTTTTGATATAGTGGGAATTGATCTCTTTGGTACCCTTATGGTCAAGGTTGGTCGATCTCAAGTAAAACGCTATGGTTATGTTTTTACTTGTTTTAAGACTCGGGCAATTCACCTTGAAGTTTTAGAAAGTCTAGAGACGGGCACATTTCTCAACGGATTTATTCGTTTTGTTTCTAGACGAGGGTGTCCAAGTAAAATATTTAGTGACAATGGTACAAATTTAGTGGGTGCTGCAGCTGAAATCTCACGTTGTTTGAGTCAGATTGACAAAAACAAAATTGTGTATCATGCCAGAAGCAAGGGAATAGAGTGGGTTTTTAATCCTCCTTATGCATCCCATTTCGGTGGTGTGTGGGATAGAATGGTGAGAACTATCAGAAAAATTCTGATGAGTTTGGGGTCGTCAAGATCAATGTACGACTGGTCTTTACAAACTCTTCTATGTGAAGTTGAGTGTATTGTGAATGGACGTCCCATAACCAAAGTCAGTGAAAGTGTTCAGGATTTAGATGCTCTCACACCCAATCACTTACTCGCATTGAGAGCTGTACCGTCACTTCCTTAGGGAAAGTTTGACACGGCTGATACGTACAGAAGGTTATGGAAGCATATCCAAGTCATTACGACTTAGTTTTGGAAAAGATGGTCCAGCGAGTATCTTGTATTGCTTCAGAGCCGTTCAAAGTGGCATAAAATTTGAGAGAATTTAAAACCGGGCGATCTAGTTCTTATGGTAGATCAAGACTTGCCGTGTGGCTATTGGCCCTTAGCTATCGTGGAATCAACCAAAACTAGTCGCGACGGTCTATAGAGTGCCACCGTACGCACACGCAGCGGTAAATACATTAGACCAGTTAATAAGTTGTATATTAAAGAAGGAGACTTATAATTGTCTTTTTTTTTTTTTTTTTTTTTTTTTTTTGCTAGACGAGTGTTGCCGACCCATGCGGCAAAATAAGTTGAAAAGTAAAACAAGTGTATTTAAATAATAATATTAATTATTATTATTATTATTTGTAATTAGGATATTTATCAGTATTTATCATTGTTTGTTTCATTTTGAGAACAGTAGTGTATAAGTTTTGATATTATATTACCAGTGACCCATTGTTACGGGTCAATTATTTTTGAGAGTAATGAGCAGATCATACTGGGCTGGAGACCACTCGTGATTAAGCAGCAGATGCGCGATGGGGCTAGCCCATCGTATGATTTTGTCACAGATACGCATGGGGGCAAGCCCATCGTATATGTATACATTTTTTTTTATTTGAACAACAGGATTATCTCCAAGTTTATGTAGCTGAAATTCGAGTAAGTTATTATTATTTTATTATTTATTTGTTCATTATAGTATCATAAATTATGCGTTTACTTTGCTCATGTTCACCATTAATTTTACTCCATTATCATGTTAGTATTATCATTTTTATTTTTATTCATTGCGTTTATTTTCATTATTTTTTTTTTAGTTTCACCATTTGTCTTATGTATGATGTGATGATTTGAAATAAAGGCTACTGAGATAGGAATCCTGAGTTGTTCAACACGGACCATTGCTCACAATTCTCAAAAACAAATGGCATCTGATCGGGCAAGAAGAGCACGAGCCAGAGCCGCCCCCTTTTGACCGAAAAGCATATTGCTTAAGTATTCAATGTTATCTGAAAAGTAAAAAAAATGAATTTATTTAGATCACAGCTTTGAAATGATATTCATTGGATATTGATTTTGTAAGTGATAAAAATCACACCAACAACAAAAAAGTTGATGTGCTATGCTCGTAAAACAAAATGTTTTCGAAATATTGGTTAACAGTATGAGATAAACAAAATGTGTTTACCGGAACTGTACACAGTGAATCTTATCTCGCTAATCAATTACACGATTTTTTTTGGCGATCCGCAGTTAGACAAAGAAATGCATTTACTTTAAAAAAACTTTACTTGCAATACACTGTCATTAAAATCTGAGAAATTGTAGTAATAATTTAGACTTTTGGAAGATGTTCAATTCAGTTTTATTGAATTTTAATGTCATGTTATTGTTTTAATGTAAGATTGTAGAATGAATTTCAAGTAGTGAGAGAAGGGGTATTATTAAAATAAACAAATGAGTCGCCGTCATCAACACGCCATTGGAGAGAGGAGGGTGTTGAGAATATTGAATGAATCAATCCCTTCTGGCGGCTTCTCAAATTTCTCTTTTACCTGTTCACCACAATCACCGTTTTTACGTCAATTAAATGACATCATTTGGCTCTCCAAAACCCTGCCAGCGATTTCCCCTAAAAGTCATAGTTCAGATTTTATCGTTGGTTAAGCTGAATTATACCTGTATTAAATGAAAATCCGTAATTAGGATCTCATTATTCTGTAACAAAATCATTTAAAGCAAACCGATGACACAGGTTTGTTGTTCATACGTTTTGGTCAAATCAATTTTCGAGATAAAGTCTTGTTTAGAGATCAACTTACCCCCATACCAATTGCTACTTCACCTCAAAAAAGAAAAGTGTTAAATTGACAATTAAAGCTTTGAGTTACCTATGATTATACATTGGAACGAGCAATATCAACCCCGATATTTTATATATTTCGTAGGGTTTTTATTGTTTATGATAGATGCATCATTAAGTAATTAGAAAAAATCATTTTCGATATCTGGATGGTAATTTTAAAGGGGTACAATATCCTTAACCTTTCGTTTCACTTATTTATTTATTTTTCTCTGTCGTGGGCCTCTATTTTCACAGATCGTACCTAGCACAGTTCACATTACTGTGGTCGTCATCTGGGGCTGTATCAGTAATCATTTAATACGTTAACATATGTGTGTACGGTGTGTACCCTAGGTTCTAGATTCCTGTATTTCCAGCTCGATCTTGATTTCATATATAACCCTATCAGCAACACCAGGCTCTAGCGAACACCGTCAATTCGTGGGCGTTCTTCTTCAAATTTTTGCCTGGAGCGCTTCCATATTTGGAAGTCATGTCTCGTACGTCACAGCTTTGCCCGCCTGGAGCTGCCTTTCCCGCCTTGCACTGATGTTATATCGTGCAGACGAGACAAGAAGCAAAGTGGCTGACGTGGAGTTGGAGGTTTTAACTAAGAATATCTTGCAGTCGAAGGTCAGTGCCACAACACAAGCAATATTCTGCTTTAAAAACTAATTTTGGTGTAGCCATTGCACAGCCCTTATAGAGGTATCGAGCATACAGTGCAGCTGTAAGTGTATAAATATCTTCAGGAGCTAATGTTCTTTGATAAGCAAAAAAATGCAAAAACATTGGATATACTATTTTTCTTTTTGAAACATATTATTTAATTTTCACTTTACATATCTTAAATACAGTAAATAAAATTAAATACAACAGGATTAAATCTGCTTTACGTTTCATTTTGGTCTGATGACATTCAACTGCAGATTCACTGCGAAGCCGTTCTGTTTGCTTGAACATGGCTGCTGTTCGTCAGAGCTGGTAAAAGCGATCGCATCACAAGATTTTCAACAAGCTAGCTTTTACTGTGCTCTGACACTCAGGGTAACGATGTGTGAAGTTGTATAAATACGAGTCTTTAAGTATTTGTGTACGTGTATTTGAATGAATATTTTGTTGAAATATTTTTGTTCGTGCGTGCGTGTGCTTAAGTGAATGTACAAAGCATACTCAATATGCTGAAACGTGTCTTTATACATGTATAGGCCTATGATTAACGTTTTAAATTTGTACTTAATTTGCTTTGGTCAATTTTTCTCGTTTTGGTCATTTTTTTATTTATTTACTAGCTTTCTATTATTTATTCTCCTTATAAATGTACTGGACAAAATTCTCTTTTAAAGTCAAAATAACCAGAACGATAATTTTCCTTTTCATGTTCCAATCATTGCTAGTTTATAACTATTGTGTGTGTATGCGCACACGCACAATAAAGTGTGTTTGTATTTCTCATTGTAACAACAAGGTTTCAATAAAGCGAAGATGGCATTCAAGTATTACCTAGGAGAAGAATACAACAACACAGTTAACAAGAACTTTAACACATAGATGGCGCATATGTAATGCATATGTAATGTAAAACGGTCGGCCATATCTGTTCCGCATGACTGTCGAGTAGAATCGAAGGATTATACACTGATAGAGGACATCCAGTTAAGCACTCTTCCTCGACTCCAGCTACTATCATAGGCTGATGGTATACAGACGGGCTATCTGACAAGTCTTCATATTAATTGTACTCAATAGAAATCACGTGTTTTCACATGTCACATGTCATGCGTCTCCCAACACTTCGTGTATGACTATCAGATCATATACTACAGTACTACTCACTAGTTTTATGGCCTAGTGGACAGGAGGTGAAAGTCAGGACACCTTCACTTGTGAGTTGGGAATCGATCTGTGTAGGCTCGACAGCTGAACAGTAAAGGAGGAGTTTGCTAGCATGGCGCAGCCTCCTCTTGTGGCCACACAGTCAAGTTGAGTATTGAGCTAAGGCAGCATTACCCTACAGTTGAGTTTTTATCTGGACAGCTAGTGCATATAGTGACACACAAGTATGTAACAGTGTTGATGACAAGTATGATAAAAATAATGGGTCTGCAGTGTGAACTACAGGTATAAGTTGGCCTATGGACCAGTGCCTGAATAAATGTATATACAGTGACAGTTGTGTTTGTCTGAGAAACTGTGAGAAACTATTAAGAAGCTGTGAGAAGTTAGATAAAATCACAGGTAGCTTTAACGAACAGAATGGCGGGTCAAAAGATGGAGGAAACCAGCGTTGTATGCCACAGCCTGCAAAACTACAACGTGTTCATAGTGGGGTACAAGGGACACGGCAAGTCAGCCACTATGATGAACATTATACGAGAAGTAAATTATAAGGGAGCCGCAGGTTACAAAATAGAGGAGAGAACACACGGGAAATGTACATTCTATGATACCCCGGGTTTCGGCTCACTGGACACAACCGACCCGAAATTGTTGCGCGTGATAAACGCAAAAGCCCATGCGGTCGGTGAAGTGCACGCTGTGTTATTCGTGCTGCGTTATTGGCGCATCACAAGTTCCGTGATTACTTTAATACACCAACTTAAGGACGCTTTCGGTTCAGACTACCACAGACGCACCATCGTAGTCTTCACTTTTTCAAAGAATGAAACCGTAATGAGGTTAAGAGACTATTTGGAAGACGGTGCGTTGGAATTTAAGGAATTTGTCAATTTTTGTGAGGACAGAGTGATCATGTTGGAGAATTCTGACTTCCAGACTGGGGAATCTGCTGCCTCCCAAATTGAGGACATGATAACCAACAGTATGCACTCAGAGCCGTTGGTAGTCCCATGGTCTACAGTAAGTAACCTAGCTTTCTATAGTCACTTTCTTATATGTTTATCGTTAAGATAAATAGAAAAGTAAGAATGGTTATGTGTGAAAAACAGATTGAAGAATGCATAAGTGAAAAATATGTAAATAAATGAATACACTCAGCTTTGTGTGTTTGTGCGTGTTTGTGCGTGTATCTGTTTTTGTGTAAGAGAGAAAAAAGAAATGCTTTTGGGTGAGTGGCCGTATGAATAAAACGAATTAATACAATATGGCGAATTGTACATTTTACAGCTGCTTTCATTTGTATTTGAGAATAAAGGTAAATGCTTATAAAAATCAAAGTATTTGCAATTTAAAATATATTCATATTTTATTGTTTTTATTGCTCTGTTTCGTTCCAATGTAGGGTGTATTTGTGGGCTTGTCTGGACCTCATGGTGTTCGTGATTTCCAGTGTATGGCAGGGCCTGTGTTACCTGCACATAAAAGAATTAATTATTCAGAAAATAAAACAACAGTCCATATATTTCACATTGTATATTTAATCATATGAATGAAACCGTATTTCTTTAACATTGCTTTAGATCTACTACTTCAACAATTATTGGACACAAATGGGCACCAATCGCACACACCACCTTTAAATCAATCAAAAATATGTTTTACAATGCATAATCATTTCTTTATTAGTTCTTTAAATAAGGGGATTATTTGATAATATAGCAATCAATACAAATCTTCATACTGGAAAATACTTATAACCAATAACTTAAAGAAATACAGCAGTGGAAGCGATTTTTATGTAGTCCGATAAAGTATACTAAACAAAAATATAAACGCACGAAAGTATATGTTGATTTATTTTCATGTATGGAACTAGAGTATATGGCCAACATTAACAGCATATTTTCCTCAACAAATAGACATCACTTTGAGAGCATTACAGGAAGTTTAAATGCATAGTCCAAGAGTTAGGGCATCAACTACACCATGGGGGTCAACATCCTGAGTTCACATCAGACACTAATAACAAGTATAGTTAGGCGGCTAAGCCAAAAAATTGTGCAAAAGTTGATAAAAGCATGAAACTTTCCACGATGAATGGCCATTGTCAATGGCGTAACTAGGCATACGCACGGATGCACTGTGCGTACAATTTTTTTGCGCCAATCATGATATTATTCTCTATAAATTTAGTGTATTTTCACGAAAAATCCTCTTCGATTACAAGTTAGAGTCACCTGAATGTACAAATCTTCTGTATGAATCGTATACGCACCATTGTTCTGACGCCCCCCGTCTCGTTTGCTTTCACAGAACTGAGGTAAATAAACAATACTAGCTACCTCCAGAAGTCCTATCTTAATCGTCCATCTAGCTGGAACTTCCTTTACCTCTTAATTGGAAGTTTGAATGCCCTTCAACTCTCAGGTAGCCTTTGTCTTAAGTGTGTCGAATGCACACTCGCTGGCGATATTTATCTCAGATAAAAATCTACCTGTGTTATTTTCAAAGAGCAGCTCCAGCAGACCTGAGGACACTAGATAAAATCTGGACAACGGGCTTTATAAGGAGCCAGAGAAACAAAAAAAATATTTCCTGCAAAACTGTAAAGAATTTTGACACGGACTTGACCCAGCTTAACCCTCTAAACTAACAGGGTGATATGGGCAATTTTCACAAACAAACAGAGCTTTATCCTGTAATATAATTGGTTGATTTTGGATGATACCATATATAAGTTAATCTTTTAGAAGATTCATCATTAAGCTGACCATGGACATGACGAATAATATAGCAAGAAGGTGTAAGAATCCTACAACGATCAACTGTTCTTAAGATTATTTTCTGACAACTCGGGATAACCGCAACAAACCACATCGAACAAAGGTGCCTCACCGTTATTTAGAATTTAGCTTGATACAAGCGGGCATAATTTGCATATGTTTTCATAGTTTGTGTCAGTAAGCCCCTAGTTCAATAAATATACCATTCTAAGCAAGGCTTTTTTCAGCGAGTCCTCCAGCTGCCAATTGGACGGCAGCTGATTAAAAAAGTCTTAACTTGTCGGGGCAGCTGTGGACGTCGTATGAAAATCCATTGCAGTAATTTGACGTATGAATATTAAACTTCTTTCTAGTGCACGGTGTTTTTCAGTCACGACGTAACTACTACCTAAAGCTTACAAAACACAATAAAATGTTTCCATTAACTTTAAAATACATAATGCAGAAGTGACAAGAATGATTTACATTCGGTACAAAACACGTGTAGGCCCTAAATGAAATATGACCCAACTTGCCGCCAAATTATGAAAGGGGACACCTTTCGGATCTTTATACGTATGGCATCTGACAAAGCTAATACATAAGAAAGGCAATTTTTATATCTTCGGCGAGAGATTCTTCGCAATCCGAAACAGACTAGAAGGCAATTTTCATATTTTTTCGAGAAACTTCGTTAACCGAGGATCGGGAACAAGAGATAGTTACCGACCGCAGCGAGACAAGAAGCCAATTTTCGTATCTTCAGCGGGAGATCGAGCGTGATCTGAGCGAAAAGAGAAAGCGATTTTCACATTCGTTAAATGGACTTCGTTCGCAGAAGATTGTCAGCCAGAGATCGTTCGCGATCCGAGCGAGACGAGAAGGCAATTTTTATATTCATACAAGGGCGGTCTTTCGTGGAAGAGCGTGAAGGGAGATCGGTATCAATTATTTTCAACCCTCTTTCCCAATGAAATTTATTATTAAAAAAAGACTCCATTAATTTGCACCCCACCCCACCCCCGCTCACGGCTTTTGGAAAAGTTTGAGGCCCTGAAATTTTGAAGTAAGATACAGATGGCAATTATGGACGGCCTGCACCCCAATGCCGGAAAAAGCGTTGGTTCTGGGTGAAATAATTTACTGGAACTTAATTATACTGTGGGAATATTTTAAAGTTTAAGTAATGATTTTATAAACGGTGAAAACTTAGCTATTATATTTGGCACATATAATTTAAACTGCCCTTCATCTTTTGCGTAAGTCGATCTACATTTAGCTATACCTGGGAATTTTGAAATTCTGTGCGTACAATTTTAAAAGGTCTGGTTACGCCCCTGATTGAGTGTTCGTCTATTTTGTATCGGGGGGCAACTCCAAAATTCTCAAGTACCCGGATGAGAGGCTTTCTTAATTATGCTGATTCAGCATTTTAGGTACATTCAGAATTCACGTAAATGAGCACTACCGGCGGTTATTATGATAATATGAATAAATTTGAGAAACATACACTTTGAGTGCACATCAATTACAGCAATGATGAGGTCATGATGGCGTCACTGGGTGATATTGCACAATACCAAATGACGAATATCCACTCACTCCTATATGCCAAATAGTCGAACCCTGCAATGATCTTTCCTGTAAACATTCACTACACAAATGCATCGTTTAGGGCTAGAAAGGTTAAGTTAGCTTGGTTTCTTCTTCCGAGACTTTGAGCATTTTCAATATGGCCGTCAATTTTTGAGGGTATAATCAACAGTCGACAGATATACTTTATTTGTGGCTCTTGTGAATGTATTTCCTGTGGGAAGAACACAGTAGGATAATTAACTGCATACGAGCACGATTCTGTTATTGAAAAATCAAAATGGCCACCAACGCATACAGCATATGATGAAGTATAGCAGTAAAATCAGTCTATCAGTGGTGTAATTAGTGGTATATTTTACGCCTTCGATTTTTCTCTTCATTTTGATTTCTAATTAGCCATGATCCTTACCTATCATTATCAACTTGTTTTACATTCAAAAATAAAAGAAATGAAATGAAACAAAATTAAGAAAATTTTCAAAGGAGGGGGATGTGAATAAAAATATAAAAAAAAACAACGTGAAAATATATTATTGCATTATATGCATTTCTGTAATAAAAAATGACGGGAAAGAAACATTGTAGGGTTCACCTATTGTTCCTATGGGGGAAAGTGGATATTCGTCATTCTATATTGTGCAATATCACCCAGTGACGTCATCGTGGTGTCACCATTGCTCTCATAGAAGTGCTCAGTAAGCGTACGTTTTTAAAATCTATTTATGATATCATAATTAGTGCTGGTAGTGCTCGTTTTATTGAAATCTGAATGTACATAAAATGCTGAGTCAGCATATTTCAGAGAGCCACTCATCCGAGTACTTGTGAATATTGGAGTTGCCCCCCCCCCTCCAAAATTGACAAACAGACAAACACCCAATGGTCATTCATACTGGAAAGTTTCATGCTTTTATCAACTTTTGCACAATTCTGGATATAATTTGGACTTAACCGCCTGACTAGTATAGCCACCATCAGCTTCGCACAGAGCAGTACACTAGCAGCGCATGGGCATCACTAAGTTGTCAATAGTGGCTTGAGGGACATTATCCAATTCCTTCTGAAGTGCTACTCGTAGTTGGCGAACATTTTCGGGAGCCCGAACATGATGGCAAAAACGCTGATCCAGAACATCCCACAGGTGTTCGATGGGCAACATATCGGGTGTGGTAACACATGGTCGGTGGATATGTGGGCGGTTCCTAATGCTACCAGTGTCTCTGAAGCGTGTTCTCAGACGGCTGACAGTGGAATGATGCACATTCAGGCATGATGCAACTTCTGTTACCAAGAAGCTAGCATTGAGCATGCCGATGGCACGCTCCCTCATGATTTAAGACATCTGTGGCATGTTGACAAGTGACAGAAATGCACATTTGGTGTGTCCTTTTATTGCCTAGACTGTAAGGAGTGTCTGTGTATTGGTCATGCAGATTGACCTCTGTTCAGTCATGCTCCGTTAGTCTTATGGGTGGAAAAACTAAACCTTTAAGTTAACTCACAGGGAGCATCCAAGTGAAGCCAAACCACTATACTTGATCAATACAAATCCATCAATTCACAAATAAACCATCAATTTGGCATATTTCATAATTATCCATTTTAAAGGTCCATTTTAGTTTTGAGCGTTTATATTTTTGTTCAGTATATTTTCCTAAATACGACTCGCCGAAAGCGCGACTTCAATACGTACACTAGTGACCTATGTATAGCGCATTGATTGCACAGGTTCTCACCTGTGAAAACAGCTCGTTTAGAGGAAGGCTGGAAATAGTCGAGATCGAAGTCACTCTGAAGTGACGTCACGATATTGGACAACAATGTCTGCGACTGAGTTGGATATTGAGATTCACGTGTCGGACTATGAATTGGACAACGTAGATGTTGAAAGTTGAAGGGGATAGCATGACAAGCGTTCGAAGCTTGACACAGTCGGTAATTCTGTACCAGCAAGACTTGTGAAGACCAGAGATACGGCGGTAGCACTCGCGTCAATCCTACAAGTTCTAGATTTAACTTCCTTAGAGTGGTAAGTAATGTAATATTAGAAGGATTATACAAGATACTTCAGGAACAGGAGCTAAATCGTCACATTATGTGTTAGATGAGTAATGTAAATAATATCTGCACGTCATATATATATTTATATGCCATATGCTACCTTATTTACCGGTTTATATATATATATATATAGAGAGAGAGAGAGAGAGAGAGAGAGAGAGAGAGAGAGAGAGAGAGAGAGAGAGAGAGAGAGAGACGTAGAGTTGATCTTATATAAAGAAATGATTCATCATCAAAGACAATATCAATGCACATTTATCACAAGTGTCAAATAAAATCTTCATTCTAAAATTTTGTCTAGCTTTTCCATTATATTAATTCGAAACCTACATCAAAGCACTTATAAACCATTTTTTTCGCTCTAATGTTAAATGATAAGAAAAAATAATCTGAAATTGAATTTATATATGTTTTACTGTGCAGTATATTATATACACATTTCACTTGCATGTTTATTGTACAATGGTTTTAGACTACATGAAATATGAACTTAGATATGATCTTGGCTTTTCACATAGTATAAATGCATATAAAATACTCATTTCTTGTAAAATGTTTTCATGCTTTGCTAACATATATTGAAGTGTCTGTCAAAATTAATTATGAACATAATATCTCCATTTGGTTTCCTGTGGAACCTATAACATTTTGCTTCAACGTCAATACCAACTGACCTAGTACTGTCCTGATTACATACAAAGCTTCCGACTGAAAGTTGCCCTTTAATTGTTAAATTGCGACATAGTCTGAATCTCAGAAAGCCGCGGTCTCTTGTACAGTGCTGTCAAAGGGGGTGGGGCTATTCCTGCCAGAGATTTGGCACTGGATTTTTCTTCAACGACCTTGTCTAGACACTCCAGCAGAAGGTGGGCATAATCCATAAAGATATATTTTAAAGTAATTAAAATATGAGTGTAAATGTTATAATGAACTCAATTATTGACAGCACAACCAAGTTTATGAGTAACTTTTAAAAGCACAATTAGTGAGTTCAGTAGGTGCGCCCACTACATGTATTATAAATATATATTTATTAAACCCTCTAAACTTTTTTCAGATTTAGCACACAAGTGTCACTAACCCTACACACAGATTTCTTCCTAAAAGCAGTCCTACTAGTAGGCCTACTGGCAATTTTCTCTCCAGCCTCAACTGAATGAGTTAATGATAATTCAGTCGCCATATGCAGGTGGATGGTAGGAAAGATTTACATTTTATTTCCTATCCTTTTCCCATATTTTTCAATAGTTGGCACTTCAGCGGGTAACACGAAGCCTCAACATGTTTCTCACATAGCTGCATCGTCTTCGACGGCTGATCAAAATCTTTACGTGCCACGCGAACAAAATTGATCCTTTGCCTTCTCAATGATTTTTCACCAGAAAGCGATGGAAAGAAACTTCGTCAACAGAGCTCCTTTTGCATCCATACGCCACACAATAGCGTCTTTTGCCTCTCTTCAACATGTTTCACTTAGAATGATGAGAAATACAACCCGCTTCAAGCTCACAAACTATTCAGCAGCATGGCGGTGAAACGAGTGAAACGAGTCTACCAAATACATTACGTCATTTCCGTTTCAGCGCCGGTTTTTTTTTTTTTTTTTTTTTTTTGCAGTCGCGTTTAGGTGCGATGTTTGGCATTATCGTCAGTTACAAGCTATCGTTCGGATCCGCAATATCCGGGAGAGGAATATTTAAAAAATACCTCGTCGGACTACATAAAAAATACGTTTCCACTGCTGTATTTCTTTAATAAATGGGTGGAAGACATTGTAACCGCATTTAAGAATACTCCTGTCGCCTTTAATGGAATAACACGCTGCAACCAGTCCACCATCCCCCCTCCCTCGAAAGGCGAGACGCCTCTATCGTGCCAATCACGAAATGCCCTTTTCAGGGCACCCTATGTAGACCGGTATCTACTAATCTGATATTATGTAGGTGAGACACCTACCTTCCTATCAGAGACGATCTTTCCTCATAATAAAGGCGAGAAGCCTTACACACTCAAAAAGTCGCTCTCAACTATGCAAGGGGCGCTGTCAAAATACACGTCCTCAGAGGCCCAGCTCTGAATCGTGTTATTTTGGTAAAGTGGAATCTAACTAGGGCATGAGCCGACCACCCCCAACAAGTTTTGACTCGAGATTTAAGTGCATGTTAAAAAACACTTGATTTTCATTGCACAGACACATCAAAGCAATACAAATTTACATTATCCTACTAACTGATTTCCTTTCAGAGGCGGATTAAATTCGTCGACCCCCCACTATATATACAAAGATACACTTAAACCCACTTAGTGATATGTCACAAGAAAACTAAAATGTACTTATTCATTACTTAATGCCCCTATTTCACACAGACCACAAATCCCACGAATCGCCAGGAATTGACAAATTTCAGGATTCGTGAGATTTTGCAAATTTTCTGGTCTAATTCGACACGCTGTACGATTCAGTTACGATACAGGTGCGATAGTGTTACGAATATTCGTGGGATTCGGCTGGAATCGCACAAATATTGTCTCGAAATTTACAACGATTTTTTGGAATCGAGAATTCGTGGCCAAAATTTTGAATAGCTCAAAAACTTGCCACGAATTCACGATTGATCAAGAATTGCAAGAACTGACTACGATAATATACGAATCTGTTAAGAACTTCACGAACTGATTACGATTCAACCACGAATCCTGAAATTTGTCAATTCCTGGCGATTCGTGGTCTGTGTGAAATAGGGGTATCAAAGTTTTTGCCACGAATTCCTGTTGGTCAAGAATTGCAAGAACTGACTACGATTAAATACGAATCTGTCAAGAACTTCACGAACTGATTACGATTCAACCATGAATCCTGAAATTTGTCAATTCATGGCGATTCGTGGAATTCGTGGTCTGTGTGAAATAGGGGCATTACTGGAAGAAAGTAGTCCTATCTAGAGGTACGCTGGCATAGAAAATTAGTAATTTAGCTTTGAATATTGCATTTTTCACAAACCATACATGAATGCACACGAATGCAGTCGATAGTCATTCCATACCAAAATACACTTTGTCTCAACTTAGAAAGCATCCAAACTATCTCTTGATGACCTAAAATAACCGGGTCATATGACACAACGATAAGGCGACCTGTTGAAATCCTTTGGGTAATGCCAAAAGAGGGTTTAGCCTTGCTCATATCTGTTGTAGTTAAAAACTCCATTTTTCATGGACAACAATGTTTGTAGCAATTGATTTTTTTTTTCAGATTTTATAGGGTGGTTATCAATTTTAATCTATCTCTAGTGTACAGATTGGGTGCTGTTTCCCTAAATTTCGAAAACTGGATTTTTTTCCTTTAACGGTAATCACTAAAACAATGTTTTGTTTAATTTCCACTAAAATTTGCCCTTCAGGGTGTTTCCAAACGTTTAAAATTCACCCCGATGAGGTCATCAAATATGTATATGATTTACGGTGGGGCAACAGTTTATGCATTCAATGAATGCAACGTTCAAATATGAATTATTAGAAATTGACTCAGAAACCTAAACAAGGGACCAATGGCTCCGTTACAAATAGGGTTAGAAACAAATAAATACGAAAGACTTGCTTACTGTTTCGTTTTATTCGCACAGCATGTTTTGGAGATAGGAGTGTATGCCGTTAATACCTTATCATATTAACAAAAACTTTTTTATATTTATTTATTCATTTATTTCTTTATTTACTATTATAAACGAATGGTGATTTTACAAAGATTGGTAATACTAAGGGTATCTACTACAGGACACACATCCTTATGGTGAACAACCAGAAGCTTATGCTAAGGGGGATCACACCAACATTGTCGTCGTCGGGAAGACAGGGGTCGGAAAGAGTTCTACCTGTAATATGATGGTGGGAAAAGCAGTTTTCAAAGCGGAAATGTATCCTACCAGTGTAACGGAAGACCTGTCATCTCACTGTGTCAAATTGCATGGACGCAACCTTCGCCTCATTGATACTCCCGGTCTTTTAGAAACTGCTTCGTTTAAAAGGTTTGAAGTTATAAAGAAAATCACGTCGAAATGCTTTAGTTTGCTCGACGGCGAGGAAGGTATCGATGCTTTCTTGTTTGTCATTCGCTGCGACGATAGTCCATCTCAAGAGGAAGTGAACGCTTTAATTCAGTTAATAACGTTGTTTTCAGAAGTCATTTTTGAATACATGGTTGTTGTGGCTACGCACAAGGACGAACTTGATAAGAACGGACAGTCAACAGAAAGTTTCAGAAGCAATCTTCCCGACAAAATGAAGACAATCCTTCAAAAGGCCGGAGGCAGAATGGTGTTCATCAACAGCGTCACCCGAAACAAGAATGAGCGTATAGGCTACGCCAAATCCATCATTAAACATGCTGATAGCATTGCAAGAGCTCATGAAGGTAAGAAATATTCCAATGAGGCGATCGGCCAAGCACGCAAGAAAAGACGAGAACTGAAAAAAAAATATCCTCACCTGAATGACGCCGGTATACAAGAGGAATTAGAAAAAGTGGTCCAGTCATATTTAACATCACAGTACTGGTGTTTCGACGGCTCTTCCACTGTGCGACTAAGAGATGGGTCAGTCACACCAATGGCCAAACTATCTCCCGGTGACAAGGTGCTATGTGTTAGGGATAATGGCTTTGTTGGCTTCGAGGAAATCTTCTGCTTCAGTCATGCCGATGACAATTCTCAAACTATATATATCCACCTGCAGACCGCAACCGGGCAACACCTTCTCCTCTCTCACGGTCATTATATCCACGCTTCCTCCGATTCTACATCATTCCCATTTTCCCTGAAAGCCGCCCGTGATATCCGAGTTGGAGATGTAGTGTCCGTTTATCACCCTGAGACAACTGCCATGTTTATGGATGAAATTGTGTCAACAGGCACAAAGAAGGTCACCGGAGCCTTTTGCCCTCATACCATGAGCGGCACCATCATCGTGAATGATATTTTGGCCTCGTGTTACACCGATGCAGTAAGTCCTCAGATGGCGAGAAAATTGCTCATTCCAGTCTGGTGTCTATACAGGTTGCTTCCGGTGCATGTGTCTGCGCCTGTGTTGAAAGATGGCGTTTCAAATATCTGTAAAATATTAAGCGCGACGAAGCAATATTTAAAAAAGTCTTTACAAAATTAGCGGGCACGCTAACCACTATGAGTGACTTAATGTCTGTTGCAGGGAGCGGAATTCAATTGAATATCTAAGAGTCAAATGTCATATTTTTGTAAACATGAATAGCTACCCTGCAACTAAGGTTATACTGATGCAGTTTGCTTTACGGCTGTTTCACAATTAGGGGTTCAAAATACGTGTCACATTGAGAGAAAAATGAACTCTGATGCATTTGTTTAATTTAGTAACAGATAAAAAGAATAACAACTTAACTATGATATCTACAATTTTAGAACACAGTATTAATTACTTTTTGTGCTACGCTCAAATTAACAGAACGCCCCTTAGACTATATAATCTGGGGGTACGGACACCACACATTCAAGTAACTGATGCTTTTGTAACTGAAATATCATATTGTTTACCAGTTATTTTTGCCAAAATTCTAAAAAATATCAAACTAAAGATATAACAGCAGTACTTTAACCAAAAGGATACAAGTACATGTATTAATCAAAGAGTTTTTTAGAGAAACACCACAGCACGTTTTTCAGTGGCTGCTGGAGCTTGGTTGTGTGTCATTCAGTTTGACTTTCATTCACCAGACTTTAATTTTAACTTTTCTTTCTGTTGCTTGACATTTTTCATTTATTCATTTTTTTTTTTTTTTTGGTTCAGTCTTGATTCCAGTTTTTTGGAGTCTTTTCTTCTTTTTCATCTCTCGTTAATTTGCACCTCTTGTTCTACTGTTTTCAGGATTGTTGGGTCTCTGCTTCTCCTTAACTCTCTGTCAGTATGCCCCAATTTTTTTTCTTTACTTTAGTCTATCTTGCTGGACCAGCCTAGGATGATTCTTCATTTTTTTTTTTTTTTGCTTCTCTTCTATGTTACGCGCATTCAACGTATAACGTCTTCCTTACGTGCTTCAGCAAGATTATCTTTACGGATATTAGCTCTTTGACGTCTTTTTTTTTTTTTTTCAAATTATTTTTTGCTGAAGGTAAAATTTTCAGGATCCCTTTTTCTTTTCCCATTTGGCTTTTTGTTTATTGTCATCCTTATTTGATACTTCTGTTACGAATAAGCAAACGTCTTTAGTCTTTTTCACATCTATTTTATTTGCTTGTCATTGAAATTGTCACGTAGAAACTGAAATGAACAAAATACATCAAATTAAGAAATTATCCTTAAATTATGTTACAATTACAACTTATAAAGTTCTTATTAACTGTTTAAATTACTAAATGATTCATAAAGTCTTACCTCATTGCGGGAATTAGTGACTTTTAATGATCAGAACATAACTATGATAAGCGTGTGCTCTAGTAAAAAAAGTAAAACGTTATCTCCACCGATGTTGCATAACAGCTAAAACGGGCCAAACCTTAACAACTTCATTCACTGAGAGTATCATAAATGAACTGTTAACTATGCATGTATTAAAGTGTTCGTACCGCCTCAAAATATATCATATTCATTAATCCGTAGAATATCAATCCATATACAGTTTATTATTTTGCAATTAGCTATATTTGGCAATATATTCAAACCAATATTGTTCATTTTGAATGCAAAGAGTAGCATCTTTACTGATATTATTTCTTTGCAAAATCTCTTGCCTGACTCTAATTAATCAGTATCTCTTTATCGAATATATATTTATATACAATGTTTTTTCTTAACATCACAAGACGTGAATGCATTTTATATAGTCTTAAACAATATTTTGTACCATATTTTTACTTTTTATCATCATTGATACGTAGCCAGTTATCCAATGGTTAAGGTATAACTTGGGGGGTACGGACACTACAGTAGGGGTACGGACACTACATTTGGCACCAAATTCTTGCATATCTTTTCATAATAAGGGGTTATGTGCTATTTTCTTCCTGCAAATTAAATGTCAGTGTAGACATTATAGAATAATAAAATCAGACAGAATATGCTGTGATTCCTAAATAAAAAGATTGGGGGGGGGGGGGGGGTACGGACACTACAAAAAGTAGGAGACACCAAGGGGCTCAATATAATGGTTACATATGCACAACTCCTTTATTATGTTTAAGTCATAACATGGTAAATTCATCGTATTATCACGTAGGTGATTTCAAAGTAATATTTGGCCTTATCAAATATGTTTTTTATTGCATTAACAAAAATAAGTGAAATGTGTATCAAAGCCCGTTTCTGCAAAATGGTTAAAATATATTTTTACTCAGAACATATCTTTGGAAGAACCTGCTAGAAGAGAAGACAGATGTTGTGGGAATTATAGACCAATATCATATTCACCATAAATCATTGACATAAAGAGCTAGTGCATCATCTTTATGACCTTAATTGCAAATGACCCACCGTAACAGCTAAAAATAGGTATTTTTGAACACATAATTGGCTATATTTTTGTAAATTGTAATCCGATTATTATATATATTTTTTTTATTTTGCTCCAATCAACAGTGCATTTAATATAAGTCTATCAGAAATCTCCAATCATAAATTGTTAATTCATCAGACACTTGTAACATTAACCACATTTAATTTTTCACCCTGATTGTGAAACAGCCGTTTAAGATCGAAGTATTTTATATGTATATATCATCTGCAATCTGGACGTTGCGAACTTTCGCGACTGAGGATATTGTACAGCACAATTTTACTATTTGATTATGTGATAGGGTTGTAATTCCAAAACACACTTTAGTGTACATTTCAGAAAACAACCTAGCAAAAAATGGCCCAATTGTTTCATTTCATCAATTATGTGTGTTCCCAAAATTATATTTAGAAGTTGTAATTATATTCATAGAAATCCTATCATCGAAAATGGCGAACACGACTTCTATACAAGGCACAATCAACTTAAGAAATGTCACTGTATACCAAATAGTGTGTAGTTTATTTAGAATTATGTTATTGTCTTTAAACTAAAAGGTGAAACAACTTATATTCCTTTGATGTTAGGATGTTGCGATCCTTTCATCTAAGCAATATGTATACCCAGGGAGCAAAGTTTGGTACGTCTCAACGGTATTGGAATACGTGATTTTTTCACCAAATCTTATTTTCTCGAGAATATAGCAAATGTATATACGAACATATTATTGTTCGGCTCATTTATTTTGCCTTTTTTACCGGCGATGCTGTACATTTTGAATTTTCTTTCTTAAATTTAAATCAACAAATTGTAACCGGAGATAAAAAGAGTATTTTGTCTCCCACTCCGAGTGGCAAGTTGCCAAAACAACTCTGACAAAGCTTATTTCCGTTATTGTAGGTTTGCTGCGGTAGATATTTTCAGAACTGGGAGCAATGTTTTTAGTATACCCTTAAATTTCAACCCGAATGCAGGTTCTCTTCTTGCAGGCAAAAAAATTCCTACAGTAAATTTATCTCAATTAGTGGTCAGGATTTAAATTGGGTTATAGTGATATTGCTCGTGATAATATTTGGCCTTTGTATCAAGGCCAATTTACATATGTAGTGGCTTAGCTAAAAAGTACACGTTAACGGTATTAGTAATTGCTTTACCATAGTGACACGTGTAATAAGCAAAAGACACTTAGTCTCACAGATCCAACTACATTTCTTGTCTACATGTTGCAGAATGTTTTGATTATTCTCATTCTTTTTTTACATTTTTTGTACTAAAATGTGTTTTGTACATACAACGACAAATAACACCACAAACGACAACCATTTCAAAACGCTCAATTAAGACTCTCTCTCTCTTTTTTTTTTCATATTGAACCTGCTAACCCACTTGCACTTTTGACTTTTTTATATTCAGTTTGAATAATTTGCAATGAATACAGAATTTTTATATTCAGTTTGAAGTTGACTTGATTTTCTACATGTGTTGTGCCATATTACTTTTTTTTTTGGGGGGGGGGGGGTCGGGACGAACTTTCAGTATAATATGTACTGTCACAACATTTGAACGACGTTATGATTGGGTTTTGTTTATTGTTACTTTGATGATATCAGATATTGATGTAAGATTTATGTATTATCATTGTCAATACGAGTGCGCCAAATCTAAGAATTTATTAAAATGACTCATTAGTCATGACAAATATTAGTATCTTTATAAATAACTATGTACTATTAAAGGGATAATAACTCTTCGTTCTGGCCATATAATGAATTTTCCTGGAGTAAACAGCAATTTTCCCATACTTACCAATTGTTAATGAATCTATTTTTACATTCAGAGTTAGTCCCTATATATATATATATATATATATATATATATATATATAATCGAGTTTTCAGATAATTTTGTACCTGGATTAATTTTACTGAAATTTTATGGAAGGTTTGATTTTCTGGACGAGTAATTGGACTTCATGAAGTTGATTGATTCTGTTCATTACCTGATGCATAAGGAGAGTATTTGGTATATACATTATATATTGCATCAAATACAATTACACATTGAAAAATTGTTTTACTTAGTCTGTATATTATACAAGGAGCTAATTGTGTTATTACCGCGACGGTAAAATGCTGTTGTTAAGTTTTATAATGAACTATGAACGAATTATACAATATGTACTCGATTTGGACGACGTATTCTTAAAATTATGGTAAATTGGAGTAGGTTTGATATTAATATAGAATAAGGACACAATGTCCTATTTGTAAATACATCGAACATGATTGCATGATTTATGTAATGCATCTCTTTCGACTTCGAGATAATATGAATTGCTTTGATAATTTATACATATTATGTTATTTAGTATTTGCTTTGCTTTAAAAAAAACAAAAGAAAAAGGGGTCTATATTGCGAAAGTTCAGAATTCGAATATCATTTTTTTGTAGAAAGGTTGTGTAATGTAAAATTTATGATCAACACTTTCACTAATTGTTATTTTTAATTAGATGGATCGAATAATTAAAAAGATATGCAGTTATTAACTGAGAGTTTTATTTCAACAAGTGGACAAGATGTTTCTAAGTTAAGAAAAGATGGAAAAGCCAAAGTCACATTAAGTTTTATTTGACTGGTTTATTTCACAATCAAATTGTAAGGTAATACCACGTGCATAACACTTACCTGCTGTGTTTTGTATACGATCTAAGGATGAGCAATTCTATAATATTTTACGTAATATATTTTACATTATAATATTTTACATTTTCTTTATTGAAAACAAATCTCTTAGATATTACCTAATAAGAAAATATCGAATGGTGGAATGCAAAACGAAATGGAAAATCTCTGCTTATCACGTTAAATACAATGGAACGAAAACCAGTAAATGTGTGATCAGTAAGGAGAAATAGAGTACAAATATTGTAAATTTGTATGAAAAATAAGTCGATGAATAAATTTTTGAAGGCTCCAAATCATCTTTGTCGTATCTTTAACTTTCCTATCTGTTTTATTGTGCTTTCTTCTTACTTTGTAAAACTTGTTGCACAAATACAATACACAGAATTCCTCTGATACTTGAAAAATATGTTTTTTCCCAATGCTGATCAATTACAATAACTAATTTTACCACATTATATAATGAAGACCTGGTATAAATTCTCAAAGTCGCCATCACCTGCTCAAATAAATGCGTTTTTTTTTCGTAAAATACACTGGGAAATTATCCATTATTCACTTTTGAATCCTGATGTCAAATTTGACCCATGTGCTATTCACGACTTCAAAGTCTACAGTACCTTTAGAATTCATTAAAATCGTTTCCTTCGTTTACAGACTGTCTGTCCATTAGTGAAATATTCCATTACCGAGATGCACTGGTAGATGTCCCACAACGATGCTTCCTCCTTAAATAAAATAGTATTAATGGAAATAAACCCTACAGTCATAATAATAAAAACGCTTTTTAACTCGAAATTTTATTTAAAGTCCTCATATCCCGGTTAAATGTACAGAAAAGAGTACACAATAATCAGCAGACAATTAAAGCAAAAGAAAAGTTGATTGTATTGAGAAAATTGAAAAATTGAACAAAACCGACAAGATTTGTTTTTAAAAATTAACAGACCTTTAAAACAGTGGGGACAAATTGAGTTAATCATATTTTACGTTCAGAAAAAAAAATGGAAAGAACTGTAGCAAACATCACTTTCAGAATGCACGAACATCATGCAAATTAAAAATAAAAATATAAATAAAACACTGGGGGGAGGGGGGGCAAAATTAACCCAAAAGTAATTTGAAATAATTGTAGCAAACATTACCTTCAGTATGCATGGTGTTGCTTGTTCGCTCATAATGTCGGACCATTCCTCGCAACTTCTCCAAAACACATGGTATCTAACTGGGCAAGAAGAGCGCTAGCCAGAGCCGTCCTCTCGTTCCCCTTTTCACCGACAAGCATCTTGTTTAAGTGTTCAATGTAATCTGCAAAGTAATAAAAATCATGAATTTATTTAGATTACAGCTTTGGAATGATCTGCAGCGAGTATTGATTTAGTAAGTGGGGAAAAACAAATCTACGTGATGCTAATGTGACAGTGTTAACAAAAGGAATGCACTGTGTCTTACCATCAGCTGTAGGTTCCGCCATCTCTGTTGTTTACGTCTGTGACCTTTTAAAATATCGCACCTTTGACCTCGATAAGGGATTCAATCGCGTCATCGGGTCGAAAGCGGGGATGTTTAAACCGCGTGGGTTTGAGGAGTGACATGAGATTTGTCTACTGACTGTCAGGCAGCTGCTGAATCAGACAGCTGCTGGGCCATGAAAGCGAACGGACGTTAAAGAGAAGGTTTATCCAAATATGCACATAACCAACTATAAAAAAACACTAATTTTTACATTAAGAGACAAATAAAGCACATAATTTCAGCATTATTTTAGTGAGACGCACAAAAAAATGCGTATCCATAAGTGTAGATTAAATATTATATATAACCGGTTTTGCTTTCACTATAGCTAATTACCCAAGTGAATTTTATATTATGAAATTGTCAATTCAAAATGTTTATTCTTTGTGATAAGTGTTCCCACCTATCGGTAGATGTAAGCATTCATATGCGACATACTATATAATGCGTGACTTTCTCGTTTCATAATGCCCCCGTTTTATATCAAAGTTTTGCAGGGTGTGTCACAAACCAGTATTGATTTAAGACAGGTCACCGAAACGGTTCCCTTCGTCAATCACTGGCAAAATGTGGTGGCAGCGGTGTGTTACAACCCACTTTGAAAAAATTGCGCAATTTGAAAAAAATTTTTCAAATCGCGTCAAAAATGGGACAAAGTCAACGCGATTTGAAAAAATATTTCAAATTGCGTTAAAATCGTGGACAGACTCAACGCAATTTTCAAACGTAGTTTTCAAACGTCTAGTATTGTATATTCGTATATTCAAAATTTTCATCATTTGGTGAAGAAAAAAAACATCTTTGAGGATATACATTGATGTAATATCGAAAACGGTTACTCATGGGCAGATACTTCGACTGCAAATTTAAGCATTCCGTTGTTTGACTACAGCAAATAATAACATGGCGAAATATATACATATAGAGACACATCTCTGAAATATCTTTATTTGAACGGCATATTCAGTCAATATGCCGAAATTTACACCAGAGTGACATACTGTATGCGTCACAATACAGTTACAAAAAATTACAACCGGTAGTCGGCAGTTAAGTTCACTGCTACTGACAGAGTCAGCATTTCAAAAACAGGTAATAAATAAATAAACAACAATTAAGCCAGCGGTCGATATACAAGTCTGTATCCCCCAGAAAGCCGCAGGTCAACATGGGGGTGTCCAATAACCGGTTCCAATACCCCAACTGTGCTCGATGGACACCACAATTCCGGTTTGGTGACAAGGTTCCAAAAGGTCACAGCAAGGTCACAATAAGGTCACAATACGCTACTCCAGGTCAACGCACTATTTTCATTCGCCAGTTTGAATATCTGGGTCTTTATATATGCTTTCGTCCCCAGAATCCCGCATAGATAATATCAAGGTCACCACACGGTACCCAATCACCAATAAAAATGGCGAAAGGTCAATCAGCACGAGAAGTGCTATAGCTATGTACTTTAATGATGGGTGGAGTATGTCTGGGCTGAGGGGTATAATCCATGCCACTCCGACGTTAACGCCAATGACCAGTATAATGATAACAACGAAGAGAAGACTTGCACAAAATGTACTTCTCTTGCTGCGCCCGCTCGTAAGTAGGCGGTTTTCATCTGAAGTTTCAGATGGGAACATTTTGTCATTAATATACTGTCTGAGTAATGTTGTCTTGTCTGAGTAAGGTTGACCTACGGTCTGAGCAATGTTGACCTACGGTCTGAGCAATGTTGACCTACGGTCTGAGTAAGGTTGACCTACGATCTGAGCAATGTTGACCTACGGCCTGAGTAATATTGACCTTCCGTCTGGGTAAGGTTGACCGTCTTCGTAATGTTGATCTCCTCCCTGAGTTGAGTCTATTATCTTACCCTGCCTTGTGGCAAGACATATAGTACATACACCGACACAGTTGATTCCTCATGAGAATGCTGATCAGAAGTATTGATTTGCATTTCCAGATAGCGCGCAATTTTGCTTTCGGTTTTCTTCTTTGTTCGTTGAGCAAAGTCCTGTGTTCTTTATAGTATTCACATTTCCAGTTGACTAGCTGGATGCATACTGAAATTACTTTGACACTGACTGGCGCTCGACCTTGTACATCTACACTAGGTTAATACAGTCTTCCTGTGAAATCTGAAATTCATTGATATTTATTTGTCGTTTTTTATTTTTGTTAACAAAAACCCATGATATATTATATGTTCAATACTGATAATTTGTTATCTGTAAATGACTAAATAAATAATATTCAATTAATAGTCAAACCACTCCCTTCTGTGTTCTTTATTTAACTTAAGTGTTAATATTTATGGAGAGGGTTGAAGATTTTGGTATTTTAAACCAGAAAGGGAAAAACATCCAAAATAAAATATTTCACTTTTTAAGGGAAAACCAAATGGAAAACGCTGGTACAGGTACCCGTGACAACAGTGATGAGAGTCAAAGAAAATTAGCCTAATACTTTGGTAGATGTATGTTGAATGAAAATGATAGACTTCTAAATTGCTACTGTGATGGTACAAATCCCTTATTTAAACATACATTAAATGCATCTGTTAACATTTATCACATCGCATTCTCTGCGTAAATAATCCATATGCAAACAAGCAGGCGATGTCAAACATGACTCAAACGGGGACTCGACGCTGTGTCTTTGCTACACATATGTTATGTTTATGTTTAGTATGGGGGGGGGCATTACCATCTTCCAAAACCACAATCCACACCTTCCAAAATGTTCACTTGCTATTAGCCAGATATGTGTTTGAGTCTAATTATTGTCAAAATTCTCTACTTTGGAAATTTTGGAACGGAATATCATTATTCAGTTGACCTCTAGTATGGAGAAGCTGGTCATTCAAGACACAAAAATACCGACGGTAAAACGTGGAGGGTGTGCAGCAAAAATATGTTATGGGTGGACAATGGTTGACAGCCGTGGTTGCACGTGACTTAATATATTCTAAGTGTTTATTTTATTAAGTGTTCAGCATTTGGCTTAAATACGTGAACAGGATCTCCTGACAGCCCAAGGTCCAGTGATTTGAAATAACAAGTGCACTTGTATTACAGTATTATACATCCATCTGCGAAGCGAATAATTCGCATAGTGAAATTCTTTACAGTATTACACGCCTAGAAGTATAAAAGAGCAGCGCCTTAATAGATGTAATACCAACGTCATACAACATGTTTACTTACTTCTATGAAATGTACCAGGATTCATGAATGCTGTGCCCGAAGTCGGTCGTCTACCAGCCAACCATATACCAGGGAAGATATTTGTGAGATTTGTATACAGATTAGATCAAAACACAGATACATGTAGTCCAAGGTTTACCTCAGTGGTCGAGAGATGGTTTTGACTTCTTCAGTGTTTTTGTATCGACCCGCCACAAATCTTACAATTCTAGGCGAAAATCGGGGAAATCAGTGTCATTACAAGAAAACAGGAGAAATCTCGCTGGTCTCTTTGGTCACATTGACCTGTCACTGAAAGCGTCCAATATCCACTTTCTCCAGCACAGCTACAGCGCGACTAAGATCTTAATTACACCACGTGATCTTTTGCTAGCCACAAGCGTCTATGTTCAGTGACAATAAATCACGCGTGAGCACGAAGAGGTGAAGTGGAGTCCCTTACACGCGTCTCCAACCACAGACAAGATAATAACGTTTAATTCATTATGTGGTACATATTGGTGTTACGTGCAAGAGAGTCCCTGTGATACAGGATCCTGTTCACATTGATTTGAACAAGTAAGCATTGTCCTGGTTTTCAGATAGTTTGACCCACTTACGTCACGCTAACCATACCCTGTACGGATCTAATGGACCCTCATTTTTTTCCTTTTTGTTTTTTTTTTCACTTAAATATAGTGTAGTACACATTGGGCGGATACAGTGCCTGGGTATTCCCTGGTACATAGAGGTGCAATCAATTTCTTGGGTCTGATTGATATTTATTCAAAGTAGATTGGATTTTTTTTCAAAAATATTCCTGTTTTAGGCTTCAGCTTTTTCGTCTCTTTTATTTTATCTTATTTCATTCTGGATATATAAGTCATTTAATAATCATTTTCTGATTGATTATTAAATGAATTAATTTGGTTAATATACAAACAAGTCATCTCGTGGTCACAAATCCATATCAAGGATCACATCCACACAATTGAATAGTAAAATGAGTTAAAATCATAAAATCTAGGTGCACATAGGTGTTGTGTTGTTGATATCTTAAAATCCAAGTTTTCGATGGCCGTCATTTTTTATTGCCCACAGTTTTTCGATTAATCAGTGAGTAACGCAATATATGTATCATGCTGGCATATACAGCAGTGCATCAGCCCCGTGCACTCTGCCTAGTAAGTTTTCAAAACATCTTTAATAGCCACCGCAATCACTAGGATAAACGGCGAGAAATCCACTGCTATCACTATGACGGTTGCTAGATATCTTAATGCTGGGTATGACACGCTGTACGGAATTATCCAAGCAAACACTATGTTGATGACAATTACGCCCAATATCAGAGCAATCCGCGAAATAAAAGACCAGTTCACCCTTGACCTTGACGTAAGCCTTCCTCGATGCAGTGACATCTCGACGTCACCGGTGCTTGCTGAGAATTCCATTGCTTTTGTTTTGGTTTGGTGAGTGACGTCAGTGAGTAGATGACGTTCTACATGGTGATGTCACCGTTCAATGCTCCTCTGCTACTCGGAAGGTTCTATGTGGACAAAATACAACAAAGTGTTACTTACTCCCTGACAGTGAGTTAAAATAGATCACTAATCATTATTAGTTTGTTGAAGACTAATCGAAAATGTAGGCGCTATGAGTAGAATTAATTAATTAATTAATTTTTATTTACTCAAACTTTTTTACTCCGAAGTTTATATATTTAAAAACATCGCCAAGTAACTCCTCTCAAATATCTTATTAACAGAAAAAATCGTGAAGATATCTTCATTTATGCACCTGCTCCGACAAACTCAAATCTTAACAAGGTGAAATGCAAATTACAAGCTGAGCAATGATTTATGTATGAATAAATACTGGATAGCTCCCTAGTCACACGTTTTAACTGTGAGGTTATTTAGAGCATGGTACATTAAAATGCGTCTCTACTTGATAATATGACATGTTAAATAGGCACAGGGAGTTTTGCACCAAAATTTTAACTTTCCTCATAAGTTTACCTCTTTCTCACGAGTGTATAATCCACCTACATTAGTTCTAGAAGCAGCCTAAGCCATTCAGACCTCCTTTAGTTTTCCTGCTATTACAAAAGGAAATATCGACTACGTGTTTTTATTTGAGAGAATTTACCGTTTTTCAAGGTCTAAGTTGGTAAAGATAAGCACAATGAAACTTTAGAGAATTTTCAAATAAAATGGGATATTGGGACAGTTTCAAATGCGCATAAGACACTTTTAATACGAATACAAGAAAAAAACGCCCTGCACTCCCCTCCCTTCCTGGACAGTTCCTTCCTTCTTGGACTTTACTTCTTTCGGATTTTTTTGTGCCGGGATAACCTTATCGAATTCCTTTGCGTCCTTGCTAGCTTGTCATACTACGGCAAAACATGTTGTTTTGAACACAACACACACACGACCCACAACGCAGACCGAGGAACAGAGAGAGAGAGAGAGACAGAGAGAGAGAGAGAGAGAGAGAGAGAGAGAGAGAGAGAGAGAGAGAGAGAGAGAGAGGGGGGGGGGGTTAGAGAGAGGGCCAGTGGGAGCGAAAGTGGCAATTAAAGAAATGAAGACACTTTCTGTTCATGATAACTGAACCTACATTTGTTACCAAGTGCCCGTGCCCTCGAAAAGGTTATCTCTGGTAAATCCTCCGCAGTACGACCTTCAGAGCGTCCCCTGTCAACTATCACTTCTTAATGCATGGATCTGTACTTAACAAATTGCTGGACACGTATGCTGGTACACTATGGTGCACGTGTTTTGAAATAAAGAATGCTTCGTCAAGTCGAACCAGTTATCCTTTATAATCCCCATAGTTTCAATTTGGTTTTATGTACACAGAGGAAAATCGCAAAGAAAGACGCAAGGTACATGTAATTTAGTTTAACGACGCTGTTAATAACGATAATTGCATCCCGTCTGTATACATTATGGGGGAGGGGGTACTAGTACGTGAATAAGTAACCATATAATCGCAGAGCTGCCATATAAGAAAGGGTACAACGTGATTTTTACATGACAAAAAAAAAAAAAAAAAAAAAAAAAAAGAGCAAAACAAAAATTCCGGATCCGTCGGAATTCGAAAAAGGCAAAGGCTGCTCGCCTACAATTTATAAAAATAATAATAATAATAATAATAATAATAATAAATAAAAAAATAATGGTGCAAACAATTTTTCGTTAGTGCGTAGACTCTTACGCAATGATAATCAAATGCGCAATAGTTTATTTACGTAACAGTTATAACCCTGATTATAACCTAGTTAGATATGGGTTATGGGGTGTCCCTATCGGTCACATATTTTCAGGGTCAAAAAGTCCTTAAGTTATAGCGAGTACACAAGATACGCTTAGTTAACATCTAGTTCATCGAGGGGCGGTGTATGGACTGTATACCCAGGTATCTCTCCAGCAATATGATGCAGTACCCATTGTATGTAGTATTATGGGTGGCATTGCTGCACGGGAGAAGCGCCTGTCTTGGTGCGAAGATATTCATGTTGCCGTACACGCAGGTGTTCAACTCCCGGACGCTGAACATGGAGAAAATCGCCCGTCTTCTCACTGACCGCGGCCACTCGGTCACAATGATGGTGGCTGACCACTACAAACCACGGACAAACATTGGCGGCGTGTCGCTGGTCAGATTTGAGACACCCAAGCTGGAGGTGAACAAAGCGGGGGAGTTGGCCTTGGATACGACCATGAGCTCTGTTTACGAGGGTCTCGAGAAGATGATGGCGGCAATGGACGAGATGGAAGAAGCTTTCTGCCTTTTTTTATTAAGAAACGAAACAATGTTGCAAGAATTGAAAGCGACCAATTTTTCGTTGTTTCTCTTTGACTTGGTCAATTTGGGATCTGGTCCCCTACTAAACGACTTTTTAGAAATCCCGTCCATTGCATACTCCAATTTAGGATTCTGGGACCCGTGGCACGTGTTTCGCCAGCCGGTGTTTAAGTCCTTCACACCGGCCATTCCCGGGGGCTACTCCGACCACATGACGTTTTGGGAAAGACTCCACAATTCCGACATAGAAAACGAAGTCAACGATTGGCTAGACAAGAAAATAGAACGCACAGATGCCATGGTGTTGGAGTATTTTCCAAAGAAGCCTTGGCCCCCCATGAAGAGAGCATTTGAAAGAGTTTCTCTGATGATTGCCGCCAATGTCGACTTCGCTCTGGATTATCCCAGACCGGTCATGCCTCACGTTAAACCAATCTCTGGACTTCTTTGGACACCACCCAAACCTCTGCCAAAGTTTTACCAAGACTTAATGGCGTCTAGGCGTCATGGTGTTGTCGTGATGAGTTTCGGTACCTTAGTAGCAGAACTTACCGAGGAGATGGCGGAAGGCATCGCAAGAGTGTTCGCCAAACTACCTCAAACTGTCATCTGGAGATACAAGGGACCTGTTCCGAAGTCTCTTGGGAAAAACACGCACCTGGTCGACTGGTTTCCACAAAACGATATCCTTGCGCACCCTGCCACGAAACTCTTCATCACCCACTGTGGGGTCAGTAGCACATGGGAAACCCTGTATCACGCCGTCCCCGTTGTGGCTGTCCCGTTAATTTGGGATCAGCATCAGAACGCCAGAAAACTCACAGACAGGTGCAAAATTGGAGTATCTCTCAGCTTCCTGACTTTCACTGAGGCGGACTTCGAGAGCGCCATACAAAGAGTTCTTAACAACAGGACATACAAGGACAACGCCGTTAAAATATCCGCGCTTTTAAAGGACCAACCCATGTCGGGCCAAGACCAATTGCTGTTTTGGATAAACTATGTTATACGTCACAACGGGACCCTCCATTTTCACTCCCAGGCTTCCTACAATCTTAACTGGTGCCAGTATTTCTTAGTTGACATTATTGCCTACAAGATAGCAGTTATATGTTTACACTACATCTTTGTGTTAGCCAGTGCACTTTTGTTTTGGAAATTACTAAAATACACATGGTTTTTATATTCAAAACAGAAGAAAAAAGCAGTTTGATATAAATAATGCATATATTTTATTCCACGAAATTAATTCGTATGATGGCCCATACAAAAATATACCCTTTCCCAAAAATAGCATAGCAAAATTAGCTCATTGGCTTAAATGAATATATATATATATATATATATATATATATATATATATATATATATATATATATATATATATAAGAACATCAATTATGTTATAACAAGTAGAAAATTTTATTGGCATATGCCAATTTGAAACTATTCTATCAATTAATTAATTAATCCAAAATTTGCAAATCTAATTTGCATCTTCTGATAATCCATATAAAGGCATTTTCTCTCAAACATATCTTGAACCAGCCCAAGTCAAAGGCACAAAATAACATTTATAGTCTTTTACAAAAAATAAATCTGATGCATAATTACGTAAATGCCACTCAATTTCAGTGATTTAAATCTGACAATCTCTGGCAAAAATGATCAATTATATTGTTTTTTTTAATTGAAATTGTATTGTTTTGTTACTTCTTTTTTGCTGTCAAATACTGGATAAATCACTTTTGCACTTCTTTAAAAACTAGTCAACTTTCTAATCTGCATGGAGAGCCATGGCTCGTTCTGTCAAACGATCTGTCATTGGTGCATTTTCTTTCAGACATTTTCTCTCTGCCAACAGACACCTAAAAAGAAGTGATATTTCAAGGAAATAAGACATCAAAACATTTACAGTAAAATAATAGATAGGCCCCTTCAGAGGATGCCAGTTACACATAAGCTTGATCAGTATTTTACGTGTATTTTTAAAAGATCTAAGTAAAAATGTTGGGAGGCCTAAATTATTGAATTATTGTAAAAAATGAATACATGTAGTTGTCAATTTTTTATCATAAAATTATACATGGCCCACATTAAATTTTGTAATATTTTCCTTTTACAATATGTTTAACTTCTCTAAATTAAGGTAACTTAAATTAAATTCTAGGTTGCCTTCTCCTTCTCTCCCTCTCTCTCTCTCTTAGGCTAAAATGTCTGTGGACTCCAGTTACAGTATGTTTCATATCCTTTTCTTACCTCGCCAACTTATGGTGCATCTTGTCCTCTGACTTCAGTGCTGCATTGATCAGGAACAGATTGAAAACATCTCTCTGGAAGATAACAAAGGTCATGGGGTCAAAGAGAGGTCAGGGGTCAGGAAAGGTGAAGGGTCGATTGTTGCTCGTTAGAGGTTATAAAGCATGCTTAAAAAGTGACTCTAATAACAAACATTTTTTAAACATTTTGCATTCACATTTATACGTAATTTTATTCTATCTTGTAATGTTTACCTTGTAATTCTAGTTTTCAATCTTATTGTTTTTTAAGGTACAATTTATCACTTGATTTTTTTAAGGAAGATGCCATGTAAGAGTTTTTATCAATATTTAAAGAGAAGCACAGATACATTAATCAGAAGGTGAACACTACATGCTCAAAAATGAGAAATTTAAAACATTATAATTGTTACTAATTCTTATATCTGTGCTCTATGAGTACTTCTTTTAAATTAGTTGTTAGTTTTATCCTTCTCACCTGTGCATTGCTTCCCCCTATGCTAAGAACTTTGTACCTCAGTGGGTTCAGAAGGTTCACGGCCCGAGCAAAATCTCCAGAATCATAAGCTTCAAATGCTTCACAAAGTGGCAGACCTACTTCAGCTGTCACATCTCTGTTGGTGCCTTTACCATTTCTGAAAATATAAAAGATTTTATAATTATCTTCAACCAAGTCAAACAATGATGATGAAAAGTCTTGGTTTTTTTTCATTTATTTACTAATTTTATCGTTTTTTACTGCAAATTTTGTTATTGAAGCCACTGTGGGCAATCTGCATTTCTGTAAATGTAATTTAAATTTATCAAGATTTCAACCAAATATTGGCAAAAGGAATTTGTTCTTGGACCTGATAATTATTAATTTAAAATTAATTCTACTATTTATCTATCTTTTCAATATTATCCATTTCTTTTTACAGATGATTTATATAATTTTAGTTACTTAAAAAAATTGTATAAATGATATGACCATTTCTGGTATATTCAGACAGGCCTTGCTCTAAAAAGTCCTTCAAGCCGGATAAATTTTGAAAACATCCAAAATCTCCTGTAACTTAGAACAAACTGAAACACAAAATTAACTGGAACTTATTTGAAACTTAATGAAATGACAGAAACTTTTTTTCTATAAATTTTTATTTCTATATCTTATTTTTATTTTGTAAATGATTTTGGTAGAATAAATTTTATCCACTGAAAGAAAATTCTTGGATTAAAAAGTTATGGTCACGGATCCAAGCCCTTACTTGACAAACTCTCTGATTGATTCCATCATCTCCTTGGTAACGTCTTTCTTCTTGGCACCTAGACAGGACATGAGGATGTGGACGTCATTAAATGCCAGGATGTGATCATCCGTGTGTGGACGACAAGTTTCAAACACATCGTTCCATCTATCACCAACATTCACACCTAGAGAAAATAATCCACAATCAATACAAATAAAATGGAAACATGATAAATTATAATGAGCAAGAAGTGCAGTCTGTTTTAATTGTGCCTGATGATCTTGTTTTACCGCTTAAGGTGATCCCATCTTATACCTTCCAACGGTGCACAATTATAACATTGCTGCTATAAATAAGAACAAAAATTGATAAGTACATAACATAATTATTAAATGACCCTGTGTTAACAGTACCCCATAGCCTGGAGTGTACATTAAGTTACACTTACCTTCCAGTTCCAGGCGATATAACAGGGAGCAGGCATCCACGATGTCCAACATGGCGCCAGATTTCTTACATCTCTCTCCCACCTCTGAGTCAAATATGTCCACAGCACCTGTATGTTCACCCTTGTAATATTAACAATAACAATAATAATAATAACTTTTTTGCCACAAAAACTGCATGTAACAGTTGCATGACTAAAAGCTGTTTTCATTCTAAAAATTGAAAGAAATACACCTAAAATAATAAACATATTATTTTTCTCAATCACTTTCCTGTTTGTTTTTTTTCATCACTGTGAAATCCTTCTTCACTGTATTATATTTCTTATCAGATTAACTTTGACAGATATTACTCAAACAAAACCATATCACTGACACTGTGACAGTGTGATCATTGTACAGGCTATGGATACCTTTTCAATGTGATAGACAGCCCAGTGCCAGAAATTATGGCAGGCCAACATTCCACAGGTCTGAAAATAAATAAATAAATAAAATTAATATAAAGAAACGATACTTATTAGTTAAAGGAATAATAACTTTTCATATGGAATCTGCATTTCACAATAAAAAACATTGTAAACAACTCATAAAAAATATAATATAATTACTGTTTTACAACAAAAATGGCAGTTATAGTTATTATTCTGATATCTGAGACTGTCATCAGACCATGTGATCTCTGCAGATGGCTGTACTCTGTAATAATCTCTTTAGAGATTAAAACATAAAACCAAACAAAAACAGGGATTAACTTTGAATGCAGAAACGGGTTCGATAACCATTGGTAAGTATGAGAAAATTGTTGTTTACTCTGGGAAAATTCATTTTTTGGCCGAAACGAACAGTTATTATTCCTATATATATATAATTGACAGACAAATGATATCTTGTTTCCTATGATAAATAAATACATGTAGGGCCTGTTGGTGAAAAAACTGATCCTATTCTTACCAAAAAAGAAGGCTGTTCAGTCCCTCATATTTGTACTTTGTTGTAATCACAGATGTATACAATCATATTTGGAAGAAAAAACACTTAATTATAACTCCCTATCTTACCGTCCAGTCTCAAATAGTTGAACTGAGACAAAAAATATCTTTATCCCATCTCCGTTTCTTACCGTCCAGTCTCTAACAGTTGTACTAAGAAAAGAAATCCCTTCATCCTGTCTTCCCATCATTTCCAGCACGTGTGCCAGGGAATGGGTGGACCAGGCATCCTTCGGGTTGAGATCCAGTCCCTTCAAATAATGAAACAAGGAAGCAAAGCCGCTAAATGGTCTGATACATAGATGGCAAAACTTACAGAAGCTATGTGACGTTAAAACTGTCGACAATGATTAACACACGAATGCAGAATTATTTGACTTTTTCTGGTTGAGTATCTTCAAATAATGGCAAAGTACAGGGTTGATGTCTATAAATTGACACTACTTAGAACTACACATATATAATGTTATACTTATTAGGTACAAATAAATAAACAAACAAACCAACAAACAAACACAAAAAGATAAAGCCAGGACTTAAAGCAACCTTTGCTTTTCATCAGCATTACACAGAATTGGTGAAAAACCTATTTCAGTGTAGGGATCCACATTCTGGTCAAAAAATGAACTAGCACACAATGAGGGAAGCTTTAGAAGACAAAAATGGAAATTTATGAGAAAAAAAGGTAAATTCCACATTCCCTTTATTATTTTGGTGAATTTTGAATGGTAAAACTTTTTTTTCTCATAAACTATATCCTATCCACCATTTTGTGTTAAATAGTACTGGGCTATACAAGGCTCAGTCTTAATGTAAACAGGTCACCTTTATGTTTTATTATCTCAATCTAGGCAAGTGGTTTGTTATTTTTAGCATCACAATTTTATAACATTTTTCTCACTGTTGTCATGTTTTTCCTTTTTTATGAATTATTGTTCCCATGTTTTTTTCACTTTTTATAATGCATCATTTTTTTACTATTAATTGCAAGTCAACAATATATTCCCTTTTTTGGTGGCAAATAAAATCTCATCTCGAGTCATTTCATCTCATCTCATCTCATCTCCTCTTACCTTCCTGGACACCTTCTCTGCCTCTGAGTAAAGACTGGTTTCCACAAGGCCAAAGGAATGCATGCCAAACAGGTATCTAAAATAGTATTGGAATAACTGTGTTTATTAAGTAATTAGATTTATACCATGGAACAAGAGCCAGCAAAGAGGGTTGGGGCCTTTTACAAAAAAAAACCAAAAAAAAAAAAAAAAAAAAAATGAATGGCAAAGAGGATAGAACCTAGATTTTTGATTCACAGTAGGGTTTGTAATAAAATAATAATCTAAGTAGAGCACCTTCAACAAAGCTGTCTAAGAGCAATGTCACTGTTATGATGTGTTTTGTGACTACATAGTTCATAATTTGTTCTCATATGATATTTATCGATTGGTGGATTCGTTTAGTGGATTCACTTTGTGTCTACATTAGGATGGAGACCCTAACCGCATTGTGCAGTAGAGTTTAGAAAAACAGCTGTGCAGGTATACTGTGAGGTTAAATGGTTTATAAGGTGTATGAAAGGTTTTATAAGAAATCCATGGATTGCAAGAACAAGCATTTGCTAATAGGGGATTTTCAAACCCATGGAGTGTACCTTTAACTAAACAGCATGAAAGAAGTAAACTTGTGGAGAGTAGACAAGGGTGTGTATAAACCCACTGTGGTGTAGATACCTGTGGGAACCTTCCAAAGTGTACCTGTACAGCTCTTACCCTAAACCATACCATTTCTAATGTGAAGAGAGCCTAACACGTACCCATACAAAGGCATGGAGGGTTTCCAGTACGGTAACACCCTGGCTATGGAATCTCTCATATGGGGCTGATAGCCCAGATAGAAGTAGCTATCGTGGGCAAATTTCAGTGCCAACATATCTGTAGGGTGCACCACCAAGATGTCTTCCCAGACATGACAGGCCCCGGTTATGTCTCTGAAATACAGGGAAATAATATATTTATTACATGTTAAAATACTACAGGGTTTAGATGACTAAATATCAGGCATGATTTATATCTTACTACCAACTGAAGGTACTATAACACTGATAGTGTCTAGATTTTGGTTACTAATAGACAAGTATAATTTCTTCATCAAAGGCATAATGGTTCTGTAATATAAACAATGCCCTTAATGACATATGGTATCTGTTTTAATAAAGTATACCATTTGACTTGAAAAGTGTACTGGGACAGTTAAGTATACCACCTGATGTAAAGAGGGCATCTGTGGCTGAGTCAGTTAATTTTAAAATAACAAAAAGAATAGCCTCATAAAAGAATTAATTATCATGTAGGGGAAGGTCTTTATTTGACTAAATCTTCATTTATTATTATTATCTTAACAGCAGGAGGAAGTATACCTGTACAGACTACCTTTTTGCACATGCCCTCAAATGCCATCTAGTGTGGAGTCAAATTACTCAAACAGTACACTAGATGTCACCACTGTTCTGACCTTACCCCTCAGCCCACACTTGAATAGCTTTAGCATGCTGTTTCTCCCTCTCTGTGATATCCTGCTTTGTGGCCATATCAGCCATTGTATTGATGGCAGCCTTGAAATCTGGGTCAAGGTTGATGGTCCTCCCTGTGCCAATCAGGTCCAACCCGTTAGTCAGGACTTGTCCCATGACTGAATAGAAAAATATGATTGTGAAGGTTTACAAGTCTACACAAACAATCACAGATTCTAGTATCCAAATTTCGTTGGCATCAAGTTAATATATGCCTTTTTTCTGTTTGTTTGTATCATACTGATAAGATATTACAAAATTGTATTGCACACTGCTCTAAAAATATTTTAACCGAAACCCTTTTTAAAAATAAAAAATAAATATAAATATTAAATAAAAAAAAAAACAATAATTTAAAGTCAGTGTTTGTGTGATGAAGTCTTGTACCAAAGTTAGGGTCAGCAGCAAGCATTGCTTTCATTGAAGTGGCTATTCCTCCTACACTTGCATCATCATAGACACCAGTATACTACAAATACACACATATTAAAAACAGTTGGTTTTATTCTTTAAATGTCAGTTAATTAATATAATCATAGTTTAAAAGCAGGAAAGGAGTGATAGATCCCAACAGATTAACCTTAAAAATCCTAGAGATTTCAACAAAGTTCCTTCAATCACCAACTAACGATTCCCTTTTTTTTTTCGAAAAATGGTCACCAAACCATGAACTATAAACCAGCTGGTTAGTTCTAAGTTTCTTATATTTAAGTCCTACTTTTACAGGAAAGGAGACTGGTGAATTTCACTTACTATGATAAAAACAGAAATTTAGAATTTGAAAAAAAGGGTTGTAAATTAAATGATATTTTTCCAACAGTTTTGGCACTCAGGAGTTGAAATGTCTAGAATTTTTCTTGCTGTAATAATAATAGCTGCCCTAAAAGTACCTACCAAAATCAGCATCTGTTTCTGTCAATTTTTTAGCAGCTGTTTCTATCCCACCAACACTGTCTTCATCATACCAACCAACATACTTCAAAAAAAATTTTAAGTTGACAAAATTAAATAAAATTTGTTATAGGTTTTTAATTTCATAATAAACATTTTTCCTAGGGTCATAGCAAACTTAAATTATAGACCACTTTAAATGCAACCAATGCTCATTGAAATCCATATAGTATGAAAATATGCATATGTATATCCCATCGAAAAATACCGAGAAAATTATCTCAAACTATTAAACAGTTTCCAAGATCTGTACTTTTTATAATATGTATAATCCAACAAGTAAAATTCACCAGTCTTTGTTTCCATTATTAGAGTATAACTTACCCTAAAAACTTAACTCAAAACCTAAAAATGGTGAACTCAAAACAGTTATGAATGAAAAATGCCCTGATCAAATGTAATTTTTTCTATAAAAAGGTATATCACTCAATATTGTGTCTTTATCAACTTTCTAAAATTCATTTTACATTCCTTTCATTATGAAATAATTATGTGCATTTGTTTAAAAGAGAGAGAGAGAGAGAGAGAGAAAGAGAGATTACCTGAGTAAGAACAGCATCATAGAGTTTACAGGCCTCATTGCTGGTGGTGGAGAGAGGCAGGCCCTCCTGGTTCCAGGCCTACAAATCAACAAATAAATAAATAAATAAATAAATAAATAAATAAATAAGAGAGAGAGAGAGAGATGAATCTTAATGTACTTGGGTAAAGTCAGAAAAACTTTGTGGTCCATTATGTTGTTCATGTTGCTTGGCTAGGGAACTTGCCAGACAAGTAATTAAGCTGACTACTGTCTACTGGTACATTGCTCCTTGTGGTGAGAAACCCTGCAGAAATAGATCCTGCTGGGCTGATAATTGATAATCGAACACAGCTTTGGAGCATAAGGAGCCAAATAATAATAATTAATTGATTCATCACAGTTTTTGGGGGTCCTACCTGACAATCTCGCCAGTGACAGTGCATATTCTCCTGTACCCTGGACACCCCTCTTTCAACCGTGGAGCCTGGTTGACCTAGATTCACTAAAAGATGACCTAGTTTTTGTAAGATCGCTTATAATATGCTTAAAACCTTGAGACAAAGTGAACATCTTGACCCAAAACGATATATTTAAACTTCTCAAATGACAGATACTGGCTATTATAGGCCATTTTTATTCATTTTTATGAAATGTGCATGAACTTTGATTTCATTGTTTTTAATGTTTTAGGTGGCTTCACCACATGTGTCGTACCTCTTCGTAGCTCGCCATTGTTTTTTGGTAGGAATGTTTTGGATGTAAAATTTCTTGACCAATTTCAGTCGGGTTAGGAGTAAGTACGTGTTAGAGACCATACATGCTTTGTTTCGATACTTAGCCAGGTGATTATTTCCTTTTATGCTTTGGTGCAAATATCAAGAAACATGCAATCATGTAAATATTGTTTACACAGATGAATTGAATTGAACATTGTTTTTCTTGACATACAAAAAACATTGTCAGCGTGTTGTACATGCACATGTTGCGATGTAGTAGTAATGTTGATTGTTTCCCCTACAGCTGTGGTAAAATTATGTTAAAAATAGAAAACACGTGGTATGTGCATGTGTCAACAGGTTTCATTTCTTGATCATGTAAATGTTGCTGTCAGACAAAATAATAAATGATTAAGCCCAGTCACAAATAATTAAAGTACAAGTATTTGCTTTTATACAAGATTAACTATTTCTCTGGTTATTTATCAATCTCAACATATATAAGTGTATGGCAGTTTATTTCAGCTCTTGTATTACATTTTCACCTCACTGTTCTTGCATTTTTCCAGACACCCTGTTACCACCATGCGACTTCTGACTTTATACAGAGGGGCGCGTCTTCTGAGAAACACTACCACTCTCAGGGTGCAACCTCAACAGCGATACCTGTCACATGGTGAGGGATTGGTCTTGTCTTAAGAATTGCCCTCTGGTGGACATGTTGTATCTTTTGAGTGCTATCTACTGGTTGTAACTTGTTTTCATTTTCACTTTCACTTTTACAACTAGCCCATTTACTAAGATAAGAAGATTTTGTATTTAATGTTTTTATTATTATATCTGTTGTAATGGTCACATTGGGTCATTTAACTGCCATCTCTGACTATAGCTTCACTTCAGTTTCACTTGCCCCTTTAATCAACATCTACCCCAGGCTTAGAAAACTTAAACTGACTGGTGAAACAAAAACAAGCAAAAGACATCACAAAATGGAAAAAATGAAAAGGTGTATAGGGTTTGAAACTTGTTAACAATACTTATACAGGGAACACTTGCTCTGTGAAAAATATTATTATTAAGAAACAAATTCCTCTGTTCCAGGACTTCTCCAGTACTCTAGGGAGGTGTCACAAGCCTTGCAAAACGACATCCCAGTGGTAGCCTTGGAGAGCACGATCATAACACATGGGATACCATTCCCACAGAATATACAGTAAGCTATCATAACACATGGGATACCATTCCCTCAGAATATACAGTAAGCACTGTTATAACACATGGGATACCATTCCCTCAGAATTTACAGTAAGCACTGTTATAACACATGGGATACCATTCCCTCAGAATATACAGTAAGCACTAACATAACACATGGGATACCATTCCCTCAGAATATACAGTAAGCACTATCATAACACATGGGATACCATTCCCTCAGAATATACAGTAAGCACTATCATAACACATGGGATACCATTCCCTCAGAATATACAGTAAGCACTATCATAACACATGGGATACCATTTCCTCAGAATATACAGTAAGCACTATCATTACACATGGGATACCATTCCAGTGATTGCGAAAGCCGTCGGACCACGGCCATATGCCGGCAAAAGTTCTGTGGGCTGGAAAACCCTTTTAACTCATCGGCCCACATGTCCGACGGACTAAAGTCAGTTTCTTTAACAGACACCTCGCCTCATATTTGAATTTATCGTAAAGCTCTAAGTACGCACTATTCGCAAGTAAAACTTTAACTTGCGCCATACTGGCGCGTTTTGTAATAAAGGTCTACGTACATTATGATGTCGCTTGAAGTGTGCGTAGCGATGGTGTGAGGGCTGACATGTGACCCGTTTCACAAAAAAATGTATCGAAACTGAAACAACTACAGGTCAATGAAAAACGTACTGCTCAAGACTCTGAAAACAGGCCGCTCAAACTGCTTACGACTGGCCACGCGCGGACCTCTGAGAACACCTAACTACACGTGCTGGGTAAACAAGTATGGCTTCCGTCGGACTGCATGTTGAGTAAACGATAAGTGAAAAGGAGAAATATTCATTTGCTTTTTAGATGGGTGCTCTTAACTAATTTTAACGGATATTTTAAGTCATATTGCGCCTTTAGCGGTCAAAATGAGGGACAACATCATTTTCCATGCGGAAAATCCGCAATGGCACAGTCAGGGTGCAAAACTGTCCATTACAGTATATTCATCTAAACTTTAGTCCTAGATATTGAATAAAAATTCTTTTCAGACTCTGGCCCGTAGCCAGGGATGGTTCAGGGGTTTCGAAAGAACCGCCTCTTATGCTGACAAAAGGTCCGCTCTTGGTAAAATTTGATCTAGGTACATGGCGTTTTTATGGAAAAAGACCCTCCCCCCCCCCTTTTAAAATTGCTGGCTACGGGCCTGCTATGAGAGCAATAGCTTTATTTTACAATAAAAATGGGATTTGTCTACCTTTTCCATGTAGTGCAATTATTTGGCATAGTGCAATTATCAATTCTGAAGATTTTTCCATTAGGTACTGTACAATTTTTCAGACAGTATGTTTATTTTGGAAGATTTTTCCACACACTACAATTATTTAGGACTTCAGATGTAGCATTAAGCCTTTTTTCATTGATTTTAATCATATAAAAAATATTGAAATACAATGAATTTTCTTTAAATAATTCACGGCACACATTTTTAAAAAATGGCACACTTTTTTTGACCAAGTGGGCCAAAATGGCCCGACCAGATTTTGACCCAGGACAATCCCTGCTAACAGACAAGCATTTTTCCAAGAGTGAAAATCTAAAAAACGTTACAAAAGTTGGAAGCTCCACTTCACTATGACTTACGTTTTAATTTAAGTCAAAAATTGGAATAAAATTTACAAAGGATACATGATCTTGTGTTAAAAGATTAGAAATTAAGATAGGCAACCCAGATGTAAAAAGGATAAAACTTAAATGCCAGAAAGCAACCAAAATGAAAGACGTTTAAACTTAAACCTTTAAACATCCTATTACATCTGGCCTGAAAATTAAAAAGCAACGATTTAAAATGCCAGACAATAATATTCATCAAAAATGAAGTGAAAATATACAGCTTGATTATTTTGTTGTGGGCCGGTAAAAAAAGGTGTGGGCTGACAAAATTTAATTTGCTCCAGCCCACATGTCTGGTAAGTTTTCAATCTCTTTCGCAATCACTGCCATTCCCTCAGAATATACAGTAAGCACTATCATAACACATCGGACACCATTCCCTCAGAATATACAGTAAGCACTGTCTTAACACACGGGATAAACAGTAAGCAACTGGGAAGATGATTAATGTTGAATAAACAAAGATGGGAAATAGAAAGGGGCTGGGAGGGGTTTCAGGGAGCTCCCCCCCCTTCTCTCTCTCTCTTTTCCCTTCACACCCACAAAGTTACATTAAGGGTGGCTTGATTCCACCTCCATCTTGATTTAACAGATAACTAATATTTTGATACTTAGTCTACATTTTACACAGATATCATCTGCATACTTTGATTGCACATAAGAGGGATGCAGAATAAATTTCCTGAATGAATCCTTGTCTCAGTTTGAACAAAATGGGTGACTGCATTACTTTGTGCAGATACAGTAAGAGCTCAATCATTACAACTGGGAAAAATTATCTATTTTTCAGATACACGATTTTTGGAATTGCCGCTTTTACTGTAAAGAAGAGAGGTTGTCTGCTTTTCAATTATGATGCTACCACTCAGTAGGAATGTTCTAATTTTAAGAATTTGTTATTCAAAAAATACAGTATCTGTAAAATTTACAATTTTCCTCTTTCAAATGATTGTCCCATTACCGCAACATTAGTTTATTGCTTTCTCTACAGGATGGCAACAGAAGTGGAGGACGTTATCAGAAATAATGGAGCTGTTCCTGCCACCATGGCCATTATGGAGGGGAAGATACAAGTGGGTGAGTTAACATTATGTTTCTAGTTTTTATAGGGGACACAAGAGATTTTATCTTGGACACTTTGGGACTGAAAAATTTGTTTGATTTACATGATGATTTGAAATAGGCAATGTCCGTATTTTTCAGCTAATATTTAAATAAGAAAAATGCATTCATTCTACAAGATATATTTGCTATTGAACAATTTATTTGAGTCGCAGATAATGAGTTATCTAAATCTTCTGTGCACGCTTGGGATGCTGGTCTAAGAATATAAAGTCCAAAGCAAAAATAGTCACTGTTGCCATTAATTAAACATGTACAGCTGCAATTTTCATCTGCATCAAGCATTACCATGAAACTGGGGATGGACAGAGTGTTTGTAAACTATTCCATGTTAACTTAATACTCACCACAGATAACACTGACCATATCTTGATAGAAATGTCTTTGTCATCTCGCTGTATAATGTGCTTACATTTCACTCTTTAGGTCTGGATGGGGATCAGCTTGAAAGTCTGACTAAAGAGGGCACCAGTGCTGTCAAGACATCCCGTAGGGACATGGCTTGGGTTTTAAGTCAGGTAAACCACAGGGCTGTAAAAACTAGGACATTTGAGAGCATAAATAATATCTTTAACCTTAGTAAGATGTGTAAGACCAGTGTCACCTTAGAATGAAATATCATATTGGAACTGCCCTACTAACCCTCCCACCCCTCCTGGGCCCCTCTCCTTTCTTGCTTTTGTATGCTGAAATTTCATGTAAAGTAAAGAGACATTCCCTCCCTCAAGGTAAAGATAAATTAGTGTGGCAGTCTTTACTTTGTGAGTCGGATCAAGTGCAAATTAATGATCATGACTGTTATTTAGTTTACCTGAACACAATGAAGAAAAAGATTGTTTGCACAACCTCCATCGGATGAGACTAATTGATGTTATAAGAATTCTTTATACAGGGTACATATTACAGCAGTGCATGAAGGAAAGTTAATTTAGATTGAAAATGCACTGGTGGATTAAAACAAAATATTGTTTGATTAATTTTTAAGATCAATATTATTTATTTATTTATTACTTGTCTTCAGGGTTTCACAGGTGGTCTGACAGTGGCTGGCACCATGATAGCTGCCCACAAAGCCGGTATCCAGGTGTTTGTGACAGGGGGCATTGGTGGAGTGCACAGGGGAGCCGAGACATGTGAGGGGCAACACACACACACACGTACGCACGCACGCACGCACACACACACACACTCTCTCTGCTGGTATCCAGGTGTTTGTGACAGGGGGCATTGGTGGAGTACACAGGGGAGCTGAGACATGTGAGGGGCAAGACACGCACGCAGGCATGCGCACATGTACCCACACGCACACACACACACATTAAAAGTTAGCATCCAGGGTATTAGTGTTCACAGAGAAACTTAGATGTGTAAGTCTGGACATTGATTCACTAGCATGTGTACACTTTCATTCTCTCTCTTCCTCTCTCTCTCTCTCTCTGACACACACACACACACACACACACACACACACACACACACTTTCTTGATCTCTCTCCCTCTCTTTCTCCCTATCATCTCCATCACACAAACTGCACATTATGTATACATTAACTTTCTGTTTGTGTTTAGACTCTGCTGAAACGAAGAGAAACCATGTAAAATGTTCTGTATATATCCCAGCACTGTGTCTAGAAACTGCTCATAAGTAAGACATACCATACAGATTACTTATATATCCCAGTCCTGTTTAGAGACTGCTTAAAAAGGAAGTCAAACCCCATAAAATGTGCTGTATGTATATTGTAGCCCTGTGTCTAAAGTCTACTAAAAAGAAGACAAACCCTGTAATATGTACTGTTTTTATTTTAGCCCTGGACATCAGTGCTGACCTGACAGAGCTTGGCAGGACACCCATCACAGTGGTATCTTCAGGGGTCAAGTCTATACTGGACATTGAGAGAACATTAGAATACTTGGTACGTGAGAATTAGGGCTCACTCCTATTGAAGCTACTGGTCAACATAGATTGATCTAACTCTGTCGGGACTCTCGCTGAATACAACAAGTTAAACAGATTAACAGGCATCCTCTTGTTTTCAGTGTACTCATATATATTTACCAGCTTCTCTGTAATCTACTCAATACCAGGAGGTGTTAATCTGTGAAATTCATTGCATTCAGCAAGAGGCCCAGCAGAGTTGGATCGATCTTTGTAAACTGATAGGTCCAATGGGATAAGGCTTTAAATTTGATATGTGACCTTGGAGTACATGGTACATGGGTCTTGAATATGATTTTTGAACTTGGTGTTTTTGGATCATTGCTCTTAAATTGGATCCATGTTTCAATGAATTATAAAATGTTTAGCTAATTTGAGCAAAAGTTAGGTTAATAGTCGGCTCATAAGGCTTGTCAGCATTCTTCGCCATCTCCCTCTATCTTTTGCTGCTGTGCCAGCTTCGCCCCATGTCTGCCCCTTCAGTTCTTTTTGCTCAGCTTCGGCATTTTTTCTCCTTCCCTCAGGTGCCCATGTCAAGACTAATTTGGAGTTGTTGTTCTATGTTTTTTTTTTTCAAGTGGAAAACTGTTCATAATAATACAGTTATCTTCTCCATAAATTCATTTTCAAAATTCTAGGAGACTGAAGGTGTTTGTGTGGCTGCCTTTGGCCCCAGCACCCACTTCCCATCCTTCTTCACTCCGCGGAGTGGTCACCATGCTCCCCACAGTGTGAATTCCCCCGCTGAAGCTGCCAGAATGATATGTAAGTAGTACAGGCAGTTCCAGATGGTTCAGCCTGATCACAGGCAGAAAACGAGGTATCAGAAGCCTGAAATCTGACACAAGCATGTATTTTACAAAATTTTATCAATGATAAAAAAAAAACTTGTGCTACCTATAATGATGCACTTGATATGAGTATGTGGTAACTCGCCCCCTTCTTAAATTCCACTGTCAGTTTTTACTGGTTTGAATAAGTTTTGTCAAGTTTCAGAACAAGCAGGGCAATATTCTTCTAAGAGACCATTTGCAGACCCTATCGTACGAACTTTGGTTCAAACTATCTCCAAAGGGATTCTCGCTTAATTGCAATTAACTTGGGCAGCTGAAAGCAATTTTGTGAGAGACCTCGTGGAGATGGACCGATCCTGTTAGATCCATCTAGGGATGGGAACCCAGTCTAAGTCAGTTTAGACATCAAATTATCCATATTGTGTGCTGTGAACACTCAGTAATTTTAAACACCCATACATGTGTTATAATATGCCATTTTTCCCCTCCAGATACCAGCCTGCAACTAGAGTTGGACAGTGGAGTACTTATAGCAGTTCCCATCCCTGAAGATGACTCCGTGTCACATTTAGAGATTGAGCAGGACATTCAGAACGCTATTATAGAGGCAGAGTAAGTATGGAATGTATTGATAGGTGGGCAGTGTTTTTATTTTATTTTTAATAATATTTTTTGCTCCAAACTCAATAATTTTAAGTTAATATGGAGCCTCTGGTGATAATAATTAATGTCATTGTAGAAGGGGAGTAAATTTTGTTTTTAAAGATCTCTGTTGCCAGTTTCCATATTCTTCTGCATTAATTTTCAGGTTATTGTATTTTCTAGTTGGAAGAAAGCGTGAGAGAGAAAGCATGACCTTAGGAAGATAAAGGTGCTGAAAATTTAATAATGATTCTCCAATTTTGTTTTGATTTTAGACATAAAAACATCAAGGGGAAAGAAGTGACACCTTACCTGTTAAAGAGGGTACATGAAATGACACAGGGAGACTCCTTAAGAGCCAGTATCCTTGGCACCTTTTTATTGAAATATGAAAAAAAAGGCATCCTGTGTATTAAATATTCTGAGAAAACTGTCTGTATTGAAATAGTCTTAAAGTTTATGTTGAAAAAAAGTGAAACATGCCAGTATCATGTACACATAGATACATGTTGACATATAAGTAAATTATAGGTGATAATTTTCTTAATTTTAATTTATTTTATTTCATTAATACAGGAAAAATGTTTTCCTTTGTCTCTAACAGAAATGGGAAGTTCATGTTAAAGTGAATCTTATACCCCATTCACACTACGCTCGGTTATCCCGATAAGTTGCGAATTGGGTCATATTTCGAATAAATGCAGTAGTGTGAACGCAAGAGAATGTTCAAAATCCTGCAAGCGAGGTGGATTTCTAAGCGCGATCCGAATAACTTACCGGAATCGACACCTGTACAGATCTTACTGCCCATGTGTGCAGATAAGTGCGGGTATCTATGAACGCTTGTTTATTACTTTAGCGATTGCACCAAACGTATTTGGAGGTCACCACTCACTACAACATGAGGAAACATAAACTTATTTTGCCATCTTTAAATTCTTATACTTCTCAAGAATGCTGGAATGTCTTTTGAGTTGCATTTGTCATCACAAATTTTTGTTGGTATTTCAAGATTTCCTGTGCAGCGCATGCGCGAGTGTTCAAAATAGGAAGTTAAACCTGAAATTTTCAACGTGTGATTCAGTTTTGCTTCGCTTGTGTAAACGCAATACCGAATCGAATTCCTCACGAAAAATTCGAATTATAGAAATGCACATTTTTGCAACTGTAGTGTGAGTGGGATATTATTTGTGCTCCTTTCCTTTTGTGAACCTGTGAATTTAGGTGGTCCACTTCAGTCATGCTGAGGATAAAGTTAAAAATTTATATTCTTAGTCTATTTCCTTTACAAGTCTCTCAGATATGGCTCTAATAAGAAACAATGCAGACATTGGCAGCAAAATTGCCATAGAATTAGCAAAACTCCAAAACCAAAGTTCTGGCCACCAGAGGCCGACACCGCAGCCCAGGTCAGCAGGAAGTTTGCATCCAGCACCATCTGGTGGGGAGCAAGGAAGGCCTGTTAGTTGACATGTAGATTAGATTCAGAACTTGATTATATGTAATTTGACCAATCACTAACTAAAACCACAATGCCTTTGCTAATTATTTTTAGAAAAATCATGTTGACTACATTTAAATGTTATGTTCAATTTAACACCCTTTTAAAGTCGATTTCCCTACTTACTTGATTTCCTTTTATTTAAGTTTGAATAATCTGAATGTTGTTTGTTTCTGAGTTGATTATTTGTCATGGGTAGTTGACATGTTAGATTTATGGGGACAGCTTCATGAAAAGTGGAGTATCATCATGTTTAAAAAATTGGCAGATGTATTTTAAATTCATAATAGGAATAATTTAAATAATACGAATATGCCAGTCATAAGCCATCTTTGATTTTTCTGTATATTTCTGAGGGTTGATGAGATATGTGCAGCAAGGCAATTAACTGGACAGGTGATGTAATATGTTTATTGGTGCTTGTTTTGAGATAACCATTGGGAAGAGAATTTGTGATAAAGAAAATGCAAATTTGATATATTTAATGTGTGGAGTGCAAAAAGAGAGACACAGAGATAAGTGATTAAAAATAGATGAAATACCATTGGAAAAAAATAGTTATTCTATTAAATTAAACCTAAGTGTTTCCATATAGAAATTATAATATGATATTTCTTTGCTTCGATTTATAATACCTAGTGCCTCAAATGTATTTCAGGTTTTGTATGCATTTTACATCTCAGGTGGGGAAGACAATCTGACTCATACGTACACAGCCAAAATGATTTTTTTTTTCTTTTTTGAGAATGCCAAAGGATACCTTGTCTCTTATATCAATCTCAATGCTTTAGATAATAAAGCACTAAATTTAAAATGTTGAGTGCCATAATGGAATAAATGACTTATACAAGTTATAAGCTAGCTTGATAACGAAAAAAATGGATTAAGGTAAGATAAACAATTTATGCACTTCTTCTATAATTTGGTTTTTGAAATAGTTTTGTTTTCAAGATGATGTTAAGATATTTGTGAAGCGGGATAGAATTTAGTTTTCTTTTCAAGTATAATATTATATTTTCCCCTTTCAAAACCACTTAAAGATTCATTTTGGGGACCGTGATGTGGATATTTTCTAAAGATCATCCGTGATAACTTCTTAATGTTAACAAGTCTGTGTGTAACACGTTGTTTCATGTATCACTTGTGGTTGATTTGTAAAAAATAGTAAAGATATGGGTCAAACCTGTCTTAGGCCCCATTCAAATTAGATGATCCAAGTACTAACTGATCCGCCGACTAAATGTGGGCAACCGCTCTTCAAAAGAAATGCTGCTGATTCTGGATGGTCTCTCCGCCTCCACATGGGCCATCTCTGCAGGTGGCTAGAAATTAAACCTCGGAGCGGAGATCTAATCCGTTTAATGGTGCATGTGGAGGCGGGGAGACCAACTAGAATCGCCATCATCTCTTTTGAAGTGTGGTTGCCCATATTTAGTCAGCAGATCAGTTAGTACTGGGATAATCTATTCTGAATGGGGCCTTACTAAAAGAAAGTAAATTAATAAGATTTAAAATATATATTAAATGTTCAAAACATTTTAATGTTGGTAGTGTTTTAACCTTTACATCATGTCATCACAAGCAAGACAATAAAATGAAACTTAAATGAAAATTGTTAGTAATATTCTTTTTCCAAGCTACTAAACAAATTTGTTAAGTTGTAAAAGTAACAAATGGTAGGGATTAAGATTTGAAATGAGTGGTAACTTTAGCAATCTTTTAAGTTAAAATTATTAATATTAAGCTAAATACCAAAATTAATATTTTAGTTGATAAGTATTAAGTTGTTTCTTGTTCAGGGACCTATTTCTTGTACACTATTTTTGAGAGTATATTTAAAAAATGCTTTTTTTATTAACATATGTTTCTCATCATATACCTGAGGGAATTAACAATATTATGTTTTTAAGGATGTATGCCATAACTTGAACTACACCCTACTGTCGATATCTTTATCAAACAATAAAAGATTTTAATCAACTGAAAATGTTTGTACTTTTATGTTATTTCTTTTAAAACTGACTTGAAGTTGACAATAGTCCTGTAATCATACTTGACAGAGATTTAAAAATGCCTTTCAGTGGCCCAAATAATGTTAAACACAGTTTTTGTTTAAAAAATGCAATTATGCTCTGCAATTTGGAGTCGCAAGTCGGGTGACAAAGGGGGGGGGGGGGGGGGGGGGGGATAGTGGATACCTGATTTGAGAAGCTCTTGTTGGACAAAATCTGTGAATATTTGGTGCGGGTTCTTTTATTATCCCCAGAAATGTCACAGTAACAGTTATGTCTTGAGGCACAGCCAACTTCAGCATTCACCCTCGTATAAGCTGTGATGGAAGTAGCCAATAGCAAGTGACTACACATTCGGGGCTAGTCATAAAAGGCCTACAGGGAACAGTAAAATAACACAAAAAGATGGAAGAGTCACAGAATAAGACCTGGATTTGCCAATGAAGTCCTACATGGAACAGTTGGAGGAGGAGAAGCACACGGAAGAAAAGAGATGTGAGGATATGATTCTAGACAGATTGGACAGTTAAACAACTGGGTATAACCATAAGGAAGGTAGAAGAAGATAAGAGGCATGGTAGCTGCTGGTTGTAGTGGTTGGATCTGGACACATACATGTACTAATATTGCACTGAATAAACTAACATGGTGTTGAGAATGTCATCCATCAGTCCTGCACAGTATAGCGAGAAGAACACCTACAAATAACACCAAAAAGTGGAATAGTGCTGAACTTTTTAGTTCTTATCCAAGTACAATGATAGTTATTACTAAAATATAATATTATAGTTATTATTAATATAGTTATTATAATATAGTTATAGTTATTATAAATATACTCAAATCATTGGTGCTATTACACTGGTGCTGGGATTCACATGGCTCGAATTTGCTATTTGCATTTCATATATCATTCCACTTTCAGGCTCATACCAAAGAAATACTTCAAATGCTTGAAATAGGACAGGTTTAAAGAAAAAGGTTCTTCATTTCTTATTTCAGGTCGTTATAGGTGGCACCATTGTAGATTTCACAATCACCGCCACAGACCCCAATCTCAAGGAAGATGGTGGAAGCTACCCTGGTCACATGAGGCAGTCGTTTGGTGGAGTCGGGAGGAATCTAGCGGATGGATTAGCTCGCCTTGGCTCCAATCCTTTCTTCATATCGGCCATTGGTACAGATGGGCATGCCGAGTCCATGTTGAACTACTGTAGTCACATGGTAACAATCAGGTTTTATTTTTGGGCTTGCTTATTTTTTCCTTCATTTTTCAATCAAGAAAGTCATTGATTCTTTGCTCTCCAATTTGTTGGTTCCTACATTGATTGGCTAGTTTCACAAAAGAGCTATTTTCCAAAAAATGAGTCTTAACATTTATATACAAAAGTTAGTCTGCTTCAGGGTATTAAAGTACTTTAAATTTTAGGCTATAGCTTTTTCTAGGTAAGTGGTCCCATATAATGTTTTGTTTATTCATTTATTTATTTATGAAAATTATTTTCATGCAAAATTTTATGTTAAATTTGTTGTCTCTCTTTTTCTTCTCTTGGCGGAGAGAGATTGGTCAGTAGTTTATTTTCATTAAAATACAAAAACTTCACAATATTTTAACATTAAATTTTGATACTTATTCAAGGACTGCAGTGGTATAGCGCAGCATGAGACCTACTCCACTGCCACCTATTGTGCAATTCTAAGACACAGCGGTGAGTTGATGTATGGTGTGGGTGACATGGAGATTCATTCCACCATCACACCCAAATACGTGAGTACAGTAACTCTTTAATTATCACTACTGTAAAGTATAAAATGATATCAAATTTAACACATTAAATCTTCATCCAAGAAGAGATTATTTATTACAGCTGGCCAGGACCTAGTATGTTTATATAGTCTGACTCTTACAATTCCTGGATCACTTTCTACAATTAACCTCTCAACTGCCTCCCTCCATACTGACATTTTGACCCCGTTCTCAGTCATGTATCTAAAATATACCTATATAAGTGAATACGCACACATTCAAGATACCACGGTAACCCTGATATTCTGATGAGATGTTATTATGCAGAATTCAGAAATAAAATTCCACAATTACAAAATTGTGTTAAATGTTAATCTAAACATAGATAATGTCATGAAAACTCAGGATTCCATGGTAATATGACATAGTTTTAACGATTTAAACAATTTATTATATAATAAATTTTTATTCACAGATTGCCAGATACGAGGCCAAGCTGTGTCAAGCTCCCATAGTTCTTATTGATGGAAATATCCCAGAATCCTCCATGGAATATGTCTGCAACGTCTGTGATAGCAATCAAGTACCAGGTAAATGAAAAAAATACCCTGCTGTCTTTTGTTTGGTTTATTTCTTCATGAAGTATTACTAGTATGGGTAAGGTAAACACTGCCATCTAGAAACCGTAGTGCTGAGCCCCTGTAGATGATGCATCTTAGGAGATGGCAATATTAAAGAAGGCCATAACTTTTTATGTACAGACACAGATGTGTCTGTACATATTGCCATCACCGGCGTCTGTCGTCGCCATCGCCGGTGCCGTGCACTTTTATTTTAGGGGTAGGCTATACGTATTTTAATTCAAATTTTAATTTAAATGTTCAAATAGGATTGAGTTTATGAAATTACAATCTCAGAAGAAAAGAAGTCTGAGTGTGCGTTTGAGAGAGAGAGAGAGACAGAGAGGCAGTACCTCTACTTAAAAGAAAAAAACTGTAACACTATATTGTATATGTTTACTATTCCTTTATTTACATTTGCTTATAAAATGTTTTTTCTGGTATGAAATGCTTCTGACAAACTTGACTTCTGTTCTCAGTTAAATAAAAAAAACGAAACATTTTAGGAGAAGAAAAATATATCTAGTACAAGCAGTATAAGTTGGTAAAAATATGAATATTTCCATAGATATATTGAGTCTACTAGTGTTCTATCTACATATGCTACATATTCCATTCAGATGTGTTGACGAGTAGTCCAACAGTTTTTTCATTCAAAATATGGATAAAAACATAAGTAATGTCTTACAAGGTCATATTCTATTACTACCTATTCTAAAACATTCAGCTTTGCTTTGTTAAACTAATGCCTAAGGGATAAGACATATATACAAATAATACAAAGGTTCATATACATTTTGCATTTCATTTGTCAATTCCTCTTAAAAAAAGCACCCATGAACATTGTTTTATTCACAGTAAAATATCAAAATTGCTCACATATATTTCATGTGACAAATGTTTTTTCTTGTTTATACAGGGGTGTAAGTAGGGCACTTTTTCACCCATTTTATGGGTTTTCGCAATCTTTCCAGTAAATATTCTGTTGCAAAGTCACTGTCTCCATTTCAAGTGTCTGGGTGAAATATTTTGAAGCTTTAAAAATATTTACATTACACTTTTGGTATAAAAATCTACAATTATTCTACATGATATTAAACAGCAACAGTCTTGGAAATTGCCTCACTTTTTACTTCATCTCTGTCTTTGTCTCATCAGACAATTGAGCTCTCGTTAAAAGCATCAGCATCCCAGAGAAAAGAGCCAAAAATGCAGACAAGACAGCAAGTCCAAAAGACCATGACACACGGTTGTTGTCAGGGTCTGGCATCCAGGTGCGACCATCTTTGGTTATGGTTCCAAAAACTGTGACGATGATTCCTTCTAGTAATGCTGTAAAAGAAAACAACCAAGTGTTTCATTATAGCCTTTTTGTATGAATTGTTTATCCTTTTATAATTAAAATGTATTATTTTTATCTACATTATTTTTCATGGCTGCATTAGTTTTACTCTTTAGTTATTTCAGTAAATCTTTACTGAACTCTTGCGTATCTTTCAATAAAAAAATCTCATTTATTACCACTTTGGCACAAAGGGCTTTAGTTTTTTCCTCCAATCTTGTGCCACCCCCTTTGTGAGAAGTTTGTGAATTTCAAAAAGCTAATGAACTTTATATAAAGAAGTTTGAGAATCAGTCTCAGTGGAGGTTGATGGCAGGTGTAAGGGTTTTCTAGTTCTTTAATCTGTATACACAACCTGAGCTCCCCCCCCCCCCGCCATAATAAATAGGTAAATAATTAAAATAGATAATAGTGATAATAATAATAATAATCTGAGGAGCATTCAATTCTGCCCAATGGTTGTAATTTACTAATATTAGTCACAAACTTGCTGCTGTACTTATTTCCCCTAAGCTCTTAGGGCTTGGTTATCTATTTCACCACCCTTCCGTATCTTCCAGATTTTCTTTTCCTGTCCCTAAATTTACAAGGTGATAATGGTGGTTTTATTGTGTCTGTGCACACCTTCAAAGACCCCCCCCCCCCCCACCCCCAGATAATTCTAACCAACCACTTTCTAACCAGCCCGTCTCAGTGCAGGTGATGGCAGGCAGTGTTTGCTGCAGTTACGTATTCCACATGAGCTCTTGGGGCTTTCCCCAAATTTCTACTTATCTTCCCTAAATTCACAGGATGATAAAGGTGGGATAAGTGTGTCTGTGCACACTTTCAAGTCCCTGCCCCCTACAATTATTACTAATCAGCTATTGCTACTGACCCAAATCTTTAAAGTTATCAAGTACAAACCTGCAGCAATGCTTATTCCTCCTGAGATTTTTAATGCTGAGCTATCTGTCTCACAGCACTGGAAGAGGAAGCCTCCCTCTGCAAAGGAGGCAGTCATGAAGACAAACACGGCAATCAGACTCAGGTACTGGCAGGCGATGAACCACGCTGTGAAAGAGATGTAACAAGAAAGTCAATTAAATGAGTACCAAAATAAATGTTGTTAGCCATCCAGTAGAATAAGAATGATAAAAATGAATGATTCTGATACTGGAACCTGCATTATGTCAGTTGTTAAATGTAAGTTCCAGTATCAGAGTTATTCATGTTTATTAAAGTGAATTAAAATTAGGATTAGATGAAAAGTTCAAAATAGAATTAAGTCCCAACTCAAGTTTTATTTAACTACAACACTACTGTTGTCTATGACTATAACATGTGTACAATAGCATTAATAATATATAGCAGATACTAATAGGCTAACCCAGGCTTCAATAGAATATTGACATGTATAATTTAACAATAATTGATACATTAAAATGAAGTAGGATAATTTGATTGAACTTGGCTGTGATTCATTTCACAAAGCATAAATATAAAATTAATGTAGTATACATCTTTATAGATGAATAACACCTTATATCTAAAGACATGGTTGAAATTAAGTTTTTTCCCAATTATGGTATAGATATCATTAATCTACAGTGGGATTTTATTGCAGGTTGATAAGAAAATCAATTTGCATTTTAATCAAGATATTTGACCAGTGACTCACACCTGTTGATGCAGGTTGAATTTGGGGTCACTCATGACAGTGAGACTTAAAGTCTTTACAACAAACTCATTGAATTTAACAGGCATTTTTACACCATTTATAAGACACAATTTAAATTTTTTACAACAGGTATCATTTTGAAGAAAAGGTGTTATATTTAAACCTGAGTAGTGTATTATTTGTAGTTTTGAAGTGAAACAAATGCTGTTTTTTTGCCAGTATCTCCTGGTGAAAAATTCAGAAATAACATCCACTTTCACTAAACACATTTTACATTGTGCACAAACTCATAATGACCTCTCTTGTCATATATTTCAGTATATATCCCTCAATACTCACGTGGCATTAAGTGGTCTCTCATCCACCAGTATTCTGGAGAATAAACCCACCAACATCCACTGTAAGGCTTGGCTAACAGGTCATCTGGGTTTCTGTAATTGTCCAGGCAAAACTCCCACAGTCCACACCGCACAAAGCCATGGCTGTCTCTAATGTCTGATTTCTCATACCAGTTAGGGGTACAGAAGCCTACTATGTTGAAAAGTAGAGCTAATAGGCTTAATGCGAAGCCGATGTAAAATGTAGCGTTGGACCCCATCTTTAAGTCTCCAAATTCAAGATGGTGGCCTCCTTCTATGGCAGTTGAGGGGGGAGTGCAGGTCTTTGGGACTGATGGGTAATTCATTATTGTTTGGTAATTTTGAAATTTTGTTTTAAGATTCTGCAGTTGGTATGTATTTAGGATCGACCAAAATTGTCATATGTACAATTGATATGGTTTTATTTCTTTGATATTTCATGTTTTATTAGATTTATTCTGACTATGGCAGTCATTAAGTCCTGAGTTTATCAATCCCATGAGACCTTTTTTCACCTGGCCATGACAAACATACCTGGCTGCCATTTTAATGAGATCATAAACTGGGTCACTTGTATTCCAGCTGGAGGGGTGACAGGTTGTGTCACCCTGTAAACACCAGATAAGGATATGATTGGTTTATTACCCAGGCTTTAAACTTTATCAGTTACTGCAGTTAAAGTTAGGCAAGTGCTGTAAACAATGTGATACAGATTTGTGGGGAAAAATTGGCCAAATATTTTATTTATTCATCCATTTCATTTTTGTTTTTTTATTTTTTGTACTGACAACTAATTTGTTTGGAATTAAGACTTAAACAGTGTTCTTATAAACATGGGTGCAAATTCAAGAAGTGCATATTTAAAAATAGGGTTCATACCCGTATTGTTTCTGAACGTAGCCAGGTGTATTCAAGTAGAATTGGAACATTTCCAGACTGATTGTAAACTGTTAAATGATGGATAAAACCAGTTTTATTGCTCTTGTGTGTGGGATGAGTGGACAAGCCAGGATGTGGTAAAAATAATTATTATTACGCTGTTTGATCTGAATATAATTAAACATAACGCTCTGTAGCATCTTAAATTAATGAAAAGCAAACATCACGTTCATTTTACAAAAGTCTTTTTATTTTACAAAATGTATCTACATGGCGTCAAGTCATCTACAGCAACCCTACTTCATAGTAGCATTAAAATAGGCATGATTTACATTGTATAGACCCCTCTGCTTACTATCTAATATTACGTATTGGCTGAATTTGGGCTGAGGGATAATTATCTGGTAATTGCATGCTTTATTCAAACAAGATCAATTAAATCTATTTCTCAAAACAAACTTCCATTTGTAGACAAAATCCAAAAAAGATGACTTATACATTCTCAAAATCAAGCTAATTTAAGATTAATGTCAAAAAGTATGCTTTGATTGGGAGAAACTAAAATGATCAGTTCTGATTCTGGAATAAGAAATAGAAATAAATGAAATGTTTGGAATAAGTGATCAGGTACCAGACTTGTGACCCATTTATCTTCATTCAGAAATCAGTCGCAAGCAACTAACTAAACTCATATACATACTAAGAATAGCACGTAAGAGCTAAAATAATTATCAGAACATGTCACTTAGTAGCAAACTATTATATATATATATCAAAACCCTGATGTTTTTTACCTAAGTTTTCAAAATAAAAATGTAAAAAGGAATGCAAATGAAATTTGCCATTGTCACATATTGAGAGAAACAACTTGAGAAATATCTCGGAAAAGACAGCTGTTAGCTGTCAATATTTCTAGGTACTTTGACCTATAATTAGTGCAAATTATTATTTTAACTCAAGAGATTATATCTCAGCTATGAAAGACTAGTCAATCCTAATGATTATGGTAACTAGTATTTAATATGATACAGTAATATATGTGAGGCTTTCAAGTAATATACACAGTTCTGAGTTACTCTTTGGGTTCTGCATTGCAGGCAGTTTTTTTTGTACAATTGTTCAACTTTTTTTTACAGAAATATGGCTTGGTTCAAAGATAAGCACATTAAACCACATTTAAGTATTTCAAGTATAGAATGTGTAAGAAAATATTTTGAACTACCATTTTTATTTTTCATAGTACAAGATTTGCAGGTCATCTCATCGTTTTCAGGTAACTTTAAATGGCACAACTTGTTTCCTTGCAGAACTTGTTTTGAATGTTGGTCCCCTTTTTACATATGAATCAATAACATGCAGAAATTTTTCTTAAACAAATCGCCATATGTATTGTATAGACAGAAAAATTCTGTTTGTGACGTAAACACGTCTCAAATGGTTAAATCTTTCACTATAAGCATTTAATTAGAAGTTGAGAAATAAGAAAATTAATGTATCTTATAGAAAACTTGGTAGTCTAAGAACAAATATACATATTTTTACTATCCATGTTGCCATGGCTCCACATATACATTGTACTAAAAGTTACGGAAATATGTACAACTAAATAAAATGCAACCAGTGAACATATATAGTGAAAAAATCCACGAGAAATGTTCTAAAAAGGAATATATGGGTCTTTATGAAAGTTGCGAATATTCAGAAAGAACCAACATTAAATGTATTATAAAACAAAATTGCTATTTAAATACAGTTTCCATGTGAATATTTGTAGAATTTGAAATGGTGAATTGTGTAGAAAGTCCTAAATGGTAATATTTAAGTCCCCCCGTCAGTATCTTGGACACCAGTTAAACTTTTATTCAGAGTATACTGTGAGGTCTTAATTGCCATGTAACACCCAGTCATGACATCTTGAGGGGTCTTAAATGCCATTTATAATCCAAAAAAACATTTACATATGAGGAGGTGGGATTGTTCCCATGTTAAAAGAGTTCGGGTCCTTCTTAACCATTCGTGACAGTTTGGATCCGGCCATCGCAAGACCGCATCCTGCGAAACATGCAACGAATCCGGAGAGCACGGCAAAGGCGTAGGACCATGACAGGTAGTTGAAGTCAGGGCGCGGCATCCAGGTGCGGTCACCGCTGAGGGCACCAAATACAATCACCACCATTCCTTCTATGATACCTAGGCAAAGGGAAAAAATAGATACAGACTAACTATTTGGTTAAATTGAGTAGGTTTATCTGTCGGGTATTAATCACTGTAGAAATTTTCAGAAAAAAAAATTTTTTTGAAGAGTATTTGAATCTCTGTCGTGCCCATTTGTCTGCCTCGTAGAGTAACGACATGCCAAAAGGCAAAATAAAACATTGTATGAGTTCAGTTGAGGTTTCTTGACTATGGGTTACATATTGTGTGTTCACAACACAAGTAGCACAAAAAATCTTGGCTATCTCAGTGCTTGGTCTTTCAAAAAGGGGAGGATGCTGAGCTGACTTACCACTAGGTAGCAGCTAGCAGTCATAGCATTTTAACAATATGTAGTAAAAAATCGATCTGATAAGGATACGTACAATTTATAAGGTTAGGGCTTCCTAAATGCACAGGTCATAAATTTATAAATCTAGTCAAATATTAGGACCAGAATTAATCACATGGCTATACTTACATGCACAAACCATCAAGAAAGCTGACAGGTAAATAGAGGGAACCTCAAGCGTTGTGGAGCAACATCTCATGTAGTAGATACTTTGAATACACAAAGCCAGGAGTTCTAGAACCAAGGCAGATACTGATAGCCACTGGGCGGCAATGAACCAGGCTGGAATGAGAAAAAATGTGATTTTATTTAATAAAATATTTATAATACTTTGGATACACAAGACTGAGAGTTCAAGAACCAAGGAAGACAAACACTGGACAATAATGAACAAGCTAGAACAATTAAAATGCAATTATAGCATTTAATGAAATGTTTAAGATAATTTGTAATAGTAAGTGTAGTAAGAGCAATTGTAAATGATGAACAATTTTCATGTGCGTCGGCATGCTGTGTAAGCGATATCATTGATAAGAATTACAAAAAGTGAAAAAGTATGTGAGCAGCATTTAATAATTTGGGGGGAATATCTGTAACATCACTTACAGACATTAAGTGACAGTGAACCATGCTTTAACAACAGAAAAATGCAAAGTAAAATATCTAAACATGACACTTATCAAATATCAGGAAAAATCATTAGCTGGAAAAGCATCATGTTAAAATGATTTTTAAAAAATTATCTAACTTGATGTTTCTGATAGAATTGGTTTCATTTAGACTCTATCTGGTAGAGGTTAGTGTAGTATATGAAGTGTCAACCTCATATAATACTTTTCAAACATTTTAAAACTCAGCAAGTTGATTTTTTTTTCATCTGCTCTAATCTAATAGTTTTTGGCAGACCCAAGAAAAGCTGGTCTAGTTGTCTTCTGTAGAGATAAGTGCCTATTTAACACTTTCACTGTATCATGTTAGCTCATATATTATGTATCGTTTTTCAGTAAAAAAAATATGTTGTGATTTCAATTAATCAGCTGTCTAAGTGCCACAAATATTTTAAAGAATTCTGGTTTTCATGAATTAATCTCTTCAGATTTTATATTTAAAGAAGCAGAGTTCTTAAAATTTCAAACTTCTCTTTACTTCCTAAATAGCAAGCAGCCATTTTGAATTCCCAGCAACTGACTCACAGTTAAAAACAAAATCACACCTTGACCTAATTTTACCTGCGGGTATAACAAACACTAGGTTTGCTTATATTCCAATGCATATAATATAAATAAATATATTAATATATATTTTTTCAAAGTCAGTACTTACGTGGCATAAGAAACTCCCTAATGTTGAAGTATTCTGGTGAATAAACCCACCAGCATCCAACATAACTTTTAGCAAGGTAATCCTGTGGGTGAGTGAAGGCGTTGAAGCAGAATTCCCATAATCCTGCTCTCAGAAAATCGCTCTGCGTTCTCTCCCATGACTGTATCCAGTGAGGGCTACAGAATGCCACAACGTGGAAGATGAGAGCTATGAAAGTGAGGATAAAACTTGCTATAAAGACTGGACTCTCATTTCTCCCACCATTCGCCATCTTGGATTCTCTGTCCTCTGTCTCACCTGTACAGGTGGGTGGACAGGTAGATTTGAGGGAGAGGACAAGGAAAATTATAAATCTTGTATTCTTTTATGTTTTATGATGAAAGTTATTTATGACACACTTTTAACATAAAATCCTATGCATTTTTAGTGATTTTATTGGAAATATTCTGTGGTATTAGCCTAGTTTTGTCATATTTATTGAAAAAAAAAAATTACCCTCTGTCTCCCCCTATAATTGAGACCTGCTCTACCTGTTGATTCACTTGCATGGCGGTTAAAGTGAAAATGAGGCTGCCAGACATTAAACAAGGAATGTGGGTCCACTGATTAAGTGGAGGGGGTGACAGGTGGTTCTGAATACACTGCCAGGTAATACTAAAAAAGGTAATAATAAAAATAAAATTAAGTGTTGGGGGCCAGGATAGCTGAATCTCATCTGGAAATATATAGTCATTATAAACAGGTTAACATATTTTAATTAAAATAAATTTAAAGGAGTATACCCAACATTTGTATCCTGCTGAAGCAATGCCAGGGGTTTTATATGAAAAAATTAGTGATTATACAATAAGGTCGCGCGACAAGGTTATTTTCAGTTGCACCCTGGATTACGCACGCTTGCTCCGCATGGTGTCGCCTGTGGTGGGGGGGCAGCACAGCCCATATGGTTACTGTGGCGAAGGTGACAGGTACTTCCAAACATTTTTTCATAACTGTCATTTTTCCTCATTCTATTCATGAATTTGATATTTACGGCAATTGAAAATGTGGCACCGGCAAAAGTGAATCTTGGTGCGTTGACAGGCCGCACAGGTGTCCCCAATTAACCGCCGCCAAAGAAGAGACCCCAAGCATTAAACAACACAACCTGTAGATATTGGAAATTTGGCGAAAGTTAAACAACTGAGGCTTTATTAGATTTGGGCAGAAATCGAGAGGAATGTCCAGTGACATGCCAAACCCCTAAGTTCAAGTCTTGGCCCTTGACACCAGTAACGCACCCCTTAGTCAAGAATCTGAACAAATCGATGTTGGGCAGGTATGCTCTATTTTCTACAGGCGTTTTGTGATTTTATCAACTTGATTGTCAAGTGCCAGACCTTTTCTTCCCAGGTACTAGTAGCAAACTTTATCAGATAACAATCTGACACTAGCCAAGCTGCACTAAAGGCGCTGTAAACTCAGTTATCATTGCTGTCATCTTTACCTGTATCTTTACCGCTATTATGCCAGTGGTACGTTTGATACATTTGAGTAAGGAAATATGCTTTAATGCTTATGTTCATTTGTAATACGTTAGCATCAACCTGTTAATAAAAACTTGGAAACTTTCAATGTTATTACACAATAACAGTATAATGATGGGAGATGTTATGATTAAATGCTTAGAAGAATAATAAAAACAAATTATGTGAAATATAAAATGAATTGATTTTATTTGGGTTATTTATTTATTTATTTCAAACCAATTAATTATCAAACATGAAGCTTATTTTTAGAAACATTCGCAGATATATGAAATATAACCCTGCTGGTACACAGATCTACAGTTCTAAAATGCAAATACCAAGTACCTTTCACACACCACTGATGAGATGTGAATAATCATATGTATAAAGTAGTAAAAATATCACAAAATGTGTGTAAGCAAGATATTTCTGCAAGTAACCTCATTAATCAGTCAGGAAACTTCATAATGCACCCAATAAATGTAGAAATTTGAGCCAGAGAAATTCTACATACAGGCATGACAGATTTACCATATATTGCCACCAACCCTTAACTGAATGGGCATTGAAAGAACAAAGTGAGTCTCCCTCCCATTAAAAATGAAAAATAAAAATAAACAAATAAAAAACAGATACTGTCATTCTTAATACTGAAAAACAATGGCACCTTGCAGCCTTCACTGCCTCACTATTTGCAGACAATGTTCTAGTCACTGTAACTGTATACTTTTGAGGCATAGATGCAAGAATAACTTCTTTGAAGTATATTGTGAAGGTCTCTTTTGTCATAAATCTGCCATGTATAACCTGAATGTACTGTACAACAATTCATTCCGCAGCAGCTTGTCTTAGTAAGGACTCAACCAGTTTGAAAACTTGTGGCATAGCTTCAGGGACAAGATCACACCATCTATCTTTGCTGTGATGATGGATCTACTAGTACATTATCTATGCCTTGTTCTCCTAGTTTCTCTAATACCATTTCCCCTGATCTATGCTCACATCAATCTCTACAGCTTTACCAACTGCTACACAGTTTTTACATCTGAAAGTATAAAGCAAATTTGTAATAAAGCACTATCAATTTACTTGTTAGATATTGATTTGAGGGCAAGAGAAAAATGCAGAAACCTCATATCATAATCAAGATAATTGAAAATCAAATATGCATAATCAAATTAATAGCTTTAATTGTACATAGTCATACTACTGATAATTTAATCTTTTAAACTTCAGCATAAATTTCTCTTGTTAAAGCATAGCCACTTTATCAAAATGTGTTTGAAAAAATAATAATAATAATGATAACAAAAATAAACAACCTGCACACAAGATGGAACATGGAGGTCAATTGCCACAAAATAAGTTGATTTGTACTTGGTAGCCTGAGAAATAGTATCAGGTATTAATTTGAGCAGTAAATTGAGTAATAATACCACAGAGTTAACAATGACACAAGCATATGGTGTTGTGTAACAAAATTCATGCATTACTTGCTGTGGCAGTGTCCTCCTCAACCTATCGTGCACTGCAGGTTTTGATTTTCAATGTCATCAAAAATTTTTATTGTTGTTAGTTTGATTTATGTATCTGCTATTCAAATAATATCCTTTGGAAAATAACTTACTGATTTAATTATGCTTTTGCAACATGAAATTATCAGTAACTTTCCCGGTTCACGTGTATACAGTACCTTGTTATCAGTGCTGCTCTTTTCTCCCCAACTCGCCACTGACAGGCTAACCACATTGTTTCAAAACAACGTTGGTATGCTCCTTTACTTTTGGTGTTGGCAGTTTCGCCCTGGGGACATCGTTTTTGGTTAAAAACAACGTATCGTTTTCACCCATCTATGCTTTGCTCGTGTACAAAATGTCCGCTTGCTGCCCCCCAAGGGAAAAATCGTAGCACGTGGGTAGTTACGCAAGACCTGTGACGTATAACGCGCGCAAGGTTATTGTAAATGCCTAAAGAACTTTCAGATGAGAAAAAGATATATTATTCTGTATAGGAGTTCATTTATTTATTCTTTATTTTTTATTAATTTCAGTATTTATTGTTAATTTTTAAAATTTGTTTTTAATGCTGAAAGCAGTGTGAAATTTCATGGCATTTTGGCATTATATTTTGTATTAAAATGGACAGTACTAATGAATATTGACTTTACATTATTTGGATAATAAGGATAAAAAAACAAAAAAATGTACTGTGTAATATTTTATATTTTTAACTAAAAGTAGATTCCTCATATGAAGGAGGTTACGTTTTCCTCATATGAAGGAGGTTACGTTTTCACCCCTGTTTGCTTGTTTGTCTGTCTGTCATCAACATAACTCAAAAAGTTATAGACCAATTTTGATGAAATTTTCAGGAACTATCAGAAGTGGGCCAAGGAACACATGATTAGTATTTGGTGGTGGTCTGGATCAATAATCAATCAGTAATCAATAATAATAAAAAAATTGCTGCCTTGGTCTGCACTCTCAGAGTGCTTTTCTAGTTTTACTAAAACGAATCATGCATAAAAAAATTAATTTTTATCTTGAATTTTCTCCATCCCATGTAGCATCATAATTGAATTGTTTTATTTTATTCTACCTGTCAGTGATCACTTTTAAGTAAAAGTCACAACTTTTTTCTTTTCCAGTATGGTTTGACCCCACTGACCTCCACAAGGCAGAGAAGCCATTTCACAGCGATGCCTTCACCAAGATCACATATACGTCCCCGAATATAAATGAACTGAGACACATGAGGCGGGGGTTGATGGGAGGGGCAGGGGAGATTGAAACAGGTGAGCAGGGAATGGTTTCGAAAATTCCAGATGTGTCTGGCACGCCCCCTTACAAAGCAACATGAACAGCATCATGAACTATGAAGCTTTCCCGACTTAACCCAAGTACTTTAAGTAACTCCTTGGGGATTCTCACTAAATTGCTTTCAGTTCAAGCAGATTTCATGTCTGACCCCCCCCCTCCCCCCCCCCCCTCCTCCCCCCCCCCCCCCCCCCCCCTTCATAACTTAAAGTACCTGGATAAAGTGGGGAAAACTTAATGGTCCATGATGTTGTTCATATTGCTTTGCCAAGAGGGCTTGGTTGACAACTAAGCTGATTACATTGACTGTGCCCTAGCTAGAATCCCCGCTGAGATAGATATATAACCTGGGAGAAGTCAGGACTCCTTATTTACTATAATTTTGTCATTATTATTATTATTATTATTATCGTAGGCGGGGATCAGTCAAGGCTCTCTATTTCCTATTGTTAATAATAATAATGATAATATTGTTATTATTATACCCTCAGGCTAGACAGATGACTAACCTCTGAACGCCTTGCTAGATTTATTATGTATTATTATTATCAGAGGCTTGGATCAGTCAGGACACCCTATTTACTATTATTATTATTATTATTATTATTATTATTATTATACCCTCAGGCCGAACAGATGACTTACCTCTGAATGCCTTGCTAGAAGAAAGTGTGGAGATATGCAGACAGTTAATAGAATACATTCCAAACATCTTAGTGACTTTAGGAAAGCATGGTATTTTACTGTGCAGGAACACTAGCCAAGACAATCCATTCCCATACAAAGGAAAAATTGTGCCAGTAAGTAATGCTAGGTACATACTTTATTTTAAAGTCCATTTTTATTATTATTATTTTTTTTTTAAATATTTTTTATGTACAGATAATGTTGTATCTGTACTTATAACCCTGACCAAAACATGTGGTACTTGTCAGGTACATATTAAGTCTTATTACAAGCACTTGTCTGTACATTTGACAGCCTTTTCTAACTCATCGCAGAACCATTCTCGCATTTTGAAGACTACCACTTCTAAGTGCAAAGTGAGTATGTAGTTTACATGAATTCCAAATTTAATTCTAGTAGTTTTTAATGTGTTGCATAATAGGCAATGATGGTAAGGCATTATGATTAAAGGCATACTCTACACATTTTAAACATGCTTTCGGTATTGCAAATCTTCTCAACTTTCCAAATTCAGACCTAAATGAAGAAAAAAACCCTCACATTAAGTATCTGAGTTCAATGTTTCCTTCTGAAGGAAAAAGGAAAACGGCTAAATTATCCACTAGCGATGATGTCATGGATTCCCCCTCTCCCAAGCACACCAATCCCAGCAGAGCACATTAAATCTTGGCTTGCTTTCAATTGTGTCATGCAATATTTCAGCCGCCACTAGGATCATCTGGTTGTGAATGTTTTCTTACATTAAAATGAGATGATGTATTGACTTGATAAATAATGGCTGAATTGTGGCAAGCATTTGTGAAGGTGATGTGTCACATAATTTGTGTACTGAAATATTTATTTCTGATTATCTGTTGTGACAAGAGCTAGCTTAATTTTTCTTTCCCTTTTCCAGTCTGAAGGAGCATTGACTGCCATGTATTGTCCAGCATATGCACAGGGCCAGCAACCGGTGCCCCTGGTCAGTGTATCTGGAGCTGGAGACAGGTAGAAATAAATAAATAAATAAATAAATAAATAAATAAATAAATAAACAGGGCCAGCAACAGGTGCCCCTGCATCAGTATGTCTGGAGCAGGAGACAGGTGGAAATAAATAAATAAGTAAATAAATAAACAGGGTCAGCAACAGGTGCCCCTGCTCAGTGTATCTGGAGCAGGAGACAGGTAGAAATAAATAAATAAATAAATAAATAAATAAATAAACAGGACCAGCAACAGGTGCCCCTGCTCAGTGTGTCTGGAGCCAGAGATGGGTAGAAATCAATCAGTAAATAAAAAGGAACTAACTATAAGGTAAATGAATAAAATTAAAAGCTGTGTTTTAAGGTGAAATTCTGATATCCAAACATTTTTAATTGCACAGCTCTAGCTGTCACTGTGACAACATGTTGTAATTGTTCCCCATCTGACATCATTAGAAAGTAGCAACAATTATTAAATAGTTATTATGTCAATACTTGCTATTGTATTAGAGTAATTGTCAAATTCATTGCATGTGTGTGTGTGTGCACATGCATAGGATAGATTTTTAAATGCACAGGAATAAAGATCATAAAGGTTTTCTCAAATAATTTTAAAACTTGCTTTATACTGTTCCGCTTTACGTACTTTTTTTTAGTCTTTTCTATAATATTATTGTTTTTTTTTTTTCTTGTTTCCCAGTATGGTGGCAGCCATAGTCTACAGTTTACTTAGAGACATTCCAGCTGCAGACTGTATCAAATATGGACTTCTTGCCGCTACCCTCTCGCTACAATCTCATCATGCAATAATACCCAGCATGCACCAGAAGTTACAGGAACACAACATCAAGGACATGTGCTGGAGAGACAGTCACTTAGAGATATAAAGACTATGATCACCTGAATACCACTTACAGAGAGTGGAGACCTCCACCAAGGCAGCTCAAGTCAATTAACATTCTTATTCGGTTAATAATTGGTGAATTAATTAATAGAGAGAGGAGACCTGCACCAAGGCAGCTCAGATCAATAAGTATTAATTAATAAGTATTAAGAAGTATTGTAATTTATTAATTAGTGAATTAATTAGTAGATTAACAAAAAATAACCAATTATTATGTTAACCTATATCTATAACATATAAAACGTATAATAATACAACATATTAATAGACTATAAATGACTATTTTGGTGGGTTCAACAAATTGGGTTATTTCTGTATTCTGGTTACAATATTCTATCTGAGTCTCTGGTGTACTGGTCTCTACAACTTTCTCAACCCAGGGGCGGATTTAGGCCGTCTTCTGGGTCTTTCGGAAGACGGTCAGATTTTCAAGTTTATACATTGACAGGTATCTATTTTTTCTGTCGGAAGACGGTCAAGAACGGAGGATGGATCAACAAAGACAATTTGGAAGACTGTCAGAAAATATATCTGGATCCGCCCCTGCAACCTGTGCCATCAACCTTGTTCCTTTTAACTATTTCCTTCAATCATATTCTCTCAAATGCCAGCTATGGTCAGTTGCTACCTTTTTATCTAAAATGCAGGGAGTTACATGTATGTGGGAGGCTGTCCTAAATCTTATTGGTTAATCTTAGTTTGATGGACAGGTGACTCTGGTCACCTGACTTGTAATTATTTAAGTTGGTTTAATTACAACCGGTTTCTTGAAAGAAAAATTATTCCGTGTCAGTTTTTAAAAACAGTATAACTGTAATCACTGGCTAATTATCATGAACATTAAGTTGTCTGTATCTACTAACAGAAAAAAGAATGATTTAACTGATGAAATTAGGTGCTTGGCCATAAGAGAACCAATTGACCTGGTGAGGATTGGTGAAGTTCATGTATTGATGCAAGTAAGAAATTTATTCATGAGTTAGGAATAAATTACAAAAAAATTTTTTGTAAGAGAGTTGTAGGTCATGGCTCACATAGTCTCTTTGAGTTCCAGTTTTCACCTTGGTAAGTGGTGGTATATTTCGTGTAAATAGAATAAAAATGGTAAAAACTAAAAAAAATATTTAACCTTATAAACATTAAAAAACAATCATTTGGTTTGCCACAGATATACAGTGTATGTAGAATTCAGGTAGACACCGCATGGGTGAATTACACCCCATCAACCTATTGTACACAGGTAATAATATAACAGTTGATGAATTTGTTTTTGGTGCAAAATTTGTCATATATAAGATTGCATGTAAACTGAGTTGGACATATCATATCTGTGTGAGCTAAACAAACGAACGGCACACGGGTCAGCGATTACAAGTGCAGATACTTACATGTGTATCCAAACTGCCACTCTCTGTGGCAAGGTATAGTTAAAAAGTTAAAATATATTTATTTTCGTGACAATACCGAATATATACAAATATAATACACAATACAATGATATGAATATATATGCATCGGCCCAGCCCTGTGGGCTTACAAAGTCACCTGTTTTAACAATAATTATATAGCAACTTCTTTACGTATAACTTCTTTACGTATAAATTTCCCATTTGATAGGTACCTGTACCTGATCAACTTCCCTTCTGCGGCTCCGGAGCACCTCCGCTGTATTGGACCGCTGTCAAAATATATTGTATTTTAACGAACCATTTTAGACCAGCTTTATGATTTTAATCAAAAGTATTTAAATACTATTCGTCAGAGAAAATGACAAATAAAAATTTTAGAACTTGAAATGCGAAAGCAACTCTGAGTGAGAAAAACTGTGGTGTCCGTTCATGCACGGCCATGACTCAACTTATCGATAATAAATAACAAAGTTCTATTTTTTTTATTTCATTTTATTGAATTTTAAAGCTTGTTAAGCAAGGAGCAACCTGTCCAAATTCTAAATACGCTTATATCCCCTTTGTCAATTAACATTTTAACTACGATATGTAGAGAAATATGTGTGTAAGCCATATCACAGTGCAGTTTCATCACGTTACTCTGGCATTACCAGAAACTAAAATATTAAAAGGCCCACATGAATAGAGAAAGGATCTGCCACTATCTGTACGATGCGTCTATATGGTATTTGCTCTCTCTCTCTCACCCCTTTATACAGACATGATGGCAGAATAGTTACAAGAGGATTCACATAATAAATTTGAAGAGTATTCGTGAAATGTAGAACCACATATTACACGTAAAATCAGCCAGTGGCTTCAATCTTGATAAGGCCTACATGAGATAATTAGCATTTTCACGTCATGTTATACACGTAAGAAAGTCACTTCAAGCGCCGTGTGCGATATCGATGATAAATAAATAAATAATCGACACGGTCGATAAACTTAAGGAGCAGGGCGCAAACTTGTGACAGGTAAACCTGTAGTTATGGCCGCTGCTGCGTAAACTTTCTCAAATGCACTGGCACAATGATATCGTTAAGGAATAAGACTGAAACACCGTCAACACTGAATTAAATGTATGGATCAGATATTCATGAATAGCCTAGCTGTTCTTCAGTATGCACGATATTTTTATGCCATTATCAAGTCCTGGTGACAAATAGAGATATTTCCTAAATATGAAATATCGTTTTAATTGTGAAAGCTCCTATCATTGATATTGTCAGTATTACTGCAATGAGCATGACGTTACGGCCAAACCGCTGCATGTCTCTAGGGAGAAGATAGCAACTGAATTCCACCGTAAGGTGGAACAACACGTACGATATAATCAAATAAATCACAGTTGAGAAGGCGAGATTTAGAAGCGGATAACCTGGAATATACCCTATAAGTTCTTTTGCGTTTGACTGCAGGTAGACGTGTAGCTGACTGAGATAAGTTTCAAGGGTAATTTTCCCCAGAAACGCAAACAAGTTTAGATAGTGTGTCCTCGCTACTGGGAATAAGTTCCTGAGCACTATGAAAATAAGGATTGGGGTCCAGGAGGTGTACGGATGGAGCGCGTTATATTCGTGTTTATCTTTCGTCATGACTTCTTCGTACCATATGATACCAATTACGACGGCCACGCCCGCCATGCAGAGCTTAATCCCAAGAGACGTGAGACGCTCTCCCTTATAGGACGCTTTTTCATCCAACCAATTCATTAGATTTTCGTAGTGCGGATAGTTATAGGCGCACAGCATTCCAACAAAAGTCGCCCAATGATCCAAACCGCCTCTGAACGCCCACTCGTGCATTAAGGGATAATTCCCGTTATGGAACTTTAGGATAATCCAAGCAGGGTAAAACACCTTCTCACATACCCCAGGGACGTCGAATATGATCGCATTTGCCAAAGCGTACGCTGCGAATTTGATGAGCATCAAAAAGCGGTTCTGGTTCCACGAGTTAAATGTGCGCATGAAAATATAGACCGTTAAGAACCAGTACGTATGCATGGCGCAGATGTAGTAATTCATGTACTCGTTGTCGGTCACTGCACACATCACGATGACCAGGAAGTTAAGACGGAAGAGCATCTTGAGCATGCGCCACAGGGAAAAGTCTTTCCGAACCCAGAAGAAAGAAAAATTGCCTGAAAAAAAGAATCACCAGCCTAATACATGATTTGGCCAATAACCAAACCATTCTTTTTTCTCGTCGGGTGACAATGAATATGAGTGAATATCCATCTTGCAATATTTGGCGTTTGTCATCTTATGCATGATTCTAATAATGTAAAAATAGTGTTGACCTAAATTAGATTGTTTTAGTGTGTGTGTGGAGAAATGATTTTGATTTTCCATTTGACTGAAAGGAAACCCATAGTTAAGTTATTTGTGAGTGATCAGCCGTCTCAGAAACAGACCTACCGAAGCCTGTCATCCAGACATAGGCCGCGATGTACACGCGAATCCAGTTGTACCATTCCTTGGCGGCGAAGTAGTGGTACCATACAAACATCACCTGCATCCATCCTTTCCATTCTTCCGTCTGGTCCCTGTAAATGACATTGAGCGCCACATGATTAAATTACCTTGTACTGTTACCAGAAATGTCTTGATGTGAAATAGTTTTTGTATTATCCATGACCCGTGTAAAGCACGCAGTCGAATGTTGAAGGCCTTTTGGCACAGGGTTGATATACATCATGATTCATAAATGTAGGTAAAACTACATTGTGCCTTCTTTAAAGTTTTGATTTCTTTTTACCAATAATAAGTTTCTTGTAGCATTTAGTTCCTTAGGGATAAGTTGGAGACAATGATTGAGATTCAGAAAATAACGGGATTCAGAAAATAATAATAATCAAAGTTGTACCTGTTTATCAGTTTATCAGCGGTTGGTGTGACGGTAAATGCACTTGCCACCAGGAACAAAAGAAACACCAGGAACAGAAACGTGTCTCGTACATAAACTCTCTCGGTGGCCGGAAACACCTGGGGAATGGAAAAGAGAAATGAAAGAAATCACGTGGTTAAGGCGCAGTCAGTACGTGGTCAATTCAAATATGAATACCACGTGCACATTGCTCTTTGCATTGTATAAATGACTATAACATTTAATACGGTATCAAGCTGAACCGTGTGTAAAGGCACAAAGGGTGAAGGTCAAAAAAAGTCACGGCGTTCGAGTACATACACAAGTACAGGTAAAGGCTGCTATAAAAGAAAAATAATTAACGGTCCGCCTACCTTTCTGTAATCACAAAGATAAAAATACATCATGATGGCCCCAAACACCATCACGTATTTCAAAAAGTCGTCAAAAGAACATGGCGGCTTCACGCTTGTGAACGTCTTGTCGTTGCTCTTTAATTTCCCGCCATTTGGGAATTGTCCGTTATTTGGCTGTGTACTACTGACCACCACCATGTCAACTTTAACGCTATTGGATTTATTAGTTTCCCCACATATTTCAGTGCCGTTCTCTAGTTTTGTCAAAGTATCCTCAACTGCAGTCTTATGGTCAGCGGGCTGACCCTCTTCCCCTTCATCCTCAGCCTGCTTCGCTTTAATCAGGCCATCTTTTAGTGTAGGGGTCGTTTGGGTATCACGTTTACCCCGACAACGCCGTATCAACCACACCGCCCCGCATACCACCCATATGAGAAACAGAGCTAGCTGTTGGAGGGTGATTTCATGGCGGGGATAGAAAAAGACCGCCTTTGGTGTCGTTGAAGTGTTCTCTGCAGCTAAATTCGTCTTCAACAAGTCCATGGTGTGTCTTCGGCTTCTCCGATTCTAATTTGTTTTAATAATGGCGTAAATGGTTAATTGTGAAATATTTGTAGTGTGATCCACATGCCTCTACCTGGCGTGCGCACTGCTACTCCTTTTTTTTTCTTTTTGCCAGGACAAGATTAATTCCGCCAATCAAAGTCAATAAATAACTGATTAGTACAGCTAGCATTTAATAATACCATCGTTGCCGGCCGCATTGTTGACTCGTGTAACTAAGTCACCCATAGTCCTCATATGGCCGATGTTTCTTCAGCCGTCATCTCTAGAAAAATATGTATGATATACGTTTATTATTTTCAGTATGATCCATTTTGGCAATGTTTGAGACCAACAAGCTTAAACTATTCCCTTTGACGTGTCATCTGTCGTTTGTATCACCTATTGCCTCTATATAAACCGCTATGTTCTGCGAAATAGGCCTAATATGCTGGCATCGTAGGCTGAGTAGTTAAAATATTAATGCAGGCATTTGCTTGAAGGCAAAGTGAGCGCAATAAATAATACAGTGAAACAGATTTCTGTTCGTATCAGCTTGAAGGCAGAGAGAGAGAGAGAGATCAAATAAGCATTGCTCTGAGGCACAGAGAGAGGTGGTGGTGATGATGGCGACGCACTTTAATAAAATAGATGCCGTATACCCGCGTTAAACAATAAATATATACCGACCACGTAAGCACTCCAGTCTCTACTATTCTTCAAACCTTGCCCCTACCCCCCTAGCTTTACTTATTGGCAACTGAAATTAAATGCAAAAGAGCGTCTGGTGTGACAGCAATGGTGGTCGGCTAGGGACCGTAGTACGTACCCCATACGATGACATTTGTCCCAGATACTAACCCCAATACTCCGACTAACCCTAACCTGTATAATCATATGGGACCCCGGACTTCAATTCCTAGGAATTAAGCGAATGAGAGAGAGAGAGAGAGAGACAGAGAGATGGCCAGGATGATAATGATGATAAAAATCGTACTCGCACACCTGTTTAGTATGCGCCGAATAAACATCATGTTAAACACTCCAGACCCCACCCAGCAATAACAGCATTGATAGGTAAATGACATTATATGCACAGGAGCTCCTGGCACTTTGTACCAAATGGCGACATCTATATTCTTTTCAAATAGTCATCATACGTACCTAAAATCGTGGCAGCCACGCTGCGTTTAGGTGCTTGATCTAACAAAATAAGTAACGAGTTATATACGATTTAGATATTAAGTATATTCTTACCTAGACCCCAGGAGACAGAAGATTACAACGGTGCCTGCAAGTTCTATCCCTACTAGTAGTCAGCCAAGTAGTTTGTCATATCGTCAGGAGGAGATCGTATGCAGACGATATCTTCTCCGAGTCGTAACACGCCCTCTGACACAGTCGACGTGGCTCTGTATATGCGTAGATCAGTATTTGCCTAGACTGGCTGCACTCACCCATAACGCTCCACCCAATACTGTATTTAACGCCCATCAATGAAGGATTATATCATTACTGGTAAGATATACCGGTACACGGTGAGCACTCACGTAGTGGCTGTGTATCATTTTTTTTTTTTTTTTTTTTTTTTGAGACCCAAGGATTGCAATTCATACAGTATACGTATATACATATTAAATTTATGGGTAGCATGTAGTACTACATGTAAATGGAGTGTGCTACTTCCTATATGGTTTATTTATTGCTGCTGCTCTAAATTATAACTGAAAGGGATGACAACGCTTCATTTTGGCAGGAAAATTGCCATAAAATGGATTTTCTTGGTGCAAACGACAATTTTCCCATACTTTCCAATTCAAAGAAAGTTGATTGTTATATTTTTTTATGTGTTTTATTGTAATTATCTCTAAAGATATTATTATGGGGCGTAACAAGGTCCACGAGGTATGATGGCAAGTACAGACTCCAGAATAATTGCGATAATTGCCATTTAATTATTTCCTGTTAAAACGGGATATATCCATAAGTGTTGCTTACAATGTTTTCAATGTGGAATTTTGAATCTCATATGAACAGTATCTATCCTTTTAATCAATTCTGTTTATGCATGCATTTGTTACATAATAATTTATTCATCTAATTATTTTATTCTATTAAATTTTAAGTTTTTAAAAATATTAATTGTTTTTCATTTATCTGTTGCTGAATACATTTTGCTTTTTGTTTGTTCTCGTATTTATTTACTAGTGTTCACATTAACTTGAAAAGTGCTATAATTTTGATCTGTGCCCATATTTCTTTTTATTTATTTATTTATTTTATTTTTTATTTTATTATTTTTATTTATTTATTTATTTTTTAGTCTTGAAAAATACTTGAAATTCCTGTAAGCCTTGCAAAGGGCTTGTGTTCTATTATTATTGTCACTGGGAAGCATTGGGATTTGATTATTAAACAATTTGTCATAAAATCACTTCAAATCGTGTGGTTTTAACTGAATAGAGACAATAATTTGCAGACGAAGAGGATACCCCTTTTTCGGAACGTCATTTTATTTCGTTCTTGTTTTTTGGTTGTTTATAACCTGCGATGCGTCGTCTATGTGTAATAATATAAAGTTTATGTGAAATAATGTTAATAAGCCATTTTCCTTCTGGTATGTGCACTTATAAATATTAGTAAGTTCCCCTCCTTTACTTTAATTAGTCCCTTAACATAGTAGTTCCTCCCAAAGTCACTGAATTTGCATAATGCACTCATGCACAACAGACACCTGTTGAATTGTGTTAGTTGCGACTGAAAGGGATGTTCTTTCTCAACCGACACAATCATGTGTAGCTGTATGTCAACTGTCTCAACTATATCATTTGATGCTTTTATAACTTATAACCGATTATACAAAGAAATAGTCGAAATGGAATTTATTAATAATCATGGAATTATATGATTATATGATTACGATGTAAATGGACAGACTGAAAATTTAGGCGAGGAAGAAACCTTCTGAAGTCCAATCCTCTACCATATTTAGCATGACCATCGGCCAGAAAAAAAAAATAAATAATAAACATACTCCATTTTTTGTTCATTTGCCATTTAACATTATACTCTGCTAGCCGTAAACCTAACTTTTTTAATAGATATGACCCAAGTAACGGATTTTCATAGTGATATTTCACTTCAAGATTAGTTATTCGCAAGCAATAACATCCTTTCATGTTAATTTTTACACCCATCATAATTTTCTTTCTTTTTCGTAACATTTCCAGTCCCGGCCTAAATAATCTAGTGTCATTCCTCTCAAGCACCCACCCTGCCTGTGTCTGCAATGATATATTATCTGGATACTGATAAGTAAAAAAATAATAATAAAATATCATACCACAACCGCAGCAGGATATTAAGGTTAATGACCTTAAGGGGTCTTTTTGTTGTGGTGTTCTTGTTTTGTAGTCGGCATATTGTTGAGGTCAATTTTTTATACATTTACTGTTATCACACCATTAAGATTAAGATACTATCATTTCTGCATAAAAACTATCTTTGTTAGGATTTAGGGTATTGTTGTGCATTCGGCATGCAAGCTGCAGATTCGTTTTCGGCCTGGATAATAAAAGGTTGTAGTGCAAAAAAAAAAAAAAAAAAAAAGAGAGAGAGATAAAACAAAGGAAACGGATGCTGCATTTCATTTGCATTTTGTCTGGGTGAGTAGTTTGTGAAGATACTTTAGAAATGATTTACCTATTTTCAAAATGTTACTGACAGAGTTTTGTATGTACGTGGTCCCGCGCCTCTTAAGTGATTCATATTCATTCATATTCAATGTGTTCATGCAAAGAAATTGTTCTTACACTTCAGGGAACATCAGGTGGGATTTAGACCCTCTAGAATAAAATCAAATGATAAAATGAAAAACGAACCAAAATAAATAAGCAAATGACATCATCGTAATTTTCTCTTTTCGCCCCCAGTCACTTTTTAGAATAGACTTATCAAAAGTGAGAGTAATGCCATACTTACGTACATTTAAACACAGCTTCTTTCACTCTCTTTCACTGAATGAAAAGCTACAAACATTCCTAACAATCTCAGTCAGCTTTAAATTTGTAATTTCTGAACAATGTCAGTAATTTCAATTTTGAAAAAATAGCGGTACGCCCCTTGAGACATAAGTGAGCTATCTGATTATCTTAAAAGAAAATGTCATGATTGAAAAAAGTAAATAATATTATTCCCTGAAAGAGCTCTTTAACACCAACGATAAATCTTCCTCCCCTATGAATTAACATATAATTGGCCGAGTCCCTTTTAACTATGGTTTGATTTATTATAGAATATCTGTAAAAGCTACGACACGGCCCTGCTATGTGGTAAGAGTAATGTTTCCACCAATAAAATTTATGATTAATACTTCTACTTTCACCAAGAGCTAAACTGACGTCAATAAGGACCGACAATGATATTGCGGTTTATTTTCTTTCTTTGCTTTATGTAAGTCGGAATAATGGAATGTTGAAGTCATATAAGTCAAAATACTTAGCATTTTGGCTTTATGATTGGCACATAATTCGCCTGAACATAGAATGTGGGCAAAGAAAGAAAGACAAAACGAACGAAATATTAGATTTTAAGGTCTGGATTTGGAAAGATTTGTAGCTTTATTTTGCAGGGTAGGTAGAAATATAAAATATGAATTAGGGACAATTTCAAACACGTGATCCTTTGAGCGTTGCAAAGGTGATAAATCTTTATAATAATTTCATATAAAGTCCTGGTCCAACCTTCCTGGCTAAACTTATAAAATTATATAAAATGATAAAAAATAGGCAAAAATGACGGTGATGAATTGCATACACACGTTTCATATTTGTAGTGGTACATGTAGTAGTAGTTTTTCAGAAAGATTGGAGATACAATTAATAAATTATGCTAGTAGATTACATTCTTTTACAGCAATAAAGAAATGTTTGTGTCATAGATGGCTTACTTTACGTAAACCCCTCAAATAAATGTCAGCTCGATGTTTGCTCTATGTATACAGGCCCGTAGGCAGGGGGGGGGGGTTCGCGGGGTTCGAAAGAACAGCCCCTTTTGTCAGGAAAAGGTTCATTTTGGGTAAAATTGTATCTAGATACACAAGTTTCATTCTAAAAGGTCCACTTTCTCAGGAAAAGAACACCCCCCCTCCCTTTTGAATTTACTAGCTACGGGCCTGGTATAGCACTCGTAATTTTCTTTTTCCTCTTACCTTTTGTTCTTTGTAAAGGCTAAAAGGGTGCATTAACGTCATTTGTAAGGGGGCACCCGGATTTGAACCGGGGACCTCTCGATCTGCAGTCGAATGCTCTACCACTGAGCTATACCCCCTGGAATACATTCATTGTAGAAATAATAATGATAATAATAATGTTGGACGTGAGGTGTCTATGCTACTTAATTTGCTACAGATGTTTTGACACAGTCTATAAGAAAAGGGAAATAAATGACTAATACTATATAAAACATACACCAGCAATTTATCTTCCCTTCTTCCCTCTAGCTACACCACTGAAAACAAGACAAAGATAAAAGATAAAAAACATCGTAGTATAGATCCCAGGTAATGATGCTGTGAAGAATGAAAAAAAAATATATATATATAAATCAAATCAACGGGAGGCGTGTGAGAAAGCCCATAATCACTTGTCATGTCGCGTTTGCAAGCCCTCCCCCCCCCCCCCCCCTTTTGCCGAGAAAACTTTTATCTGGGTGTACGAAGATTTCATGGTAAAAGGTCCAATTTTTCAGAAAAAGAACAACCTTTTTTCGTAATTGTTGGCTACGGGCCATGATGGCCTAAAATAATCCAGTTTTTCAAGGGATTTGGGGCGGAGTTGAGTCAGAAAGAATGGCAGGTTAGAGCAATGCGGTGCAGCAACGGATGAAAGCAGCCAGGAAAAAGCTGGGTGTTTTCTCTTAGTTTTGTCAAATTACAGGCTATTGCACAATCGTATAAATTCATGGTATTTTGGCCGTCACTCTTTTATTGCTTTCTGAAAAGGCAATGTCTGTTTGAGTATCACCCTAGTCTCACGCGAATCTCGCGCGTGTTCTAGTCTCGCATGACGTCACGCAGTGCCGGTGACCTCGTTTTAGGCTATCTTGAAAGATTTCCTGTGTAGTCTATGGTATTATTCGGCACGGTACTTTTGATGTGTCAAATACATGTAAGACTCCGGACAATGAAATAATCTCACGAACATTTGCGGCTTACCATAGTATTTATGATTAAATAGTAGGTTGTGAAGAATTAGTGGCGATAAACAGCCCATCTGGTGGAGGGAAACTATCCTTCGACATAAGCAGTAGGCTCCACATGCAACTTGAGTTATCATTAATTTTGCATTGAACATGTTTTGTATCAAAAAAAAAAAATAATAATAATAATAATAAATAAATAAATAAAATAAATAGACTTATAGGCTTTCCCGGATTTTTCTGAAATATTAACATTTTTTGGATAGGACCTCGGAATACTAGTATAAATGATGATTTAACTTTCGATTCTAATTCATTAATACATCTCCAGTAACTACATCATTGTCCAGGCAGTACAAACAGCTAATTTAATAAACTTTGGTGCCTGACTGTATCGTATCCCTGAGTTTCTGGACGTCTGAGCATGGGCATGTATTTGAGTTTACCTTCACATATTTTAGTTCGTGTACGTTGATGCCATCAGTGAAAAAATAAAAGGTACCCTATGCGGGATTAACCAGCCAAAATGACTTTTTCTGGGGAAAAATATTTGCTTGTTGAATCATTGTTAGACCCTTCCGTGAACTTGGATTTGATGCCTTATTACATTTTGAACGTAATGATCAAGGCATTCTATGTGACAGGCCAGTCATTAAGAATGCCTTGTCTTCTTGCCATTTCAGAAGGAACTATCGGCATCAGGTATTTTATTTGAGGGATTTTATAGTGTTTAATGTGTGCATTTGGAGAGATTGGTAACTAGTAGGTAGAAATAAAAAATATGCCTAAGGGGAATTTTTTTAAAGCGTACAGTATACCGTTAAAGGGATAATAACTCTTCGTATGATATCTATATTTCACAATAAAAACCTTGTGAATAACTCATAGAAATATAATATATTCTGTTTTACCACAAAAACAGCAGTTATAGCTTTTATTCTGATATCTGAACTTGTCTTTAGACCACGTGACCTCCATTGATGTCTATACTCTGTTAAAATCTCTTAAGAGATTTTAACAAAAAACCAAACTTTTTAGAAAAAAACCAGGGACTGACTTTGAATGTAAAAATGGATTCCTTAACCATTGGTAAGTATGGGAAAATTGTTGTTTACTCCAGGAAAATTCATTTTTTGGCCGAAACGAAGAGTTATTATTGCTTTAAGCGTTGCAAAGGCGATAAATCTTCATATTTTATAACGAGCTTATCTGCGTCCAACACAATTAACTGAAGTTGTATTCCTATACTATAAACATTTTGTATCTTATTCACAAATGACAACTTTTTATTTCACTTAGGCCTATTTACTTAAATACGTCATTGTATTGTTCTTTGGGTCTGGACATTTTCACTGGATTCATCTGGCACAAATAAAATAGACGAATAAAGAATAACAACGCGCAACTCGCTCCTATCCCAACATAGACTGACTAAATATGTGGTAACGGAAGCAGTGATTAAGTTAAACATCATTGAGTAACGGTGAAGAACGGCTTAGACTATTTGTTGTGGTCCGCTTAGCTTCCTCAACACCGTGCCGGAAGTAGAGGACTGTTTGTTGGCATACTTTCATGAAATGTAATATTTTGTGCTATACGAAGGCAGAACGTTAATTTAAACTGTGTCTTACCATAAGTTCGCTATCACATCATTAATTATACGACATGTTTTTGAAAGAGCAGCATCTGTACGATAATAATCATAACCGGTAGTTTTAAACGTAAAAAGTAATAAACGAACACATTAATCAATAAAAGGAAGGTAGACTATACTCTATAAAAAAGAGAGACAGAAACAGTTAAGTAGATCAGTAAACTGAATAGCAAATAATGACAAGAACATCGATGAGCAACAAATAAATAGGAACATAAACAAATAATAAATGATAAATGGCTATGTACTGAATAAAAAAGGAGAAACAAGTTTCAACGGAACACCAAGCAATAAATAATGTAAGGACAACGGGGGTATAGCTCAGTGGTAGAGCATTCGACTGCAGATCGAGAGGTCTCCGGTTCAAATCCGGGTGCCCCCTTAACTGTTTTGTTAATTTCTTTCTTATTTCCCTTTAATTTATTTCATTTTAAACTACGGCAATTACAAAATATCCTTGGTACGAACACTGGTATTATTTAGTCCAAAATATGGGTCTACTTTGATGAAAACTACAAGTAGTAGTAGTTGTAGTAGTAGTAGTAGTAGTAGTTAGTAGTAGTAGTTAGTAGTAGTAGTAGTAGTAGTAGTAGTCCAATTAAAGGGAATGTTGAGCTTGTGTTATATCAGAAAATGCTTAGGGCCAATGTTAAAGACCAATTCCCATTTTATTGGTATTTGAAATGGACTACTGTGGATTTATTTGAGACGAAAGTAGACAAATTGTGTTCTTAAAGTTTAGACTAAAACAGCTTACGTCTCTTTAGTGAAACATGGTCCGAAACTGAGAGAAAGACCAAAAACGCAGGGGGGAATAACAAAAGAAAAAACCCATAGCCCTTTCTTGAATAAAATTAAGATTGTAAAATAACATAAACCTACATGTGTGTGCATAAAATATAAAATTCCTACATTTCATTTATTTAAATTTATTCAGATTCACTTAAATCTTTTTTCAATAGTTCAACTTAAGAGGAAATGATTTGGTGTCTGCTAGAATGACACTTTGTAAAATTGTCGAATAAAACAGGAAAATTGAAGGTTTTTATTTTCTGCACTCTGTAATTCCGTTCAATTCGAGAGACGAAGTGAAAAAAATTGCCCACGCGCGTCAAATTAGCTCCCCATTAGAAATGTTAATGTGACCGTGGGGCTATCATTTGGGTTTATTTTACAATAAATATATTCATTAATAGCATTATACGGCTCACTTCGTCACTTACCCCAAGTTCATTTCCGGTTTATAGCTCAACCCCTTACATATACTCAGATATATCACGGCTTTCATCTTAGCTTATTTTCCTCACTTATTGTTAATTTATATAACCATTACCGGTGGCTGTCGTATGATTTATGGTATTTATCTAATCAGTAGCGTCTCAGCACAGGTGTAAGTGCTTAACCATAATATACCTTGTGTGCATTGTATGTTTTGGAGGGTATATGAGTGCGCCAGGGTATCGCATATGTATCTCTTTTATAAGACATCAAAAAGGCCGCTGTATGCACCGCTTTCAGTTAATGACCAGTTAATGGCCGTAGCTGATGACCAGGCGCGAAGGTTGCGATTTCATGGAACCGGGGGACATTTACCGAGAGAGAGAGAGAGAGAGAGAGAGAGAGAGAGAGTTTGATTTGCAGGCTTAGCTTTTTATAGCCCGGTGTTAAAATGCTTCTATTTTTCATTATTATACATGTAATCAAACATACCTGTAAAAGTGTTCATTTGCTTTTATTTTAATCATCACTTTTATCTTATCATTTTACTATTATTATTCCCCTGTACTTTCATACACGACCTTTGTTTTGATAATTTGTTGAAGTGGCACAATTTTGTAGACCATGTTTTTACAGGAATAAAAGCCTAAGACAGAATTAACATAAATTCACTTTAAGCAATAGGGGCAGGAATACGTGTAGAAGTTAAGATTCAAAAAGAACGAATAAAAAGGGTCTTGATGCTATCTGAAGGAAGCATTTTATTTCTTGTTTTCTTTATTATTCTTCTACTACATGAGAGTGTATGTTGGTTGCGTTTTCGATACCCCCCTCCCCTTTGTCAGGGGTTTACTTAATTACTTTCCATTTTTTCAAAACAGTTAATTAACAAACTCATTTCCAAATTAAAAGTTGAAATTAGTTAGTTAATATATGTCAACATGGCGTATTTAATTCATATATAATGCTCTTCATTAACAAACTTACTTTAGTATGATACAAAGTTTGCACTCTTTAACTTCAAGACAGTTCAACGTCATTTAAAGGAGACATAAAACACCTGACGCTGGAAGCTGTCATTGCATGTATAAATTACAACTTAAATAACTAGACTTAATTCGCACTTTTCAGAGGTCAGTGAATGGTTACTGAAGATAAGGAGAGTTTCAGCGCCTCAGCGTCGTGTCTGAATGACTGCGCATTCGCATACATAATACAACGTGTTATCAAGTGCAGCGGAGACAGACCGAGGAACAGAGAGAGAGAGAGAGAGAGAGAGAGAGCAGGCCCGTAGCCAGGGGGGGTTCGGGGGGTTCGAAAGAACCGCCCCTTTTGCTGGGAAAAGGTCCACTCTGGGTAAAATTTGATCTAGGTGCATGATGTTTTTTTATGGGAAAAGGTCCACTTTTTCAGAAAAAGAACCCCCCTTTTGAAATTGCTGGCTACGGGCCGGAAGAGATTTGTGGTATTCAACATTTCAACCTAATATCTCCACTTTTTCGATTTTCTTCGGAAAACGTCAACGTCATTAATCGATTCCATTTGCAAATTTCACTGAATCGGGATATTTATCGGTTTCCAAAGTTTGATGTTTATCATATCCACGTTTTTGTCGTTCGCCATGTTTACGCCATATATATGTTAATCTAATTATATAAAAAAGAAAAAAAAATATCCAAAAGGTATCTGCTGTTAAGATCAAGGCATATGTGACAGCGTTGTTAACTCAATAGTGACGAATTTTCTCCCCTCATGTAGGCACGAATAAGTATATCTTTCATGGCAAACGTCAAAGCTATTTGGGATTATTTGATCTTGACGAAATTCGTGATTTCCGTTTAAGATCTGAAGATCGCCAGAAGCGATTAAATCTCTAGACCTAGATACGATAAGATGTAGGCCCTACACCATAGACTCGAGATCTTGTCAAGCAGTTCCGCATATCGCGCGTTTTTGTGGCTGAAGTCGTCTGCTAATCTATCGCATTCTGATAAGATTATGAATAAAATCCACCTCATTGTTTGCTGATGACAAATCTGTTCAACCAAAAAGTTACCCTGATTAATTCAAAATGTCAAGATGCTTCTACGACGTAAGTATTTCAAGGGCTTGTGGATCAATAAGGACCGGATTACTCTCGCAGCGCGGCATAAATCAATCCGCCACAATATGGCTGCCGACCACAAGAATGCGCTCTTCAGAAGGTTTGCCGAAGCTTAGGGAGTTCTCTGATAAGGAACCCCGTTATTTAGCCAAATTAAGTTGTTTGTTTGATCCGTAAAAAGGAGGAGCAATGCCTAATGTGTTTGCACTGCAAGTTATCCTGAGAAAGATATCAAAATCACGGCACGTGTGCTTTGGCATAGGTGGACTAATGTTGGTTACAGTTGTAATAAAATTTTTTTTTTCAAAAAATTGTGTGTGTGTGTGTGTGTGGGGGGGGGGTGATTTATTTGCAGGTGGCCTCCGTTTGTCTTTGTAACTTTTCTTTCTATTTTTTTTTAATTTTTATTGTTTACTTTGAATCTTACATTAGATCTTTTATGTGCGTCTTTGTGTAAAGAAATTTTCTGACACTGTATTTACACGTGCATTTATGTTTGCTATATAATGTAAAGAAATTTTCTGTCACTGTATTTACACGTACATTTATTTTTATTATACAATGTATTTTGTCGCATTCCCGCATTAATTGATTGTTTTTCATATAAGTGTATTTGTGCCTTACATTTTGAATTGGTATTTCAAATATATATCTTTTGTATAGTATAATAACCAATCTGTCCGTTGCTTGAGTGTTTCTGCTTGTTAATCAGAACAACTATCCATGTGTATTCCCAAACATTTCATCAGAACTATAAATCACCCAGAGTAGGTATTACTCTATTGTAGGAAGAGAACTGTCCGCTTTAACACCCTTACTTCAATGGGATTTCAATAAGATTGCATGTATAAATATAATAGTAGAGTTTTTTATATAAAAATGGAAAGATGGAGAGGAAAGACATCTTTCATGATTGTGCAATATTAAAATTTAAGTTAAGAATCAGTTTTTAGAAGAGGTGGTTCGTAAGTGGGGGTATAGCTCAGTGGTAGAGCATTCGACTGCAGATCGAGAGGTCCCCGGTTCAAATCCGGGTGCCCCCTCACGACTCCTTTTCTTGTAAGTTATATTAATAATATAAATTTCATTTCACATGTTGGGTGAACACTGTAGGTCTAGTTATATACATCTACCTTCGCCAAGGAGGTTGCTCTTCGCTTCCGTATTTTTTATTCAAAATTTTGATAAAAATTTTCAGGACAGGGAATGTGCTGTATCTGATTAAGTTAGTTCATTGATAATTAATTTGTAAGACGAGAATTGTATTTATCAATTAATTGATTAACTAATCATTAAATGGTTATTGAGAATTGAGTTGCTTTGGCGGTGGACTGCACTTTCTGAATGCTTTTCTAGTCGTTTTATATTTATAATCTGATGCAGATGTCAAATTATTCATTGCCCGTGTTTAATTTAATTAAAGCCCAAAAATCCGCTCGACTTTACCATTTTAACACATCCCCCTTTTCTTACGAGGAAAAAGATAATAAAACTTGCATGATATGGTGCTCAGACAAGAACTGACATCCCAGTTTTTATTTGTTTGTTTGTTTGTCTGTTTGTTTGTTTCTTTGAGAGAGGGAGAGAAAGAAAGAAAGATAAATAAAGAGTAAATGATACAAAACTAACGTCCCACGTTTGTCCTTTCCAGGTTTATTATCACAACCATTTTTTTCATGGTGATCATTTATCCATCATAATCTTTACTTGAAAGTGCTTAGGCATTTATCATCAAAACACAGTAAATGTCCCGCATTGCAAACTGTCTAATATTCTTGCTAGGCCAACATGCCAAAAGGGACTACGTGTGTATTTTCTATTTATTAAATAGACGGTGGGATTATTTCCTGAAATAAATCATCCTAACACGCCCTCCTATATTATCAATGAACCAAAGGACATTGCTGTCACCAGTAAATCAAGACGCAATTAGGTCATATCCTCGAGCTCTCCCCGTTAAGTTTTGGGTGCATGTGCCCCTTAGTCTTGCCATGATCTTGGGAATGACTCAGGCTGCTCAAGTTTCAGGAAAATATATTTCAATCATAATAATATAATTTGTACATGTATGAAATGAGCAAGTGCATATTTATGATTGGAGGTCAAATTAGCTTTTACATTTTGGATAAATCTGTGAATTTTAAATAAATAAATAAATAAATAAATAAATAAATAAATAAATTGAGACAAAAATATGATATGATAAAATACTTTTAAATCATGTGACGGGGGAAATAAAAGATTGGCATATACTTATCCGCCTTTGATCAGATAGCTACAGTCAAGAGCTGGTTATGAAAAAAAGGGGGTCTGCTTCCTCCTTTTTAACCCGTAGTTTTCGATGTTGTTATCATAAAACATCTTGGCGGTTACAAAATGTGGAGTGAATAAAATGCACTTCCTCGTGCTAGTTCAGAACTTCGGTGATAATAACCATTGACCATTTAAGGAGAGTCTGTTACTTTGTTTTCAACATACACCGAACCGGACTTTTTTTTTTTTTAGAAGGATGGGGTTGTAAGTAAACAAAATTCACCCAATGCCTTTATTTCTTTCTTGCTGTTCATACATGTTCATGTATTTGATAGTTATCAATTTTTCTCTTGGTGGTTAAGGCACTGATATACATTTTATACATCATTAAATGTTCCTGGTAATAAATTATGTATAATACCAATTGATATCGTGTATAGACTTGAATATTATTTCTGAGGTCAATTATATTGGATTTAACGTCAGTAGTGTTTATTCAATTACTTCTTTATTTATACTTGCCTTAAGCTACCACTTTTATCTCATGGAAACAGGGAAGATATAGCAAACAAAATACATTTACTTATATAGTTTATCTTTAAAATGTCTTTTTTCATAATTTAGATTCAAATTCGCTGTAACTATCACGATTTGTATGTGAAGCTTTATAATCGTGGATGATTCTTAGCTTTTGAAAAATGAAACAACAAATTATGTATTAGAGTACATCTTAATTATATTTATTAAAAAAGATATCCAACTTGAAGTCCAAATGTATGTATCTTTGTAACTGCAGACCAAAAGAAAATCATAAATAAAAATTTACACACAGCTTGTAAATTGTCTTATCTGTTCTTCGTCTTTTTGGGGTATTTTCTAATGCCTTCGATAGTTACAAATGTTAAATGTTATCAGTTTGATCTAAAGGCAAACCGCCCTTCTGTTACTTCAAAGAGAACTTAAAATGACTACGTGAAATGTCACCACATAAAAGAAGGAAAAAACGAGCGGGAAGATATGTGCATAGCAGCGTCGGTTATCGGGGGGTTAAGGGTCCCGTTTTTTCCTGTTTAACTGTTGTTCAACGATACCATATCATTAATATCTAATTACGGGGCATTCAGCGCGTTCATGACTAGGAATCCCTTGTCTAACGTTCTGCTCCTCCGCCCGTGAGAACTCCACTGTCACGTGATGGGCGGTCGCGGAAATTTTGGGGAGAGACAATGGGAACGTTATGCACTTTTTTGCGTGGTGTGACGCAGCGTGATGTAGGCGAACGGCCTCTGGGTGATGTATAGCTTGGAAATGCTGATCATCTTCCGCTGTGACACCTCGACCATGAATTTGTCCTTTTGAGAAAATGTCAAGTATTTTTGTTCTCTTAAAGGTGGGATAGCCTGTCCGCCTATGTTTTTCTCCCCCACTGAACAAATTAATTCCGTTATTGTGAAGTCTCCCCTGACAACCCCCGTAGACGGGTAACTGTTGTCATTGGCAAGTCATTTCAATGCATTTCTACAAGATACTGCACAAGCAAGAATGACGGAGATTGATGTACTTCTGCAAAGCACTTTTAGGTGAGTGGGCTTTTTTTTTTTCTCGAGATGTTTCTGGTGTCTATAGCATGTTGCCATGGAAATCAAGCAATGAGTTGTGTATCATACTTTTTCAAGTTGCATATTGTTGCTAACGTAGGTGACATGAACATGAAAATGAAAGAGAGAGGGAATAAATGAAAGAGAGAGAGAGAGAGGGAGAGACATAGAGAGAGGGGGGAATTGTGTGTGTGTGTGTGTGTGTGTGTGTGTGTGTGTGTGTGTGTGTGAAAGAGAGAGAAGGAGAGAGAGAGATCAATGGGTTTCGCATCGAGTATCGTGGAATCGTGGTTCAAACGATAAGTTGAGAGTTAGAGAGAAATATAATGTATAGAAAGTCGAAACAGGACACGTTCGCACAGCCACTCACAATCAAACTCAAGAAAATAGGAAGGCGAAACAAAAAACAAGGAAGAATATATAAAACACGCTACAAAGAAATCTAAATATAAACATTATTTTATCTTGGCTGCTGACTAACGATGCCCTTGTCAGCAAAGAAAATTTACTAGACAAAATCATCTTCTCAGACCAATTTGTTTAATTCGTACTTTTCTTCCCAAAGCCTTTGTTTTTTCAAGGACGCAACCGCTAGGTTTATCATCATTTTACAAATAAAAGATATTAATTTTGGAGTAATTGCCCACGGAAATATTTTACGTGGGGCGCATGAATTTATTACCCTTATGTTGAAATTAATGCTTTGAGTCTCGCGTCTCTATAATGCTAATGTTTTTGTTGGTGGCTGAGAAAACTGTCGATTTTAAAACTGTGATTTGACATTGATAGCGAGACCCTGCTCGTGCTATGAAATAACCGTTGTTTAATACGAGACTGGTGGGGCATTTTGAAACAATATGACAATTTTAGTCGCAGGATAATGTAAACGTTTATGTCTTTTAATTAATTTTTCTTCTTTATATACTTCAAGTCACCTCTGCTGAGATCTACGCAGTAATAATGAAATACCTTTATTTGAATAATGCAACACAATAACAAATTACCAATTTGGCATGCTCAGTTTTGATAAAAAAAGAGACAGATAGTACCTACGTAAAGGTAAATTTTATTTTTAGAATAAATCGAAATAAAATTGCATCATGGTGGTCGTTGTCGTACCTAATTAAATCGATGTCCATGCAAGCGGTAAATTGAAACCTTTCGCGAGTGAATATGCCGCTATTTTTCCCACTCATTTCCTTCACAAAGAACGCAGAAAACTGATGACTAAGAATGACGTATTAAATAAGAAAATTGTGAACACATTTAAAAACAATTCGGAAGTTTATTTTTTCCTACTTCATCACAGAATTGTTCGATAAGATATTTTACTTGAGAAATATTCAGAGCATTTTAAGGACGGGGGGGGGGGGGGGGGAGTGGTCTCAAATAATTTGTACAACATTATTTATCAATCAATATCAATAAAAATACTAAGTCCTTCATCGCAACCAGTCTCGTTCTTCAGTCGAGGCACGACGAGGGCAATAAACAATAAAGTTCCGAAACAAATTTATTCTCACCTTTTTGAGGGTTTAATAGCACAGCGCACCAATTTGTCACGGCGCCTTAATACCCGTCACTACTTAATAATGTCAGAATGTCTCTTTCTTATTGGGTTTTTAATCTCACATTAAAAGACCTTAAAATACCTGTTCTAACACGCCATGCGTCATTTAGTCATTTTCAGTCAGAGTGACAAGGCCGTTTCTGCTGTTAAATATAAAGACGAAGGTAGATAACCGTAAAGTATTCGTTTACAATTAATGTCATTTTATTACAAGGATTTGAAGGCGGTGCCTAATACACGTAGTAATAGAAGATATGGGTTTCGTTTATTTGACAGGGTGTGTTAATTGTTGAAGGTGTTTTTATTGTTTGTGGGGATTTGTGTGGGCGTATTAGTTTCTGCAGATATTAATGAGGAGAGAGAGAGAGAGAGAAAGAGTATAACTTTTGACTGTGCAAAAAATCAAGTGTGATTCCAAAATATTGATAAATATTAGATGATGGGATGAGAGAAAGAGAGAGAGGACGGACGGGGAAAGGCAGAAAGATAAAGAAAAGAAAAAAACAATGCGTATACATCGACACTTGCTCGTGTGCGCGTTTTCCCGTGCGCGCGTAAGCCTCTACCCACATACGTAGACGCGTGCAAACAATTCACACCAATTTACTGTTAGTCTAGTGTGGCTAATTATCAACTTAGGGTAATGCGTGAGGCTAATAAACAGACATTAAGGGCGGGTCGCTTTTAAATCGCTGATAAAACTTAATTCATGACATGTGGCAGGCAATATTATAAATAACCGACCTAGGTGCATACATATTCCACCGCGTGTTGGAGTATTAAAGCTTATAGAGCATAATGCTGTGAACCCTCTGTTACACGTAATTTGCATACATATATTTATAAGGCACATTTTAATCTCTTTCTTTCTACGAGCGTTTTAAAGTGGAGAGAGGCTGGCCTTTCGTTTTACGATACTGTCGAGGTAAAATCAAGCTCGCTCTCTCTCTCTCTCTCTCTCTTGTATCAGTGACACATAACAAGCGAGCGATGCGGTTCGGGAGGTCGGTCATCTGACTGCTGAAGAAGTGAGGAATCTGTCTATCTTGCATATAAAAGATGATAATTTCGATAAAAGCGACTTAAGGACCTCCTTTCCCCTTCTGTTATTTTCAGGAGAGCGACAAACGCGACCAAGCGCAGGCAGCTGTGAAATTATAATATCTGACCACACGTTGGATTTCGGCGGAGTAGAGAGGAAACGCTACTTAACCCCAGACCTCGCACAGCCGTCGCAGTAGAAGAGCCAGAACTGAGAAACGACCCTTATTGGCTTAAAGACTCTCGCTAACGGTAGATCTCGACGCACAGAGGCGTTCCTGACTCAACCCATTAAGCCTGGTGCCTCACGAGAGGGGCATGACAACAATTAATCTATCAGATACCGCTTCCTTCAAGCTCTGTTGAGGTTCACTTTTAACGTGGCTGACGCATGGAGTAGGTCGTGTTTTCTTGGACTCACTGACTTTTTGCGTCGATTTTTGATAAAGTACGAAAAAGAATATTGTGGGACCCGGACAAGTGAGATTAACCGCTGATTGTTGAAGCCAACATCGATATCACCGCGGACTGGGACATACCATGTTAATATGGGCTCTCGGTAGTAATAACAGTTTTACCGTCACTACCAGAACGACCACTGAAAACGCCGCGATTTAATTATTTTTACTACAGAAGTAGCATTGTCGTTGACGCACTACGCTGTCTACTATCGTAGGACTTACACTCGGTGACGACTGGAAGTTAAAGAGAGATTTAGCGTAGCCCCGAGGGCGATATTTCTTTTAACGGCTGGGAATCCACTTCAGTCAACTGCCTGCCCCGAGGCGGTGCACAGCCAGCCTGCGTAGTAGTATTTCTATAATTACTGAAGAATAATTTCACAAGCTGCATTGATTCAAGTGTCAAGTGGTCCATGTGCAAGGAAAGGATAGGGGAAAAAGTAAGGACATTTTTTTACGACCTGAAATACTCATTTACAAACTAAGTCCATGCCTGCTGTTACTGCTGACTGGGCTACAACCATACAAGTAGTCGACTACACAAGATAGGGCGGATTTTACATTGTTTTGCATTTTTTTCTTAAACTATAACCGGCGTTGATATTTTACTGCATGCAAGCGGAGTCTCTCGCGTGTAAGGACTCCGTCGACGCTACCAAAATACAGTCACAAAACGCTGGGGCCTACAATATAGGAAAGGTAGATGAATTACGATTTTAGCTCAGATATGACGTTGTAATCTTTCTTTCTAGCCTGAAACGATCCTGCGAACGACTTGCCTCACGAACGGACACGGTACATTATGTCAAAGCAGGCCAACGCGAAGAAATATGCGGATAACTCTTAGATTTCGTTCCTCTCTCAGCGCCGAGAGTGTGCTATCGTACCTCTATCTCCTAGGAGCAATATGGAGTGTATTCTCCGCCCCTCTTTCGGCGGACATCGCCTCACAGCCTGTAAGCATTGTCATGGCGGAGGCCCCTCCAACACACAGGACATTATGGCTGTTACACAGACACAGGAGAAAAACGAATGGGAATATCCCGAGAGCACAGGGATCACCACAGGGACCCAGCTCCCCAGCTTTTCATTCAAATCCTCAGTCATCGTCTGCTTCAAATGTTGCACTCTCCGCCGCAGACGATCTTTCAGGGAAGTGGAGAGGTAGCGGTAGTGGAAGGGGGCGAGGTATGCCCGTTGCTAAACAATTCTTCTCTCAAATTATCAAAAAGAACGCTGGGTCCGGTTCGAGCAGACGAGCCGACCTAGCGCTTTCCAGACTGGCAGTTCTATCCGGGCAGCAGACGGGTTCAAGTCAAGGAGACAATGCCTCTCTGCCGCTCTCTTCCATTCCGTCTTCAACTCACGGGACAAATCCCGCAGACAATTCAGAAGCAGACGATACCAGTATTCCTAGCGCTCCCGCCATGGCGGAAGGCGCAAACTCAGTCTCAGAGGACGGAAAATCTTCGGAGAATACATCGATTGTCTCTCTACACACAGTTTCGGAAAGGTCCTCAGATGCAGGAACAGAAGGCGACGTCACGCACAGGGTAAGTCACCAAAATTTTTTCTTACGTGACCCTTTTCCGGGATAGATAACCCCCTCTTCCTATTTTTTTGTTTCTATATTGGCACCCTCGTCACCGACTTCTACTTGAGGAAGTGATATTCCAAAGGCATCTTGAGTGTTAATGGCTCTGAAGGTAATGCAAAATGAGGACGAATTGGCGCATTTCTATGCAATTCACGTTTTGTGGCCGATTCGGCTATAAGTTGTATACCTAGCATGTTTATGTTTTCTTTCTCATACTTGCCCTTGGCATTCGGGCATTCTTTCACCACATACCCGGCATAGCATACTGTGTCGTATCCCTAAGATATCAATGATTTTTTTGTGTGTAGGGGACTCATTCAAAGATTACCAGCTTCTGTGGTACAGGAAAACGAGAGAAAATTGCCGAGCGTGTAACTTAAGAATGAAATGACGCTGTCGAGACTTGGATACCGGAAGTGAAAAAGGCTTAACGTCGATAGAAGGCTATTAAAATTCAGCACGTCGAATCTAGAACATCAAGACGCATTAAAGGGATTTTATTGTAGATAACATACCTTACCGTTTAATAATTCATATCCCTAGCTTCCCATGCATATTCTGCAAGTCTTTGTGTTCCTCTCTATCTAGGTGCAACCTGCCATTTATACCCATTTATTTACAAAATCGGAGATAATATTTCTCTGGTATGCACTTCCATACACATTGAAGCGATTTTGTGTGCCTATTATTTTAGCATGTTAGCCGTTTACCTTCCAAACTGAGTGCAAAACATGATTTATATCCAATTATTTATTAAAAACAAAAATAGTTGTCCCGTACAGAAAACCATGAGTTTTATACATCTTGAAGCAAAAGTATAGAGCCAATTTACGATTGAATCTGAACCCAGACCCTTGTGTAAACCCCTTTCTTTAAATCAGCTAAACGAAAGCAGGCTCACGCGTTGTTTCAATGTGAATGTTAGTTACAAGGACAGCTAATAAGACACGCGACATTTTAAAACACACCTGGCACTTTTTTTAATGCTGGTTTCTTTTCTTTCTTCTCGTGAATGTACTGTGTGTGTGTTGACACCTCTTCCTCTCGCTTGCACCGAAAGTGAATCTATCAACATTGGCTAGCTGGCCTACACTTAGGGCTTACATATACATCTGCCTTGACTCAAATTGTATCATACCAAAGTCTCGTTCATGGTACCTGATTAATGAGACCCTTCTCCTCTCCAGAACGCGATGAGATACAGCATGCCCGTCATAACCATACACGGGTCACGGTTCCACATGTTAAGGTCCCAGAACGTGCATCAGTGTAGTAACGTAAATCATGGTTTTAACACCTTTATTTTAAAGATGATATCAAAACGCTGATAATATGGCATAGAGCGCTAGCTCTGCTTTGGGAGGCGTGGTTTGCATTCACCTGTGTTGGTTTTGATATAATTTTGTGTATGTAGGGGTTAGAGGGATGCTGTTTTTTTTTTCAGTAAAAATGTATACACCCCAACCCTTCTATTATGAGGTATTTTGCTTAAGATTGAACAACTGAATAATATAAATATATACTCACTTCATCCTTATACAGTTCAATTACTACCAGTATGTTGTGTTGGTGAATGTTGTCAAAATATTTAAATTTAACATGTCAGAGTTTCTCAATTGGCAGGCATGTTGTATTTCATTTAAAAACACGTAAATTATTGAAAATTCAATTGATTTTGCTAACTAAGATAGTGAAGGAATTTGTAGCACGTGGAATCAATTCACTTCCGTGTTTGGCGACTCTCAGTTCAGTTTTACTATTTCAGTTGATTACCATGTACATAAAATGGACTATATCTTTTAATTAACTATATTTATCCTGTTCGAATTTCCACTTTTTCCATGTACATACTTTAACTTATCCGAAAGATTTTCCACGCTTTCCTTATGTCTTCTTAATTTTTGTCTGCCTAAACGTTTCATTTTATCGTTTGCATTTTAACTACACGGTTTACCCTATAATTTGTTTTTTTTCTTGAAATCTTTTTCATCAAAATAGCAATTTATTACTGTCGATGCTACGGAGATATAAGCCCAGTATTTTGTTTGTGGAAAGAGGTTTTCAGTGGGATGGGAAATGATAAAAAGGCCCAACTTAATTATCGAACAACACCTGTGGTCTTGTAAAGTATTAAAAACGCGATGGATGAATTGCAGATGAAAGCGACTTGATTCAATATGTGTCTTTTGTCGGAAATGTGTTGCTTTCCAGAAGTGGTATTATCATTATTGTTACATGTACTTATTGTCCCTCTCCCCCCCCCCCCCCCAACTATCTCTCTCTCTCTCACACAACTTTTTTCTATTTGTATACCGCATGACTCTAGACTATAAGACTCCGGAATTCATTTAATTGCGTAATTTATAAAAGCACCACATTCGTGACTGATTCAGCATTTTTATTTATAAGATAGATTGTTTAGGGACCACGTCACAAAGTCACTTGCTTGTTGTCAGCATAAACAAGGTCTGGGTATCTAACCTGAGTTAAAAGATGCTCTATGGCATCAAAACACGCAATTTTACAATTCACAAAGACCTAATGGGCCATAATGAAAGTCACAGTCCCCGTCTTGCAAATAATTAAATAATTTCAGGCATTTTTCTCCAATCTGTGACCGTATAGTTATCACCAATTACCAGCTTCAGCGCCGATGTCCAAGCCGGCACTTTTATTAAAAATTTTGTTTGAAACCACGCCCGTTTACAGCAGCTGTCAGAATGACTGGTCTGTTGGGGTTGAGTTTGTCTTTTTTAAAAATATTATCACCCTGTCTGTCAAGAGAAAAATGAGAAAGTCATATGTGTTATCTTGGTTTTGTCAGCGCTGTGCTCTTGGCGCAAACTCTCCGGTTATAATACATGTAATCCTGCTCGTCACCAAGGGTTGACGATTACTTCTGGATTAATATAGGTTACGTTATTTATCTCTCTTAGGGCAGGGAAATCCCAATTACTTCATTTCTATACAATCTTACGAGTGTTAACACCTCTCCCCCCTCCCCCCATGATAATCAATAAGCACGATGATGGCTACATTTCTATATATGGAACCTTGCGTATCTTTCCACACAGGGTGTCTGGAGTCTAATTATTTATGTAAATCCTAATCAAAGAAATTCGCAATGCAAACTGTTCACAAAGTTACTATTTATACAGTTTCACATATTGGTCGGGTCGTGATGCCGGCTGTTGACCTCCGGCTGACGGACTGGGTGAACAACTGTCGATAATTTTACGTGGGTTGAATATTGATAAAGACACCGTTAAATTTACTTCTTTAATTAATTAATAAAATTACATACCGTTTAGATACCATTTTTGTCAATAGTCACAACAAGCTAACATACTGGTTATTCTAATCACATTCCACTGCCAAACACACTGTGACTCTTCGTGGAGTAAATTTGAACAGAGGTGGCGATGAAATGTGCTTTTCATGATGAAATAATAAAATGAAACAACATCGTATCATTTTTTTGGTAGTCGTATATGTGTTAAGTTTATGTTAATAATATGTATTGTGTTATATCTGCCCATCTCCTTTCTTAAAGTTGAATAATTCAAACAACAACAATAACAATAACAACAACAACGCTCTTTCATAAATCAGACCCTGCTTTTATCATACCATTTTTTTTTCTTTGGGGTACCGCTAAGAAGATGATATGCACTTAGTGTTCACTCATCACTTTACTCCCAAAGTTGACAGGGTGAAAAACTTAGTAAATCATTTTAAAGAGTCGGTGGCCTTGACTGGAGTTACGTACACATGTCAGTCAAAGTTAGGTCAGGTGGCTTGTAGGGCTAAAATATCATTTGAGATCCCCAAGTCAAAGTAATGAGCGCTAAGGTTAGAAGTAACACGTGGTTATGACCACGATAAAACTGGGATGAATTGATCATTTACTATTAGAAATTATATACACATAACTGTTGACTGATATGCCAGAAACCGTACAACCAGCAGTTTCTTTAATTCAAGGTGTCCTTCAAAGCTACAGCGTTGATGTGTATTGTTCTGCAGCGTACATAACAAGCAGTACTTTTTTTTCATGACATGCAAATACTGTTGCATTTTTGTAGTAGCGTGTTGCATCTTAACCTTCAGTCGGGGGCTGACATTAAATCTCTTTTTCTGCGAACTAGGGGGATATTATTCTTGTTTTGTCTTTTATTATGTCCTTAGATCAAGCACTGCGCAATCTGTTGCCAACAGGTCTGTCGTTTTATGCCGCTTCCTCTTCCGCTGTTCTCGTTCTGTGATCTCTGGGTGAGAACAGGTGGTTGGTGTGACGTCATCCAGTCAGGTGACTTTTACGACGTCACGTGGGGGAGAGTCTGCAGTGACCAGCTGGATACAAGAGCAATGAGAGTGGTTTTTACACAAATATTATAGTCGGTGCTTGTCGTATGGGTTTGTTGATGAATATTTTATAAAGAAATATTGATATTTTGGTTTGATGTGCAAATCATTCGTTTTCTTTATTTAAATCGGCAAACTACAGTAAAAAAGTAATTTTTCATAATACTGTATAACAATGAATAGCCACACTCGTCACCAATGTTATTTGATTACGTTTTTAATTTTTTTTTCATATGCCATGGTTAGGCACCCCAAACTACCCCCAAAAATTCTCATCTAAAATTCAGAGAATTTGCTTAATCATATCAAAGATGACTCTGGAGCAAGGCACCAAAATGACCTTTCTATCCACGCATGGCACACACGCTATTTGGGCCGTGAAAATGGACACCGACGTGACCTTTCCTGGCCTTTGCACTTTTCTGATTTGGTTAGGCTTACACACTATAACTTTAGTTAGAATAATGACTTTAACTTCCACGTACAAACTCACAGCACTCAAACATAGCCCACGACTTTATTATTATAAAGCAAGCGTGGATATTGCTTACGAATTGACCAATACTGATTCACATAGGATCAAGATATTATTTTATTATTATTATTTTTTTTTGGGTGGGGGGTGGGGGGCGGGGTGGGGCGCAATATTTTACTCTTTTGTCACATTCCATTGTCTTGTATACTTTCCCCAAATATAAACAATATAAACATCCTATTCAAGTACACAGCCTACCAACAGCCTACAAACAGTACACAGCCTACCAAATATCTATAATATCCAAACGTTTTATCATTTAAAGAAAAGACACATGAGTACCCAGCGTGTGGCGGAAGGGTATTCTGCATTTCGTTTGGTATGTCAAAAATTGCCACGGGAGGCTTGGACAGTGTCCAGTTAAGATAACCTGTTAGTAGCCTAAAGGTGGATAGTATGCGATTCATTATCCATGTATTAATGGGCTGGACGGATAAGTTGAACTCTGCCACAAAACGATGTCCAACACAAACTTGGAGGCATTCTAACCTCAATTGATCTGGTGTGTCGTCATCACTGATAAGTTTAGGTGGGAAGGGGAGGGGGTGGGGTGCGGTGATTGGGTAGGGGGTAGAAGGCGTTGATTCAACCCTTGAGTTGTATGTTGTGTTATTTGACGAAATCTACACGGGTTAATCTGGACTGTGTGTGTGTGTGTGTGTGTGTGTGTGTGTGTGTGTGTGTGAGAGAGAGAGAGAGAGAGAGAGGGAGAGAGCGGGCACTATTTTATCATTTAATTTGTCATGACTGCCTCGTCTCTCACAGCTGCACATTATTTATTTATTGTATAAGGCAATCCTTGCCCTGTTACGTAAATGTCATGTTTACGGTCTGTTCAGCCATGTATTGACGTTCCAACAACATAAGCTTAAACGGTTCGATCCATGCTTTCTGACTGAGTGAATAAATGTGTGTCGACACGCGTTAATTGTTCGTTTTATAAGTATTGGATTTTTTTATTCAACCGACATCGAAAGTAAATGTTATCTCTAACTGTGTTAAGTTATAACTCAATCGAGTATGTTTTCAATTCAAATTATCAAGAGATGAAATAATTGAATAACTTTGGAAAACCTGTCTCGTTCACACGCACAAACACAGTTCCATACACACGCACACGTACAGCCCAAATGCTACCCATGAAAAACGGCCACGTTTCAGCGGGAAAATGTGTCCGAAGCAGACGACATCTCTTTATTATCATCAACCAAAGTCATTGCTCCTAACCACCCATTATAAAGTTGAAGAAGTCGAAAAATGATGACTCAGGGTAAATTATTTGATGTGCGGTGTAGATAGATACTTAGACCAGGGGTGACGCTACGTGATAAACTTAACTGCTCGGGTAATTTGCAGCTCGAGGGGTGATAAGCCAGCTGGGTGGTCAAGCACTGGAAAGATGGGTCAGATAGGCCTGGACAACGGGTCAGTAATGACGGGGTTCGAAAAGTCCGAACCTGGCCATTGGGTGCATTTGGCATGGGTCGGAACTGATAACGGAGTTATTGGGTGGCAATTCCTTTTCCTAGAGGAACACCCCTGCAATTAAGGAAACAACCAGCTAGCACGAGGCCGTTGGATTTGAAATGGCGACTCACCAATTGTCCCCGTTCACGTACTTTCCGGCTAGTCTAGATTGCAAATAAAAAAATGAACAGAATTATCACATTTCAACATATAAGATTCCGGATAATGGGTCTGGATATGAAACATTCTCTGTTTGTAATAGAGACTCATTTAGATGTTTAAAGGTGTTAGGAAATGAGTTAAGTCTGATGATCAAATAATGCTTAAGTTTATAACGAGCTCGGAATGTGTTACAATCCCATTTTTTAACAATCTAATGGCGTTGAAGTTCAGCACTTATGACTCACATCAAGCGTTGATGAGCTTGTGAATTTCTCGTGATGAATATGTCGCCCATTTAAGAAAGACAAAAGACATAACCCTCAGTGTGATTTGCTTGCATAGTCAATCACGTGTACGGTTGCAAGTTAAGCAATAATTTTACTGTTTAACGGCCGTGACTTGTGTTGTTATGCCTGATGATTTATTATTACAGACAACGGAATGGAAGGGCATAGGAAATGACAAAGACGGAAACCACAAATAAAAAAGCATTAGTTTCAAGTTGAAAACTAAAGAAGGATGACTGCCTGATCGGTAAAATGTACTTCTGGTGTAAGTGAATAATTCTGAGTCATCTTAACATCTCTTTATTTTTTAATTTGAATTCACAGCTAATTGCGTTGACAGAATTTTTGTTGTCCATTGAGATATCTGACTTTTAGGAGACTCATTCCTGACACTACGGGGGACTAAATTGAATATTCAACGCTGCCGGTAAATACTTTCATGTCATTTATGACCGCTTAAAGAATTTCAACCCTTTTATTATATTCTTAAAACTAAACGCGGGTCCTTGGGCACATTTTGAATATAAAAACCTACCGCCTTTTGTAAAACGCTATCCATTACACGGTATTTAGTCCTGGATTTTAACTGCCCGCCCTTAAGCGACAGTTTTCTAATTTAACCACACTTGATTTTCCCTCTGGCCGCCGCGGTGAAACACGAAGTGATTGGTACTGATTACCTTGTTCAAAAAGGCATCGCCCCAAAAATCGCCATTACGCTATCGTAAAACCACCACCGGCCAATGTATCGTAGCAAGAACGTCAGGTGCAACATCGATTTTTTATTGTATGCCCTGTTGTCCAATTATGGTTTGTGATATAACCCGTAAGAGAGTACAGATATGGGTACCAACGTTTAAGGTACTAAGAGCAATGTCACGTAATGCTTGCCTTACTGTTTATGTGCTTCCTTGGTAATTCCGTAATTTCTCATAAAACGAATGGACTGAGTGTTGACTTGTTGTGTTCAGTGTCTGTACAAGGAAAACATTTGGTATAAACAGTAGGTAAATGACATTATATGATAAAGCGTAATTTCAGGCTTTGTCAGTAGAGGCTTCGCAGATATTTGGTGAATAAATTCAGCACCCTTCGTCTAAGCATAAAGTTCATTGTAAAAACTGGAATTAAGTTTGGCATTTCCTTTTTGACAAAATTACACTGTGTACATCACTTACGTCAATACAAAATGTCATTTTCAAACAGTACTCATGTGACAGGAATGATAGTCCTGGGAATGCAAGTCTGGGGTCCCTTATGATTACTACATTTATTATTAGGGTTAGTCGTAGTACTGGGGTTAGTATATGGGACGAATGTCAACTGTACTAATTAAGTAATGGTGAACGGACCACGGTCCTTCCGGACTACCATTCCTGTCACGATGATTTCTCATATTAATATCCATTTAGAAGAGACAATAAGAAGCACCAAGAGATACATTGGTAATCGTAGTTCGTGTCATCTGCAGAAGCCATCTTGCCGCCAGATTTAGTGGGTACCAATTAAGTGGGTACTAATTAAGTGGGTACTAATTAAGTGGGTTCTAATTAAAGGGAATTTTGCGCCACAGACAGATTGACTGTGATTAAATTGTGACATCAGGTGCACTCGGTGCTGAGGGAGTCAAGTTTTGAATAATGGAGAGCGTTTTTATCCGAGAAAGAGGGGTGCATCAAAGTCCTATGATTTATCCCATGTTTAATTCATTTTACGGATTATGTTGTCAGCATATAAATAAAAAAGCTGATTCCATCGATACTTGTCAAGATACACACAGGGAAATAACTTTCCATAGCCAGCCACAGTCTGAACTCAAGGCTGTTGTTTTAAAACGTCGTTCTTATGGTCATTTTTTTATTTTTATTTTCACGTCCCCTTCGTGTCGAACCCGGTATGCATCTTACGTATTAAGGAAGCTGTGCTTTGGGATTGTCTTGTCAGACCTAGTTTGACCTTATTAAAAAGTAGGTCACGTTTTTCCAGTAGATTTCACCTGGTGAGAAAAATAAGAATGCCAAAGAGCTGACCCAATAATGACGTATTTTATAGGCCGCCCATAGGATATCAAGATATTCTGAAACCTACATGTAAACATAGCTTTTTCAAAAGAAAATAAATATAAATGCCAAACATCGTGTGCCATCGTTTGGTAAGTGCCTTCTCCCATTGTCAATGAAAAAATGGTTGGAAAATTGGAAAATTCATTATGAGTGAATAAAAACAACGTGTAGCACCGAAGTTGAATATACCGTAAAACAAGTGACAGAGCTCCTTGGGTTAGGTTTAACACGGGCGAGATATGTCACTCCCCGCGGCCCATCCTTCTTTATCTCACTGTGAAAATGACATCATACGCGTATCTCTTCTGTACGTTACGAGTTTCACAATATAGTTTATTGGCCATGATTAATTTTACATCTGTGTACCCGCTACCATCATCAAAACATTCCGTTTGATATACATATAATAACAATTGTTGAAAACGCTGTAGCACACCTTCACCATTAGGCACCATATCGGCGTGAATCATCCGAAGCCCTTTAATGTGGATGCGTTTGTTCAATTATCTTATTAAACTAATCATATTTGCTGACCACAGAACAAGGCCCAGATGTGTTGAAATGTATCCGTACATGTTCATGGTATCGCGTATTCATCATCACTTATACAGGAGGTAAATGTGGTTGTCATCTTTTGTCTCTGATGTTAGACAGCAAAGTCCCAGACTTGTGCATTAGTTCTTCTGCCATGCACACGCTATCATAGTATATCATATCATATGGTTTTTACCACAGCAGAAACAAACCTTCTGATGTGTGGTTTAATGAAGTCAAAGTTTCCCTTTCTCATCACAGAGTTGGTTTTATGTTGGCTTCGTGAAACTCAAGTGGAGGTTTGAAGGGCTTGGTAAGCCTTTTCAGAAAAAAGTTCCAAGATAGTTTTCAAAATGGCATAAGAAACAACCACATTTTTTTTATTGGTAGGCTGTGTAGGCTTTAATTCTCATTGTTTCTTATTGTCATTAGATCGTCAAAATGGGTAACATTCCAAATTTGCAAAATGACTGGCTCTTTCTGCGGCGCTGCACTAACTGTTATCTATATATTAAACTACAGAATTTATAAACTTAAGTAAAAAAAAAAAAAACATTTGTATTATTTAGTTGCAAAGGATTTAGAGCCAGGTGCAAAGCGATAATCATAGACAGAGTATATGTCGCCAAAAACACTGCTGCTGTGGGGTTAATGAAGGTGTACAATACATTTGTATGCAAATATTTAGACCTTTTTTGGCTTTAAGCCGATGCTGTCCGAAATGTCCATATATATATATATATATATATATATATATATATATATATAACGTCGACAGAGGGAGGCAATAAGTATTAGTCAGTTATAAGTCAAACTAAGTTCATCAAATTCATCGTCTTGCCATAGCTAGTTAACCGTAATCTATGTCGTTACGGCTACGGTTTATGTAATACGTGTCTTATGGATGTCATGTAAATATAGCTGGCTTTAAACTGATGACCTCTTGGTCGTGGGACTGGCCGTACAGAAATGATACTCATCAATTGCCCAATTATAATGCAATTATCTGTGTTTATGCGACTTTTGTATGAATTGCATTAAAGAGAGAGAGGTCATACACATCTCCCGTTCTCTTACTGTCTGTTTAGATGCATTGATGCGATAGTTTATGTTCTTTGTATTTGTATAAATTATACTCTTTATGGATGTATGCAATTTCTGTTTTAAAAGTATACGTTATATTTACTGGCTTTTATGCACTTGTATCTGAAATATTCCCTGTCTGTGTAATTCTGTTTTAAACAATTTAACTAAAATTGTACCTTTTAAAGCTTTATTGCGGGTCATATCAAATCGCTCTCATATAAGACAAAAGCAATACTAAATTGGTTAATAATCTGTTGCTAGAGTATGGTACAATGTATTTAAGCATATATATATCTGATATAACTGAAATAGTTCGTGGCATATTGTCCGAATGAAATGAAGTATTGAATATAAAGTACGCTAACAGTCAGTTTATTAACAAAAACATTGTCGAAATAATTGAAAAACAAGCAAATGTAGTTTACAGAAAGACACGTACACGTACATTTATCACATGTAGTGTATCGCAACACTAATTACTTTGGAAAAAAGTAATTGCTAGCAGGGCCAACCATAAAGCACAAATAACTGAGCCTCAATAAGAACTCAGTAATAACTCAGTAATAACGTAAGTAGTCTGAGATCTAGTGTCACGCATATCGTATGACCTTCTGACCTTTGACCTTTGACATGCCAGTACGCCATGGCCTCCTCGGCTTATTAGTAAACAGATCTTCCCCGCGCACAGGTGTTCGTTTTTATCTACATGTTATTTTGAACTTAAGAAGTGACTCGTGACTTGAGGGAAGCGGGGAACAGATGTGAAGGGAACTGTCGCCGTGTTCCCACATTTAAAACGCGCCCAGAATGAGACCCACACAAGTTAAAGAGGCCTTTATATGGTGTTATGATTTGGGGTTTACGATGAAACGGCTGACCCTCGTGGGTTTTACTGCTTTATTAAGGGATATTGCTTGTTAGCAATGATAACTACAGAATTATTGTCGTTTGTAGTTCCTATTGTAATGATGGGTTTGCACTGGGAGTGCAGGAAGGGAAGCGGTATGAATAGTTTGACAAATTGTACAAAACATTATGTTTATGCAAAACTTGAATAATTTGCTTTTTATTTAGAGCTAAGTGATTCTGTATGGTATTTCCTCCAACATTACTTATAGGCAGATTTCTATTAAAGTTTTAAAAGGCTATGGAAGCTGTTCTCTCAGACACGAGTCAAATGCACAAATGTGCTTGATGAGTAAGCTGGTTACAAGCCCTATAAAAACAAATCTCCTTTCTTTTTTATTCAAAGCAGATTGATTGGTATATGCAGTTATGGTGAGATATTCAAAAGGGTTTCTGGCTCAGGATCCTGCCTATAATTATATAAGTTGTTATATCAAAATGCAAAATTAAAATATATATTCAGCAAGATTTCACGGTGTCTGATCAAATGAATATTTTATTTGCATAGTTTTTGAATACCATAAAATGACGTAAAATGGCATAAAATATTTTTATACTTATACTACTTATATAATTATATTTCAGTAAGACACACCATCCTACCTGATAGCATAAAAAAATGGAAGCGATCTAAAGTTGGTGAATACATTAATGGCACGCAAAATGTTTGTATCTAAAAATTAGTACATAAATCTTACACATGTCTACTTGACCCCGTATATTCCTCGACAAATAATAACTATGAAGGAGACTTTTCCTAAAATGGCTCTGATTGAACAAGTCTTCCTAACGCCATATTTACAATACTGACACGTTTATAACTACGTCAAACTAGGCTTCAAAGCATGTTTCTGTCTGTTCCCTTATCGGTTTTGACAAAAAAAAAAAAAAAAAAAAAAAAAAAAAAAAAAAAAAAAAAAAAAAAAAGAGTAGCTTAATTAGGTATCTTTGCTTGGATATTTTTCACCAATTTCCTCATTGGCACTTCGTGAGTTGCTGGCAAGAGCTTTAAGTCCATCCCTGTTAAGAGTTCGTAATGGAGACGTCCAGGCGATGCTCATGCTCTTTACACGGCCAAGGCATTTGTTCTGTACCCGGAAAAGCACTCGTGTCACGGGGTCAATTTCTTTGACCATACTTAACCGACTGATGATCAGCTTCAGGGGCATATGATGATATTTTAAGAATTATTATTAGAGTAACCGCTGAACTCGAACAACTATATCTAAAACGGCAAAGTTTAGCGCTAGGGAAATTCGATTGGTTTATTTTTTCTTTCAAAACCACAATATTTGTCATTAATATGTTTATTAATATGTCTGCGATGAGAGTGGAAACGACTGATGGATGTCTGTTTAATTTTTATAAAATTGAATGGCTGGGCGTGTTCAGTTACCTGACTGACTGACTGAGTGGACTGAAAGATGGATAAATCGACCTATTGCTGACTCGATGTTCATAAAGTTATATTCATTAGTATAAATCCCCAGGCATACGTGTCCATATTAGGCCAACATTGACTGCTTCTGTGCAAGGAAAGTTGAAATTTGAAGCTTTCCCAGCAAGCACTCCACATTGGAACCACGTGGCCAAAATGAAATAGATCTTGAAACGTTAGGTACGGTATTGTTCACAAATCTATTATATGACCAAAGCATTGTCAAAGTCACTAAATTTGATATAGAAATCCTCACGTCGTGCATGTTTTATACAGAATTCGGACAAGTGATTTGGGAATACTTTTTTACCATTGCAAATAGTACATGGGCATTAATAAAAAGGCTGATTAGAGTAAAAAAACACTCACCGAAGAAAATGAAACTCATAATCTTAACACATGATTTATATGGGGATAATTGATGTCATTTTACGTCTTTCATCTCGGGGTTGTGCAACGCCCTCCCGTCGTATTTGTATGGTGCGCTTAATTTACAATATGGTTGATTTACGGAGGCTTGTGCGAGTGCAGATTTAAGTGTGCAATAGGTTTTCAATGGTTCTCACGTTCCAAACTGACAAATGTCAGACGCGATTTCATAAATAACATAAATTTATTTGTACTGAATCTGTTTTCATCTAGTTTTTTGTCTTATAATTGCGGGGGTGAGTGAACTGGAATGTGCCTAAATATATACGCACTAAGACACCATAGGTCTCACCGAAAAAGAAAATAAAATAACACGCCTCAAGGCATAATTGAAGTAAGCTAGCCTGTCTGAAACCATGCGGCAACCCACCCGCCGTCGGGTCTATAGAAAAGAATGCCGTGCGTTGTTATATATGTAAATAAAATATAAACTTTATTTCCTACGACGCTGATGTCATCATTTTGTGTTACAATTCGTGGATAAAATAAACCGCCTTTGAAGTGATGCGCTCCTGGCGTTTTTTATAGGGGGTGTTCTTGGCTCGTTTGTTAAGGAAAGAATCCCCACACCCACATTTGTCCAATCCATATGTCTGTCCCTTGTAAAACATGTTGTGAGCTCGTGCCCTATTCACGCACAAACGCCTGAGGGTGTCCTTCTTCGACTAACAAAGAGATCTTAGGCGACATTTGATATTATTTATTCTATGTCCTTCTCTTGTCCTCAAAATGCACTATCAAAATTTCCGGGTTTTTCATAATGGGGCGTAACCACGACAGGCACATAGCTAGATTGTTTCCAGTTTTTCTGTTCTTTTGTCTTTGTACGGAATTTTTTCTCTTATTTTTTTGTATAAAAAAATGCTGAAGTGATGGTTGCGACTATGCATGGAAACTGGTATCAACACCATTCGGTCTGTGGTAGCAAATGGGGAGGGGGGGGGGCACTTTCATTCATTTACAAGCATCGAGACCCAAAGATTACCGGGCTAAAATGAGATTCTCATTGTCTTAAACACTTCTCCATTGGCACAGAGACTCGCTCATCTTATCAACCTCAATTCTGACCAATGGTAGAACCTTCGTGTCCACAGAGGGACAAACTCTTTTCATTAAATTCAATTCTGGCCAATTGAAGACACGTCAAGACCACTCATTTTGACCATAAGATCCACATCTCAACCAAAATCTATGAAAGATGTTCTGTAAATGAGTCCAAGCTATGACCTCACCAACTGGTGATTGAGAAAGGATTAGAAAAAACATTGTCCACTTTTCGCCAACCACATTTCTTTATCTTGGCTCAAACACATGAATGGAACAATTTAGAGGAGTTAAAACGTTGATATCATAGCCGGTGTTAAGAGCAGATGTATTTAATGTATGACAATTGGTCTACTATAGTGTGCAAAACCACCCAGCTATCTCTATAGCTGCCATTTCCACGTTGTAATACAGTCTATGGTACTTGTTACCTGCGGCGACAGATGGGTTTAAGTACCTTGACAAGAGATAAAAGTCGGGTTTGTTTTCTTTGATCAGACTCCAAAAGTATAATTAGGCCTCACTTTGCCGTGTTGTTTTTTAACAGTAATGATAGTAGATAAATGTTTCCCTAGGGGGTAGACGAATGCAATACAAAACGTGTTGAAGCTTAAGTATAGTGGTTCAGGCATGTAAATGTCAATGCAGTTATCCAGCGAAAATGTCCTAAGCCGTCGTACTTATCACCCGTTATAAAGATGGCCCATTCTATTCACTCTATATCTTGATGTTTAAGCAGAAATAACAGGTTGGTCGTTAAATGCCGTATAAAATAACACATGATTAGGTAATACACCAAACAATTATATAAGTCTAAAATTCTTACTAATATTGTAGAACCTAACAAGACACCTTTAAAGAATAACTACGCGTTTGGCCGGTGTTTGAGGAAAATATTTTTGCGACATTTTTAAGCTAAAATTTCATCAGAGGATGCACGTCTATGTCGTCTTGATACAGGAAGTATAGCCATACCCTTCCCATGTGAACTAATGTACTTTCGATAGCACTCGCGGTTTCTTAATGTTCAGCACAACACGAACCTTTACGTACCGATGGTCCATTAAAAATCTATAAAATACTATACGGAAGAGATTAAGATGAGAGGTGGTCTAAACACACTGTAGGTACACGCATGTCATTGCCAATGTACGTACTTTTTAATGGTTGCCGGTGTACAACAGATACGACGCATTTGGAGGCATGAATGGATAAAGAATAGAGTGCTCAGTAGAGGGTTCTTATACTTATCTTGACTATCCGGTTTTACTGAAAGAACTGTGGGGGTCAAAGAAGGAGGGGGCGTACAACATAATTCATGATTAAGTTTTATTACGCCTTTTTCATTCTTACACATCCCTTTCCTACGTATACCCTGTTTGGCTTGGCTATAGGCATGAATGAAATTTAGCTCAAAAATTGTTCTAGTATGTGATTTTCTTGAATTCACAATAAAGAGACGAGAACTAATGGGAAACAAACCTCATCATAGCTGCCTGAAATGCATATTATCACGTACTTCTATTACTCTGTACGGTGCATTTATTTAGCGATTACATTCGAGTAGGCAAGACTCAAGATCACGAAGGTAAAATTCCTTCAGACATGATTTATGTAAAAGCCTGAAAATAACGCTGTTAAAACACACCTTCACTACAATAAATTGCTAATTGATTTCCCTTTCCAAAAATAAATATGACATTATATTTGGGTTATTAATGTAGCGTTCGGTAATGTTGAAATTATGCAAGTTGATGATTTACGTTCTATACATTTTAATACGAAGGCACAGAGTGAACACGTGTAGGTATCTGAGAGGGCCCTGGTTTGTGACATATGTCAAACGGATTAACATTTTTATGTTTCCTCTCCCTCTCTCTCTCTCCCTCTTTCTCGTTTTTTCTCTTGCTCAGTGTGTGTGTTTGTGTGTGTGCTTGAATCTTACAGATGGAGAGACATCAATGGTCCTCTTTCTTCAGGCATGCTGGAAAGTAGATTTCATTGGTTTTGCATGATGTAGGTCGACCACAATAGGGATATCAGAAACAACATAGAATATGTAGAGTTGGATAAGACCACCAAGAAAAGAGCGAGAGAAGACACCAGTGTTCACGCATAATATGAAGAAGACAGAAGAGACTGCAAGAAGTGGTCTGACAGAAAGACACCAAGAATTATAAAACCATCTGCTTATCATCTAACCTGTATAAGTTTTACATCAAGGTCTTGACTCAAAGGCTTACAAGATTCCTGGATGAAGCACAGCAAAAAAAAAAAAAAAAAAAAAAAAACAAAAAAAAAAAACAGTAAACCACACTGGCAAGCAGCTCAAGGAAAAGTGCTATGACTACAACATTCCACTATGCGTTACCTTTGTTGACAATTAGAAAGCTTTCGATTCAGTAGATACTTAGTCTATATTAGAATCATTAAAAGACCAAGGGATTGAGGATGGTTGCAGATTCTCAAAGATACATGTATACTGATTGCTCTGTGACTACACACACAGACAAAGGAAATCAAGACCAAAAAGGGTGTTCGTCAAGGAAATCTCCAAAGCTGTTCACAGCAGCATTAGTAAGAATATTCAAGAGGTTAGATTGACATGAGAAAAGCATAAACATAGATGGTGCCAGCCTAAACCACCTCAGGTTTGCAGATGATATCATAGTGATAGCAGATGAACCAAACCATCTTGAGACAACACCGCAAGTCATAGCAGATGAAAACCTCCCCTGTGGATTAAAAATGAAAACCAGTAAGACAAAGTAAAGTTTGAACCACTAACCATCCCCTGAACAATAGAGTTCAACAGCATGGAGATAGAAGCTGTATAAGAGTATGTATATCTTGAGCAAAGATTCAGCCTCAGCGACAGAACACTGGAGAAAAAAGTAAAAAGAAAGCACATGCAGGGTGGGTAGCATTTACAAAGCACAGAGTCATAGTCAAGAACAACCACCCTACTAGTCTGAAAAGGAAAGTGTTCAATGCATGTGTATTGCCAGCTGTCACCTATGGTTCAGAGACAAGGACAATGAATGCACCCATGGAACAAAAGCTACAAGTAACACAGAGGTCGATAGAAAGAAGTATGTTGAACAACAAGGTATGAGATAGAAAGACCATTAAGTGGATAAGTAAACAGACCAAGGTGAAGGATGTGCTGCTCACAATTGAAGAAATGAGATGGAGATGAGCAGGACATATCAGTAGTAAAAGATGACAGATGGACAATAAGGCTGACAGAATGGAAACCAAGATATGGGCATAGGAAACAAGGGAAGCCTCGGAAGAGATGGATGGATGGATTAGATAAGTACTAAAAAAAAAAAGAAAAAAAAACTGGAAGTGTGAAGCCCGAGACAGAATACACTGGAAGCCGCATGCTGAGGATTTTGTCCAACAGTGGAACACTTGAAGCTCTGAATGATGATGAATAAGGTCAACCAAGTGCAGCTGACCGCGTTTCCAACCGTTTCGTGAGGTGTACTGAATGCCAAGCCGAATAATAAAAAATATGTAGGTTATAGCATGCTGCCTTTGATATGACATCACTTTCTGGTCAAAGGTTCTCCTTGATTACGTCATCCGGGCATTCATTGGCCAGTTCTTGAATTTTTGGAAGTCTGAAAAGACAGGGTTATTCACCTTTGTCATATTCTTGAATATTTGGCATTCGTCTGAATACCTACAACTTATACTTTGATAAAAAATGGGGTTTTTGTGTCTCGAAGGACATTGACATCTGTTTAGAGTTGTAGCACATCTTTTGGTCTGTATAACTCTAATTCCCAACCCGGCAATCAACTGTCTTCGAACTTTTTTTAGCTTCTACTTACCTACTCATGATATATTACATCAATCAATGGCATTTTTTAAGTTAACTACCTTTCGCAACTTGGTTCCAAAAGAAAATGTGACAAGCATACTGAATGCTTCGGGGTTGACTATTGATATTTGTCCTTGGTTTATGTTATTTTACTATATGGGCAGAGAACGATGATGCTTCCTCCTCGTCGTTGCATCATCTTTGTGGGTCTGTAGGTAGTGTTGGTTAGGGGGTTTAAGGGTTAAGCTCGGGGGAGTTCCACTCTGAAGCAAAAACCTTATCTAGGTTTTTTGGTTGGGGTCAGAAAGGGGGTTTACTTATCCGCTTGTTCAGTAAAGAAGGCCAGGGCTACTTGAGATTTCTGAAGACATACCTATGTTTGTGATACCTTAAAGGTGGAACGACCCTTTTAGCAATTATTTTGATGTTTCTCTACTGTTCGTGTATCGGTATGGATTACTGAGCTTGGCGTTTTTTTTCTATGTTAGGTTCCTCAAAGCACATTGCAATATGAGGTTTATTTAAGTACTAATAGTTATAAAAACATTCGTTGATATCAGTGCATAACATAACAAATGCTTCATGAAACCAGTTTTATTTTTTTCTTCGCTTTAAAAGTAGTCCCATGATCATTGACGCCATGTTAAATTCTGCTCCCACATTTCTCATGGCCTTATTGCTAGCGTTGTTGTTGTTGTTCTCCTTTGATGTAAATGATGTGTAAACACGGAATGTTGCGTTCGTTTCGGTTGACTGACATCATAATTTATGTGTGTACATGTTGATGTTTATCACTTTGGTGAGTCACATTTGCTTTTTTTGGTATCCCAAGTTCACGAATTGTTTGATTAATGTTTGTCTGGATTAATGCGAGTCTTTGAGGTTTGTTTGCTGACATATTTTGATTTGTCGTTTTATGGGTATTGATACCTTGAATTTGATTATTATTTTAAATGTAGAATATAATACAGACTGCTGTGTGTATACAAAATCCATTTATGATAATTCTTTTAATGGTTTTAATTTTTTTTCATTTATTAACAATTCAGCACCCAGAGAAAAGTATTCAGCTTCATTTTGGCCTTAACCTTTAGGCCTTTTCCTTACGTTCAATAATGGCATGTTTATGTAGGCAGTAATTTAAGTCATTATTCAACTTAGTCACTATTTATTCCACAACACTGTCCCCAAAAATGGGACTGAAGAATTTGGTAACGCAGTTTTCTTTCGTCCATTGAGACTGGGAAGTAACTTATTTATTATTTCTTAAATTTATTATTTTTATTTTAAAAGCAAAACAATAATCATTGAATATCTGTATAGGACATCGGACGTACATGTATTTTTTTTCAAAGTAAAGATGGTGTAAACCTTGCATTTTTGTCTAAATCTTCATTTCTTTGAATGATTCAATGTGACAGCTGAAGACATTTAATTTTTTGCCTTTGGTATTATGAAAAATGAATAAAAATCAAGTGGGATTTTTCTCTTCTTTCAGACAACACGAGCTGTACCACGGGAAGGTCGAATGCACATCATATCCGTGGATGAGTTTGAGAGAATGGTAGATTCAGAATGTGAGGTAAAAACAGATTTAAAGATGTAAACTGCTGTTAGAGCAAAAATATTAATTCATTTGAATAGCATTGTAGAGTAAAGGTTATACACTACTTGTTTACTTTTTTGAGTCGTAAATATTGACTCTGGTTTGATTTTATCTTTAGTTTGTGGATTTGAACGGATTTTTTTTAAAATCAGACTTAAGTCATGTGATAATATATATATATACCAACGTTCACATTTGTAATCAAATCTTTTTCGTTACTCCAAATATCAACCAAATCTTATGCCTTTTCCAGTTGAATTTCTAAAAGCCTAGGACAAACATACTCTTACATAATTTTTTTTTACGTATTACAATTTAAGGTCATGGAGATCAGTTTAAGTCATATTTACTCAGAATATAACCTGATTGTACTAAACATGCCCAACCATTCACATTGTAGAATGCACCAGATGATATAGAGGTCAAGGTCGAGGGCGACATTATGCTCAACAAAGAAGATGCGTGCGCATATGTCGAGGACTCTCTTCCACTTTATAAAAAGAAAAAGAAACGAAGAAAAAAGAGAAAAATTACCCCCGTGGCATCCAAACGGTGGGATTTACGTGTACCGATACCTTTCATGTTCGACGGATCGCACGGTACGTAATTATAATAACTATAAGGAGTAATTTCTCCTCTAACATGGGTTCATCTGGTTTTCCAGTGACGGATTAAGAGGGGGGGTCAGGGAGTTCTGACCCCCCCCCCCCTTCAATTTCTGGTCCCCTCTTGAAATTAGAATTTTTACTAGCTGAACCATAGCTCTAAACCGTACCAAATGACTCTGTTTGCCCTCTAAAATACCAAAAATGTCAAGGCCCTTCAGCGGGCCCCAAGCCCCACGTCAAATTGGGCGAGAGGGTTGGCTTAGCATCCGCGGACACCCCCCCTTTAAATAATACTGGATCCGCCCCTGTTTACCCTACCCTTAACAAAATGAAAAGTTATTAGGTATATTAGCAGCAAATGCTTGGCAAATTTACAATAACTTAATGCAAATTAGCAGAAAATTTGCAGCAAATTTGCGAGAGAGTGCGGTAGGCCTGGTATTTTGCTAAGCGTAGTGCCCTATGATTCTCGGCTGATGATATCGTTAGTTCTCCCATGCATTCGGTACATAGTAAAATGTGTTTCCTAGAGGGATTTAACATTTTGCTAAAAGCACAGAACAGCTTTGTACCTTAAAATTTCTATTTTTTGTTTCGGTGAACATTTTTTTGATGATGTTTATTTTCGCCATTCAGGTCCGTATAAGGTCATGCATTGCTTGTTTGCTTCCAAGTGTTGTGGTATGACAATTTCGCAATTCTTTTTTTTAATGTATAGATGGTCCGGAACAGGAGGAAATAAGAGCTGCAGCAAGACATTGGGAGAGTTTGACTTGTGTACGATTTCAAGAAAAACAGCGTTACGACGGTCGAAAGATTGTGGTATTTAAAAAATTGGATGGGTAAGTGCAAGCATATTGGCACAATATAAAATGTAATGTAAAATATCGAGGTGACACATTTTTCTATTGGTTTTTTCGCGAATGATAGGTAGTAAACAGTGATACAAAACAGGATGATAAAAGCTTCAAACTCCACTTATATACAATTCAATGTGTTGGAAAGTCAGCAGATGCCGAATGACCTATCTGGCATTTAGGATTTAAACGTTGCATACGATCAACATGAACATCTTGTTTTGTCACTTCCCTTCTCCATCTGTTCACTGCTAATGGGGCATTATTATTATTATTATTATTATTATTATAATTATTATTATTACTTATGATATTCATCATTATTTTTTATCATTATTAATGACTTATACCATTATTTGATACATTTTTGTGGGCCATCTTGGTCAGGCCAGCTCCCTCCTGAGCAGTGAGTACTGAGGTCAGTACCTGGCCGTGTTCATTGCCCACGTTGGTGCACCAGGCAGCTGAGCCTGCAGCCTCTCCTGCCAGCTTTTTGGCTACCTGAAAAACGGAGGGGGGAAATATGACACTTAATACATTTTCTTAAAGAAATTTTTTTTTTTTTTTTTTTTTTTTGTGTGTGTGTTTTGTTGTTTTGTTTTCAAAACTGTTCACTGTACAAAGTTTAAGAGAGCAAATCAGAACAAAAACTGTACATACCTTTTTGGTGGAGTCCATCTTCAAGACGGATCCAAAGGTGGAGGTCACCTTGGCTTTGATCTCATCAAGCCTCAACAACACGTCACGGACCAGCACAGTTTGTAGCCATGCTGGCCCCGGGAGTCTTTCAAAGGGTAACGGCTGAAGAGGACTTGTTCTCTGCACAAGGATGAGCTGGCAAACTTGTCTACAACTGAGAGGAAATTGGCTACCCTGCTTAGCCAATCCCTGGTGTGCTGCTCACACAGTTGCTTACTCAGCCGAGTAGTGCTGTTCCCAAGAGATCGCTCTCTCAGGAGAGAAACTACCCGGGTAGAGCAAGAGTACCTGCAACAAAGAATCAAGAACAGAATAAGTTATAAATGTAAAGACAGAGTTATTTTGTCCGCTGAAATAGATTTTCAAATGAACTGATATTAAATGCAAGAATTCCATAAATTAAAAAAAGAAAAAAAAAGAAAAGTTTTGAAATTACCTGTATGTGAGCAGTGCTGGAAATTTCCCCCTTGTCGCCACGTCCAGCTGTTGGAGGATTTCCCCACTCCAACCCGCATACTTCTTGTGACAGGCGCCGCACTCCAGGTACTCAGTGCCCATGTAAAAGTAGCCATCGATGTCAAGGACGCGGCGGACAGTCTTGAAGAAACCGCAGGATGTTAACTGGCGACCCTTGCATGATGGCACAGAGCAAGACAGCTGAGCCCTGAACATGCGGCGTGGCATCCAGAGGAAGAAGGGGTGGGTGAAGAAAGGCCCTGCTGTTCTAGGGGGCTGGGCGTGGACCAGTCTGGGTGATGGTGGGTGCCACCACAGCTGCAGCTCTTGCTTCAGTTGGCCCCGGCGGGTGGTAAACAAGGCACGGGAAACCCACTGTGCTTCATGTGGTGGCAGGCTGGCCTTCCATGACAGAGGGATCAGATCAGTGTCATCCACGGGCACTGGAACAAGTGAAGAGCAATAAGTACAAAATAATAGAGGGGGAAACCTGAAATAAAAGAAAATCATGAACATATATCACACTTTACAAGAGCTGACATACTTTCTCATTACTTTTAAAAATTACTCATTCTTACTTATCATGTATCTTCTGCATTGGAGGTTATTAAAAGTAACAGATTAATCACTGCTTGGACTTTGTTTACTTTATGGTCAATAGTTTATCATTTAAATACATCCTCATATCTTTAACCTTATCACCCACAAACAAAAAAAAGTTATTGCATGTTCAGCTCTTTTATGCTAATCTACAGGCAATACAAACACCAACCACCTCACAGTAAGGAACCCACAGTAATGCAGAAAAAAAAAAAAAGGAAAGCGAAAAAGCGAAAAAGAAAACAAAACCAAAGTGCTGCTGCTGCTGCTGTGCTGTCACCTTCCAAAACATATAAAAAGAAAACACACCACATGCTACAAGTGTCAGTGAATAAGCCACGTGTGCATTAATAATAAATAAAACAATAAAACTCTGAAAGCTTGATTTCAAACTCACCAACACCTGTCCTCCAAAGACTGTGAAAAGAAAACAGGTACAAGAACAATAGAACACTCTTAATGTTTTACATTCTGTTTTACACTATTTTCTTTCATTACACTTTGCGCGATTAATTTTATAAAAAATCTTAAAATTCACAATCTAAGCTGTGCAGATTTTCATGAAGGAATTCTTCTTGTCATCATCACCTTGCAGGAGGGCTGGGGCGGTATGTGATATGTCACAGACAAAACACTTAATGTAAGGTCAGCAGCTAGGAGTTAACTTTTTGCTCACTGAAAATTGACTGGTTAATTTCCAAATTGAATTGACTGGTTAATTTCCAAATTGAATCCCAGCTGTGACCTCAAATTGTTCATGGAAAAGAAACAAAAAGTCTTTACCTGAATCTGGCAGGGAGCTCTGCCTTTTGGTCTCCTGTTGGGGTATGGTGTCAGGAGCGGCAGCTGTACTGGTGCCAGCACCAGCTGAGGCAGGGACAGGTAGCTCTGGGCGTTCCAAGTCGCTCACTTCCTCAGGGTCTACGGCTGTCGCTTTAAATGAACAAAATTAGAATATACTGAAGTAAAAGTGGCAACAACTGTAAAAAGATGTTAGAAAGCTACTCTTAAAACAAGGGTCCTTACGTCAATGAAATTACCATGAATTACATTTACCTCTGGTGGTGGGTTTAGGTTTCTTGGCAACGGCGGTGTTGGTGCTGTCTGGGGCAGGAAGGGGGGCGTCCACCACTTCCACATCCTCAGACTTGGGCAGGGTCGCCGTTGCTGGAAAAAAAAAAAAATGAATAACGGAATAAATACACTGATACAGAAGCACACATCAACTATTAAATTTGAAAAAAAAAAAAAAAAAATGTGTGTAATAATACATGTGTCATTTACCTCTTCTTGATTTCTTAAGATTGGGTGTTGGCCCTGGGGGACCAAGCTGTCTCTTCACTCCAGCTTTGAGCCCTGCTGGTGACAGATGACTGCCGACCATGAGGCTCTGAAGTGAGCTGGAGGATACTGGGACAGGCTTGGCAGGTGGTGTGGGTTTTGCCTGCCTCTCCTTGGTCTTGGCAGCAATAGCCTCCCGACCCTGGGGGAACAGCTCAAGGTACTCCTATGTGAAGTCAATAAAGGTGATTAAGACAGGTACCCTGACAATAAAGGCATTGTCCAATTGAAATGAATGTTAATTACTATCATCTCTTTCAATAATGGAAACTAGTACAACTGATTTATATTACTGTGTGTGCTAAGATACAAACAATGCGTTGTACCTTTCCTGGGAGGTGACCTTCAGTCCGACTAGTTTGTGTTACAAGACCACTTTAACAATACTAGATATCAGTGACTTGAGGACAGATATGTCAGATACTTAAACTATGATGTTTGTCTGTATCCACAGTAACTGAATACTTGAAGTATTATTCACCACAAACCAGTATAACACCAATGAAAGACTTATAAAAGACATGGGGAGGGGGGGGGGGGGGTGCAGACAACTAACCTTACACCATGGGGCATTACTTTCAATCTTTCAATACCTTACACATTACATATAGTAAGGCAATCAAAAAAGATTTAAAAGGAAAGATTTTACCTTGAGCTTGTATTTGTTCACACCCAGCGGGCCGGGGTGTGGAGTCTCCCTGCTCAGACTCTCTGCCAAGTAGGCGGCATACCCCAGGGAGTTCTCGACCAGCCACCGGAAGGTCTGCCCCCGGTATTTTCCAAACTGCAGCCTGTGATGCCCCAGAAGGTGTTTCTTGTCGGTGACATCCAGGCCGAGCTGGATGACTGCAGACCTGGCCTCCTCCGCAACCTTCTCCGGTGGTTTGGCAGCGGCGGTGAGGGAGGCAGTGGCTGCAGAAGCAGCAGCCCTCCTCGCGGCGTTACTCTCACCGAGCGTCAGTGCTCCATCCGACCTCCTCCTGAACACTGGGTCGCTTGATCTGGTCGAGGGGAGTGGCGTTTTCGGTTCATCTGCAAAGAAATCCAGACATGTCATGTCGAGCACCCACCCACGTGGATTTTTCCCGCGAAAAGGTAATTATTGCGATAAAAGCGGAAAGGTGCAACTGGTTGCGCCGACTGATACGTCGGCGTGCTCGGTACTACTTGAGCTTTTCATCGGTGTCGGTGTTTAAATTATCTAGTCCGTTTAAAGCGAGCAACGGGCAGGTGAATCGCTGAGTCGAGAGAAAACTTACCTCTTGTCGCCATGTTGAATAGCTTGTGCTTGACGACTCCTGTACCACGTGACCTCTTTTCTGCGGCCGTAATTCGCTGATTTCGCCTACGTCATCGCTGATTTTCGACCAGATCGCTGATTTTGGGTTTGTGATTGGTTGGAATCGCTGATTTGAGGAAAATCAGCGATGACGTATGCATGAGTCGTCATGTGATTCGGGGTCACTCTACAGAGAAGCTACGCATGTCCCCTGCGCAAAGGAACCCACTCAATCTTCTCTGTCGGCCCAGCGCAAAAAAGAAAAAAAGAAAAAGGCAAAAAATGCGAAAATTACGCCAAAAATCCCGGGGCGGATGGGGCAATTTCGGCGCGCAACTTGGCACCAGATGCGTTTCAAGCCCCAAAAACGATTAAAAACGTTAGTGCGCACCTGGAATGTTTGCCGTGGCCGGGTGAATGGTTCCCCCCTAAAGAAAGGACCCCACGCCTAGTTCCTGTAAACATTGCGGTTTGTTGTGGTCACATGACCGTGTCACAGTAGCCGACGGCCAAATGACCGTTAACATCGTCAAAAAAGGCCCTTCTCCTGCTCCTGCAGTTGAGAAATGTGCTACAAAGTAGCAAATTGACAAACGCAAACAAAACACAGCATCAAAATACAGAACGAAAGTGCCCGGCGTTATAACGAAAGTGCATAACGAAAGTGCATGTGTATGCAAATGCAAATCGCCAAAAACGGGCCAAACTTGCGCCCTCTAGGAGTTAAGTAGGAGTTAAGACCCAGATCTTGGCTGAATAGCGTCGCCTAATGCGTTTGCATGCTAAAAAAACGTAAATAACCTTGGTTGTGACAGATTGCTACAGTTGAGATCGTGGTGGGGAAAGAAGGGGAGGGGGGGGAATACAGAAACGTGCTCTGCATTCTACTTTCAATTTACTTGTACTGTTCATCAAAATTAAATTAAATGTACAAATTCCGTTTTATTTTCAGTTTACTGTTTTTTTTAAAATCAATATACAAATTGAAACAAAGAATGCAGGTTGTATATGAATCAAATTTATTGAACCTCAATGCAGATAGCAGTTTTTTTCTGCGTTGTAGTTGCATAAATGATTGAAATAAGTCAGTGATTTTTTTTTTAATATATATATATATATATAAATAGATGATAGTCCAGCTGTCTTGTTGTTTTTGCATCACAGTTGCATTGAATAAGTAGGTGATAGTCCAGCTATCTTGGAACAAATTATTGCACAGTTGTTTTTGCATCGCAGTTGCATTGAATAAGTAGGTGATAGTCCAGCTATCTTGGAACAAATTATTGCAGAGTTGTTTTTGCATCGCAGTTGCATTGAATAAGTAGGTGATAGTCCAGCTATCTTGGAACAAATTATTGCACAGTTGTTATTGCATCGCAGTTGCATTGAATAAGTAGGTGATAGTCCAGCTATCTTGGAACAAATTATTGCACAGTTGTTTTTGCATCGCAGTTGCATTGAATAAGTAGGTGATAGTCCAGCTATCTTGGAACAAATTATTGCACAGTTGTTTTTGCATTGCAGTTGCATTGAATAAATAAGAGATAGTCCAGCTATCCTTGAATAAGTGAATTGCCAGCTAACCAAGCTATTGCACACTTCCCTTGCATTGTTTGTTGCATTAATGACAGTCCAGCTGTCTGTGTATAAATATATGATGACAGTCCAGCTGTCTTTGTATAATTAAATAAAAAATGACACTCCAGCTGTCGAGAATAATGTCATTTTGGGAAGACACAGTCCTTATTTATACTGCCCTCACTGTTGTTGTTGTTGTTGTTGTTCTAAGAGGGCCTTCATTCGTTCCTTCCAGGCTAAGTACGTCAGGCCCTCTGCGTTGTCAGGGCAGTATGTATGGCCACGGTAGCCGCTATGACCCGCCTGGATGTTGCGTGGTTTTCCACATTTCTTACAGTTGTTTGTTTTTCTGGTCCTCTTAGCCACAACCGGAGCTGGTGTAGTTGACTGTGGAAGTGGTTGGGACCAGGGTGGAAAACCTGGTATTGGGGTCATCACCGTGGGTGCGAAGGTGGTCCACTGGGCGGGTGCTGGTGCCAACTGGTGCGGCAGAATGCCAGGTGGAAAAAATCCAACAGGTTGTGGGACCACGACCACTTGTTTGGACTGTGTCTCTGTTGCGCGGGCTGGCTTCATCTTCTTCTTCTTCTTCTTCTTCCCATCTCTTCTCAGCACCGCAGTGCCTGTGGTGTCTTTAGGCAGGTGGTACTGGTGCGGTGTTCCAGAGGGCACTGGCAGCCGCGGTAGCAGCTGCCTGGCAGCAGGCAGCGGTGTTGTTGCTGTTGCAGGAGGAGCGGGCAGGGACATCCCCTGTAGAAGGGAGGCCCTGTACTGCTCATCTGTAGTCCTGTTGTGCCTATGGAAGAAAAGAAAAAAAAAGAATAATCAGGAAATAATCTTTAAATATTCTTAAATCTGAAAGAAAATAAAAAATAAAAACTGAAATGAAATTGGAAAAAAAAAAAAAAAAAAGCACTAGCAATATCATTGTATCAGTTTAATTGGTGACTTTTCAGGAATCTAATTTAAGTGAGGAATTAACATTTTACAATGTTGCTGTGACAGTCGAGTCAGTTGAGAAATTACCATGTATGTAGTGTCCTCATGTTTATGGAGAAGAGCTGGAGGGTTGTTTTTTCCATCACACGGGCGTTGTTGAAAAGGAGCCTGGTGATCCTCTCATAGTCCCGCATGATGACTCCCCACGGGTGTTGTCTTTTGCCTCCCTTCCACGGAGCATCATGGGCCTCCATTAGTTGCATTATGACGGCCTCCACTACCCTGGATTCGGAAGGCTCACGCGCAGGGGTGCCAGTCCCCAGCATGCACCTGAAAGTACAAAGGAAAAACTTAATTTTTTCTTGTATTATTATTATTATTATTATTATTATTTGGTCTATTTCATGCCAATATCTTCTGAAAAATAAGTGTTAATACAATCTTAGCTGAAAAAAAAAAAAAAAAAACTTACTTCTTGACACTCTCCACCCCAGGAGTGATGGTGTTCTTGGAAGAGGCAAATCGCCCCTTTGTGTGCCTCCTCTTGAAGTGTGGAGTGTAACGGAGGCGTTGTTTGTCCATTTCTGGCAACGCCTCCCAGTGGTGGATTATCTTCTCCACATCTTCGGTTAGGAGGCACTCCCTCTCGATGGTACGTAGGGAGACGAGTACAGAAGCCAGCTTCGTTACGGCATCATAACCGGGGATATGATGTCTGTCCACTGACTCTGAAGTCTCATCTACCTTGGGTGTTGGTTCTTCAAGGGGCACCTCTTCTGGAAAGTAAAAAAAAAATATGCCGATATAATGAGGGGGGAGGGGAAAAAAGAAATATCACCTGAAAAAAAAAAAAAATAAATAAAATAACCTTGTGTGAACAGAACAGGGCAACTGACTTGCATAGCTACATATCTGGAATTAACATATAAAGAAAAATAATAATAATAATAAAGAAATAATAATAATAATTACAATAGTAATAATCTAAAAATTTACCTTCTCTGGGTGGAGAGGTATTGGTTGCCTCTGTCACGGAGGAGGTGTGTGGTCTGGGAGGGATGTGGAATACAGGGTCCTCGTCAGCATCTGCAATTGTGGGATCACAGTCTTCAGAGAACCCCTCATCATCAGCATCTTCCTCCACTGTCTCGACAACCTCCTCCTCGGGTGCATCTGGGTCCAGTTTTACAGGTTCTAGGGCCTTTCCCGTCTGATCGAGCAGGTACTCGCACCCTAGAAGCTCACCTGGAAGTAAAGAGAGAAATGAGAGAATTATTAGTAGCAGGCCTCATTTTTTTTTTCATGTATTTATTTATTTATTTATTTATTTATTTTTTCCAAAAATAATTTCTTGGCTGCAATTACATCTAAACTAATTATATTCCTATAAATTACACGAAACCTAAATCACTTTAATTACCAGTGTATTTCCTGGGGACCACAGCATTTGGCACGATGGTATTGCCAAGCACCCGTTCTCCCAGATGGTTCACTGCCTGGACGAGCTGTCCATCATAGCAGCGAAGTTCGGTGTCCCCATTGTCAATTGCGGCCAGCGCACGATCCTGGTTCCACCGAACAATTCCTTCCAGGATGTAGGCTTGGAAATTTGTGGCAGAGGCACTTTGTCCTGTTAAAAACAAGAAAAAAGGGAGAAAATTAGCTGCAAGTGTTCAATAACCACAAATTTTCAACAAAAATGTTAAGTTTAATTTAACAAGTACCAATGCATCAAAATTAAGTCAGTCTAAAGTGATTTTAAATCTACTTTCAGGTAACCAAGCAGTCTGTCGGTGTGTGTGGTTGTGCTTACCGGGAATGAATCTAACAATATGAGAATGGAAGCTCTCCAGGGAAACTGAGCCCCTCGCACACCTGTAGACCTTCAGCTCCTTCCCGCCCTTCCTCAGAGTTCCAGTCTGGGTGTACAGAGAGACCCCTTCGACGTCCTGGAGGCATGGTATGTGGCGCTGTTGAGAGGCCCACATGTCTTGCACTCTCTCGTGATCAAGGAGAGGTACTCCTAGCGCGTCGCACCCCTGATCACTGTCCAGCGTGTCGACCAGCGACTGCAAGAGACGAGTGGTTTCAGCTACACCGCGGGTGCGGCGACGGCAGTGTTTCTCTAACTCCTTGCGCGAGATGTGCTGCATGATGTTGTCTGGGCTGACGCCAGCGCCCTGTAGTTGTAGTTGGCCCAGCTTGGCATCTCGAAGTGCTGCCAGATCATCTGCGTCCCACTCAAAAATGCAGGCAGACAACTTCTTCATGAAGACGGCGTATAGTGGGTGGCTTTCCGTGGTGACACAGGAGGCGAACCTGCGCATGAAGTGCCACACGTCCAGTCGCACCACCAGATGGGGCCAGCCAGCAAACAGCTTCTTGACATTGCAGGGACCGGAGGTGGAGCAGCAGTCCCTGTCAACATACATCACCTTGGGTGGAGGCTGTTCACTGAGCTGGTACCGCCTCACGAGGCCCTGGGCCATCTTGGTCAGGCCAGCTCCCTCCTGAGCAGTGAGTACTGAGGTCAGTACCTGGCCGTGTTCATTGCCCACGTTGGTGCACCAGGCAGCTGAGCCTGCAGCCTCTCCTGCCAGCTTTTTGGCTACCTGAAAAACGGAGGGGGGAAATATGACACTTAATACATTTTCTTAAAGAAATTTTTTTTTTTTTTTTTTTTTTTTGTGTGTGTGTTTTGTTGTTTTGTTTTCAAAACTGTTCACTGTACAAAGTTTAAGAGAGCAAATCAGAACAAAAACTGTACATACCTTTTTGGTGGAGTCCATCTTCAAGACGGATCCAAAGGTGGAGGTCACCTTGGCTTTGATCTCATCAAGCCTCAACAACACGTCACGGACCAGCACAGTTTGTAGCCATGCTGGCCCCGGGAGTCTTTCAAAGGGTAACGGCTGAAGAGGACTTGTTCTCTGCACAAGGGATGAGCTGGCAAACTTGTCTACAACTGAGAGGAAATTGGCTACCCTGCTTAGCCAATCCCTGGTGTGCTGCTCACACAGTTGCTTACTCAGCCGAGTAGTGCTGTTCCCAAGAGATCGCTCTCTCAGGAGAGAAACTACCCGGGTAGAGCAAGAGTACCTGCAACAAAGAATCAAGAACAGAATAAGTTATAAATGTAAAGACAGAGTTATTTTGTCCGCTGAAATAGATTTTCAAATGAACTGATATTAAATGCAAGAATTCCATAAATTAAAAAAAGAAAAAAAAAGAAAAGTTTTGAAATTACCTGTATGTGAGCAGTGCTGGAAATTTCCCCCTTGTCGCCACGTCCAGCTGTTGGAGGATTTCCCCACTCCAACCCGCATACTTCTTGTGACAGGCGCCGCACTCCAGGTACTCAGTGCCCATGTAAAAGTAGCCATCGATGTCAAGGACGCGGCGGACAGTCTTGAAGAAACCGCAGGATGTTAACTGGCGACCCTTGCATGATGGCACAGAGCAAGACAGCTGAGCCCTGAACATGCGGCGTGGCATCCAGAGGAAGAAGGGGTGGGTGAAGAAAGGCCCTGCTGTTCTAGGGGGCTGGGCGTGGACCAGTCTGGGTGATGGTGGGTGCCACCACAGCTGCAGCTCTTGCTTCAGTTGGCCCCGGCGGGTGGTAAACAAGGCACGGGAAACCCACTGTGCTTCATGTGGTGGCAGGCTGGCCTTCCATGACAGAGGGATCAGATCAGTGTCATCCACGGGCACTGGAACAAGTGAAGAGCAATAAGTACAAAATAATAGAGGGGGAAACCTGAAATAAAAGAAAATCATGAACATATATCACACTTTACAAGAGCTGACATACTTTCTCATTACTTTTAAAAATTACTCATTCTTACTTATCATGTATCTTCTGCATTGGAGGTTATTAAAAGTAACAGATTAATCACTGCTTGGACTTTGTTTACTTTATGGTCAATAGTTATCATTTAAATACATCCTCATATCTTTAACCTTATCACCCACAAACAAAAAAAAGTTATTGCATGTTCAGCTCTTTTATGCTAATCTACAGGCAATACAAACACCAACCACCTCACAGTAAGGAACCCACAGTAATGCAGAAAAAAAAAAAAAGGAAAGCGAAAAAGCGAAAAAGAAAACAAAACCAAAGTGCTGCTGCTGCTGCTGTGCTGTCACCTTCCAAAACATATAAAAAGAAAACACACCACATGCTACAAGTGTCAGTGAATAAGCCACGTGTGCATTAATAATAAATAAAACAATAAAACTCTGAAAGCTTGATTTCAAACTCACCAACACCTGTCCTCCAAAGACTGTGAAAAGAAAACAGGTACAAGAACAATAGAACACTCTTAATGTTTTACATTCTGTTTTACACTATTTTCTTTCATTACACTTTGCGCGATTAATTTTATAAAAAATCTTAAAATTCACAATCTAAGCTGTGCAGATTTTCATGAAGGAATTCTTCTTGTCATCATCACCTTGGCAGGAGGGCTGGGGCGGTATGTGATATGTCACAGACAAAACACTTAATGTAAGGTCAGCAGCTAGGAGTTAACTTTTTGCTCACTGAAAATTGACTGGTTAATTTCCAAATTGAATTGACTGGTTAATTTCCAAATTGAATCCCAGCTGTGACCTCAAATTGTTCATGGAAAAGAAACAAAAAGTCTTTACCTGAATCTGGCAGGGAGCTCTGCCTTTTGGTCTCCTGTTGGGGTATGGTGTCAGGAGCGGCAGCTGTACTGGTGCCAGCACCAGCTGAGGCAGGGACAGGTAGCTCTGGGCGTTCCAAGTCGCTCACTTCCTCAGGGTCTACGGCTGTCGCTTTAAATGAACAAAATTAGAATATACTGAAGTAAAAGTGGCAACAACTGTAAAAAGATGTTAGAAAGCTACTCTTAAAACAAGGGTCCTTACGTCAATGAAATTACCATGAATTACATTTACCTCTGGTGGTGGGTTTAGGTTTCTTGGCAACGGCGGTGTTGGTGCTGTCTGGGGCAGGAAGGGGGGCGTCCACCACTTCCACATCCTCAGACTTGGGCAGGGTCGCCGTTGCTGGAAAAAAAAAAAAATGAATAACGGAATAAATACACTGATACAGAAGCACACATCAACTATTAAATTTGAAAAAAAAAAAAAAAAAATGTGTGTAATAATACATGTGTCATTTACCTCTTCTTGATTTCTTAAGATTGGGTGTTGGCCCTGGGGGACCAAGCTGTCTCTTCACTCCAGCTTTGAGCCCTGCTGGTGACAGATGACTGCCGACCATGAGGCTCTGAAGTGAGCTGGAGGATACTGGGACAGGCTTGGCAGGTGGTGTGGGTTTTGCCTGCCTCTCCTTGGTCTTGGCAGCAATAGCCTCCCGACCCTGGGGGAACAGCTCAAGGTACTCCTATGTGAAGTCAATAAAGGTGATTAAGACAGGTACCCTGACAATAAAGGCATTGTCCAATTGAAATGAATGTTAATTACTATCATCTCTTTCAATAATGGAAACTAGTACAACTGATTTATATTACTGTGTGTGCTAAGATACAAACAATGCGTTGTACCTTTCCTGGGAGGTGACCTTCAGTCCGACTAGTTTGTGTTACAAGACCACTTTAACAATACTAGATATCAGTGACTTGAGGACAGATATGTCAGATACTTAAACTATGATGTTTGTCTGTATCCACAGTAACTGAATACTTGAAGTATTATTCACCACAAACCAGTATAACACCAATGAAAGACTTATAAAAGACATGGGGAGGGGGGGGGGGGGTGCAGACAACTAACCTTACACCATGGGGCATTACTTTCAATCTTTCAATACCTTACACATTACATATAGTAAGGCAATCAAAAAAGATTTAAAAGGAAAGATTTTACCTTGAGCTTGTATTTGTTCACACCCAGCGGGCCGGGGTGTGGAGTCTCCCTGCTCAGACTCTCTGCCAAGTAGGCGGCATACCCCAGGGAGTTCTCGACCAGCCACCGGAAGGTCTGCCCCCGGTATTTTCCAAACTGCAGCCTGTGATGCCCCAGAAGGTGTTTCTTGTCGGTGACATCCAGGCCGAGCTGGATGACTGCAGACCTGGCCTCCTCCGCAACCTTCTCCGGTGGTTTGGCAGCGGCGGTGAGGGAGGCAGTGGCTGCAGAAGCAGCAGCCCTCCTCGCGGCGTTACTCTCACCGAGCGTCAGTGCTCCATCCGACCTCCTCCTGAACACTGGGTCGCTTGATCTGGTCGAGGGGAGTGGCGTTTTCGGTTCATCTGCAAAGAAATCCAGACATGTCATGTCGAGCACCCACCCACGTGGATTTTTCCCGCGAAAAGGTAATTATTGCGATAAAAGCGGAAAGGTGCAACTGGTTGCGCCGACTGATACGTCGGCGTGCTCGGTACTACTTGAGCTTTTCATCGGTGTCGGTGTTTAAATTATCTAGTCCGTTTAAAGCGAGCAACGGGCAGGTGAATCGCTGAGTCGAGAGAAAACTTACCTCTTGTCGCCATGTTGAATAGCTTGTGCTTGACGACTCCTGTACCACGTGACCTCTTTTCTGCGGCCGTAATTCGCTGATTTCGCCTACGTCATCGCTGATTTTCGACCAGATCGCTGATTTTGGGTTTGTGATTGGTTGGAATCGCTGATTTGAGGAAAATCAGCGATGACGTATGCATGAGTCGTCATGTGATTCGGGGTCACTCTACAGAGAAGCTACGCATGTCCCCTGCGCAAAGGAACCCACTCAATCTTCTCTGTCGGCCCAGCGCAAAAAAGAAAAAAAGAAAAAGGCAAAAAATGCGAAAATTACGCCAAAAATCCCGGGGCGGATGGGGCAATTTCGGCGCGCAACTTGGCACCAGATGCGTTTCAAGCCCCAAAAACGATTAAAAACGTTAGTGCGCACCTGGAATGTTTGCCGTGGCCGGGTGAATGGTTCCCCCCTAAAGAAAGGACCCCACGCCTAGTTCCTGTAAACATTGCGGTTTGTTGTGGTCACATGACCGTGTCACAGTAGCCGACGGCCAAATGACCGTTAACATCGTCAAAAAAGGCCCTTCTCCTGCTCCTGCAGTTGAGAAATGTGCTACAAAGTAGCAAATTGACAAACGCAAACAAAACACAGCATCAAAATACAGAACGAAAGTGCCCGGCGTTATAACGAAAGTGCATAACGAAAGTGCATGTGTATGCAAATGCAAATCGCCAAAAACGGGCCAAACTTGCGCCCTCTAGGAGTTAAGTAGGAGTTAAGACCCAGATCTTGGCTGAATAGCGTCGCCTAATGCGTTTGCATGCTAAAAAAACGTAAATAACCTTGGTTGTGACAGATTGCTACAGTTGAGATCGTGGTGGGGAAAGAAGGGGAGGGGGGGGAATACAGAAACGTGCTCTGCATTCTACTTTCAATTTACTTGTACTGTTCATCAAAATTAAATTAAATGTACAAATTCCGTTTTATTTTCAGTTTACTGTTTTTTTTAAAATCAATATACAAATTGAAACAAAGAATGCAGGTTGTATATGAATCAAATTTATTGAACCTCAATGCAGATAGCAGTTTTTTTCTGCGTTGTAGTTGCATAAATGATTGAAATAAGTCAGTGATTTTTTTTTTAATATATATATATATATATATAAATAGATGATAGTCCAGCTGTCTTGTTGTTTTTGCATCACAGTTGCATTGAATAAGTAGGTGATAGTCCAGCTATCTTGGAACAAATTATTGCACAGTTGTTTTTGCATCGCAGTTGCATTGAATAAGTAGGTGATAGTCCAGCTATCTTGGAACAAATTATTGCAGAGTTGTTTTTGCATCGCAGTTGCATTGAATAAGTAGGTGATAGTCCAGCTATCTTGGAACAAATTATTGCACAGTTGTTATTGCATCGCAGTTGCATTGAATAAGTAGGTGATAGTCCAGCTATCTTGGAACAAATTATTGCACAGTTGTTTTTGCATCGCAGTTGCATTGAATAAGTAGGTGATAGTCCAGCTATCTTGGAACAAATTATTGCACAGTTGTTTTTGCATTGCAGTTGCATTGAATAAATAAGAGATAGTCCAGCTATCCTTGAATAAGTGAATTGCCAGCTAACCAAGCTATTGCACACTTCCCTTGCATTGTTTGTTGCATTAATGACAGTCCAGCTGTCTGTGTATAAATATATGATGACAGTCCAGCTGTCTTTGTATAATTAAATAAAAAATGACACTCCAGCTGTCGAGAATAATGTCATTTTGGGAAGACACAGTCCTTATTTATACTGCCCTCACTGTTGTTGTTGTTGTTGTTGTTCTAAGAGGGCCTTCATTCGTTCCTTCCAGGCTAAGTACGTCAGGCCCTCTGCGTTGTCAGGGCAGTATGTATGGCCACGGTAGCCGCTATGACCCGCCTGGATGTTGCGTGGTTTTCCACATTTCTTACAGTTGTTTGTTTTTCTGGTCCTCTTAGCCACAACCGGAGCTGGTGTAGTTGACTGTGGAAGTGGTTGGGACCAGGGTGGAAAACCTGGTATTGGGGTCATCACCGTGGGTGCGAAGGTGGTCCACTGGGCGGGTGCTGGTGCCAACTGGTGCGGCAGAATGCCAGGTGGAAAAAATCCAACAGGTTGTGGGACCACGACCACTTGTTTGGACTGTGTCTCTGTTGCGCGGGCTGGCTTCATCTTCTTCTTCTTCTTCTTCTTCCCATCTCTTCTCAGCACCGCAGTGCCTGTGGTGTCTTTAGGCAGGTGGTACTGGTGCGGTGTTCCAGAGGGCACTGGCAGCCGCGGTAGCAGCTGCCTGGCAGCAGGCAGCGGTGTTGTTGCTGTTGCAGGAGGAGCGGGCAGGGACATCCCCTGTAGAAGGGAGGCCCTGTACTGCTCATCTGTAGTCCTGTTGTGCCTATGGAAGAAAAGAAAAAAAAAGAATAATCAGGAAATAATCTTTAAATATTCTTAAATCTGAAAGAAAATAAAAAATAAAAACTGAAATGAAATTGGAAAAAAAAAAAAAAAAAAGCACTAGCAATATCATTGTATCAGTTTAATTGGTGACTTTTCAGGAATCTAATTTAAGTGAGGAATTAACATTTTACAATGTTGCTGTGACAGTCGAGTCAGTTGAGAAATTACCATGTATGTAGTGTCCTCATGTTTATGGAGAAGAGCTGGAGGGTTGTTTTTTCCATCACACGGGCGTTGTTGAAAAGGAGCCTGGTGATCCTCTCATAGTCCCGCATGATGACTCCCCACGGGTGTTGTCTTTTGCCTCCCTTCCACGGAGCATCATGGGCCTCCATTAGTTGCATTATGACGGCCTCCACTACCCTGGATTCGGAAGGCTCACGCGCAGGGGTGCCAGTCCCCAGCATGCACCTGAAAGTACAAAGGAAAAACTTAATTTTTTCTTGTATTATTATTATTATTATTATTATTATTTGGTCTATTTCATGCCAATATCTTCTGAAAAATAAGTGTTAATACAATCTTAGCTGAAAAAAAAAAAAAAAAAACTTACTTCTTGACACTCTCCACCCCAGGAGTGATGGTGTTCTTGGAAGAGGCAAATCGCCCCTTTGTGTGCCTCCTCTTGAAGTGTGGAGTGTAACGGAGGCGTTGTTTGTCCATTTCTGGCAACGCCTCCCAGTGGTGGATTATCTTCTCCACATCTTCGGTTAGGAGGCACTCCCTCTCGATGGTACGTAGGGAGACGAGTACAGAAGCCAGCTTCGTTACGGCATCATAACCGGGGATATGATGTCTGTCCACTGACTCTGAAGTCTCATCTACCTTGGGTGTTGGTTCTTCAAGGGGCACCTCTTCTGGAAAGTAAAAAAAAAATATGCCGATATAATGAGGGGGGAGGGGAAAAAAGAAATATCACCTGAAAAAAAAAAAAAATAAATAAAATAACCTTGTGTGAACAGAACAGGGCAACTGACTTGCATAGCTACATATCTGGAATTAACATATAAAGAAAAATAATAATAATAATAAAGAAATAATAATAATAATTACAATAGTAATAATCTAAAAATTTACCTTCTCTGGGTGGAGAGGTATTGGTTGCCTCTGTCACGGAGGAGGTGTGTGGTCTGGGAGGGATGTGGAATACAGGGTCCTCGTCAGCATCTGCAATTGTGGGATCACAGTCTTCAGAGAACCCCTCATCATCAGCATCTTCCTCCACTGTCTCGACAACCTCCTCCTCGGGTGCATCTGGGTCCAGTTTTACAGGTTCTAGGGCCTTTCCCGTCTGATCGAGCAGGTACTCGCACCCTAGAAGCTCACCTGGAAGTAAAGAGAGAAATGAGAGAATTATTAGTAGCAGGCCTCATTTTTTTTTTCATGTATTTATTTATTTATTTATTTATTTATTTTTTCCAAAAATAATTTCTTGGCTGCAATTACATCTAAACTAATTATATTCCTATAAATTACACGAAACCTAAATCACTTTAATTACCAGTGTATTTCCTGGGGACCACAGCATTTGGCACGATGGTATTGCCAAGCACCCGTTCTCCCAGATGGTTCACTGCCTGGACGAGCTGTCCATCATAGCAGCGAAGTTCGGTGTCCCCATTGTCAATTGCGGCCAGCGCACGATCCTGGTTCCACCGAACAATTCCTTCCAGGATGTAGGCTTGGAAATTTGTGGCAGAGGCACTTTGTCCTGTTAAAAACAAGAAAAAAGGGAGAAAATTAGCTGCAAGTGTTCAATAACCACAAATTTTCAACAAAAATGTTAAGTTTAATTTAACAAGTACCAATGCATCAAAATTAAGTCAGTCTAAAGTGATTTTAAATCTACTTTCAGGTAACCAAGCAGTCTGTCGGTGTGTGTGGTTGTGCTTACCGGGAATGAATCTAACAATATGAGAATGGAAGCTCTCCAGGGAAACTGAGCCCCTCGCACACCTGTAGACCTTCAGCTCCTTCCCGCCCTTCCTCAGAGTTCCAGTCTGGGTGTACAGAGAGACCCCTTCGACGTCCTGGAGGCATGGTATGTGGCGCTGTTGAGAGGCCCACATGTCTTGCACTCTCTCGTGATCAAGGAGAGGTACTCCTAGCGCGTCGCACCCCTGATCACTGTCCAGCGTGTCGACCAGCGACTGCAAGAGACGAGTGGTTTCAGCTACACCGCGGGTGCGGCGACGGCAGTGTTTCTCTAACTCCTTGCGCGAGATGTGCTGCATGATGTTGTCTGGGCTGACGCCAGCGCCCTGTAGTTGTAGTTGGCCCAGCTTGGCATCTCGAAGTGCTGCCAGATCATCTGCGTCCCACTCAAAAATGCAGGCAGACAACTTCTTCATGAAGACGGCGTATAGTGGGTGGCTTTCCGTGGTGACACAGGAGGCGAACCTGCGCATGAAGTGCCACACGTCCAGTCGCACCACCAGATGGGGCCAGCCAGCAAACAGCTTCTTGACATTGCAGGGACCGGAGGTGGAGCAGCAGTCCCTGTCAACATACATCACCTTGGGTGGAGGCTGTTCACTGAGCTGGTACCGCCTCACGAGGCCCTGGGCCATCTTGGTCAGGCCAGCTCCCTCCTGAGCAGTGAGTACTGAGGTCAGTACCTGGCCGTGTTCATTGCCCACGTTGGTGCACCAGGCAGCTGAGCCTGCAGCCTCTCCTGCCAGCTTTTTGGCTACCTGAAAAACGGAGGGGGGAAATATGACACTTAATACATTTTCTTAAAGAAATTTTTTTTTTTTTTTTTTTTTTTTGTGTGTGTGTTTTGTTGTTTTGTTTTCAAAACTGTTCACTGTACAAAGTTTAAGAGAGCAAATCAGAACAAAAACTGTACATACCTTTTTGGTGGAGTCCATCTTCAAGACGGATCCAAAGGTGGAGGTCACCTTGGCTTTGATCTCATCAAGCCTCAACAACACGTCACGGACCAGCACAGTTTGTAGCCATGCTGGCCCCGGGAGTCTTTCAAAGGGTAACGGCTGAAGAGGACTTGTTCTCTGCACAAGGGATGAGCTGGCAAACTTGTCTACAACTGAGAGGAAATTGGCTACCCTGCTTAGCCAATCCCTGGTGTGCTGCTCACACAGTTGCTTACTCAGCCGAGTAGTGCTGTTCCCAAGAGATCGCTCTCTCAGGAGAGAAACTACCCGGGTAGAGCAAGAGTACCTGCAACAAAGAATCAAGAACAGAATAAGTTATAAATGTAAAGACAGAGTTATTTTGTCCGCTGAAATAGATTTTCAAATGAACTGATATTAAATGCAAGAATTCCATAAATTAAAAAAAGAAAAAAAAAGAAAAGTTTTGAAATTACCTGTATGTGAGCAGTGCTGGAAATTTCCCCCTTGTCGCCACGTCCAGCTGTTGGAGGATTTCCCCACTCCAACCCGCATACTTCTTGTGACAGGCGCCGCACTCCAGGTACTCAGTGCCCATGTAAAAGTAGCCATCGATGTCAAGGACGCGGCGGACAGTCTTGAAGAAACCGCAGGATGTTAACTGGCGACCCTTGCATGATGGCACAGAGCAAGACAGCTGAGCCCTGAACATGCGGCGTGGCATCCAGAGGAAGAAGGGGTGGGTGAAGAAAGGCCCTGCTGTTCTAGGGGGCTGGGCGTGGACCAGTCTGGGTGATGGTGGGTGCCACCACAGCTGCAGCTCTTGCTTCAGTTGGCCCCGGCGGGTGGTAAACAAGGCACGGGAAACCCACTGTGCTTCATGTGGTGGCAGGCTGGCCTTCCATGACAGAGGGATCAGATCAGTGTCATCCACGGGCACTGGAACAAGTGAAGAGCAATAAGTACAAAATAATAGAGGGGGAAACCTGAAATAAAAGAAAATCATGAACATATATCACACTTTACAAGAGCTGACATACTTTCTCATTACTTTTAAAAATTACTCATTCTTACTTATCATGTATCTTCTGCATTGGAGGTTATTAAAAGTAACAGATTAATCACTGCTTGGACTTTGTTTACTTTATGGTCAATAGTTATCATTTAAATACATCCTCATATCTTTAACCTTATCACCCACAAACAAAAAAAAGTTATTGCATGTTCAGCTCTTTTATGCTAATCTACAGGCAATACAAACACCAACCACCTCACAGTAAGGAACCCACAGTAATGCAGAAAAAAAAAAAAAGGAAAGCGAAAAAGCGAAAAAGAAAACAAAACCAAAGTGCTGCTGCTGCTGCTGTGCTGTCACCTTCCAAAACATATAAAAAGAAAACACACCACATGCTACAAGTGTCAGTGAATAAGCCACGTGTGCATTAATAATAAATAAAACAATAAAACTCTGAAAGCTTGATTTCAAACTCACCAACACCTGTCCTCCAAAGACTGTGAAAAGAAAACAGGTACAAGAACAATAGAACACTCTTAATGTTTTACATTCTGTTTTACACTATTTTCTTTCATTACACTTTGCGCGATTAATTTTATAAAAAATCTTAAAATTCACAATCTAAGCTGTGCAGATTTTCATGAAGGAATTCTTCTTGTCATCATCACCTTGGCAGGAGGGCTGGGGCGGTATGTGATATGTCACAGACAAAACACTTAATGTAAGGTCAGCAGCTAGGAGTTAACTTTTTGCTCACTGAAAATTGACTGGTTAATTTCCAAATTGAATTGACTGGTTAATTTCCAAATTGAATCCCAGCTGTGACCTCAAATTGTTCATGGAAAAGAAACAAAAAGTCTTTACCTGAATCTGGCAGGGAGCTCTGCCTTTTGGTCTCCTGTTGGGGTATGGTGTCAGGAGCGGCAGCTGTACTGGTGCCAGCACCAGCTGAGGCAGGGACAGGTAGCTCTGGGCGTTCCAAGTCGCTCACTTCCTCAGGGTCTACGGCTGTCGCTTTAAATGAACAAAATTAGAATATACTGAAGTAAAAGTGGCAACAACTGTAAAAAGATGTTAGAAAGCTACTCTTAAAACAAGGGTCCTTACGTCAATGAAATTACCATGAATTACATTTACCTCTGGTGGTGGGTTTAGGTTTCTTGGCAACGGCGGTGTTGGTGCTGTCTGGGGCAGGAAGGGGGGCGTCCACCACTTCCACATCCTCAGACTTGGGCAGGGTCGCCGTTGCTGGAAAAAAAAAAAAATGAATAACGGAATAAATACACTGATACAGAAGCACACATCAACTATTAAATTTGAAAAAAAAAAAAAAAAAATGTGTGTAATAATACATGTGTCATTTACCTCTTCTTGATTTCTTAAGATTGGGTGTTGGCCCTGGGGGACCAAGCTGTCTCTTCACTCCAGCTTTGAGCCCTGCTGGTGACAGATGACTGCCGACCATGAGGCTCTGAAGTGAGCTGGAGGATACTGGGACAGGCTTGGCAGGTGGTGTGGGTTTTGCCTGCCTCTCCTTGGTCTTGGCAGCAATAGCCTCCCGACCCTGGGGGAACAGCTCAAGGTACTCCTATGTGAAGTCAATAAAGGTGATTAAGACAGGTACCCTGACAATAAAGGCATTGTCCAATTGAAATGAATGTTAATTACTATCATCTCTTTCAATAATGGAAACTAGTACAACTGATTTATATTACTGTGTGTGCTAAGATACAAACAATGCGTTGTACCTTTCCTGGGAGGTGACCTTCAGTCCGACTAGTTTGTGTTACAAGACCACTTTAACAATACTAGATATCAGTGACTTGAGGACAGATATGTCAGATACTTAAACTATGATGTTTGTCTGTATCCACAGTAACTGAATACTTGAAGTATTATTCACCACAAACCAGTATAACACCAATGAAAGACTTATAAAAGACATGGGGAGGGGGGGGGGGGGTGCAGACAACTAACCTTACACCATGGGGCATTACTTTCAATCTTTCAATACCTTACACATTACATATAGTAAGGCAATCAAAAAAGATTTAAAAGGAAAGATTTTACCTTGAGCTTGTATTTGTTCACACCCAGCGGGCCGGGGTGTGGAGTCTCCCTGCTCAGACTCTCTGCCAAGTAGGCGGCATACCCCAGGGAGTTCTCGACCAGCCACCGGAAGGTCTGCCCCCGGTATTTTCCAAACTGCAGCCTGTGATGCCCCAGAAGGTGTTTCTTGTCGGTGACATCCAGGCCGAGCTGGATGACTGCAGACCTGGCCTCCTCCGCAACCTTCTCCGGTGGTTTGGCAGCGGCGGTGAGGGAGGCAGTGGCTGCAGAAGCAGCAGCCCTCCTCGCGGCGTTACTCTCACCGAGCGTCAGTGCTCCATCCGACCTCCTCCTGAACACTGGGTCGCTTGATCTGGTCGAGGGGAGTGGCGTTTTCGGTTCATCTGCAAAGAAATCCAGACATGTCATGTCGAGCACCCACCCACGTGGATTTTTCCCGCGAAAAGGTAATTATTGCGATAAAAGCGGAAAGGTGCAACTGGTTGCGCCGACTGATACGTCGGCGTGCTCGGTACTACTTGAGCTTTTCATCGGTGTCGGTGTTTAAATTATCTAGTCCGTTTAAAGCGAGCAACGGGCAGGTGAATCGCTGAGTCGAGAGAAAACTTACCTCTTGTCGCCATGTTGAATAGCTTGTGCTTGACGACTCCTGTACCACGTGACCTCTTTTCTGCGGCCGTAATTCGCTGATTTCGCCTACGTCATCGCTGATTTTCGACCAGATCGCTGATTTTGGGTTTGTGATTGGTTGGAATCGCTGATTTGAGGAAAATCAGCGATGACGTATGCATGAGTCGTCATGTGATTCGGGGTCACTCTACAGAGAAGCTACGCATGTCCCCTGCGCAAAGGAACCCACTCAATCTTCTCTGTCGGCCCAGCGCAAAAAAGAAAAAAAGAAAAAGGCAAAAAATGCGAAAATTACGCCAAAAATCCCGGGGCGGATGGGGCAATTTCGGCGCGCAACTTGGCACCAGATGCGTTTCAAGCCCCAAAAACGATTAAAAACGTTAGTGCGCACCTGGAATGTTTGCCGTGGCCGGGTGAATGGTTCCCCCCTAAAGAAAGGACCCCACGCCTAGTTCCTGTAAACATTGCGGTTTGTTGTGGTCACATGACCGTGTCACAGTAGCCGACGGCCAAATGACCGTTAACATCGTCAAAAAAGGCCCTTCTCCTGCTCCTGCAGTTGAGAAATGTGCTACAAAGTAGCAAATTGACAAACGCAAACAAAACACAGCATCAAAATACAGAACGAAAGTGCCCGGCGTTATAACGAAAGTGCATAACGAAAGTGCATGTGTATGCAAATGCAAATCGCCAAAAACGGGCCAAACTTGCGCCCTCTAGGAGTTAAGTAGGAGTTAAGACCCAGATCTTGGCTGAATAGCGTCGCCTAATGCGTTTGCATGCTAAAAAAACGTAAATAACCTTGGTTGTGACAGATTGCTACAGTTGAGATCGTGGTGGGGAAAGAAGGGGAGGGGGGGGAATACAGAAACGTGCTCTGCATTCTACTTTCAATTTACTTGTACTGTTCATCAAAATTAAATTAAATGTACAAATTCCGTTTTATTTTCAGTTTACTGTTTTTTTTAAAATCAATATACAAATTGAAACAAAGAATGCAGGTTGTATATGAATCAAATTTATTGAACCTCAATGCAGATAGCAGTTTTTTTCTGCGTTGTAGTTGCATAAATGATTGAAATAAGTCAGTGATTTTTTTTTTAATATATATATATATATATATAAATAGATGATAGTCCAGCTGTCTTGTTGTTTTTGCATCACAGTTGCATTGAATAAGTAGGTGATAGTCCAGCTATCTTGGAACAAATTATTGCACAGTTGTTTTTGCATCGCAGTTGCATTGAATAAGTAGGTGATAGTCCAGCTATCTTGGAACAAATTATTGCAGAGTTGTTTTTGCATCGCAGTTGCATTGAATAAGTAGGTGATAGTCCAGCTATCTTGGAACAAATTATTGCACAGTTGTTATTGCATCGCAGTTGCATTGAATAAGTAGGTGATAGTCCAGCTATCTTGGAACAAATTATTGCACAGTTGTTTTTGCATCGCAGTTGCATTGAATAAGTAGGTGATAGTCCAGCTATCTTGGAACAAATTATTGCACAGTTGTTTTTGCATTGCAGTTGCATTGAATAAATAAGAGATAGTCCAGCTATCCTTGAATAAGTGAATTGCCAGCTAACCAAGCTATTGCACACTTCCCTTGCATTGTTTGTTGCATTAATGACAGTCCAGCTGTCTGTGTATAAATATATGATGACAGTCCAGCTGTCTTTGTATAATTAAATAAAAAATGACACTCCAGCTGTCGAGAATAATGTCATTTTGGGAAGACACAGTCCTTATTTATACTGCCCTCACTGTTGTTGTTGTTGTTGTTGTTCTAAGAGGGCCTTCATTCGTTCCTTCCAGGCTAAGTACGTCAGGCCCTCTGCGTTGTCAGGGCAGTATGTATGGCCACGGTAGCCGCTATGACCCGCCTGGATGTTGCGTGGTTTTCCACATTTCTTACAGTTGTTTGTTTTTCTGGTCCTCTTAGCCACAACCGGAGCTGGTGTAGTTGACTGTGGAAGTGGTTGGGACCAGGGTGGAAAACCTGGTATTGGGGTCATCACCGTGGGTGCGAAGGTGGTCCACTGGGCGGGTGCTGGTGCCAACTGGTGCGGCAGAATGCCAGGTGGAAAAAATCCAACAGGTTGTGGGACCACGACCACTTGTTTGGACTGTGTCTCTGTTGCGCGGGCTGGCTTCATCTTCTTCTTCTTCTTCTTCTTCCCATCTCTTCTCAGCACCGCAGTGCCTGTGGTGTCTTTAGGCAGGTGGTACTGGTGCGGTGTTCCAGAGGGCACTGGCAGCCGCGGTAGCAGCTGCCTGGCAGCAGGCAGCGGTGTTGTTGCTGTTGCAGGAGGAGCGGGCAGGGACATCCCCTGTAGAAGGGAGGCCCTGTACTGCTCATCTGTAGTCCTGTTGTGCCTATGGAAGAAAAGAAAAAAAAAGAATAATCAGGAAATAATCTTTAAATATTCTTAAATCTGAAAGAAAATAAAAAATAAAAACTGAAATGAAATTGGAAAAAAAAAAAAAAAAAAGCACTAGCAATATCATTGTATCAGTTTAATTGGTGACTTTTCAGGAATCTAATTTAAGTGAGGAATTAACATTTTACAATGTTGCTGTGACAGTCGAGTCAGTTGAGAAATTACCATGTATGTAGTGTCCTCATGTTTATGGAGAAGAGCTGGAGGGTTGTTTTTTCCATCACACGGGCGTTGTTGAAAAGGAGCCTGGTGATCCTCTCATAGTCCCGCATGATGACTCCCCACGGGTGTTGTCTTTTGCCTCCCTTCCACGGAGCATCATGGGCCTCCATTAGTTGCATTATGACGGCCTCCACTACCCTGGATTCGGAAGGCTCACGCGCAGGGGTGCCAGTCCCCAGCATGCACCTGAAAGTACAAAGGAAAAACTTAATTTTTTCTTGTATTATTATTATTATTATTATTATTATTTGGTCTATTTCATGCCAATATCTTCTGAAAAATAAGTGTTAATACAATCTTAGCTGAAAAAAAAAAAAAAAAAACTTACTTCTTGACACTCTCCACCCCAGGAGTGATGGTGTTCTTGGAAGAGGCAAATCGCCCCTTTGTGTGCCTCCTCTTGAAGTGTGGAGTGTAACGGAGGCGTTGTTTGTCCATTTCTGGCAACGCCTCCCAGTGGTGGATTATCTTCTCCACATCTTCGGTTAGGAGGCACTCCCTCTCGATGGTACGTAGGGAGACGAGTACAGAAGCCAGCTTCGTTACGGCATCATAACCGGGGATATGATGTCTGTCCACTGACTCTGAAGTCTCATCTACCTTGGGTGTTGGTTCTTCAAGGGGCACCTCTTCTGGAAAGTAAAAAAAAAATATGCCGATATAATGAGGGGGGAGGGGAAAAAAGAAATATCACCTGAAAAAAAAAAAAAATAAATAAAATAACCTTGTGTGAACAGAACAGGGCAACTGACTTGCATAGCTACATATCTGGAATTAACATATAAAGAAAAATAATAATAATAATAAAGAAATAATAATAATAATTACAATAGTAATAATCTAAAAATTTACCTTCTCTGGGTGGAGAGGTATTGGTTGCCTCTGTCACGGAGGAGGTGTGTGGTCTGGGAGGGATGTGGAATACAGGGTCCTCGTCAGCATCTGCAATTGTGGGATCACAGTCTTCAGAGAACCCCTCATCATCAGCATCTTCCTCCACTGTCTCGACAACCTCCTCCTCGGGTGCATCTGGGTCCAGTTTTACAGGTTCTAGGGCCTTTCCCGTCTGATCGAGCAGGTACTCGCACCCTAGAAGCTCACCTGGAAGTAAAGAGAGAAATGAGAGAATTATTAGTAGCAGGCCTCATTTTTTTTTTCATGTATTTATTTATTTATTTATTTATTTATTTTTTCCAAAAATAATTTCTTGGCTGCAATTACATCTAAACTAATTATATTCCTATAAATTACACGAAACCTAAATCACTTTAATTACCAGTGTATTTCCTGGGGACCACAGCATTTGGCACGATGGTATTGCCAAGCACCCGTTCTCCCAGATGGTTCACTGCCTGGACGAGCTGTCCATCATAGCAGCGAAGTTCGGTGTCCCCATTGTCAATTGCGGCCAGCGCACGATCCTGGTTCCACCGAACAATTCCTTCCAGGATGTAGGCTTGGAAATTTGTGGCAGAGGCACTTTGTCCTGTTAAAAACAAGAAAAAAGGGAGAAAATTAGCTGCAAGTGTTCAATAACCACAAATTTTCAACAAAAATGTTAAGTTTAATTTAACAAGTACCAATGCATCAAAATTAAGTCAGTCTAAAGTGATTTTAAATCTACTTTCAGGTAACCAAGCAGTCTGTCGGTGTGTGTGGTTGTGCTTACCGGGAATGAATCTAACAATATGAGAATGGAAGCTCTCCAGGGAAACTGAGCCCCTCGCACACCTGTAGACCTTCAGCTCCTTCCCGCCCTTCCTCAGAGTTCCAGTCTGGGTGTACAGAGAGACCCCTTCGACGTCCTGGAGGCATGGTATGTGGCGCTGTTGAGAGGCCCACATGTCTTGCACTCTCTCGTGATCAAGGAGAGGTACTCCTAGCGCGTCGCACCCCTGATCACTGTCCAGCGTGTCGACCAGCGACTGCAAGAGACGAGTGGTTTCAGCTACACCGCGGGTGCGGCGACGGCAGTGTTTCTCTAACTCCTTGCGCGAGATGTGCTGCATGATGTTGTCTGGGCTGACGCCAGCGCCCTGTAGTTGTAGTTGGCCCAGCTTGGCATCTCGAAGTGCTGCCAGATCATCTGCGTCCCACTCAAAAATGCAGGCAGACAACTTCTTCATGAAGACGGCGTATAGTGGGTGGCTTTCCGTGGTGACACAGGAGGCGAACCTGCGCATGAAGTGCCACACGTCCAGTCGCACCACCAGATGGGGCCAGCCAGCAAACAGCTTCTTGACATTGCAGGGACCGGAGGTGGAGCAGCAGTCCCTGTCAACATACATCACCTTGGGTGGAGGCTGTTCACTGAGCTGGTACCAGCCTCACGAGGCCCTGGGCCATCTTGGTCAGGCCAGCTCCCTCCTGAGCAGTGAGTACTGAGGTCAGTACCTGGCCGTGTTCATTGCCCACGTTGGTGCACCAGGCAGCTGAGCCTGCAGCCTCTCCTGCCAGCTTTTTGGCTACCTGAAAAACGGAGGGGGGAAATATGACACTTAATACATTTTCTTAAAGAAATTTTTTTTTTTTTTTTTTTTTTTTGTGTGTGTGTTTTGTTGTTTTGTTTTCAAAACTGTTCACTGTACAAAGTTTAAGAGAGCAAATCAGAACAAAAACTGTACATACCTTTTTGGTGGAGTCCATCTTCAAGACGGATCCAAAGGTGGAGGTCACCTTGGCTTTGATCTCATCAAGCCTCAACAACACGTCACGGACCAGCACAGTTTGTAGCCATGCTGGCCCCGGGAGTCTTTCAAAGGGTAACGGCTGAAGAGGACTTGTTCTCTGCACAAGGGATGAGCTGGCAAACTTGTCTACAACTGAGAGGAAATTGGCTACCCTGCTTAGCCAATCCCTGGTGTGCTGCTCACACAGTTGCTTACTCAGCCGAGTAGTGCTGTTCCCAAGAGATCGCTCTCTCAGGAGAGAAACTACCCGGGTAGAGCAAGAGTACCTGCAACAAAGAATCAAGAACAGAATAAGTTATAAATGTAAAGACAGAGTTATTTTGTCCGCTGAAATAGATTTTCAAATGAACTGATATTAAATGCAAGAATTCCATAAATTAAAAAAAGAAAAAAAAAGAAAAGTTTTGAAATTACCTGTATGTGAGCAGTGCTGGAAATTTCCCCCTTGTCGCCACGTCCAGCTGTTGGAGGATTTCCCCACTCCAACCCGCATACTTCTTGTGACAGGCGCCGCACTCCAGGTACTCAGTGCCCATGTAAAAGTAGCCATCGATGTCAAGGACGCGGCGGACAGTCTTGAAGAAACCGCAGGATGTTAACTGGCGACCCTTGCATGATGGCACAGAGCAAGACAGCTGAGCCCTGAACATGCGGCGTGGCATCCAGAGGAAGAAGGGGTGGGTGAAGAAAGGCCCTGCTGTTCTAGGGGGCTGGGCGTGGACCAGTCTGGGTGATGGTGGGTGCCACCACAGCTGCAGCTCTTGCTTCAGTTGGCCCCGGCGGGTGGTAAACAAGGCACGGGAAACCCACTGTGCTTCATGTGGTGGCAGGCTGGCCTTCCATGACAGAGGGATCAGATCAGTGTCATCCACGGGCACTGGAACAAGTGAAGAGCAATAAGTACAAAATAATAGAGGGGGAAACCTGAAATAAAAGAAAATCATGAACATATATCACACTTTACAAGAGCTGACATACTTTCTCATTACTTTTAAAAATTACTCATTCTTACTTATCATGTATCTTCTGCATTGGAGGTTATTAAAAGTAACAGATTAATCACTGCTTGGACTTTGTTTACTTTATGGTCAATAGTTATCATTTAAATACATCCTCATATCTTTAACCTTATCACCCACAAACAAAAAAAAGTTATTGCATGTTCAGCTCTTTTATGCTAATCTACAGGCAATACAAACACCAACCACCTCACAGTAAGGAACCCACAGTAATGCAGAAAAAAAAAAAAAGGAAAGCGAAAAAGCGAAAAAGAAAACAAAACCAAAGTGCTGCTGCTGCTGCTGTGCTGTCACCTTCCAAAACATATAAAAAGAAAACACACCACATGCTACAAGTGTCAGTGAATAAGCCACGTGTGCATTAATAATAAATAAAACAATAAAACTCTGAAAGCTTGATTTCAAACTCACCAACACCTGTCCTCCAAAGACTGTGAAAAGAAAACAGGTACAAGAACAATAGAACACTCTTAATGTTTTACATTCTGTTTTACACTATTTTCTTTCATTACACTTTGCGCGATTAATTTTATAAAAAATCTTAAAATTCACAATCTAAGCTGTGCAGATTTTCATGAAGGAATTCTTCTTGTCATCATCACCTTGGCAGGAGGGCTGGGGCGGTATGTGATATGTCACAGACAAAACACTTAATGTAAGGTCAGCAGCTAGGAGTTAACTTTTTGCTCACTGAAAATTGACTGGTTAATTTCCAAATTGAATTGACTGGTTAATTTCCAAATTGAATCCCAGCTGTGACCTCAAATTGTTCATGGAAAAGAAACAAAAAGTCTTTACCTGAATCTGGCAGGGAGCTCTGCCTTTTGGTCTCCTGTTGGGGTATGGTGTCAGGAGCGGCAGCTGTACTGGTGCCAGCACCAGCTGAGGCAGGGACAGGTAGCTCTGGGCGTTCCAAGTCGCTCACTTCCTCAGGGTCTACGGCTGTCGCTTTAAATGAACAAAATTAGAATATACTGAAGTAAAAGTGGCAACAACTGTAAAAAGATGTTAGAAAGCTACTCTTAAAACAAGGGTCCTTACGTCAATGAAATTACCATGAATTACATTTACCTCTGGTGGTGGGTTTAGGTTTCTTGGCAACGGCGGTGTTGGTGCTGTCTGGGGCAGGAAGGGGGGCGTCCACCACTTCCACATCCTCAGACTTGGGCAGGGTCGCCGTTGCTGGAAAAAAAAAAAAATGAATAACGGAATAAATACACTGATACAGAAGCACACATCAACTATTAAATTTGAAAAAAAAAAAAAAAAAATGTGTGTAATAATACATGTGTCATTTACCTCTTCTTGATTTCTTAAGATTGGGTGTTGGCCCTGGGGGACCAAGCTGTCTCTTCACTCCAGCTTTGAGCCCTGCTGGTGACAGATGACTGCCGACCATGAGGCTCTGAAGTGAGCTGGAGGATACTGGGACAGGCTTGGCAGGTGGTGTGGGTTTTGCCTGCCTCTCCTTGGTCTTGGCAGCAATAGCCTCCCGACCCTGGGGGAACAGCTCAAGGTACTCCTATGTGAAGTCAATAAAGGTGATTAAGACAGGTACCCTGACAATAAAGGCATTGTCCAATTGAAATGAATGTTAATTACTATCATCTCTTTCAATAATGGAAACTAGTACAACTGATTTATATTACTGTGTGTGCTAAGATACAAACAATGCGTTGTACCTTTCCTGGGAGGTGACCTTCAGTCCGACTAGTTTGTGTTACAAGACCACTTTAACAATACTAGATATCAGTGACTTGAGGACAGATATGTCAGATACTTAAACTATGATGTTTGTCTGTATCCACAGTAACTGAATACTTGAAGTATTATTCACCACAAACCAGTATAACACCAATGAAAGACTTATAAAAGACATGGGGAGGGGGGGGGGGGGGTGCAGACAACTAACCTTACACCATGGGGCATTACTTTCAATCTTTCAATACCTTACACATTACATATAGTAAGGCAATCAAAAAAGATTTAAAAGGAAAGATTTTACCTTGAGCTTGTATTTGTTCACACCCAGCGGGCCGGGGTGTGGAGTCTCCCTGCTCAGACTCTCTGCCAAGTAGGCGGCATACCCCAGGGAGTTCTCGACCAGCCACCGGAAGGTCTGCCCCCGGTATTTTCCAAACTGCAGCCTGTGATGCCCCAGAAGGTGTTTCTTGTCGGTGACATCCAGGCCGAGCTGGATGACTGCAGACCTGGCCTCCTCCGCAACCTTCTCCGGTGGTTTGGCAGCGGCGGTGAGGGAGGCAGTGGCTGCAGAAGCAGCAGCCCTCCTCGCGGCGTTACTCTCACCGAGCGTCAGTGCTCCATCCGACCTCCTCCTGAACACTGGGTCGCTTGATCTGGTCGAGGGGAGTGGCGTTTTCGGTTCATCTGCAAAGAAATCCAGACATGTCATGTCGAGCACCCACCCACGTGGATTTTTCCCGCGAAAAGGTAATTATTGCGATAAAAGCGGAAAGGTGCAACTGGTTGCGCCGACTGATACGTCGGCGTGCTCGGTACTACTTGAGCTTTTCATCGGTGTCGGTGTTTAAATTATCTAGTCCGTTTAAAGCGAGCAACGGGCAGGTGAATCGCTGAGTCGAGAGAAAACTTACCTCTTGTCGCCATGTTGAATAGCTTGTGCTTGACGACTCCTGTACCACGTGACCTCTTTTCTGCGGCCGTAATTCGCTGATTTCGCCTACGTCATCGCTGATTTTCGACCAGATCGCTGATTTTGGGTTTGTGATTGGTTGGAATCGCTGATTTGAGGAAAATCAGCGATGACGTATGCATGAGTCGTCATGTGATTCGGGGTCACTCTACAGAGAAGCTACGCATGTCCCCTGCGCAAAGGAACCCACTCAATCTTCTCTGTCGGCCCAGCGCAAAAAAGAAAAAAAGAAAAAGGCAAAAAATGCGAAAATTACGCCAAAAATCCCGGGGCGGATGGGGCAATTTCGGCGCGCAACTTGGCACCAGATGCGTTTCAAGCCCCAAAAACGATTAAAAACGTTAGTGCGCACCTGGAATGTTTGCCGTGGCCGGGTGAATGGTTCCCCCCTAAAGAAAGGACCCCACGCCTAGTTCCTGTAAACATTGCGGTTTGTTGTGGTCACATGACCGTGTCACAGTAGCCGACGGCCAAATGACCGTTAACATCGTCAAAAAAGGCCCTTCTCCTGCTCCTGCAGTTGAGAAATGTGCTACAAAGTAGCAAATTGACAAACGCAAACAAAACACAGCATCAAAATACAGAACGAAAGTGCCCGGCGTTATAACGAAAGTGCATAACGAAAGTGCATGTGTATGCAAATGCAAATCGCCAAAAACGGGCCAAACTTGCGCCCTCTAGGAGTTAAGTAGGAGTTAAGACCCAGATCTTGGCTGAATAGCGTCGCCTAATGCGTTTGCATGCTAAAAAAACGTAAATAACCTTGGTTGTGACAGATTGCTACAGTTGAGATCGTGGTGGGGAAAGAAGGGGAGGGGGGGGAATACAGAAACGTGCTCTGCATTCTACTTTCAATTTACTTGTACTGTTCATCAAAATTAAATTAAATGTACAAATTCCGTTTTATTTTCAGTTTACTGTTTTTTTTAAAATCAATATACAAATTGAAACAAAGAATGCAGGTTGTATATGAATCAAATTTATTGAACCTCAATGCAGATAGCAGTTTTTTTCTGCGTTGTAGTTGCATAAATGATTGAAATAAGTCAGTGATTTTTTTTTTAATATATATATATATATATAAATAGATGATAGTCCAGCTGTCTTGTTGTTTTTGCATCACAGTTGCATTGAATAAGTAGGTGATAGTCCAGCTATCTTGGAACAAATTATTGCACAGTTGTTTTTGCATCGCAGTTGCATTGAATAAGTAGGTGATAGTCCAGCTATCTTGGAACAAATTATTGCAGAGTTGTTTTTGCATCGCAGTTGCATTGAATAAGTAGGTGATAGTCCAGCTATCTTGGAACAAATTATTGCACAGTTGTTATTGCATCGCAGTTGCATTGAATAAGTAGGTGATAGTCCAGCTATCTTGGAACAAATTATTGCACAGTTGTTTTTGCATCGCAGTTGCATTGAATAAGTAGGTGATAGTCCAGCTATCTTGGAACAAATTATTGCACAGTTGTTTTTGCATTGCAGTTGCATTGAATAAATAAGAGATAGTCCAGCTATCCTTGAATAAGTGAATTGCCAGCTAACCAAGCTATTGCACACTTCCCTTGCATTGTTTGTTGCATTAATGACAGTCCAGCTGTCTGTGTATAAATATATGATGACAGTCCAGCTGTCTTTGTATAATTAAATAAAAAATGACACTCCAGCTGTCGAGAATAATGTCATTTTGGGAAGACACAGTCCTTATTTATACTGCCCTCACTGTTGTTGTTGTTGTTGTTGTTCTAAGAGGGCCTTCATTCGTTCCTTCCAGGCTAAGTACGTCAGGCCCTCTGCGTTGTCAGGGCAGTATGTATGGCCACGGTAGCCGCTATGACCCGCCTGGATGTTGCGTGGTTTTCCACATTTCTTACAGTTGTTTGTTTTTCTGGTCCTCTTAGCCACAACCGGAGCTGGTGTAGTTGACTGTGGAAGTGGTTGGGACCAGGGTGGAAAACCTGGTATTGGGGTCATCACCGTGGGTGCGAAGGTGGTCCACTGGGCGGGTGCTGGTGCCAACTGGTGCGGCAGAATGCCAGGTGGAAAAAATCCAACAGGTTGTGGGACCACGACCACTTGTTTGGACTGTGTCTCTGTTGCGCGGGCTGGCTTCATCTTCTTCTTCTTCTTCTTCTTCCCATCTCTTCTCAGCACCGCAGTGCCTGTGGTGTCTTTAGGCAGGTGGTACTGGTGCGGTGTTCCAGAGGGCACTGGCAGCCGCGGTAGCAGCTGCCTGGCAGCAGGCAGCGGTGTTGTTGCTGTTGCAGGAGGAGCGGGCAGGGACATCCCCTGTAGAAGGGAGGCCCTGTACTGCTCATCTGTAGTCCTGTTGTGCCTATGGAAGAAAAGAAAAAAAAAGAATAATCAGGAAATAATCTTTAAATATTCTTAAAATCTGAAAGAAAATAAAAAATAAAAACTGAAATGAAATTGGAAAAAAAAAAAAAAAAAGCACTAGCAATATCATTGTATCAGTTTAATTGGTGACTTTTCAGGAATCTAATTTAAGTGAGGAATTAACATTTTACAATGTTGCTGTGACAGTCGAGTCAGTTGAGAAATTACCATGTATGTAGTGTCCTCATGTTTATGGAGAAGAGCTGGAGGGTTGTTTTTTCCATCACACGGGCGTTGTTGAAAAGGAGCCTGGTGATCCTCTCATAGTCCCGCATGATGACTCCCCACGGGTGTTGTCTTTTGCCTCCCTTCCACGGAGCATCATGGGCCTCCATTAGTTGCATTATGACGGCCTCCACTACCCTGGATTCGGAAGGCTCACGCGCAGGGGTGCCAGTCCCCAGCATGCACCTGAAAGTACAAAGGAAAAACTTAATTTTTTCTTGTATTATTATTATTATTATTATTATTATTTGGTCTATTTCATGCCAATATCTTCTGAAAAATAAGTGTTAATACAATCTTAGCTGAAAAAAAAAAAAAAAAAAACTTACTTCTTGACACTCTCCACCCCAGGAGTGATGGTGTTCTTGGAAGAGGCAAATCGCCCCTTTGTGTGCCTCCTCTTGAAGTGTGGAGTGTAACGGAGGCGTTGTTTGTCCATTTCTGGCAACGCCTCCCAGTGGTGGATTATCTTCTCCACATCTTCGGTTAGGAGGCACTCCCTCTCGATGGTACGTAGGGAGACGAGTACAGAAGCCAGCTTCGTTACGGCATCATAACCGGGGATATGATGTCTGTCCACTGACTCTGAAGTCTCATCTACCTTGGGTGTTGGTTCTTCAAGGGGCACCTCTTCTGGAAAGTAAAAAAAAAATATGCCGATATAATGAGGGGGGAGGGGAAAAAAGAAATATCACCTGAAAAAAAAAAAAAATAAATAAAATAACCTTGTGTGAACAGAACAGGGCAACTGACTTGCATAGCTACATATCTGGAATTAACATATAAAGAAAAATAATAATAATAATAAAGAAATAATAATAATAATTACAATAGTAATAATCTAAAAATTTACCTTCTCTGGGTGGAGAGGTATTGGTTGCCTCTGTCACGGAGGAGGTGTGTGGTCTGGGAGGGATGTGGAATACAGGGTCCTCGTCAGCATCTGCAATTGTGGGATCACAGTCTTCAGAGAACCCCTCATCATCAGCATCTTCCTCCACTGTCTCGACAACCTCCTCCTCGGGTGCATCTGGGTCCAGTTTTACAGGTTCTAGGGCCTTTCCCGTCTGATCGAGCAGGTACTCGCACCCTAGAAGCTCACCTGGAAGTAAAGAGAGAAATGAGAGAATTATTAGTAGCAGGCCTCATTTTTTTTTTCATGTATTTATTTATTTATTTATTTATTTATTTTTTCCAAAAATAATTTCTTGGCTGCAATTACATCTAAACTAATTATATTCCTATAAATTACACGAAACCTAAATCACTTTAATTACCAGTGTATTTCCTGGGGACCACAGCATTTGGCACGATGGTATTGCCAAGCACCCGTTCTCCAGATGGTTCACTGCCTGGACGAGCTGTCCATCATAGCAGCGAAGTTCGGTGTCCCATTGTCAATTGCGGCCAGCGCACGATCCTGGTTCCACCGAACAATTCCTTCCAGGATGTAGGCTTGGAAATTTGTGGCAGAGGCACTTTGTCCTGTTAAAAACAAGAAAAAAGGGAGAAAATTAGCTGCAAGTGTTCAATAACCACAAATTTTCAACAAAAATGTTAAGTTTAATTTAACAAGTACCAATGCATCAAAATTAAGTCAGTCTAAAGTGATTTTAAATCTACTTTCAGGTAACCAAGCAGTCTGTCGGTGTGTGTGGTTGTGCTTACCGGGAATGAATCTAACAATATGAGAATGGAAGCTCTCCAGGGAAACTGAGCCCCTCGCACACCTGTAGACCTTCAGCTCCTTCCCGCCCTTCCTCAGAGTTCCAGTCTGGGTGTACAGAGAGACCCCTTCGACGTCCTGGAGGCATGGTATGTGGCGCTGTTGAGAGGCCCACATGTCTTGCACTCTCTCGTGATCAAGGAGAGGTACTCCTAGCGCGTCGCACCCCTGATCACTGTCCAGCGTGTCGACCAGCGACTGCAAGAGACGAGTGGTTTCAGCTACACCGCGGGTGCGGCGACGGCAGTGTTTCTCTAACTCCTTGCGCGAGATGTGCTGCATGATGTTGTCTGGGCTGACGCCAGCGCCCTGTAGTTGTAGTTGGCCCAGCTTGGCATCTCGAAGTGCTGCCAGATCATCTGCGTCCCACTCAAAAATGCAGGCAGACAACTTCTTCATGAAGACGGCGTATAGTGGGTGGCTTTCCGTGGTGACACAGGAGGCGAACCTGCGCATGAAGTGCCACACGTCCAGTCGCACCACCAGATGGGGCCAGCCAGCAAACAGCTTCTTGACATTGCAGGGACCGGAGGTGGAGCAGCAGTCCCTGTCAACATACATCACCTTGGGTGGAGGCTGTTCACTGAGCTGGTACCGCCTCACGAGGCCCTGGGCCATCTTGGTCAGGCCAGCTCCCTCCTGAGCAGTGAGTACTGAGGTCAGTACCTGGCCGTGTTCATTGCCCACGTTGGTGCACCAGGCAGCTGAGCCTGCAGCCTCTCCTGCCAGCTTTTTGGCTACCTGAAAAACGGAGGGGGGAAATATGACACTTAATACATTTTCTTAAAGAAATTTTTTTTTTTTTTTTTTTTTTTGTGTGTGTGTTTTGTTGTTTTGTTTTCAAAACTGTTCACTGTACAAAGTTTAAGAGAGCAAATCAGAACAAAAACTGTACATAACCTTTTTGGTGAGTCCATCTTCAAGACGGATCCAAAGGTGGAGGTCACCTTGGCTTTGATCTCATCAAGCCTCAACAACACGTCACGGACCAGCACAGTTTGTAGCCATGCTGGCCCCGGGAGTCTTTCAAAGGGTAACGGCTGAAGAGGACTTGTTCTCTGCACAAGGGATGAGCTGGCAAACTTGTCTACAACTGAGAGGAAATTGGCTACCCTGCTTAGCCAATCCCTGGTGTGCTGCTCACACAGTTGCTTACTCAGCCGAGTAGTGCTGTTCCCAAGAGATCGCTCTCTCAGGAGAGAAACTACCCGGGTAGAGCAAGAGTACCTGCAACAAAGAATCAAGAACAGAATAAGTTATAAATGTAAAGACAGAGTTATTTTGTCCGCTGAAATAGATTTTCAAATGAACTGATATTAAATGCAAGAATTCCATAAATTAAAAAAAGAAAAAAAAAGAAAAGTTTTGAAATTACCTGTATGTGAGCAGTGCTGGAAATTTCCCCCTTGTCGCCACGTCCAGCTGTTGGAGGATTTCCCCACTCCAACCCGCATACTTCTTGTGACAGGCGCCGCACTCCAGGTACTCAGTGCCCATGTAAAAGTAGCCATCGATGTCAAGGACGCGGCGGACAGTCTTGAAGAAACCGCAGGATGTTAACTGGCGACCCTTGCATGATGGCACAGAGCAAGACAGCTGAGCCCTGAACATGCGGCGTGGCATCCAGAGGAAGAAGGGGTGGGTGAAGAAAGGCCCTGCTGTTCTAGGGGGCTGGGCGTGGACCAGTCTGGGTGATGGTGGGTGCCACCACAGCTGCAGCTCTTGCTTCAGTTGGCCCCGGCGGGTGGTAAACAAGGCACGGGAAACCCACTGTGCTTTCATGTGGTGGCAGGCTGGCCTTCCATGACAGAGGGATCAGATCAGTGTCATCCACGGGCACTGGAACAAGTGAAGAGCAATAAGTACAAAATAATAGAGGGGGAAACCTGAAATAAAAGAAAATCATGAACATATATCACACTTTACAAGAGCTGACATACTTTCTCATTACTTTTAAAATTACTCATTCTTACTTATCATGTATCTTCTGCATTGGAGGTTATTAAAAGTAACAGATTAATCACTGCTTGGACTTTGTTTACTTTATGGTCAATAGTTATCATTTAAATACATCCTCATATCTTTAACCTTATCACCCACAAACAAAAAAAAGTTATTGCATGTTCAGCTCTTTTATGCTAATCTACAGGCAATACAAACACCAACCACCTCACAGTAAGGAACCCACAGTAATGCAGAAAAAAAAAAAAAAGGAAAGCGAAAAAGCGAAAAAGAAAACAAAACCAAAGTGCTGCTGCTGCTGCTGTGCTGTCACCTTCCAAAACATATAAAAAGAAAACACACACCACATGCTACAAGTGTCAGTGAATAAGCCACGTGTGCATTAATAATAAATAAAACAATAAAACTCTGAAAGCTTGATTTCAAACTCACCAACACCTGTCCTCCAAAGACTGTGAAAAGAAAACAGGTACAAGAACAATAGAACACTCTTAATGTTTTACATTCTGTTTTACACTATTTTCTTTCATTACACTTTGCGCGATTAATTTTATAAAAAATCTTAAAATTCACAATCTAAGCTGTGCAGATTTTCATGAAGGAATTCTTCTTGTCATCATCACCTTGGCAGGAGGGCTGGGGCGGTATGTGATATGTCACAGACAAAACACTTAATGTAAGGTCAGCAGCTAGGAGTTAACTTTTTGCTCACTGAAAATTGACTGGTTAATTTCCAAATTGAATTGACTGGTTAATTTCCAAATTGAATCCCAGCTGTGACCTCAAATTGTTCATGGAAAAGAAACAAAAAGTCTTTACCTGAATCTGGCAGGGAGCTCTGCCTTTTGGTCTCCTGTTGGGGTATGGTGTCAGGAGCGGCAGCTGTACTGGTGCCAGCACCAGCTGAGGCAGGGACAGGTAGCTCTGGGCGTTCCAAGTCGCTCACTTCCTCAGGGTCTACGGCTGTCGCTTTAAATGAACAAAATTAGAATATACTGAAGTAAAAGTGGCAACAACTGTAAAAAGATGTTAGAAAGCTACTCTTAAAACAAGGGTCCTTACGTCAATGAAATTACCATGAATTACATTTACCTCTGGTGGTGGGTTTAGGTTTCTTGGCAACGGCGGTGTTGGTGCTGTCTGGGGCAGGAAGGGGGGCGTCCACCACTTCCACATCCTCAGACTTGGGCAGGGTCGCCGTTGCTGGAAAAAAAAAAAAATGAATAACGGAATAAATACACTGATACAGAAGCACACATCAACTATTAAATTTGAAAAAAAAAAAAAAAAATGTGTGTAATAATACATGTGTCATTTACCTCTTCTTGATTTCTTAAGATTGGGTGTTGGCCCTGGGGGACCAAGCTGTCTCTTCACTCCAGCTTTGAGCCCTGCTGGTGACAGATGACTGCCGACCATGAGGCTCTGAAGTGAGCTGGAGGATACTGGGACAGGCTTGGCAGGTGGTGTGGGTTTTGCCTGCCTCTCCTTGGTCTTGGCAGCAATAGCCTCCCGACCCTGGGGGAACAGCTCAAGGTACTCCTATGTGAAGTCAATAAAGGTGATTAAGACAGGTACCCTGACAATAAAGGCATTGTCCAATTGAAATGAATGTTAATTACTATCATCTCTTTCAATAATGGAAACTAGTACAACTGATTTATATTACTGTGTGTGCTAAGATACAAACAATGCGTTGTACCTTTCCTGGGAGGTGACCTTCAGTCCGACTAGTTTGTGTTACAAGACCACTTTAACAATACTAGATATCAGTGACTTGAGGACAGATATGTCAGATACTTAAACTATGATGTTTGTCTGTATCCACAGTAACTGAATACTTGAAGTATTATTCACCACAAACCAGTATAACACCAATGAAAGACTTATAAAAGACATGGGGAGGGGGGGGGGGGGGGTGCAGACAACTAACCTTACACCATGGGGCATTACTTTCAATCTTTCAATACCTTACACATTACATATAGTAAGGCAATCAAAAAAGATTTAAAAGGAAAGATTTTACCTTGAGCTTGTATTTGTTCACACCCAGCGGGCCGGGGTGTGGAGTCTCCCTGCTCAGACTCTCTGCCAAGTAGGCGGCATACCCCAGGGAGTTCTCGACCAGCCACCGGAAGGTCTGCCCCCGGTATTTTCCAAACTGCAGCCTGTGATGCCCCAGAAGGTGTTTCTTGTCGGTGACATCCAGGCCGAGCTGGATGACTGCAGACCTGGCCTCCTCCGCAACCTTCTCCGGTGGTTTGGCAGCGGCGGTGAGGGAGGCAGTGGCTGCAGAAGCAGCAGCCCTCCTCGCGGCGTTACTCTCACCGAGCGTCAGTGCTCCATCCGACCTCCTCCTGAACACTGGGTCGCTTGATCTGGTCGAGGGGAGTGGCGTTTTCGGTTCATCTGCAAAGAAATCCAGACATGTCATGTCGAGCACCCACCCACGTGGATTTTTCCCGCGAAAAGGTAATTATTGCGATAAAAGCGGAAAGGTGCAACTGGTTGCGCCGACTGATACGTCGGCGTGCTCGGTACTACTTGAGCTTTTCATCGGTGTCGGTGTTTAAATTATCTAGTCCGTTTAAAGCGAGCAACGGGCAGGTGAATCGCTGAGTCGAGAGAAAACTTACCTCTTGTCGCCATGTTGAATAGCTTGTGCTTGACGACTCCTGTACCACGTGACCTCTTTTCTGCGGCCGTAATTCGCTGATTTCGCCTACGTCATCGCTGATTTTCGACCAGATCGCTGATTTTGGGTTTGTGATTGGTTGGAATCGCTGATTTGAGGAAAATCAGCGATGACGTATGCATGAGTCGTCATGTGATTCGGGGTCACTCTACAGAGAAGCTACGCATGTCCCCTGCGCAAAGGAACCCACTCAATCTTCTCTGTCGGCCCAGCGCAAAAAAGAAAAAAAGAAAAAGGCAAAAAATGCGAAAATTACGCCAAAAATCCCGGGGCGGATGGGGCAATTTCGGCGCGCAACTTGGCACCAGATGCGTTTCAAGCCCCAAAAACGATTAAAAACGTTAGTGCGCACCTGGAATGTTTGCCGTGGCCGGGTGAATGGTTCCCCCCTAAAGAAAGGACCCCACGCCTAGTTCCTGTAAACATTGCGGTTTGTTGTGGTCACATGACCGTGTCACAGTAGCCGACGGCCAAATGACCGTTAACATCGTCAAAAAAGGCCCTTCTCCTGCTCCTGCAGTTGAGAAATGTGCTACAAAGTAGCAAATTGACAAACGCAAACAAAACACAGCATCAAAATACAGAACGAAAGTGCCCGGCGTTATAACGAAAGTGCATAACGAAAGTGCATGTGTATGCAAATGCAAATCGCCAAAAACGGGCCAAACTTGCGCCCTCTAGGAGTTAAGTAGGAGTTAAGACCCAGATCTTGGCTGAATAGCGTCGCCTAATGCGTTTGCATGCTAAAAAAACGTAAATAACCTTGGTTGTGACAGATTGCTACAGTTGAGATCGTGGTGGGGAAAGAAGGGGAGGGGGGGGAATACAGAAACGTGCTCTGCATTCTACTTTCAATTTACTTGTACTGTTCATCAAAATTAAATTAAATGTACAAATTCCGTTTTATTTTCAGTTTACTGTTTTTTTAAAATCAATATACAAATTGAAACAAAGAATGCAGGTTGTATATGAATCAAATTTATTGAACCTCAATGCAGATAGCAGTTTTTTTCTGCGTTGTAGTTGCATAAATGATTGAAATAAGTCAGTGATTTTTTTTTTAATATATATATATATATATAAATAGATGATAGTCCAGCTGTCTTGTTGTTTTTGCATCACAGTTGCATTGAATAAGTAGGTGATAGTCCAGCTATCTTGGAACAAATTATTGCACAGTTGTTTTTGCATCGCAGTTGCATTGAATAAGTAGGTGATAGTCCAGCTATCTTGGAACAAATTATTGCAGAGTTGTTTTTGCATCGCAGTTGCATTGAATAAGTAGGTGATAGTCCAGCTATCTTGGAACAAATTATTGCACAGTTGTTATTGCATCGCAGTTGCATTGAATAAGTAGGTGATAGTCCAGCTATCTTGGAACAAATTATTGCACAGTTGTTTTTGCATCGCAGTTGCATTGAATAAGTAGGTGATAGTCCAGCTATCTTGGAACAAATTATTGCACAGTTGTTTTTGCATTGCAGTTGCATTGAATAAATAAGAGATAGTCCAGCTATCCTTGAATAAGTGAATTGCCAGCTAACCAAGCTATTGCACACTTCCCTTGCATTGTTTGTTGCATTAATGACAGTCCAGCTGTCTGTGTATAAATATATGATGACAGTCCAGCTGTCTTTGTATAATTAAATAAAAAATGACACTCCAGCTGTCGAGAATAATGTCATTTTGGGAAGACACAGTCCTTATTTATACTGCCCTCACTGTTGTTGTTGTTGTTGTTGTTCTAAGAGGGCCTTCATTCGTTCCTTCCAGGCTAAGTACGTCAGGCCCTCTGCGTTGTCAGGGCAGTATGTATTGGCCACGGTAGCCGCTATGACCCGCCTGGATGTTGCGTGGTTTTCCACATTTCTTACAGTTGTTTGTTTTTCTGGTCCTCTTAGCCACAACCGGAGCTGGTGTAGTTGACTGTGGAAGTGGTTGGGACCAGGGTGGAAAACCTGGTATTGGGGGTCATCACCGTGGGTGCGAAGGTGGTCCACTGGGCGGGTGCTGGTGCCAACTGGTGCGGCAGAATGCCAGGTGGAAAAAATCCAACAGGTTGTGGGACCACGACCACTTGTTTGGACTGTGTCTCTGTTGCGCGGGCTGGCTTCATCTTCTTCTTCTTCTTCTTCTTCCCATCTCTTCTCAGCACCGCAGTGCCTGTGGTGTCTTTAGGCAGGTGGTACTGGTGCGGTGTTCCAGAGGGCACTGGCAGCCGCGGTAGCAGCTGCCTGGCAGCAGGCAGCGGTGTTGTTGCTGTTGCAGGAGGAGCGGGCAGGGACATCCCCTGTAGAAGGGAGGCCCTGTACTGCTCATCTGTAGTCCTGTTGTGCCTATGGAAGAAAAGAAAAAAAAAGAATAATCAGGAAATAATCTTTAAATATTCTTAAATCTGAAAGAAAATAAAAAATAAAAACTGAAATGAAATTGGAAAAAAAAAAAAAAAAAAGCACTAGCAATATCATTGTATCAGTTTAATTGGTGACTTTTCAGGAATCTAATTTAAGTGAGGAATTAACATTTTACAATGTTGCTGTGACAGTCGAGTCAGTTGAGAAATTACCATGTATGTAGTGTCCTCATGTTTATGGAGAAGAGCTGGAGGGTTGTTTTTTCCATCACACGGGCGTTGTTGAAAAGGAGCCTGGTGATCCTCTCATAGTCCCGCATGATGACTCCCCACGGGTGTTGTCTTTTGCCTCCCTTCCACGGAGCATCATGGGCCTCCATTAGTTGCATTATGACGGCCTCCACTACCCTGGATTCGGAAGGCTCACGCGCAGGGGTGCCAGTCCCCAGCATGCACCTGAAAGTACAAAGGAAAAACTTAATTTTTTCTTGTATTATTATTATTATTATTATTATTATTTGGTCTATTTCATGCCAATATCTTCTGAAAAATAAGTGTTAATACAATCTTAGCTGAAAAAAAAAAAAAAAAAAACTTACTTCTTGACACTCTCCACCCCAGGAGTGATGGTGTTCTTGGAAGAGGCAAATCGCCCCTTTGTGTGCCTCCTCTTGAAGTGTGGAGTGTAACGGAGGCGTTGTTTGTCCATTTCTGGCAACGCCTCCCAGTGGTGGATTATCTTCTCCACATCTTCGGTTAGGAGGCACTCCCTCTCGATGGTACGTAGGGAGACGAGTACAGAAGCCAGCTTCGTTACGGCATCATAACCGGGGATATGATGTCTGTCCACTGACTCTGAAGTCTCATCTACCTTGGGTGTTGGTTCTTCAAGGGGCACCTCTTCTGGAAAGTAAAAAAAAAATATGCCGATATAATGAGGGGGGAGGGGAAAAAAGAAATATCACCTGAAAAAAAAAAAAAATAAATAAAATAACCTTGTGTGAACAGAACAGGGCAACTGACTTGCATAGCTACATATCTGGAATTAACATATAAAGAAAAATAATAATAATAATAAAGAAATAATAATAATAATTACAATAGTAATAATCTAAAAATTTACCTTCTCTGGGTGGAGAGGTATTGGTTGCCTCTGTCACGGAGGAGGTGTGTGGTCTGGGAGGGATGTGGAATACAGGGTCCTCGTCAGCATCTGCAATTGTGGGATCACAGTCTTCAGAGAACCCCTCATCATCAGCATCTTCCTCCACTGTCTCGACAACCTCCTCCTCGGGTGCATCTGGGTCCAGTTTTACAGGTTCTAGGGCCTTTCCCGTCTGATCGAGCAGGTACTCGCACCCTAGAAGCTCACCTGGAAGTAAAGAGAGAAATGAGAGAATTATTAGTAGCAGGCCTCATTTTTTTTTTCATGTATTTATTTATTTATTTATTTATTTATTTTTTCCAAAAATAATTTCTTGGCTGCAATTACATCTAAACTAATTATATTCCTATAAATTACACGAAACCTAAATCACTTTAATTACCAGTGTATTTCCTGGGGACCACAGCATTTGGCACGATGGTATTGCCAAGCACCCGTTCTCCCAGATGGTTCACTGCCTGGACGAGCTGTCCATCATAGCAGCGAAGTTCGGTGTCCCCATTGTCAATTGCGGCCAGCGCACGATCCTGGTTCCACCGAACAATTCCTTCCAGGATGTAGGCTTGGAAATTTGTGGCAGAGGCACTTTGTCCTGTTAAAAACAAGAAAAAAGGGAGAAAATTAGCTGCAAGTGTTCAATAACCACAAATTTTCAACAAAAATGTTAAGTTTAATTTAACAAGTACCAATGCATCAAAATTAAGTCAGTCTAAAGTGATTTTAAATCTACTTTCAGGTAACCAAGCAGTCTGTCGGTGTGTGTGGTTGTGCTTACCGGGAATGAATCTAACAATATGAGAATGGAAGCTCTCCAGGGAAACTGAGCCCCTCGCACACCTGTAGACCTTCAGCTCCTTCCCGCCCTTCCTCAGAGTTCCAGTCTGGGTGTACAGAGAGGACCCCTTCGACGTCCTGGAGGCATGGTATGTGGCGCTGTTGAGAGGCCCACATGTCTTGCACTCTCTCGTGATCAAGGAGAGGTACTCCTAGCGCGTCGCACCCCTGATCACTGTCCAGCGTGTCGACCAGCGACTGCAAGAGACGAGTGGTTTCAGCTACACCGCGGGTGCGGCGACGGCAGTGTTTCTCTAACTCCTTGCGCGAGATGTGCTGCATGATGTTGTCTGGGCTGACGCCAGCGCCCTGTAGTTGTAGTTGGCCCAGCTTGGCATCTCGAAGTGCTGCCAGATCATCTGCGTCCCACTCAAAAATGCAGGCAGACAACTTCTTCATGAAGACGGCGTATAGTGGGTGGCTTTCCGTGGTGACACAGGAGGCGAACCTGCGCATGAAGTGCCACACGTCCAGTCGCACCACCAGATGGGGCCAGCCAGCAAACAGCTTCTTGACATTGCAGGGACCGGAGGTGGAGCAGCAGTCCCTGTCAACATACATCACCTTGGGTGGAGGCTGTTCACTGAGCTGGTACCGCCTCACGAGGCCCTGGGCCATCTTGGTCAGGCCAGCTCCCTCCTGAGCAGTGAGTACTGAGGTCAGTACCTGGCCGTGTTCATTGCCCACGTTGGTGCACCAGGCAGCTGAGCCTGCAGCCTCTCCTGCCAGCTTTTTGGCTACCTGAAAAACGGAGGGGGGAAATATGACACTTAATACATTTTCTTAAAGAAATTTTTTTTTTTTTTTTTTTTTTTTGTGTGTGTGTTTTGTTGTTTTGTTTTCAAAACTGTTCACTGTACAAAGTTTAAGAGAGCAAATCAGAACAAAAACTGTACATACCTTTTTGGTGGAGTCCATCTTCAAGACGGATCCAAAGGTGGAGGTCACCTTGGCTTTGATCTCATCAAGCCTCAACAACACGTCACGGACCAGCACAGTTTGTAGCCATGCTGGCCCCGGGAGTCTTTCAAAGGGTAACGGCTGAAGAGGACTTGTTCTCTGCACAAGGGATGAGCTGGCAAACTTGTCTACAACTGAGAGGAAATTGGCTACCCTGCTTAGCCAATCCCTGGTGTGCTGCTCACACAGTTGCTTACTCAGCCGAGTAGTGCTGTTCCCAAGAGATCGCTCTCTCAGGAGAGAAACTACCCGGGTAGAGCAAGAGTACCTGCAACAAAGAATCAAGAACAGAATAAGTTATAAATGTAAAGACAGAGTTATTTTGTCCGCTGAAATAGATTTTCAAATGAACTGATATTAAATGCAAGAATTCCATAAATTAAAAAAAGAAAAAAAAAGAAAAGTTTTGAAATTACCTGTATGTGAGCAGTGCTGGAAATTTCCCCCTTGTCGCCACGTCCAGCTGTTGGAGGATTTCCCCACTCCAACCCGCATACTTCTTGTGACAGGCGCCGCACTCCAGGTACTCAGTGCCCATGTAAAAGTAGCCATCGATGTCAAGGACGCGGCGGACAGTCTTGAAGAAACCGCAGGATGTTAACTGGCGACCCTTGCATGATGGCACAGAGCAAGACAGCTGAGCCCTGAACATGCGGCGTGGCATCCAGAGGAAGAAGGGGTGGGTGAAGAAAGGCCCTGCTGTTCTAGGGGGCTGGGCGTGGACCAGTCTGGGTGATGGTGGGTGCCACCACAGCTGCAGCTCTTGCTTCAGTTGGCCCCGGCGGGTGGTAAACAAGGCACGGGAAACCCACTGTGCTTCATGTGGTGGCAGGCTGGCCTTCCATGACAGAGGGATCAGATCAGTGTCATCCACGGGCACTGGAACAAGTGAAGAGCAATAAGTACAAAATAATAGAGGGGGAAACCTGAAATAAAAGAAAATCATGAACATATATCACACTTTACAAGAGCTGACATACTTTCTCATTACTTTTAAAATTACTCATTCTTACTTATCATGTATCTTCTGCATTGGAGGTTATTAAAAGTAACAGATTAATCACTGCTTGGACTTTGTTTACTTTATGGTCAATAGTTATCATTTAAATACATCCTCATATCTTTAACCTTATCACCCACAAACAAAAAAAAGTTATTGCATGTTCAGCTCTTTTATGCTAATCTACAGGCAATACAAACACCAACCACCTCACAGTAAGGAACCCACAGTAATGCAGAAAAAAAAAAAAGGAAAGCGAAAAAGCGAAAAAGAAAACAAAACCAAAGTGCTGCTGCTGCTGCTGTGCTGTCACCTTCCAAAACATATAAAAAGAAAACACACACCACATGCTACAAGTGTCAGTGAATAAGCCACGTGTGCATTAATAATAAATAAAACAATAAAACTCTGAAAGCTTGATTTCAAACTCACCAACACCTGTCCTCCAAAGACTGTGAAAAGAAAACAGGTACAAGAACAATAGAACACTCTTAATGTTTTACATTCTGTTTTACACTATTTTCTTTCATTACACTTTGCGCGATTAATTTTATAAAAAATCTTAAAATTCACAATCTAAGCTGTGCAGATTTTCATGAAGGAATTCTTCTTGTCATCATCACCTTGGCAGGAGGGCTGGGGCGGTATGTGATATGTCACAGACAAAACACTTAATGTAAGGTCAGCAGCTAGGAGTTAACTTTTTGCTCACTGAAAATTGACTGGTTAATTTCCAAATTGAATTGACTGGTTAATTTCCAAATTGAATCCCAGCTGTGACCTCAAATTGTTCATGGAAAAGAAACAAAAAGTCTTTACCTGAATCTGGCAGGGAGCTCTGCCTTTTGGTCTCCTGTTGGGGTATGGTGTCAGGAGCGGCAGCTGTACTGGTGCCAGCACCAGCTGAGGCAGGGACAGGTAGCTCTGGGCGTTCCAAGTCGCTCACTTCCTCAGGGTCTACGGCTGTCGCTTTAAATGAACAAAATTAGAATATACTGAAGTAAAAGTGGCAACAACTGTAAAAAGATGTTAGAAAGCTACTCTTAAAACAAGGGTCCTTACGTCAATGAAATTACCATGAATTACATTTACCTCTGGTGGTGGGTTTAGGTTTCTTGGCAACGGCGGTGTTGGTGCTGTCTGGGGCAGGAAGGGGGGCGTCCACCACTTCCACATCCTCAGACTTGGGCAGGGTCGCCGTTGCTGGAAAAAAAAAAAAATGAATAACGGAATAAATACACTGATACAGAAGCACACATCAACTATTAAATTTGAAAAAAAAAAAAAAAAAATGTGTGTAATAATACATGTGTCATTTACCTCTTCTTGATTTCTTAAGATTGGGTGTTGGCCCTGGGGGACCAAGCTGTCTCTTCACTCCAGCTTTGAGCCCTGCTGGTGACAGATGACTGCCGACCATGAGGCTCTGAAGTGAGCTGGAGGATACTGGGACAGGCTTGGCAGGTGGTGTGGGTTTTGCCTGCCTCTCCTTGGTCTTGGCAGCAATAGCCTCCCGACCCTGGGGGAACAGCTCAAGGTACTCCTATGTGAAGTCAATAAAGGTGATTAAGACAGGTACCCTGACAATAAAGGCATTGTCCAATTGAAATGAATGTTAATTACTATCATCTCTTTCAATAATGGAAACTAGTACAACTGATTTATATTACTGTGTGTGCTAAGATACAAACAATGCGTTGTACCTTTCCTGGGAGGTGACCTTCAGTCCGACTAGTTTGTGTTACAAGACCACTTTAACAATACTAGATATCAGTGACTTGAGGACAGATATGTCAGATACTTAAACTATGATGTTTGTCTGTATCCACAGTAACTGAATACTTGAAGTATTATTCACCACAAACCAGTATAACACCAATGAAAGACTTATAAAAGACATGGGGAGGGGGGGGGGGGGGTGCAGACAACTAACCTTACACCATGGGGCATTACTTTCAATCTTTCAATACCTTACACATTACATATAGTACTTGTACCTGTTTTCTTTTCACAGTCTTTGGAGGACAGGTGTTGGTGAGTTTGAAATCAAGCTTTCAGAGTTTTATTGTTTTATTTATTATTAATGCACACGTGGCTTATTCACTGACACTTGTAGCATGTGGTGTGTTTTCTTTTTATATGTTTTGGAAGGTGACAGCACAGCAGCAGCAGCAGCACTTTGGTTTTGTTTTCTTTTTCGCTTTTCGCTTTCCTTTTTTTTTTTTTCTGCATTACTGTGGGTTCCTTACTGTGAGGTGGTTGGTGTTTGTATTGCCTGTAGATTAGCATAAAAGAGCTGAACATGCAATAACTTTTTTTTGTTTGTGGGTGATAAGGTTAAAGATATGAGGATGTATTTAAATGATAACTATTGACCATAAAGTAAACAAAGTCCAAGCAGTGATTAATCTGTTACTTTTAATAACCTCCAATGCAGAAGATACATGATAAGTAAGAATGAGTAATTTTTAAAAGTAATGAGAAAGTATGTCAGCTCTTGTAAAGTGTGATATATGTTCATGATTTTCTTTTATTTCAGGTTTCCCCCCTCTATTATTTTGTACTTATTGCTCTTCACTTGTTCCAGTGCCCGTGGATGACACTGATCTGATCCCTCTGTCATGGAAGGCCAGCCTGCCACCACATGAAGCACAGTGGGTTTCCCGTGCCTTGTTTACCACCCGCCGGGGCCAACTGAAGCAAGAGCTGCAGCTGTGGTGGCACCCACCATCACCCAGACTGGTCCACGCCCAGCCCCCTAGAACAGCAGGGCCTTTCTTCACCCCACCCCTTCTTCCTCTGGATGCCACGCCGCATGTTCAGGGCTCAGCTGTCTTGCTCTGTGCCCATCATGCAAGGGTCGCCAGTTAACATCCTGCGGTTTCTTCAAGACTGTCCGCCCGCGTCCTTGACATCGATGGCTACTTTTACATGGGCACTGAGTACCTGGAGTGCGGCGCCTGTCACAAGAAGTATGCGGGTTGGAGTGGGGAAATCCTCCAACAGCTGGACGTGGCGACAAGGGGGAAATTTCCAGCACTGCTCACATACAGGTAATTTCAAAACTTTTCTTTTTTTTTCTTTTTTTAATTTATGGAATTCTTGCATTTAATATCAGTTCATTTGAAAATCTATTTCAGCGGACAAAATAACTCTGTCTTTACATTTATAACTTATTCTGTTCTTGATTCTTTGTTGCAGGTACTCTTGCTCTACCCGGGTAGTTTCTCTCCTGAGAGAGCGATCTCTTGGGAACAGCACTACTCGGCTGAGTAAGCAACTGTGTGAGCAGCACACCAGGGATTGGCTAAGCAGGGTAGCCAATTTCCTCTCAGTTGTAGACAAGTTTGCCAGCTCATCCCTTGTGCAGAGAACAAGTCCTCTTCAGCCGTTACCCTTTGAAAGACTCCCGGGGCCAGCATGGCTACAAACTGTGCTGGTCCGTGACGTGTTGTTGAGGCTTGATGAGATCAAAGCCAAGGTGACCTCCACCTTTGGATCCGTCTTGAAGATGGACTCCACCAAAAAGGTATGTACAGTTTTTGTTCTGATTTGCTCTCTTAAACTTTGTACAGTGAACAGTTTTGAAAACAAAACAACAAAACACACACACAAAAAAAAAAAAAAAAAAAAAAAAATTTCTTTAAGAAAATGTATTAAGTGTCATATTTCCCCCCTCCGTTTTTCAGGTAGCCAAAAAGCTGGCAGGAGAGGCTGCAGGCTCAGCTGCCTGGTGCAGCCAACGTGGGCAATGAACACGGCCAGGTACTGACCTCAGTACTCACTGCTCAGGAGGGAGCTGGCCTGACCAAGATGGCCCAGGGCCTCGTGAGGCGGTACCAGCTCAGTGAACAGCCTCCACCCAAGGTGATGTATGTTGACAGGGACTGCTGCTCCACCTCCGGTCCCTGCAATGTCAAGAAGCTGTTTGCTGGCTGGCCCCATCTGGTGGTGCGACTGGACGTGTGGCACTTCATGCGCAGGTTCGCCTCCTGTGTCACCACGGAAAGCCACCCACTATACGCCGTCTTCATGAAGAAGTTGTCTGCCTGCATTTTTGAGTGGGACGCAGATGATCTGGCAGCACTTCGAGATGCCAAGCTGGGCCAACTACAACTACAGGGCGCTGGCGTCAGCCCAGACAACATCATGCAGCACATCTCGCGCAAGGAGTTAGAGAAACACTGCCGTCGCCGCACCCGCGGTGTAGCTGAAACCACTCGTCTCTTGCAGTCGCTGGTCGACACGCTGGACAGTGATCAGGGGTGCGACGCGCTAGGAGTACCTCTCCTTGATCACGAGAGAGTGCAAGACATGTGGGCCTCTCAACAGCGCCACATACCATGCCTCCAGGACGTCGAAGGGGTCTCTCTGTACACCCAGACTGGAACTCTGAGGAAGGGCGGGAAGGAGCTGAAGGTCTACAGGTGTGCGAGGGGCTCAGTTTCCCTGGAGAGCTTCCATTCTCATATTGTTAGATTCATTCCCGGTAAGCACAACCACACACACCGACAGACTGCTTGGTTACCTGAAAGTAGATTTAAAATCACTTTAGACTGACTTAATTTTGATGCATTGGTACTTGTTAAATTAAACTTAACATTTTTGTTGAAAATTTGTGGTTATTGAACACTTGCAGCTAATTTTCTCCCTTTTTTCTTGTTTTTAACAGGACAAAGTGCCTCTGCCACAAATTTCCAAGCCTACATCCTGGAAGGAATTGTTCGGTGGAACCAGGATCGTGCGCTGGCCGCAATTGACAATGGGGACACCGAACTTCGCTGCTATGATGGACAGCTCGTCCAGGCAGTGAACCATCTGGGAGAACGGGTGCTTGGCAATACCATCGTGCCAAATGCTGTGGTCCCCAGGAAATACACTGGTAATTAAAGTGATTTAGGTTTCGTGTAATTTATAGGAATATAATTAGTTTAGATGTAATTGCAGCCAAGAAATTATTTTTGGAAAAAATAAATAAATAAATAAATAAATAAATACATGAAAAAAAAAATGAGGCCTGCTACTAATAATTCTCTCATTTCTCTCTTTACTTCCAGGTGAGCTTCTAGGGTGCGAGTACCTGCTCGATCAGACGGGAAAGGCCCTAGAACCTGTAAAACTGGACCCAGATGCACCCGAGGAGGAGGTTGTCGAGACAGTGGAGGAAGATGCTGATGATGAGGGGTTCTCTGAAGACTGTGATCCCACAATTGCAGATGCTGACGAGGACCCTGTATTCCACATCCCTCCCAGACCACACACCTCCTCCGTGACAGAGGCAACCAATACCTCTCCACCCAGAGAAGGTAAATTTTTAGATTATTACTATTGTAATTATTATTATTATTTCTTTATTATTATTATTATTTTTCTTTATATGTTAATTCCAGATATGTAGCTATGCAAGTCAGTTGCCCTGTTCTGTTCACACAAGGTTATTTTATTTATTTTTTTTTTTTTTCAGGTGATATTTCTTTTTTCCCCTCCCCCCTCATTATATCGGCATATTTTTTTTTTACTTTCCAGAAGAGGTGCCCCTTGAAGAACCAACACCCAAGGTAGATGAGACTTCAGAGTCAGTGGACAGACATCATATCCCCGGTTATGATGCCGTAACGAAGCTGGCTTCTGTACTCGTCTCCCTACGTACCATCGAGAGGGAGTGCCTCCTAACCGAAGATGTGGAGAAGATAATCCACCACTGGGAGGCGTTGCCAGAAATGGACAAACAACGCCTCCGTTACACTCCACACTTCAAGAGGAGGCACACAAAGGGGCGATTTGCCTCTTCCAAGAACACCATCACTCCTGGGGTGGAGAGTGTCAAGAAGTAAGTTTTTTTTTTTTTTTTTTCAGCTAAGATTGTATTAACACTTATTTTTCAGAAGATATTGGCATGAAATAGACCAAATAATAATAATAATAATAATAATAATACAAGAAAAAATTAAGTTTTTCCTTTGTACTTTCAGGTGCATGCTGGGGACTGGCACCCCTGCGCGTGAGCCTTCCGAATCCAGGGTAGTGGAGGCCGTCATAATGCAACTAATGGAGGCCCATGATGCTCCGTGGAAGGGAGGCAAAAGACAACACCCGTGGGGAGTCATCATGCGGGACTATGAGAGGATCACCAGGCTCCTTTTCAACAACGCCCGTGTGATGGAAAAAACAACCCTCCAGCTCTTCTCCATAAACATGAGGACACTACATACATGGTAATTTCTCAACTGACTCGACTGTCACAGCAACATTGTAAAATGTTAATTCCTCACTTAAATTAGATTCCTGAAAAGTCACCAATTAAACTGATACAATGATATTGCTAGTGCTTTTTTTTTTTTTTTTTTCCAATTTCATTTCAGTTTTTATTTTTTATTTTCTTTCAGATTTAAGAATATTTAAAGATTATTTCCTGATTATTCTTTTTTTTTCTTTTCTTCCATAGGCACAACAGGACTACAGATGAGCAGTACAGGGCCTCCCTTCTACAGGGGATGTCCCTGCCCGCTCCTCCTGCAACAGCAACAACACCGCTGCCTGCTGCCAGGCAGCTGCTACCGCGGCTGCCAGTGCCCTCTGGAACACCGCACCAGTACCACCTGCCTAAAGACACCACAGGCACTGCGGTGCTGAGAAGAGATGGGAAGAAGAAGAAGAAGAAGAAGATGAAGCCAGCCCGCGCAACAGAGACACAGTCCAAACAAGTGGTCGTGGTCCCACAACCTGTTGGATTTTTTCCACCTGGCATTCTGCCGCACCAGTTGGCACCAGCACCCGCCCAGTGGACCACCTTCGCACCCACGGTGATGACCCCAATACCAGGTTTTCCACCCTGGTCCCAACCACTTCCACAGTCAACTACACCAGCTCCGGTTGTGGCTAAGAGGGACCAGAAAAACAAACAACTGTTAAGAAATGTGGAAAACCACGCAACATCCAGGCGGGTCATAGCGGCTACGTGGCCATACATACTGCCCTGACAACGCAGAGGGCCTGACGTACTTAGCCTGGAAGAACGAATGAAGGCCCTCTTAGACCAACAACAACAACAACAACAGTGAGGGCAGTATAAATAAGGACTGTGTCTTCCCAAAATGACATTATTCTCGACAGCTGGAGTGTCATTTTTTATTTAATTATACAAAGACAGCTGGACTGTCATCATATATTTATACACAGACAGCTGGACTGTCATTAATGCAACAAACAATGCAAGGGAAGTGTGCAATAGCTTGGTTAGCTGGCAATTCACTTATTCAAGGATAGCTGGACTATCTCTTATTTATTCAATGCAACTGCAATGCAAAAACAACTGTGCAATAATTTGTTCCAAGATAGCTGGACTATCACCTACTTATTCAATGCAACTGCGATGCAAAAACAACTGTGCAATAATTTGTTCCAAGATAGCTGGACTATCACCTACTTATTCAATGCAACTGCGATGCAATAACAACTGTGCAATAATTTGTTCCAAGATAGCTGGACTATCACCTACTTATTCAATGCAACTGCGATGCAAAAACAACTCTGCAATAATTTGTTCCAAGATAGCTGGACTATCACCTACTTATTCAATGCAACTGCGATGCAAAAACAACTGTGCAATAATTTGTTCCAAGATAGCTGGACTATCACCTACTTATTCAATGCAACTGTGATGCAAAAACAACAAGACAGCTGGACTATCATCTATTTATATATATATATATATATTAAAAAAAAAATCACTGACTTATTTCAATCATTTATGCAACTACAACGCAGAAAAAAACTGCTATCTGCATTGAGGTTCAATAAATTTGATTCATATACAACCTGCATTCTTTGTTTCAATTTGTATATTGATTTTAAAAAAAACAGTAAACTGAAAATAAAACGGAATTTGTACATTTAATTTAATTTTGATGAACAGTACAAGTAAATTGAAAGTAGAATGCAGAGCACGTTTCTGTATTCCCCCCCCTCCCCTTCTTTCCCCACCACGATCTCAACTGTAGCAATCTGTCACAACCAAGGTTATTTACGTTTTTTTAGCATGCAAACGCATTAGGCGACGCTATTCAGCCAAGATCTGGGTCTTAACTCCTACTTAACTCCTAGAGGGCGCAAGTTTGGCCCGTTTTTGGCGATTTGCATTTGCATACACATGCACTTTCGTTATGCACTTTCGTTATAACGCCGGGCACTTTCGTTCTGTATTTTGATGCTGTGTTTTGTTTGCGTTTGTCAATTTGCTACTTTGTAGCACATTTCTCAACTGCAGGAGCAGGAGAAGGGCCTTTTTTGACGATGTTAACGGTCATTTGGCCGTCGGCTACTGTGACACGGTCATGTGACCACAACAAACCGCAATGTTTACAGGAACTAGGCGTGGGGTCCTTTCTTTAGGGGGGAACCATTCACCCGGCCACGGCAAACATTCCAGGTGCGCACTAACGTTTTTAATCGTTTTTGGGGCTTGAAACGCATCTGGTGCCAAGTTGCGCGCCGAAATTGCCCCATCCGCCCCGGGATTTTTGGCGTAATTTTCGCATTTTTTGCCTTTTTCTTTTTTTCTTTTTTGCGCTGGGCCGACAGAGAAGATTGAGTGGGTTCCTTTGCGCAGGGGACATGCGTAGCTTCTCTGTAGAGTGACCCCGAATCACATGACGACTCATGCATACGTCATCGCTGATTTTCCTCAAATCAGCGATTCCAACCAATCACAAACCCAAAATCAGCGATCTGGTCGAAAATCAGCGATGACGTAGGCGAAATCAGCGAATTACGGCCGCAGAAAAGAGGTCACGTGGTACAGGAGTCGTCAAGCACAAGCTATTCAACATGGCGACAAGAGGTAAGTTTTCTCTCGACTCAGCGATTCACCTGCCCGTTGCTCGCTTTAAACGGACTAGATAATTTAAACACCGACACCGATGAAAAGCTCAAGTAGTACCGAGCACGCCGACGTATCAGTCGGCGCAACCAGTTGCACCTTTCCGCTTTTATCGCAATAATTACCTTTTCGCGGGAAAAATCCACGTGGGTGGGTGCTCGACATGACATGTCTGGATTTCTTTGCAGATGAACCGAAAACGCCACTCCCCTCGACCAGATCAAGCGACCCAGTGTTCAGGAGGAGGTCGGATGGAGCACTGACGCTCGGTGAGAGTAACGCCGCGAGGAGGGCTGCTGCTTCTGCAGCCACTGCCTCCCTCACCGCCGCTGCCAAACCACCGGAGAAGGTTGCGGAGGAGGCCAGGTCTGCAGTCATCCAGCTCGGCCTGGATGTCACCGACAAGAAACACCTTCTGGGGCATCACAGGCTGCAGTTTGGAAAATACCGGGGGCAGACCTTCCGGTGGCTGGTCGAGAACTCCCTGGGGTATGCCGCCTACTTGGCAGAGAGTCTGAGCAGGGAGACTCCACACCCCGGCCCGCTGGGTGTGAACAAATACAAGCTCAAGGTAAAATCTTTCCTTTTAAATCTTTTTTGATTGCCTTACTATATGTAATGTGTAAGGTATTGAAAGATTGAAAGTAATGCCCCATGGTGTAAGGTTAGTTGTCTGCACCCCCCCCCCCCCCTCCCCATGTCTTTTATAAGTCTTTCATTGGTGTTATACTGGTTTGTGGTGAATAATACTTCAAGTATTCAGTTACTGTGGATACAGACAAACATCATAGTTTAAGTATCTGACATATCTGTCCTCAAGTCACTGATATCTAGTATTGTTAAAGTGGTCTTGTAACACAAACTAGTCGGACTGAAGGTCACCTCCCAGGAAAGGTACAACGCATTGTTTGTATCTTAGCACACACAGTAATATAAATCAGTTGTACTAGTTTCCATTATTGAAAGAGATGATAGTAATTAACATTCATTTCAATTGGACAATGCCTTTATTGTCAGGGTACCTGTCTTAATCACCTTTATTGACTTCACATAGGAGTACCTTGAGCTGTTCCCCCAGGGTCGGGAGGCTATTGCTGCCAAGACCAAGGAGAGGCAGGCAAAACCCACACCACCTGCCAAGCCTGTCCCAGTATCCTCCAGCTCACTTCAGAGCCTCATGGTCGGCAGTCATCTGTCACCAGCAGGGCTCAAAGCTGGAGTGAAGAGACAGCTTGGTCCCCCAGGGCCAACACCCAATCTTAAGAAATCAAGAAGAGGTAAATGACACATGTATTATTACACACATTTTTTTTTTTTTTTTTTCAAATTTAATAGTTGATGTGTGCTTCTGTATCAGTGTATTTATTCCGTTATTCATTTTTTTTTTTTTCCAGCAACGGCGACCCTGCCCAAGTCTGAGGATGTGGAAGTGGTGGACGCCCCCCTTCCTGCCCCAGACAGCACCAACACCGCCGTTGCCAAGAAACCTAAACCCACCACCAGAGGTAAATGTAATTCATGGTAATTTCATTGACGTAAGGACCCTTGTTTTAAGAGTAGCTTTCTAACATCTTTTTACAGTTGTTGCCACTTTTACTTCAGTATATTCTAATTTTGTTCATTTAAAGCGACAGCCGTAGACCCTGAGGAAGTGAGCGACTTGGAACGCCCAGAGCTACCTGTCCCTGCCTCAGCTGGTGCTGGCACCAGTACAGCTGCCGCTCCTGACACCATACCCCAACAGGAGACCAAAAGGCAGAGCTCCCTGCCAGATTCAGGTAAAGACTTTTTGTTTCTTTTCCATGAACAATTTGAGGTCACAGCTGGGATTCAATTTGGAAATTAACCAGTCAATTCAATTTGGAAATTAACCAGTCAATTTTCAGTGAGCAAAAAGTTAACTCCTAGCTGCTGACCTTACATTAAGTGTTTTGTCTGTGACATATCACATACCGCCCCAGCCCTCCTGCCAAGGTGATGATGACAAGAAGAATTCCTTCATGAAAATCTGCACAGCTTAGATTGTGAATTTTAAGATTTTTTATAAAATTAATCGCGCAAAGTGTAATGAAAGAAAATAGTGTAAAACAGAATGTAAAACATTAAGAGTGTTCTATTGTTCTTGTACCTGTTTTCTTTTCACAGTCTTTGGAGGACAGGTGTTGGTGAGTTTGAAATCAAGCTTTCAGAGTTTTATTGTTTTATTTATTATTAATGCACACGTGGCTTATTCACTGACACTTGTAGCATGTGGTGTGTTTTCTTTTTATATGTTTTGGAAGGTGACAGCACAGCAGCAGCAGCAGCACTTTGGTTTTGTTTTCTTTTTCGCTTTTTCGCTTTCCTTTTTTTTTTTTTCTGCATTACTGTGGGTTCCTTACTGTGAGGTGGTTGGTGTTTGTATTGCCTGTAGATTAGCATAAAAGAGCTGAACATGCAATAACTTTTTTTTGTTTGTGGGTGATAAGGTTAAAGATATGAGGATGTATTTAAATGATAACTATTGACCATAAAGTAAACAAAGTCCAAGCAGTGATTAATCTGTTACTTTTAATAACCTCCAATGCAGAAGATACATGATAAGTAAGAATGAGTAATTTTTAAAAGTAATGAGAAAGTATGTCAGCTCTTGTAAAGTGTGATATATGTTCATGATTTTCTTTTATTTCAGGTTTCCCCCTCTATTATTTTGTACTTATTGCTCTTCACTTGTTCCAGTGCCCGTGGATGACACTGATCTGATCCCTCTGTCATGGAAGGCCAGCCTGCCACCACATGAAGCACAGTGGGTTTCCCGTGCCTTGTTTACCACCCGCCGGGGCCAACTGAAGCAAGAGCTGCAGCTGTGGTGGCACCCACCATCACCCAGACTGGTCCACGCCCAGCCCCCTAGAACAGCAGGGCCTTTCTTCACCCACCCCTTCTTCCTCTGGATGCCACGCCGCATGTTCAGGGCTCAGCTGTCTTGCTCTGTGCCATCATGCAAGGGTCGCCAGTTAACATCCTGCGGTTTCTTCAAGACTGTCCGCCGCGTCCTTGACATCGATGGCTACTTTTACATGGGCACTGAGTACCTGGAGTGCGGCGCCTGTCACAAGAAGTATGCGGGTTGGAGTGGGGAAATCCTCCAACAGCTGGACGTGGCGACAAGGGGGAAATTTCCAGCACTGCTCACATACAGGTAATTTCAAAACTTTTCTTTTTTTTTCTTTTTTTAATTTATGGAATTCTTGCATTTAATATCAGTTCATTTGAAAATCTATTTCAGCGGACAAAATAACTCTGTCTTTACATTTATAACTTATTCTGTTCTTGATTCTTTGTTGCAGGTACTCTTGCTCTACCCGGGTAGTTTCTCTCCTGAGAGAGCGATCTCTTGGGAACAGCACTACTCGGCTGAGTAAGCAACTGTGTGAGCAGCACACCAGGGATTGGCTAAGCAGGGTAGCCAATTTCCTCTCAGTTGTAGACAAGTTTGCCAGCTCATCCCTTGTGCAGAGAACAAGTCCTCTTCAGCCGTTACCCTTTGAAAGACTCCCGGGGCCAGCATGGCTACAAACTGTGCTGGTCCGTGACGTGTTGTTGAGGCTTGATGAGATCAAAGCCAAGGTGACCTCCACCTTTGGATCCGTCTTGAAGATGGACTCCACCAAAAAGGTATGTACAGTTTTTGTTCTGATTTGCTCTCTTAAACTTTGTACAGTGAACAGTTTTGAAAACAAAACAACAAAACACACACACAAAAAAAAAAAAAAAAAAAAAAAATTTCTTTAAGAAAATGTATTAAGTGTCATATTTCCCCCCTCCGTTTTTCAGGTAGCCAAAAAGCTGGCAGGAGAGGCTGCAGGCTCAGCTGCCTGGTGCACCAACGTGGGCAATGAACACGGCCAGGTACTGACCTCAGTACTCACTGCTCAGGAGGGAGCTGGCCTGACCAAGATGGCCCAGGGCCTCGTGAGGCGGTACCAGCTCAGTGAACAGCCTCCACCCAAGGTGATGTATGTTGACAGGGACTGCTGCTCCACCTCCGGTCCCTGCAATGTCAAGAAGCTGTTTGCTGGCTGGCCCCATCTGGTGGTGCGACTGGACGTGTGGCACTTCATGCGCAGGTTCGCCTCCTGTGTCACCACGGAAAGCCACCCACTATACGCCGTCTTCATGAAGAAGTTGTCTGCCTGCATTTTTGAGTGGGACGCAGATGATCTGGCAGCACTTCGAGATGCCAAGCTGGGCCAACTACAACTACAGGGCGCTGGCGTCAGCCCAGACAACATCATGCAGCACATCTCGCGCAAGGAGTTAGAGAAACACTGCCGTCGCCGCACCCGCGGTGTAGCTGAAACCACTCGTCTCTTGCAGTCGCTGGTCGACACGCTGGACAGTGATCAGGGGTGCGACGCGCTAGGAGTACCTCTCCTTGATCACGAGAGAGTGCAAGACATGTGGGCCTCTCAACAGCGCCACATACCATGCCTCCAGGACGTCGAAGGGGTCTCTCTGTACACCCAGACTGGAACTCTGAGGAAGGGCGGGAAGGAGCTGAAGGTCTACAGGTGTGCGAGGGGCTCAGTTTCCCTGGAGAGCTTCCATTCTCATATTGTTAGATTCATTCCCGGTAAGCACAACCACACACACCGACAGACTGCTTGGTTACCTGAAAGTAGATTTAAAATCACTTTAGACTGACTTAATTTTGATGCATTGGTACTTGTTAAATTAAACTTAACATTTTTGTTGAAAATTTGTGGTTATTGAACACTTGCAGCTAATTTTCTCCCTTTTTTCTTGTTTTTAACAGGACAAAGTGCCTCTGCCACAAATTTCCAAGCCTACATCCTGGAAGGAATTGTTCGGTGGAACCAGGATCGTGCGCTGGCCGCAATTGACAATGGGGACACCGAACTTCGCTGCTATGATGGACAGCTCGTCCAGGCAGTGAACCATCTGGGAGAACGGGTGCTTGGCAATACCATCGTGCCAAATGCTGTGGTCCCCAGGAAATACACTGGTAATTAAAGTGATTTAGGTTTCGTGTAATTTATAGGAATATAATTAGTTTAGATGTAATTGCAGCCAAGAAATTATTTTTGGAAAAAATAAATAAATAAATAAATAAATAAATACATGAAAAAAAAAATGAGGCCTGCTACTAATAATTCTCTCATTTCTCTCTTTACTTCCAGGTGAGCTTCTAGGGTGCGAGTACCTGCTCGATCAGACGGGAAAGGCCCTAGAACCTGTAAAACTGGACCCAGATGCACCCGAGGAGGAGGTTGTCGAGACAGTGGAGGAAGATGCTGATGATGAGGGGTTCTCTGAAGACTGTGATCCCACAATTGCAGATGCTGACGAGGACCCTGTATTCCACATCCCTCCCAGACCACACACCTCCTCCGTGACAGAGGCAACCAATACCTCTCCACCCAGAGAAGGTAAATTTTTAGATTATTACTATTGTAATTATTATTATTATTTCTTTATTATTATTATTATTTTTCTTTATATGTTAATTCCAGATATGTAGCTATGCAAGTCAGTTGCCCTGTTCTGTTCACACAAGGTTATTTTATTTATTTTTTTTTTTTTTCAGGTGATATTTCTTTTTTCCCCTCCCCCCTCATTATATCGGCATATTTTTTTTTTACTTTCCAGAAGAGGTGCCCCTTGAAGAACCAACACCCAAGGTAGATGAGACTTCAGAGTCAGTGGACAGACATCATATCCCCGGTTATGATGCCGTAACGAAGCTGGCTTCTGTACTCGTCTCCCTACGTACCATCGAGAGGGAGTGCCTCCTAACCGAAGATGTGGAGAAGATAATCCACCACTGGGAGGCGTTGCCAGAAATGGACAAACAACGCCTCCGTTACACTCCACACTTCAAGAGGAGGCACACAAAGGGGCGATTTGCCTCTTCCAAGAACACCATCACTCCTGGGGTGGAGAGTGTCAAGAAGTAAGTTTTTTTTTTTTTTTTTTCAGCTAAGATTGTATTAACACTTATTTTTCAGAAGATATTGGCATGAAATAGACCAAATAATAATAATAATAATAATAATAATACAAGAAAAAATTAAGTTTTTCCTTTGTACTTTCAGGTGCATGCTGGGGACTGGCACCCCTGCGCGTGAGCCTTCCGAATCCAGGGTAGTGGAGGCCGTCATAATGCAACTAATGGAGGCCCATGATGCTCCGTGGAAGGGAGGCAAAAGACAACACCCGTGGGGAGTCATCATGCGGGACTATGAGAGGATCACCAGGCTCCTTTTCAACAACGCCCGTGTGATGGAAAAAACAACCCTCCAGCTCTTCTCCATAAACATGAGGACACTACATACATGGTAATTTCTCAACTGACTCGACTGTCACAGCAACATTGTAAAATGTTAATTCCTCACTTAAATTAGATTCCTGAAAAGTCACCAATTAAACTGATACAATGATATTGCTAGTGCTTTTTTTTTTTTTTTTTTCCAATTTCATTTCAGTTTTTATTTTTTATTTTCTTTCAGATTTAAGAATATTTAAAGATTATTTCCTGATTATTCTTTTTTTTTCTTTTCTTCCATAGGCACAACAGGACTACAGATGAGCAGTACAGGGCCTCCCTTCTACAGGGGATGTCCCTGCCCGCTCCTCCTGCAACAGCAACAACACCGCTGCCTGCTGCCAGGCAGCTGCTACCGCGGCTGCCAGTGCCCTCTGGAACACCGCACCAGTACCACCTGCCTAAAGACACCACAGGCACTGCGGTGCTGAGAAGAGATGGGAAGAAGAAGAAGAAGAAGAAGATGAAGCCAGCCCGCGCAACAGAGACACAGTCCAAACAAGTGGTCGTGGTCCCACAACCTGTTGGATTTTTTCCACCTGGCATTCTGCCGCACCAGTTGGCACCAGCACCCGCCCAGTGGACCACCTTCGCACCCACGGTGATGACCCCAATACCAGGTTTTCCACCCTGGTCCCAACCACTTCCACAGTCAACTACACCAGCTCCGGTTGTGGCTAAGAGGACCAGAAAAACAAACAACTGTAAGAAATGTGGAAAACCACGCAACATCCAGGCGGGTCATAGCGGCTACCGTGGCCATACATACTGCCCTGACAACGCAGAGGGCCTGACGTACTTAGCCTGGAAGGAACGAATGAAGGCCCTCTTAGAACAACAACAACAACAACAACAGTGAGGGCAGTATAAATAAGGACTGTGTCTTCCCAAAATGACATTATTCTCGACAGCTGGAGTGTCATTTTTTATTTAATTATACAAAGACAGCTGGACTGTCATCATATATTTATACACAGACAGCTGGACTGTCATTAATGCAACAAACAATGCAAGGGAAGTGTGCAATAGCTTGGTTAGCTGGCAATTCACTTATTCAAGGATAGCTGGACTATCTCTTATTTATTCAATGCAACTGCAATGCAAAAACAACTGTGCAATAATTTGTTCCAAGATAGCTGGACTATCACCTACTTATTCAATGCAACTGCGATGCAAAAACAACTGTGCAATAATTTGTTCCAAGATAGCTGGACTATCACCTACTTATTCAATGCAACTGCGATGCAATAACAACTGTGCAATAATTTGTTCCAAGATAGCTGGACTATCACCTACTTATTCAATGCAACTGCGATGCAAAAACAACTCTGCAATAATTTGTTCCAAGATAGCTGGACTATCACCTACTTATTCAATGCAACTGCGATGCAAAAACAACTGTGCAATAATTTGTTCCAAGATAGCTGGACTATCACCTACTTATTCAATGCAACTGTGATGCAAAAACAACAAGACAGCTGGACTATCATCTATTTATATATATATATATATTAAAAAAAAAATCACTGACTTATTTCAATCATTTATGCAACTACAACGCAGAAAAAAACTGCTATCTGCATTGAGGTTCAATAAATTTGATTCATATACAACCTGCATTCTTTGTTTCAATTTGTATATTGATTTTAAAAAAAACAGTAAACTGAAAATAAAACGGAATTTGTACATTTAATTTAATTTTGATGAACAGTACAAGTAAATTGAAAGTAGAATGCAGAGCACGTTTCTGTATTCCCCCCCCTCCCCTTCTTTCCCCACCACGATCTCAACTGTAGCAATCTGTCACAACCAAGGTTATTTACGTTTTTTTAGCATGCAAACGCATTAGGCGACGCTATTCAGCCAAGATCTGGGTCTTAACTCCTACTTAACTCCTAGAGGGCGCAAGTTTGGCCCGTTTTTGGCGATTTGCATTTGCATACACATGCACTTTCGTTATGCACTTTCGTTATAACGCCGGGCACTTTCGTTCTGTATTTTGATGCTGTGTTTTGTTTGCGTTTGTCAATTTGCTACTTTGTAGCACATTTCTCAACTGCAGGAGCAGGAGAAGGGCCTTTTTTGACGATGTTAACGGTCATTTGGCCGTCGGCTACTGTGACACGGTCATGTGACCACAACAAACCGCAATGTTTACAGGAACTAGGCGTGGGGTCCTTTCTTTAGGGGGGAACCATTCACCCGGCCACGGCAAACATTCCAGGTGCGCACTAACGTTTTTAATCGTTTTTGGGGCTTGAAACGCATCTGGTGCCAAGTTGCGCGCCGAAATTGCCCCATCCGCCCCGGGATTTTTGGCGTAATTTTCGCATTTTTTGCCTTTTTCTTTTTTTCTTTTTTGCGCTGGGCCGACAGAGAAGATTGAGTGGGTTCCTTTGCGCAGGGGACATGCGTAGCTTCTCTGTAGAGTGACCCCGAATCACATGACGACTCATGCATACGTCATCGCTGATTTTCCTCAAATCAGCGATTCCAACCAATCACAAACCCAAAATCAGCGATCTGGTCGAAAATCAGCGATGACGTAGGCGAAATCAGCGAATTACGGCCGCAGAAAAGAGGTCACGTGGTACAGGAGTCGTCAAGCACAAGCTATTCAACATGGCGACAAGAGGTAAGTTTTCTCTCGACTCAGCGATTCACCTGCCCGTTGCTCGCTTTAAACGGACTAGATAATTTAAACACCGACACCGATGAAAAGCTCAAGTAGTACCGAGCACGCCGACGTATCAGTCGGCGCAACCAGTTGCACCTTTCCGCTTTTATCGCAATAATTACCTTTTCGCGGGAAAAATCCACGTGGGTGGGTGCTCGACATGACATGTCTGGATTTCTTTGCAGATGAACCGAAAACGCCACTCCCCTCGACCAGATCAAGCGACCCAGTGTTCAGGAGGAGGTCGGATGGAGCACTGACGCTCGGTGAGAGTAACGCCGCGAGGAGGGCTGCTGCTTCTGCAGCCACTGCCTCCCTCACCGCCGCTGCCAAACCACCGGAGAAGGTTGCGGAGGAGGCCAGGTCTGCAGTCATCCAGCTCGGCCTGGATGTCACCGACAAGAAACACCTTCTGGGGCATCACAGGCTGCAGTTTGGAAAATACCGGGGGCAGACCTTCCGGTGGCTGGTCGAGAACTCCCTGGGGTATGCCGCCTACTTGGCAGAGAGTCTGAGCAGGGAGACTCCACACCCCGGCCCGCTGGGTGTGAACAAATACAAGCTCAAGGTAAAATCTTTCCTTTTAAATCTTTTTTGATTGCCTTACTATATGTAATGTGTAAGGTATTGAAAGATTGAAAGTAATGCCCCATGGTGTAAGGTTAGTTGTCTGCACCCCCCCCCCCCCCTCCCCATGTCTTTTATAAGTCTTTCATTGGTGTTATACTGGTTTGTGGTGAATAATACTTCAAGTATTCAGTTACTGTGGATACAGACAAACATCATAGTTTAAGTATCTGACATATCTGTCCTCAAGTCACTGATATCTAGTATTGTTAAAGTGGTCTTGTAACACAAACTAGTCGGACTGAAGGTCACCTCCCAGGAAAGGTACAACGCATTGTTTGTATCTTAGCACACACAGTAATATAAATCAGTTGTACTAGTTTCCATTATTGAAAGAGATGATAGTAATTAACATTCATTTCAATTGGACAATGCCTTTATTGTCAGGGTACCTGTCTTAATCACCTTTATTGACTTCACATAGGAGTACCTTGAGCTGTTCCCCCAGGGTCGGGAGGCTATTGCTGCCAAGACCAAGGAGAGGCAGGCAAAACCCACACCACCTGCCAAGCCTGTCCCAGTATCCTCCAGCTCACTTCAGAGCCTCATGGTCGGCAGTCATCTGTCACCAGCAGGGCTCAAAGCTGGAGTGAAGAGACAGCTTGGTCCCCCAGGGCCAACACCCAATCTTAAGAAATCAAGAAGAGGTAAATGACACATGTATTATTACACACATTTTTTTTTTTTTTTTTTCAAATTTAATAGTTGATGTGTGCTTCTGTATCAGTGTATTTATTCCGTTATTCATTTTTTTTTTTTTCCAGCAACGGCGACCCTGCCCAAGTCTGAGGATGTGGAAGTGGTGGACGCCCCCCTTCCTGCCCCAGACAGCACCAACACCGCCGTTGCCAAGAAACCTAAACCCACCACCAGAGGTAAATGTAATTCATGGTAATTTCATTGACGTAAGGACCCTTGTTTTAAGAGTAGCTTTCTAACATCTTTTTACAGTTGTTGCCACTTTTACTTCAGTATATTCTAATTTTGTTCATTTAAAGCGACAGCCGTAGACCCTGAGGAAGTGAGCGACTTGGAACGCCCAGAGCTACCTGTCCCTGCCTCAGCTGGTGCTGGCACCAGTACAGCTGCCGCTCCTGACACCATACCCCAACAGGAGACCAAAAGGCAGAGCTCCCTGCCAGATTCAGGTAAAGACTTTTTGTTTCTTTTCCATGAACAATTTGAGGTCACAGCTGGGATTCAATTTGGAAATTAACCAGTCAATTCAATTTGGAAATTAACCAGTCAATTTTCAGTGAGCAAAAAGTTAACTCCTAGCTGCTGACCTTACATTAAGTGTTTTGTCTGTGACATATCACATACCGCCCCAGCCCTCCTGCCAAGGTGATGATGACAAGAAGAATTCCTTCATGAAAATCTGCACAGCTTAGATTGTGAATTTTAAGATTTTTTATAAAATTAATCGCGCAAAGTGTAATGAAAGAAAATAGTGTAAAACAGAATGTAAAACATTAAGAGTGTTCTATTGTTCTTGTACCTGTTTTCTTTTCACAGTCTTTGGAGGACAGGTGTTGGTGAGTTTGAAATCAAGCTTTCAGAGTTTTATTGTTTTATTTATTATTAATGCACACGTGGCTTATTCACTGACACTTGTAGCATGTGGTGTGTTTTCTTTTTATATGTTTTGGAAGGTGACAGCACAGCAGCAGCAGCAGCACTTTGGTTTTGTTTTCTTTTTCGCTTTTTCGCTTTCCTTTTTTTTTTTTTCTGCATTACTGTGGGTTCCTTACTGTGAGGTGGTTGGTGTTTGTATTGCCTGTAGATTAGCATAAAAGAGCTGAACATGCAATAACTTTTTTTTGTTTGTGGGTGATAAGGTTAAAGATATGAGGATGTATTTAAATGATAACTATTGACCATAAAGTAAACAAAGTCCAAGCAGTGATTAATCTGTTACTTTTAATAACCTCCAATGCAGAAGATACATGATAAGTAAGAATGAGTAATTTTTAAAAGTAATGAGAAAGTATGTCAGCTCTTGTAAAGTGTGATATATGTTCATGATTTTCTTTTATTTCAGGTTTCCCCCTCTATTATTTTGTACTTATTGCTCTTCACTTGTTCCAGTGCCCGTGGATGACACTGATCTGATCCCTCTGTCATGGAAGGCCAGCCTGCCACCACATGAAGCACAGTGGGTTTCCCGTGCCTTGTTTACCACCCGCCGGGGCCAACTGAAGCAAGAGCTGCAGCTGTGGTGGCACCCACCATCACCCAGACTGGTCCACGCCCAGCCCCCTAGAACAGCAGGGCCTTTCTTCACCCACCCCTTCTTCCTCTGGATGCCACGCCGCATGTTCAGGGCTCAGCTGTCTTGCTCTGTGCCATCATGCAAGGGTCGCCAGTTAACATCCTGCGGTTTCTTCAAGACTGTCCGCCGCGTCCTTGACATCGATGGCTACTTTTACATGGGCACTGAGTACCTGGAGTGCGGCGCCTGTCACAAGAAGTATGCGGGTTGGAGTGGGGAAATCCTCCAACAGCTGGACGTGGCGACAAGGGGGAAATTTCCAGCACTGCTCACATACAGGTAATTTCAAAACTTTTCTTTTTTTTTCTTTTTTTAATTTATGGAATTCTTGCATTTAATATCAGTTCATTTGAAAATCTATTTCAGCGGACAAAATAACTCTGTCTTTACATTTATAACTTATTCTGTTCTTGATTCTTTGTTGCAGGTACTCTTGCTCTACCCGGGTAGTTTCTCTCCTGAGAGAGCGATCTCTTGGGAACAGCACTACTCGGCTGAGTAAGCAACTGTGTGAGCAGCACACCAGGGATTGGCTAAGCAGGGTAGCCAATTTCCTCTCAGTTGTAGACAAGTTTGCCAGCTCATCCCTTGTGCAGAGAACAAGTCCTCTTCAGCCGTTACCCTTTGAAAGACTCCCGGGGCCAGCATGGCTACAAACTGTGCTGGTCCGTGACGTGTTGTTGAGGCTTGATGAGATCAAAGCCAAGGTGACCTCCACCTTTGGATCCGTCTTGAAGATGGACTCCACCAAAAAGGTATGTACAGTTTTTGTTCTGATTTGCTCTCTTAAACTTTGTACAGTGAACAGTTTTGAAAACAAAACAACAAAACACACACACAAAAAAAAAAAAAAAAAAAAAAAATTTCTTTAAGAAAATGTATTAAGTGTCATATTTCCCCCCTCCGTTTTTCAGGTAGCCAAAAAGCTGGCAGGAGAGGCTGCAGGCTCAGCTGCCTGGTGCACCAACGTGGGCAATGAACACGGCCAGGTACTGACCTCAGTACTCACTGCTCAGGAGGGAGCTGGCCTGACCAAGATGGCCCAGGGCCTCGTGAGGCGGTACCAGCTCAGTGAACAGCCTCCACCCAAGGTGATGTATGTTGACAGGGACTGCTGCTCCACCTCCGGTCCCTGCAATGTCAAGAAGCTGTTTGCTGGCTGGCCCCATCTGGTGGTGCGACTGGACGTGTGGCACTTCATGCGCAGGTTCGCCTCCTGTGTCACCACGGAAAGCCACCCACTATACGCCGTCTTCATGAAGAAGTTGTCTGCCTGCATTTTTGAGTGGGACGCAGATGATCTGGCAGCACTTCGAGATGCCAAGCTGGGCCAACTACAACTACAGGGCGCTGGCGTCAGCCCAGACAACATCATGCAGCACATCTCGCGCAAGGAGTTAGAGAAACACTGCCGTCGCCGCACCCGCGGTGTAGCTGAAACCACTCGTCTCTTGCAGTCGCTGGTCGACACGCTGGACAGTGATCAGGGGTGCGACGCGCTAGGAGTACCTCTCCTTGATCACGAGAGAGTGCAAGACATGTGGGCCTCTCAACAGCGCCACATACCATGCCTCCAGGACGTCGAAGGGGTCTCTCTGTACACCCAGACTGGAACTCTGAGGAAGGGCGGGAAGGAGCTGAAGGTCTACAGGTGTGCGAGGGGCTCAGTTTCCCTGGAGAGCTTCCATTCTCATATTGTTAGATTCATTCCCGGTAAGCACAACCACACACACCGACAGACTGCTTGGTTACCTGAAAGTAGATTTAAAATCACTTTAGACTGACTTAATTTTGATGCATTGGTACTTGTTAAATTAAACTTAACATTTTTGTTGAAAATTTGTGGTTATTGAACACTTGCAGCTAATTTTCTCCCTTTTTTCTTGTTTTTAACAGGACAAAGTGCCTCTGCCACAAATTTCCAAGCCTACATCCTGGAAGGAATTGTTCGGTGGAACCAGGATCGTGCGCTGGCCGCAATTGACAATGGGGACACCGAACTTCGCTGCTATGATGGACAGCTCGTCCAGGCAGTGAACCATCTGGGAGAACGGGTGCTTGGCAATACCATCGTGCCAAATGCTGTGGTCCCCAGGAAATACACTGGTAATTAAAGTGATTTAGGTTTCGTGTAATTTATAGGAATATAATTAGTTTAGATGTAATTGCAGCCAAGAAATTATTTTTGGAAAAAATAAATAAATAAATAAATAAATAAATACATGAAAAAAAAAATGAGGCCTGCTACTAATAATTCTCTCATTTCTCTCTTTACTTCCAGGTGAGCTTCTAGGGTGCGAGTACCTGCTCGATCAGACGGGAAAGGCCCTAGAACCTGTAAAACTGGACCCAGATGCACCCGAGGAGGAGGTTGTCGAGACAGTGGAGGAAGATGCTGATGATGAGGGGTTCTCTGAAGACTGTGATCCCACAATTGCAGATGCTGACGAGGACCCTGTATTCCACATCCCTCCCAGACCACACACCTCCTCCGTGACAGAGGCAACCAATACCTCTCCACCCAGAGAAGGTAAATTTTTAGATTATTACTATTGTAATTATTATTATTATTTCTTTATTATTATTATTATTTTTCTTTATATGTTAATTCCAGATATGTAGCTATGCAAGTCAGTTGCCCTGTTCTGTTCACACAAGGTTATTTTATTTATTTTTTTTTTTTTTCAGGTGATATTTCTTTTTTCCCCTCCCCCCTCATTATATCGGCATATTTTTTTTTTACTTTCCAGAAGAGGTGCCCCTTGAAGAACCAACACCCAAGGTAGATGAGACTTCAGAGTCAGTGGACAGACATCATATCCCCGGTTATGATGCCGTAACGAAGCTGGCTTCTGTACTCGTCTCCCTACGTACCATCGAGAGGGAGTGCCTCCTAACCGAAGATGTGGAGAAGATAATCCACCACTGGGAGGCGTTGCCAGAAATGGACAAACAACGCCTCCGTTACACTCCACACTTCAAGAGGAGGCACACAAAGGGGCGATTTGCCTCTTCCAAGAACACCATCACTCCTGGGGTGGAGAGTGTCAAGAAGTAAGTTTTTTTTTTTTTTTTTTCAGCTAAGATTGTATTAACACTTATTTTTCAGAAGATATTGGCATGAAATAGACCAAATAATAATAATAATAATAATAATAATACAAGAAAAAATTAAGTTTTTCCTTTGTACTTTCAGGTGCATGCTGGGGACTGGCACCCCTGCGCGTGAGCCTTCCGAATCCAGGGTAGTGGAGGCCGTCATAATGCAACTAATGGAGGCCCATGATGCTCCGTGGAAGGGAGGCAAAAGACAACACCCGTGGGGAGTCATCATGCGGGACTATGAGAGGATCACCAGGCTCCTTTTCAACAACGCCCGTGTGATGGAAAAAACAACCCTCCAGCTCTTCTCCATAAACATGAGGACACTACATACATGGTAATTTCTCAACTGACTCGACTGTCACAGCAACATTGTAAAATGTTAATTCCTCACTTAAATTAGATTCCTGAAAAGTCACCAATTAAACTGATACAATGATATTGCTAGTGCTTTTTTTTTTTTTTTTTTCCAATTTCATTTCAGTTTTTATTTTTTATTTTCTTTCAGATTTAAGAATATTTAAAGATTATTTCCTGATTATTCTTTTTTTTTCTTTTCTTCCATAGGCACAACAGGACTACAGATGAGCAGTACAGGGCCTCCCTTCTACAGGGGATGTCCCTGCCCGCTCCTCCTGCAACAGCAACAACACCGCTGCCTGCTGCCAGGCAGCTGCTACCGCGGCTGCCAGTGCCCTCTGGAACACCGCACCAGTACCACCTGCCTAAAGACACCACAGGCACTGCGGTGCTGAGAAGAGATGGGAAGAAGAAGAAGAAGAAGAAGATGAAGCCAGCCCGCGCAACAGAGACACAGTCCAAACAAGTGGTCGTGGTCCCACAACCTGTTGGATTTTTTCCACCTGGCATTCTGCCGCACCAGTTGGCACCAGCACCCGCCCAGTGGACCACCTTCGCACCCACGGTGATGACCCCAATACCAGGTTTTCCACCCTGGTCCCAACCACTTCCACAGTCAACTACACCAGCTCCGGTTGTGGCTAAGAGGACCAGAAAAACAAACAACTGTAAGAAATGTGGAAAACCACGCAACATCCAGGCGGGTCATAGCGGCTACCGTGGCCATACATACTGCCCTGACAACGCAGAGGGCCTGACGTACTTAGCCTGGAAGGAACGAATGAAGGCCCTCTTAGAACAACAACAACAACAACAACAGTGAGGGCAGTATAAATAAGGACTGTGTCTTCCCAAAATGACATTATTCTCGACAGCTGGAGTGTCATTTTTTATTTAATTATACAAAGACAGCTGGACTGTCATCATATATTTATACACAGACAGCTGGACTGTCATTAATGCAACAAACAATGCAAGGGAAGTGTGCAATAGCTTGGTTAGCTGGCAATTCACTTATTCAAGGATAGCTGGACTATCTCTTATTTATTCAATGCAACTGCAATGCAAAAACAACTGTGCAATAATTTGTTCCAAGATAGCTGGACTATCACCTACTTATTCAATGCAACTGCGATGCAAAAACAACTGTGCAATAATTTGTTCCAAGATAGCTGGACTATCACCTACTTATTCAATGCAACTGCGATGCAATAACAACTGTGCAATAATTTGTTCCAAGATAGCTGGACTATCACCTACTTATTCAATGCAACTGCGATGCAAAAACAACTCTGCAATAATTTGTTCCAAGATAGCTGGACTATCACCTACTTATTCAATGCAACTGCGATGCAAAAACAACTGTGCAATAATTTGTTCCAAGATAGCTGGACTATCACCTACTTATTCAATGCAACTGTGATGCAAAAACAACAAGACAGCTGGACTATCATCTATTTATATATATATATATATATTAAAAAAAAAATCACTGACTTATTTCAATCATTTATGCAACTACAACGCAGAAAAAAACTGCTATCTGCATTGAGGTTCAATAAATTTGATTCATATACAACCTGCATTCTTTGTTTCAATTTGTATATTGATTTTAAAAAAAACAGTAAACTGAAAATAAAACGGAATTTGTACATTTAATTTAATTTTGATGAACAGTACAAGTAAATTGAAAGTAGAATGCAGAGCACGTTTCTGTATTCCCCCCCCTCCCCTTCTTTCCCCACCACGATCTCAACTGTAGCAATCTGTCACAACCAAGGTTATTTACGTTTTTTTAGCATGCAAACGCATTAGGCGACGCTATTCAGCCAAGATCTGGGTCTTAACTCCTACTTAACTCCTAGAGGGCGCAAGTTTGGCCCGTTTTTGGCGATTTGCATTTGCATACACATGCACTTTCGTTATGCACTTTCGTTATAACGCCGGGCACTTTCGTTCTGTATTTTGATGCTGTGTTTTGTTTGCGTTTGTCAATTTGCTACTTTGTAGCACATTTCTCAACTGCAGGAGCAGGAGAAGGGCCTTTTTTGACGATGTTAACGGTCATTTGGCCGTCGGCTACTGTGACACGGTCATGTGACCACAACAAACCGCAATGTTTACAGGAACTAGGCGTGGGGTCCTTTCTTTAGGGGGGAACCATTCACACCGGCCACGGCAAACATTCCAGGTGCGCACTAACGTTTTTAATCGTTTTTGGGGCTTGAAACGCATCTGGTGCCAAGTTGCGCGCCGAAATTGCCCCATCCGCCCCGGGATTTTTGGCGTAATTTTCGCATTTTTTGCCTTTTTCTTTTTTTCTTTTTTGCGCTGGGCCGACAGAGAAGATTGAGTGGGTTCCTTTGCGCAGGGGACATGCGTAGCTTCTCTGTAGAGTGACCCCGAATCACATGACGACTCATGCATACGTCATCGCTGATTTTCCTCAAATCAGCGATTCCAACCAATCACAAACCCAAAATCAGCGATCTGGTCGAAAATCAGCGATGACGTAGGCGAAATCAGCGAATTACGGCCGCAGAAAAGAGGTCACGTGGTACAGGAGTCGTCAAGCACAAGCTATTCAACATGGCGACAAGAGGTAAGTTTTCTCTCGACTCAGCGATTCACCTGCCCGTTGCTCGCTTTAAACGGACTAGATAATTTAAACACCGACACCGATGAAAAGCTCAAGTAGTACCGAGCACGCCGACGTATCAGTCGGCGCAACCAGTTGCACCTTTCCGCTTTTATCGCAATAATTACCTTTTCGCGGGAAAAATCCACGTGGGTGGGTGCTCGACATGACATGTCTGGATTTCTTTGCAGATGAACCGAAAACGCCACTCCCCTCGACCAGATCAAGCGACCCAGTGTTCAGGAGGAGGTCGGATGGAGCACTGACGCTCGGTGAGAGTAACGCCGCGAGGAGGGCTGCTGCTTCTGCAGCCACTGCCTCCCTCACCGCCGCTGCCAAACCACCGGAGAAGGTTGCGGAGGAGGCCAGGTCTGCAGTCATCCAGCTCGGCCTGGATGTCACCGACAAGAAACACCTTCTGGGGCATCACAGGCTGCAGTTTGGAAAATACCGGGGGCAGACCTTCCGGTGGCTGGTCGAGAACTCCCTGGGGTATGCCGCCTACTTGGCAGAGAGTCTGAGCAGGGAGACTCCACACCCCGGCCCGCTGGGTGTGAACAAATACAAGCTCAAGGTAAAATCTTTCCTTTTAAATCTTTTTTGATTGCCTTACTATATGTAATGTGTAAGGTATTGAAAGATTGAAAGTAATGCCCCATGGTGTAAGGTTAGTTGTCTGCACCCCCCCCCCCCCTCCCCATGTCTTTTATAAGTCTTTCATTGGTGTTATACTGGTTTGTGGTGAATAATACTTCAAGTATTCAGTTACTGTGGATACAGACAAACATCATAGTTTAAGTATCTGACATATCTGTCCTCAAGTCACTGATATCTAGTATTGTTAAAGTGGTCTTGTAACACAAACTAGTCGGACTGAAGGTCACCTCCCAGGAAAGGTACAACGCATTGTTTGTATCTTAGCACACACAGTAATATAAATCAGTTGTACTAGTTTCCATTATTGAAAGAGATGATAGTAATTAACATTCATTTCAATTGGACAATGCCTTTATTGTCAGGGTACCTGTCTTAATCACCTTTATTGACTTCACATAGGAGTACCTTGAGCTGTTCCCCCAGGGTCGGGAGGCTATTGCTGCCAAGACCAAGGAGAGGCAGGCAAAACCCACACCACCTGCCAAGCCTGTCCCAGTATCCTCCAGCTCACTTCAGAGCCTCATGGTCGGCAGTCATCTGTCACCAGCAGGGCTCAAAGCTGGAGTGAAGAGACAGCTTGGTCCCCCAGGGCCAACACCCAATCTTAAGAAATCAAGAAGAGGTAAATGACACATGTATTATTACACACATTTTTTTTTTTTTTTTTTCAAATTTAATAGTTGATGTGTGCTTCTGTATCAGTGTATTTATTCCGTTATTCATTTTTTTTTTTTTCCAGCAACGGCGACCCTGCCCAAGTCTGAGGATGTGGAAGTGGTGGACGCCCCCCTTCCTGCCCCAGACAGCACCAACACCGCCGTTGCCAAGAAACCTAAACCCACCACCAGAGGTAAATGTAATTCATGGTAATTTCATTGACGTAAGGACCCTTGTTTTAAGAGTAGCTTTCTAACATCTTTTTACAGTTGTTGCCACTTTTACTTCAGTATATTCTAATTTTGTTCATTTAAAGCGACAGCCGTAGACCCTGAGGAAGTGAGCGACTTGGAACGCCCAGAGCTACCTGTCCCTGCCTCAGCTGGTGCTGGCACCAGTACAGCTGCCGCTCCTGACACCATACCCCAACAGGAGACCAAAAGGCAGAGCTCCCTGCCAGATTCAGGTAAAGACTTTTTGTTTCTTTTCCATGAACAATTTGAGGTCACAGCTGGGATTCAATTTGGAAATTAACCAGTCAATTCAATTTGGAAATTAACCAGTCAATTTTCAGTGAGCAAAAAGTTAACTCCTAGCTGCTGACCTTACATTAAGTGTTTTGTCTGTGACATATCACATACCGCCCCAGCCCTCCTGCCAAGGTGATGATGACAAGAAGAATTCCTTCATGAAAATCTGCACAGCTTAGATTGTGAATTTTAAGATTTTTTATAAAATTAATCGCGCAAAGTGTAATGAAAGAAAATAGTGTAAAACAGAATGTAAAACATTAAGAGTGTTCTATTGTTCTTGTACCTGTTTTCTTTTCACAGTCTTTGGAGGACAGGTGTTGGTGAGTTTGAAATCAAGCTTTCAGAGTTTTATTGTTTTATTTATTATTAATGCACACGTGGCTTATTCACTGACACTTGTAGCATGTGGTGTGTTTTCTTTTTATATGTTTTGGAAGGTGACAGCACAGCAGCAGCAGCAGCACTTTGGTTTTGTTTTCTTTTTCGCTTTTTCGCTTTCCTTTTTTTTTTTTTCTGCATTACTGTGGGTTCCTTACTGTGAGGTGGTTGGTGTTTGTATTGCCTGTAGATTAGCATAAAAGAGCTGAACATGCAATAACTTTTTTTTGTTTGTGGGTGATAAGGTTAAAGATATGAGGATGTATTTAAATGATAACTATTGACCATAAAGTAAACAAAGTCCAAGCAGTGATTAATCTGTTACTTTTAATAACCTCCAATGCAGAAGATACATGATAAGTAAGAATGAGTAATTTTTAAAAGTAATGAGAAAGTATGTCAGCTCTTGTAAAGTGTGATATATGTTCATGATTTTCTTTTATTTCAGGTTTCCCCCTCTATTATTTTGTACTTATTGCTCTTCACTTGTTCCAGTGCCCGTGGATGACACTGATCTGATCCCTCTGTCATGGAAGGCCAGCCTGCCACCACATGAAGCACAGTGGGTTTCCCGTGCCTTGTTTACCACCCGCCGGGGCCAACTGAAGCAAGAGCTGCAGCTGTGGTGGCACCCACCATCACCCAGACTGGTCCACGCCCAGCCCCCTAGAACAGCAGGGCCTTTCTTCACCCACCCCTTCTTCCTCTGGATGCCACGCCGCATGTTCAGGGCTCAGCTGTCTTGCTCTGTGCCATCATGCAAGGGTCGCCAGTTAACATCCTGCGGTTTCTTCAAGACTGTCCGCCGCGTCCTTGACATCGATGGCTACTTTTACATGGGCACTGAGTACCTGGAGTGCGGCGCCTGTCACAAGAAGTATGCGGGTTGGAGTGGGGAAATCCTCCAACAGCTGGACGTGGCGACAAGGGGGAAATTTCCAGCACTGCTCACATACAGGTAATTTCAAAACTTTTCTTTTTTTTTCTTTTTTTAATTTATGGAATTCTTGCATTTAATATCAGTTCATTTGAAAATCTATTTCAGCGGACAAAATAACTCTGTCTTTACATTTATAACTTATTCTGTTCTTGATTCTTTGTTGCAGGTACTCTTGCTCTACCCGGGTAGTTTCTCTCCTGAGAGAGCGATCTCTTGGGAACAGCACTACTCGGCTGAGTAAGCAACTGTGTGAGCAGCACACCAGGGATTGGCTAAGCAGGGTAGCCAATTTCCTCTCAGTTGTAGACAAGTTTGCCAGCTCATCCCTTGTGCAGAGAACAAGTCCTCTTCAGCCGTTACCCTTTGAAAGACTCCCGGGGCCAGCATGGCTACAAACTGTGCTGGTCCGTGACGTGTTGTTGAGGCTTGATGAGATCAAAGCCAAGGTGACCTCCACCTTTGGATCCGTCTTGAAGATGGACTCCACCAAAAAGGTATGTACAGTTTTTGTTCTGATTTGCTCTCTTAAACTTTGTACAGTGAACAGTTTTGAAAACAAAACAACAAAACACACACACAAAAAAAAAAAAAAAAAAAAAAAAATTTCTTTAAGAAAATGTATTAAGTGTCATATTTCCCCCCTCCGTTTTTCAGGTAGCCAAAAAGCTGGCAGGAGAGGCTGCAGGCTCAGCTGCCTGGTGCACCAACGTGGGCAATGAACACGGCCAGGTACTGACCTCAGTACTCACTGCTCAGGAGGGAGCTGGCCTGACCAAGATGGCCCAGGGCCTCGTGAGGCGGTACCAGCTCAGTGAACAGCCTCCACCCAAGGTGATGTATGTTGACAGGGACTGCTGCTCCACCTCCGGTCCCTGCAATGTCAAGAAGCTGTTTGCTGGCTGGCCCCATCTGGTGGTGCGACTGGACGTGTGGCACTTCATGCGCAGGTTCGCCTCCTGTGTCACCACGGAAAGCCACCCACTATACGCCGTCTTCATGAAGAAGTTGTCTGCCTGCATTTTTGAGTGGGACGCAGATGATCTGGCAGCACTTCGAGATGCCAAGCTGGGCCAACTACAACTACAGGGCGCTGGCGTCAGCCCAGACAACATCATGCAGCACATCTCGCGCAAGGAGTTAGAGAAACACTGCCGTCGCCGCACCCGCGGTGTAGCTGAAACCACTCGTCTCTTGCAGTCGCTGGTCGACACGCTGGACAGTGATCAGGGGTGCGACGCGCTAGGAGTACCTCTCCTTGATCACGAGAGAGTGCAAGACATGTGGGCCTCTCAACAGCGCCACATACCATGCCTCCAGGACGTCGAAGGGGTCTCTCTGTACACCCAGACTGGAACTCTGAGGAAGGGCGGGAAGGAGCTGAAGGTCTACAGGTGTGCGAGGGGCTCAGTTTCCCTGGAGAGCTTCCATTCTCATATTGTTAGATTCATTCCCGGTAAGCACAACCACACACACCGACAGACTGCTTGGTTACCTGAAAGTAGATTTAAAATCACTTTAGACTGACTTAATTTTGATGCATTGGTACTTGTTAAATTAAACTTAACATTTTTGTTGAAAATTTGTGGTTATTGAACACTTGCAGCTAATTTTCTCCCTTTTTTCTTGTTTTTAACAGGACAAAGTGCCTCTGCCACAAATTTCCAAGCCTACATCCTGGAAGGAATTGTTCGGTGGAACCAGGATCGTGCGCTGGCCGCAATTGACAATGGGGACACCGAACTTCGCTGCTATGATGGACAGCTCGTCCAGGCAGTGAACCATCTGGGAGAACGGGTGCTTGGCAATACCATCGTGCCAAATGCTGTGGTCCCCAGGAAATACACTGGTAATTAAAGTGATTTAGGTTTCGTGTAATTTATAGGAATATAATTAGTTTAGATGTAATTGCAGCCAAGAAATTATTTTTGGAAAAAATAAATAAATAAATAAATAAATAAATACATGAAAAAAAAAATGAGGCCTGCTACTAATAATTCTCTCATTTCTCTCTTTACTTCCAGGTGAGCTTCTAGGGTGCGAGTACCTGCTCGATCAGACGGGAAAGGCCCTAGAACCTGTAAAACTGGACCCAGATGCACCCGAGGAGGAGGTTGTCGAGACAGTGGAGGAAGATGCTGATGATGAGGGGTTCTCTGAAGACTGTGATCCCACAATTGCAGATGCTGACGAGGACCCTGTATTCCACATCCCTCCCAGACCACACACCTCCTCCGTGACAGAGGCAACCAATACCTCTCCACCCAGAGAAGGTAAATTTTTAGATTATTACTATTGTAATTATTATTATTATTTCTTTATTATTATTATTATTTTTCTTTATATGTTAATTCCAGATATGTAGCTATGCAAGTCAGTTGCCCTGTTCTGTTCACACAAGGTTATTTTATTTATTTTTTTTTTTTTTCAGGTGATATTTCTTTTTTCCCCTCCCCCCTCATTATATCGGCATATTTTTTTTTTACTTTCCAGAAGAGGTGCCCCTTGAAGAACCAACACCCAAGGTAGATGAGACTTCAGAGTCAGTGGACAGACATCATATCCCCGGTTATGATGCCGTAACGAAGCTGGCTTCTGTACTCGTCTCCCTACGTACCATCGAGAGGGAGTGCCTCCTAACCGAAGATGTGGAGAAGATAATCCACCACTGGGAGGCGTTGCCAGAAATGGACAAACAACGCCTCCGTTACACTCCACACTTCAAGAGGAGGCACACAAAGGGGCGATTTGCCTCTTCCAAGAACACCATCACTCCTGGGGTGGAGAGTGTCAAGAAGTAAGTTTTTTTTTTTTTTTTTTTCAGCTAAGATTGTATTAACACTTATTTTTCAGAAGATATTGGCATGAAATAGACCAAATAATAATAATAATAATAATAATAATACAAGAAAAAATTAAGTTTTTCCTTTGTACTTTCAGGTGCATGCTGGGGACTGGCACCCCTGCGCGTGAGCCTTCCGAATCCAGGGTAGTGGAGGCCGTCATAATGCAACTAATGGAGGCCCATGATGCTCCGTGGAAGGGAGGCAAAAGACAACACCCGTGGGGAGTCATCATGCGGGACTATGAGAGGATCACCAGGCTCCTTTTCAACAACGCCCGTGTGATGGAAAAAACAACCCTCCAGCTCTTCTCCATAAACATGAGGACACTACATACATGGTAATTTCTCAACTGACTCGACTGTCACAGCAACATTGTAAAATGTTAATTCCTCACTTAAATTAGATTCCTGAAAAGTCACCAATTAAACTGATACAATGATATTGCTAGTGCTTTTTTTTTTTTTTTTTTTCCAATTTCATTTCAGTTTTTATTTTTTATTTTCTTTCAGATTTAAGAATATTTAAAGATTATTTCCTGATTATTCTTTTTTTTTCTTTTCTTCCATAGGCACAACAGGACTACAGATGAGCAGTACAGGGCCTCCCTTCTACAGGGGATGTCCCTGCCCGCTCCTCCTGCAACAGCAACAACACCGCTGCCTGCTGCCAGGCAGCTGCTACCGCGGCTGCCAGTGCCCTCTGGAACACCGCACCAGTACCACCTGCCTAAAGACACCACAGGCACTGCGGTGCTGAGAAGAGATGGGAAGAAGAAGAAGAAGAAGAAGATGAAGCCAGCCCGCGCAACAGAGACACAGTCCAAACAAGTGGTCGTGGTCCCACAACCTGTTGGATTTTTTCCACCTGGCATTCTGCCGCACCAGTTGGCACCAGCACCCGCCCAGTGGACCACCTTCGCACCCACGGTGATGACCCCAATACCAGGTTTTCCACCCTGGTCCCAACCACTTCCACAGTCAACTACACCAGCTCCGGTTGTGGCTAAGAGGACCAGAAAAACAAACAACTGTAAGAAATGTGGAAAACCACGCAACATCCAGGCGGGTCATAGCGGCTACCGTGGCCATACATACTGCCCTGACAACGCAGAGGGCCTGACGTACTTAGCCTGGAAGGAACGAATGAAGGCCCTCTTAGAACAACAACAACAACAACAACAGTGAGGGCAGTATAAATAAGGACTGTGTCTTCCCAAAATGACATTATTCTCGACAGCTGGAGTGTCATTTTTTATTTAATTATACAAAGACAGCTGGACTGTCATCATATATTTATACACAGACAGCTGGACTGTCATTAATGCAACAAACAATGCAAGGGAAGTGTGCAATAGCTTGGTTAGCTGGCAATTCACTTATTCAAGGATAGCTGGACTATCTCTTATTTATTCAATGCAACTGCAATGCAAAAACAACTGTGCAATAATTTGTTCCAAGATAGCTGGACTATCACCTACTTATTCAATGCAACTGCGATGCAAAAACAACTGTGCAATAATTTGTTCCAAGATAGCTGGACTATCACCTACTTATTCAATGCAACTGCGATGCAATAACAACTGTGCAATAATTTGTTCCAAGATAGCTGGACTATCACCTACTTATTCAATGCAACTGCGATGCAAAAACAACTCTGCAATAATTTGTTCCAAGATAGCTGGACTATCACCTACTTATTCAATGCAACTGCGATGCAAAAACAACTGTGCAATAATTTGTTCCAAGATAGCTGGACTATCACCTACTTATTCAATGCAACTGTGATGCAAAAACAACAAGACAGCTGGACTATCATCTATTTATATATATATATATATATTAAAAAAAAAATCACTGACTTATTTCAATCATTTATGCAACTACAACGCAGAAAAAAACTGCTATCTGCATTGAGGTTCAATAAATTTGATTCATATACAACCTGCATTCTTTGTTTCAATTTGTATATTGATTTTAAAAAAAACAGTAAACTGAAAATAAAACGGAATTTGTACATTTAATTTAATTTTGATGAACAGTACAAGTAAATTGAAAGTAGAATGCAGAGCACGTTTCTGTATTCCCCCCCCTCCCCTTCTTTCCCCACCACGATCTCAACTGTAGCAATCTGTCACAACCAAGGTTATTTACGTTTTTTTAGCATGCAAACGCATTAGCGACGCTATTCAGCCAAGATCTGGGTCTTAACTCCTACTTAACTCCTAGAGGGCGCAAGTTTGGCCCGTTTTTGGCGATTTGCATTTGCATACACATGCACTTTCGTTATGCACTTTCGTTATAACGCCGGGCACTTTCGTTCTGTATTTGATGCTGTGTTTTGTTTGCGTTTGTCAATTTGCTACTTTGTAGCACATTTCTCAACTGCAGGAGCAGGAGAAGGGCCTTTTTTGACGATGTTAACGGTCATTTGGCCGTCGGCTACTGTGACACGGTCATGTGACCACAACAAACCGCAATGTTTACAGGATACTAGGCGTGGGGTCCTTTCTTTAGGGGGGAACCATTCACCCGGCCACGGCAAACATTCCAGGTGCGCACTAACGTTTTTAATCGTTTTTGGGGCTTGAAACGCATCTGGTGCCAAGTTGCGCGCCGAAATTGCCCATCCGCCCCGGATTTTTGGCGTAATTTTCGCATTTTTTGCCTTTTTCTTTTTTTCTTTTGTTGCGCTGGGCCGACAGAGAAGATTGAGAGTGGGTTCCTTTGCGCAGGGGACATGCGTAGCTTCTCTGTAGAGTGACCCCGAATCACATGACGACTCATGCATACGTCATCGCTGATTTTCCTCAAATCAGCGATTCCAACCAATCACAAACCCAAAATCAGCGATCTGGTCGAAAATCAGCGATGACGTAGGCGAAATCAGCGAATTACGGGCCGCAGAAAAGAGGTCACGTGGTACAGGAGTCGTCAAGCACAAGCTATTCAACATGGCGACAAGAGGTAAGTTTTCTCTCGACTCAGCGATTCACCTGCCCGTTGCTCGCTTTAAACGGACTAGATAATTTAAACACCGACACCGATGAAAAGCTCAAGTAGTACCGAGCACGCCGACGTATCAGGTCGCGCAACCAGTTGCAACCTTTCCGCTTTTATCGCAATAATTACCTTTCGCGGGAAAAATCCACGTGGGTGGGTGCTCGACATGACATGTCTGGATTTCTTTGCAGATGAACCGAAAACGCCACTCCCCTCGACCAGATCAAGCGACCCAGTGTTCAGGAGGAGGGTCGGATGGAGCACTGACGCTCGGTGAGAGTAACGCCGCGAGGAGGGCTGCTGCTTCTGCAGCCACTGCCTCCACTCACCGCCGCTGCCAAACCACCGGAGAAGGTTGCGGAGGAGGCCAGGTCTGCAGTCATCCAGCTCGGCCTGGATGTCACCGACAAGAAACACCTTCTGGGGCATCACAGGCTGCAGTTTGGAAAATACCGGGGGCAGACCTTCCGGTGGCTGGTCGAGAACTCCCTGGGGTATGCCGCCTACTTGGCAGAGAGTCTGAGCAGGGGAGACTCCACACCCCGGCCCGCTGGGTGTGAACAAATTACAAGCTCAAGGTAAAATCTTTCCTTTTAAATCTTTTTTGATTGCCTTTACTATATGTAATGTGTAAGGTATTGAAAGATTGAAAGTAATGCCCCATGGTGTAAGGTTAGTTGTCTGCACCCCCCCCCCCCCTCCCCATGTCTTTTATAAGTCTTTCATTGGTGGTTATACTGGTTTGTGGTGAATAATACTTCAAGTATTCAGTTACTGTGGATACAGACAAACATCATAGTTTAAGTATCTGACATATCTGTCCTCAAGTCACTGATATCTAGTATTGTTAAAGTGGTCTTGTAACACAAACTAGTCGGACTGAAGGTCACCTCCCAGGAAAGGTACAACGCATTGTTTGTATCTTAGCACACACAGTAATATAAATCAGTTGTACTAGTTTCCATTATTGAAAGAGATGATAGTAATTAACATTCATTTCAATTGGACAATGCCTTTATTGTCAGGGTACCTGTCTTAATCACCTTTATTGACTTCACATAGGAGTACCTTGAGCTGTTCCCCCAGGGTCGGGAGGCTATTGCTGCCAAGACCAAGGAGAGGCAGGCAAAACCCACACCACCTGCCAAGCCTGTCCCAGTATCCTCCAGCTCACTTCAGAGCCTCATGGTCGGCAGTCATCTGTCACCAGCAGGGCTCAAAGCTGGAGTGAAGAGACAGCTTGGTCCCCCAGGGCCAACACCCAATCTTAAGAAATCAAGAAGAGGTAAATGACACATGTATTATTACACACATTTTTTTTTTTTTTTTTCAAATTTAATAGTTGATGTGTGCTTCTGTATCAGTGTATTTATTCCGTTATTCATTTTTTTTTTTTTTCCAGCAACGGCGACCCTGCCCAAGTCTGAGGATGTGGAAGTGGTGGACGCCCCCCTTCCTGCCCCAGACAGCACCAACACCGCCGTTGCCAAGAAACCTAAACCCACCACCAGAGGTAAATGTAATTCATGGTAATTTCATTGACGATAAGGGACCCTTGTTTTAAGAGTAGCTTTCTAACATCTTTTTACAGTTGTTGCCACTTTTACTTCAGTATATTCTAATTTTGTTCATTTAAAGCGACAGCCGTAGACCCTGAGGAAGTGAGCGACTTGGAACGCCCAGAGAGCTACCTGTCCCTGCCTCAGCTGGTGCTGGCACCAGTACAGCTGCCGCTCCTGACACCATACCCCCAACAGGAGACCAAAAGGCAGAGCTCCCTGCCAGATTCAGGTAAAGACTTTTTGTTTCTTTTCATGAACAATTTGAGGGTCACAGCTGGGATTCAATTTGGAAATTAACCAGTCAATTCAATTTGGAAATTAACCAGTCAATTTTCAGTGAGCAAAAAAGTTAACTCCTAGCTGCTGACCTTACATTAAGTGTTTTGTCTGTGACATATCACATACCGCCCCAGCCCTCCTGCCAAGGTGATGATGACAAGAAGAATTCCTTCATGAAAATCTGCACAGCTTAGATTGTGAATTTTAAGATTTTTTATAAAATTAATCGCGCAAAGTGTAATGAAAGAAATTAGTGTAAAACAGAATGTAAAACATTAGAGTGTTCTATTGTTCTTGTACCTGTTTTCTTTTCACAGTCTTTGGAGGACAGGTGTTGGGTGAGTTTGAAATCAAGCTTTCAGAGTTTTATTGTTTTATTTATTATTAATGCACACGTGGCTTATTCACTGACACTTGTAGCATGTGGTGTGTTTTCTTTTTATATGTTTTGGAAGGTGACAGCACAGCAGCAGCAGCAGCACTTTGGTTTTGTTTTCTTTTTCGCTTTTTCGCTTTCCTTTTTTTTTTTTTCTGCATTACTGTGGTTCCTTACTGTGAGGTGGTTGGTGTTTGTATTGCCTGTAGATTAGCATAAAAGAGCTGAACATGCAATAACTTTTTTTGTTGTTGTGGGTGATAAGGTTAAAGATATGAGGATGTATTTAAATGATAACTATTGACCATAAAGTAAACAAAGTCCAAGCAGTGATTAATCTGTTACTTTTAATAACCTCCAATGCAGAAGATACATGATAAGTAAGAATGAGTAATTTTTAAAAGTAATGAGAAAGTATGTCAGCTCTTGTAAAGTGTGATATATGTTCATGATTTTCTTTTATTTCAGGTTTCTCCCCTCTATTATTTTGTACTTATTGCTCTTCACTTGTTCCAGTGCCCGTGGATGACACTGATCTGATCCCTCTGTCATGGAAGGCCAGCCTGCCACCACATGAAGCACAGTGGGTTTCCCGTGCCTTGTTTACCACCCGCCGGGGCCAACTGAAGCAAGAGCTGCAGCTGTGGTGGCACCCACCATCACCCAGACTGGTCCACGCCCAGCCCCCTAGAACAGCAGGGCCTTTCTTCACCCACCCCTTCTTCCTCTGGATGCCACGCCGCATGTTCAGGGCTTCAGCTGTCTTGCTCTGTGCCATCATGCAAGGGTCGCCAGTTAACATCCCTGCGGTTTCTTCAAGACTGTCCGCCGCGTCCTTGACATCGATGGCTACTTTTACATGGGCACTGAGTACCTGGAGTGCGGCGCCTGTCACAAGAAGTATGCGGGTTGGAGTGGGGAAATCCTCCAACAGCTGGACGTGGCGACAAGGGGGAAATTTCCAGCACTGCTCACATACAGGTAATTCAAAACTTTTCTTTTTTTTTCTTTTTTTAATTTATGGAATTCTTGCATTTAATATCAGTTCATTTGAAAATCTATTTCAGCGGACAAAATAACTCTGTCTTTACATTTATAACTTATTCTGTTCTTGATTCTTTGTTGCAGGTACTCTTGCTCTACCCGGGTAGTTTCTCTCCTGAGAGAGCGATCTCTTGGGAACAGCACTACTCGGCTGAGTAAGCAACTGTGTGAGCAGCACACCAGGGATTGGCTAAGCAGGGTAGCCAATTTCCTCTCAGTTGTAGACAAGTTTGCCAGCTCATCCCTTGTGCAGAGAACAAGTCCTCTTCAGCCGTTACCCTTTGAAAGACTCCCGGGGCCAGCATGGCTACAAACTGTGCTGGTCCGTGACGTGTTGTTGAGGCTTGATGAGATCAAAGCCAAGGTGACCTCCACCTTTGGATCCGTCTTGAAGATGGACTCCACCAAAAAGGTATGTACAGTTTTTGTTCTGATTTGCTCTCTTAAACTTTGTACAGTGAACAGTTTTGAAAACAAAACAACAAAACACACACACAAAAAAAAAAAAAAAAAAAAAAAAATTTCTTTAAGAAAATGTATTAAGTGTCATATTTCCCCCCTCCGTTTTTCAGGTAGCCAAAAAGCTGGCAGGAGAGGCTGCAGGCTCAGCTGCCTGGTGCACCAACGTGGGCAATGAACACGGCCAGGTACTGACCTCAGTACTCACTGCTCAGGAGTGGAGCTGGCCTGACCAAGATGGCCCAGGGCCTCGTGAGGCGGTACCAGCTCAGTGAACAGCCTCCACCCAAGGTGATGTATGTTGACAGGGACTGCTGCTCCACCTCCGGTCCCTGCAATGTCAAGAAGCTGTTTGCTGGCTGGCCCCATCTGGTGGTGCGACTGGACGTGTGGCACTTCATGCGCAGGTTCGCCTCCTGTGTCACCACGGAAAGCCACCCACTATACGCCGTCTTCATGAAGAAGTTGTCTGCCTGCATTTTTGAGTGGGACGCAGATGATCGGGCTTTAATGAAGTGACCCGGGCGCGTTTCCACATTTTTTATGAATGTCAGGTGTGGTAAATTAATTTTCATCACTTTTTGGAAAAATTGGTGACGGGTCATTTTTGGGTGATTTTGAGAGATTTTCGTAAGGTCCGGATATGGCAGTTTTCTTCAATTTTGGCCAGGTAGGGATGAAAAATTTTTTTCTTCAATATTGTGTCAGGTAGGTGTGTTTGGTCATTTGTAGTGAGGGTAAAGTGCTGGAAGAGTGATTGTGTCATTATTTAGGAAGAAATAGAGCAAAAACTCTCTCCACCCCCCCTCTCTCCAAATCCTGTTCTCAGGTGTGCTTTCTGGCAATCTTTAAAGCTGAAATTGGGGGCTTTAATGAAGTGACCCGGGCGCGTTTCCACATTTTTTATGAATGTCAGGTGTGGTAAATTAATTTTCATCACTTTTTGGAAAAATTGGTGACGGGTCATTTTTGGGTGATTTTGAGAGATTTTCGTAAGGTCCGGATATGGCAGTTTTCTTCAATTTTGGCCAGGTAGGGATGAAAAATTTTTTTCTTCAATATTGTGTCAGGTAGGTGTGTTTGGTCATTTGTAGTGAGGGTAAAGTGCTGGAAGAGTGATTGTGTCATTATTTAGGAAGAAATAGAGCAAAAACTCTCTCCACCCCCCCTCTCTCCAAATCCTGTTCTCAGGTGTGCTTTCTGGCAATCTTTAAAGCTGAAATTGGGGGCTTTAATGAAGTGACCCGGGCGCGTTTCCACATTTTTTATGAATGTCAGGTGTGGTAAATTAATTTTCATCACTTTTTGGAAAAATTGGTGACGGGTCATTTTTGGGTGATTTTGAGAGATTTTCGTAAGGTCCGGATATGGCAGTTTTCTTCAATTTTGGCCAGGTAGGGATGAAAAATTTTTTTCTTCAATATTGTGTCAGGTAGGTGTGTTTGGTCATTTGTAGTGAGGGTAAAGTGCTGGAAGAGTGATTGTGTCATTATTTAGGAAGAAATAGAGCAAAAACTCTCTCCACCCCCCCTCTCTCCAAATCCTGTTCTCAGGTGTGCTTTCTGGCAATCTTTAAAGCTGAAATTGGGGGCTTTAATGAAGTGACCCGGGCGCGTTTCCACATTTTTTATGAATGTCAGGTGTGGTAAATTAATTTTCATCACTTTTTGGAAAAATTGGTGACGGGTCATTTTTGGGTGATTTTGAGAGATTTTCGTAAGGTCCGGATATGGCAGTTTTCTTCAATTTTGGCCAGGTAGGGATGAAAAATTTTTTTCTTCAATATTGTGTCAGGTAGGTGTGTTTGGTCATTTGTAGTGAGGGTAAAGTGCTGGAAGAGTGATTGTGTCATTATTTAGGAAGAAATAGAGCAAAAACTCTCTCCACCCCCCCTCTCCAAATCCTGTTCTCAGGTGTGCTTTCTGGCAATCTTTAAAGCTGAAATTGGGGGCTTTAATGAAGTGACCCGGGCGCGTTTCCACATTTTTTATGAATGTCAGGTGTGGTAAATTAATTTTCATCACTTTTTGGAAAAATTGGTGACGGGTCATTTTTGGGTGATTTTGAGAGATTTTCGTAAGGTCCGGATATGGCAGTTTTCTTCAATTTTGGCCAGGTAGGGATGAAAAATTTTTTTCTTCAATATTGTGTCAGGTAGGTGTGTTTGGTCATTTGTAGTGAGGGTAAAGTGCTGGAAGAGTGATTGTGTCATTATTTAGGAAGAAATAGAGCAAAAACTCTCTCCACCCCCCCTCTCTCCAAATCCTGTTCTCAGGTGTGCTTTCTGGCAATCTTTAAAGCTGAAATTGGGGGCTTTAATGAAGTGACCCGGGCGCGTTTCCACATTTTTTATGAATGTCAGGTGTGGTAAATTAATTTTCATCACTTTTTGGAAAAATTGGTGACGGGTCATTTTTGGGTGATTTTGAGAGATTTTCGTAAGGTCCGGATATGGCAGTTTTCTTCAATTTTGGCCAGGTAGGGATGAAAAATTTTTTTCTTCAATATTGTGTCAGGTAGGTGTGTTTGGTCATTTGTAGTGAGGGTAAAGTGCTGGAAGAGTGATTGTGTCATTATTTAGGAAGAAATAGAGCAAAAACTCTCTCCACCCCCCCTCTCTCCAAATCCTGTTCTCAGGTGTGCTTTCTGGCAATCTTTAAAGCTGAAATTGGGGGCTTTAATGAAGTGACCCGGGCGCGTTTCCACATTTTTTATGAATGTCAGGTGTGGTAAATTAATTTTCATCACTTTTTGGAAAAATTGGTGACGGGTCATTTTTGGGTGATTTTGAGAGATTTTCGTAAGGTCCGGATATGGCAGTTTTCTTCAATTTTGGCCAGGTAGGGATGAAAAATTTTTTTCTTCAATATTGTGTCAGGTAGGTGTGTTTGGTCATTTGTAGTGAGGGTAAAGTGCTGGAAGAGTGATTGTGTCATTATTTAGGAAGAAATAGAGCAAAAACTCTCTCCACCCCCCCTCTCTCCAAATCCTGTTCTCAGGTGTGCTTTCTGGCAATCTTTAAAGCTGAAATTGGGGGCTTTAATGAAGTGACCCGGGCGCGTTTCCACATTTTTTATGAATGTCAGGTGTGGTAAATTAATTTTCATCACTTTTTGGAAAAATTGGTGACGGGTCATTTTTGGGTGATTTTGAGAGATTTTCGTAAGGTCCGGATATGGCAGTTTTCTTCAATTTTGGCCAGGTAGGGATGAAAAATTTTTTTCTTCAATATTGTGTCAGGTAGGTGTGTTTGGTCATTTGTAGTGAGGGTAAAGTGCTGGAAGAGTGATTGTGTCATTATTTAGGAAGAAATAGAGCAAAAACTCTCTCCACCCCCCCTCTCTCCAAATCCTGTTCTCAGGTGTGCTTTCTGGCAATCTTTAAAGCTGAAATTGGGGGCTTTAATGAAGTGACCCGGGCGCGTTTCCACATTTTTTATGAATGTCAGGTGTGGTAAATTAATTTTCATCACTTTTTGGAAAAATTGGTGACGGGTCATTTTTGGGTGATTTTGAGAGATTTTCGTAAGGTCCGGATATGGCAGTTTTCTTCAATTTTGGCCAGGTAGGGATGAAAAATTTTTTTCTTCAATATTGTGTCAGGTAGGTGTGTTTGGTCATTTGTAGTGAGGGTAAAGTGCTGGAAGAGTGATTGTGTCATTATTTAGGAAGAAATAGAGCAAAAACTCTCTCCACCCCCCCTCTCTCCAAATCCTGTTCTCAGGTGTGCTTTCTGGCAATCTTTAAAGCTGAAATTGGGGGCTTTAATGAAGTGACCCGGGCGCGTTTCCACATTTTTTATGAATGTCAGGTGTGGTAAATTAATTTTCATCACTTTTTGGAAAAATTGGTGACGGGTCATTTTTGGGTGATTTTGAGAGATTTTCGTAAGGTCCGGATATGGCAGTTTTCTTCAATTTTGGCCAGGTAGGGATGAAAAATTTTTTTCTTCAATATTGTGTCAGGTAGGTGTGTTTGGTCATTTGTAGTGAGGGTAAAGTGCTGGAAGAGTGATTGTGTCATTATTTAGGAAGAAATAGAGCAAAAACTCTCTCCACCCCCCCTCTCTCCAAATCCTGTTCTCAGGTGTGCTTTCTGGCAATCTTTAAAGCTGAAATTGGGGGCTTTAATGAAGTGACCCGGGCGCGTTTCCACATTTTTTATGAATGTCAGGTGTGGTAAATTAATTTTCATCACTTTTTGGAAAAATTGGTGACGGGTCATTTTTGGGTGATTTTGAGAGATTTTCGTAAGGTCCGGATATGGCAGTTTTCTTCAATTTTGGCCAGGTAGGGATGAAAAATTTTTTTCTTCAATATTGTGTCAGGTAGGTGTGTTTGGTCATTTGTAGTGAGGGTAAAGTGCTGGAAGAGTGATTGTGTCATTATTTAGGAAGAAATAGAGCAAAAACTCTCTCCACCCCCCCTCTCTCCAAATCCTGTTCTCAGGTGTGCTTTCTGGCAATCTTTAAAGCTGAAATTGGGGGCTTTAATGAAGTGACCCGGGCGCGTTTCCACATTTTTTATGAATGTCAGGTGTGGTAAATTAATTTTCATCACTTTTTGGAAAAATTGGTGACGGGTCATTTTTGGGTGATTTTGAGAGATTTTCGTAAGGTCCGGATATGGCAGTTTTCTTCAATTTTGGCCAGGTAGGGATGAAAAATTTTTTTCTTCAATATTGTGTCAGGTAGGTGTGTTTGGTCATTTGTAGTGAGGGTAAAGTGCTGGAAGAGTGATTGTGTCATTATTTAGGAAGAAATAGAGCAAAAACTCTCTCCACCCCCCCTCTCTCCAAATCCTGTTCTCAGGTGTGCTTTCTGGCAATCTTTAAAGCTGAAATTGGGGGCTTTAATGAAGTGACCCGGGCGCGTTTCCACATTTTTTATGAATGTCAGGTGTGGTAAATTAATTTTCATCACTTTTTGGAAAAATTGGTGACGGGTCATTTTTGGGTGATTTTGAGAGATTTTCGTAAGGTCCGGATATGGCAGTTTTCTTCAATTTTGGCCAGGTAGGGATGAAAAATTTTTTTCTTCAATATTGTGTCAGGTAGGTGTGTTTGGTCATTTGTAGTGAGGGTAAAGTGCTGGAAGAGTGATTGTGTCATTATTTAGGAAGAAATAGAGCAAAAACTCTCTCCACCCCCCCTCTCTCCAAATCCTGTTCTCAGGTGTGCTTTCTGGCAATCTTTAAAGCTGAAATTGGGGGCTTTAATGAAGTGACCCGGGCGCGTTTCCACATTTTTTATGAATGTCAGGTGTGGTAAATTAATTTTCATCACTTTTTGGAAAAATTGGTGACGGGTCATTTTTGGGTGATTTTGAGAGATTTTCGTAAGGTCCGGATATGGCAGTTTTCTTCAATTTTGGCCAGGTAGGGATGAAAAATTTTTTTCTTCAATATTGTGTCAGGTAGGTGTGTTTGGTCATTTGTAGTGAGGGTAAAGTGCTGGAAGAGTGATTGTGTCATTATTTAGGAAGAAATAGAGCAAAAACTCTCTCCACCCCCCCTCTCTCCAAATCCTGTTCTCAGGTGTGCTTTCTGGCAATCTTTAAAGCTGAAATTGGGGGCTTTAATGAAGTGACCCGGGCGCGTTTCCACATTTTTTATGAATGTCAGGTGTGGTAAATTAATTTTCATCACTTTTTGGAAAAATTGGTGACGGGTCATTTTTGGGTGATTTTGAGAGATTTTCGTAAGGTCCGGATATGGCAGTTTTCTTCAATTTTGGCCAGGTAGGGATGAAAAATTTTTTTCTTCAATATTGTGTCAGGTAGGTGTGTTTGGTCATTTGTAGTGAGGGTAAAGTGCTGGAAGAGTGATTGTGTCATTATTTAGGAAGAAATAGAGCAAAAACTCTCTCCACCCCCCCTCTCTCCAAATCCTGTTCTCAGGTGTGCTTTCTGGCAATCTTTAAAGCTGAAATTGGGGGCTTTAATGAAGTGACCCGGGCGCGTTTCCACATTTTTTATGAATGTCAGGTGTGGTAAATTAATTTTCATCACTTTTTGGAAAAATTGGTGACGGGTCATTTTTGGGTGATTTTGAGAGATTTTCGTAAGGTCCGGATATGGCAGTTTTCTTCAATTTTGGCCAGGTAGGGATGAAAAATTTTTTTCTTCAATATTGTGTCAGGTAGGTGTGTTTGGTCATTTGTAGTGAGGGTAAAGTGCTGGAAGAGTGATTGTGTCATTATTTAGGAAGAAATAGAGCAAAAACTCTCTCCACCCCCCCTCTCTCCAAATCCTGTTCTCAGGTGTGCTTTCTGGCAATCTTTAAAGCTGAAATTGGGGGCTTTAATGAAGTGACCCGGGCGCGTTTCCACATTTTTTATGAATGTCAGGTGTGGTAAATTAATTTTCATCACTTTTTGGAAAAATTGGTGACGGGTCATTTTTGGGTGATTTTGAGAGATTTTCGTAAGGTCCGGATATGGCAGTTTTCTTCAATTTTGGCCAGGTAGGGATGAAAAATTTTTTTCTTCAATATTGTGTCAGGTAGGTGTGTTTGGTCATTTGTAGTGAGGGTAAAGTGCTGGAAGAGTGATTGTGTCATTATTTAGGAAGAAATAGAGCAAAAACTCTCTCCACCCCCCCTCTCTCCAAATCCTGTTCTCAGGTGTGCTTTCTGGCAATCTTTAAAGCTGAAATTGGGGGCTTTAATGAAGTGACCCGGGCGCGTTTCCACATTTTTTATGAATGTCAGGTGTGGTAAATTAATTTTCATCACTTTTTGGAAAAATTGGTGACGGGTCATTTTTGGGTGATTTTGAGAGATTTTCGTAAGGTCCGGATATGGCAGTTTTCTTCAATTTTGGCCAGGTAGGGATGAAAAATTTTTTTCTTCAATATTGTGTCAGGTAGGTGTGTTTGGTCATTTGTAGTGAGGGTAAAGTGCTGGAAGAGTGATTGTGTCATTATTTAGGAAGAAATAGAGCAAAAACTCTCTCCACCCCCCCTCTCTCCAAATCCTGTTCTCAGGTGTGCTTTCTGGCAATCTTTAAAGCTGAAATTGGGGGCTTTAATGAAGTGACCCGGGCGCGTTTCCACATTTTTTATGAATGTCAGGTGTGGTAAATTAATTTTCATCACTTTTTGGAAAAATTGGTGACGGGTCATTTTTGGGTGATTTTGAGAGATTTTCGTAAGGTCCGGATATGGCAGTTTTCTTCAATTTTGGCCAGGTAGGGATGAAAAATTTTTTTCTTCAATATTGTGTCAGGTAGGTGTGTTTGGTCATTTGTAGTGAGGGTAAAGTGCTGGAAGAGTGATTGTGTCATTATTTAGGAAGAAATAGAGCAAAAACTCTCTCCACCCCCCCTCTCTCCAAATCCTGTTCTCAGGTGTGCTTTCTGGCAATCTTTAAAGCTGAAATTGGGGGCTTTAATGAAGTGACCCGGGCGCGTTTCCACATTTTTTATGAATGTCAGGTGTGGTAAATTAATTTTCATCACTTTTTGGAAAAATTGGTGACGGGTCATTTTTGGGTGATTTTGAGAGATTTTCGTAAGGTCCGGATATGGCAGTTTTCTTCAATTTTGGCCAGGTAGGGATGAAAAATTTTTTTCTTCAATATTGTGTCAGGTAGGTGTGTTTGGTCATTTGTAGTGAGGGTAAAGTGCTGGAAGAGTGATTGTGTCATTATTTAGGAAGAAATAGAGCAAAAACTCTCTCCACCCCCCCTCTCTCCAAATCCTGTTCTCAGGTGTGCTTTCTGGCAATCTTTAAAGCTGAAATTGGGGGCTTTAATGAAGTGACCCGGGCGCGTTTCCACATTTTTTATGAATGTCAGGTGTGGTAAATTAATTTTCATCACTTTTTGGAAAAATTGGTGACGGGTCATTTTTGGGTGATTTTGAGAGATTTTCGTAAGGTCCGGATATGGCAGTTTTCTTCAATTTTGGCCAGGTAGGGATGAAAAATTTTTTTCTTCAATATTGTGTCAGGTAGGTGTGTTTGGTCATTTGTAGTGAGGGTAAAGTGCTGGAAGAGTGATTGTGTCATTATTTAGGAAGAAATAGAGCAAAAACTCTCTCCACCCCCCCTCTCTCCAAATCCTGTTCTCAGGTGTGCTTTCTGGCAATCTTTAAAGCTGAAATTGGGGGCTTTAATGAAGTGACCCGGGCGCGTTTCCACATTTTTTATGAATGTCAGGTGTGGTAAATTAATTTTCATCACTTTTTGGAAAAATTGGTGACGGGTCATTTTTGGGTGATTTTGAGAGATTTTCGTAAGGTCCGGATATGGCAGTTTTCTTCAATTTTGGCCAGGTAGGGATGAAAAATTTTTTTCTTCAATATTGTGTCAGGTAGGTGTGTTTGGTCATTTGTAGTGAGGGTAAAGTGCTGGAAGAGTGATTGTGTCATTATTTAGGAAGAAATAGAGCAAAAACTCTCTCCACCCCCCCTCTCTCCAAATCCTGTTCTCAGGTGTGCTTTCTGGCAATCTTTAAAGCTGAAATTGGGGGCTTTAATGAAGTGACCCGGGCGCGTTTCCACATTTTTTATGAATGTCAGGTGTGGTAAATTAATTTTCATCACTTTTTGGAAAAATTGGTGACGGGTCATTTTTGGGTGATTTTGAGAGATTTTCGTAAGGTCCGGATATGGCAGTTTTCTTCAATTTTGGCCAGGTAGGGATGAAAAATTTTTTTCTTCAATATTGTGTCAGGTAGGTGTGTTTGGTCATTTGTAGTGAGGGTAAAGTGCTGGAAGAGTGATTGTGTCATTATTTAGGAAGAAATAGAGCAAAAACTCTCTCCACCCCCCCTCTCTCCAAATCCTGTTCTCAGGTGTGCTTTCTGGCAATCTTTAAAGCTGAAATTGGGGGCTTTAATGAAGTGACCCGGGCGCGTTTCCACATTTTTTATGAATGTCAGGTGTGGTAAATTAATTTTCATCACTTTTTGGAAAAATTGGTGACGGGTCATTTTTGGGTGATTTTGAGAGATTTTCGTAAGGTCCGGATATGGCAGTTTTCTTCAATTTTGGCCAGGTAGGGATGAAAAATTTTTTTCTTCAATATTGTGTCAGGTAGGTGTGTTTGGTCATTTGTAGTGAGGGTAAAGTGCTGGAAGAGTGATTGTGTCATTATTTAGGAAGAAATAGAGCAAAAACTCTCTCCACCCCCCCTCTCTCCAAATCCTGTTCTCAGGTGTGCTTTCTGGCAATCTTTAAAGCTGAAATTGGGGGCTTTAATGAAGTGACCCGGGCGCGTTTCCACATTTTTTATGAATGTCAGGTGTGGTAAATTAATTTTCATCACTTTTTGGAAAAATTGGTGACGGGTCATTTTTGGGTGATTTTGAGAGATTTTCGTAAGGTCCGGATATGGCAGTTTTCTTCAATTTTGGCCAGGTAGGGATGAAAAATTTTTTTCTTCAATATTGTGTCAGGTAGGTGTGTTTGGTCATTTGTAGTGAGGGTAAAGTGCTGGAAGAGTGATTGTGTCATTATTTAGGAAGAAATAGAGCAAAAACTCTCTCCACCCCCCCTCTCTCCAAATCCTGTTCTCAGGTGTGCTTTCTGGCAATCTTTAAAGCTGAAATTGGGGGCTTTAATGAAGTGACCCGGGCGCGTTTCCACATTTTTTATGAATGTCAGGTGTGGTAAATTAATTTTCATCACTTTTTGGAAAAATTGGTGACGGGTCATTTTTGGGTGATTTTGAGAGATTTTCGTAAGGTCCGGATATGGCAGTTTTCTTCAATTTTGGCCAGGTAGGGATGAAAAATTTTTTTCTTCAATATTGTGTCAGGTAGGTGTGTTTGGTCATTTGTAGTGAGGGTAAAGTGCTGGAAGAGTGATTGTGTCATTATTTAGGAAGAAATAGAGCAAAAACTCTCTCCACCCCCCCTCTCTCCAAATCCTGTTCTCAGGTGTGCTTTCTGGCAATCTTTAAAGCTGAAATTGGGGGCTTTAATGAAGTGACCCGGGCGCGTTTCCACATTTTTTATGAATGTCAGGTGTGGTAAATTAATTTTCATCACTTTTTGGAAAAATTGGTGACGGGTCATTTTTGGGTGATTTTGAGAGATTTTCGTAAGGTCCGGATATGGCAGTTTTCTTCAATTTTGGCCAGGTAGGGATGAAAAATTTTTTTCTTCAATATTGTGTCAGGTAGGTGTGTTTGGTCATTTGTAGTGAGGGTAAAGTGCTGGAAGAGTGATTGTGTCATTATTTAGGAAGAAATAGAGCAAAAACTCTCTCCACCCCCCCTCTCTCCAAATCCTGTTCTCAGGTGTGCTTTCTGGCAATCTTTAAAGCTGAAATTGGGGGCTTTAATGAAGTGACCCGGGCGCGTTTCCACATTTTTTATGAATGTCAGGTGTGGTAAATTAATTTTCATCACTTTTTGGAAAAATTGGTGACGGGTCATTTTTGGGTGATTTTGAGAGATTTTCGTAAGGTCCGGATATGGCAGTTTTCTTCAATTTTGGCCAGGTAGGGATGAAAAATTTTTTTCTTCAATATTGTGTCAGGTAGGTGTGTTTGGTCATTTGTAGTGAGGGTAAAGTGCTGGAAGAGTGATTGTGTCATTATTTAGGAAGAAATAGAGCAAAAACTCTCTCCACCCCCCCTCTCTCCAAATCCTGTTCTCAGGTGTGCTTTCTGGCAATCTTTAAAGCTGAAATTGGGGGCTTTAATGAAGTGACCCGGGCGCGTTTCCACATTTTTTATGAATGTCAGGTGTGGTAAATTAATTTTCATCACTTTTTGGAAAAATTGGTGACGGGTCATTTTTGGGTGATTTTGAGAGATTTTCGTAAGGTCCGGATATGGCAGTTTTCTTCAATTTTGGCCAGGTAGGGATGAAAAATTTTTTTCTTCAATATTGTGTCAGGTAGGTGTGTTTGGTCATTTGTAGTGAGGGTAAAGTGCTGGAAGAGTGATTGTGTCATTATTTAGGAAGAAATAGAGCAAAAACTCTCTCCACCCCCCCTCTCTCCAAATCCTGTTCTCAGGTGTGCTTTCTGGCAATCTTTAAAGCTGAAATTGGGGGCTTTAATGAAGTGACCCGGGCGCGTTTCCACATTTTTTATGAATGTCAGGTGTGGTAAATTAATTTTCATCACTTTTTGGAAAAATTGGTGACGGGTCATTTTTGGGTGATTTTGAGAGATTTTCGTAAGGTCCGGATATGGCAGTTTTCTTCAATTTTGGCCAGGTAGGGATGAAAAATTTTTTTCTTCAATATTGTGTCAGGTAGGTGTGTTTGGTCATTTGTAGTGAGGGTAAAGTGCTGGAAGAGTGATTGTGTCATTATTTAGGAAGAAATAGAGCAAAAACTCTCTCCACCCCCCCTCTCTCCAAATCCTGTTCTCAGGTGTGCTTTCTGGCAATCTTTAAAGCTGAAATTGGGGGCTTTAATGAAGTGACCCGGGCGCGTTTCCACATTTTTTATGAATGTCAGGTGTGGTAAATTAATTTTCATCACTTTTTGGAAAAATTGGTGACGGGTCATTTTTGGGTGATTTTGAGAGATTTTCGTAAGGTCCGGATATGGCAGTTTTCTTCAATTTTGGCCAGGTAGGGATGAAAAATTTTTTTCTTCAATATTGTGTCAGGTAGGTGTGTTTGGTCATTTGTAGTGAGGGTAAAGTGCTGGAAGAGTGATTGTGTCATTATTTAGGAAGAAATAGAGCAAAAACTCTCTCCACCCCCCCTCTCTCCAAATCCTGTTCTCAGGTGTGCTTTCTGGCAATCTTTAAAGCTGAAATTGGGGGCTTTAATGAAGTGACCCGGGCGCGTTTCCACATTTTTTATGAATGTCAGGTGTGGTAAATTAATTTTCATCACTTTTTGGAAAAATTGGTGACGGGTCATTTTTGGGTGATTTTGAGAGATTTTCGTAAGGTCCGGATATGGCAGTTTTCTTCAATTTTGGCCAGGTAGGGATGAAAAATTTTTTTCTTCAATATTGTGTCAGGTAGGTGTGTTTGGTCATTTGTAGTGAGGGTAAAGTGCTGGAAGAGTGATTGTGTCATTATTTAGGAAGAAATAGAGCAAAAACTCTCTCCACCCCCCCTCTCTCCAAATCCTGTTCTCAGGTGTGCTTTCTGGCAATCTTTAAAGCTGAAATTGGGGGCTTTAATGAAGTGACCCGGGCGCGTTTCCACATTTTTTATGAATGTCAGGTGTGGTAAATTAATTTTCATCACTTTTTGGAAAAATTGGTGACGGGTCATTTTTGGGTGATTTTGAGAGATTTTCGTAAGGTCCGGATATGGCAGTTTTCTTCAATTTTGGCCAGGTAGGGATGAAAAATTTTTTTCTTCAATATTGTGTCAGGTAGGTGTGTTTGGTCATTTGTAGTGAGGGTAAAGTGCTGGAAGAGTGATTGTGTCATTATTTAGGAAGAAATAGAGCAAAAACTCTCTCCACCCCCCCTCTCTCCAAATCCTGTTCTCAGGTGTGCTTTCTGGCAATCTTTAAAGCTGAAATTGGGGGCTTTAATGAAGTGACCCGGGCGCGTTTCCACATTTTTTATGAATGTCAGGTGTGGTAAATTAATTTTCATCACTTTTTGGAAAAATTGGTGACGGGTCATTTTTGGGTGATTTTGAGAGATTTTCGTAAGGTCTGGATATGGCAGTTTTCTTCAATTTTGGCCAGGTAGGGATGAAAAATTTTTTTCTTCAATATTGTGTCAGGTAGGTGTGTTTGGTCATTTGTAGTGAGGGTAAAGTGCTGGAAGAGTGATTGTGTCATTATTTAGGAAGAAATAGAGCAAAAACTCTCTCCACCCCCCCTCTCTCCAAATCCTGTTCTCAGGTGTGCTTTCTGGCAATCTTTAAAGCTGAAATTGGGGGCTTTAATGAAGTGACCCGGGCGCGTTTCCACATTTTTTATGAATGTCAGGTGTGGTAAATTAATTTTCATCACTTTTTGGAAAAATTGGTGACGGGTCATTTTTGGGTGATTTTGAGAGATTTTCGTAAGGTCCGGATATGGCAGTTTTCTTCAATTTTGGCCAGGTAGGGATGAAAAATTTTTTTCTTCAATATTGTGTCAGGTAGGTGTGTTTGGTCATTTGTAGTGAGGGTAAAGTGCTGGAAGAGTGATTGTGTCATTATTTAGGAAGAAATAGAGCAAAAACTCTCTCCACCCCCCCTCTCTCCAAATCCTGTTCTCAGGTGTGCTTTCTGGCAATCTTTAAAGCTGAAATTGGGGGCTTTAATGAAGTGACCCGGGCGCGTTTCCACATTTTTTATGAATGTCAGGTGTGGTAAATTAATTTTCATCACTTTTTGGAAAAATTGGTGACGGGTCATTTTTGGGTGATTTTGAGAGATTTTCGTAAGGTCCGGATATGGCAGTTTTCTTCAATTTTGGCCAGGTAGGGATGAAAAATTTTTTTCTTCAATATTGTGTCAGGTAGGTGTGTTTGGTCATTTGTAGTGAGGGTAAAGTGCTGGAAGAGTGATTGTGTCATTATTTAGGAAGAAATAGAGCAAAAACTCTCTCCACCCCCCCTCTCTCCAAATCCTGTTCTCAGGTGTGCTTTCTGGCAATCTTTAAAGCTGAAATTGGGGGCTTTAATGAAGTGACCCGGGCGCGTTTCCACATTTTTTATGAATGTCAGGTGTGGTAAATTAATTTTCATCACTTTTTGGAAAAATTGGTGACGGGTCATTTTTGGGTGATTTTGAGAGATTTTCGTAAGGTCCGGATATGGCAGTTTTCTTCAATTTTGGCCAGGTAGGGATGAAAAATTTTTTTCTTCAATATTGTGTCAGGTAGGTGTGTTTGGTCATTTGTAGTGAGGGTAAAGTGCTGGAAGAGTGATTGTGTCATTATTTAGGAAGAAATAGAGCAAAAACTCTCTCCACCCCCCCTCTCTCCAAATCCTGTTCTCAGGTGTGCTTTCTGGCAATCTTTAAAGCTGAAATTGGGGGCTTTAATGAAGTGACCCGGGCGCGTTTCCACATTTTTTATGAATGTCAGGTGTGGTAAATTAATTTTCATCACTTTTTGGAAAAATTGGTGACGGGTCATTTTTGGGTGATTTTGAGAGATTTTCGTAAGGTCCGGATATGGCAGTTTTCTTCAATTTTGGCCAGGTAGGGATGAAAAATTTTTTTCTTCAATATTGTGTCAGGTAGGTGTGTTTGGTCATTTGTAGTGAGGGTAAAGTGCTGGAAGAGTGATTGTGTCATTATTTAGGAAGAAATAGAGCAAAAACTCTCTCCACCCCCCCTCTCTCCAAATCCTGTTCTCAGGTGTGCTTTCTGGCAATCTTTAAAGCTGAAATTGGGGGCTTTAATGAAGTGACCCGGGCGCGTTTCCACATTTTTTATGAATGTCAGGTGTGGTAAATTAATTTTCATCACTTTTTGGAAAAATTGGTGACGGGTCATTTTTGGGTGATTTTGAGAGATTTTCGTAAGGTCCGGATATGGCAGTTTTCTTCAATTTTGGCCAGGTAGGGATGAAAAATTTTTTTCTTCAATATTGTGTCAGGTAGGTGTGTTTGGTCATTTGTAGTGAGGGTAAAGTGCTGGAAGAGTGATTGTGTCATTATTTAGGAAGAAATAGAGCAAAAACTCTCTCCACCCCCCCTCTCTCCAAATCCTGTTCTCAGGTGTGCTTTCTGGCAATCTTTAAAGCTGAAATTGGGGGCTTTAATGAAGTGACCCGGGCGCGTTTCCACATTTTTTATGAATGTCAGGTGTGGTAAATTAATTTTCATCACTTTTTGGAAAAATTGGTGACGGGTCATTTTTGGGTGATTTTGAGAGATTTTCGTAAGGTCCGGATATGGCAGTTTTCTTCAATTTTGGCCAGGTAGGGATGAAAAATTTTTTTCTTCAATATTGTGTCAGGTAGGTGTGTTTGGTCATTTGTAGTGAGGGTAAAGTGCTGGAAGAGTGATTGTGTCATTATTTAGGAAGAAATAGAGCAAAAACTCTCTCCACCCCCCCTCTCTCCAAATCCTGTTCTCAGGTGTGCTTTCTGGCAATCTTTAAAGCTGAAATTGGGGGCTTTAATGAAGTGACCCGGGCGCGTTTCCACATTTTTTATGAATGTCAGGTGTGGTAAATTAATTTTCATCACTTTTTGGAAAAATTGGTGACGGGTCATTTTTGGGTGATTTTGAGAGATTTTCGTAAGGTCCGGATATGGCAGTTTTCTTCAATTTTGGCCAGGTAGGGATGAAAAATTTTTTTCTTCAATATTGTGTCAGGTAGGTGTGTTTGGTCATTTGTAGTGAGGGTAAAGTGCTGGAAGAGTGATTGTGTCATTATTTAGGAAGAAATAGAGCAAAAACTCTCTCCACCCCCCCTCTCTCCAAATCCTGTTCTCAGGTGTGCTTTCTGGCAATCTTTAAAGCTGAAATTGGGGGCTTTAATGAAGTGACCCGGGCGCGTTTCCACATTTTTTATGAATGTCAGGTGTGGTAAATTAATTTTCATCACTTTTTGGAAAAATTGGTGACGGGTCATTTTTGGGTGATTTTGAGAGATTTTCGTAAGGTCCGGATATGGCAGTTTTCTTCAATTTTGGCCAGGTAGGGATGAAAAATTTTTTTCTTCAATATTGTGTCAGGTAGGTGTGTTTGGTCATTTGTAGTGAGGGTAAAGTGCTGGAAGAGTGATTGTGTCATTATTTAGGAAGAAATAGAGCAAAAACTCTCTCCACCCCCCCTCTCTCCAAATCCTGTTCTCAGGTGTGCTTTCTGGCAATCTTTAAAGCTGAAATTGGGGGCTTTAATGAAGTGACCCGGGCGCGTTTCCACATTTTTTATGAATGTCAGGTGTGGTAAATTAATTTTCATCACTTTTTGGAAAAATTGGTGACGGGTCATTTTTGGGTGATTTTGAGAGATTTTCGTAAGGTCCGGATATGGCAGTTTTCTTCAATTTTGGCCAGGTAGGGATGAAAAATTTTTTTCTTCAATATTGTGTCAGGTAGGTGTGTTTGGTCATTTGTAGTGAGGGTAAAGTGCTGGAAGAGTGATTGTGTCATTATTTAGGAAGAAATAGAGCAAAAACTCTCTCCACCCCCCCTCTCTCCAAATCCTGTTCTCAGGTGTGCTTTCTGGCAATCTTTAAAGCTGAAATTGGGGGCTTTAATGAAGTGACCCGGGCGCGTTTCCACATTTTTTATGAATGTCAGGTGTGGTAAATTAATTTTCATCACTTTTTGGAAAAATTGGTGACGGGTCATTTTTGGGTGATTTTGAGAGATTTTCGTAAGGTCCGGATATGGCAGTTTTCTTCAATTTTGGCCAGGTAGGGATGAAAAATTTTTTTCTTCAATATTGTGTCAGGTAGGTGTGTTTGGTCATTTGTAGTGAGGGTAAAGTGCTGGAAGAGTGATTGTGTCATTATTTAGGAAGAAATAGAGCAAAAACTCTCTCCACCCCCCCTCTCTCCAAATCCTGTTCTCAGGTGTGCTTTCTGGCAATCTTTAAAGCTGAAATTGGGGGCTTTAATGAAGTGACCCGGGCGCGTTTCCACATTTTTTATGAATGTCAGGTGTGGTAAATTAATTTTCATCACTTTTTGGAAAAATTGGTGACGGGTCATTTTTGGGTGATTTTGAGAGATTTTCGTAAGGTCCGGATATGGCAGTTTTCTTCAATTTTGGCCAGGTAGGGATGAAAAATTTTTTTCTTCAATATTGTGTCAGGTAGGTGTGTTTGGTCATTTGTAGTGAGGGTAAAGTGCTGGAAGAGTGATTGTGTCATTATTTAGGAAGAAATAGAGCAAAAACTCTCTCCACCCCCCCTCTCTCCAAATCCTGTTCTCAGGTGTGCTTTCTGGCAATCTTTAAAGCTGAAATTGGGGGCTTTAATGAAGTGACCCGGGCGCGTTTCCACATTTTTTATGAATGTCAGGTGTGGTAAATTAATTTTCATCACTTTTTGGAAAAATTGGTGACGGGTCATTTTTGGGTGATTTTGAGAGATTTTCGTAAGGTCCGGATATGGCAGTTTTCTTCAATTTTGGCCAGGTAGGGATGAAAAATTTTTTTCTTCAATATTGTGTCAGGTAGGTGTGTTTGGTCATTTGTAGTGAGGGTAAAGTGCTGGAAGAGTGATTGTGTCATTATTTAGGAAGAAATAGAGCAAAAACTCTCTCCACCCCCCCTCTCTCCAAATCCTGTTCTCAGGTGTGCTTTCTGGCAATCTTTAAAGCTGAAATTGGGGGCTTTAATGAAGTGACCCGGGCGCGTTTCCACATTTTTTATGAATGTCAGGTGTGGTAAATTAATTTTCATCACTTTTTGGAAAAATTGGTGACGGGTCATTTTTGGGTGATTTTGAGAGATTTTCGTAAGGTCCGGATATGGCAGTTTTCTTCAATTTTGGCCAGGTAGGGATGAAAAATTTTTTTCTTCAATATTGTGTCAGGTAGGTGTGTTTGGTCATTTGTAGTGAGGGTAAAGTGCTGGAAGAGTGATTGTGTCATTATTTAGGAAGAAATAGAGCAAAAACTCTCTCCACCCCCCCTCTCTCCAAATCCTGTTCTCAGGTGTGCTTTCTGGCAATCTTTAAAGCTGAAATTGGGGGCTTTAATGAAGTGACCCGGGCGCGTTTCCACATTTTTTATGAATGTCAGGTGTGGTAAATTAATTTTCATCACTTTTTGGAAAAATTGGTGACGGGTCATTTTTGGGTGATTTTGAGAGATTTTCGTAAGGTCCGGATATGGCAGTTTTCTTCAATTTTGGCCAGGTAGGGATGAAAAATTTTTTTCTTCAATATTGTGTCAGGTAGGTGTGTTTGGTCATTTGTAGTGAGGGTAAAGTGCTGGAAGAGTGATTGTGTCATTATTTAGGAAGAAATAGAGCAAAAACTCTCTCCACCCCCCCTCTCTCCAAATCCTGTTCTCAGGTGTGCTTTCTGGCAATCTTTAAAGCTGAAATTGGGGGCTTTAATGAAGTGACCCGGGCGCGTTTCCACATTTTTTATGAATGTCAGGTGTGGTAAATTAATTTTCATCACTTTTTGGAAAAATTGGTGACGGGTCATTTTTGGGTGATTTTGAGAGATTTTCGTAAGGTCCGGATATGGCAGTTTTCTTCAATTTTGGCCAGGTAGGGATGAAAAATTTTTTTCTTCAATATTGTGTCAGGTAGGTGTGTTTGGTCATTTGTAGTGAGGGTAAAGTGCTGGAAGAGTGATTGTGTCATTATTTAGGAAGAAATAGAGCAAAAACTCTCTCCACCCCCCCTCTCTCCAAATCCTGTTCTCAGGTGTGCTTTCTGGCAATCTTTAAAGCTGAAATTGGGGGCTTTAATGAAGTGACCCGGGCGCGTTTCCACATTTTTTATGAATGTCAGGTGTGGTAAATTAATTTTCATCACTTTTTGGAAAAATTGGTGACGGGTCATTTTTGGGTGATTTTGAGAGATTTTCGTAAGGTCCGGATATGGCAGTTTTCTTCAATTTTGGCCAGGTAGGGATGAAAAATTTTTTTCTTCAATATTGTGTCAGGTAGGTGTGTTTGGTCATTTGTAGTGAGGGTAAAGTGCTGGAAGAGTGATTGTGTCATTATTTAGGAAGAAATAGAGCAAAAACTCTCTCCACCCCCCCTCTCTCCAAATCCTGTTCTCAGGTGTGCTTTCTGGCAATCTTTAAAGCTGAAATTGGGGGCTTTAATGAAGTGACCCGGGCGCGTTTCCACATTTTTTATGAATGTCAGGTGTGGTAAATTAATTTTCATCACTTTTTGGAAAAATTGGTGACGGGTCATTTTTGGGTGATTTTGAGAGATTTTCGTAAGGTCCGGATATGGCAGTTTTCTTCAATTTTGGCCAGGTAGGGATGAAAAATTTTTTTCTTCAATATTGTGTCAGGTAGGTGTGTTTGGTCATTTGTAGTGAGGGTAAAGTGCTGGAAGAGTGATTGTGTCATTATTTAGGAAGAAATAGAGCAAAAACTCTCTCCACCCCCCCTCTCTCCAAATCCTGTTCTCAGGTGTGCTTTCTGGCAATCTTTAAAGCTGAAATTGGGGGCTTTAATGAAGTGACCCGGGCGCGTTTCCACATTTTTTATGAATGTCAGGTGTGGTAAATTAATTTTCATCACTTTTTGGAAAAATTGGTGACGGGTCATTTTTGGGTGATTTTGAGAGATTTTCGTAAGGTCCGGATATGGCAGTTTTCAATTTTGGCCAGGTAGGGATGAAAAATTTTTTTCTTCAATATTGTGTCAGGTAGGTGTGTTTGGTCATTTGTAGTGAGGGTAAAGTGCTGGAAGAGTGATTGTGTCATTATTTAGGAAGAAATAGAGCAAAAACTCTCTCCACCCCCCCCTCTCTCCAAATCCTGTTCTCAGGTGTGCTTTCTGGCAATCTTTAAAGCTGAAATTGGGGGCTTTAATGAAGTGACCCGGGCGCGTTTCCACATTTTTTATGAATGTCAGGTGTGGTAAATTAATTTTCATCACTTTTTGGAAAAATTGGTGACGGGTCATTTTTGGGTGATTTTGAGAGATTTTCGTAAGGTCCGGATATGGCAGTTTTCTTCAATTTTGGCCAGGTAGGGATGAAAAATTTTTTTCTTCAATATTGTGTCAGGTAGGTGTGTTTGGTCATTTGTAGTGAGGGTAAAGTGCTGGAAGAGTGATTGTGTCATTATTTAGGAAGAAATAGAGCAAAAACTCTCTCCACCCCCCCCTCTCTCCAAATCCTGTTCTCAGGTGTGCTTTCTGGCAATCTTTAAAGCTGAAATTGGGGGCTTTAATGAAGTGACCCGGGCGCGTTTCCACATTTTTTATGAATGTCAGGTGTGGTAAATTAATTTTCATCACTTTTTGGAAAAATTGGTGACGGGTCATTTTTGGGTGATTTTGAGAGATTTTCGTAAGGTCCGGATATGGCAGTTTTCTTCAATTTTGGCCAGGTAGGGATGAAAAATTTTTTTCTTCAATATTGTGTCAGGTAGGTGTGTTTGGTCATTTGTAGTGAGGGTAAAGTGCTGGAAGAGTGATTGTGTCATTATTTAGGAAGAAATAGAGCAAAAACTCTCTCCACCCCCCCTCTCTCCAAATCCTGTTCTCAGGTGTGCTTTCTGGCAATCTTTAAAGCTGAAATTGGGGGCTTTAATGAAGTGACCCGGGCGCGTTTCCACATTTTTTATGAATGTCAGGTGTGGTAAATTAATTTTCATCACTTTTTGGAAAAATTGGTGACGGGTCATTTTTGGGTGATTTTGAGAGATTTTCGTAAGGTCCGGATATGGCAGTTTTCTTCAATTTTGGCCAGGTAGGGATGAAAAATTTTTTTCTTCAATATTGTGTCAGGTAGGTGTGTTTGGTCATTTGTAGTGAGGGTAAAGTGCTGGAAGAGTGATTGTGTCATTATTTAGGAAGAAATAGAGCAAAAACTCTCTCCACCCCCCCCTCTCTCCAAATCCTGTTCTCAGGTGTGCTTTCTGGCAATCTTTAAAGCTGAAATTGGAGGCTTTAATGAAGTGACCCGGGCGCGTTTCCACATTTTTTATGAATGTCAGGTGTGGTAAATTAATTTTCATCACTTTTTGGAAAAATTGGTGACGGGTCATTTTTGGGTGATTTTGAGAGATTTTCGTAAGGTCCGGATATGGCAGTTTTCTTCAATTTTGGCCAGGTAGGGATGAAAAATTTTTTTCTTCAATATTGTGTCAGGTAGGTGTGTTTGGTCATTTGTAGTGAGGGTAAAGTGCTGGAAGAGTGATTGTGTCATTATTTAGGAAGAAATAGAGCAAACACTCTCTCCACCCCCCCTCTCTCCAAATCCTGTTCTCAGGTGTGCTTTCTGGCAATCTTTAAAGCTGAAATTGGGGGCTTTAATGAAGTGACCCGGGCGCGTTTCCACATTTTTTATGAATGTCAGGTGTGGTAAATTAATTTTCATCACTTTTTGGAAAAATTGGTGACGGGTCATTTTTGGGTGATTTTGAGAGATTTTCGTAAGGTCCGGATATGGCAGTTTTCTTCAATTTTGGCCAGGTAGGGATGAAAAATTTTTTTCTTCAATATTGTGTCAGGTAGGTGTGTTTGGTCATTTGTAGTGAGGGTAAAGTGCTGGAAGAGTGATTGTGTCATTATTTAGGAAGAAATAGAGCAAAAACTCTCTCCACCCCCCCTCTCTCCAAATCCTGTTCTCAGGTGTGCTTTCTGGCAATCTTTAAAGCTGAAATTGGGGGCTTTAATGAAGTGACCCGGGCGCGTTTCCACATTTTTTATGAATGTCAGGTGTGGTAAATTAATTTTCATCACTTTTTGGAAAAATTGGTGACGGGTCATTTTTGGGTGATTTTGAGAGATTTTCGTGAGGTCCGGATATGGCAGTTTTCTTCAATTTTGGCCAGGTAGGGATGAAAAATTTTTTTCTTCAATATTGTGTCAGGTAGGTGTGTTTGGTCATTTGTAGTGAGGGTAAAGTGCTGGAAGAGTGATTGTGTCATTATTTAGGAAGAAATAGAGCAAAAACTCTCTCCACCCCCCCTCTCTCCAAATCCTGTTCTCAGGTGTGCTTTCTGGCAATCTTTAAAGCTGAAATTGGGGGCTTTAATGAAGTGACCCGGGCGCGTTTCCACATTTTTTATGAATGTCAGGTGTGGTAAATTAATTTTCATCACTTTTTGGAAAAATTGGTGACGGGTCATTTTTGGGTGATTTTGAGAGATTTTCGTAAGGTCCGGATATGGCAGTTTTCTTCAATTTTGGCCAGGTAGGGATGAAAAATTTTTTTCTTCAATATTGTGTCAGGTAGGTGTGTTTGGTCATTTGTAGTGAGGGTTAAGTGCTGGAAGAGTGATTGTGTCATTATTTAGGAAGAAATAGAGCAAAAACTCTCTCCACCCCCCCTCTCTCCAAATCCTGTTCTCAGGTGTGCTTTCTGGCAATCTTTAAAGCTGAAATTGGGGGCTTTAATGAAGTGACCCGGGCGCGTTTCCACATTTTTTATGAATGTCAGGTGTGGTAAATTAATTTTCATCACTTTTTGGAAAAATTGGTGACGGGTCATTTTTGGGTGATTTTGAGAGATTTTCGTAAGGTCTGGATATGGCAGTTTTCTTCAATTTTGGCCAGGTAGGGATGAAAAATTTTTTTCTTCAATATTGTGTCAGGTAGGTGTGTTTGGTCATTTGTAGTGAGGGTAAAGTGCTGGAAGAGTGATTGTGTCATTATTTAGGAAGAAATAGAGCAAAAACTCTCTCCACCCCCCCTCTCTCCAAATCCTGTTCTCAGGTGTGCTTTCTGGCAATCTTTAAAGCTGAAATTGGGGGCTTTAATGAAGTGACCTGGGCGCGTTTCCACATTTTTTATGAATGTCAGGTGTGGTAAATTAATTTTCATCACTTTTTGGAAAAATTGGTGACGGGTCATTTTTGGGTGATTTTGAGAGATTTTCGTAAGGTCCGGATATGGCAGTTTTCTTCAATTTTGGCCAGGTAGGGATGAAAAATTTTTTTCTTCAATATTGTGTCAGGTAGGTGTGTTTGGTCATTTGTAGTGAGGGTAAAGTGCTGGAAGAGTGATTGTGTCATTATTTAGGAAGAAATAGAGCAAAAACTCTCTCCACCCCCCCTCTCTCCAAATCCTGTTCTCAGGTGTGCTTTCTGGCAATCTTTAAAGCTGAAATTGGGGGCTTTAATGAAGTGACCCGGGCGCGTTTCCACATTTTTTATGAATGTCAGGTGTGGTAAATTAATTTTCATCACTTTTTGGAAAAATTGGTGACGGGTCATTTTTGGGTGATTTTGAGAGATTTTCGTAAGGTCCGGATATGGCAGTTTTCTTCAATTTTGGCCAGGTAGGGATGAAAAATTTTTTTCTTCAATATTGTGTCAGGTAGGTGTGTTTGGTCATTTGTAGTGAGGGTAAAGTGCTGGAAGAGTGATTGTGTCATTATTTAGGAAGAAATAGAGCAAAAACTCTCTCCACCCCCCCCCTCTCTCCAAATCCTGTTCTCAGGTGTGCTTTCTGGCAATCTTTAAAGCTGAAATTGGGGGCTTTAATGAAGTGACCCGGGCGCGTTTCCACATTTTTTATGAATGTCAGGTGTGGTAAATTAATTTTCATCACTTTTTGGAAAAATTGGTGACGGGTCATTTTTGGGTGATTTTGAGAGATTTTCGTAAGGTCCGGATATGGCAGTTTTCTTCAATTTTGGCCAGGTAGGGATGAAAAATTTTTTTCTTCAATATTGTGTCAGGTAGGTGTGTTTGGTCATTTGTAGTGAGGGTAAAGTGCTGGAAGAGTGATTGTGTCATTATTTAGGAAGAAATAGAGCAAAAACTCTCTCCACCCCCCCCTCTCTCCAAATCCTGTTCTCAGGTGTGCTTTCTGGCAATCTTTAAAGCTGAAATTGGGGGCTTTAATGAAGTGACCCGGGCGCGTTTCCACATTTTTTATGAATGTCAGGTGTGGTAAATTAATTTTCATCACTTTTTGGAAAAATTGGTGACGGGTCATTTTTGGGTGATTTTGAGAGATTTTCGTAAGGTCCAGATATGGCAGTTTTCTTCAATTTTGGCCAGGTAGGGATGAAAAATTTTTTTCTTCAATATTGTGTCAGGTAGGTGTGTTTGGTCATTTGTAGTGAGGGTAAAGTGCTGGAAGAGTGATTGTGTCATTATTTAGGAAGAAATAGAGCAAAAACTCTCTCCACCCCCCCCTCTCTCCAAATCCTGTTCTCAGGTGTGCTTTCTGGCAATCTTTAAAGCTGAAATTGGGGGCTTTAATGAAGTGACCCGGGCGCGTTTCCACATTTTTTATGAATGTCAGGTGTGGTAAATTAATTTTCATCACTTTTTGGAAAAATTGGTGACAGGTCATTTTTGGGTGATTTTGAGAGATTTTTGTAAGGTCCGGATATGGCAGTTTTCTTCAATTTTGGCCAGGTAGGGATGAAAAATTTTTTTCTTCAATATTGTGTCAGGTAGGTGTGTTTGGTCATTTGTAGTGAGGGTAAAGTGCTGGAAGAGTGATTGTGTCATTATTTAGGAAGAAATAGAGCAAAAACTCTCTCCACCCCCCCCTCTCTCCAAATCCTGTTCTCAGGTGTGCTTTCTGGCAATCTTTAAAGCTGAAATTGGGGGCTTTAATGAAGTGACCCGGGCGCGTTTCCACATTTTTTATGAATGTCAGGTGTGGTAAATTAATTTTCATCACTTTTTGGAAAAATTGGTGACGGGTCATTTTTGGGTGATTTTGAGAGATTTTCGTAAGGTCCGGATATGGCAGTTTTCTTCAATTTTGGCCAGGTAGGGATGAAAAATTTTTTTCTTCAATATTGTGTCAGGTAGGTGTGTTTGGTCATTTGTAGTGAGGGTAAAGTGCTGGAAGAGTGATTGTGTCATTATTTAGGAAGAAATAGAGCAAAAACTCTCTCCACCCCCCCCTCTCTCCAAATCCTGTTCTCAGGTGTGCTTTCTGGCAATCTTTAAAGCTGAAATTGGGGGCTTTAATGAAGTGACCCGGGCGCGTTTCCACATTTTTTATGAATGTCAGGTGTGGTAAATTAATTTTCATCACTTTTTGGAAAAATTGGTGACGGGTCATTTTTGGGTGATTTTGAGAGATTTTCGTAAGGTCCGGATATGGCAGTTTTCTTCAATTTTGGCCAGGTAGGGATGAAAAATTTTTTTCTTCAATATTGTGTCAGGTAGGTGTGTTTGGTCATTTGTAGTGAGGGTAAAGTGCTGGAAGAGTGATTGTGTCATTATTTAGGAAGAAATAGAGCAAAAACTCTCTCCACCCCCCCCTCTCTCCAAATCCTGTTCTCAGGTGTGCTTTCTGGCAATCTTTAAAGCTGAAATTGGGGGCTTTAATGAAGTGACCCGGGCGCGTTTCCACATTTTTTATGAATGTCAGGTGTGGTAAATTAATTTTCATCACTTTTTGGAAAAATTGGTGACGGGTCATTTTTGGGTGATTTTGAGAGATTTTCGTAAGGTCCGGATATGGCAGTTTTCTTCAATTTTGGCCAGGTAGGGATGAAAAATTTTTTTCTTCAATATTGTGTCAGGTAGGTGTGTTTGGTCATTTGTAGTGAGGGTAAAGTGCTGGAAGAGTGATTGTGTCATTATTTAGGAAGAAATAGAGCAAAAACTCTCTCCACCCCCCCTCTCTCCAAATCCTGTTCTCAGGTGTGCTTTCTGGCAATCTTTAAAGCTGAAATTGGGGGCTTTAATGAAGTGACCCGGGCGCGTTTCCACATTTTTTATGAATGTCAGGTGTGGTAAATTAATTTTCATCACTTTTTGGAAAAATTGGTGACGGGTCATTTTTGGGTGATTTTGAGAGATTTTCGTAAGGTCCGGATATGGCAGTTTTCTTCAATTTTGGCCAGGTAGGGATGAAAAATTTTTTTCTTCAATATTGTGTCAGGTAGGTGTGTTTGGTCATTTGTAGTGAGGGTAAAGTGCTGGAAGAGTGATTGTGTCATTATTTAGGAAGAAATAGAGCAAAAACTCTCTCCACCCCCCCCTCTCTCCAAATCCTGTTCTCAGGTGTGCTTTCTGGCAATCTTTAAAGCTGAAATTGGGGGCTTTAATGAAGTGACCCGGGCGCGTTTCCACATTTTTTATGAATGTCAGGTGTGGTAAATTAATTTTCATCACTTTTTGGAAAAATTGGTGACGGGTCATTTTTGGGTGATTTTGAGAGATTTTCGTAAGGTCCGGATATGGCAGTTTTCTTCAATTTTGGCCAGGTAGGGATGAAAAATTTTTTTCTTCAATATTGTGTCAGGTAGGTGTGTTTGGTCATTTGTAGTGAGGGTAAAGTGCTGGAAGAGTGATTGTGTCATTATTTAGGAAGAAATAGAGCAAAAACTCTCTCCACCCCCCCCTCTCTCCAAATCCTGTTCTCAGGTGTGCTTTCTGGCAATCTTTAAAGCTGAAATTGGGGGCTTTAATGAAGTGACCCGGGCGCGTTTCCACATTTTTTATGAATGTCAGGTGTGGTAAATTAATTTTCATCACTTTTTGGAAAAATTGGTGACGGGTCATTTTTGGGTGATTTTGAGAGATTTTCGTAAGGTCCGGATATGGCAGTTTTCTTCAATTTTGGCCAGGTAGGGATGAAAAATTTTTTTCTTCAATATTGTGTCAGGTAGGTGTGTTTGGTCATTTGTAGTGAGGGTAAAGTGCTGGAAGAGTGATTGTGTCATTATTTAGGAAGAAATAGAGCAAAAACTCTCTCCACCCCCCCCTCTCTCCAAATCCTGTTCTCAGGTGTGCTTTCTGGCAATCTTTAAAGCTGAAATTGGGGGCTTTAATGAAGTGACCCGGGCGCGTTTCCACATTTTTTATGAATGTCAGGTGTGGTAAATTAATTTTCATCACTTTTTGGAAAAATTGGTGACGGGTCATTTTTGGGTGATTTTGAGAGATTTTCGTAAGGTCCGGATATGGCAGTTTTCTTCAATTTTGGCCAGGTAGGGATGAAAAATTTTTTTCTTCAATATTGTGTCAGGTAGGTGTGTTTGGTCATTTGTAGTGAGGGTAAAGTGCTGGAAGAGTGATTGTGTCATTATTTAGGAAGAAATAGAGCAAAAACTCTCTCCACCCCCCCCTCTCTCCAAATCCTGTTCTCAGGTGTGCTTTCTGGCAATCTTTAAAGCTGAAATTGGGGGCTTTAATGAAGTGACCCGGGCGCGTTTCCACATTTTTTATGAATGTCAGGTGTGGTAAATTAATTTTCATCACTTTTTGGAAAAATTGGTGACGGGTCATTTTTGGGTGATTTTGAGAGATTTTCGTAAGGTCCGGATATGGCAGTTTTCTTCAATTTTGGCCAGGTAGGGATGAAAAATTTTTTTCTTCAATATTGTGTCAGGTAGGTGTGTTTGGTCATTTGTAGTGAGGGTAAAGTGCTGGAAGAGTGATTGTGTCATTATTTAGGAAGAAATAGAGCAAAAACTCTCTCCACCCCCCCCTCTCTCCAAATCCTGTTCTCAGGTGTGCTTTCTGGCAATCTTTAAAGCTGAAATTGGGGGCTTTAATGAAGTGACCCGGGCGCGTTTCCACATTTTTTATGAATGTCAGGTGTGGTAAATTAATTTTCATCACTTTTTGGAAAAATTGGTGACGGGTCATTTTTGGGTGATTTTGAGAGATTTTCGTAAGGTCCGGATATGGCAGTTTTCTTCAATTTTGGCCAGGTAGGGATGAAAAATTTTTTTCTTCAATATTGTGTCAGGTAGGTGTGTTTGGTCATTTGTAGTGAGGGTAAAGTGCTGGAAGAGTGATTGTGTCATTATTTAGGAAGAAATAGAGCAAAAACTCTCTCCACCCCCCCCCTCTCTCCAAATCCTGTTCTCAGGTGTGCTTTCTGGCAATCTTTAAAGCTGAAATTGGGGGCTTTAATGAAGTGACCCGGGCGCGTTTCCACATTTTTTATGAATGTCAGGTGTGGTAAATTAATTTTCATCACTTTTTGGAAAAATTGGTGACGGGTCATTTTTGGGTGATTTTGAGAGATTTTCGTAAGGTCCGGATATGGCAGTTTTCTTCAATTTTGGCCAGGTAGGGATGAAAAATTTTTTTCTTCAATATTGTGTCAGGTAGGTGTGTTTGGTCATTTGTAGTGAGGGTAAAGTGCTGGAAGAGTGATTGTGTCATTATTTAGGAAGAAATAGAGCAAAAACTCTCTCCACCCCCCCCTCTCTCCAAATCCTGTTCTCAGGTGTGCTTTCTGGCAATCTTTAAAGCTGAAATTGGGGGCTTTAATGAAGTGACCCGGGCGCGTTTCCACATTTTTTATGAATGTCAGGTGTGGTAAATTAATTTTCATCACTTTTTGGAAAAATTGGTGACGGGTCATTTTTGGGTGATTTTGAGAGATTTTCGTAAGGTCCGGATATGGCAGTTTTCTTCAATTTTGGCCAGGTAGGGATGAAAAATTTTTTTCTTCAATATTGTGTCAGGTAGGTGTGTTTGGTCATTTGTAGTGAGGGTAAAGTGCTGGAAGAGTGATTGTGTCATTATTTAGGAAGAAATAGAGCAAAAACTCTCTCCACCCCCCCCTCTCTCCAAATCCTGTTCTCAGGTGTGCTTTCTGGCAATCTTTAAAGCTGAAATTGGGGGCTTTAATGAAGTGACCCGGGCGCGTTTCCACATTTTTTATGAATGTCAGGTGTGGTAAATTAATTTTCATCACTTTTTGGAAAAATTGGTGACGGGTCATTTTTGGGTGATTTTGAGAGATTTTCGTAAGGTCCGGATATGGCAGTTTTCTTCAATTTTGGCCAGGTAGGGATGAAAAATTTTTTTCTTCAATATTGTGTCAGGTAGGTGTGTTTGGTCATTTGTAGTGAGGGTAAAGTGCTGGAAGAGTGATTGTGTCATTATTTAGGAAGAAATAGAGCAAAAACTCTCTCCACCCCCCCCTCTCTCCAAATCCTGTTCTCAGGTGTGCTTTCTGGCAATCTTTAAAGCTGAAATTGGGGGCTTTAATGAAGTGACCCGGGCGCGTTTCCACATTTTTTATGAATGTCAGGTGTGGTAAATTAATTTTCATCACTTTTTGGAAAAATTGGTGACGGGTCATTTTTGGGTGATTTTGAGAGATTTTCGTAAGGTCCGGATATGGCAGTTTTCTTCAATTTTGGCCAGGTAGGGATGAAAAATTTTTTTCTTCAATATTGTGTCAGGTAGGTGTGTTTGGTCATTTGTAGTGAGGGTAAAGTGCTGGAAGAGTGATTGTGTCATTATTTAGGAAGAAATAGAGCAAAAACTCTCTCCACCCCCCCCTCTCTCCAAATCCTGTTCTCAGGTGTGCTTTCTGGCAATCTTTAAAGCTGAAATTGGGGGCTTTAATGAAGTGACCCGGGCGCGTTTCCACATTTTTTATGAATGTCAGGTGTGGTAAATTAATTTTCATCACTTTTTGGAAAAATTGGTGACGGGTCATTTTTGGGTGATTTTGAGAGATTTTCGTAAGGTCCGGATATGGCAGTTTTCTTCAATTTTGGCCAGGTAGGGATGAAAAATTTTTTTCTTCAATATTGTGTCAGGTAGGTGTGTTTGGTCATTTGTAGTGAGGGTAAAGTGCTGGAAGAGTGATTGTGTCATTATTCAGGAAGAAATAGAGCAAAAACTCTCTCCACCCCCCCCTCTCTCCAAATCCTGTTCTCAGGTGTGCTTTCTGGCAATCTTTAAAGCTGAAATTGGGGGCTTTAATGAAGTGACCCGGGCGCGTTTCCACATTTTTTATGAATGTCAGGTGTGGTAAATTAATTTTCATCACTTTTTGGAAAAATTGGTGACGGGTCATTTTTGGGTGATTTTGAGAGATTTTCGTAAGGTCCGGATATGGCAGTTTTCTTCAATTTTGGCCAGGTAGGGATGAAAAATTTTTTTCTTCAATATTGTGTCAGGTAGGTGTGTTTGGTCATTTGTAGTGAGGGTAAAGTGCTGGAAGAGTGATTGTGTCATTATTTAGGAAGAAATAGAGCAAAAACTCTCTCCACCCCCCCCTCTCTCCAAATCCTGTTCTCAGGTGTGCTTTCTGGCAATCTTTAAAGCTGAAATTGGGGGCTTTAATGAAGTGACCCGGGCGCGTTTCCACATTTTTTATGAATGTCAGGTGTGGTAAATTAATTTTCATCACTTTTTGGAAAAATTGGTGACGGGTCATTTTTGGGTGATTTTGAGAGATTTTCGTAAGGTCCGGATATGGCAGTTTTCTTCAATTTTGGCCAGGTAGGGATGAAAAATTTTTTTCTTCAATATTGTGTCAGGTAGGTGTGTTTGGTCATTTGTAGTGAGGGTAAAGTGCTGGAAGAGTGATTGTGTCATTATTTAGGAAGAAATAGAGCAAAAACTCTCTCCACCCCCCTCTCTCCAAATCCTGTTCTCAGGTGTGCTTTCTGGCAATCTTTAAAGCTGAAATTGGGGGCTTTATTGAAGTGACCCGGGCGCGTTTCCACATTTTTTATAAATGTCAGGTGTGGTAAATTAATTTTCATCACTTTTTGGAAAAATTGGTGACGGGTCATTTTTGGGTGATTTTGAGAGATTTTCGTAAGGTCCGGATATGGCAGTTTTCTTCAATTTTGGCCAGGTAGGGATGAAAAATTTTTTTCTTCAATATTGTGTCAGGTAGGTGTGTTTGGTCATTTGTAGTGAGGGTAAAGTGCTGGAAGAGTGATTGTGTCATTATTTAGGAAGAAATAGAGCAAAAACTCTCTCCACCCCCCTCTCTCCAAATCCTGTTCTCAGGTGTGCTTTCTGGCAATCTTTAAAGCTGAAATTGGGGGCTTTAATGAAGTGACCCGGGCGCGTTTCCACAATTTTTATGAATGTCAGGTGTGGTAAATTAATTTTCATCACTTTTTGGAAAAATTGGTGACGAGTCATTTTTGGGTGATTTTGAGAGATTTTCGTAAGGTCCGGATATGGCAGTTTTCTTCAATTTTGGCCAGGTAGGGATGAAAAATTTTTTTCTTCAATATTGTGTCAGGTAGGTGTGTTTGGTCATTTGTAGTGAGGGTAAAGTGCTGGAAGAGTGATTGTGTCATTATTTAGGAAGAAATAGAGCAAAAACTCTCTCCACCCCCCCTCTCTCCAAATCCTGTTCTCAGGTGTGCTTTCTGGCAATCTTTAAAGCTGAAATTGGGGGCTTTAATGAAGTGACCCGGGCGCGTTTCCACATTTTTTATGAATGTCAGGTGTGGTAAATTAATTTTCATCACTTTTTGGAAAAATTGGTGACGGGTCATTTTTGGGTGATTTTGAGAGATTTTCGTAAGGTCCGGATATGGCAGTTTTCTTCAATTTTGGCCAGGTAGGGATGAAAAATTTTTTTCTTCAATATTGTGTCAGGTAGGTGTGTTTGGTCATTTGTAGTGAGGGTAAAGTGCTGGAAGAGTGATTGTGTCATTATTTAGGAAGAAATAGAGCAAAAACTCTCTCCACCCCCCCCTCTCTCCAAATCCTGTTCTCAGGTGTGCTTTCTGGCAATCTTTAAAGCTGAAATTGGGGGCTTTAATGAAGTGACCCGGGCGCGTTTCCACATTTTTTATGAATGTCAGGTGTGGTAAATTAATTTTCATCACTTTTTGGAAAAATTGGTGACGGGTCATTTTTGGGTGATTTTGAGAGATTTTCGTAAGGTCCGGATATGGCAGTTTTCTTCAATTTTGGCCAGGTAGGGATGAAAAATTTTTTTCTTCAATATTGTGTCAGGTAGGTGTGTTTGGTCATTTGTAGTGAGGGTAAAGTGCTGGAAGAGTGATTGTGTCATTATTTAGGAAGAAATAGAGCAAAAACTCTCTCCACCCCCCCCTCTCTCCAAATCCTGTTCTCAGGTGTGCTTTCTGGCAATCTTTAAAGCTGAAATTGGGGGCTTTAATGAAGTGACCCGGGCGCGTTTCCACATTTTTTATGAATGTCAGGTGTGGTAAATTAATTTTCATCACTTTTTGGAAAAATTGGTGACGGGTCATTTTTGGGTGATTTTGAGAGATTTTCGTAAGGTCCGGATATGGCAGTTTTCTTCAATTTTGGCCAGGTAGGGATGAAAAATTTTTTTCTTCAATATTGTGTCAGGTAGGTGTGTTTGGTCATTTGTAGTGAGGGTAAAGTGCTGGAAGAGTGATTGTGTCATTATTTAGGAAGAAATAGAGCAAAAACTCTCTCCACCCCCCCTCTCTCCAAATCCTGTTCTCAGGTGTGCTTTCTGGCAATCTTTAAAGCTGAAATTGGGGGCTTTAATGAAGTGACCCGGGCGCGTTTCCACATTTTTTATGAATGTCAGGTGTGGTAAATTAATTTTCATCACTTTTTGGAAAAATTGGTGACGGGTCATTTTTGGGTGATTTTGAGAGATTTTCGTAAGGTCCGGATATGGCAGTTTTCTTCAATTTTGGCCAGGTAGGGATGAAAAATTTTTTTCTTCAATATTGTGTCAGGTAGGTGTGTTTGGTCATTTGTAGTGAGGGTAAAGTGCTGGAAGAGTGATTGTGTCATTATTTAGGAAGAAATAGAGCAAAAACTCTCTCCACCCCCCCTCTCTCCAAATCCTGTTCTCAGGTGTGCTTTCTGGCAATCTTTAAAGCTGAAATTGGGGGCTTTAATGAAGTGACCCGGGCGCGTTTCCACATTTTTTATGAATGTCAGGTGTGGTAAATTAATTTTCATCACTTTTTGGAAAAATTGGTGACGGGTCATTTTTGGGTGATTTTGAGAGATTTTCGTAAGGTCCGGATATGGCAGTTTTCTTCAATTTTGGCCAGGTAGGGATGAAAAATTTTTTTCTTCAATATTGTGTCAGGTAGGTGTGTTTGGTCATTTGTAGTGAGGGTAAAGTGCTGGAAGAGTGATTGTGTCATTATTTAGGAAGAAATAGAGCAAAAACTCTCTCCACCCCCCCTCTCTCCAAATCCTGTTCTCAGGTGTGCTTTCTGGCAATCTTTAAAGCTGAAATTGGGGGCTTTAATGAAGTGACCTGGGCGCGTTTCCACATTTTTTATGAATGTCAGGTGTGGTAAATTAATTTTCATCACTTTTTGGAAAAATTGGTGACGGGTCATTTTTGGGTGATTTTGAGAGATTTTCGTAAGGTCCGGATATGGCAGTTTTCTTCAATTTTGGCCAGGTAGGGATGAAAAATTTTTTTCTTCAATATTGTGTCAGGTAGGTGTGTTTGGTCATTTGTAGTGAGGGTAAAGTGCTGGAAGAGTGATTGTGTCATTATTTAGGAAGAAATAGAGCAAAAACTCTCTCCACCCCCCCTCTCTCCAAATCCTGTTCTCAGGTGTGCTTTCTGGCAATCTTTAAAGCTGAAATTGGGGGCTTTAATGAAGTGACCCGGGCGCGTTTCCACATTTTTTATGAATGTCAGGTGTGGTAAATTAATTTTCATCACTTTTTGGAAAAATTGGTGACGGGTCATTTTTGGGTGATTTTGAGAGATTTTCGTAAGGTCCGGATATGGCAGTTTTCTTCAATTTTGGCCAGGTAGGGATGAAAAATTTTTTTCTTCAATATTGTGTCAGGTAGGTGTGTTTGGTCATTTGTAGTGAGGGTAAAGTGCTGGAAGAGTGATTGTGTCATTATTTAGGAAGAAATAGAGCAAAAACTCTCTCCACCCCCCCTCTCTCCAAATCATGTTTTCAGGTGTGCTTTCTGGCAATCTTTAAAGCTGAAATTGGGGGCTTTAATGAAGTGACCCGGGCGCGTTTCCACATTTTTTATGAATGTCAGGTGTGGTAAATTAATTTTCATCACTTTTTGGAAAAATTGGTGACGGGTCATTTTTGGGTGATTTTGAGAGATTTTCGTAAGGTCCGGATATGGCAGTTTTCTTCAATTTTGGCCAGGTAGGGATGAAAAATTTTTTTCTTCAATATTGTGTCAGGTAGGTGTGTTTGGTCATTTGTAGTGAGGGTAAAGTGCTGGAAGAGTGATTGTGTCATTATTTAGGAAGAAATAGAGCAAAAACTCTCTCCACCCCCCCTCTCTCCAAATCCTGTTCTCAGGTGTGCTTTCTGGCAATCTTTAAAGCTGAAATTGGGGGCTTTAATGAAGTGACCCGGGCGCGTTTCCACATTTTTTATGAATGTCAGGTGTGGTAAATTAATTTTCATCACTTTTTGGAAAAATTGGTGACGGGTCATTTTTGGGTGATTTTGAGAGATTTTCGTAAGGTCCGGATATGGCAGTTTTCTTCAATTTTGGCCAGGTAGGGATGAAAAATTTTTTTCTTCAATATTGTGTCAGGTAGGTGTGTTTGGTCATTTGTAGTGAGGGTAAAGTGCTGGAAGAGTGATTGTGTCATTATTTAGGAAGAAATAGAGCAAAAACTCTCTCCACCCCCCCTCTCTCCAAATCCTGTTTTCAGGTGTGCTTTCTGGCAATCTTTAAAGCTGAAATTGGGGGCTTTAATGAAGTGACCCGGGCTTGTTTCCACATTTTTTTATGAATGTCAGGTGTGGTAAATTAATTTTCATCACTTTTTGGAAAAATTGGTGACGGGTCATTTTTGGGTGATTTTGAGAGATTTTCGTAAGGTCCGGATATGGCAGTTTTCTTCAATTTTGGCCAGGTAGGGATGAAAAATTTTTTTCTTCAATATTGTGTCAGGTAGGTGTGTTTGGTCATTTGTAGTGAGGGTAAAGTGCTGGAAGAGTGATTGTGTCATTATTTAGGAAGAAATAGAGCAAAAACTCTCTCCACCCCCCCTCTCTCCAAATCCTGTTCTCAGGTGTGCTTTCTGGCAATCTTTAAAGCTGAAATTGGGGGCTTTAATGAAGTGACCCGGGCGCGTTTCCACATTTTTTATGAATGTCAGGTGTGGTAAATTAATTTTCATCACTTTTTGGAAAAATTGGTGACGGGTCATTTTTGGGTGATTTTGAGAGATTTTCGTAAGGTCCGGATATGGCAGTTTTCTTCAATTTTGGCCAGGTAGGGATGAAAAATTTTTTTCTTCAATATTGTGTCAGGTAGGTGTGTTTGGTCATTTGTAGTGAGGGTAAAGTGCTGGAAGAGTGATTGTGTCATTATTTAGGAAGAAATAGAGCAAAAACTCTCTCCACCCCCCCTCTCTCCAAATCCTGTTCTCAGGTGTGCTTTCTGGCAATCTTTAAAGCTGAAATTGGGGGCTTTAATGAAGTGACCCGGGTGCGTTTCCACATTTTTTATGAATGTCAGGTGTGGTAAATTAATTTTCATCACTTTTTGGAAAAATTGGTGACGGGTCATTTTTGGGTGATTTTGAGAGATTTTCGTAAGGTCCGGATATGGCAGTTTTCTTTAATTTTGGCCAGGTAGGGATGAAAAATTTTTTTCTTCAATATTGTGTCAGGTAGGTGTGTTTGGTCATTTGTAGTGAGGGTAAAGTGCTGGAAGAGTGATTGTGTCATTATTTAGGAAGAAATAGAGCAAAAACTCTCTCCACCCCCCCTCTCTCCAAATCCTGTTCTCAGGTGTGCTTTCTGGCAATCTTTAAAGCTGAAATTGGGGGCTTTAATGAAGTGACCCGGGCGCGTTTCCACATTTTTTATGAATGTCAGGTGTGGTAAATTAATTTTCATCACTTTTTGGAAAAATAGGTGACGGGTCATTTTTGGGTGATTTTGAGAGATTTTCGTAAGGTTCGGATTTGGCAGTTTTCTTCAATTTTGGCCAGGTAGGGATGAAAAATTTTTTTCTTCAATATTGTGTCAGGTAGGTGTGTTTGGTAATTTGTAGTGAGGGTAAAGTGCTGGAAGAGTGATTGTGTCATTATTTAGGAAGAAATAGAGCAAAAACTCTCTCCACCCCCCCTCTCTCCAAATCCTGTTCTCAGGTGTGCTTTCTGGCAATCTTTAAAGCTGAAATTGGGGGCTTTAATGAAGTGACCCGGGCGCGTTTCCACATTTTTTATGAATGTCAGGTGTGGTAAATTAATTTTCATCACTTTTTGGAAAAATTGGTGACGGGTCATTTTTGGGTGATTTTGAGAGATTTTCGTAAGGTCCGGATATGGCAGTTTTCTTCAATTTTGGCCAGGTAGGGATGAAAAATTTTTTTCTTCAATATTGTGTCAGGTAGGTGTGTTTGGTCATTTGTAGTGAGGGTAAAGTGCTGGAAGAGTGATTGTGTCATTATTTAGGAAGAAATAGAGCAAAAACTCTCTCCACCCCCCCCTCTCTCCAAATCCTGTTCTCAGGTGTGCTTTCTGGCAATCTTTAAAGCTGAAATTGGGGGCTTTAATGAAGTGACCCGGGCGCGTTTCCACATTTTTTATGAATGTCAGGTGTGGTAAATTAATTTTCATCACTTTTTGGAAAAATTGGTGACGGGTCATTTTTGGGTGATTTTGAGAGATTTTCGTAAGGTCCGGATATGGCAGTTTTCTTCAATTTTGGCCAGGTAGGGATGAAAAATTTTTTTCTTCAATATTGTGTCAGGTAGGTGTGTTTGGTCATTTGTAGTGAGGGTAAAGTGCTGGAAGAGTGATTGTGTCATTATTTAGGAAGAAATAGAGCAAAAACTCTCTCCACCCCCCCTCTCTCCAAATCCTGTTCTCAGGTGTGCTTTCTGGCAATCTTTAAAGCTGAAATTGGGGGCTTTAATGAAGTGACCCGGGCGCGTTTCCACATTTTTTATGAATGTCAGGTGTGGTAAATTAATTTTCATCACTTTTTGGAAAAATTGGTGACGGGTCATTTTTGGGTGATTTTGAGAGATTTTCGTAAGGTCCGGATATGGCAGTTTTCTTCAATTTTGGCCAGGTAGGGATGAAAAATTTTTTTCTTCAATATTGTGTCAGGTAGGTGTGTTTGGTCATTTGTAGTGAGGGTAAAGTGCTGGAAGAGTGATTGTTTCATTATTTAGGAAGAAATAGAGCAAAAACTCTCTCCACCCCCCCTCTCTCCAAATCCTGTTCTCAGGTGTGCTTTCTGGCAATCTTTAAAGCTGAAATTGGGGGCTTTAATGAAGTGACCCGGGCGCGTTTCCACATTTTTTATGAATGTCAGGTGTGGTAAATTAATTTTCATCACTTTTTGGAAAAATTGGTGACGGGTCATTTTTGGGTGATTTTGAGAGATTTTCGTAAGGTCCGGATATGGCAGTTTTCTTCAATTTTGGCCAGGTAGGGATGAAAAATTTTTTTCTTCAATATTGTGTCAGGTAGGTGTGTTTGGTAATTTGTAGTGAGGGTAAAGTGCTGGAAGAGTGATTGTGTCATTATTTAGGAAGAAATAGAGCAAAAACTCTCCACCCCCCCCTCTCTCCAAATCCTGTTCTCAGGTGTGCTTTCTGGCAATCTTTAAAGCTGAAATTGGGGGCTTTAATGAAGTGACCCGGGCGCGTTTCCACATTTTTTTTTGAATGTCAGGTGTGGTAAATTAATTTTCATCACTTTTTGGAAAAATTGGTGACGGGTCATTTTTGGGTGATTTTGAGAGATTTTCGTAAGGTCCGGATATGGCAGTTTTCTTCAATTTTGGCCAGGTAGGGATGAAAAATTTTTTTCTTCAATATTGTGTCAGGTAGGTGTGTTTGGTCATTTGTAGTGAGGGTAAAGTGCTGGAAGAGTGATTGTGTCATTATTTAGGAAGAAATAGAGCAAAAACTCTCTCCATCCCCCCCTCTCTCCAAATCCTGTTCTCAGGTGTGCTTTCTGGCAATCTTTAAAGCTGAAATTGGGGGCTTTAATGAAGTGACCCGGGCGCGTTTCCACATTTTTTATGAATGTCAGGTGTGGTAAATTAATTTTCATCACTTTTTGGAAAAATTGGTGACGGGTCATTTTTGGGTGATTTTGAGAGATTTTCGTAAGGTCCGGATATGGCAGTTTTCTTCAATTTTGGCCAGGTAGGGATGAAAAATTTTTTTCTTCAATATTGTGTCAGGTAGGTGTGTTTGGTCATTTGTAGTGAGGGTAAAGTGCTGGAAGAGTGATTGTGTCATTATTTAGGAAGAAATAGAGCAAAAACTCTCTCCACCCCCCCCTCTCTCCAAATCCTGTTCTCAGGTGTGCTTTCTGGCAATCTTTAAAGCTGAAATTGGGGGCTTTAATGAAGTGACCCGGGCGCGTTTCCACATTTTTTATGAATGTCAGGTGTGGTAAATTAATTTTCATCACTTTTTGGAAAAATTGGTGACGGGTCATTTTTGGGTGATTTTGAGAGATTTTCGTAAGGTCCGGATATGGCAGTTTTCTTCAATTTTGGCCAGGTAGGGATGAAAAATTTTTTTCTTCAATATTGTGTCAGGTAGGTGTGTTTGGTCATTTGTAGTGAGGGTAAAGTGCTGGAAGAGTGATTGTGTCATTATTTAGGAAGAAATAGAGCAAAAACTCTCTCCACCCCCCCTCTCTCCAAATCCTGTTCTCAGGTGTGCTTTCTGGCAATCTTTAAAGCTGAAATTGGGGGCTTTAATGAAGTGACCCGGGCGCGTTTCCACATTTTTTATGAATGTCAGGTGTGGTAAATTAATTTTCATCACTTTTTGGAAAAATTGGTGACGGGTCATTTTTGGGTGATTTTGAGAGATTTTCGTAAGGTCCGGATATGGCAGTTTTCTTCAATTTTGGCCAGGTAGGGATGAAAAATTTTTTTCTTCAATATTGTGTCAGGTAGGTGTGTTTGGTCATTTGTAGTGAGGGTAAAGTGCTGGAAGAGTGATTGTGTCATTATTTAGGAAGAAATAGAGCAAAAACTCTCTCCACCCCCCCTCTCTCCAAATCCTGTTCTCAGGTGTGCTTTCTGGCAATCTTTAAAGCTGAAATTGGGGGCTTTAATGAAGTGACCCGGGCGCGTTTCCATATTTTTTATGAATGTCAGGTGTGGTAAATTAATTTTCATCACTTTTTGGAAAAATTGGTGACGGGTCATTTTTGGGTGATTTTGAGAGATTTTCGTAAGGTCCGGATATGGCAGTTTTCTTCAATTTTGGCCAGGTAGGGATGAAAAATTTTTTTCTTCAATATTGTGTCAGGTAGGTGTGTTTGGTCATTTGTAGTGAGGGTAAAGTGCTGGAAGAGTGATTGTGTCATTATTTAGGAAGAAATAGAGCAAAAACTCTCTCCACCCCCCCTCTCTCCAAATCCTGTTCTCAGGTGTGCTTTCTGGCAATCTTTAAAGCTGAAATTGGGGGCTTTAATGAAGTGACCCGGGCGCGTTTCCACATTTTTTATGAATGTCAGGTTTGGTAAATTAATTTTCATCACTTTTTGGAAAAATTGGTGACGGGTCATTTTTGGGTGATTTTGAGAGATTTTCGTAAGGTCCAGATATGGCAGTTTTCTTCAATTTTGGCCAGGTAGGGATGAAAAATTTTTTTCTTCAATATTGTGTCAGGTAGGTGTGTTTGGTCATTTGTAGTGAGGGTAAAGTGCTGGAAGAGTGATTGTGTCATTATTTAGGAAGAAATAGAGCAAAAACTCTCTCCACCCCCCCTCTCTCCAAATCCTGTTCTCAGGTGTGCTTTCTGGCAATCTTTAAAGCTGAAATTGGGGGCTTTAATGAAGTGACCCGGGCGCGTTTCCACATTTTTTATGAATGTCAGGTGTGGTAAATTAATTTTCATCACTTTTTGGAAAAATTGGTGACGGGTCATTTTTGGGTGATTTTGAGAGATTTTCGTAAGGTCCGATTATGGCAGTTTTCTTCAATTTTGGCCAGGTAGGGATGAAAAATTTTTTTCTTCAATATTGTGTCAGGTAGGTGTGTTTGGTCATTTGTAGTGAGGGTAAAGTGCTGGAAGAGTGATTGTGTCATTATTTAGGAAGAAATAGAGCAAAAACTCTCTCCACCCCCCCTCTCTCCAAATCCTGTTCTCAGGTGTGCTTTCTGGCAATCTTTAAAGCTGAAATTGGGGGCTTTAATGAAGTGACCCGGGCGCGTTTCCACATTTTTTATGAATGTCAGGTGTGGTAAATTAATTTTCATCACTTTTTGGAAAAATTGGTGACGGGTCATTTTTGGGTGATTTTGAGAGATTTTCGTAAGGTCCGGATATGGCAGTTTTCTTCAATTTTGGCCAGGTAGGGATGAAAAATTTTTTTTCTTCAATATTGTGTCAGGTAGGTGTGTTTGGTCATTTGTAGTGAGGGTAAAGTGCTGGAAGAGTGATTGTGTCATTATTTAGGAAGAAATAGAGCAAAAACTCTCTCCACCCCCCCTCTCTCCAAATCCTGTTCTCAGGTGTGCTTTCTGGCAATCTTTAAAGCTGAAATTGGGGGCTTTAATGAAGTGACCCGGGCGCGTTTCCACATTTTTTATGAATGTCAGGTGTGGTAAATTAATTTTCATCACTTTTTGGAAAAATTGGTGACGGGTCATTTTTGGGTGATTTTGAGAGATTTTCGTAAGGTCCGGATATGGCAGTTTTCTTCAATTTTGGCCAGGTAGGGATGAAAAATTTTTTTCTTCAATATTGTGTCAGGTAGGTGTGTTTGGTCATTTGTAGTGAGGGTAAAGTGCTGGAAGAGTGATTGTGTCATTATTTAGGAAGAAATAGAGCAAAAACTCTCTCCACCCCCCCTCTCTCCAAATCCTGTTCTCAGGTGTGCTTTCTGGCAATCTTTAAAGCTGAAATTGGGGGCTTTAATGAAGTGACCCGGGCGCGTTTCCACATTTTTGATGAATGTCAGGTGTGGTAAATTAATTTTCATCACTTTTTGGAAAAATTGGTGACGGGTCATTTTTGGGTGATTTTGAGAGATTTTCGTAAGGTCCGGATATGGCAGTTTTCTTCAATTTTGGCCAGGTAGGGATGAAAAATTTTTTTCTTCAATATTGTGTCAGGTAGGTGTGTTTGGTCATTTGTAGTGAGGGTAAAGTGCTGGAAGAGTGATTGTGTCATTATTTAGGAAGAAATAGAGCAAAAACTCTCTCCACCCCCCCTCTCTCCAAATCCTGTTCTCAGGTGTGCTTTCTGGCAATCTTTAAAGCTGAAATTGGGGGCTTTAATGAAGTGACCCGGGCGCGTTTCCACATTTTTTATGAATGTCAGGTGTGGTAAATTAATTTTCATCACTTTTTGGAAAAATTGGTGACGGGTCATTTTTGGGTGATTTTGAGAGATTTTCGTAAGGTCCGATTATGGCAGTTTTCTTCAATTTTGGCCAGGTAGGGATGAAAAATTTTTTTCTTCAATATTGTGTCAGGTAGGTGTGTTTGGTCATTTGTAGTGAGGGTAAAGTGCTGGAAGAGTGATTGTGTCATTATTTAGGAAGAAATAGAGCAAAAACTCTCTCCACCCCCCCTCTCTCCAAATCCTGTTCTCAGGTGTGCTTTCTGGCAATCTTTAAAGCTGAAATTGGGGGCTTTAATGAAGTGACCCGGGCGCGTTTCCACATTTTTTATGAATGTCAGGTGTGGTAAATTAATTTTCATCACTTTTTGGAAAAATTGGTGACGGGTCATTTTTGGGTGATTTTGAGAGATTTTCGTAAGGTCCGGATATGGCAGTTTTCTTCAATTTTGGCCAGGTAGGGATGAAAATTTTTTTTTTTAAATATTGTGTCAGGTAGGTGTGTTTGGTCATTTGTAGTGAGGGTAAAGTGCTGGAAGAGTGATTGTGTCATTATTTAGGAAGAAATAGAGCAAAAACTCTCTCCACCCCCCCTCTCTCCAAATCCTGTTCTCAGGTGTGCTTTCTGGCAATCTTTAAAGCTGAAATTGGGGGCTTTAATGAAGTGACCCGGGCGCGTTTCCACATTTTTTATGAATGTCAGGTGTGGTAAATTAATTTTCATCACTTTTTGGAAAAATTGGTGACGGGTCATTTTTGGGTGATTTTGAGAGATTTTCGTAAGGTCCGGATATGGCAGTTTTCTTCAATTTTGGCCAGGTAGGGATGAAAAATTTTTTTCTTCAATATTGTGTCAGGTAGGTGTGTTTGGTCATTTGTAGTGAGGGTAAAGTGCTGGAAGAGTGATTGTGTCATTATTTAGGAAGAAATAGAGCAAAAACTCTCTCCACCCCCCCCTCTCTCCAAATCCTGTTCTCAGGTGTGCTTTCTGGCAATCTTTAAAGCTGAAATTGGGGGCTTTAATGAAGTGACCCGGGCGCGTTTCCACATTTTTTATGAATGTCAGGTGTGGTAAATTAATTTTCATCACTTTTTGGAAAAATTGGTGACGGGTCATTTTTGGGTGATTTTGAGAGATTTTCGTAAGGTCCGGATATGGCAGTTTTCTTCAATTTTGGCCAGGTAGGGATGAAAAATTTTTTTCTTCAATATTGTGTCAGGTAGGTGTGTTTGGTCATTTGTAGTGAGGGTAAAGTGCTGGAAGAGTGATTGTGTCATTATTTAGGAAGAAATAGAGCAAAAACTCTTTCCACCCCCCCTCTCTCCAAATCCTGTTCTCAGGTGTGCTTTCTGGCAATCTTTAAAGCTGAAATTGGGGGCTTTAATGAAGTGACCCGGGCGCGTTTCCACATTTTTTATGAATGTCAGGTGTGGTAAATTAATTTTCATCACTTTTTGGAAAAATTGGTGACGGGTCATTTTTGGGTGATTTTGAGAGATTTTCGTAAGGTCCGGATATGGCAGTTTTCTTCAATTTTGGCCAGGTAGGGATGAAAAATTTTTTTCTTCAATATTGTGTCAGGTAGGTGTGTTTGGTCATTTGTAGTGAGGGTAAAGTGCTGGAAGAGTGATTGTGTCATTATTTAGGAAGAAATAGAGCAAAAACTCTCTCCACCCCCCCTCTCTCCAAATCCTGTTCTCAGGTGTGCTTTCTGGCAATCTTTAAAGCTGAAATTGGGGGCTTTAATGAAGTGACCCGGGCGCGTTTCCACATTTTTGATGAATGTCAGGTGTGGTAAATTAATTTTCATCACTTTTTGGAAAAATTGGTGACGGGTCATTTTTGGGTGATTTTGAGAGATTTTCGTAAGGTCCGGATATGGCAGTTTTCTTCAATTTTGGCCAGGTAGGGATGAAAAATTTTTTTCTTCAATATTGTGTCAGGTAGGTGTGTTTGGTCATTTGTAGTGAGGGTAAAGTGCTGGAAGAGTGATTGTGTCATTATTTAGGAAGAAATAGAGCAAAAACTCTCTCCACCCCCCCTCTCTCCAAATCCTGTTCTCAGGTGTGCTTTCTGGCAATCTTTAAAGCTGAAATTGGGGGCTTTAATGAAGTGACCCGGGCGCGTTTCCACATTTTTTATGAATGTCAGGTGTGGTAAATTAATTTTCATCACTTTTTGGAAAAATTGGTGACGGGTCATTTTTGGGTGATTTTGAGAGATTTTCGTAAGGTCCGATTATGGCAGTTTTCTTCAATTTTGGCCAGGTAGGGATGAAAAATTTTTTTCTTCAATATTGTGTCAGGTAGGTGTGTTTGGTCATTTGTAGTGAGGGTAAAGTGCTGGAAGAGTGATTGTGTCATTATTTAGGAAGAAATAGAGCAAAAACTCTCTCCACCCCCCCTCTCTCCAAATCCTGTTCTCAGGTGTGCTTTCTGGCAATCTTTAAAGCTGAAATTGGGGGCTTTAATGAAGTGACCCGGGCGCGTTTCCACATTTTTTATGAATGTCAGGTGTGGTAAATTAATTTTCATCACTTTTTGGAAAAATTGGTGACGGGTCATTTTTGGGTGATTTTGAGAGATTTTCGTAAGGTCCGGATATGGCAGTTTTCTTCAATTTTGGCCAGGTAGGGATGAAAATTTTTTTTTTTAAATATTGTGTCAGGTAGGTGTGTTTGGTCATTTGTAGTGAGGGTAAAGTGCTGGAAGAGTGATTGTGTCATTATTTAGGAAGAAATAGAGCAAAAACTCTCTCCACCCCCCCTCTCTCCAAATCCTGTTCTCAGGTGTGCTTTCTGGCAATCTTTAAAGCTGAAATTGGGGGCTTTAATGAAGTGACCCGGGCGCGTTTCCACATTTTTTATGAATGTCAGGTGTGGTAAATTAATTTTCATCACTTTTTGGAAAAATTGGTGACGGGTCATTTTTGGGTGATTTTGAGAGATTTTCGTAAGGTCCGGATATGGCAGTTTTCTTCAATTTTGGCCAGGTAGGGATGAAAAATTTTTTTCTTCAATATTGTGTCAGGTAGGTGTGTTTGGTCATTTGTAGTGAGGGTAAAGTGCTGGAAGAGTGATTGTGTCATTATTTAGGAAGAAATAGAGCAAAAACTCTCTCCACCCCCCCCTCTCTCCAAATCCTGTTCTCAGGTGTGCTTTCTGGCAATCTTTAAAGCTGAAATTGGGGGCTTTAATGAAGTGACCCGGGCGCGTTTCCACATTTTTTATGAATGTCAGGTGTGGTAAATTAATTTTCATCACTTTTTGGAAAAATTGGTGACGGGTCATTTTTGGGTGATTTTGAGAGATTTTCGTAAGGTCCGGATATGGCAGTTTTCTTCAATTTTGGCCAGGTAGGGATGAAAAATTTTTTTCTTCAATATTGTGTCAGGTAGGTGTGTTTGGTCATTTGTAGTGAGGGTAAAGTGCTGGAAGAGTGATTGTGTCATTATTTAGGAAGAAATAGAGCAAAAACTCTTTCCACCCCCCCTCTCTCCAAATCCTGTTCTCAGGTGTGCTTTCTGGCAATCTTTAAAGCTGAAATTGGGGGCTTTAATGAAGTGACCCGGGTGCGTTTCCACATTTTTTATGAATGTCAGGTGTGGTAAATTAATTTTCATCACTTTTTGGAAAAATTGGTGACGGGTCATTTTTGGGTGATTTTGAGAGATTTTCGTAAGGTCCGGATATGGCAGTTTTCTTCAATTTTGGCCAGGTAGGGATGAAAAATTTTTTTCTTCAATATTGTGTCAGGTAGGTGTGTTTGGTCATTTGTAGTGAGGGTAAAGTGCTGGAAGAGTGATTGTGTCATTATTTAGGAAGAAATAGAGCAAAAACTCTCTCCACCACCCCTCTCTTGAAATCCTGTTCTCAGGTGTGCTTTCTGGCAATCTTTAAAGCTGAAATTGGGGGCTTTAATGAAGTGACCCGGGCGCGTTTCCACATTTTTTATGAATGTCAGGTGTGGTAAATTAATTTTCATCACTTTTTGGAAAAATTGGTGACGGGTCATTTTTGGGTGATTTTGAGAGATTTTCGTAAGGTCCGGATATGGCAGTTTTCTTCAATTTTGGCCAGGTAGGGATGAAAAATTTTTTTCTTCAATATTGTGTCAGGTAGGTGTGTTTGGTCATTTGTAGTGAGGGTAAAGTGCTGGAAGAGTGATTGTGTCATTATTTAGGAAGAAATAGAGCAAAAACTCTCTCCACCCCCCCTCTCTCCAAATCCTGTTCTCAGGTGTGCTTTCTGGCAATCTTTAAAGCTGAAATTGGGGGCTTTAATGAAGTGACCCGGGCGCGTTTCCACATTTTTTATGAATGTCAGGTGTGGTAAATTAATTTTCATCACTTTTTGGAAAAATTGGTGACGGGTCATTTTTGGGTGATTTTGAGAGATTTTCGTAAGGTCCGGATATGGCAGTTTTCTTCAATTTTGGCCAGGTAGGGATGAAAAATTTTTTTCTTCAATATTGTGTCAGGTAGGTGTGTTTGGTCATTTGTAGTGAGGGTAAAGTGCTGGAAGAGTGATTGTGTCATTATTTAGGAAGAAATGGAGCAAAAACTCTCTCCACCCCCCCCTCTCTCCAAATCCTGTTCTCAGGTGTGCTTTCTGGCAATCTTTAAAGCTGAAATTAGGGGCTTTAATGAAGTGACCCGGGCGCGTTTCCACATTTTTTATGAATGTCAGGTGTGGTAAATTAATTTTCATCACTTTTTGGAAAAATTGGTGACGGGTCATTTTTGGGTGATTTTGAGAGATTTTCGTAAGGTCCGGATATGGCAGTTTTCTTCAATTTTGGCCAGGTAGGGATGAAAAATTTTTTTCTTCAATATTGTGTCAGGTAGGTGTGTTTGGTCATTTGTAGTGAGGGTAAAGTGCTGGAAGAGTGATTGTGTCATTATTTAGGAAGAAATAGAGCAAAAACTCTTTCCACCCCCCCTCTCTCCAAATCCTGTTCTCAGGTGTGCTTTCTGGCAATCTTTAAAGCTGAAATTGGGGGCTTTAATGAAGTGACCCGGGCGCGTTTCCACATTTTTTATGAATGTCAGGTGTGGTAAATTAATTTTCATCACTTTTTGGAAAAATTGGTGACGGGTCATTTTTGGGTGATTTTGAGAGATTTTCGTAAGGTCCGGATATGGCAGTTTTCTTCAATTTTGGCCAGGTAGGGATGAAAAATTTTTTTCTTCAATATTGTGTCAGGTAGGTGTGTTTGGTCATTTGTAGTGAGGGTAAAGTGCTGGAAGAGTGATTGTGTCATTATTTAGGAAGAAATAGAGCAAAAACTCTCTCCACCACCCCTCTCTCGAAATCCTGTTCTCAGGTGTGCTTTCTGGCAATCTTTAAAGCTGAAATTGGGGGCTTTAATGAAGTGACCCGGGCGCGTTTCCACATTTTTTATGAATGTCAGGTGTGGTAAATTAATTTTCATCACTTTTTGGAAAAATTGGTGACGGGTCATTTTTGGGTGATTTTGAGAGATTTTCGTAAGGTCCGGATATGGCAGTTTTCTTCAATTTTGGCCAGGTAGGGATGAAAAATTTTTTTCTTCAATATTGTGTCAGGTAGGTGTGTTTGGTCATTTGTAGTGAGGGTAAAGTGCTGGAAGAGTGATTGTGTCATTATTTAGGAAGAAATAGAGCAAAAACTCTCTCCACCCCCCCTCTCTCCAAATCCTGTTCTCAGGTGTGCTTTCTGGCAATCTTTAAAGCTGAAATTGGGGGCTTTAATGAAGTGACCCGGGCACGTTTCCACATTTTTTATGAATGTCAGGTGTGGTAAATTAATTTTCATCACTTTTTGGAAAAATTGGTGACGGGTCATTTTTGGGTGATTTTGAGAGATTTTCGTAAGGTCCGGATATGGCAGTTTTCTTCAATTTTGGCCAGGTAGGGATGAAAAATTTTTTTCTTCAATATTGTGTCAGGTAGGTGTGTTTGGTCATTTGTAGTGAGGGTAAAGTGCTGGAAGAGTGATTGTGTCATTATTTAGGAAGAAATAGAGCAAAAACTCTCTCCACCCCCCTCTCTCCAAATCCTGTTCTCAGGTGTGCTTTCTGGCAATCTTTAAAGCTGAAATTGGGGGCTTTATTGAAGTGACCCGGGCGCGTTTCCACATTTTTTATGAATGTCAGGTGTGGTAAATTAATTTTCATCACTTTTTGGAAAAATTGGTGACGGGTCATTTTTGGGTGATTTTGAGAGATTTTCGTAAGGTCCGGATATGGCAGTTTTCTTCAATTTTGGCCAGGTAGGGATGAAAAATTTTTTTCTTCAATATTGTGTCAGGTAGGTGTGTTTGGTCATTTGTAGTGAGGGTAAAGTGCTGGAAGAGTGATTGTGTCATTATTTAGGAAGAAATAGAGCAAAAACTCTCTCCAGCCCCCTCTCTCCAAATCCTGTTCTCAGGTGTGCTTTCTGGCAATCTTTAAAGCTGAAATTGGGGGCTTTAATGAAGTGACCCGGGCGCGTTTCCACATTTTTTATGAATGTCAGGTGTGGTAAATTAATTTTCATCACTTTTTGGAAAAATTGGTGACGAGTCATTTTTGGGTGATTTTGAGAGATTTTCGTAAGGTCCGGATATGGCAGTTTTCTTCAATTTTGGCCAGGTAGGGATGAAAAATTTTTTTCTTCAATATTGTGTCAGGTAGGTGTGTTTGGTCATTTGTAGTGAGGGTAAAGTGCTGGAAGAGTGATTGTGTCATTATTTAGGAAGAAATAGAGCAAAAACTCTCTCCACCACCCCTCTCTCGAAATCCTGTTCTCAGGTGTGCTTTCTGGCAATCTTTAAAGCTGAAATTGGGGGCTTTAATGAAGTGACCCGGGCGCGTTTCCACATTTTTTATGAATGTCAGGTGTGGTAAATTAATTTTCATCACTTTTTGGAAAAATTGGTGACGGGTCATTTTTGGGTGATTTTGAGAGATTTTCGTAAGGTCCGGATATGGCAGTTTTCTTCAATTTTGGCCAGGTAGGGATGAAAAATTTTTTCTTCAATATTGTGTCAGGTAGGTGTGTTTGGTCATTTGTAGTGAGGGTAAAGTGCTGGAAGAGTGATTGTGTCATTATTTAGGAAGAAATAGAGCAAAAACTCTCTCCACCCCCCCTCTCTCCAAATCCTGTTCTCAGGTGTGCTTTCTGGCAATCTTTAAAGCTGAAATTGGGGGCTTTAATGAAGTGACCCGGGCGCGTTTCCACATTTTTTATGAATGTCAGGTGTGGTAAATTAATTTTCATCACTTTTTGGAAAAATTGGTGACGGGTCATTTTTGGGTGATTTTGAGAGATTTTCGTAAGGTCCGGATATGGCAGTTTTCTTCAATTTTGGCCAGGTAGGGATGAAAAATTTTTTTCTTCAATATTGTGTCAGGTAGGTGTGTTTGGTCATTTGTAGTGAGGGTAAAGTGCTGGAAGAGTGATTGTGTCATTATTTAGGAAGAAATGGAGCAAAAACTCTCTCCACCCCCCCCTCTCTCCAAATCCTGTTCTCAGGTGTGCTTTCTGGCAATCTTTAAAGCTGAAATTGGGGGCTTTAATGAAGTGACCCGGGCGCGTTTCCACATTTTTTATGAATGTCAGGTGTGGTAAATTAATTTTCATCACTTTTTGGAAAAATTGGTGACGGGTCATTTTTGGGTGATTTTGAGAGATTTTCGTAAGGTCCGGATATGGCAGTTTTCTTCAATTTTGGCCAGGTAGGGATGAAAAATTTTTTTCTTCAATATTGTGTCAGGTAGGTGTGTTTGGTCATTTGTAGTGAGGGTAAAGTGCTGGAAGAGTGATTGTGTCATTATTTAGGAAGAAATAGAGCAAAAACTCTTTCCACCCCCCCTCTCTCCAAATCCTGTTCTCAGGTGTGCTTTCTGGCAATCTTTAAAGCTGAAATTGGGGGCTTTAATGAAGTGACCCGGGCGCGTTTCCACATTTTTTATGAATGTCAGGTGTGGTAAATTAATTTTCATCACTTTTTGGAAAAATTGGTGACGGGTCATTTTTGGGTGATTTTGAGAGATTTTCGTAAGGTCCGGATATGGCAGTTTTCTTCAATTTTGGCCAGGTAGGGATGAAAAATTTTTTTCTTCAATATTGTGTCAGGTAGGTGTGTTTGGTCATTTGTAGTGAGGGTAAAGTGCTGGAAGAGTGATTGTGTCATTATTTAGGAAGAAATAGAGCAAAAACTCTCTCCACCACCCCTCTCTCGAAATCCTGTTCTCAGGTGTGCTTTCTGGCAATCTTTAAAGCTGAAATTGGGGGCTTTAATGAAGTGACCCGGGTGCGTTTCCACATTTTTTATGAATGTCAGGTGTGGTAAATTAATTTTCATCACTTTTTGGAAAAATTGGTGACGGGTCATTTTTGGGTGATTTTGAGAGATTTTCGTAAGGTCCGGATATGGCAGTTTTCTTCAATTTTGGCCAGGTAGGGATGAAAAATTTTTTTCTTCAATATTGTGTCAGGTAGGTGTGTTTGGTCATTTGTAGTGAGGGTAAAGTGCTGGAAGAGTGATTGTGTCATTATTTAGGAAGAAATAGAGCAAAAACTCTCTCCACCCCCCCTCTCTCCAAATCCTGTTCTCAGGTGTGCTTTCTGGCAATCTTTAAAGCTGAAATTGGGGGCTTTAATGAAGTGACCCGGGCGCGTTTCCACATTTTTTATGAATGTCAGGTGTGGTAAATTAATTTTCATCACTTTTTGGAAAAATTGGTGACGGGTCATTTTTGGGTGATTTTGAGAGATTTTCGTAAGGTCCGGATATGGCAGTTTTCTTCAATTTTGGCCAGGTAGGGATGAAAAATTTTTTTCTTCAATATTGTGTCAGGTAGGTGTGTTTGGTCATTTGTAGTGAGGGTAAAGTGCTGGAAGAGTGATTGTGTCATTATTTAGGAAGAAATAGAGCAAAAACTCTCTCCACCCCCCCCTCTCTCTTAATCCTGTTCTCAGGTGTGCTTTCTGGCAATCTTTAAAGCTGAAATTGGGGGCTTTAATGAAGTGACCCGGGCGCGTTTCCACATTTTTTATGAATGTCAGGTGTGGTAAATTAATTTTCATCACTTTTTGGAAAAATTGGTGACGGGTCATTTTTGGGTGATTTTGAGAGATTTTCGTAAGGTCCGGATATGGCAGTTTTCTTCAATTTTGGCCAGGTAGGGATGAAAAATTTTTTTCTTCAATATTGTGTCAGGTAGGTGTGTTTGGTCATTTGTAGTGAGGGTAAAGTGCTGGAAGAGTGATTGTGTCATTATTTAGGAAGAAATAGAGCAAAAACTCTCTCCACCCCCCTCTCTCCAAATCCTGTTCTCAGGTGTGCTTTCTGGCAATCTTTAAAGCTGAAATTGGGGGCTTTAATGAAGTGACCCGGGCGCGTTTCCACATTTTTTATGAATGTCAGGTGTGGTAAATTAATTTTCATCACTTTTTGGAAAAATTGGTGACGGGTCATTTTTGGGTGATTTTGAGAGATTTTCGTAAGGTCCGGATATGGCAGTTTTCTTCAATTTTGGCCAGGTAGGGATGAAAAATTTTTTTCTTCAATATTGTGTCAGGTAGGTGTGTTTGGTCATTTGTAGTGAGGGTAAAGTGCTGGAAGAGTGATTGTGTCATTATTTAGGAAGAAATAGAGCAAAAACTCTCTCCACCCCCCCTCTCTCCAAATCCTGTTCTCAGGTGTGCTTTCTGGCAATCTTTAAAGCTGAAATTGGGGGCTTTAATGAAGTGACCCGGGCGCGTTTCCACATTTTTTATGAATGTCAGGTGTGGTAAATTAATTTTCATCACTTTTTGGAAAAATTGGTGACGGGTCATTTTTGGGTGATTTTGAGAGATTTTCGTAAGGTCCGGATATGGCAGTTTTCTTCAATTTTGGCCAGGTAGGGATGAAAAATTTTTTTCTTCAATATTGTGTCAGGTAGGTGTGTTTGGTCATTTGTAGTGAGGGTAAAGTGCTGGAAGAGTGATTGTGTCATTATTTAGGAAGAAATAGAGCAAAAACTCTCTCCACCCCCCCTCTCTCCAAATCCTGTTCTCAGGTGTGCTTTCTGGCAATCTTTAAAGCTGAAATTGGGGGCTTTAATGAAGTGACCCGGGCGCGTTTCCACATTTTTTATGAATGTCAGGTGTGGTAAATTAATTTTCATCACTTTTTGGAAAAATTGGTGACGGGTCATTTTTGGGTGATTTTGAGAGATTTTCGTAAGGTCCGGATATGGCAGTTTTCTTCAATTTTGGCCAGGTAGGGATGAAAAATTTTTTTCTTCAATATTGTGTCAGGTAGGTGTGTTTGGTCATTTGTAGTGAGGGTAAAGTGCTGGAAGAGTGATTGTGTCATTATTTAGGAAGAAATAGAGCAAAAACTCTCTCCACCCCCCCTCTCTCTTAATCCTGTTCTCAGGTGTGCTTTCTGGCAATCTTTAAAGCTGAAATTGGGGGCTTTAATGAAGTGACCCGGGCGCGTTTCCACATTTTTTATGAATGTCAGGTGTGGTAAATTAATTTTCATCACTTTTTGGAAAAATTGGTGACGGGTCATTTTTGGGTGATTTTGAGAGATTTTCGTAAGGTCCGGATATGGCAGTTTTCTTCAATTTTGGCCAGGTAGGGATGAAAAATTTTTTTCTTCAATATTGTGTCAGGTAGGTGTGTTTGGTCATTTGTAGTGAGGGTAAAGTGCTGGAAGAGTGATTGTGTCATTATTTAGGAAGAAATAGAGCAAAAACTCTCTCCACCCCCCCTCTCTCCAAATCCTGTTCTCAGGTGTGCTTTCTGGCAATCTTTAAAGCTGAAATTGGGGGCTTTAATGAAGTGACCCGGGCGCGTTTCCACATTTTTTATGAATGTCAGGTGTGGTAAATTAATTTTCATCACTTTTTGGAAAAATTGGTGACGGGTCATTTTTGGGTGATTTTGAGAGATTTTCGTAAGGTCCGGATATGGCAGTTTTCTTCAATTTTGGCCAGGTAGGGATGAAAAATTTTTTTCTTCAATATTGTGTCAGGTAGGTGTGTTTGGTCATTTGTAGTGAGGGTAAAGTGCTGGAAGAGTGATTGTGTCATTATTTAGGAAGAAATAGAGCAAAAACTCTCTCCACCCCCCCTCTCTCCAAATCCTGTTCTCAGGTGTGCTTTCTGGCAATCTTTAAAGCTGAAATTGGGGGCTTTAATGAAGTGACCCGGGCGCGTTTCCACATTTTTTATGAATGTCAGGTGTGGTAAATTAATTTTCATCACTTTTTGGAAAAATTGGTGACGGGTCATTTTTGGGTGATTTTGAGAGATTTTCGTAAGGTCCGGATATGGCAGTTTTCTTCAATTTTGGCCAGGTAGGGATGAAAAATTTTTTTCTTCAATATTGTGTCAGGTAGGTGTGTTTGGTCATTTGTAGTGAGGGTAAAGTGCTGGAAGAGTGATTGTGTCATTATTTAGGAAGAAATAGAGCAAAAACTCTCTCCACCCCCCCTCTCTCCAAATCCTGTTCTCAGGTGTGCTTTCTGGCAATCTTTAAAGCTGAAATTGGGGGCTTTAATGAAGTGACCCGGGCGCGTTTCCACATTTTTTATGAATGTCAGGTGTGGTAAATTAATTTTCATCACTTTTTGGAAAAATTGGTGACGGGTCATTTTTGGGTGATTTTGAGAGATTTTCGTAAGGTCCGGATATGGCAGTTTTCTTCAATTTTGGCCAGGTAGGGATGAAAAATTTTTTTCTTCAATATTGTGTCAGGTAGGTGTGTTTGGTCATTTGTAGTGAGGGTAAAGTGCTGGAAGAGTGATTGTGTCATTATTTAGGAAGAAATAGAGCAAAAACTCTCTCCACCCCCCTCTCTCCAAATCCTGTTCTCAGGTGTGCTTTCTGGCAATCTTTAAAGCTGAAATTGGGGGCTTTAATGAAGTGACCCGGGCGCGTTTCCACATTTTTTATGAATGTCAGGTGTGGTAAATTAATTTTCATCACTTTTTGGAAAAATTGGTGACGAGTCATTTTTGGGTGATTTTGAGAGATTTTCGTAAGGTCCGGATATGGCAGTTTTCTTCAATTTTGGCCAGGTAGGGATGAAAAATTTTTTTCTTCAATATTGTGTCAGGTAGGTGTGTTTGGTCATTTGTAGTGAGGGTAAAGTGCTGGAAGAGTGATTGTGTCATTATTTAGGAAGAAATAGAGCAAAAACTCTCTCCACCCCCCCTCTCTCCAAATCCTGTTCTCAGGTGTGCTTTCTGGCAATCTTTAAAGCTGAAATTGGGGGCTTTAATGAAGTGACCCGGGCGCGTTTCCACATTTTTTATGAATGTCAGGTGTGGTAAATTAATTTTCATCACTTTTTGGAAAAATTGGTGACGGGTCATTTTTGGGTGATTTTGAGAGATTTTCGTAAGGTCCGGATATGGCAGTTTTCTTCAATTTTGGCCAGGTAGGGATGAAAAATTTTTTTCTTCAATATTGTGTCAGGTAGGTGTGTTTGGTCATTTGTAGTGAGGGTAAAGTGCTGGAAGAGTGATTGTGTCATTATTTAGGAAGAAATAGAGCAAAAACTCTCTCCACCCCCCTCTCTCCAAATCCTGTTCTCAGGTGTGCTTTCTGGCAATCTTTAAAGCTGAAATTGGGGGCTTTAATGAAGTGACCCGGGCGCGTTTCCACATTTTTTATGAATGTCAGGTGTGGTAAATTAATTTTCATCACTTTTTGGAAAAATTGGTGACGAGTCATTTTTGGGTGATTTTGAGAGATTTTCGTAAGGTCCGGATATGGCAGTTTTCTTCAATTTTGGCCAGGTAGGGATGAAAAATTTTTTTCTTCAATATTGTGTCAGGTAGGTGTGTTTGGTCATTTGTAGTGAGGGTAAAGTGCTGGAAGAGTGATTGTGTCATTATTTAGGAAGAAATAGAGCAAAAACTCTCTCCACCCCCCCTCTCTCCAAATCCTGTTCTCAGGTGTGCTTTCTGGCAATCTTTAAAGCTGAAATTGGGGGCTTTAATGAAGTGACCCGGGCGCTTTTCCACATTTTTTATGAATGTCAGGTGTGGTAAATTAATTTTCATCACTTTTTGGAAAAATTGGTGACGGGTCATTTTTGGGTGATTTTGAGAGATTTTCGTAAGGTCCGGATATGGCAGTTTTCTTCAATTTTGGCCAGGTAGGGATGAAAAATTTTTTTCTTCAATATTGTGTCAGGTAGGTGTGTTTGGTCATTTGTAGTGAGGGTAAAGTGCTGGAAGAGTGATTGTGTCATTATTTAGGAAGAAATAGAGCAAAAACTCTCTCCACCCCCCCTCTCTCCAAATCCTGTTCTCAGGTGTGCTTTCTGGCAATCTTTAAAGCTGAAACTTTCTGGCAATCTTTAAAGCTGAAATTGGGGGCTTTAATGAAGTGACCCGGGCGCGTTTCCACATTTTTTATGAATGTCAGGTGTGGTAAATTAATTTTCATCACTTTTTGGAAAAATTGGTGACGGGTCATTTTTGGGTGATTTTGAGAGATTTTCGTAAGGTCCCGGATATGGCAGTTTTCTTCAATTTTGGCCAGGTAGGGATGAAAAATTTTTTTCTTCAATATTGTGTCAGGTAGGTGTGTTTGGTCATTTGTAGTGAGGGTAAAGTGCTGGAAGAGGGATTGTGTCATTATTTAGGAAGAAATAGAGCAAAAACTCTCTCCACCCCCCCTCTCTCCAAATCCTGTTCTCAGGTGTGCTTTCTGGCAATCTTTAAAGCTGAAATTGGGGGCTTTAATGAAGTGACCCGGGCGCGTTTCCACATTTTTTATGAATGTCAGGTGTGGTAAATTAATTTTCATCACTTTTTGGAAAAATTGGTGACGGGTCATTTTTGGGTGATTTTGAGAGATTTTCGTAAGGTCCGGATATGGCAGTTTTCTTCAATTTTGGCCAGGTAGGGATGAAAAATTTTTTTCTTCAATATTGTGTCAGGTAGGTGTGTTTGGTCATTTGTAGTGAGGGTAAAGTGCTGGAAGAGGGATTGTGTCATTATTTAGGAAGAAATAGAGCAAAAACTCTCTCCACCCCCCCTCTCTCCAAATCCTGTTCTCAGGTGTGCTTTCTGGCAATCTTTAAAGCTGAAATTGGGGGCTTTAATGAAGTGACCCGGGCGCGTTTCCACATTTTTTATGAATGTCAGGTGTGGTAAATTAATTTTCATCACTTTTTGGAAAAATTGGTGACGGGTCATTTTTGGGTGATTTTGAGAGATTTTCGTAAGGTCCGGATATGGCAGTTTTCTTCAATTTTGGCCAGGTAGGGATGAAAAATTTTTTTCTTCAATATTGTGTCAGGTAGGTGTGTTTGGTCATTTGTAGTGAGGGTAAAGTGCTGGAAGAGGGATTGTGTCATTATTTAGGAAGAAATAGAGCAAAAACTCTCTCCACCCCCCCTCTCTCCAAATCCTGTTCTCAGGTGTGCTTTCTGGCAATCTTTAAAGCTGAAATTGGGGGCTTTAATGAAGTGACCCGGGCGCGTTTCCACATTTTTTATGAATGTCAGGTGTGGTAAATTAATTTTCATCACTTTTTGGAAAAATTGGTGACGGGTCATTTTTGGGTGATTTTGAGAGATTTTCGTAAGGTCCGGATATGGCAGTTTTCTTCAATTTTGGCCAGGTAGGGATGAAAAATTTTTTTCTTCAATATTGTGTCAGGTAGGTGTGTTTGGTCATTTGTAGTGAGGGTAAAGTGCTGGAAGAGGGATTGTGTCATTATTTAGGAAGAAATAGAGCAAAAACTCTCTCCACCCCCCCTCTCTCCAAATCCTGTTCTCAGGTGTGCTTTCTGGCAATCTTTAAAGCTGAAATTGGGGGCTTTAATGAAGTGACCCGGGCGCGTTTCCACATTTTTTATGAATGTCAGGTGTGGTAAATTAATTTTCATCACTTTTTGGAAAAATTGGTGACGGGTCATTTTTGGGTGATTTTGAGAGATTTTCGTAAGGTCCGGATATGGCAGTTTTCTTCAATTTTGGCCAGGTAGGGATGAAAAATTTTTTTCTTCAATATTGTGTCAGGTAGGTGTGTTTGGTCATTTGTAGTGAGGGTAAAGTGCTGGAAGAGGGATTGTGTCATTATTTAGGAAGAAATAGAGCAAAAACTCTCTCCACCCCCCCCTCTCTCCAAATCCTGTTCTCAGGTGTGCTTTCTGGCAATCTTTAAAGCTGAAATTGGGGGCTTTAATGAAGTGACCCGGGCGCGTTTCCACATTTTTTATGAATGTCAGGTGTGGTAAATTAATTTTCATCACTTTTTGGAAAAATTGGTGACGGGTCATTTTTGGGTGATTTTGAGAGATTTTCGTAAGGTCCGGATATGGCAGTTTTCTTCAATTTTGGCCAGGTAGGGATGAAAAATTTTTTTCTTCAATATTGTGTCAGGTAGGTGTGTTTGGTCATTTGTAGTGAGGGTAAAGTGCTGGAAGAGGGATTGTGTCATTATTTAGGAAGAAATAGAGCAAAAACTCTCTCCACCCCCCCTCTCTCCAAATCCTGTTCTCAGGTGTGCTTTCTGGCAATCTTTAAAGCTGAAATTGGGGGCTTTAATGAAGTGACCCGGGCGCGTTTCCACATTTTTTATGAATGTCAGGTGTGGTAAATTAATTTTCATCACTTTTTGGAAAAATTGGTGACGGGTCATTTTTGGGTGATTTTGAGAGATTTTCGTAAGGTCCGGATATGGCAGTTTTCTTCAATTTTGGCCAGGTAGGGATGAAAAATTTTTTTCTTCAATATTGTGTCAGGTAGGTGTGTTTGGTCATTTGTAGTGAGGGTAAAGTGCTGGAAGAGGGATTGTGTCATTATTTAGGAAGAAATAGAGCAAAAACTCTCTCCACCCCCCCTCTCTCCAAATCCTGTTCTCAGGTGTGCTTTCTGGCAATCTTTAAAGCTGAAATTGGGGGCTTTAATGAAGTGACCCGGGCGCGTTTCCACATTTTTTATGAATGTCAGGTGTGGTAAATTAATTTTCATCACTTTTTGGAAAAATTGGTGACGGGTCATTTTTGGGTGATTTTGAGAGATTTTCGTAAGGTCCGGATATGGCAGTTTTCTTCAATTTTGGCCAGGTAGGGATGAAAAATTTTTTTCTTCAATATTGTGTCAGGTAGGTGTGTTTGGTCATTTGTAGTGAGGGTAAAGTGCTGGAAGAGGGATTGTGTCATTATTTAGGAAGAAATAGAGCAAAAACTCTCTCCACCCCCCCTCTCTCCAAATCCTGTTCTCAGGTGTGCTTTCTGGCAATCTTTAAAGCTGAAATTGGGGGCTTTAATGAAGTGACCCGGGCGCGTTTCCACATTTTTTATGAATGTCAGGTGTGGTAAATTAATTTTCATCACTTTTTGGAAAAATTGGTGACGGGTCATTTTTGGGTGATTTTGAGAGATTTTCGTAAGGTCCGGATATGGCAGTTTTCTTCAATTTTGGCCAGGTAGGGATGAAAAATTTTTTTCTTCAATATTGTGTCAGGTAGGTGTGTTTGGTCATTTGTAGTGAGGGTAAAGTGCTGGAAGAGGGATTGTGTCATTATTTAGGAAGAAATAGAGCAAAAACTCTCTCCACCCCCCCTCTCTCCAAATCCTGTTCTCAGGTGTGCTTTCTGGCAATCTTTAAAGCTGAAATTGGGGGCTTTAATGAAGTGACCCGGGCGCGTTTCCACATTTTTTATGAATGTCAGGTGTGGTAAATTAATTTTCATCACTTTTTGGAAAAATTGGTGACGGGTCATTTTTGGGTGATTTTGAGAGATTTTCGTAAGGTCCGGATATGGCAGTTTTCTTCAATTTTGGCCAGGTAGGGATGAAAAATTTTTTTCTTCAATATTGTGTCAGGTAGGTGTGTTTGGTCATTTGTAGTGAGGGTAAAGTGCTGGAAGAGGGATTGTGTCATTATTTAGGAAGAAATAGAGCAAAAACTCTCTCCACCCCCCCTCTCTCCAAATCCTGTTCTCAGGTGTGCTTTCTGGCAATCTTTAAAGCTGAAATTGGGGGCTTTAATGAAGTGACCCGGGCGCGTTTCCACATTTTTTATGAATGTCAGGTGTGGTAAATTAATTTTCATCACTTTTTGGAAAAATTGGTGACGGGTCATTTTTGGGTGATTTTGAGAGATTTTCGTAAGGTCCGGATATGGCAGTTTTCTTCAATTTTGGCCAGGTAGGGATGAAAAATTTTTTTCTTCAATATTGTGTCAGGTAGGTGTGTTTGGTCATTTGTAGTGAGGGTAAAGTGCTGGAAGAGGGATTGTGTCATTATTTAGGAAGAAATAGAGCAAAAACTCTCTCCACCCCCCCTCTCTCCAAATCCTGTTCTCAGGTGTGCTTTCTGGCAATCTTTAAAGCTGAAATTGGGGGCTTTAATGAAGTGACCCGGGCGCGTTTCCACATTTTTTATGAATGTCAGGTGTGGTAAATTAATTTTCATCACTTTTTGGAAAAATTGGTGACGGGTCATTTTTGGGTGATTTTGAGAGATTTTCGTAAGGTCCGGATATGGCAGTTTTCTTCAATTTTGGCCAGGTAGGGATGAAAAATTTTTTTCTTCAATATTGTGTCAGGTAGGTGTGTTTGGTCATTTGTAGTGAGGGTAAAGTGCTGGAAGAGGGATTGTGTCATTATTTAGGAAGAAATAGAGCAAAAACTCTCTCCACCCCCCCTCTCTCCAAATCCTGTTCTCAGGTGTGCTTTCTGGCAATCTTTAAAGCTGAAATTGGGGGCTTTAATGAAGTGACCCGGGCGCGTTTCCACATTTTTTATGAATGTCAGGTGTGGTAAATTAATTTTCATCACTTTTTGGAAAAATTGGTGACGGGTCATTTTTGGGTGATTTTGAGAGATTTTCGTAAGGTCCGGATATGGCAGTTTTCTTCAATTTTGGCCAGGTAGGGATGAAAAATTTTTTTCTTCAATATTGTGTCAGGTAGGTGTGTTTGGTCATTTGTAGTGAGGGTAAAGTGCTGGAAGAGGGATTGTGTCATTATTTAGGAAGAAATAGAGCAAAAACTCTCTCCACCCCCCCTCTCTCCAAATCCTGTTCTCAGGTGTGCTTTCTGGCAATCTTTAAAGCTGAAATTGGGGGCTTTAATGAAGTGACCCGGGCGCGTTTCCACATTTTTTATGAATGTCAGGTGTGGTAAATTAATTTTCATCACTTTTTGGAAAAATTGGTGACGGGTCATTTTTGGGTGATTTTGAGAGATTTTCGTAAGGTCCGGATATGGCAGTTTTCTTCAATTTTGGCCAGGTAGGGATGAAAAATTTTTTTCTTCAATATTGTGTCAGGTAGGTGTGTTTGGTCATTTGTAGTGAGGGTAAAGTGCTGGAAGAGGGATTGTGTCATTATTTAGGAAGAAATAGAGCAAAAACTCTCTCCACCCCCCCTCTCTCCAAATCCTGTTCTCAGGTGTGCTTTCTGGCAATCTTTAAAGCTGAAATTGGGGGCTTTAATGAAGTGACCCGGGCGCGTTTCCACATTTTTTATGAATGTCAGGTGTGGTAAATTAATTTTCATCACTTTTTGGAAAAATTGGTGACGGGTCATTTTTGGGTGATTTTGAGAGATTTTCGTAAGGTCCGGATATGGCAGTTTTCTTCAATTTTGGCCAGGTAGGGATGAAAAATTTTTTTCTTCAATATTGTGTCAGGTAGGTGTGTTTGGTCATTTGTAGTGAGGGTAAAGTGCTGGAAGAGGGATTGTGTCATTATTTAGGAAGAAATAGAGCAAAAACTCTCTCCACCCCCCCTCTCTCCAAATCCTGTTCTCAGGTGTGCTTTCTGGCAATCTTTAAAGCTGAAATTGGGGGCTTTAATGAAGTGACCCGGGCGCGTTTCCACATTTTTTATGAATGTCAGGTGTGGTAAATTAATTTTCATCACTTTTTGGAAAAATTGGTGACGGGTCATTTTTGGGTGATTTTGAGAGATTTTCGTAAGGTCCGGATATGGCAGTTTTCTTCAATTTTGGCCAGGTAGGGATGAAAAATTTTTTTCTTCAATATTGTGTCAGGTAGGTGTGTTTGGTCATTTGTAGTGAGGGTAAAGTGCTGGAAGAGGGATTGTGTCATTATTTAGGAAGAAATAGAGCAAAAACTCTCTCCACCCCCCCTCTCTCCAAATCCTGTTCTCAGGTGTGCTTTCTGGCAATCTTTAAAGCTGAAATTGGGGGCTTTAATGAAGTGACCCGGGCGCGTTTCCACATTTTTTATGAATGTCAGGTGTGGTAAATTAATTTTCATCACTTTTTGGAAAAATTGGTGACGGGTCATTTTTGGGTGATTTTGAGAGATTTTCGTAAGGTCCGGATATGGCAGTTTTCTTCAATTTTGGCCAGGTAGGGATGAAAAATTTTTTTCTTCAATATTGTGTCAGGTAGGTGTGTTTGGTCATTTGTAGTGAGGGTAAAGTGCTGGAAGAGGGATTGTGTCATTATTTAGGAAGAAATAGAGCAAAAACTCTCTCCACCCCCCCTCTCTCCAAATCCTGTTCTCAGGTGTGCTTTCTGGCAATCTTTAAAGCTGAAATTGGGGGCTTTAATGAAGTGACCCGGACGCGTTTCCACATTTTTTATGAATGTCAGGTGTGGTAAATTAATTTTCATCACTTTTTGGAAAAATTGGTGACGGGTCATTTTTGGGTGATTTTGAGAGATTTTCGTAAGGTCCGGATATGGCAGTTTTCTTCAATTTTGGCCAGGTAGGGATGAAAAATTTTTTTCTTCAATATTGTGTCAGGTAGGTGTGTTTGGTCATTTGTAGTGAGGGTAAAGTGCTGGAAGAGGGATTGTGTCATTATTTAGGAAGAAATAGAGCAAAAACTCTCTCCACCCCCCCTCTCTCCAAATCCTGTTCTCAGGTGTGCTTTCTGGCAATCTTTAAAGCTGAAATTGGGGGCTTTAATGAAGTGACCCGGGCGCGTTTCCACATTTTTTATGAATGTCAGGTGTGGTAAATTAATTTTCATCACTTTTTGGAAAAATTGGTGACGGGTCATTTTTGGGTGATTTTGAGAGATTTTCGTAAGGTCCGGATATGGCAGTTTTCTTCAATTTTGGCCAGGTAGGGATGAAAAATTTTTTTCTTCAATATTGTGTCAGGTAGGTGTGTTTGGTCATTTGTAGTGAGGGTAAAGTGCTGGAAGAGGGATTGTGTCATTATTTAGGAAGAAATAGAGCAAAAACTCTCTCCACCCCCCCTCTCTCCAAATCCTGTTCTCAGGTGTGCTTTCTGGCAATCTTTAAAGCTGAAATTGGGGGCTTTAATGAAGTGACCCGGGCGCGTTTCCACATTTTTTATGAATGTCAGGTGTGGTAAATTAATTTTCATCACTTTTTGGAAAAATTGGTGACGGGTCATTTTTGGGTGATTTTGAGAGATTTTCGTAAGGTCCGGATATGGCAGTTTTCTTCAATTTTGGCCAGGTAGGGATGAAAAATTTTTTTCTTCAATATTGTGTCAGGTAGGTGTGTTTGGTCATTTGTAGTGAGGGTAAAGTGCTGGAAGAGGGATTGTGTCATTATTTAGGAAGAAATAGAGCAAAAACTCTCTCCACCCCCCCTCTCTCCAAATCCTGTTCTCAGGTGTGCTTTCTGGCAATCTTTAAAGCTGAAATTGGGGGCTTTAATGAAGTGACCCGGGCGCGTTTCCACATTTTTTATGAATGTCAGGTGTGGTAAATTAATTTTCATCACTTTTTGGAAAAATTGGTGACGGGTCATTTTTGGGTGATTTTGAGAGATTTTCGTAAGGTCCGGATATGGCAGTTTTCTTCAATTTTGGCCAGGTAGGGATGAAAAATTTTTTTCTTCAATATTGTGTCAGGTAGGTGTGTTTGGTCATTTGTAGTGAGGGTAAAGTGCTGGAAGAGGGATTGTGTCATTATTTAGGAAGAAATAGAGCAAAAACTCTCTCCACCCCCCCTCTCTCCAAATCCTGTTCTCAGGTGTGCTTTCTGGCAATCTTTAAAGCTGAAATTGGGGGCTTTAATGAAGTGACCCGGGCGCGTTTCCACATTTTTTATGAATGTCAGGTGTGGTAAATTAATTTTCATCACTTTTTGGAAAAATTGGTGACGGGTCATTTTTGGGTGATTTTGAGAGATTTTCGTAAGGTCCGGATATGGCAGTTTTCTTCAATTTTGGCCAGGTAGGGATGAAAAATTTTTTTCTTCAATATTGTGTCAGGTAGGTGTGTTTGGTCATTTGTAGTGAGGGTAAAGTGCTGGAAGAGGGATTGTGTCATTATTTAGGAAGAAATAGAGCAAAAACTCTCTCCACCCCCCCTCTCTCCAAATCCTGTTCTCAGGTGTGCTTTCTGGCAATCTTTAAAGCTGAAATTGGGGGCTTTAATGAAGTGACCCGGGCGCGTTTCCACATTTTTTATGAATGTCAGGTGTGGTAAATTAATTTTCATCACTTTTTGGAAAAATTGGTGACGGGTCATTTTTGGGTGATTTTGAGAGATTTTCGTAAGGTCCGGATATGGCAGTTTTCTTCAATTTTGGCCAGGTAGGGATGAAAAATTTTTTTCTTCAATATTGTGTCAGGTAGGTGTGTTTGGTCATTTGTAGTGAGGGTAAAGTGCTGGAAGAGGGATTGTGTCATTATTTAGGAAGAAATAGAGCAAAAACTCTCTCCACCCCCCCTCTCTCCAAATCCTGTTCTCAGGTGTGCTTTCTGGCAATCTTTAAAGCTGAAATTGGGGGCTTTAATGAAGTGACCCGGGCGCGTTTCCACATTTTTTATGAATGTCAGGTGTGGTAAATTAATTTTCATCACTTTTTGGAAAAATTGGTGACGGGTCATTTTTGGGTGATTTTGAGAGATTTTCGTAAGGTCCGGATATGGCAGTTTTCTTCAATTTTGGCCAGGTAGGGATGAAAAATTTTTTTCTTCAATATTGTGTCAGGTAGGTGTGTTTGGTCATTTGTAGTGAGGGTAAAGTGCTGGAAGAGGGATTGTGTCATTATTTAGGAAGAAATAGAGCAAAAACTCTCTCCACCCCCCCTCTCTCCAAATCCTGTTCTCAGGTGTGCTTTCTGGCAATCTTTAAAGCTGAAATTGGGGGCTTTAATGAAGTGACCCGGGCGCGTTTCCACATTTTTTATGAATGTCAGGTGTGGTAAATTAATTTTCATCACTTTTTGGAAAAATTGGTGACGGGTCATTTTTGGGTGATTTTGAGAGATTTTCGTAAGGTCCGGATATGGCAGTTTTCTTCAATTTTGGCCAGGTAGGGATGAAAAATTTTTTTCTTCAATATTGTGTCAGGTAGGTGTGTTTGGTCATTTGTAGTGAGGGTAAAGTGCTGGAAGAGGGATTGTGTCATTATTTAGGAAGAAATAGAGCAAAAACTCTCTCCACCCCCCCTCTCTCCAAATCCTGTTCTCAGGTGTGCTTTCTGGCAATCTTTAAAGCTGAAATTGGGGGCTTTAATGAAGTGACCCGGGCGCGTTTCCACATTTTTTATGAATGTCAGGTGTGGTAAATTAATTTTCATCACTTTTTGGAAAAATTGGTGACGGGTCATTTTTGGGTGATTTTGAGAGATTTTCGTAAGGTCCGGATATGGCAGTTTTCTTCAATTTTGGCCAGGTAGGGATGAAAAATTTTTTTCTTCAATATTGTGTCAGGTAGGTGTGTTTGGTCATTTGTAGTGAGGGTAAAGTGCTGGAAGAGGGATTGTGTCATTATTTAGGAAGAAATAGAGCAAAAACTCTCTCCACCCCCCCTCTCTCCAAATCCTGTTCTCAGGTGTGCTTTCTGGCAATCTTTAAAGCTGAAATTGGGGGCTTTAATGAAGTGACCCGGGCGCGTTTCCACATTTTTTATGAATGTCAGGTGTGGTAAATTAATTTTCATCACTTTTTGGAAAAATTGGTGACGGGTCATTTTTGGGTGATTTTGAGAGATTTTCGTAAGGTCCGGATATGGCAGTTTTCTTCAATTTTGGCCAGGTAGGGATGAAAAATTTTTTTCTTCAATATTGTGTCAGGTAGGTGTGTTTGGTCATTTGTAGTGAGGGTAAAGTGCTGGAAGAGGGATTGTGTCATTATTTAGGAAGAAATAGAGCAAAAACTCTCTCCACCCCCCCTCTCTCCAAATCCTGTTCTCAGGTGTGCTTTCTGGCAATCTTTAAAGCTGAAATTGGGGGCTTTAATGAAGTGACCCGGGCGCGTTTCCACATTTTTTATGAATGTCAGGTGTGGTAAATTAATTTTCATCACTTTTTGGAAAAATTGGTGACGGGTCATTTTTGGGTGATTTTGAGAGATTTTCGTAAGGTCCGGATATGGCAGTTTTCTTCAATTTTGGCCAGGTAGGGATGAAAAATTTTTTTCTTCAATATTGTGTCAGGTAGGTGTGTTTGGTCATTTGTAGTGAGGGTAAAGTGCTGGAAGAGGGATTGTGTCATTATTTAGGAAGAAATAGAGCAAAAACTCTCTCCACCCCCCCTCTCTCCAAATCCTGTTCTCAGGTGTGCTTTCTGGCAATCTTTAAAGCTGAAATTGGGGGCTTTAATGAAGTGACCCGGGCGCGTTTCCACATTTTTTATGAATGTCAGGTGTGGTAAATTAATTTTCATCACTTTTTGGAAAAATTGGTGACGGGTCATTTTTGGGTGATTTTGAGAGATTTTCGTAAGGTCCGGATATGGCAGTTTTCTTCAATTTTGGCCAGGTAGGGATGAAAAATTTTTTTCTTCAATATTGTGTCAGGTAGGTGTGTTTGGTCATTTGTAGTGAGGGTAAAGTGCTGGAAGAGGGATTGTGTCATTATTTAGGAAGAAATAGAGCAAAAACTCTCTCCACCCCCCCTCTCTCCAAATCCTGTTCTCAGGTGTGCTTTCTGGCAATCTTTAAAGCTGAAATTGGGGGCTTTAATGAAGTGACCCGGGCGCGTTTCCACATTTTTTATGAATGTCAGGTGTGGTAAATTAATTTTCATCACTTTTTGGAAAAATTGGTGACGGGTCATTTTTGGGTGATTTTGAGAGATTTTCGTAAGGTCCGGATATGGCAGTTTTCTTCAATTTTGGCCAGGTAGGGATGAAAAATTTTTTTCTTCAATATTGTGTCAGGTAGGTGTGTTTGGTCATTTGTAGTGAGGGTAAAGTGCTGGAAGAGGGATTGTGTCATTATTTAGGAAGAAATAGAGCAAAAACTCTCTCCACCCCCCCTCTCTCCAAATCCTGTTCTCAGGTGTGCTTTCTGGCAATCTTTAAAGCTGAAATTGGGGGCTTTAATGAAGTGACCCGGGCGCGTTTCCACATTTTTTATGAATGTCAGGTGTGGTAAATTAATTTTCATCACTTTTTGGAAAAATTGGTGACGGGTCATTTTTGGGTGATTTTGAGAGATTTTCGTAAGGTCCGGATATGGCAGTTTTCTTCAATTTTGGCCAGGTAGGGATGAAAAATTTTTTTCTTCAATATTGTGTCAGGTAGGTGTGTTTGGTCATTTGTAGTGAGGGTAAAGTGCTGGAAGAGGGATTGTGTCATTATTTAGGAAGAAATAGAGCAAAAACTCTCTCCACCCCCCCTCTCTCCAAATCCTGTTCTCAGGTGTGCTTTCTGGCAATCTTTAAAGCTGAAATTGGGGGCTTTAATGAAGTGACCCGGGCGCGTTTCCACATTTTTTATGAATGTCAGGTGTGGTAAATTAATTTTCATCACTTTTTGGAAAAATTGGTGACGGGTCATTTTTGGGTGATTTTGAGAGATTTTCGTAAGGTCCGGATATGGCAGTTTTCTTCAATTTTGGCCAGGTAGGGATGAAAAATTTTTTTCTTCAATATTGTGTCAGGTAGGTGTGTTTGGTCATTTGTAGTGAGGGTAAAGTGCTGGAAGAGGGATTGTGTCATTATTTAGGAAGAAATAGAGCAAAAACTCTCTCCACCCCCCCTCTCTCCAAATCCTGTTCTCAGGTGTGCTTTCTGGCAATCTTTAAAGCTGAAATTGGGGGCTTTAATGAAGTGACCCGGGCGCGTTTCCACATTTTTTATGAATGTCAGGTGTGGTAAATTAATTTTCATCACTTTTTGGAAAAATTGGTGACGGGTCATTTTTGGGTGATTTTGAGAGATTTTCGTAAGGTCCGGATATGGCAGTTTTCTTCAATTTTGGCCAGGTAGGGATGAAAAATTTTTTTCTTCAATATTGTGTCAGGTAGGTGTGTTTGGTCATTTGTAGTGAGGGTAAAGTGCTGGAAGAGGGATTGTGTCATTATTTAGGAAGAAATAGAGCAAAAACTCTCTCCACCCCCCCTCTCTCCAAATCCTGTTCTCAGGTGTGCTTTCTGGCAATCTTTAAAGCTGAAATTGGGGGCTTTAATGAAGTGACCCGGGCGCGTTTCCACATTTTTTATGAATGTCAGGTGTGGTAAATTAATTTTCATCACTTTTTGGAAAAATTGGTGACGGGTCATTTTTGGGTGATTTTGAGAGATTTTCGTAAGGTCCGGATATGGCAGTTTTCTTCAATTTTGGCCAGGTAGGGATGAAAAATTTTTTTCTTCAATATTGTGTCAGGTAGGTGTGTTTGGTCATTTGTAGTGAGGGTAAAGTGCTGGAAGAGGGATTGTGTCATTATTTAGGAAGAAATAGAGCAAAAACTCTCTCCACCCCCCCTCTCTCCAAATCCTGTTCTCAGGTGTGCTTTCTGGCAATCTTTAAAGCTGAAATTGGGGGCTTTAATGAAGTGACCCGGGCGCGTTTCCACATTTTTTATGAATGTCAGGTGTGGTAAATTAATTTTCATCACTTTTTGGAAAAATTGGTGACGGGTCATTTTTGGGTGATTTTGAGAGATTTTCGTAAGGTCCGGATATGGCAGTTTTCTTCAATTTTGGCCAGGTAGGGATGAAAAATTTTTTTCTTCAATATTGTGTCAGGTAGGTGTGTTTGGTCATTTGTAGTGAGGGTAAAGTGCTGGAAGAGGGATTGTGTCATTATTTAGGAAGAAATAGAGCAAAAACTCTCTCCACCCCCCCTCTCTCCAAATCCTGTTCTCAGGTGTGCTTTCTGGCAATCTTTAAAGCTGAAATTGGGGGCTTTAATGAAGTGACCCGGGCGCGTTTCCACATTTTTTATGAATGTCAGGTGTGGTAAATTAATTTTCATCACTTTTTGGAAAAATTGGTGACGGGTCATTTTTGGGTGATTTTGAGAGATTTTCGTAAGGTCCGGATATGGCAGTTTTCTTCAATTTTGGCCAGGTAGGGATGAAAAATTTTTTTCTTCAATATTGTGTCAGGTAGGTGTGTTTGGTCATTTGTAGTGAGGGTAAAGTGCTGGAAGAGGGATTGTGTCATTATTTAGGAAGAAATAGAGCAAAAACTCTCTCCACCCCCCCTCTCTCCAAATCCTGTTCTCAGGTGTGCTTTCTGGCAATCTTTAAAGCTGAAATTGGGGGCTTTAATGAAGTGACCCGGGCGCGTTTCCACATTTTTTATGAATGTCAGGTGTGGTAAATTAATTTTCATCACTTTTTGGAAAAATTGGTGACGGGTCATTTTTGGGTGATTTTGAGAGATTTTCGTAAGGTCCGGATACGGCAGTTTTCTTCAATTTTGGCCAGGTAGGGATGAAAAATTTTTTTCTTCAATATTGTGTCAGGTAGGTGTGTTTGGTCATTTGTAGTGAGGGTAAAGTGCTGGAAGAGGGATTGTGTCATTATTTAGGAAGAAATAGAGCAAAAACTCTCTCCACCCCCCCTCTCTCCAAATCCTGTTCTCAGGTGTGCTTTCTGGCAATCTTTAAAGCTGAAATTGGGGGCTTTAATGAAGTGACCCGGGCGCGTTTCCACATTTTTTATGAATGTCAGGTGTGGTAAATTAATTTTCATCACTTTTTGGAAAAATTGGTGACGGGTCATTTTTGGGTGATTTTGAGAGATTTTCGTAAGGTCCGGATATGGCAGTTTTCTTCAATTTTGGCCAGGTAGGGATGAAAAATTTTTTTCTTCAATATTGTGTCAGGTAGGTGTGTTTGGTCATTTGTAGTGAGGGTAAAGTGCTGGAAGAGGGATTGTGTCATTATTTAGGAAGAAATAGAGCAAAAACTCTCTCCACCCCCCCTCTCTCCAAATCCTGTTCTCAGGTGTGCTTTCTGGCAATCTTTAAAGCTGAAATTGGGGGCTTTAATGAAGTGACCCGGGCGCGTTTCCACATTTTTTATGAATGTCAGGTGTGGTAAATTAATTTTCATCACTTTTTGGAAAAATTGGTGACGGGTCATTTTTGGGTGATTTTGAGAGATTTTCGTAAGGTCCGGATATGGCAGTTTTCTTCAATTTTGGCCAGGTAGGGATGAAAAATTTTTTTCTTCAATATTGTGTCAGGTAGGTGTGTTTGGTCATTTGTAGTGAGGGTAAAGTGCTGGAAGAGGGATTGTGTCATTATTTAGGAAGAAATAGAGCAAAAACTCTCTCCACCCCCCCTCTCTCCAAATCCTGTTCTCAGGTGTGCTTTCTGGCAATCTTTAAAGCTGAAATTGGGGGCTTTAATGAAGTGACCCGGGCGCGTTTCCACATTTTTTATGAATGTCAGGTGTGGTAAATTAATTTTCATCACTTTTTGGAAAAATTGGTGACGGGTCATTTTTGGGTGATTTTGAGAGATTTTCGTAAGGTCCGGATATGGCAGTTTTCTTCAATTTTGGCCAGGTAGGGATGAAAAATTTTTTTCTTCAATATTGTGTCAGGTAGGTGTGTTTGGTCATTTGTAGTGAGGGTAAAGTGCTGGAAGAGGGATTGTGTCATTATTTAGGAAGAAATAGAGCAAAAACTCTCTCCACCCCCCCTCTCTCCAAATCCTGTTCTCAGGTGTGCTTTCTGGCAATCTTTAAAGCTGAAATTGGGGGCTTTAATGAAGTGACCCGGGCGCGTTTCCACATTTTTTATGAATGTCAGGTGTGGTAAATTAATTTTCATCACTTTTTGGAAAAATTGGTGACGGGTCATTTTTGGGTGATTTTGAGAGATTTTCGTAAGGTCCGGATATGGCAGTTTTCTTCAATTTTGGCCAGGTAGGGATGAAAAATTTTTTTCTTCAATATTGTGTCAGGTAGGTGTGTTTGGTCATTTGTAGTGAGGGTAAAGTGCTGGAAGAGGGATTGTGTCATTATTTAGGAAGAAATAGAGCAAAAACTCTCTCCACCCCCCCTCTCTCCAAATCCTGTTCTCAGGTGTGCTTTCTGGCAATCTTTAAAGCTGAAATTGGGGGCTTTAATGAAGTGACCCGGGCGCGTTTCCACATTTTTTATGAATGTCAGGTGTGGTAAATTAATTTTCATCACTTTTTGGAAAAATTGGTGACGGGTCATTTTTGGGTGATTTTGAGAGATTTTCGTAAGGTCCGGATATGGCAGTTTTCTTCAATTTTGGCCAGGTAGGGATGAAAAATTTTTTTCTTCAATATTGTGTCAGGTAGGTGTGTTTGGTCATTTGTAGTGAGGGTAAAGTGCTGGAAGAGGGATTGTGTCATTATTTAGGAAGAAATAGAGCAAAAACTCTCTCCACCCCCCCTCTCTCCAAATCCTGTTCTCAGGTGTGCTTTCTGGCAATCTTTAAAGCTGAAATTGGGGGCTTTAATGAAGTGACCCGGGCGCGTTTCCACATTTTTTATGAATGTCAGGTGTGGTAAATTAATTTTCATCACTTTTTGGAAAAATTGGTGACGGGTCATTTTTGGGTGATTTTGAGAGATTTTCGTAAGGTCCGGATATGGCAGTTTTCTTCAATTTTGGCCAGGTAGGGATGAAAAATTTTTTTCTTCAATATTGTGTCAGGTAGGTGTGTTTGGTCATTTGTAGTGAGGGTAAAGTGCTGGAAGAGGGATTGTGTCATTATTTAGGAAGAAATAGAGCAAAAACTCTCTCCACCCCCCCTCTCTCCAAATCCTGTTCTCAGGTGTGCTTTCTGGCAATCTTTAAAGCTGAAATTGGGGGCTTTAATGAAGTGACCCGGGCGCGTTTCCACATTTTTTATGAATGTCAGGTGTGGTAAATTAATTTTCATCACTTTTTGGAAAAATTGGTGACGGGTCATTTTTGGGTGATTTTGAGAGATTTTCGTAAGGTCCGGATATGGCAGTTTTCTTCAATTTTGGCCAGGTAGGGATGAAAAATTTTTTTCTTCAATATTGTGTCAGGTAGGTGTGTTTGGTCATTTGTAGTGAGGGTAAAGTGCTGGAAGAGGGATTGTGTCATTATTTAGGAAGAAATAGAGCAAAAACTCTCTCCACCCCCCCTCTCTCCAAATCCTGTTCTCAGGTGTGCTTTCTGGCAATCTTTAAAGCTGAAATTGGGGGCTTTAATGAAGTGACCCGGGCGCGTTTCCACATTTTTTATGAATGTCAGGTGTGGTAAATTAATTTTCATCACTTTTTGGAAAAATTGGTGACGGGTCATTTTTGGGTGATTTTGAGAGATTTTCGTAAGGTCCGGATATGGCAGTTTTCTTCAATTTTGGCCAGGTAGGGATGAAAAATTTTTTTCTTCAATATTGTGTCAGGTAGGTGTGTTTGGTCATTTGTAGTGAGGGTAAAGTGCTGGAAGAGGGATTGTGTCATTATTTAGGAAGAAATAGAGCAAAAACTCTCTCCACCCCCCCTCTCTCCAAATCCTGTTCTCAGGTGTGCTTTCTGGCAATCTTTAAAGCTGAAATTGGGGGCTTTAATGAAGTGACCCGGGCGCGTTTCCACATTTTTTATGAATGTCAGGTGTGGTAAATTAATTTTCATCACTTTTTGGAAAAATTGGTGACGGGTCATTTTTGGGTGATTTTGAGAGATTTTCGTAAGGTCCGGATATGGCAGTTTTCTTCAATTTTGGCCAGGTAGGGATGAAAAATTTTTTTCTTCAATATTGTGTCAGGTAGGTGTGTTTGGTCATTTGTAGTGAGGGTAAAGTGCTGGAAGAGGGATTGTGTCATTATTTAGGAAGAAATAGAGCAAAAACTCTCTCCACCCCCCCTCTCTCCAAATCCTGTTCTCAGGTGTGCTTTCTGGCAATCTTTAAAGCTGAAATTGGGGGCTTTAATGAAGTGACCCGGGCGCGTTTCCACATTTTTTATGAATGTCAGGTGTGGTAAATTAATTTTCATCACTTTTTGGAAAAATTGGTGACGGGTCATTTTTGGGTGATTTTGAGAGATTTTCGTAAGGTCCGGATATGGCAGTTTTCTTCAATTTTGGCCAGGTAGGGATGAAAAATTTTTTTCTTCAATATTGTGTCAGGTAGGTGTGTTTGGTCATTTGTAGTGAGGGTAAAGTGCTGGAAGAGGGATTGTGTCATTATTTAGGAAGAAATAGAGCAAAAACTCTCTCCACCCCCCCTCTCTCCAAATCCTGTTCTCAGGTGTGCTTTCTGGCAATCTTTAAAGCTGAAATTGGGGGCTTTAATGAAGTGACCCGGGCGCGTTTCCACATTTTTTATGAATGTCAGGTGTGGTAAATTAATTTTCATCACTTTTTGGAAAAATTGGTGACGGGTCATTTTTGGGTGATTTTGAGAGATTTTCGTAAGGTCCGGATATGGCAGTTTTCTTCAATTTTGGCCAGGTAGGGATGAAAAATTTTTTTCTTCAATATTGTGTCAGGTAGGTGTGTTTGGTCATTTGTAGTGAGGGTAAAGTGCTGGAAGAGGGATTGTGTCATTATTTAGGAAGAAATAGAGCAAAAACTCTCTCCACCCCCCCTCTCTCCAAATCCTGTTCTCAGGTGTGCTTTCTGGCAATCTTTAAAGCTGAAATTGGGGGCTTTAATGAAGTGACCCGGGCGCGTTTCCACATTTTTTATGAATGTCAGGTGTGGTAAATTAATTTTCATCACTTTTTGGAAAAATTGGTGACGGGTCATTTTTGGGTGATTTTGAGAGATTTTCGTAAGGTCCGGATATGGCAGTTTTCTTCAATTTTGGCCAGGTAGGGATGAAAAATTTTTTTCTTCAATATTGTGTCAGGTAGGTGTGTTTGGTCATTTGTAGTGAGGGTAAAGTGCTGGAAGAGGGATTGTGTCATTATTTAGGAAGAAATAGAGCAAAAACTCTCTCCACCCCCCCTCTCTCCAAATCCTGTTCTCAGGTGTGCTTTCTGGCAATCTTTAAAGCTGAAATTGGGGGCTTTAATGAAGTGACCCGGGCGCGTTTCCACATTTTTTATGAATGTCAGGTGTGGTAAATTAATTTTCATCACTTTTTGGAAAAATTGGTGACGGGTCATTTTTGGGTGATTTTGAGAGATTTTCGTAAGGTCCGGATATGGCAGTTTTCTTCAATTTTGGCCAGGTAGGGATGAAAAATTTTTTTCTTCAATATTGTGTCAGGTAGGTGTGTTTGGTCATTTGTAGTGAGGGTAAAGTGCTGGAAGAGGGATTGTGTCATTATTTAGGAAGAAATAGAGCAAAAACTCTCTCCACCCCCCCTCTCTCCAAATCCTGTTCTCAGGTGTGCTTTCTGGCAATCTTTAAAGCTGAAATTGGGGGCTTTAATGAAGTGACCCGGGCGCGTTTCCACATTTTTTATGAATGTCAGGTGTGGTAAATTAATTTTCATCACTTTTTGGAAAAATTGGTGACGGGTCATTTTTGGGTGATTTTGAGAGATTTTCGTAAGGTCCGGATATGGCAGTTTTCTTCAATTTTGGCCAGGTAGGGATGAAAAATTTTTTTCTTCAATATTGTGTCAGGTAGGTGTGTTTGGTCATTTGTAGTGAGGGTAAAGTGCTGGAAGAGGGATTGTGTCATTATTTAGGAAGAAATAGAGCAAAAACTCTCTCCACCCCCCCTCTCTCCAAATCCTGTTCTCAGGTGTGCTTTCTGGCAATCTTTAAAGCTGAAATTGGGGGCTTTAATGAAGTGACCCGGGCGCGTTTCCACATTTTTTATGAATGTCAGGTGTGGTAAATTAATTTTCATCACTTTTTGGAAAAATTGGTGACGGGTCATTTTTGGGTGATTTTGAGAGATTTTCGTAAGGTCCGGATATGGCAGTTTTCTTCAATTTTGGCCAGGTAGGGATGAAAAATTTTTTTCTTCAATATTGTGTCAGGTAGGTGTGTTTGGTCATTTGTAGTGAGGGTAAAGTGCTGGAAGAGGGATTGTGTCATTATTTAGGAAGAAATAGAGCAAAAACTCTCTCCACCCCCCCTCTCTCCAAATCCTGTTCTCAGGTGTGCTTTCTGGCAATCTTTAAAGCTGAAATTGGGGGCTTTAATGAAGTGACCCGGGCGCGTTTCCACATTTTTTATGAATGTCAGGTGTGGTAAATTAATTTTCATCACTTTTTGGAAAAATTGGTGACGGGTCATTTTTGGGTGATTTTGAGAGATTTTCGTAAGGTCCGGATATGGCAGTTTTCTTCAATTTTGGCCAGGTAGGGATGAAAAATTTTTTTCTTCAATATTGTGTCAGGTAGGTGTGTTTGGTCATTTGTAGTGAGGGTAAAGTGCTGGAAGAGGGATTGTGTCATTATTTAGGAAGAAATAGAGCAAAAACTCTCTCCACCCCCCCTCTCTCCAAATCCTGTTCTCAGGTGTGCTTTCTGGCAATCTTTAAAGCTGAAATTGGGGGCTTTAATGAAGTGACCCGGGCGCGTTTCCACATTTTTTATGAATGTCAGGTGTGGTAAATTAATTTTCATCACTTTTTGGAAAAATTGGTGACGGGTCATTTTTGGGTGATTTTGAGAGATTTTCGTAAGGTCCGGATATGGCAGTTTTCTTCAATTTTGGCCAGGTAGGGATGAAAAATTTTTTTCTTCAATATTGTGTCAGGTAGGTGTGTTTGGTCATTTGTAGTGAGGGTAAAGTGCTGGAAGAGGGATTGTGTCATTATTTAGGAAGAAATAGAGCAAAAACTCTCTCCACCCCCCCTCTCTCCAAATCCTGTTCTCAGGTGTGCTTTCTGGCAATCTTTAAAGCTGAAATTGGGGGCTTTAATGAAGTGACCCGGGCGCGTTTCCACATTTTTTATGAATGTCAGGTGTGGTAAATTAATTTTCATCACTTTTTGGAAAAATTGGTGACGGGTCATTTTTGGGTGATTTTGAGAGATTTTCGTAAGGTCCGGATATGGCAGTTTTCTTCAATTTTGGCCAGGTAGGGATGAAAAATTTTTTTCTTCAATATTGTGTCAGGTAGGTGTGTTTGGTCATTTGTAGTGAGGGTAAAGTGCTGGAAGAGGGATTGTGTCATTATTTAGGAAGAAATAGAGCAAAAACTCTCTCCACCCCCCCTCTCTCCAAATCCTGTTCTCAGGTGTGCTTTCTGGCAATCTTTAAAGCTGAAATTGGGGGCTTTAATGAAGTGACCCGGGCGCGTTTCCACATTTTTTATGAATGTCAGGTGTGGTAAATTAATTTTCATCACTTTTTGGAAAAATTGGTGACGGGTCATTTTTGGGTGATTTTGAGAGATTTTCGTAAGGTCCGGATATGGCAGTTTTCTTCAATTTTGGCCAGGTAGGGATGAAAAATTTTTTTCTTCAATATTGTGTCAGGTAGGTGTGTTTGGTCATTTGTAGTGAGGGTAAAGTGCTGGAAGAGGGATTGTGTCATTATTTAGGAAGAAATAGAGCAAAAACTCTCTCCACCCCCCCTCTCTCCAAATCCTGTTCTCAGGTGTGCTTTCTGGCAATCTTTAAAGCTGAAATTGGGGGCTTTAATGAAGTGACCCGGGCGCGTTTCCACATTTTTTATGAATGTCAGGTGTGGTAAATTAATTTTCATCACTTTTTGGAAAAATTGGTGACGGGTCATTTTTGGGTGATTTTGAGAGATTTTCGTAAGGTCCGGATATGGCAGTTTTCTTCAATTTTGGCCAGGTAGGGATGAAAAATTTTTTTCTTCAATATTGTGTCAGGTAGGTGTGTTTGGTCATTTGTAGTGAGGGTAAAGTGCTGGAAGAGGGATTGTGTCATTATTTAGGAAGAAATAGAGCAAAAACTCTCTCCACCCCCCCTCTCTCCAAATCCTGTTCTCAGGTGTGCTTTCTGGCAATCTTTAAAGCTGAAATTGGGGGCTTTAATGAAGTGACCCGGGCGCGTTTCCACATTTTTTATGAATGTCAGGTGTGGTAAATTAATTTTCATCACTTTTTGGAAAAATTGGTGACGGGTCATTTTTGGGTGATTTTGAGAGATTTTCGTAAGGTCCGGATATGGCAGTTTTCTTCAATTTTGGCCAGGTAGGGATGAAAAATTTTTTTCTTCAATATTGTGTCAGGTAGGTGTGTTTGGTCATTTGTAGTGAGGGTAAAGTGCTGGAAGAGGGATTGTGTCATTATTTAGGAAGAAATAGAGCAAAAACTCTCTCCACCCCCCCTCTCTCCAAATCCTGTTCTCAGGTGTGCTTTCTGGCAATCTTTAAAGCTGAAATTGGGGGCTTTAATGAAGTGACCCGGGCGCGTTTCCACATTTTTTATGAATGTCAGGTGTGGTAAATTAATTTTCATCACTTTTTGGAAAAATTGGTGACGGGTCATTTTTGGGTGATTTTGAGAGATTTTCGTAAGGTCCGGATATGGCAGTTTTCTTCAATTTTGGCCAGGTAGGGATGAAAAATTTTTTTCTTCAATATTGTGTCAGGTAGGTGTGTTTGGTCATTTGTAGTGAGGGTAAAGTGCTGGAAGAGGGATTGTGTCATTATTTAGGAAGAAATAGAGCAAAAACTCTCTCCACCCCCCCTCTCTCCAAATCCTGTTCTCAGGTGTGCTTTCTGGCAATCTTTAAAGCTGAAATTGGGGGCTTTAATGAAGTGACCCGGGCGCGTTTCCACATTTTTTATGAATGTCAGGTGTGGTAAATTAATTTTCATCACTTTTTGGAAAAATTGGTGACGGGTCATTTTTGGGTGATTTTGAGAGATTTTCGTAAGGTCCGGATATGGCAGTTTTCTTCAATTTTGGCCAGGTAGGGATGAAAAATTTTTTTCTTCAATATTGTGTCAGGTAGGTGTGTTTGGTCATTTGTAGTGAGGGTAAAGTGCTGGAAGAGGGATTGTGTCATTATTTAGGAAGAAATAGAGCAAAAACTCTCTCCACCCCCCCTCTCTCCAAATCCTGTTCTCAGGTGTGCTTTCTGGCAATCTTTAAAGCTGAAATTGGGGGCTTTAATGAAGTGACCCGGGCGCGTTTCCACATTTTTTATGAATGTCAGGTGTGGTAAATTAATTTTCATCACTTTTTGGAAAAATTGGTGACGGGTCATTTTTGGGTGATTTTGAGAGATTTTCGTAAGGTCCGGATATGGCAGTTTTCTTCAATTTTGGCCAGGTAGGGATGAAAAATTTTTTTCTTCAATATTGTGTCAGGTAGGTGTGTTTGGTCATTTGTAGTGAGGGTAAAGTGCTGGAAGAGGGATTGTGTCATTATTTAGGAAGAAATAGAGCAAAAACTCTCTCCACCCCCCCTCTCTCCAAATCCTGTTCTCAGGTGTGCTTTCTGGCAATCTTTAAAGCTGAAATTGGGGGCTTTAATGAAGTGACCCGGGCGCGTTTCCACATTTTTTATGAATGTCAGGTGTGGTAAATTAATTTTCATCACTTTTTGGAAAAATTGGTGACGGGTCATTTTTGGGTGATTTTGAGAGATTTTCGTAAGGTCCGGATATGGCAGTTTTCTTCAATTTTGGCCAGGTAGGGATGAAAAATTTTTTTCTTCAATATTGTGTCAGGTAGGTGTGTTTGGTCATTTGTAGTGAGGGTAAAGTGCTGGAAGAGGGATTGTGTCATTATTTAGGAAGAAATAGAGCAAAAACTCTCTCCACCCCCCCTCTCTCCAAATCCTGTTCTCAGGTGTGCTTTCTGGCAATCTTTAAAGCTGAAATTGGGGGCTTTAATGAAGTGACCCGGGCGCGTTTCCACATTTTTTATGAATGTCAGGTGTGGTAAATTAATTTTCATCACTTTTTGGAAAAATTGGTGACGGGTCATTTTTGGGTGATTTTGAGAGATTTTCGTAAGGTCCGGATATGGCAGTTTTCTTCAATTTTGGCCAGGTAGGGATGAAAAATTTTTTTCTTCAATATTGTGTCAGGTAGGTGTGTTTGGTCATTTGTAGTGAGGGTAAAGTGCTGGAAGAGGGATTGTGTCATTATTTAGGAAGAAATAGAGCAAAAACTCTCTCCACCCCCCCTCTCTCCAAATCCTGTTCTCAGGTGTGCTTTCTGGCAATCTTTAAAGCTGAAATTGGGGGCTTTAATGAAGTGACCCGGGCGCGTTTCCACATTTTTTATGAATGTCAGGTGTGGTAAATTAATTTTCATCACTTTTTGGAAAAATTGGTGACGGGTCATTTTTGGGTGATTTTGAGAGATTTTCGTAAGGTCCGGATATGGCAGTTTTCTTCAATTTTGGCCAGGTAGGGATGAAAAATTTTTTTCTTCAATATTGTGTCAGGTAGGTGTGTTTGGTCATTTGTAGTGAGGGTAAAGTGCTGGAAGAGGGATTGTGTCATTATTTAGGAAGAAATAGAGCAAAAACTCTCTCCACCCCCCCTCTCTCCAAATCCTGTTCTCAGGTGTGCTTTCTGGCAATCTTTAAAGCTGAAATTGGGGGCTTTAATGAAGTGACCCGGGCGCGTTTCCACATTTTTTATGAATGTCAGGTGTGGTAAATTAATTTTCATCACTTTTTGGAAAAATTGGTGACGGGTCATTTTTGGGTGATTTTGAGAGATTTTCGTAAGGTCCGGATATGGCAGTTTTCTTCAATTTTGGCCAGGTAGGGATGAAAAATTTTTTTCTTCAATATTGTGTCAGGTAGGTGTGTTTGGTCATTTGTAGTGAGGGTAAAGTGCTGGAAGAGGGATTGTGTCATTATTTAGGAAGAAATAGAGCAAAAACTCTCTCCACCCCCCCTCTCTCCAAATCCTGTTCTCAGGTGTGCTTTCTGGCAATCTTTAAAGCTGAAATTGGGGGCTTTAATGAAGTGACCCGGGCGCGTTTCCACATTTTTTATGAATGTCAGGTGTGGTAAATTAATTTTCATCACTTTTTGGAAAAATTGGTGACGGGTCATTTTTGGGTGATTTTGAGAGATTTTCGTAAGGTCCGGATATGGCAGTTTTCTTCAATTTTGGCCAGGTAGGGATGAAAAATTTTTTTCTTCAATATTGTGTCAGGTAGGTGTGTTTGGTCATTTGTAGTGAGGGTAAAGTGCTGGAAGAGGGATTGTGTCATTATTTAGGAAGAAATAGAGCAAAAACTCTCTCCACCCCCCCTCTCTCCAAATCCTGTTCTCAGGTGTGCTTTCTGGCAATCTTTAAAGCTGAAATTGGGGGCTTTAATGAAGTGACCCGGGCGCGTTTCCACATTTTTTATGAATGTCAGGTGTGGTAAATTAATTTTCATCACTTTTTGGAAAAATTGGTGACGGGTCATTTTTGGGTGATTTTGAGAGATTTTCGTAAGGTCCGGATATGGCAGTTTTCTTCAATTTTGGCCAGGTAGGGATGAAAAATTTTTTTCTTCAATATTGTGTCAGGTAGGTGTGTTTGGTCATTTGTAGTGAGGGTAAAGTGCTGGAAGAGGGATTGTGTCATTATTTAGGAAGAAATAGAGCAAAAACTCTCTCCACCCCCCCTCTCTCCAAATCCTGTTCTCAGGTGTGCTTTCTGGCAATCTTTAAAGCTGAAATTGGGGGCTTTAATGAAGTGACCCGGGCGCGTTTCCACATTTTTTATGAATGTCAGGTGTGGTAAATTAATTTTCATCACTTTTTGGAAAAATTGGTGACGGGTCATTTTTGGGTGATTTTGAGAGATTTTCGTAAGGTCCGGATATGGCAGTTTTCTTCAATTTTGGCCAGGTAGGGATGAAAAAATTTTTTCTTCAATATTGTGTCAGGTAGGTGTGTTTGGTCATTTGTAGTGAGGGTAAAGTGCTGGAAGAGGGATTGTGTCATTATTTAGGAAGAAATAGAGCAAAAACTCTCTCCACCCCCCCTCTCTCCAAATCCTGTTCTCAGGTGTGCTTTCTGGCAATCTTTAAAGCTGAAATTGGGGGCTTTAATGAAGTGACCCGGGCGCGTTTCCACATTTTTTATGAATGTCAGGTGTGGTAAATTAATTTTCATCACTTTTTGGAAAAATTGGTGACGGGTCATTTTTGGGTGATTTTGAGAGATTTTCGTAAGGTCCGGATATGGCAGTTTTCTTCAATTTTGGCCAGGTAGGGATGAAAAATTTTTTTCTTCAATATTGTGTCAGGTAGGTGTGTTTGGTCATTTGTAGTGAGGGTAAAGTGCTGGAAGAGGGATTGTGTCATTATTTAGGAAGAAATAGAGCAAAAACTCTCTCCACCCCCCCTCTCTCCAAATCCTGTTCTCAGGTGTGCTTTCTGGCAATCTTTAAAGCTGAAATTGGGGGCTTTAATGAAGTGACCCGGGCGCGTTTCCACATTTTTTATGAATGTCAGGTGTGGTAAATTAATTTTCATCACTTTTTGGAAAAATTGGTGACGGGTCATTTTTGGGTGATTTTGAGAGATTTTCGTAAGGTCCGGATATGGCAGTTTTCTTCAATTTTGGCCAGGTAGGGATGAAAAATTTTTTTCTTCAATATTGTGTCAGGTAGGTGTGTTTGGTCATTTGTAGTGAGGGTAAAGTGCTGGAAGAGGGATTGTGTCATTATTTAGGAAGAAATAGAGCAAAAACTCTCTCCACCCCCCCTCTCTCCAAATCCTGTTCTCAGGTGTGCTTTCTGGCAATCTTTAAAGCTGAAATTGGGGGCTTTAATGAAGTGATCCGGGCGCGTTTCCACATTTTTTATGAATGTCAGGTGTGGTAAATTAATTTTCATCACTTTTTGGAAAAATTGGTGACGGGTCATTTTTGGGTGATTTTGAGAGATTTTCGTAAGGTCCGGATATGGCAGTTTTCTTCAATTTTGGCCAGGTAGGGATGAAAAATTTTTTTCTTCAATATTGTGTCAGGTAGGTGTGTTTGGTCATTTGTAGTGAGGGTAAAGTGCTGGAAGAGGGATTGTGTCATTATTTAGGAAGAAATAGAGCAAAAACTCTCTCCACCCCCCCTCTCTCCAAATCCTGTTCTCAGGTGTGCTTTCTGGCAATCTTTAAAGCTGAAATTGGGGGCTTTAATGAAGTGACCCGGGCGCGTTTCCACATTTTTTATGAATGTCAGGTGTGGTAAATTAATTTTCATCACTTTTTGGAAAAATTGGTGACGGGTCATTTTTGGGTGATTTTGAGAGATTTTCGTAAGGTCCGGATATGGCAGTTTTCTTCAATTTTGGCCAGGTAGGGATGAAAAATTTTTTTCTTCAATATTGTGTCAGGTAGGTGTGTTTGGTCATTTGTAGTGAGGGTAAAGTGCTGGAAGAGGGATTGTGTCATTATTTAGGAAGAAATAGAGCAAAAACTCTCTCCACCCCCCCTCTCTCCAAATCCTGTTCTCAGGTGTGCTTTCTGGCAATCTTTAAAGCTGAAATTGGGGGCTTTAATGAAGTGACCCGGGCGCGTTTCCACATTTTTTATGAATGTCAGGTGTGGTAAATTAATTTTCATCACTTTTTGGAAAAATTGGTGACGGGTCATTTTTGGGTGATTTTGAGAGATTTTCGTAAGGTCCGGATATGGCAGTTTTCTTCAATTTTGGCCAGGTAGGGATGAAAAATTTTTTTCTTCAATATTGTGTCAGGTAGGTGTGTTTGGTCATTTGTAGTGAGGGTAAAGTGCTGGAAGAGGGATTGTGTCATTATTTAGGAAGAAATAGAGCAAAAACTCTCTCCACCCCCCCTCTCTCCAAATCCTGTTCTCAGGTGTGCTTTCTGGCAATCTTTAAAGCTGAAATTGGGGGCTTTAATGAAGTGACCCGGGCGCGTTTCCACATTTTTTATGAATGTCAGGTGTGGTAAATTAATTTTCATCACTTTTTGGAAAAATTGGTGACGGGTCATTTTTGGGTGATTTTGAGAGATTTTCGTAAGGTCCGGATATGGCAGTTTTCTTCAATTTTGGCCAGGTAGGGATGAAAAATTTTTTTCTTCAATATTGTGTCAGGTAGGTGTGTTTGGTCATTTGTAGTGAGGGTAAAGTGCTGGAAGAGGGATTGTGTCATTATTTAGGAAGAAATAGAGCAAAAACTCTCTCCACCCCCCCTCTCTCCAAATCCTGTTCTCAGGTGTGCTTTCTGGCAATCTTTAAAGCTGAAATTGGGGGCTTTAATGAAGTGACCCGGGCGCGTTTCCACATTTTTTATGAATGTCAGGTGTGGTAAATTAATTTTCATCACTTTTTGGAAAAATTGGTGACGGGTCATTTTTGGGTGATTTTGAGAGATTTTCGTAAGGTCCGGATATGGCAGTTTTCTTCAATTTTGGCCAGGTAGGGATGAAAAATTTTTTTCTTCAATATTGTGTCAGGTAGGTGTGTTTGGTCATTTGTAGTGAGGGTAAAGTGCTGGAAGAGGGATTGTGTCATTATTTAGGAAGAAATAGAGCAAAAACTCTCTCCACCCCCCCTCTCTCCAAATCCTGTTCTCAGGTGTGCTTTCTGGCAATCTTTAAAGCTGAAATTGGGGGCTTTAATGAAGTGACCCGGGCGCGTTTCCACATTTTTTATGAATGTCAGGTGTGGTAAATTAATTTTCATCACTTTTTGGAAAAATTGGTGACGGGTCATTTTTGGGTGATTTTGAGAGATTTTCGTAAGGTCCGGATATGGCAGTTTTCTTCAATTTTGGCCAGGTAGGGATGAAAAATTTTTTTCTTCAATATTGTGTCAGGTAGGTGTGTTTGGTCATTTGTAGTGAGGGTAAAGTGCTGGAAGAGGGATTGTGTCATTATTTAGGAAGAAATAGAGCAAAAACTCTCTCCACCCCCCCTCTCTCCAAATCCTGTTCTCAGGTGTGCTTTCTGGCAATCTTTAAAGCTGAAATTGGGGGCTTTAATGAAGTGACCCGGGCGCGTTTCCACATTTTTTATGAATGTCAGGTGTGGTAAATTAATTTTCATCACTTTTTGGAAAAATTGGTGACGGGTCATTTTTGGGTGATTTTGAGAGATTTTCGTAAGGTCCGGATATGGCAGTTTTCTTCAATTTTGGCCAGGTAGGGATGAAAAATTTTTTTCTTCAATATTGTGTCAGGTAGGTGTGTTTGGTCATTTGTAGTGAGGGTAAAGTGCTGGAAGAGGGATTGTGTCATTATTTAGGAAGAAATAGAGCAAAAACTCTCTCCACCCCCCCTCTCTCCAAATCCTGTTCTCAGGTGTGCTTTCTGGCAATCTTTAAAGCTGAAATTGGGGGCTTTAATGAAGTGACCCGGGCGCGTTTCCACATTTTTTATGAATGTCAGGTGTGGTAAATTAATTTTCATCACTTTTTGGAAAAATTGGTGACGGGTCATTTTTGGGTGATTTTGAGAGATTTTCGTAAGGTCCGGATATGGCAGTTTTCTTCAATTTTGGCCAGGTAGGGATGAAAAATTTTTTTCTTCAATATTGTGTCAGGTAGGTGTGTTTGGTCATTTGTAGTGAGGGTAAAGTGCTGGAAGAGGGATTGTGTCATTATTTAGGAAGAAATAGAGCAAAAACTCTCTCCACCCCCCCTCTCTCCAAATCCTGTTCTCAGGTGTGCTTTCTGGCAATCTTTAAAGCTGAAATTGGGGGCTTTAATGAAGTGACCCGGGCGCGTTTCCACATTTTTTATGAATGTCAGGTGTGGTAAATTAATTTTCATCACTTTTTGGAAAAATTGGTGACGGGTCATTTTTGGGTGATTTTGAGAGATTTTCGTAAGGTCCGGATATGGCAGTTTTCTTCAATTTTGGCCAGGTAGGGATGAAAAATTTTTTTCTTCAATATTGTGTCAGGTAGGTGTGTTTGGTCATTTGTAGTGAGGGTAAAGTGCTGGAAGAGGGATTGTGTCATTATTTAGGAAGAAATAGAGCAAAAACTCTCTCCACCCCCCCTCTCTCCAAATCCTGTTCTCAGGTGTGCTTTCTGGCAATCTTTAAAGCTGAAATTGGGGGCTTTAATGAAGTGACCCGGGCGCGTTTCCACATTTTTTATGAATGTCAGGTGTGGTAAATTAATTTTCATCACTTTTTGGAAAAATTGGTGACGGGTCATTTTTGGGTGATTTTGAGAGATTTTCGTAAGGTCCGGATATGGCAGTTTTCTTCAATTTTGGCCAGGTAGGGATGAAAAATTTTTTTCTTCAATATTGTGTCAGGTAGGTGTGTTTGGTCATTTGTAGTGAGGGTAAAGTGCTGGAAGAGGGATTGTGTCATTATTTAGGAAGAAATAGAGCAAAAACTCTCTCCACCCCCCCTCTCTCCAAATCCTGTTCTCAGGTGTGCTTTCTGGCAATCTTTAAAGCTGAAATTGGGGGCTTTAATGAAGTGACCCGGGCGCGTTTCCACATTTTTTATGAATGTCAGGTGTGGTAAATTAATTTTCATCACTTTTTGGAAAAATTGGTGACGGGTCATTTTTGGGTGATTTTGAGAGATTTTCGTAAGGTCCGGATATGGCAGTTTTCTTCAATTTTGGCCAGGTAGGGATGAAAAATTTTTTTCTTCAATATTGTGTCAGGTAGGTGTGTTTGGTCATTTGTAGTGAGGGTAAAGTGCTGGAAGAGGGATTGTGTCATTATTTAGGAAGAAATAGAGCAAAAACTCTCTCCACCCCCCCTCTCTCCAAATCCTGTTCTCAGGTGTGCTTTCTGGCAATCTTTAAAGCTGAAATTGGGGGCTTTAATGAAGTGACCCGGGCGCGTTTCCACATTTTTTATGAATGTCAGGTGTGGTAAATTAATTTTCATCACTTTTTGGAAAAATTGGTGACGGGTCATTTTTGGGTGATTTTGAGAGATTTTCGTAAGGTCCGGATATGGCAGTTTTCTTCAATTTTGGCCAGGTAGGGATGAAAAATTTTTTTCTTCAATATTGTGTCAGGTAGGTGTGTTTGGTCATTTGTAGTGAGGGTAAAGTGCTGGAAGAGGGATTGTGTCATTATTTAGGAAGAAATAGAGCAAAAACTCTCTCCACCCCCCCTCTCTCCAAATCCTGTTCTCAGGTGTGCTTTCTGGCAATCTTTAAAGCTGAAATTGGGGGCTTTAATGAAGTGACCCGGGCGCGTTTCCACATTTTTTATGAATGTCAGGTGTGGTAAATTAATTTTCATCACTTTTTGGAAAAATTGGTGACGGGTCATTTTTGGGTGATTTTGAGAGATTTTCGTAAGGTCCGGATATGGCAGTTTTCTTCAATTTTGGCCAGGTAGGGATGAAAAATTTTTTTCTTCAATATTGTGTCAGGTAGGTGTGTTTGGTCATTTGTAGTGAGGGTAAAGTGCTGGAAGAGGGATTGTGTCATTATTTAGGAAGAAATAGAGCAAAAACTCTCTCCACCCCCCCTCTCTCCAAATCCTGTTCTCAGGTGTGCTTTCTGGCAATCTTTAAAGCTGAAATTGGGGGCTTTAATGAAGTGACCCGGGCGCGTTTCCACATTTTTTATGAATGTCAGGTGTGGTAAATTAATTTTCATCACTTTTTGGAAAAATTGGTGACGGGTCATTTTTGGGTGATTTTGAGAGATTTTCGTAAGGTCCGGATATGGCAGTTTTCTTCAATTTTGGCCAGGTAGGGATGAAAAATTTTTTTCTTCAATATTGTGTCAGGTAGGTGTGTTTGGTCATTTGTAGTGAGGGTAAAGTGCTGGAAGAGGGATTGTGTCATTATTTAGGAAGAAATAGAGCAAAAACTCTCTCCACCCCCCCTCTCTCCAAATCCTGTTCTCAGGTGTGCTTTCTGGCAATCTTTAAAGCTGAAATTGGGGGCTTTAATGAAGTGACCCGGGCGCGTTTCCACATTTTTTATGAATGTCAGGTGTGGTAAATTAATTTTCATCACTTTTTGGAAAAATTGGTGACGGGTCATTTTTGGGTGATTTTGAGAGATTTTCGTAAGGTCCGGATATGGCAGTTTTCTTCAATTTTGGCCAGGTAGGGATGAAAAATTTTTTTCTTCAATATTGTGTCAGGTAGGTGTGTTTGGTCATTTGTAGTGAGGGTAAAGTGCTGGAAGAGGGATTGTGTCATTATTTAGGAAGAAATAGAGCAAAAACTCTCTCCACCCCCCCTCTCTCCAAATCCTGTTCTCAGGTGTGCTTTCTGGCAATCTTTAAAGCTGAAATTGGGGGCTTTAATGAAGTGACCCGGGCGCGTTTCCACATTTTTTATGAATGTCAGGTGTGGTAAATTAATTTTCATCACTTTTTGGAAAAATTGGTGACGGGTCATTTTTGGGTGATTTTGAGAGATTTTCGTAAGGTCCGGATATGGCAGTTTTCTTCAATTTTGGCCAGGTAGGGATGAAAAATTTTTTTCTTCAATATTGTGTCAGGTAGGTGTGTTTGGTCATTTGTAGTGAGGGTAAAGTGCTGGAAGAGGGATTGTGTCATTATTTAGGAAGAAATAGAGCAAAAACTCTCTCCACCCCCCCTCTCTCCAAATCCTGTTCTCAGGTGTGCTTTCTGGCAATCTTTAAAGCTGAAATTGGGGGCTTTAATGAAGTGACCCGGGCGCGTTTCCACATTTTTTATGAATGTCAGGTGTGGTAAATTAATTTTCATCACTTTTTGGAAAAATTGGTGACGGGTCATTTTTGGGTGATTTTGAGAGATTTTCGTAAGGTCCGGATATGGCAGTTTTCTTCAATTTTGGCCAGGTAGGGATGAAAAATTTTTTTCTTCAATATTGTGTCAGGTAGGTGTGTTTGGTCATTTGTAGTGAGGGTAAAGTGCTGGAAGAGGGATTGTGTCATTATTTAGGAAGAAATAGAGCAAAAACTCTCTCCACCCCCCCTCTCTCCAAATCCTGTTCTCAGGTGTGCTTTCTGGCAATCTTTAAAGCTGAAATTGGGGGCTTTAATGAAGTGACCCGGGCGCGTTTCCACATTTTTTATGAATGTCAGGTGTGGTAAATTAATTTTCATCACTTTTTGGAAAAATTGGTGACGGGTCATTTTTGGGTGATTTTGAGAGATTTTCGTAAGGTCCGGATATGGCAGTTTTCTTCAATTTTGGCCAGGTAGGGATGAAAAATTTTTTTCTTCAATATTGTGTCAGGTAGGTGTGTTTGGTCATTTGTAGTGAGGGTAAAGTGCTGGAAGAGGGATTGTGTCATTATTTAGGAAGAAATAGAGCAAAAACTCTCTCCACCCCCCCTCTCTCCAAATCCTGTTCTCAGGTGTGCTTTCTGGCAATCTTTAAAGCTGAAATTGGGGGCTTTAATGAAGTGACCCGGGCGCGTTTCCACATTTTTTATGAATGTCAGGTGTGGTAAATTAATTTTCATCACTTTTTGGAAAAATTGGTGACGGGTCATTTTTGGGTGATTTTGAGAGATTTTCGTAAGGTCCGGATATGGCAGTTTTCTTCAATTTTGGCCAGGTAGGGATGAAAAATTTTTTTCTTCAATATTGTGTCAGGTAGGTGTGTTTGGTCATTTGTAGTGAGGGTAAAGTGCTGGAAGAGGGATTGTGTCATTATTTAGGAAGAAATAGAGCAAAAACTCTCTCCACCCCCCCTCTCTCCAAATCCTGTTCTCAGGTGTGCTTTCTGGCAATCTTTAAAGCTGAAATTGGGGGCTTTAATGAAGTGACCCGGGCGCGTTTCCACATTTTTTATGAATGTCAGGTGTGGTAAATTAATTTTCATCACTTTTTGGAAAAATTGGTGACGGGTCATTTTTGGGTGATTTTGAGAGATTTTCGTAAGGTCCGGATATGGCAGTTTTCTTCAATTTTGGCCAGGTAGGGATGAAAAATTTTTTTCTTCAATATTGTGTCAGGTAGGTGTGTTTGGTCATTTGTAGTGAGGGTAAAGTGCTGGAAGAGGGATTGTGTCATTATTTAGGAAGAAATAGAGCAAAAACTCTCTCCACCCCCCCTCTCTCCAAATCCTGTTCTCAGGTGTGCTTTCTGGCAATCTTTAAAGCTGAAATTGGGGGCTTTAATGAAGTGACCCGGGCGCGTTTCCACATTTTTTATGAATGTCAGGTGTGGTAAATTAATTTTCATCACTTTTTGGAAAAATTGGTGACGGGTCATTTTTGGGTGATTTTGAGAGATTTTCGTAAGGTCCGGATATGGCAGTTTTCTTCAATTTTGGCCAGGTAGGGATGAAAAATTTTTTTCTTCAATATTGTGTCAGGTAGGTGTGTTTGGTCATTTGTAGTGAGGGTAAAGTGCTGGAAGAGGGATTGTGTCATTATTTAGGAAGAAATAGAGCAAAAACTCTCTCCACCCCCCCTCTCTCCAAATCCTGTTCTCAGGTGTGCTTTCTGGCAATCTTTAAAGCTGAAATTGGGGGCTTTAATGAAGTGACCCGGGCGCGTTTCCACATTTTTTATGAATGTCAGGTGTGGTAAATTAATTTTCATCACTTTTTGGAAAAATTGGTGACGGGTCATTTTTGGGTGATTTTGAGAGATTTTCGTAAGGTCCGGATATGGCAGTTTTCTTCAATTTTGGCCAGGTAGGGATGAAAAATTTTTTTCTTCAATATTGTGTCAGGTAGGTGTGTTTGGTCATTTGTAGTGAGGGTAAAGTGCTGGAAGAGGGATTGTGTCATTATTTAGGAAGAAATAGAGCAAAAACTCTCTCCACCCCCCCTCTCTCCAAATCCTGTTCTCAGGTGTGCTTTCTGGCAATCTTTAAAGCTGAAATTGGGGGCTTTAATGAAGTGACCCGGGCGCGTTTCCACATTTTTTATGAATGTCAGGTGTGGTAAATTAATTTTCATCACTTTTTGGAAAAATTGGTGACGGGTCATTTTTGGGTGATTTTGAGAGATTTTCGTAAGGTCCGGATATGGCAGTTTTCTTCAATTTTGGCCAGGTAGGGATGAAAAATTTTTTTCTTCAATATTGTGTCAGGTAGGTGTGTTTGGTCATTTGTAGTGAGGGTAAAGTGCTGGAAGAGGGATTGTGTCATTATTTAGGAAGAAATAGAGCAAAAACTCTCTCCACCCCCCCTCTCTCCAAATCCTGTTCTCAGGTGTGCTTTCTGGCAATCTTTAAAGCTGAAATTGGGGGCTTTAATGAAGTGACCCGGGCGCGTTTCCACATTTTTTATGAATGTCAGGTGTGGTAAATTAATTTTCATCACTTTTTGGAAAAATTGGTGACGGGTCATTTTTGGGTGATTTTGAGAGATTTTCGTAAGGTCCGGATATGGCAGTTTTCTTCAATTTTGGCCAGGTAGGGATGAAAAATTTTTTTCTTCAATATTGTGTCAGGTAGGTGTGTTTGGTCATTTGTAGTGAGGGTAAAGTGCTGGAAGAGGGATTGTGTCATTATTTAGGAAGAAATAGAGCAAAAACTCTCTCCACCCCCCCTCTCTCCAAATCCTGTTCTCAGGTGTGCTTTCTGGCAATCTTTAAAGCTGAAATTGGGGGCTTTAATGAAGTGACCCGGGCGCGTTTCCACATTTTTTATGAATGTCAGGTGTGGTAAATTAATTTTCATCACTTTTTGGAAAAATTGGTGACGGGTCATTTTTGGGTGATTTTGAGAGATTTTCGTAAGGTCCGGATATGGCAGTTTTCTTCAATTTTGGCCAGGTAGGGATGAAAAATTTTTTTCTTCAATATTGTGTCAGGTAGGTGTGTTTGGTCATTTGTAGTGAGGGTAAAGTGCTGGAAGAGGGATTGTGTCATTATTTAGGAAGAAATAGAGCAAAAACTCTCTCCACCCCCCCTCTCTCCAAATCCTGTTCTCAGGTGTGCTTTCTGGCAATCTTTAAAGCTGAAATTGGGGGCTTTAATGAAGTGACCCGGGCGCGTTTCCACATTTTTTATGAATGTCAGGTGTGGTAAATTAATTTTCATCACTTTTTGGAAAAATTGGTGACGGGTCATTTTTGGGTGATTTTGAGAGATTTTCGTAAGGTCCGGATATGGCAGTTTTCTTCAATTTTGGCCAGGTAGGGATGAAAAATTTTTTTCTTCAATATTGTGTCAGGTAGGTGTGTTTGGTCATTTGTAGTGAGGGTAAAGTGCTGGAAGAGGGATTGTGTCATTATTTAGGAAGAAATAGAGCAAAAACTCTCTCCACCCCCCCTCTCTCCAAATCCTGTTCTCAGGTGTGCTTTCTGGCAATCTTTAAAGCTGAAATTGGGGGCTTTAATGAAGTGACCCGGGCGCGTTTCCACATTTTTTATGAATGTCAGGTGTGGTAAATCTCCACCCCCCCTCTCTCCAAATCCTGTTCTCAGGTGTGCTTTTTGGCCATCTTTAAAGCTGAAATTGGGGGCTTTAATGAAGTGATCCGGGCGCGTTTCCACATTTTTTATGAATGACAGGTGTGGTAGATTGATTTTCATCACTTTTTGGAAAATTTGGTGACGGGTCATTTTTGGGTGATTTTGAGTGATTTTCGTAAGGTCCGGATATGGCAGTTTTCTTCAATTTTGGCCAGGTAGGGTTGAAAAATTTTTTTCTTCATTATAGTGTCTGGTAGGTGTGTTTGGTCATTTGTAGTCAGAATAAAGTGCTGGAAGAGTGGTTGTGTCATTATTAAGGAAGAAATAGAGCAAAAACTCTCTCCACCCTCCCTCTCTCTCCAAATCCTGTTCTCAGGTGTGCTTTTTGGCCATCTTTAAAGCTGAAATTGGGGGCTTTAATGAAGTGATCCGGGCGCGTTTCCACATTTTTTATGAATGACAGGTGTGGTAGATTGATTTTCATCACTTTTTGGAAAATTTGGTGACGGGTCATTTTTGGGTGATTTTGAGTGATTTTCGTAAGGTCCGGATATGGCAGTTTTCTTCAATTTTGGCCAGGTAGGGTTGAAAAATTTTTTTCTTCATTATAGTGTCTGGTAGGTGTGTTTGGTCATTTGTAGTCAGAATAAAGTGCTGGAAGAGTGGTTGTGTCATTATTAAAATAGAGCAAAAACTCTCTCCACCCCCCCTCTCTCCAAATCCTGTTCTCAGGTGTGCTTTTTGGCCATCTTTAAAGCTGAAATTGGGGGCTTTAATGAAGTGATCCGGGCGCGTTTCCACATTTTTTATGAATGACAGGTGTGGTAGATTGATTTTCATCACTTTTTGGAAAATTTGGTGACGGGTCATTTTTGGGTGATTTTGAGTGATTTTCGTAAGGTCCGGATATGGCAGTTTTCTTCAATTTTGGCCAGGTAGGGTTGAAAAATTTTTTTCTTCATTATAGTGTCTGGTAGGTGTGTTTGGTCATTTGTAGTCAGAATAAAGTGCTGGAAGAGTGGTTGTGTCATTATTAAGGAAGAAATAGAGCAAAAACTCTCTCCACCCCCCCTCTCTCCAAATCCTGTTCTCAGGTGTGCTTTTTGGCCATCTTTAAAGCTGAAATTGGGGGCTTTAATGAAGTGATCCGGGCGCGTTTCCACATTTTTTATGAATGACAGGTGTGGTAGATTGATTTTCATCACTTTTTGGAAAATTTGGTGACGGGTCATTTTTGGGTGATTTTGAGTGATTTTCGTAAGGTCCGGATATGGCAGTTTTCTTCAATTTTGGCCAGGTAGGGTTGAAAAATTTTTTTCTTCATTATAGTGTCTGGTAGGTGTGTTTGGTCATTTGTAGTCAGAATAAAGTGCTGGAAGAGTGGTTGTGTCATTATTAAGGAAGAAATAGAGCAAAAACTCTCTCCACCCCCCCTCTCTCCAAATCCTGTTCTCAGGTGTGCTTTTTGGCCATCTTTAAAGCTGAAATTGGGGGCTTTAATGAAGTGATCCGGGCGCGTTTCCACATTTTTTATGAATGACAGGTGTGGTAGATTGATTTTCATCACTTTTTGGAAAATTTGGTGACGGGTCATTTTTGGGTGATTTTGAGTGATTTTCGTAAGGTCCGGATATGGCAGTTTTCTTCAATTTTGGCCAGGTAGGGTTGAAAAATTTTTTTCTTCATTATAGTGTCTGGTAGGTGTGTTTGGTCATTTGTAGTCAGAATAAAGTGCTGGAAGAGTGGTTGTGTCATTATTAAGGAAGAAATAGAGCAAAAACTCTCTCCACCCCCCCTCTCTCCAAATCCTGTTCTCAGGTGTGCTTTTTGGCCATCTTTAAAGCTGAAATTGGGGGCTTTAATGAAGTGATCCGGGCGCGTTTCCACATTTTTTATGAATGACAGGTGTGGTAGATTGATTTTCATCACTTTTTGGAAAATTTGGTGACGGGTCATTTTTGGGTGATTTTGAGTGATTTTCGTAAGGTCCGGATATGGCAGTTTTCTTCAATTTTGGCCAGGTAGGGTTGAAAAATTTTTTTCTTCATTATAGTGTCTGGTAGGTGTGTTTGGTCATTTGTAGTCAGAATAAAGTGCTGGAAGAGTGGTTGTGTCATTATTAAGGAAGAAATAGAGCAAAAACTCTCTCCACCCCCCCTCTCTCCAAATCCTGTTCTCAGGTGTGCTTTTTGGCCATCTTTAAAGCTGAAATTGGGGGCTTTAATGAAGTGATCCGGGCGCGTTTCCACATTTTTTATGAATGACAGGTGTGGTAGATTGATTTTCATCACTTTTTGGAAAATTTGGTGACGGGTCATTTTTGGGTGATTTTGAGTGATTTTCGTAAGGTCCGGATATGGCAGTTTTCTTCAATTTTGGCCAGGTAGGGTTGAAAAATTTTTTTCTTCATTATAGTGTCTGGTAGGTGTGTTTGGTCATTTGTAGTCAGAATAAAGTGCTGGAAGAGTGGTTGTGTCATTATTAAGGAAGAAATAGAGCAAAAACTCTCTCCACCCCCCCTCTCTCCAAATCCTGTTCTCAGGTGTGCTTTTTGGCCATCTTTAAAGCTGAAATTGGGGGCTTTAATGAAGTGATCCGGGCGCGTTTCCACATTTTTTATGAATGACAGGTGTGGTAGATTGATTTTCATCACTTTTTGGAAAATTTGGTGACGGGTCATTTTTGGGTGATTTTGAGTGATTTTCGTAAGGTCCGGATATGGCAGTTTTCTTCAATTTTGGCCAGGTAGGGTTGAAAAATTTTTTTCTTCATTATAGTGTCTGGTAGGTGTGTTTGGTCATTTGTAGTCAGAATAAAGTGCTGGAAGAGTGGTTGTGTCATTATTAAGGAAGAAATAGAGCAAAAACTCTCTCCACCCCCCCTCTCTCCAAATCCTGTTCTCAGGTGTGCTTTTTGGCCATCTTTAAAGCTGAAATTGGGGGCTTTAATGAAGTGATCCGGGCGCGTTTCCACATTTTTTATGAATGACAGGTGTGGTAGATTGATTTTCATCACTTTTTGGAAAATTTGGTGACGGGTCATTTTTGGGTGATTTTGAGTGATTTTCGTAAGGTCCGGATATGGCAGTTTTCTTCAATTTTGGCCAGGTAGGGTTGAAAAATTTTTTTCTTCATTATAGTGTCTGGTAGGTGTGTTTGGTCATTTGTAGTCAGAATAAAGTGCTGGAAGAGTGGTTGTGTCATTATTAAGGAAGAAATAGAGCAAAAACTCTCTCCACCCCCCCTCTCTCCAAATCCTGTTCTCAGGTGTGCTTTTTGGCCATCTTTAAAGCTGAAATTGGGGGCTTTAATGAAGTGATCCGGGCGCGTTTCCACATTTTTTATGAATGACAGGTGTGGTAGATTGATTTTCATCACTTTTTGGAAAATTTGGTGACGGGTCATTTTTGGGTGATTTTGAGTGATTTTCGTAAGGTCCGGATATGGCAGTTTTCTTCAATTTTGGCCAGGTAGGGTTGAAAAATTTTTTTCTTCATTATAGTGTCTGGTAGGTGTGTTTGGTCATTTGTAGTCAGAATAAAGTGCTGGAAGAGTGGTTGTGTCATTATTAAGGAAGAAATAGAGCAAAAACTCTCTCCACCCCCCCTCTCTCCAAATCCTGTTCTCAGGTGTGCTTTTTGGCCATCTTTAAAGCTGAAATTGGGGGCTTTAATGAAGTGATCCGGGCGCGTTTCCACATTTTTTATGAATGACAGGTGTGGTAGATTGATTTTCATCACTTTTTGGAAAATTTGGTGACGGGTCATTTTTGGGTGATTTTGAGTGATTTTCGTAAGGTCCGGATATGGCAGTTTTCTTCAATTTTGGCCAGGTAGGGTTGAAAAATTTTTTTCTTCATTATAGTGTCTGGTAGGTGTGTTTGGTCATTTGTAGTCAGAATAAAGTGCTGGAAGAGTGGTTGTGTCATTATTAAGGAAGAAATAGAGCAAAAACTCTCTCCACCCCCCCTCTCTCCAAATCCTGTTCTCAGGTGTGCTTTTTGGCCATCTTTAAAGCTGAAATTGGGGGCTTTAATGAAGTGATCCGGGCGCGTTTCCACATTTTTTATGAATGACAGGTGTGGTAGATTGATTTTCATCACTTTTTGGAAAATTTGGTGACGGGTCATTTTTGGGTGATTTTGAGTGATTTTCGTAAGGTCCGGATATGGCAGTTTTCTTCAATTTTGGCCAGGTAGGGTTGAAAAATTTTTTTCTTCATTATAGTGTCTGGTAGGTGTGTTTGGTCATTTGTAGTCAGAATAAAGTGCTGGAAGAGTGGTTGTGTCATTATTAAGGAAGAAATAGAGCAAAAACTCTCTCCCCCCCCCTCTCTCCAAATCCTGTTCTCAGGTGTGCTTTTTGGCCATCTTTAAAGCTGAAATTGGGGGCTTTAATGAAGTGATCCGGGCGCGTTTCCACATTTTTTATGAATGACAGGTGTGGTAGATTGATTTTCATCACTTTTTGGAAAATTTGGTGACGGGTCATTTTTGGGTGATTTTGAGTGATTTTCGTAAGGTCCGGATATGGCAGTTTTCTTCAATTTTGGCCAGGTAGGGTTGAAAAATTTTTTTCTTCATTATAGTGTCTGGTAGGTGTGTTTGGTCATTTGTAGTCAGAATAAAGTGCTGGAAGAGTGGTTGTGTCATTATTAAGGAAGAAATAGAGCAAAAACTCTCTCCACCCCCCCTCTCTCCAAATCCTGTTCTCAGGTGTGCTTTTTGGCCATCTTTAAAGCTGAAATTGGGGGCTTTAATGAAGTGATCCGGGCGCGTTTCCACATTTTTTATGAATGACAGGTGTGGTAGATTGATTTTCATCACTTTTTGGAAAATTTGGTGACGGGTCATTTTTGGGTGATTTTGAGTGATTTTCGTAAGGTCCGGATATGGCAGTTTTCTTCAATTTTGGCCAGGTAGGGTTGAAAAATTTTTTTCTTCATTATAGTGTCTGGTAGGTGTGTTTGGTCATTTGTAGTCAGAATAAAGTGCTGGAAGAGTGGTTGTGTCATTATTAAGGAAGAAATAGAGCAAAAACTCTCTCCACCCCCCCTCTCTCCAAATCCTGTTCTCAGGTGTGCTTTTTGGCCATCTTTAAAGCTGAAATTGGGGGCTTTAATGAAGTGATCCGGGCGCGTTTCCACATTTTTTATGAATGACAGGTGTGGTAGATTGATTTTCATCACTTTTTGGAAAATTTGGTGACGGGTCATTTTTGGGTGATTTTGAGTGATTTTCGTAAGGTCCGGATATGGCAGTTTTCTTCAATTTTGGCCAGGTAGGGTTGAAAAATTTTTTTCTTCATTATAGTGTCTGGTAGGTGTGTTTGGTCATTTGTAGTCAGAATAAAGTGCTGGAAGAGTGGTTGTGTCATTATTAAGGAAGAAATAGAGCAAAAACTCTCTCCACCCCCCCTCTCTCCAAATCCTGTTCTCAGGTGTGCTTTTTGGCCATCTTTAAAGCTGAAATTGGGGGCTTTAATGAAGTGATCCGGGCGCGTTTCCACATTTTTTATGAATGACAGGTGTGGTAGATTGATTTTCATCACTTTTTGGAAAATTTGGTGACGGGTCATTTTTGGGTGATTTTGAGTGATTTTCGTAAGGTCCGGATATGGCAGTTTTCTTCAATTTTGGCCAGGTAGGGTTGAAAAATTTTTTTCTTCATTATAGTGTCTGGTAGGTGTGTTTGGTCATTTGTAGTCAGAATAAAGTGCTGGAAGAGTGGTTGTGTCATTATTAAGGAAGAAATAGAGCAAAAACTCTCTCCACCCCCCCTCTCTCCAAATCCTGTTCTCAGGTGTGCTTTTTGGCCATCTTTAAAGCTGAAATTGGGGGCTTTAATGAAGTGATCCGGGCGCGTTTCCACATTTTTTATGAATGACAGGTGTGGTAGATTGATTTTCATCACTTTTTGGAAAATTTGGTGACGGGTCATTTTTGGGTGATTTTGAGTGATTTTCGTAAGGTCCGGATATGGCAGTTTTCTTCAATTTTGGCCAGGTAGGGTTGAAAAATTTTTTTCTTCATTATAGTGTCTGGTAGGTGTGTTTGGTCATTTGTAGTCAGAATAAAGTGCTGGAAGAGTGGTTGTGTCATTATTAAGGAAGAAATAGAGCAAAAACTCTCTCCACCCCCCCTCTCTCCAAATCCTGTTCTCAGGTGTGCTTTTTGGCCATCTTTAAAGCTGAAATTGGGGGCTTTAATGAAGTGATCCGGGCGCGTTTCCACATTTTTTATGAATGACAGGTGTGGTAGATTGATTTTCATCACTTTTTGGAAAATTTGGTGACGGGTCATTTTTGGGTGATTTTGAGTGATTTTCGTAAGGTCCGGATATGGCAGTTTTCTTCAATTTTGGCCAGGTAGGGTTGAAAAATTTTTTTCTTCATTATAGTGTCTGGTAGGTGTGTTTGGTCATTTGTAGTCAGAATAAAGTGCTGGAAGAGTGGTTGTGTCATTATTAAGGAAGAAATAGAGCAAAAACTCTCTCCACCCCCCCTCTCTCCAAATCCTGTTCTCAGGTGTGCTTTTTGGCCATCTTTAAAGCTGAAATTGGGGGCTTTAATGAAGTGATCCGGGCGCGTTTCCACATTTTTTATGAATGACAGGTGTGGTAGATTGATTTTCATCACTTTTTGGAAAATTTGGTGACGGGTCATTTTTGGGTGATTTTGAGTGATTTTCGTAAGGTCCGGATATGGCAGTTTTCTTCAATTTTGGCCAGGTAGGGTTGAAAAATTTTTTTCTTCATTATAGTGTCTGGTAGGTGTGTTTGGTCATTTGTAGTCAGAATAAAGTGCTGGAAGAGTGGTTGTGTCATTATTAAGGAAGAAATAGAGCAAAAACTCTCTCCACCCCCCCTCTCTCCAAATCCTGTTCTCAGGTGTGCTTTTTGGCCATCTTTAAAGCTGAAATTGGGGGCTTTAATGAAGTGATCCGGGCGCGTTTCCACATTTTTTATGAATGACAGGTGTGGTAGATTGATTTTCATCACTTTTTGGAAAATTTGGTGACGGGTCATTTTTGGGTGATTTTGAGTGATTTTCGTAAGGTCCGGATATGGCAGTTTTCTTCAATTTTGGCCAGGTAGGGTTGAAAAATTTTTTTCTTCATTATAGTGTCTGGTAGGTGTGTTTGGTCATTTGTAGTCAGAATAAAGTGCTGGAAGAGTGGTTGTGTCATTATTAAGGAAGAAATAGAGCAAAAACTCTCTCCACCCCCCCTCTCTCCAAATCCTGTTCTCAGGTGTGCTTTTTGGCCATCTTTAAAGCTGAAATTGGGGGCTTTAATGAAGTGATCCGGGCGCGTTTCCACATTTTTTATGAATGACAGGTGTGGTAGATTGATTTTCATCACTTTTTGGAAAATTTGGTGACGGGTCATTTTTGGGTGATTTTGAGTGATTTTCGTAAGGTCCGGATATGGCAGTTTTCTTCAATTTTGGCCAGGTAGGGTTGAAAAATTTTTTTCTTCATTATAGTGTCTGGTAGGTGTGTTTGGTCATTTGTAGTCAGAATAAAGTGCTGGAAGAGTGGTTGTGTCATTATTAAGGAAGAAATAGAGCAAAAACTCTCTCCACCCCCCCTCTCTCCAAATCCTGTTCTCAGGTGTGCTTTTTGGCCATCTTTAAAGCTGAAATTGGGGGCTTTAATGAAGTGATCCGGGCGCGTTTCCACATTTTTTATGAATGACAGGTGTGGTAGATTGATTTTCATCACTTTTTGGAAAATTTGGTGACGGGTCATTTTTGGGTGATTTTGAGTGATTTTCGTAAGGTCCGGATATGGCAGTTTTCTTCAATTTTGGCCAGGTAGGGTTGAAAAATTTTTTTCTTCATTATAGTGTCTGGTAGGTGTGTTTGGTCATTTGTAGTCAGAATAAAGTGCTGGAAGAGTGGTTGTGTCATTATTAAGGAAGAAATAGAGCAAAAACTCTCTCCACCCCCCCTCTCTCCAAATCCTGTTCTCAGGTGTGCTTTTTGGCCATCTTTAAAGCTGAAATTGGGGGCTTTAATGAAGTGATCCGGGCGCGTTTCCACATTTTTTATGAATGACAGGTGTGGTAGATTGATTTTCATCACTTTTTGGAAAATTTGGTGACGGGTCATTTTTGGGTGATTTTGAGTGATTTTCGTAAGGTCCGGATATGGCAGTTTTCTTCAATTTTGGCCAGGTAGGGTTGAAAAATTTTTTTCTTCATTATAGTGTCTGGTAGGTGTGTTTGGTCATTTGTAGTCAGAATAAAGTGCTGGAAGAGTGGTTGTGTCATTATTAAGGAAGAAATAGAGCAAAAACTCTCTCCACCCCCCCTCTCTCCAAATCCTGTTCTCAGGTGTGCTTTTTGGCCATCTTTAAAGCTGAAATTGGGGGCTTTAATGAAGTGATCCGGGCGCGTTTCCACATTTTTTATGAATGACAGGTGTGGTAGATTGATTTTCATCACTTTTTGGAAAATTTGGTGACGGGTCATTTTTGGGTGATTTTGAGTGATTTTCGTAAGGTCCGGATATGGCAGTTTTCTTCAATTTTGGCCAGGTAGGGTTGAAAAATTTTTTTCTTCATTATAGTGTCTGGTAGGTGTGTTTGGTCATTTGTAGTCAGAATAAAGTGCTGGAAGAGTGGTTGTGTCATTATTAAGGAAGAAATAGAGCAAAAACTCTCTCCACCCCCCCTCTCTCCAAATCCTGTTCTCAGGTGTGCTTTTTGGCCATCTTTAAAGCTGAAATTGGGGGCTTTAATGAAGTGATCCGGGCGCGTTTCCACATTTTTTATGAATGACAGGTGTGGTAGATTGATTTTCATCACTTTTTGGAAAATTTGGTGACGGGTCATTTTTGGGTGATTTTGAGTGATTTTCGTAAGGTCCGGATATGGCAGTTTTCTTCAATTTTGGCCAGGTAGGGTTGAAAAATTTTTTTCTTCATTATAGTGTCTGGTAGGTGTGTTTGGTCATTTGTAGTCAGAATAAAGTGCTGGAAGAGTGGTTGTGTCATTATTAAGGAAGAAATAGAGCAAAAACTCTCTCCACCCCCCCTCTCTCCAAATCCTGTTCTCAGGTGTGCTTTTTGGCCATCTTTAAAGCTGAAATTGGGGGCTTTAATGAAGTGATCCGGGCGCGTTTCCACATTTTTTATGAATGACAGGTGTGGTAGATTGATTTTCATCACTTTTTGGAAAATTTGGTGACGGGTCATTTTTGGGTGATTTTGAGTGATTTTCGTAAGGTCCGGATATGGCAGTTTTCTTCAATTTTGGCCAGGTAGGGTTGAAAAATTTTTTTCTTCATTATAGTGTCTGGTAGGTGTGTTTGGTCATTTGTAGTCAGAATAAAGTGCTGGAAGAGTGGTTGTGTCATTATTAAGGAAGAAATAGAGCAAAAACTCTCTCCACCCCCCCTCTCTCCAAATCCTGTTCTCAGGTGTGCTTTTTGGCCATCTTTAAAGCTGAAATTGGGGGCTTTAATGAAGTGATCCGGGCGCGTTTCCACATTTTTTATGAATGACAGGTGTGGTAGATTGATTTTCATCACTTTTTGGAAAATTTGGTGACGGGTCATTTTTGGGTGATTTTGAGTGATTTTCGTAAGGTCCGGATATGGCAGTTTTCTTCAATTTTGGCCAGGTAGGGTTGAAAAATTTTTTTCTTCATTATAGTGTCTGGTAGGTGTGTTTGGTCATTTGTAGTCAGAATAAAGTGCTGGAAGAGTGGTTGTGTCATTATTAAGGAAGAAATAGAGCAAAAACTCTCTCCACCCCCCCTCTCTCCAAATCCTGTTCTCAGGTGTGCTTTTTGGCCATCTTTAAAGCTGAAATTGGGGGCTTTAATGAAGTGATCCGGGCGCGTTTCCACATTTTTTATGAATGACAGGTGTGGTAGATTGATTTTCATCACTTTTTGGAAAATTTGGTGACGGGTCATTTTTGGGTGATTTTGAGTGATTTTCGTAAGGTCCGGATATGGCAGTTTTCTTCAATTTTGGCCAGGTAGGGTTGAAAAATTTTTTTCTTCATTATAGTGTCTGGTAGGTGTGTTTGGTCATTTGTAGTCAGAATAAAGTGCTGGAAGAGTGGTTGTGTCATTATTAAGGAAGAAATAGAGCAAAAACTCTCTCCACCCCCCCTCTCTCCAAATCCTGTTCTCAGGTGTGCTTTTTGGCCATCTTTAAAGCTGAAATTGGGGGCTTTAATGAAGTGATCCGGGCGCGTTTCCACATTTTTTATGAATGACAGGTGTGGTAGATTGATTTTCATCACTTTTTGGAAAATTTGGTGACGGGTCATTTTTGGGTGATTTTGAGTGATTTTCGTAAGGTCCGGATATGGCAGTTTTCTTCAATTTTGGCCAGGTAGGGTTGAAAAATTTTTTTCTTCATTATAGTGTCTGGTAGGTGTGTTTGGTCATTTGTAGTCAGAATAAAGTGCTGGAAGAGTGGTTGTGTCATTATTAAGGAAGAAATAGAGCAAAAACTCTCTCCACCCCCCCTCTCTCCAAATCCTGTTCTCAGGTGTGCTTTTTGGCCATCTTTAAAGCTGAAATTGGGGGCTTTAATGAAGTGATCCGGGCGCGTTTCCACATTTTTTATGAATGACAGGTGTGGTAGATTGATTTTCATCACTTTTTGGAAAATTTGGTGACGGGTCATTTTTGGGTGATTTTGAGTGATTTTCGTAAGGTCCGGATATGGCAGTTTTCTTCAATTTTGGCCAGGTAGGGTTGAAAAATTTTTTTCTTCATTATAGTGTCTGGTAGGTGTGTTTGGTCATTTGTAGTCAGAATAAAGTGCTGGAAGAGTGGTTGTGTCATTATTAAGGAAGAAATAGAGCAAAAACTCTCTCCACCCCCCCTCTCTCCAAATCCTGTTCTCAGGTGTGCTTTTTGGCCATCTTTAAAGCTGAAATTGGGGGCTTTAATGAAGTGATCCGGGCGCGTTTCCACATTTTTTATGAATGACAGGTGTGGTAGATTGATTTTCATCACTTTTTGGAAAATTTGGTGACGGGTCATTTTTGGGTGATTTTGAGTGATTTTCGTAAGGTCCGGATATGGCAGTTTTCTTCAATTTTGGCCAGGTAGGGTTGAAAAATTTTTTTCTTCATTATAGTGTCTGGTAGGTGTGTTTGGTCATTTGTAGTCAGAATAAAGTGCTGGAAGAGTGGTTGTGTCATTATTAAGGAAGAAATAGAGCAAAAACTCTCTCCACCCCCCCTCTCTCCAAATCCTGTTCTCAGGTGTGCTTTTTGGCCATCTTTAAAGCTGAAATTGGGGGCTTTAATGAAGTGATCCGGGCGCGTTTCCACATTTTTTATGAATGACAGGTGTGGTAGATTGATTTTCATCACTTTTTGGAAAATTTGGTGACGGGTCATTTTTGGGTGATTTTGAGTGATTTTCGTAAGGTCCGGATATGGCAGTTTTCTTCAATTTTGGCCAGGTAGGGTTGAAAAATTTTTTTCTTCATTATAGTGTCTGGTAGGTGTGTTTGGTCATTTGTAGTCAGAATAAAGTGCTGGAAGAGTGGTTGTGTCATTATTAAGGAAGAAATAGAGCAAAAACTCTCTCCACCCCCCCTCTCTCCAAATCCTGTTCTCAGGTGTGCTTTTTGGCCATCTTTAAAGCTGAAATTGGGGGCTTTAATGAAGTGATCCGGGCGCGTTTCCACATTTTTTATGAATGACAGGTGTGGTAGATTGATTTTCATCACTTTTTGGAAAATTTGGTGACGGGTCATTTTTGGGTGATTTTGAGTGATTTTCGTAAGGTCCGGATATGGCAGTTTTCTTCAATTTTGGCCAGGTAGGGTTGAAAAATTTTTTTCTTCATTATAGTGTCTGGTAGGTGTGTTTGGTCATTTGTAGTCAGAATAAAGTGCTGGAAGAGTGGTTGTGTCATTATTAAGGAAGAAATAGAGCAAAAACTCTCTCCACCCCCCCTCTCTCCAAATCCTGTTCTCAGGTGTGCTTTTTGGCCATCTTTAAAGCTGAAATTGGGGGCTTTAATGAAGTGATCCGGGCGCGTTTCCACATTTTTTATGAATGACAGGTGTGGTAGATTGATTTTCATCACTTTTTGGAAAATTTGGTGACGGGTCATTTTTGGGTGATTTTGAGTGATTTTCGTAAGGTCCGGATATGGCAGTTTTCTTCAATTTTGGCCAGGTAGGGTTGAAAAATTTTTTTCTTCATTATAGTGTCTGGTAGGTGTGTTTGGTCATTTGTAGTCAGAATAAAGTGCTGGAAGAGTGGTTGTGTCATTATTAAGGAAGAAATAGAGCAAAAACTCTCTCCACCCCCCCTCTCTCCAAATCCTGTTCTCAGGTGTGCTTTTTGGCCATCTTTAAAGCTGAAATTGGGGGCTTTAATGAAGTGATCCGGGCGCGTTTCCACATTTTTTATGAATGACAGGTGTGGTAGATTGATTTTCATCACTTTTTGGAAAATTTGGTGACGGGTCATTTTTGGGTGATTTTGAGTGATTTTCGTAAGGTCCGGATATGGCAGTTTTCTTCAATTTTGGCCAGGTAGGGTTGAAAAATTTTTTTCTTCATTATAGTGTCTGGTAGGTGTGTTTGGTCATTTGTAGTCAGAATAAAGTGCTGGAAGAGTGGTTGTGTCATTATTAAGGAAGAAATAGAGCAAAAACTCTCTCCACCCCCCCTCTCTCCAAATCCTGTTCTCAGGTGTGCTTTTTGGCCATCTTTAAAGCTGAAATTGGGGGCTTTAATGAAGTGATCCGGGCGCGTTTCCACATTTTTTATGAATGACAGGTGTGGTAGATTGATTTTCATCACTTTTTGGAAAATTTGGTGACGGGTCATTTTTGGGTGATTTTGAGTGATTTTCGTAAGGTCCGGATATGGCAGTTTTCTTCAATTTTGGCCAGGTAGGGTTGAAAAATTTTTTTCTTCATTATAGTGTCTGGTAGGTGTGTTTGGTCATTTGTAGTCAGAATAAAGTGCTGGAAGAGTGGTTGTGTCATTATTAAGGAAGAAATAGAGCAAAAACTCTCTCCACCCCCCCTCTCTCCAAATCCTGTTCTCAGGTGTGCTTTTTGGCCATCTTTAAAGCTGAAATTGGGGGCTTTAATGAAGTGATCCGGGCGCGTTTCCACATTTTTTATGAATGACAGGTGTGGTAGATTGATTTTCATCACTTTTTGGAAAATTTGGTGACGGGTCATTTTTGGGTGATTTTGAGTGATTTTCGTAAGGTCCGGATATGGCAGTTTTCTTCAATTTTGGCCAGGTAGGGTTGAAAAATTTTTTTCTTCATTATAGTGTCTGGTAGGTGTGTTTGGTCATTTGTAGTCAGAATAAAGTGCTGGAAGAGTGGTTGTGTCATTATTAAGGAAGAAATAGAGCAAAAACTCTCTCCACCCCCCCTCTCTCCAAATCCTGTTCTCAGGTGTGCTTTTTGGCCATCTTTAAAGCTGAAATTGGGGGCTTTAATGAAGTGATCCGGGCGCGTTTCCACATTTTTTATGAATGACAGGTGTGGTAGATTGATTTTCATCACTTTTTGGAAAATTTGGTGACGGGTCATTTTTGGGTGATTTTGAGTGATTTTCGTAAGGTCCGGATATGGCAGTTTTCTTCAATTTTGGCCAGGTAGGGTTGAAAAATTTTTTTCTTCATTATAGTGTCTGGTAGGTGTGTTTGGTCATTTGTAGTCAGAATAAAGTGCTGGAAGAGTGGTTGTGTCATTATTAAGGAAGAAATAGAGCAAAAACTCTCTCCACCCCCCCTCTCTCCAAATCCTGTTCTCAGGTGTGCTTTTTGGCCATCTTTAAAGCTGAAATTGGGGGCTTTAATGAAGTGATCCGGGCGCGTTTCCACATTTTTTATGAATGACAGGTGTGGTAGATTGATTTTCATCACTTTTTGGAAAATTTGGTGACGGGTCATTTTTGGGTGATTTTGAGTGATTTTCGTAAGGTCCGGATATGGCAGTTTTCTTCAATTTTGGCCAGGTAGGGTTGAAAAATTTTTTTCTTCATTATAGTGTCTGGTAGGTGTGTTTGGTCATTTGTAGTCAGAATAAAGTGCTGGAAGAGTGGTTGTGTCATTATTAAGGAAGAAATAGAGCAAAAACTCTCTCCACCCCCCCTCTCTCCAAATCCTGTTCTCAGGTGTGCTTTTTGGCCATCTTTAAAGCTGAAATTGGGGGCTTTAATGAAGTGATCCGGGCGCGTTTCCACATTTTTTATGAATGACAGGTGTGGTAGATTGATTTTCATCACTTTTTGGAAAATTTGGTGACGGGTCATTTTTGGGTGATTTTGAGTGATTTTCGTAAGGTCCGGATATGGCAGTTTTCTTCAATTTTGGCCAGGTAGGGTTGAAAAATTTTTTTCTTCATTATAGTGTCTGGTAGGTGTGTTTGGTCATTTGTAGTCAGAATAAAGTGCTGGAAGAGTGGTTGTGTCATTATTAAGGAAGAAATAGAGCAAAAACTCTCTCCACCCCCCCCTCTCTCCAAATCCTGTTCTCAGGTGTGCTTTTTGGCCATCTTTAAAGCTGAAATTGGGGGCTTTAATGAAGTGATCCGGGCGCGTTTCCACATTTTTTATGTATGACAGGTGTGGTAGATTGATTTTCATCTCTTTTTGGAAAATTTGGTGACGGGTCATTTTTGGGTGATTTTGAGTGATTTTCGTAAGGTCCGGATATGGCAGTTTTCTTCAATTTTGGCCAGGTAGGGTTGAAAAATTTTTTTCTTCATTATAGTGTCTGGTAGGTGTGTTTGGTCATTTGTAGTCAGAATAAAGTGCTGGAAGAGTGGTTGTGTCATTATTAAGGAAGAAATAGAGCAAAAACTCTCTCCACCCCCCCCTCTCTCCAAATCCTGTTCTCAGGTGTGCTTTTTGGCCATCTTTAAAGCTGAAATTGGGGGCTTTAATGAAGTGATCCGGGCGCGTTTCCACATTTTTTATGAATGACAGGTGTGGTAGATTGATTTTCATCACTTTTTGGAAAATTTGGTGACGGGTCATTTTTGGGTGATTTTGAGTGATTTTCGTAAGGTCCGGATATGGCAGTTTTCTTCAATTTTGGCCAGGTAGGGTTGAAAAATTTTTTTCTTCATTATAGTGTCTGGTAGGTGTGTTTGGTCATTTGTAGTCAGAATAAAGTGCTGGAAGAGTGGTTGTGTCATTATTAAGGAAGAAATAGAGCAAAAACTCTCTCCACCCCCCCTCTCTCCAAATCCTGTTCTCAGGTGTGCTTTTTGGCCATCTTTAAAGCTGAAATTGGGGGCTTTAATGAAGTGATCCGGGCGCGTTTCCACATTTTTTATGAATGACAGGTGTGGTAGATTGATTTTCATCACTTTTTGGAAAATTTGGTGACGGGTCATTTTTGGGTGATTTTGAGTGATTTTCGTAAGGTCCGGATATGGCAGTTTTCTTCAATTTTGGCCAGGTAGGGTTGAAAAATTTTTTTCTTCATTATAGTGTCTGGTAGGTGTGTTTGGTCATTTGTAGTCAGAATAAAGTGCTGGAAGAGTGGTTGTGTCATTATTAAGGAAGAAATAGAGCAAAAACTCTCTCCACCCCCCCTCTCTCCAAATCCTGTTCTCAGGTGTGCTTTTTGGCCATCTTTAAAGCTGAAATTGGGGGCTTTAATGAAGTGATCCGGGCGCGTTTCCACATTTTTTATGAATGACAGGTGTGGTAGATTGATTTTCATCACTTTTTGGAAAATTTGGTGACGGGTCATTTTTGGGTGATTTTGAGTGATTTTCGTAAGGTCCGGATATGGCAGTTTTCTTCAATTTTGGCCAGGTAGGGTTGAAAAATTTTTTTCTTCATTATAGTGTCTGGTAGGTGTGTTTGGTCATTTGTAGTCAGAATAAAGTGCTGGAAGAGTGGTTGTGTCATTATTAAGGAAGAAATAGAGCAAAAACTCTCTCCACCCCCCCTCTCTCCAAATCCTGTTCTCAGGTGTGCTTTTTGGCCATCTTTAAAGCTGAAATTGGGGGCTTTAATGAAGTGATCCGGGCGCGTTTCCACATTTTTTATGAATGACAGGTGTGGTAGATTGATTTTCATCACTTTTTGGAAAATTTGGTGACGGGTCATTTTTGGGTGATTTTGAGTGATTTTCGTAAGGTCCGGATATGGCAGTTTTCTTCAATTTTGGCCAGGTAGGGTTGAAAAATTTTTTTCTTCATTATAGTGTCTGGTAGGTGTGTTTGGTCATTTGTAGTCAGAATAAAGTGCTGGAAGAGTGGTTGTGTCATTATTAAGGAAGAAATAGAGCAAAAACTCTCTCCACCCCCCCTCTCTCCAAATCCTGTTCTCAGGTGTGCTTTTTGGCCATCTTTAAAGCTGAAATTGGGGGCTTTAATGAAGTGATCCGGGCGCGTTTCCACATTTTTTATGAATGACAGGTGTGGTAGATTGATTTTCATCACTTTTTGGAAAATTTGGTGACGGGTCATTTTTGGGTGATTTTGAGTGATTTTCGTAAGGTCCGGATATGGCAGTTTTCTTCAATTTTGGCCAGGTAGGGTTGAAAAATTTTTTTCTTCATTATAGTGTCTGGTAGGTGTGTTTGGTCATTTGTAGTCAGAATAAAGTGCTGGAAGAGTGGTTGTGTCATTATTAAGGAAGAAATAGAGCAAAAACTCTCTCCACCCCCCCTCTCTCCAAATCCTGTTCTCAGGTGTGCTTTTTGGCCATCTTTAAAGCTGAAATTGGGGGCTTTAATGAAGTGATCCGGGCGCGTTTCCACATTTTTTATGAATGACAGGTGTGGTAGATTGATTTTCATCACTTTTTGGAAAATTTGGTGACGGGTCATTTTTGGGTGATTTTGAGTGATTTTCGTAAGGTCCGGATATGGCAGTTTTCTTCAATTTTGGCCAGGTAGGGTTGAAAAATTTTTTTCTTCATTATAGTGTCTGGTAGGTGTGTTTGGTCATTTGTAGTCAGAATAAAGTGCTGGAAGAGTGGTTGTGTCATTATTAAGGAAGAAATAGAGCAAAAACTCTCTCCACCCCCCCTCTCTCCAAATCCTGTTCTCAGGTGTGCTTTTTGGCCATCTTTAAAGCTGAAATTGGGGGCTTTAATGAAGTGATCCGGGCGCGTTTCCACATTTTTTATGAATGACAGGTGTGGTAGATTGATTTTCATCACTTTTTGGAAAATTTGGTGACGGGTCATTTTTGGGTGATTTTGAGTGATTTTCGTAAGGTCCGGATATGGCAGTTTTCTTCAATTTTGGCCAGGTAGGGTTGAAAAATTTTTTTCTTCATTATAGTGTCTGGTAGGTGTGTTTGGTCATTTGTAGTCAGAATAAAGTGCTGGAAGAGTGGTTGTGTCATTATTAAGGAAGAAATAGAGCAAAAACTCTCTCCACCCCCCCTCTCTCCAAATCCTGTTCTCAGGTGTGCTTTTTGGCCATCTTTAAAGCTGAAATTGGGGGCTTTAATGAAGTGATCCGGGCGCGTTTCCACATTTTTTATGAATGACAGGTGTGGTAGATTGATTTTCATCACTTTTTGGAAAATTTGGTGACGGGTCATTTTTGGGTGATTTTGAGTGATTTTCGTAAGGTCCGGATATGGCAGTTTTCTTCAATTTTGGCCAGGTAGGGTTGAAAAATTTTTTTCTTCATTATAGTGTCTGGTAGGTGTGTTTGGTCATTTGTAGTCAGAATAAAGTGCTGGAAGAGTGGTTGTGTCATTATTAAGGAAGAAATAGAGCAAAAACTCTCTCCACCCCCCCTCTCTCCAAATCCTGTTCTCAGGTGTGCTTTTTGGCCATCTTTAAAGCTGAAATTGGGGGCTTTAATGAAGTGATCCGGGCGCGTTTCCACATTTTTTATGAATGACAGGTGTGGTAGATTGATTTTCATCACTTTTTGGAAAATTTGGTGACGGGTCATTTTTGGGTGATTTTGAGTGATTTTCGTAAGGTCCGGATATGGCAGTTTTCTTCAATTTTGGCCAGGTAGGGTTGAAAAATTTTTTTCTTCATTATAGTGTCTGGTAGGTGTGTTTGGTCATTTGTAGTCAGAATAAAGTGCTGGAAGAGTGGTTGTGTCATTATTAAGGAAGAAATAGAGCAAAAACTCTCTCCAAATCCTGTTCTCAGGTGTGCTTTTTGGCCATCTTTAAAGCTGAAATTGGGGGCTTTAATGAAGTGATCCGGGCGCGTTTCCACATTTTTTATGAATGACAGGTGTGGTAGATTGATTTTCATCACTTTTTGGAAAATTTGGTGACGGGTCATTTTTGGGTGATTTTGAGTGATTTTCGTAAGGTCCGATTATGGCAGTTTTCTTCAATTTTGACCAGGTAGGGTTGAAAATTTTTTTTCTTCATTATAGTGTCTGGTAGGTGTGTTTGGTCATTTGTAGTCAGAATAAAGTGCTGGAAGAGTGGTTGTGTCATTATTAAGGAAGAAATAGAGCAAAAACTCTCTCCACCCCCCCTCTCTCCAAATCCTGTTCTCAGGTGTGCTTTTTGGCCATCTTTAAAGCTGAAATTGGGGGCTTTAATGAAGTGATCCGGGCGCGTTTCCACATTTTTTATGAATGACAGGTGTGGTAGATTGATTTTCATCACTTTTTGGAAAATTTGGTGACGGGTCATTTTTGGGTGATTTTGAGTGATTTTCGTAAGGTCCGGATATGGCAGTTTTCTTCAATTTTGGCCAGGTAGGGTTGAAAAATTTTTTTCTTCATTATAGTGTCTGGTAGGTGTGTTTGGTCATTTGTAGTCAGAATAAAGTGCTGGAAGAGTGGTTGTGTCATTATTAAGGAAGAAATAGAGCAAAAACTCTCTCCACCCCCCCTCTCTCCAAATCCTGTTCTCAGGTGTGCTTTTTGGCCATCTTTAAAGCTGAAATTGGGGGCTTTAATGAAGTGATCCGGGCGCGTTTCCACATTTTTTATGAATGACAGGTGTGGTAGATTGATTTTCATCACTTTTTGGAAAATTTGGTGACGGGTCATTTTTGGGTGATTTTGAGTGATTTTCGTAAGGTCCGGATATGGCAGTTTTCTTCAATTTTGGCCAGGTAGGGTTGAAAAATTTTTTTCTTCATTATAGTGTCTGGTAGGTGTGTTTGGTCATTTGTAGTCAGAATAAAGTGCTGGAAGAGTGGTTGTGTCATTATTAAGGAAGAAATAGAGCAAAAACTCTCTCCACCCCCCCTCTCTCCAAATCCTGTTCTCAGGTGTGCTTTTTGGCCATCTTTAAAGCTGAAATTGGGGGCTTTAATGAAGTGATCCGGGCGCGTTTCCACATTTTTTATGAATGACAGGTGTGGTAGATTGATTTTCATCACTTTTTGGAAAATTTGGTGACGGGTCATTTTTGGGTGATTTTGAGTGATTTTCGTAAGGTCCGGATATGGCAGTTTTCTTCAATTTTGGCCAGGTAGGGTTGAAAAATTTTTTTCTTCATTATAGTGTCTGGTAGGTGTGTTTGGTCATTTGTAGTCAGAATAAAGTGCTGGAAGAGTGGTTGTGTCATTATTAAGGAAGAAATAGAGCAAAAACTCTCTCCACCCCCCCTCTCTCCAAATCCTGTTCTCAGGTGTGCTTTTTGGCCATCTTTAAAGCTGAAATTGGGGGCTTTAATGAAGTGATCCGGGCGCGTTTCCACATTTTTTATGAATGACAGGTGTGGTAGATTGATTTTCATCACTTTTTGGAAAATTTGGTGACGGGTCATTTTTGGGTGATTTTGAGTGATTTTCGTAAGGTCCGGATATGGCAGTTTTCTTCAATTTTGGCCAGGTAGGGTTGAAAAATTTTTTTCTTCATTATAGTGTCTGGTAGGTGTGTTTGGTCATTTGTAGTCAGAATAAAGTGCTGGAAGAGTGGTTGTGTCATTATTAAGGAAGAAATAGAGCAAAAACTCTCTCCACCCCCCCTCTCTCCAAATCCTGTTCTCAGGTGTGCTTTTTGGCCATCTTTAAAGCTGAAATTGGGGGCTTTAATGAAGTGATCCGGGCGCGTTTCCACATTTTTTATGAATGACAGGTGTGGTAGATTGATTTTCATCACTTTTTGGAAAATTTGGTGACGGGTCATTTTTGGGTGATTTTGAGTGATTTTCGTAAGGTCCGGATATGGCAGTTTTCTTCAATTTTGGCCAGGTAGGGTTGAAAAATTTTTTTCTTCATTATAGTGTCTGGTAGGTGTGTTTGGTCATTTGTAGTCAGAATAAAGTGCTGGAAGAGTGGTTGTGTCATTATTAAGGAAGAAATAGAGCAAAAACTCTCTCCACCCCCCCTCTCTCCAAATCCTGTTCTCAGGTGTGCTTTTTGGCCATCTTTAAAGCTGAAATTGGGGGCTTTAATGAAGTGATCCGGGCGCGTTTCCACATTTTTTATGAATGACAGGTGTGGTAGATTGATTTTCATCACTTTTTGGAAAATTTGGTGACGGGTCATTTTTGGGTGATTTTGAGTGATTTTCGTAAGGTCCGGATATGGCAGTTTTCTTCAATTTTGGCCAGGTAGGGTTGAAAAATTTTTTTCTTCATTATAGTGTCTGGTAGGTGTGTTTGGTCATTTGTAGTCAGAATAAAGTGCTGGAAGAGTGGTTGTGTCATTATTAAGGAAGAAATAGAGCAAAAACTCTCTCCACCCCCCCTCTCTCCAAATCCTGTTCTCAGGTGTGCTTTTTGGCCATCTTTAAAGCTGAAATTGGGGGCTTTAATGAAGTGATCCGGGCGCGTTTCCACATTTTTTATGAATGACAGGTGTGGTAGATTGATTTTCATCACTTTTTGGAAAATTTGGTGACGGGTCATTTTTGGGTGATTTTGAGTGATTTTCGTAAGGTCCGGATATGGCAGTTTTCTTCAATTTTGGCCAGGTAGGGTTGAAAAATTTTTTTCTTCATTATAGTGTCTGGTAGGTGTGTTTGGTCATTTGTAGTCAGAATAAAGTGCTGGAAGAGTGGTTGTGTCATTATTAAGGAAGAAATAGAGCAAAAACTCTCTCCACCCCCCCTCTCTCCAAATCCTGTTCTCAGGTGTGCTTTTTGGCCATCTTTAAAGCTGAAATTGGGGGCTTTAATGAAGTGATCCGGGCGCGTTTCCACATTTTTTATGAATGACAGGTGTGGTAGATTGATTTTCATCACTTTTTGGAAAATTTGGTGACGGGTCATTTTTGGGTGATTTTGAGTGATTTTCGTAAGGTCCGGATATGGCAGTTTTCTTCAATTTTGGCCAGGTAGGGTTGAAAAATTTTTTTCTTCATTATAGTGTCTGGTAGGTGTGTTTGGTCATTTGTAGTCAGAATAAAGTGCTGGAAGAGTGGTTGTGTCATTATTAAGGAAGAAATAGAGCAAAAACTCTCTCCACCCCCCCTCTCTCCAAATCCTGTTCTCAGGTGTGCTTTTTGGCCATCTTTAAAGCTGAAATTGGGGGCTTTAATGAAGTGATCCGGGCGCGTTTCCACATTTTTTATGAATGACAGGTGTGGTAGATTGATTTTCATCACTTTTTGGAAAATTTGGTGACGGGTCATTTTTGGGTGATTTTGAGTGATTTTCGTAAGGTCCGGATATGGCAGTTTTCTTCAATTTTGGCCAGGTAGGGTTGAAAAATTTTTTTCTTCATTATAGTGTCTGGTAGGTGTGTTTGGTCATTTGTAGTCAGAATAAAGTGCTGGAAGAGTGGTTGTGTCATTATTAAGGAAGAAATAGAGCAAAAACTCTCTCCACCCCCCCTCTCTCCAAATCCTGTTCTCAGGTGTGCTTTTTGGCCATCTTTAAAGCTGAAATTGGGGGCTTTAATGAAGTGATCCGGGCGCGTTTCCACATTTTTTATGAATGACAGGTGTGGTAGATTGATTTTCATCACTTTTTGGAAAATTTGGTGACGGGTCATTTTTGGGTGATTTTGAGTGATTTTCGTAAGGTCCGGATATGGCAGTTTTCTTCAATTTTGGCCAGGTAGGGTTGAAAAATTTTTTTCTTCATTATAGTGTCTGGTAGGTGTGTTTGGTCATTTGTAGTCAGAATAAAGTGCTGGAAGAGTGGTTGTGTCATTATTAAGGAAGAAATAGAGCAAAAACTCTCTCCACCCCCCCTCTCTCCAAATCCTGTTCTCAGGTGTGCTTTTTGGCCATCTTTAAAGCTGAAATTGGGGGCTTTAATGAAGTGATCCGGGCGCGTTTCCACATTTTTTATGAATGACAGGTGTGGTAGATTGATTTTCATCACTTTTTGGAAAATTTGGTGACGGGTCATTTTTGGGTGATTTTGAGTGATTTTCGTAAGGTCCGGATATGGCAGTTTTCTTCAATTTTGGCCAGGTAGGGTTGAAAAATTTTTTTCTTCATTATAGTGTCTGGTAGGTGTGTTTGGTCATTTGTAGTCAGAATAAAGTGCTGGAAGAGTGGTTGTGTCATTATTAAGGAAGAAATAGAGCAAAAACTCTCTCCACCCCCCCTCTCTCCAAATCCTGTTCTCAGGTGTGCTTTTTGGCCATCTTTAAAGCTGAAATTGGGGGCTTTAATGAAGTGATCCGGGCGCGTTTCCACATTTTTTATGAATGACAGGTGTGGTAGATTGATTTTCATCACTTTTTGGAAAATTTGGTGACGGGTCATTTTTGGGTGATTTTGAGTGATTTTCGTAAGGTCCGGATATGGCAGTTTTCTTCAATTTTGGCCAGGTAGGGTTGAAAAATTTTTTTCTTCATTATAGTGTCTGGTAGGTGTGTTTGGTCATTTGTAGTCAGAATAAAGTGCTGGAAGAGTGGTTGTGTCATTATTAAGGAAGAAATAGAGCAAAAACTCTCTCCACCCCCCCTCTCTCCAAATCCTGTTCTCAGGTGTGCTTTTTGGCCATCTTTAAAGCTGAAATTGGGGGCTTTAATGAAGTGATCCGGGCGCGTTTCCACATTTTTTATGAATGACAGGTGTGGTAGATTGATTTTCATCACTTTTTGGAAAATTTGGTGACGGGTCATTTTTGGGTGATTTTGAGTGATTTTCGTAAGGTCCGGATATGGCAGTTTTCTTCAATTTTGGCCAGGTAGGGTTGAAAAATTTTTTTCTTCATTATAGTGTCTGGTAGGTGTGTTTGGTCATTTGTAGTCAGAATAAAGTGCTGGAAGAGTGGTTGTGTCATTATTAAGGAAGAAATAGAGCAAAAACTCTCTCCACCCCCCCTCTCTCCAAATCCTGTTCTCAGGTGTGCTTTTTGGCCATCTTTAAAGCTGAAATTGGGGGCTTTAATGAAGTGATCCGGGCGCGTTTCCACATTTTTTATGAATGACAGGTGTGGTAGATTGATTTTCATCACTTTTTGGAAAATTTGGTGACGGGTCATTTTTGGGTGATTTTGAGTGATTTTCGTAAGGTCCGGATATGGCAGTTTTCTTCAATTTTGGCCAGGTAGGGTTGAAAAATTTTTTTCTTCATTATAGTGTCTGGTAGGTGTGTTTGGTCATTTGTAGTCAGAATAAAGTGCTGGAAGAGTGGTTGTGTCATTATTAAGGAAGAAATAGAGCAAAAACTCTCTCCACCCCCCCTCTCTCCAAATCCTGTTCTCAGGTGTGCTTTTTGGCCATCTTTAAAGCTGAAATTGGGGGCTTTAATGAAGTGATCCGGGCGCGTTTCCACATTTTTTATGAATGACAGGTGTGGTAGATTGATTTTCATCACTTTTTGGAAAATTTGGTGACGGGTCATTTTTGGGTGATTTTGAGTGATTTTCGTAAGGTCCGGATATGGCAGTTTTCTTCAATTTTGGCCAGGTAGGGTTGAAAAATTTTTTTCTTCATTATAGTGTCTGGTAGGTGTGTTTGGTCATTTGTAGTCAGAATAAAGTGCTGGAAGAGTGGTTGTGTCATTATTAAGGAAGAAATAGAGCAAAAACTCTCTCCACCCCCCCTCTCTCCAAATCCTGTTCTCAGGTGTGCTTTTTGGCCATCTTTAAAGCTGAAATTGGGGGCTTTAATGAAGTGATCCGGGCGCGTTTCCACATTTTTTATGAATGACAGGTGTGGTAGATTGATTTTCATCACTTTTTGGAAAATTTGGTGACGGGTCATTTTTGGGTGATTTTGAGTGATTTTCGTAAGGTCCGGATATGGCAGTTTTCTTCAATTTTGGCCAGGTAGGGTTGAAAAATTTTTTTCTTCATTATAGTGTCTGGTAGGTGTGTTTGGTCATTTGTAGTCAGAATAAAGTGCTGGAAGAGTGGTTGTGTCATTATTAAGGAAGAAATAGAGCAAAAACTCTCTCCACCCCCCCTCTCTCCAAATCCTGTTCTCAGGTGTGCTTTTTGGCCATCTTTAAAGCTGAAATTGGGGGCTTTAATGAAGTGATCCGGGCGCGTTTCCACATTTTTTATGAATGACAGGTGTGGTAGATTGATTTTCATCACTTTTTGGAAAATTTGGTGACGGGTCATTTTTGGGTGATTTTGAGTGATTTTCGTAAGGTCCGGATATGGCAGTTTTCTTCAATTTTGGCCAGGTAGGGTTGAAAAATTTTTTTCTTCATTATAGTGTCTGGTAGGTGTGTTTGGTCATTTGTAGTCAGAATAAAGTGCTGGAAGAGTGGTTGTGTCATTATTAAGGAAGAAATAGAGCAAAAACTCTCTCCACCCCCCCTCTCTCCAAATCCTGTTCTCAGGTGTGCTTTTTGGCCATCTTTAAAGCTGAAATTGGGGGCTTTAATGAAGTGATCCGGGCGCGTTTCCACATTTTTTATGAATGACAGGTGTGGTAGATTGATTTTCATCACTTTTTGGAAAATTTGGTGACGGGTCATTTTTGGGTGATTTTGAGTGATTTTCGTAAGGTCCGGATATGGCAGTTTTCTTCAATTTTGGCCAGGTAGGGTTGAAAAATTTTTTTCTTCATTATAGTGTCTGGTAGGTGTGTTTGGTCATTTGTAGTCAGAATAAAGTGCTGGAAGAGTGGTTGTGTCATTATTAAGGAAGAAATAGAGCAAAAACTCTCTCCACCCCCCCTCTCTCCAAATCCTGTTCTCAGGTGTGCTTTTTGGCCATCTTTAAAGCTGAAATTGGGGGCTTTAATGAAGTGATCCGGGCGCGTTTCCACATTTTTTATGAATGACAGGTGTGGTAGATTGATTTTCATCACTTTTTGGAAAATTTGGTGACGGGTCATTTTTGGGTGATTTTGAGTGATTTTCGTAAGGTCCGGATATGGCAGTTTTCTTCAATTTTGGCCAGGTAGGGTTGAAAAATTTTTTTCTTCATTATAGTGTCTGGTAGGTGTGTTTGGTCATTTGTAGTCAGAATAAAGTGCTGGAAGAGTGGTTGTGTCATTATTAAGGAAGAAATAGAGCAAAAACTCTCTCCACCCCCCCTCTCTCCAAATCCTGTTCTCAGGTGTGCTTTTTGGCCATCTTTAAAGCTGAAATTGGGGGCTTTAATGAAGTGATCCGGGCGCGTTTCCACATTTTTTATGAATGACAGGTGTGGTAGATTGATTTTCATCACTTTTTGGAAAATTTGGTGACGGGTCATTTTTGGGTGATTTTGAGTGATTTTCGTAAGGTCCGGATATGGCAGTTTTCTTCAATTTTGGCCAGGTAGGGTTGAAAAATTTTTTTCTTCATTATAGTGTCTGGTAGGTGTGTTTGGTCATTTGTAGTCAGAATAAAGTGCTGGAAGAGTGGTTGTGTCATTATTAAGGAAGAAATAGAGCAAAAACTCTCTCCACCCCCCCCTCTCTCCAAATCCTGTTCTCAGGTGTGCTTTTTGGCCATCTTTAAAGCTGAAATTGGGGGCTTTAATGAAGTGATCCGGGCGCGTTTCCACATTTTTTATGTATGACAGGTGTGGTAGATTGATTTTCATCTCTTTTTGGAAAATTTGGTGACGGGTCATTTTTGGGTGATTTTGAGTGATTTTCGTAAGGTCCGGATATGGCAGTTTTCTTCAATTTTGGCCAGGTAGGGTTGAAAAATTTTTTTCTTCATTATAGTGTCTGGTAGGTGTGTTTGGTCATTTGTAGTCAGAATAAAGTGCTGGAAGAGTGGTTGTGTCATTATTAAGGAAGAAATAGAGCAAAAACTCTCTCCACCCCCCCCTCTCTCCAAATCCTGTTCTCAGGTGTGCTTTTTGGCCATCTTTAAAGCTGAAATTGGGGGCTTTAATGAAGTGATCCGGGCGCGTTTCCACATTTTTTATGAATGACAGGTGTGGTAGATTGATTTTCATCACTTTTTGGAAAATTTGGTGACGGGTCATTTTTGGGTGATTTTGAGTGATTTTCGTAAGGTCCGGATATGGCAGTTTTCTTCAATTTTGGCCAGGTAGGGTTGAAAAATTTTTTTCTTCATTATAGTGTCTGGTAGGTGTGTTTGGTCATTTGTAGTCAGAATAAAGTGCTGGAAGAGTGGTTGTGTCATTATTAAGGAAGAAATAGAGCAAAAACTCTCTCCACCCCCCCTCTCTCCAAATCCTGTTCTCAGGTGTGCTTTTTGGCCATCTTTAAAGCTGAAATTGGGGGCTTTAATGAAGTGATCCGGGCGCGTTTCCACATTTTTTATGAATGACAGGTGTGGTAGATTGATTTTCATCACTTTTTGGAAAATTTGGTGACGGGTCATTTTTGGGTGATTTTGAGTGATTTTCGTAAGGTCCGGATATGGCAGTTTTCTTCAATTTTGGCCAGGTAGGGTTGAAAAATTTTTTTCTTCATTATAGTGTCTGGTAGGTGTGTTTGGTCATTTGTAGTCAGAATAAAGTGCTGGAAGAGTGGTTGTGTCATTATTAAGGAAGAAATAGAGCAAAAACTCTCTCCACCCCCCCTCTCTCCAAATCCTGTTCTCAGGTGTGCTTTTTGGCCATCTTTAAAGCTGAAATTGGGGGCTTTAATGAAGTGATCCGGGCGCGTTTCCACATTTTTTATGAATGACAGGTGTGGTAGATTGATTTTCATCACTTTTTGGAAAATTTGGTGACGGGTCATTTTTGGGTGATTTTGAGTGATTTTCGTAAGGTCCGGATATGGCAGTTTTCTTCAATTTTGGCCAGGTAGGGTTGAAAAATTTTTTTCTTCATTATAGTGTCTGGTAGGTGTGTTTGGTCATTTGTAGTCAGAATAAAGTGCTGGAAGAGTGGTTGTGTCATTATTAAGGAAGAAATAGAGCAAAAACTCTCTCCACCCCCCCTCTCTCCAAATCCTGTTCTCAGGTGTGCTTTTTGGCCATCTTTAAAGCTGAAATTGGGGGCTTTAATGAAGTGATCCGGGCGCGTTTCCACATTTTTTATGAATGACAGGTGTGGTAGATTGATTTTCATCACTTTTTGGAAAATTTGGTGACGGGTCATTTTTGGGTGATTTTGAGTGATTTTCGTAAGGTCCGGATATGGCAGTTTTCTTCAATTTTGGCCAGGTAGGGTTGAAAAATTTTTTTCTTCATTATAGTGTCTGGTAGGTGTGTTTGGTCATTTGTAGTCAGAATAAAGTGCTGGAAGAGTGGTTGTGTCATTATTAAGGAAGAAATAGAGCAAAAACTCTCTCCACCCCCCCTCTCTCCAAATCCTGTTCTCAGGTGTGCTTTTTGGCCATCTTTAAAGCTGAAATTGGGGGCTTTAATGAAGTGATCCGGGCGCGTTTCCACATTTTTTATGAATGACAGGTGTGGTAGATTGATTTTCATCACTTTTTGGAAAATTTGGTGACGGGTCATTTTTGGGTGATTTTGAGTGATTTTCGTAAGGTCCGGATATGGCAGTTTTCTTCAATTTTGGCCAGGTAGGGTTGAAAAATTTTTTTCTTCATTATAGTGTCTGGTAGGTGTGTTTGGTCATTTGTAGTCAGAATAAAGTGCTGGAAGAGTGGTTGTGTCATTATTAAGGAAGAAATAGAGCAAAAACTCTCTCCACCCCCCCTCTCTCCAAATCCTGTTCTCAGGTGTGCTTTTTGGCCATCTTTAAAGCTGAAATTGGGGGCTTTAATGAAGTGATCCGGGCGCGTTTCCACATTTTTTATGAATGACAGGTGTGGTAGATTGATTTTCATCACTTTTTGGAAAATTTGGTGACGGGTCATTTTTGGGTGATTTTGAGTGATTTTCGTAAGGTCCGGATATGGCAGTTTTCTTCAATTTTGGCCAGGTAGGGTTGAAAAATTTTTTTCTTCATTATAGTGTCTGGTAGGTGTGTTTGGTCATTTGTAGTCAGAATAAAGTGCTGGAAGAGTGGTTGTGTCATTATTAAGGAAGAAATAGAGCAAAAACTCTCTCCACCCCCCCTCTCTCCAAATCCTGTTCTCAGGTGTGCTTTTTGGCCATCTTTAAAGCTGAAATTGGGGGCTTTAATGAAGTGATCCGGGCGCGTTTCCACATTTTTTATGAATGACAGGTGTGGTAGATTGATTTTCATCACTTTTTGGAAAATTTGGTGACGGGTCATTTTTGGGTGATTTTGAGTGATTTTCGTAAGGTCCGGATATGGCAGTTTTCTTCAATTTTGGCCAGGTAGGGTTGAAAAATTTTTTTCTTCATTATAGTGTCTGGTAGGTGTGTTTGGTCATTTGTAGTCAGAATAAAGTGCTGGAAGAGTGGTTGTGTCATTATTAAGGAAGAAATAGAGCAAAAACTCTCTCCACCCCCCCTCTCTCCAAATCCTGTTCTCAGGTGTGCTTTTTGGCCATCTTTAAAGCTGAAATTGGGGGCTTTAATGAAGTGATCCGGGCGCGTTTCCACATTTTTTATGAATGACAGGTGTGGTAGATTGATTTTCATCACTTTTTGGAAAATTTGGTGACGGGTCATTTTTGGGTGATTTTGAGTGATTTTCGTAAGGTCCGGATATGGCAGTTTTCTTCAATTTTGGCCAGGTAGGGTTGAAAAATTTTTTTCTTCATTATAGTGTCTGGTAGGTGTGTTTGGTCATTTGTAGTCAGAATAAAGTGCTGGAAGAGTGGTTGTGTCATTATTAAGGAAGAAATAGAGCAAAAACTCTCTCCACCCCCCCTCTCTCCAAATCCTGTTCTCAGGTGTGCTTTTTGGCCATCTTTAAAGCTGAAATTGGGGGCTTTAATGAAGTGATCCGGGCGCGTTTCCACATTTTTTATGAATGACAGGTGTGGTAGATTGATTTTCATCACTTTTTGGAAAATTTGGTGACGGGTCATTTTTGGGTGATTTTGAGTGATTTTCGTAAGGTCCGGATATGGCAGTTTTCTTCAATTTTGGCCAGGTAGGGTTGAAAAATTTTTTTCTTCATTATAGTGTCTGGTAGGTGTGTTTGGTCATTTGTAGTCAGAATAAAGTGCTGGAAGAGTGGTTGTGTCATTATTAAGGAAGAAATAGAGCAAAAACTCTCTCCACCCCCCCTCTCTCCAAATCCTGTTCTCAGGTGTGCTTTTTGGCCATCTTTAAAGCTGAAATTGGGGGCTTTAATGAAGTGATCCGGGCGCGTTTCCACATTTTTTATGAATGACAGGTGTGGTAGATTGATTTTCATCACTTTTTGGAAAATTTGGTGACGGGTCATTTTTGGGTGATTTTGAGTGATTTTCGTAAGGTCCGGATATGGCAGTTTTCTTCAATTTTGGCCAGGTAGGGTTGAAAAATTTTTTTCTTCATTATAGTGTCTGGTAGGTGTGTTTGGTCATTTGTAGTCAGAATAAAGTGCTGGAAGAGTGGTTGTGTCATTATTAAGGAAGAAATAGAGCAAAAACTCTCTCCACCCCCCCTCTCTCCAAATCCTGTTCTCAGGTGTGCTTTTTGGCCATCTTTAAAGCTGAAATTGGGGGCTTTAATGAAGTGATCCGGGCGCGTTTCCACATTTTTTATGAATGACAGGTGTGGTAGATTGATTTTCATCACTTTTTGGAAAATTTGGTGACGGGTCATTTTTGGGTGATTTTGAGTGATTTTCGTAAGGTCCGGATATGGCAGTTTTCTTCAATTTTGGCCAGGTAGGGTTGAAAAATTTTTTTCTTCATTATAGTGTCTGGTAGGTGTGTTTGGTCATTTGTAGTCAGAATAAAGTGCTGGAAGAGTGGTTGTGTCATTATTAAGGAAGAAATAGAGCAAAAACTCTCTCCACCCCCCCTCTCTCCAAATCCTGTTCTCAGGTGTGCTTTTTGGCCATCTTTAAAGCTGAAATTGGGGGCTTTAATGAAGTGATCCGGGCGCGTTTCCACATTTTTTATGAATGACAGGTGTGGTAGATTGATTTTCATCACTTTTTGGAAAATTTGGTGACGGGTCATTTTTGGGTGATTTTGAGTGATTTTCGTAAGGTCCGGATATGGCAGTTTTCTTCAATTTTGGCCAGGTAGGGTTGAAAAATTTTTTTCTTCATTATAGTGTCTGGTAGGTGTGTTTGGTCATTTGTAGTCAGAATAAAGTGCTGGAAGAGTGGTTGTGTCATTATTAAGGAAGAAATAGAGCAAAAACTCTCTCCACCCCCCCTCTCTCCAAATCCTGTTCTCAGGTGTGCTTTTTGGCCATCTTTAAAGCTGAAATTGGGGGCTTTAATGAAGTGATCCGGGCGCGTTTCCACATTTTTTATGAATGACAGGTGTGGTAGATTGATTTTCATCACTTTTTGGAAAATTTGGTGACGGGTCATTTTTGGGTGATTTTGAGTGATTTTCGTAAGGTCCGGATATGGCAGTTTTCTTCAATTTTGGCCACGTAGGGTTGAAAAATTTTTTTCTTCATTATAGTGTCTGGTAGGTGTGTTTGGTCATTTGTAGTCAGAATAAAGTGCTGGAAGAGTGGTTGTGTCATTATTAAGGAAGAAATAGAGCAAAAACTCTCTCCACCCCCCCTCTCTCCAAATCCTGTTCTCAGGTGTGCTTTTTGGCCATCTTTAAAGCTGAAATTGGGGGCTTTAATGAAGTGATCCGGGCGCGTTTCCACATTTTTTATGAATGACAGGTGTGGTAGATTGATTTTCATCACTTTTTGGAAAATTTGGTGACGGGTCATTTTTGGGTGATTTTGAGTGATTTTCGTAAGGTCCGGATATGGCAGTTTTCTTCAATTTTGGCCAGGTAGGGTTGAAAAATTTTTTTCTTCATTATAGTGTCTGGTAGGTGTGTTTGGTCATTTGTAGTCAGAATAAAGTGCTGGAAGAGTGGTTGTGTCATTATTAAGGAAGAAATAGAGCAAAAACTCTCTCCACCCCCCCTCTCTCCAAATCCTGTTCTCAGGTGTGCTTTTTGGCCATCTTTAAAGCTGAAATTGGGGGCTTTAATGAAGTGATCCGGGCGCGTTTCCACATTTTTTATGAATGACAGGTGTGGTAGATTGATTTTCATCACTTTTTGGAAAATTTGGTGACGGGTCATTTTTGGGTGATTTTGAGTGATTTTCGTAAGGTCCGGATATGGCAGTTTTCTTCAATTTTGGCCAGGTAGGGTTGAAAAATTTTTTTCTTCATTATAGTGTCTGGTAGGTGTGTTTGGTCATTTGTAGTCAGAATAAAGTGCTGGAAGAGTGGTTGTGTCATTATTAAGGAAGAAATAGAGCAAAAACTCTCTCCACCCCCCCTCTCTCCAAATCCTGTTCTCAGGTGTGCTTTTTGGCCATCTTTAAAGCTGAAATTGGGGGCTTTAATGAAGTGATCCGGGCGCGTTTCCACATTTTTTATGAATGACAGGTGTGGTAGATTGATTTTCATCACTTTTTGGAAAATTTGGTGACGGGTCATTTTTGGGTGATTTTGAGTGATTTTCGTAAGGTCCGGATATGGCAGTTTTCTTCAATTTTGGCCAGGTAGGGTTGAAAAATTTTTTTCTTCATTATAGTGTCTGGTAGGTGTGTTTGGTCATTTGTAGTCAGAATAAAGTGCTGGAAGAGTGGTTGTGTCATTATTAAGGAAGAAATAGAGCAAAAACTCTCTCCACCCCCCCTCTCTCCAAATCCTGTTCTCAGGTGTGCTTTTTGGCCATCTTTAAAGCTGAAATTGGGGGCTTTAATGAAGTGATCCGGGCGCGTTTCCACATTTTTTATGAATGACAGGTGTGGTAGATTGATTTTCATCACTTTTTGGAAAATTTGGTGACGGGTCATTTTTGGGTGATTTTGAGTGATTTTCGTAAGGTCCGGATATGGCAGTTTTCTTCAATTTTGGCCAGGTAGGGTTGAAAAATTTTTTTCTTCATTATAGTGTCTGGTAGGTGTGTTTGGTCATTTGTAGTCAGAATAAAGTGCTGGAAGAGTGGTTGTGTCATTATTAAGGAAGAAATAGAGCAAAAACTCTCTCCACCCCCCCTCTCTCCAAATCCTGTTCTCAGGTGTGCTTTTTGGCCATCTTTAAAGCTGAAATTGGGGGCTTTAATGAAGTGATCCGGGCGCGTTTCCACATTTTTTATGAATGACAGGTGTGGTAGATTGATTTTCATCACTTTTTGGAAAATTTGGTGACGGGTCATTTTTGGGTGATTTTGAGTGATTTTCGTAAGGTCCGGATATGGCAGTTTTCTTCAATTTTGGCCAGGTAGGGTTGAAAAATTTTTTTCTTCATTATAGTGTCTGGTAGGTGTGTTTGGTCATTTGTAGTCAGAATAAAGTGCTGGAAGAGTGGTTGTGTCATTATTAAGGAAGAAATAGAGCAAAAACTCTCTCCACCCCCCCTCTCTCCAAATCCTGTTCTCAGGTGTGCTTTTTGGCCATCTTTAAAGCTGAAATTGGGGGCTTTAATGAAGTGATCCGGGCGCGTTTCCACATTTTTTATGAATGACAGGTGTGGTAGATTGATTTTCATCACTTTTTGGAAAATTTGGTGACGGGTCATTTTTGGGTGATTTTGAGTGATTTTCGTAAGGTCCGGATATGGCAGTTTTCTTCAATTTTGGCCAGGTAGGGTTGAAAAATTTTTTTCTTCATTATAGTGTCTGGTAGGTGTGTTTGGTCATTTGTAGTCAGAATAAAGTGCTGGAAGAGTGGTTGTGTCATTATTAAGGAAGAAATAGAGCAAAAACTCTCTCCACCCCCCCTCTCTCCAAATCCTGTTCTCAGGTGTGCTTTTTGGCCATCTTTAAAGCTGAAATTGGGGGCTTTAATGAAGTGATCCGGGCGCGTTTCCACATTTTTTATGAATGACAGGTGTGGTAGATTGATTTTCATCACTTTTTGGAAAATTTGGTGACGGGTCATTTTTGGGTGATTTTGAGTGATTTTCGTAAGGTCCGGATATGGCAGTTTTCTTCAATTTTGGCCAGGTAGGGTTGAAAAATTTTTTTCTTCATTATAGTGTCTGGTAGGTGTGTTTGGTCATTTGTAGTCAGAATAAAGTGCTGGAAGAGTGGTTGTGTCATTATTAAGGAAGAAATAGAGCAAAAACTCTCTCCACCCCCCCCTCTCTCCAAATCCTGTTCTCAGGTGTGCTTTTTGGCCATCTTTAAAGCTGAAATTGGGGGCTTTAATGAAGTGATCCGGGCGCGTTTCCACATTTTTTATGAATGACAGGTGTGGTAGATTGATTTTCATCACTTTTTGGAAAATTTGGTGACGGGTCATTTTTGGGTGATTTTGAGTGATTTTCGTAAGGTCCGGATATGGCAGTTTTCTTCAATTTTGGCCAGGTAGGGTTGAAAAATTTTTTTCTTCATTATAGTGTCTGGTAGGTGTGTTTGGTCATTTGTAGTCAGAATAAAGTGCTGGAAGAGTGGTTGTGTCATTATTAAGGAAGAAATAGAGCAAAAACTCTCTCCACCCCCCCTCTCTCCAAATCCTGTTCTCAGGTGTGCTTTTTGGCCATCTTTAAAGCTGAAATTGGGGGCTTTAATGAAGTGATCCGGGCGCGTTTCCACATTTTTTATGAATGACAGGTGTGGTAGATTGATTTTCATCACTTTTTGGAAAATTTGGTGACGGGTCATTTTTGGGTGATTTTGAGTGATTTTCGTAAGGTCCGGATATGGCAGTTTTCTTCAATTTTGGCCAGGTAGGGTTGAAAAATTTTTTTCTTCATTATAGTGTCTGGTAGGTGTGTTTGGTCATTTGTAGTCAGAATAAAGTGCTGGAAGAGTGGTTGTGTCATTATTAAGGAAGAAATAGAGCAAAAACTCTCTCCACCCCCCCTCTCTCCAAATCCTGTTCTCAGGTGTGCTTTTTGGCCATCTTTAAAGCTGAAATTGGGGGCTTTAATGAAGTGATCCGGGCGCGTTTCCACATTTTTTATGAATGACAGGTGTGGTAGATTGATTTTCATCACTTTTTGGAAAATTTGGTGACGGGTCATTTTTGGGTGATTTTGAGTGATTTTCGTAAGGTCCGGATATGGCAGTTTTCTTCAATTTTGGCCAGGTAGGGTTGAAAAATTTTTTTCTTCATTATAGTGTCTGGTAGGTGTGTTTGGTCATTTGTAGTCAGAATAAAGTGCTGGAAGAGTGGTTGTGTCATAATTAAGGAAGAAATAGAGCAAAAACTCTCTCCACCCCCCCTCTCTCCAAATCCTGTTCTCAGGTGTGCTTTTTGGCCATCTTTAAAGCTGAAATTGGGGGCTTTAATGAAGTGATCCGGGCGCGTTTCCACATTTTTTATGAATGACAGGTGTGGTAGATTGATTTTCATCACTTTTTGGAAAATTTGGTGACGGGTCATTTTTGGGTGATTTTGAGTGATTTTCGTAAGGTCCGGATATGGCAGTTTTCTTCAATTTTGGCCAGGTAGGGTTGAAAAATTTTTTTCTTCATTATAGTGTCTGGTAGGTGTGTTTGGTCATTTGTAGTCAGAATAAAGTGCTGGAAGAGTGGTTGTGTCATTATTAAGGAAGAAATAGAGCAAAAACTCTCTCCACCCCCCCTCTCTCCAAATCCTGTTCTCAGGTGTGCTTTTTGGCCATCTTTAAAGCTGAAATTGGGGGCTTTAATGAAGTGATCCGGGCGCGTTTCCACATTTTTTATGAATGACAGGTGTGGTAGATTGATTTTCATCACTTTTTGGAAAATTTGGTGACGGGTCATTTTTGGGTGATTTTGAGTGATTTTCGTAAGGTCCGGATATGGCAGTTTTCTTCAATTTTGGCCAGGTAGGGTTGAAAAATTTTTTTCTTCATTATAGTGTCTGGTAGGTGTGTTTGGTCATTTGTAGTCAGAATAAAGTGCTGGAAGAGTGGTTGTGTCATTATTAAGGAAGAAATAGAGCAAAAACTCTCTCCACCCCCCCTCTCTCCAAATCCTGTTCTCAGGTGTGCTTTTTGGCCATCTTTAAAGCTGAAATTGGGGGCTTTAATGAAGTGATCCGGGCGCGTTTCCACATTTTTTATGAATGACAGGTGTGGTAGATTGATTTTCATCACTTTTTGGAAAATTTGGTGACGGGTCATTTTTGGGTGATTTTGAGTGATTTTCGTAAGGTCCGGATATGGCAGTTTTCTTCAATTTTGGCCAGGTAGGGTTGAAAAATTTTTTTCTTCATTATAGTGTCTGGTAGGTGTGTTTGGTCATTTGTAGTCAGAATAAAGTGCTGGAAGAGTGGTTGTGTCATTATTAAGGAAGAAATAGAGCAAAAACTCTCTCCACCCCCCCTCTCTCCAAATCCTGTTCTCAGGTGTGCTTTTTGGCCATCTTTAAAGCTGAAATTGGGGGCTTTAATGAAGTGATCCGGGCGCGTTTCCACATTTTTTATGAATGACAGGTGTGGTAGATTGATTTTCATCACTTTTTGGAAAATTTGGTGACGGGTCATTTTTGGGTGATTTTGAGTGATTTTCGTAAGGTCCGGATATGGCAGTTTTCTTCAATTTTGGCCAGGTAGGGTTGAAAAATTTTTTTCTTCATTATAGTGTCTGGTAGGTGTGTTTGGTCATTTGTAGTCAGAATAAAGTGCTGGAAGAGTGGTTGTGTCATTATTAAGGAAGAAATAGAGCAAAAACTCTCTCCACCCCCCCTCTCTCCAAATCCTGTTCTCAGGTGTGCTTTTTGGCCATCTTTAAAGCTGAAATTGGGGGCTTTAATGAAGTGATCCGGGCGCGTTTCCACATTTTTTATGAATGACAGGTGTGGTAGATTGATTTTCATCACTTTTTGGAAAATTTGGTGACGGGTCATTTTTGGGTGATTTTGAGTGATTTTCGTAAGGTCCGGATATGGCAGTTTTCTTCAATTTTGGCCAGGTAGGGTTGAAAAATTTTTTTCTTCATTATAGTGTCTGGTAGGTGTGTTTGGTCATTTGTAGTCAGAATAAAGTGCTGGAAGAGTGGTTGTGTCATTATTAAGGAAGAAATAGAGCAAAAACTCTCTCCACCCCCCCCTCTCTCCAAATCCTGTTCTCAGGTGTGCTTTTTGGCCATCTTTAAAGCTGAAATTGGGGGCTTTAATGAAGTGATCCGGGCGCGTTTCCACATTTTTTATGAATGACAGGTGTGGTAGATTGATTTTCATCACTTTTTGGAAAATTTGGTGACGGGTCATTTTTGGGTGATTTTGAGTGATTTTCGTAAGGTCCGGATATGGCAGTTTTCTTCAATTTTGGCCAGGTAGGGTTGAAAAATTTTTTTCTTCATTATAGTGTCTGGTAGGTGTGTTTGGTCATTTGTAGTCAGAATAAAGTGCTGGAAGAGTGGTTGTGTCATTATTAAGGAAGAAATAGAGCAAAAACTCTCTCCACCCCCCCTCTCTCCAAATCCTGTTCTCAGGTGTGCTTTTTGGCCATCTTTAAAGCTGAAATTGGGGGCTTTAATGAAGTGATCCGGGCGCGTTTCCACATTTTTTATGAATGACAGGTGTGGTAGATTGATTTTCATCACTTTTTGGAAAATTTGGTGACGGGTCATTTTTGGGTGATTTTGAGTGATTTTCGTAAGGTCCGGATATGGCAGTTTTCTTCAATTTTGGCCAGGTAGGGTTGAAAAATTTTTTTCTTCATTATAGTGTCTGGTAGGTGTGTTTGGTCATTTGTAGTCAGAATAAAGTGCTGGAAGAGTGGTTGTGTCATTATTAAGGAAGAAATAGAGCAAAAACTCTCTCCACCCCCCCCTCTCTCCAAATCCTGTTCTCAGGTGTGCTTTTTGGCCATCTTTAAAGCTGAAATTGGGGGCTTTAATGAAGTGATCCGGGCGCGTTTCCACATTTTTTATGAATGACAGGTGTGGTAGATTGATTTTCATCACTTTTTGGAAAATTTGGTGACGGGTCATTTTTGGGTGATTTTGAGTGATTTTCGTAAGGTCCGGATATGGCAGTTTTCTTCAATTTTGGCCAGGTAGGGTTGAAAAATTTTTTTCTTCATTATAGTGTCTGGTAGGTGTGTTTGGTCATTTGTAGTCAGAATAAAGTGCTGGAAGAGTGGTTGTGTCATTATTAAGGAAGAAATAGAGCAAAAACTCTCTCCACCCCCCCTCTCTCCAAATCCTGTTCTCAGGTGTGCTTTTTGGCCATCTTTAAAGCTGAAATTGGGGGCTTTAATGAAGTGATCCGGGCGCGTTTCCACATTTTTTATGAATGACAGGTGTGGTAGATTGATTTTCATCACTTTTTGGAAAATTTGGTGACGGGTCATTTTTGGGTGATTTTGAGTGATTTTCGTAAGGTCCGGATATGGCAGTTTTCTTCAATTTTGGCCAGGTAGGGTTGAAAAATTTTTTTCTTCATTATAGTGTCTGGTAGGTGTGTTTGGTCATTTGTAGTCAGAATAAAGTGCTGGAAGAGTGGTTGTGTCATTATTAAGGAAGAAATAGAGCAAAAACTCTCTCCACCCCCCCTCTCTCCAAATCCTGTTCTCAGGTGTGCTTTTTGGCCATCTTTAAAGCTGAAATTGGGGGCTTTAATGAAGTGATCCGGGCGCGTTTCCACATTTTTTATGAATGACAGGTGTGGTAGATTGATTTTCATCACTTTTTGGAAAATTTGGTGACGGGTCATTTTTGGGTGATTTTGAGTGATTTTCGTAAGGTCCGGATATGGCAGTTTTCTTCAATTTTGGCCAGGTAGGGTTGAAAAATTTTTTTCTTCATTATAGTGTCTGGTAGGTGTGTTTGGTCATTTGTAGTCAGAATAAAGTGCTGGAAGAGTGGTTGTGTCATTATTAAGGAAGAAATAGAGCAAAAACTCTCTCCACCCCCCCCTCTCTCCAAATCCTGTTCTCAGGTGTGCTTTTTGGCCATCTTTAAAGCTGAAATTGGGGGCTTTAATGAAGTGATCCGGGCGCGTTTCCACATTTTTTATGAATGACAGGTGTGGTAGATTGATTTTCATCACTTTTTGGAAAATTTGGTGACGGGTCATTTTTGGGTGATTTTGAGTGATTTTCGTAAGGTCCGGATATGGCAGTTTTCTTCAATTTTGGCCAGGTAGGGTTGAAAAATTTTTTTCTTCATTATAGTGTCTGGTAGGTGTGTTTGGTCATTTGTAGTCAGAATAAAGTGCTGGAAGAGTGGTTGTGTCATTATTAAGGAAGAAATAGAGCAAAAACTCTCTCCACCCCCCCTCTCTCCAAATCCTGTTCTCAGGTGTGCTTTTTGGCCATCTTTAAAGCTGAAATTGGGGGCTTTAATGAAGTGATCCGGGCGCGTTTCCACATTTTTTATGAATGACAGGTGTGGTAGATTGATTTTCATCACTTTTTGGAAAATTTGGTGACGGGTCATTTTTGGGTGATTTTGAGTGATTTTCGTAAGGTCCGGATATGGCAGTTTTCTTCAATTTTGGCCAGGTAGGGTTGAAAAATTTTTTTCTTCATTATAGTGTCTGGTAGGTGTGTTTGGTCATTTGTAGTCAGAATAAAGTGCTGGAAGAGTGGTTGTGTCATTATTAAGGAAGAAATAGAGCAAAAACTCTCTCCACCCCCCCCTCTCTCCAAATCCTGTTCTCAGGTGTGCTTTTTGGCCATCTTTAAAGCTGAAATTGGGGGCTTTAATGAAGTGATCCGGGCGCGTTTCCACATTTTTTATGAATGACAGGTGTGGTAGATTGATTTTCATCACTTTTTGGAAAATTTGGTGACGGGTCATTTTTGGGTGATTTTGAGTGATTTTCGTAAGGTCCGGATATGGCAGTTTTCTTCAATTTTGGCCAGGTAGGGTTGAAAAATTTTTTTCTTCATTATAGTGTCTGGTAGGTGTGTTTGGTCATTTGTAGTCAGAATAAAGTGCTGGAAGAGTGGTTGTGTCATTATTAAGGAAGAAATAGAGCAAAAACTCTCTCCACCCCCCCTCTCTCCAAATCCTGTTCTCAGGTGTGCTTTTTGGCCATCTTTAAAGCTGAAATTGGGGGCTTTAATGAAGTGATCCGGGCGCGTTTCCACATTTTTTATGAATGACAGGTGTGGTAGATTGATTTTCATCACTTTTTGGAAAATTTGGTGACGGGTCATTTTTGGGTGATTTTGAGTGATTTTCGTAAGGTCCGGATATGGCAGTTTTCTTCAATTTTGGCCAGGTAGGGTTGAAAAATTTTTTTCTTCATTATAGTGTCTGGTAGGTGTGTTTGGTCATTTGTAGTCAGAATAAAGTGCTGGAAGAGTGGTTGTGTCATTATTAAGGAAGAAATAGAGCAAAAACTCTCTCCACCCCCCCTCTCTCCAAATCCTGTTCTCAGGTGTGCTTTTTGGCCATCTTTAAAGCTGAAATTGGGGGCTTTAATGAAGTGATCCGGGCGCGTTTCCACATTTTTTATGAATGACAGGTGTGGTAGATTGATTTTCATCACTTTTTGGAAAATTTGGTGACGGGTCATTTTTGGGTGATTTTGTGTGATTTTCGTAAGGTCCGGATATGGCAGTTTTCTTCAATTTTGGCCAGGTAGGGTTGAAAATTTTTTTTCTTCATTATAGTGTCTGGTAGGTGTGTTTGGTCATTTGTAGTCAGAATAAAGTGCTGGAAGAGTGGTTGTGTCATTATTAAGGAAGAAATAGAGCAAAAACTCTCTCCACCCCCCCTCTCTCCAAATCCTGTTCTCAGGTGTGCTTTTTGGCCATCTTTAAAGCTGAAATTGGGGGCTTTAATGAAGTGATCCGGGCGCGTTTCCACATTTTTTATGAATGACAGGTGTGGTAGATTGATTTTCATCACTTTTTGGAAAATTTGGTGACGGGTCATTTTTGGGTGATTTTGAGTGATTTTCGTAAGGTCCGGATATGGCAGTTTTCTTCAATTTTGGCCAGGTAGGGTTGAAAAATTTTTTTCTTCATTATAGTGTCTGGTAGGTGTGTTTGGTCATTTGTAGTCAGAATAAAGTGCTGGAAGAGTGGTTGTGTCATTATTAAGGAAGAAATAGAGCAAAAACTCTCTCCACCCCCCCCTCTCTCCAAATCCTGTTCTCAGGTGTGCTTTTTGGCCATCTTTAAAGCTGAAATTGGGGGCTTTAATGAAGTGATCCGGGCGCGTTTCCACATTTTTTATGAATGACAGGTGTGGTAGATTGATTTTCATCACTTTTTGGAAAATTTGGTGACGGGTCATTTTTGGGTGATTTTGAGTGATTTTCGTAAGGTCCGGATATGGCAGTTTTCTTCAATTTTGGCCAGGTAGGGTTGAAAAATTTTTTTCTTCATTATAGTGTCTGGTAGGTGTGTTTGGTCATTTGTAGTCAGAATAAAGTGCTGGAAGAGTGGTTGTGTCATTATTAAGGAAGAAATAGAGCAAAAACTCTCTCCACCCCCCCTCTCTCCAAATCCTGTTCTCAGGTGTGCTTTTTGGCCATCTTTAAAGCTGAAATTGGGGGCTTTAATGAAGTGATCCGGGCGCGTTTCCACATTTTTTATGAATGACAGGTGTGGTAGATTGATTTTCATCACTTTTTGGAAAATTTGGTGACGGGTCATTTTTGGGTGATTTTGAGTGATTTTCGTAAGGTCCGGATATGGCAGTTTTCTTCAATTTTGGCCAGGTAGGGTTGAAAAATTTTTTTCTTCATTATAGTGTCTGGTAGGTGTGTTTGGTCATTTGTAGTCAGAATAAAGTGCTGGAAGAGTGGTTGTGTCATTATTAAGGAAGAAATAGAGCAAAAACTCTCTCCACCCCCCCTCTCTCCAAATCCTGTTCTCAGGTGTGCTTTTTGGCCATCTTTAAAGCTGAAATTGGGGGCTTTAATGAAGTGATCCGGGCGCGTTTCCACATTTTTTATGAATGACAGGTGTGGTAGATTGATTTTCATCACTTTTTGGAAAATTTGGTGACGGGTCATTTTTGGGTGATTTTGAGTGATTTTCGTAAGGTCCGGATATGGCAGTTTTCTTCAATTTTGGCCAGGTAGGGTTGAAAAATTTTTTTCTTCATTATAGTGTCTGGTAGGTGTGTTTGGTCATTTGTAGTCAGAATAAAGTGCTGGAAGAGTGGTTGTGTCATTATTAAGGAAGAAATAGAGCAAAAACTCTCTCCACCCCCCCTCTCTCCAAATCCTGTTCTCAGGTGTGCTTTTTGGCCATCTTTAAAGCTGAAATTGGGGGCTTTAATGAAGTGATCCGGGCGCGTTTCCACATTTTTTATGAATGACAGGTGTGGTAGATTGATTTTCATCACTTTTTGGAAAATTTGGTGACGGGTCATTTTTGGGTGATTTTGAGTGATTTTCGTAAGGTCCGGATATGGCAGTTTTCTTCAATTTTGGCCAGGTAGGGTTGAAAAATTTTTTTCTTCATTATAGTGTCTGGTAGGTGTGTTTGGTCATTTGTAGTCAGAATAAAGTGCTGGAAGAGTGGTTGTGTCATTATTAAGGAAGAAATAGAGCAAAAACTCTCTCCACCCCCCCCTCTCTCCAAATCCTGTTCTCAGGTGTGCTTTTTGGCCATCTTTAAAGCTGAAATTGGGGGCTTTAATGAAGTGATCCGGGCGCGTTTCCACATTTTTTATGAATGACAGGTGTGGTAGATTGATTTTCATCACTTTTTGGAAAATTTGGTGACGGGTCATTTTTGGGTGATTTTGAGTGATTTTCGTAAGGTCCGGATATGGCAGTTTTCTTCAATTTTGGCCAGGTAGGGTTGAAAAATTTTTTTCTTCATTATAGTGTCTGGTAGGTGTGTTTGGTCATTTGTAGTCAGAATAAAGTGCTGGAAGAGTGGTTGTGTCATTATTAAGGAAGAAATAGAGCAAAAACTCTCTCCACCCCCCCTCTCTCCAAATCCTGTTCTCAGGTGTGCTTTTTGGCCATCTTTAAAGCTGAAATTGGGGGCTTTAATGAAGTGATCCGGGCGCGTTTCCACATTTTTTATGAATGACAGGTGTGGTAGATTGATTTTCATCACTTTTTGGAAAATTTGGTGACGGGTCATTTTTGGGTGATTTTGAGTGATTTTCGTAAGGTCCGGATATGGCAGTTTTCTTCAATTTTGGCCAGGTAGGGTTGAAAAATTTTTTTCTTCATTATAGTGTCTGGTAGGTGTGTTTGGTCATTTGTAGTCAGAATAAAGTGCTGGAAGAGTGGTTGTGTCATTATTAAGGAAGAAATAGAGCAAAAACTCTCTCCACCCCCCCTCTCTCCAAATCCTGTTCTCAGGTGTGCTTTTTGGCCATCTTTAAAGCTGAAATTGGGGGCTTTAATGAAGTGATCCGGGCGCGTTTCCACATTTTTTATGAATGACAGGTGTGGTAGATTGATTTTCATCACTTTTTGGAAAATTTGGTGACGGGTCATTTTTGGGTGATTTTGTGTGATTTTCGTAAGGTCCGGATATGGCAGTTTTCTTCAATTTTGGCCAGGTAGGGTTGAAAATTTTTTTTCTTCATTATAGTGTCTGGTAGGTGTGTTTGGTCATTTGTAGTCAGAATAAAGTGCTGGAAGAGTGGTTGTGTCATTATTAAGGAAGAAATAGAGCAAAAACTCTCTCCACCCCCCCTCTCTCCAAATCCTGTTCTCAGGTGTGCTTTTTGGCCATCTTTAAAGCTGAAATTGGGGGCTTTAATGAAGTGATCCGGGCGCGTTTCCACATTTTTTATGAATGACAGGTGTGGTAGATTGATTTTCATCACTTTTTGGAAAATTTGGTGACGGGTCATTTTTGGGTGATTTTGAGTGATTTTCGTAAGGTCCGGATATGGCAGTTTTCTTCAATTTTGGCCAGGTAGGGTTGAAAAATTTTTTTCTTCATTATAGTGTCTGGTAGGTGTGTTTGGTCATTTGTAGTCAGAATAAAGTGCTGGAAGAGTGGTTGTGTCATTATTAAGGAAGAAATAGAGCAAAAACTCTCTCCACCCCCCCTCTCTCCAAATCCTGTTCTCAGGTGTGCTTTTTGGCCATCTTTAAAGCTGAAATTGGGGGCTTTAATGAAGTGATCCGGGCGCGTTTCCACATTTTTTATGAATGACAGGTGTGGTAGATTGATTTTCATCACTTTTTGGAAAATTTGGTGACGGGTCATTTTTGGGTGATTTTGAGTGATTTTCGTAAGGTCCGGATATGGCAGTTTTCTTCAATTTTGGCCAGGTAGGGTTGAAAAATTTTTTTCTTCATTATAGTGTCTGGTAGGTGTGTTTGGTCATTTGTAGTCAGAATAAAGTGCTGGAAGAGTGGTTGTGTCATTATTAAGGAAGAAATAGAGCAAAAACTCTCTCCACCCCCCCTCTCTCCAAATCCTGTTCTCAGGTGTGCTTTTTGGCCATCTTTAAAGCTGAAATTGGGGGCTTTAATGAAGTGATCCGGGCGCGTTTCCACATTTTTTATGAATGACAGGTGTGGTAGATTGATTTTCATCACTTTTTGGAAAATTTGGTGACGGGTCATTTTTGGGTGATTTTGAGTGATTTTCGTAAGGTCCGGATATGGCAGTTTTCTTCAATTTTGGCCAGGTAGGGTTGAAAAATTTTTTTCTTCATTATAGTGTCTGGTAGGTGTGTTTGGTCATTTGTAGTCAGAATAAAGTGCTGGAAGAGTGGTTGTGTCATTATTAAGGAAGAAATAGAGCAAAAACTCTCTCCACCCCCCCTCTCTCCAAATCCTGTTCTCAGGTGTGCTTTTTGGCCATCTTTAAAGCTGAAATTGGGGGCTTTAATGAAGTGATCCGGGCGCGTTTCCACATTTTTTATGAATGACAGGTGTGGTAGATTGATTTTCATCACTTTTTGGAAAATTTGGTGACGGGTCATTTTTGGGTGATTTTGAGTGATTTTCGTAAGGTCCGGATATGGCAGTTTTCTTCAATTTTGGCCAGGTAGGGTTGAAAATTTTTTTTCTTCATTATAGTGTCTGGTAGGTGTGTTTGGTCATTTGTAGTCAGAATAAAGTGCTGGAAGAGTGGTTGTGTCATTATTAAGGAAGAAATAGAGCAAAAACTCTCTCCACCCCCCCTCTCTCCAAATCCTGTTCTCAGGTGTGCTTTTTGGCCATCTTTAAAGCTGAAATTGGGGGCTTTAATGAAGTGATCCGGGCGCGTTTCCACATTTTTTATGAATGACAGGTGTGGTAGATTGATTTTCATCACTTTTTGGAAAATTTGGTGACGGGTCATTTTTGGGTGATTTTGAGTGATTTTCGTAAGGTCCGGATATGGCAGTTTTCTTCAATTTTGGCCAGGTAGGGTTGAAAATTTTTTTTCTTCATTATAGTGTCTGGTAGGTGTGTTTGGTCATTTGTAGTCAGAATAAAGTGCTGGAAGAGTGGTTGTGTCATTATTAAGGAAGAAATAGAGCAAAAACTCTCTCCACCCCCCCTCTCTCCAAATCCTGTTCTCAGGTGTGCTTTTTGGCCATCTTTAAAGCTGAAATTGGGGGCTTTAATGAAGTGATCCGGGCGCGTTTCCACATTTTTTATGAATGACAGGTGTGGTAGATTGATTTTCATCACTTTTTGGAAAATTTGGTGACGGGTCATTTTTGGGTGATTTTGAGTGATTTTCGTAAGGTCCGGATATGGCAGTTTTCTTCAATTTTGGCCAGGTAGGGTTGAAAAATTTTTTTCTTCATTATAGTGTCTGGTAGGTGTGTTTGGTCATTTGTAGTCAGAATAAAGTGCTGGAAGAGTGGTTGTGTCATTATTAAGGAAGAAATAGAGCAAAAACTCTCTCCACCCCCCCTCTCTCCAAATCCTGTTCTCAGGTGTGCTTTTTGGCCATCTTTAAAGCTGAAATTGGGGGCTTTAATGAAGTGATCCGGGCGCGTTTCCACATTTTTTATGAATGACAGGTGTGGTAGATTGATTTTCATCACTTTTTGGAAAATTTGGTGACGGGTCATTTTTGGGTGATTTTGAGTGATTTTCGTAAGGTCCGGATATGGCAGTTTTCTTCAATTTTGGCCAGGTAGGGTTGAAAAATTTTTTTCTTCATTATAGTGTCTGGTAGGTGTGTTTGGTCATTTGTAGTCAGAATAAAGTGCTGGAAGAGTGGTTGTGTCATTATTAAGGAAGAAATAGAGCAAAAACTCTCTCCACCCCCCCTCTCTCCAAATCCTGTTCTCAGGTGTGCTTTTTGGCCATCTTTAAAGCTGAAATTGGGGGCTTTAATGAAGTGATCCGGGCGCGTTTCCACATTTTTTATGAATGACAGGTGTGGTAGATTGATTTTCATCACTTTTTGGAAAATTTGGTGACGGGTCATTTTTGGGTGATTTTGAGTGATTTTCGTAAGGTCCGGATATGGCAGTTTTCTTCAATTTTGGCCAGGTAGGGTTGAAAAATTTTTTTCTTCATTATAGTGTCTGGTAGGTGTGTTTGGTCATTTGTAGTCAGAATAAAGTGCTGGAAGAGTGGTTGTGTCATTATTAAGGAAGAAATAGAGCAAAAACTCTCTCCACCCCCCCCCCCTCTCTCCAAATCCTGTTCTCAGGTGTGCTTTTTGGCCATCTTTAAAGCTGAAATTGGGGGCTTTAATGAAGTGATCCGGGCGCGTTTCCACATTTTTTATGAATGACAGGTGTGGTAGATTGATTTTCATCACTTTTTGGAAAATTTGGTGACGGGTCATTTTTGGGTGATTTTGAGTGATTTTCGTAAGGTCCGGATATGGCAGTTTTCTTCAATTTTGGCCAGGTAGGGTTGAAAAATTTTTTTCTTCATTATAGTGTCTGGTAGGTGTGTTTGGTCATTTGTAGTCAGAATAAAGTGCTGGAAGAGTGGTTGTGTCATTATTAAAGTCATAATAACTCTTCGTTTTGGCCAAAAATTGGATTTTCCTGGAAAAAACGGCAATTTTCCCGTACTTACCAATGGTCAACGACCCCATTTCTGCATTCAAAGTTAATCCAGGGTTTTTTTCCTAAACGTACGGTTTTTTGTTAAAATCTCTTAAGAGATTTTAACTGACGGAGCTCTCTCTGACATTGCAAAGTCACTGGTGACCTACTTAAAACCGCGGGAAAAGCAGACAACAACAACACTATATAAGATTCATGAGATATATTCGTCTTTTTGTTAAAAATGCATTTATATCCACAATGTGTGCCATTCTGGGCTTTTCGTTATCCGACGCACTGTACAAAAACTCGCAACTTACGTCTGCGTCCGCATTAATGTGTTTGGCGCCATGTTATTTTGGTCTCGAATGAACGCGAGAATCCGCGTGACACCCTTACGTCATTAGCAACGAATGCCTTGATGACTGGGAAAAATGGCATCGAAAGCCCCATTGACAAGCACAGATTTTAGTTTTACTCCAATAACGGCCGTTTTAGTGGTAAAATACGATAGAATATATTTCCATGCGTTGTTTAAAATGTATTTCATGCGGAATTTTGAATCTCAAAGGAAGAGTTATTATTGCTTTAAGGAAGAAATAGAGCAAAAACTCTCTCCACCCCCCCTCTCTCCAAATCCTGTTCTCAGGTGTGCTTTTTGGCCATCTTTAAAGCTGAAATTGGGGGCTTTAATGAAGTGATCTGGGCGCGTTTCCACATTTTTTATGAATGACAGGTGTGGTAGATTGATTTTCATCACTTTTTGGAAAATTTGGTGACGGGTCATTTTTGGGTGATTTTCGTAAGGTCCGGATATGGCAGTTTTCTTCAATTTTGGCCAGGTAGGGTTGAAAAATTTTTTTCTTCATTATAGTGTCTGGTAGGTGTGTTTGGTCATTTGTAGTCAGAATAAAGTGCTGGAAGAGTGGTTGTGTCATTATTAAGGAAGAAATAGAGCAAAAACTCTCTCCACCCCCCCTCTCTCCAAATCCTGTTCTCAGGTGTGCTTTTTGGCCATCTTTAAAGCTGAAATTGGGGGCTTTAATGAAGTGATCCGGGCGCGTTTCCACATTTTTTATGAATGACAGGTGTGGTAGATTGATTTTCATCACTTTTTGGAAAATTTGGTGACGGGTCATTTTTGGGTGATTTTCGTAAGGTCCGGATATGGCAGTTTTCTTCAATTTTGGCCAGGTAGGGTTGAAAAATTTTTTTCTTCATTATAGTGTCTGGTAGGTGTGTTTGGTCATTTGTAGTCAGAATAAAGTGCTGGAAGAGTGGTTGTGTCATTATTAAGGAAGAAATAGAGCAAAAACTCTCTCCACCCCCCCTCTCTCCAAATCCTGTTCTCAGGTGTGCTTTTTGGCCATCTTTAAAGCTGAAATTGGGGGCTTTAATGAAGTGATCCGGGCGCGTTTCCACATTTTTTATGAATGACAGGTGTGGTAGATTGATTTTCATCACTTTTTGGAAAATTTGGTGACGGGTCATTTTTGGGTGATTTTCGTAAGGTCCGGATATGGCAGTTTTCTTCAATTTTGGCCAGGTAGGGTTGAAAAATTTTTTTCTTCATTATAGTGTCTGGTAGGTGTGTTTGGTCATTTGTAGTCAGAATAAAGTGCTGGAAGAGTGGTTGTGTCATTATTAAGGAAGAAATAGAGCAAAAACTCTCTCCACCCCTCCTCTCTCCAAATCCTGTTCTCAGGTGTGCTTTTTGGCCATCTTTAAAGCTGAAATTGGGGGCTTTAATGAAGTGATCCGGGCGCGTTTCCACATTTTTTATGAATGACAGGTGTGGTAGATTGATTTTCATCACTTTTTGGAAAATTTGGTGACGGGTCATTTTTGGGTGATTTTGAGTGATTTTCGTAAGGTCCGGATATGGCAGTTTTCTTCAATTTTGGCCAGGTAGGGTTGAAAAATTTTTTTCTTCATTATAGTGTCTGGTAGGTGTGTTTGGTCATTTGTAGTCAGAATAAAGTGCTGGAAGAGTGGTTGTGTCATTATTAAGGAAGAAATAGAGCAAAAACTCTCTCCACCCCCCCTCTCTCCAAATCCTGTTCTCAGGTGTGCTTTTTGGCCATCTTTAAAGCTGAAATTGGGGGCTTTAATGAAGTGATCCGGGCGCGTTTCCACATTTTTTATGAATGACAGGTGTGGTAGATTGATTTTCATCACTTTTTGGAAAATTTGGTGACGGGTCATTTTTGGGTGATTTTGAGTGATTTTCGTAAGGTCCGGATATGGCAGTTTTCTTCAATTTTGGCCAGGTAGGGTTGAAAAATTTTTTTCTTCATTATAGTGTCTGGTAGGTGTGTTTGGTCATTTGTAGTCAGAATAAAGTGCTGGAAGAGTGGTTGTGTCATTATTAAGGAAGAAATAGAGCAAAAACTCTCTCCACCCCCCCCTCTCTCCAAATCCTGTTCTCAGGTGTGCTTTTTGGCCATCTTTAAAGCTGAAATTGGGGGCTTTAATGAAGTGATCCGGGCGCGTTTCCACATTTTTTATGAATGACAGGTGTGGTAGATTGATTTTCATCACTTTTTGGAAAATTTGGTGACGGGTCATTTTTGGGTGATTTTGAGTGATTTTCGTAAGGTCCGGATATGGCAGTTTTCTTCAATTTTGGCCAGGTAGGGTTGAAAATTTTTATTCTTCATTATAGTGTCTGGTAGGTGTGTTTGGTCATTTGTAGTCAGAATAAAGTGCTGGAAGAGTGGTTGTGTCATTATTAAGGAAGAAATAGAGCAAAAACTCTCTCCACCCCCCCCCCTCTCTCCAAATCCTGTTCTCAGGTGTGCTTTTTGGCCATCTTTAAAGCTGAAATTGGGGGCTTTAATGAAGTGATCCGGGCGCGTTTCCACATTTTTTATGAATGACAGGTGTGGTAGATTGATTTTCATCACTTTTTGGAAAATTTGGTGACGGGTCATTTTTGGGTGATTTTGAGTGATTTTCGTAAGGTCCGGATATGGCAGTTTTCTTCAATTTTGGCCAGGTAGGGTTGAAAAATTTTTTTCTTCATTATAGTGTCTGGTAGGTGTGTTTGGTCATTTGTAGTCAGAATAAAGTGCTGGAAGAGTGGTTGTGTCATTATTAAGGAAGAAATAGAGCAAAAACTCTCTCCACCCCCCCTCTCTCCAAATCCTGTTCTCAGGTGTGCTTTTTGGCCATCTTTAAAGCTGAAATTGGGGGCTTTAATGAAGTGATCCGGGCGCGTTTCCACATTTTTTATGAATGACAGGTGTGGTAGATTGATTTTCATCACTTTTTGGAAAATTTGGTGACGGGTCATTTTTGGGTGATTTTGAGTGATTTTCGTAAGGTCCGGATATGGCAGTTTTCTTCAATTTTGGCCAGGTAGGGTTGAAAATTTTTTTTCTTCATTATAGTGTCTGGTAGGTGTGTTTGGTCATTTGTAGTCAGAATAAAGTGCTGGAAGAGTGGTTGTGTCATTATTAAGGAAGAAATAGAGCAAAAACTCTCTCCACCCCCCCCCCCCTCTCTCCAAATCCTGTTCTCAGGTGTGCTTTTTGGCCATCTTTAAAGCTGAAATTGGGGGCTTTAATGAAGTGATCCGGGCGCGTTTCCACATTTTTTATGAATGACAGGTGTGGTAGATTGATTTTCATCACTTTTTGGAAAATTTGGTGACGGGTCATTTTTGGGTGATTTTGAGTGATTTTCGTAAGGTCCGGATATGGCAGTTTTCTTCAATTTTGGCCAGGTAGGGTTGAAAAATTTTTTTCTTCATTATAGTGTCTGGTAGGTGTGTTTGGTCATTTGTAGTCAGAATAAAGTGCTGGAAGAGTGGTTGTGTCATTATTAAGGAAGAAATAGAGCAAAAACTCTCTCCACCCCCCCTCTCTCCAAATCCTGTTCTCAGGTGTGCTTTCTGGCCATCTTTAAAGCTGAAATTGGGGGCTTTAATGAAGTGATCCGGGCGCGTTTCCACATTTTTTATGAATGACAGGTGTGGTAGATTGATTTTCATCACTTTTTGGAAAATTTGGTGACGGGTCATTTTTGGGTGATTTTGAGTGATTTTCGTAAGGTCCGGATATGGCAGTTTTCTTCAATTTTGGCCAGGTAGGGTTGAAAAATTTTTTTCTTCATTATAGTGTCTGGTAGGTGTGTTTGGTCATTTGTAGTCAGAATAAAGTGCTGGAAGAGTGGTTGTGTCATTATTAAGGAAGAAATAGAGCAAAAACTCTCTCCACCCCCCCTCTCTCCAAATCCTGTTCTCAGGTGTGCTTTTTGGCCATCTTTAAAGCTGAAATTGGGGGCTTTAATGAAGTGATCCGGGCGCGTTTCCACATTTTTTATGAATGACAGGTGTGGTAGATTGATTTTCATCACTTTTTGGAAAATTTGGTGACGGGTCATTTTTGGGTGATTTTGAGTGATTTTCGTAAGGTCCGGATATGGCAGTTTTCTTCAATTTTGGCCAGGTAGGGTTGAAAAATTTTTTTCTTCATTATAGTGTCTGGTAGGTGTGTTTGGTCATTTGTAGTCAGAATAAAGTGCTGGAAGAGTGGTTGTGTCATTATTAAGGAAGAAATAGAGCAAAAACTCTCTCCACCCCCCCTCTCTCCAAATCCTGTTCTCAGGTGTGCTTTTTGGCCATCTTTAAAGCTGAAATTGGGGGCTTTAATGAAGTGATCCGGGCGCGTTTCCACATTTTTTATGAATGACAGGTGTGGTAGATTGATTTTCATCACTTTTTGGAAAATTTGGTGACGGGTCATTTTTGGGTGATTTTGAGTGATTTTCGTAAGGTCCGGATATGGCAGTTTTCTTCAATTTTGGCCAGGTAGGGTTGAAAAATTTTTTTCTTCATTATAGTGTCTGGTAGGTGTGTTTGGTCATTTGTAGTCAGAATAAAGTGCTGGAAGAGTGGTTGTGTCATTATTAAGGAAGAAATAGAGCAAAAACTCTCTCCACCCCCCCTCTCTCCAAATCCTGTTCTCAGGTGTGCTTTTTGGCCATCTTTAAAGCTGAAATTGGGGGCTTTAATGAAGTGATCCGGGCGCGTTTCCACATTTTTTATGAATGACAGGTGTGGTAGATTGATTTTCATCACTTTTTGGAAAATTTGGTGACGGGTCATTTTTGGGTGATTTTGAGTGATTTTCGTAAGGACCGGATATGGCAGTTTTCTTCAATTTTGGCCAGGTAGGGTTGAAAAATTTTTTTCTTCATTATAGTGTCTGGTAGGTGTGTTTGGTCATTTGTAGTCAGAATAAAGTGCTGGAAGAGTGGTTGTGTCATTATTAAGGAAGAAATAGAGCAAAAACTCTCTCCACCCCCCCTCTCTCCAAATCCTGTTCTCAGGTGTGCTTTTTGGCCATCTTTAAAGCTGAAATTGGGGGCTTTAATGAAGTGATCCGGGCGCGTTTCCACATTTTTTATGAATGACAGGTGTGGTAGATTGATTTTCATCACTTTTTGGAAAATTTGGTGACGGGTCATTTTTGGGTGATTTTGAGTGATTTTCGTAAGGTCCGAATATGGCAGTTTTCTTCAATTTTGGCCAGGTAGGGTTGAAAAATTTTTTTCTTCATTATAGTGTCTGGTAGGTGTGTTTGGTCATTTGTAGTCAGAATAAAGTGCTGGAAGAGTGGTTGTGTCATTATTAAGGAAGAAATAGAGCAAAAACTCTCTCCACCCCCCCTCTCTCCAAATCCTGTTCTCAGGTGTGCTTTTTGGCCATCTTTAAAGCTGAAATGGGGGGCTTTAATGATGTGATCCGGGCGCGTTTCCACATTTTTTATGAATGACAGGTGTGGTAGATTGATTTTCATCACTTTTTGGAAAATTTGGTGACGGGTCATTTTTGGGTGATTTTGAGTGATTTTCGTAAGGACCGGATATGGCAGTTTTCTTCAATTTTGGCCAGGTAGGGTTGAAAAATTTTTTTCTTCATTATAGTGTCTGGTAGGTGTGTTTGGTCATTTGTAGTCAGAATAAAGTGCTGGAAGAGTGGTTGTGTCATTATTAAGGAAGAAATAGAGCAAAAACTCTCTCCACCCCCCCTCTCTCCAAATCCTGTTCTCAGGTGTGCTTTTTGGCCATCTTTAAAGCTGAAATTGGGGGCTTTAATGAAGTGATCCGGGCGCGTTTCCACATTTTTTATGAATGACAGGTGTGGTAGATTGATTTTCATCACTTTTTGGAAAATTTGGTGACGGGTCATTTTTGGGTGATTTTGAGTGATTTTCGTAAGGTCCGGATATGGCAGTTTTCTTCAATTTTGGCCAGGTAGGGTTGAAAAATTTTTTTCTTCATTATAGTGTCTGGTAGGTGTGTTTGGTCATTTGTAGTCAGAATAAAGTGCTGGAAGAGTGGTTGTGTCATTATTAAGGAAGAAATAGAGCAAAAACTCTCTCCACCCCCCCTCTCTCTCCAAATCCTGTTCTCAGGTGTGCTTTTTGGCCATCTTTAAAGCTGAAATTGGGGGCTTTAATGAAGTGATCCGGGCGCGTTTCCACATTTTTTATGAATGACAGGTGTGGTAGATTGATTTTCATCACTTTTTGGAAAATTTGGTGACGGGTCATTTTTGGGTGATTTTGAGTGATTTTCGTAAGGTCCGGATATGGCAGTTTTCTTCAATTTTGGCCAGGTAGGGTTGAAAAATTTTTTTCTTCATTATAGTGTCTGGTAGGTGTGTTTGGTCATTTGTAGTCAGAATAAAGTGCTGGAAGAGTGGTAGTGTCATTATTAAGGAAGAAATAGAGCAAAAACTCTCTCCACCCCCCCTCTCTCCAAATCCTGTTCTCAGGTGTGCTTTTTGGCCATCTTTAAAGCTGAAATTGGGGGCTTTAATGAAGTGATCCGGGCGCATTTCCACATTTTTTATGAATGACAGGTGTGGTAGATTGATTTTCATCACTTTTTGGAAAATTTGGTGACAGGTCATTTTTGGGTGATTTTGAGTGATTTTAGTAAGGTCCGGATATGGCAGTTTTCTTCAATTTTGGCCAGGTAGGGTTGAAAAATTTTTTTCTTCATTATAGTGTCTGGTAGGTGTGTTTGGTCATTTGTAGTCAGAATAAAGTGCTGGAAGAGTGGTTGTGTCATTATTAAGGAAGAAATAGAGCAAAAACTCTCTCCACCCCCCCTCTCTCTCCAAATCCTGTTCTCAGGTGTGCTTTTTGGCCATCTTTAAAGCTGAAATTGGGGGCTTTAATGAAGTGATCCGGGCGCATTTCCACATTTTTTATGAATGACAGGTGTGGTAGATTGATTTTCATCACTTTTTGGAAAATTTGGTGACGGGTCATTTTTGGGTGATTTTGAGTGATTTTCGTAAGGTCCGGATATGGCAGTTTTCTTCAATTTTGGCCAGGTAGGGTTGAAAAATTTTTTTCTTCATTATAGTGTCTGGTAGGTGTGTTTGGTCATTTGTAGTCAGAATAAAGTGCTGGAAGAGTGGTTGTGTCATTATTAAGGAAGAAATAGAGCAAAAACTCTCTCCACCCCCCCTCTCTCCAAATCCTGTTCTCAGGTGTGCTTTTTGGCCATCTTTAAAGCTGAAATTGGGGGCTTTAATGAAGTGATCCGGGCGCGTTTCCACATTTTTTATGAATGACAGGTGTGGTAGATTGATTTTCATCACTTTTTGGAAAATTTGGTGACGGGTCATTTTTGGGTGATTTTGAGTGATTTTCGTAAGGTCCGGATATGGCAGTTTTCTTCAATTTTGGCCAGGTAGGGTTGAAAAATTTTTTTCTTCATTATAGTGTCTGGTAGGTGTGTTTGGTCATTTGTAGTCAGAATAAAGTGCTGGAAGAGTGGTTGTGTCATTATTAAGGAAGAAATAGAGCAAAAACTCTCTCCACCCCCCCTCTCTCCAAATCCTGTTCTCAGGTGTGCTTTTTGGCCATCTTTAAAGCTGAAATTGGGGGCTTTAATGAAGTGATCCGGGCGCGTTTCCACATTTTTTATGAATGACAGGTGTGGTAGATTGATTTTCATCACTTTTTGGAAAATTTGGTGACGGGTCATTTTTGGGTGATTTTGAGTGATTTTCGTAAGGTCCGGATATGGCAGTTTTCTTCAATTTTGGCCAGGTAGGGTTGAAAAATTTTTTTCTTCATTATAGTGTCTGGTAGGTGTGTTTGGTCATTTGTAGTCAGAATAAAGTGCTGGAAGAGTGGTTGTGTCATTATTAAGGAAGAAATAGAGCAAAAACTCTCTCCACCCCCCCTCTCTCCAAATCCTGTTCTCAGGTGTGCTTTTTGGCCATCTTTAAAGCTGAAATTGGGGGCTTTAATGAAGTGATCCGGGCGCGTTTCCACATTTTTTATGAATGACAGGTGTGGTAGATTGATTTTCATCACTTTTTGGAAAATTTGGTGACGGGTCATTTTTGGGTGATTTTGAGTGATTTTCGTAAGGTCCGGATATGGCGGTTTTCTTCAATTTTGGCCAGGTAGGGTTGAAAAATTTTTTTCTTCATTATAGTGTCTGGTAGGTGTGTTTGGTCATTTGTAGTCAGAATAAAGTGCTGGAAGAGTGGTTGTGTCATTATTAAGGAAGAAATAGAGCAAAAACTCTCTCCACCCCCCCTCTCTCCAAATCCTGTTCTCAGGTGTGCTTTTTGGCCATCTTTAAAGCTGAAATTGGGGGCTTTAATGAAGTGATCCGGGCGCGTTTCCACATTTTTTATGAATGACAGGTGTGGTAGATTGATTTTCATCACTTTTTGGAAAATTTGGTGACGGGTCATTTTTGGGTGATTTTGAGTGATTTTCGTAAGGTCCGGATATGGCAGTTTTCTTCAATTTTGGCCAGGTAGGGTTGAAAAATTTTTTTCTTCATTATAGTGTCTGGTAGGTGTGTTTGGTCATTTGTAGTCAGAATAAAGTGCTGGAAGAGTGGTTGTGTCATTATTAAGGAAGAAATAGAGCAAAAACTCTCTCCACCCCCCCTCTCTCCAAATCCTGTTCTCAGGTGTGCTTTTTGGCCATCTTTAAAGCTGAAATTGGGGGCTTTAATGAAGTGATCCGGGCGCGTTTCCACATTTTTTATGAATGACAGGTGTGGTAGATTGATTTTCATCACTTTTTGGAAAATTTGGTGACGGGTCATTTTTGGGTGATTTTGAGTGATTTTCGTAAGGTCCGGATATGGCAGTTTTCTTCAATTTTGGCCAGGTAGGGTTGAAAAATTTTTTTCTTCATTATAGTGTCTGGTAGGTGTGTTTGGTCATTTGTAGTCAGAATAAAGTGCTGGAAGAGTGGTTGTGTCATTATTAAGGAAGAAATAGAGCAAAAACTCTCTGGTTAGCCGGGCTTACTATAAGGGACGAATTTCACCTGTACAAAGTAATGGTAAAGGGACTACGGTTCTTAGCTACCATTTCTGTCCCACTAGATCCTAACATGTAATTATAGGGAGTTTTACTTGTTTTCACAAGTTCGCTTCTTACTGTTTAGGTTGATGTAGAGAACGTTGCATTATGTATACATCAAAAATAATTAAAGGAATAAAATTGAAATCTAGTGAGCTCGTAGCTGGGAGAGGCCTGTAATTATAAAAGTGAACTTCCAACTACATGTACTGTTACAATTCTAAGAATTGGCTGTGCTGGATCGTGACTGCGCACGTGCGGGACGGGAAGGGATGTGTGAATTGAATATGCGCCACCAACCCTAGCAGTTTTTTCAGACACTACACATTTCCCATTTCTTATTTCTTACAGTGAAAGTCGATGTGGATGATGGCGGTTATCGACTGAACAGCAATAAGTTCTCACACGCATATAAACTGGCGCAGTTTCACTGGCATTGGGGTAACGGAAGCACCGAGGGTTCGGAGCACACTATCGATGGTACTGAATACCCACTGGAGGTACGTGTTTAGTTGTCAAGCTAATTTGATATTGCCATAGGACCTTAATGAATTTTAATACAAGTAGATGTGAAATGGAAACCATTAAAAAGTTGTGGAGTGAGTCCGAGTGAGCCAATAAGTGCGTGTTTGCGTACAGAGTGCACCTCTGCGTGCCTATAGTTCGTCTATGCCCAAACCTGTTTGTGGACAGTATTTTTAACCTCTCGGATATTATGGATGGAAATAAAATGGTAAATACATATTTTTTTCTATTTCAGATGCATTTCGTCCATTACTCAACTGCTTACAATGCTATCGGCGATGCCATATCCCAATCAAAAGGTCTTGCGGCTCTGGGCGTCATGTTTACAGTAAGTAAAATACCTTGTCGCTCTTTCCGTCACATTAACACTATATAAAATATTATAAGGCATTACTAATGTATAATACATCTCATGAAAAGTTCACATTAAGAAAATAACGCTAAATCAATACCTTTTACAACATAACTTTCACTTGCATAAATTTGCATCAATAAATTGTATTTAGTCGGTATTCATTTCTTATTATGAAGACTCTGTTTTAGTTTTACTATTTTTTCACAATTTGTTATTAAATGTAAATATAGTTTTCTTCATCGTCGTATTTATGTTGAAGTAACAGCTACACGCGCCTCATTACATTTAGATTCAGTCCAGCGACAATCAGGCTTTGAAACCAATTTTTGATCTGCTTCCAAACATACAATCTTCAGGTTGGTATAATATTCTATAAAACGTAATTATCATTCATTTATCATGTTAAAAACAACCTTGAATCAGCGATTGAAGTGCATAATGTGCTTTTGTATGTAATAAGTAGCAGTTTGTTTCCACAACGCGCAGTAGTTTACACAGAGTAAAAATTTTAGTTACGTAGGCAAAGTAAATGAATAAATAAAATTAATTAATTAACCTCATTTTTCAAATTAATAGGTTCTTCGCATACTTTTAACTATACCGGCAGCCTGATGAGCTTCCTGCCAAGCGATAAGTCGTATTACCGGTACATGGGCAGTTTGACGACTCCAGCTTGCCAAGAGTCCGTTGTGTGGACATTACTTCAAACGCCAGTCGGTATTTCTGAGGCTCAGGTGTGTACAGGATTTATTCATTATGTTTGCAAGTTTCTAGTGGGTTGTGAAAATGCAAATTTTGATTCCTTCCTTGGTGTGTGTTTTGTGCGTGTGTGTATGAGAGAGAGAGAGAGAGAGAGAGAGAGAGAAAGAGAGAGTGAGAGACGGTGATAGTCATTTTTTTCCTGAGAAGTCAAAATATTTTGAAAAAAATTAAAATTCGCTTACATATTTCTTATTCCAGATGAACCTACTTAGGACTAACCCAATGTTCGAAAACAACGGAGGCTATATGGTGAATAATTACCGCCCTCCTCAGCCTCTGAACGGGAGGACAATCTCCAAACCGGGCACCGCAGGCTCCAGTGCAGGTCAAGTCGTCCATTCCGTCGCAGCTTTTGTCCTCACGATGGTTGCAGCAGCCTTATGGTTTCTTTAAGTAATTGTATATGTTATATCAAATACTCTAAAATCAGATATCAAACTTACAAAACGTATGCAATGGTTGAATGCACAATTTCTATTCCCGATTCCGAAAAATGTTACATACAGTTTTAATGTGAAAAGAATTGTTGTTGTCTTACTTGCCAAACTAACTGCTGAGAAAATGAATTTATACTGCACTTATGCGTCATATTAGCATGTTTCCAAATGAAAACTATACCAAAGAAAATAATTTAGAGGCCAAAAGAGAGGCAGCCAAGGGCACGTTTCGGTATGACTATTAAAAACTGCAGGTTTAATATGAACAGAGTCTATTAATAAACACACAAAGTCCTACAGTATGACACAGCTGACCATGTGCGGATTTGACTGACGGCACAAGTTTACATACATGGCACATAATCATAGATAAAGAGTTTTTAATGTTGCTTTTGGGCCATGGAGCCAATACAAGGCAAAACAAAAATATTCAACGTTAATTATACATCTAATTTCTTGATACGAAGGCTTTTAGGAAACCGTATGTTCTATTTTGCGCGTTATATCTCTTATGCAACGATTATGTTATGAAACAGAAGAACGATCTGAAATAAAAAAGATGTCAAGTTGAGCCTTTCTATTGATATATATATATATATATATAACATGTTTCGTGATTATCTAGCTTGGTCGGTTGAGAAGATATATATAAACATCCCCATCCCCCGCCCACACTAATTTCAAAATCTCACTATCTCCACATCTGGTTTCTATCAAGCGCGTTCAGAGCTTGGGATAAACATACCGGTATAGCTCCTCGGGCCAGGAAATCAGGAGAGGGGGAGTAGAGAGGAGCATGTCTTCTCAATATGGAAATCTATATATTTTTGGTAATTTCCTTTTTAACATTTACGAACACTATAAAATACCCTTTCTCGAATTAATATCAGGTTCACACATTTCTGTAAATGTCCTGAATCTAAATGCTAATTAATGTAAAATGTCAGAGACTTTAATTTATGACGATAGAGAGAGGTAAAGGGCCTTAATTGTGCTCCTGCACCACCTCTCTCTTTGTTGGGAGGAACATGGCTTCTCTACCCTAGGTTCTAGATTTCACGACAGTGGATGGTATAATTGAGCAAATGAGGAATTCCCAGCTGCAGTCATAGAAGGATGGCGACATAAACACAAAATTAGTATTTCAGTGACAGAGAAATTCAGAAGCTACATTATTTCATTTTGATTTAGAAATTGAAAGGTTAAAATATGTTAGCTTTGCTGTTGCCTTGGATAGCAATAAAATCGTAAATGCATTCGGAATCAAAATATCATTATAGTATGTTTAAAAATTAAAATATTTGATTGATTAATGCCTGTTGAAAAAAGCGTTGGAGGCAGTACGTATTCCAGTTGATGGATTTGAACACCTTTGTTATTCAAACTTTTTGAGTCCGAAAATAATGCCAGAATTGCATCTTTAATGCCAACATTGTTTTCTTTTTTATAATTTTTCAACAGTGTCCTCAACTTTATGACCTTCTTATTTATAGTTACACCATGTGATATTATATAAGTTAAGTAAGCTTACATCTTGTAGTTTAGAGAACCGACCGGATGGCCTTGTGGTTAGAGTGTCCGCCTCCGGAGCGGGAGGACGTGGGTTCAAATCCCGTCCGGGGACATACCAGTCCTTAATAAACGGTACCTGCTGTCTCCCCGCTTGGCACTCAGCATAAAGGGGTTGAAGCAGGGGCCTGGTCAGGCAGGTTGGAAATGTTATATTAGCTATGAGCGCCTTATATGGCAGCCGAGCTGTATGCTCCCCAGGGAGGTGAGACCGCCTACGGAGTGCACCAGTGCAAAAATAACCAGGCTTCCTTGACTTAAATATTCATATATGTAATTGTATAACTTCAACCTTCGGGTTGCGATTTCTCCAATAAAGATTATTATTATTATTATTATGAAGTGTGAGATAATACACTGTCACCCGAGCGATATATGCCATAACACCTCGAGCGTCAGCGAGAGGTGTTCATGGCATATATCGCGAGAGGGTGACAGTGTATTATTTGACATACATACCGAGAACAAATACAGTCATTTCATCCTAAAACACCCCTAAAACCGAATAAAGTGACCCTATATCACGCTCTAGAGATGTTATATGAAATAAACTCGTCCACGTGCGCTGGTCACCTCCCGCCAAATTCTTACGTAATGCCTGACCAATTTGGTCATTTTTTGCTAAATACTTGTCATGAACGTTCAACTGGCGTGAAAAGTATTTAATCAATCGTCGACACTGACCATGCGCGTCTCAGCTGAGCCACACCTAGCTGGACCTGCTGCAGAAAAAGGTCCCACGGCAAAACCTCTACTTTTAAGTGACATTTCTTATAAACAAGGAGCGTCGGACCGGTGATATTTCTGACAACGAGGCAGTTTCGGAATATAGTCAAAATCAAACAGATGTGTATTACAAGTTCACAGGAGTAATAATTCTAATTTTTATTGTTATTTCTGACGACGAGGCGGTTACGGAATATAGTCAAAATCAAACGGATGTTTATTTCAAGTTCACGGGAGTAATAATTCTAGTTTTTATTGTTCTTTCTGACGACGAGGCGGTTACGGAATATAGTCAAAATCAAACGGATGTTTATTCCAAGTTCACGGGAGTAATAATTCTAGTTTTTATTGTTATTTCTGACGACGAGGCGGTTACGGAATATAGTCAAAATCAAACGGATGTTTATTTCAAGGTCACAGGAGTAATAATTCTACGTTTTGGTGACATGTTTTACTACGAGGGGGTTTCGGAATATACATGTGCTGGTTTCATAGCATGGAGCATGCTTCATGTAATTACAAGTTCAAAGGGGGAAATATTTGATTTTTACCGATATATCTGGTAAAGAGGAAGAATGAACAGCTTAAAAACAAAAGGTAAATAACACAGCCCTCGTTAAAAAGTTATAGATTTACAAAAAAAAATGTGTACGCACGTGTGGCTTAAATGTAAACTAATTCCCGTTTTCAAACCATATCCATATGGTATGAATTAGTGTAATAAAATTATAATTAATAATTGTTAAGCGTGAAATGTTTATGCAAATTTTTTAAGAGGGAGAGATTTTAAATTTGTCTACTGGTAGATATATAACGCAAGCAACGTCACTATTCTCTTGATGCCAAGAAGGTCTCACGATCAATCTGTCTTTGACTTCCAGCATTTAAGAGACCTCGACTGATTTAATCAAGATGTAGTCGTGAAATTCTAGACTACATCGAGGTTAAATCCGAGTTTTCCGAGAGACGCTACGCAGAAATGTCGAGTGAAGCGAGATATTTTTGGGTAGCGGCTCGAGGATGCCCTCGATCTTCACTGAAGCTTGTCTAAATGGACAGGCTTCAGTGATCATCATATCGCCACAGCAAATAACATCCCTAGGTATGTATGAAATACAAGAGCCCTAATACATATTATATGAACCTTAAAATGTTGATATTCTAAGCTTTCGTCTCTATGCTTAAATATCGTAAAATATGAATAACATAAAATGTGAAATTATTAATATTTAAAAATCTATATTAAAAAATCTAATCGGTCATTTGTCAATATTATTAGCGACTGCACTAGATAGATCCCCAGGGCAACTTTTTACATCATCCTTGTGGCTCTGTGACATCTGGTTTACCCCCTGCCGAATGTCAACCACTTAGAGCATATCGTGCAATAAGTTGACCTTGACCTGACCTACTTTCCTAAAATTGGGTCACATGACATAGAATCATTGTGTGACCTCACCTATGAAAGGATTTGTCAAAATCTTGAAAATTCTAGGAAATATTGCATTTTGAAAATTGCAAAATTTTCACTTTAAAAGGCTCTGTGACCTTGAAAATAAGGTCAAGGTCAATGAAATTGGGTGGACCGGAATAACTTTTCATAGGCTATCAGTATGAATTTTTTCAGAATTTTAGAAAAAAAAATTTTGACGAAAAATAATAATAATAATAATAATAAGAAGAAGAAGAACAGCAAAAACAATAGTATTCCCCTATGGGGAATCCTAATAATAATAATAATAACAACAACAAGAAGAAGAATAAATCCAAGGGGAACACAATTGCAATAGTGGTCCACACACCATTGGTACTACTGCTACTTCTCTATCGCAATCTCTGGACAAGCTTCCTCATAAAACCCATGCTCTGGTTTTAATTAAAGAGAAGCCATCTTTTAAAAAAAGGAATAAATGCTAAAATAATGATCTTAGAGATCTCAACTTTGAATTGTGCCTTCCTTCCGTAGATCTACTTTATTTTACTTTATGTACCGGAAAAAGAACATTTTAACAAATCTGGGACTTGACAGAAAAAAAGAAAGCTCATTCATCACATTTAAAAATTCATGCAGGACCCAAAATTTATCTTCTATCCTAGATAAAAACAAGCTGGTTTCAATTTCAGTAGAGGCAACGGTTGTCAGCAAAAACACCAATTTTTCAAGCATTGCTCCGAGAAAAGTTAGTATGCAACTCACCAACGCACTGTGCGTATACAGTATATATATCCTATATATACGGCATTGAAAGGGGGACCAAGGTGAAAGGAGTGAGCATAAATATAATTTAAGCAGATCCGTATACACATGTATGTATTCGTATGGCGTATGTTATCACTCGTATAATGGCGTAGTATGCCTATTAGAAGGTCGATTACAGGAGACACTAGTTATTACAGCAGACAATTCGGGGGGGGGGGGGGAGGGAGAAGGAGGAGTGAGTATCTGAAGAACGAGGAATATTGGGGTCTGATTAACCTTTTCTTCTCTGCTTTATTGAGCGCAATTCTAACCAGTACAATAGCGGTTGATTAACCTTCAAGGGTCTGGGGTCATATCCCTCATCCCTATACTTTTTCAGATTGATCAATACATTTCAAGTATAATAAACACGCTTGTCATTTTAGGTCTTTTGGGATCTCTCCAGGGCATTTCTAGAAAAATATGATGTATGGTACTATGAGATTATGAAACATATGAATCTTGTCTTGCAGATTTGATGGTTTTTCTTTGCCTGCAGATGATGATTTCCGTTGGGGGAATATTTGGGACATTGAGCTCAATTCTTAAATTGAATACATTAAACTAAACTCACATGATGTCAAATTTATTTTTTCAGTGTAAGATGATTGATTACAAAATACCTTGCATCTATGTTCTCATTTGCAGATAGATCTCCGAAAAACATAAAAACCCATTTGAATAATAGAGTCTTAATCACTACATGTACTTCTAGGTTATACTCCAGGCATGCTACAAAACTGCAGCTAAATCTCAAGAGTTATTACCAAGTATCCACTGTAACTTTGAGCGCAGCTGACGAAAGACTTTTTTCACTGTGATAACGAATAGTGTTCTTCGAAAGAGTCATGAAATAGGCTTTATCAAAAATGTCGTTTTTTATAGCTACTGGGATTTATTTGTTTCATACATATTTAATTTTGCCATACACGCATTACACTAATCAATCACAATACGCGCTTTGCTTTGTTACAAAAATTTACCCCTTTCCTAAGAAGAGAATATTGAGGGCCACAAGGCGTCTCTTCGATCTGGTAAATTTCTCAGCACTTTCCCACTAATAAACTTAGGCATTACCGTAATATGGCACTGCAATGTAAAGATTTTTCTGCACGGTTATTGACCTATACAGCGGTGTGCGGAACTTTCGTTTATATGCAGGGCGCTCGGTAGGTATCGGTGAGGTATGCCTACATAAACCTAGACCCATATAGTTCACAGAGTTCACCAATACTTTTATGGATTCTGGTGTTTTATGGTTTTTATAGTTTTATGGATCCCATCAAGAGCAAAAGAGCAAGTTCAGACTATGATAAAATATTTATATTGTCTAGCTGTATAAATTTAATCAGAGAGTAACCATTAATTTGAGCTGGTCGCGGTCTGGTCATTCATATTGTTTGGTCAGTCAATTTTTTTAGAAAAAGGATTGTTAATTACTCAAATTAGTCGTGCGTGATCGTAACCATTAACGGGTGTTTTGCATGATTTGATCCACTTGTAACTTGCATAAGGCTACATTTGGGTTACAATGCAAGAAGCTCCCCTCGGAGTCATACCTGGCTGGCTGCAAATAGACCAGTTGACTATATGATGTGTGAACAACGTGCTATTTCTGACATTCGTTGACAGCCAGTAACACTGTGAAGTCCCAGACAGCTGATCTGGCAGAGATGACATCAACTTTTCTTTCACTGCTTTTATGTAGCTTGCAGGCTCTGGTCAATGTTTCTGGTAAGTAGCAACTATATCGGTACAGTTATCTTATTCATTGTATCTATATATCCGAACACAGCTGAACAGACAGTGAGTTTTACTATTTCTGTAATATTGAAGACAGGGATAGATATTAAAAACCTGTATTATTTACATGTATCACTATAAATATGTGTTACCCTGTCTCCACATGCATGGTTAGAGGGCGTTTAAGTGTGTTGGTATTACCGTGGTGTGTGTGTGTGCGTGATCGTTCGTTCACGTGTCGAACGTGTTTCACGTGTATTTGTGTCAAGGTTGAACGTAGTAAGGGCGCTGAATGAGCACACACGGTTTCCACGTTATTCAGTTCTACGCCTCGTGCCTCATGCAGGCTCGTTATTCAGATAATTCTCATTTCGTGACTTGAATAACGTACATGTACCTGTACATAGAACATGTATCACATGTAGTATATTTACTACGCTGTTTAGAATACAGCGTGTTAATGATAATGACGCGAGACAACTACATGCACACTTAACAACCACCCCAAGGAACAGTTGTTACTCGTCGGGCTTACTCAACAGTTATATATCCTTGTACATGATATCTCGCCTCAGTTTACTTCATATTGTGTAGAAGTGAAGCATCCTATTTGTTAAGCAAATATTCAGCGTTCGAGTTTATATGTTGCTCGCGTCAGCAGAGTGATGAAGAATTTATAGCTAACGTTCTATGAGAGGTCATAGTATTATCTCAGTCTCGAAAATATATTGTTGTTTCATAGCTTACAAGGAAGCGGCTTATAAGGATTTGAACAAAGAGTACTAAATCTTTGCGTGGATTGAAATTGCCTGAGCATTCAAATCAGTCCTTTTAAGATAACAAAAAACACCCTTTTTTATAGGTTGTAATACCTCTTTTCGGTCTTTTAACCGACCAGTAGTTCGCTGGACGTTACTGACTTCGCACTGCACCATATATGTATATATATATATATATACATGGTCTAGGGAAAAGTGAGAGAACCCGCAAAATGCTTTACATTAGCTCCCGTTGTCCAGGAAACGGCGAAAACGTGAAGCCATGCAGTCATCAGCCTTGTTTTCTTGTGTGCCTTGCTAACGTTGCTGTATCGAATATACATGCAAACCTAACCTAATGAAGTGATCAGCGTCATTAGTTCAAATTGCATCCAATCTGACTTGTATGGATTTAGTCCCAGTTTCAGCCACTAGGCTATATAAAAGCATCGACTGAAGCATGCTTCTAATATAAAGCAAAGCTGATGAACATCAGTGTAAAATCTTGTTTAAGCACAGCCCACGCTTCAGACGCACAGACATTCGCAAATATTGAGGTATATTAGACCCATACACTGCATATTGCCTGCGCGAAACGTGTAGTAAATTGTTAAGGAGAATAAATAATGGAGAGGATAGCGGTTACTTGCCCCGTGATATGTGTGTGTTAGTCATATGTAAGTTCAGTTAAGTTATAATTACCTGATATAGTCACTTAATGTACCGTCGGTGTATGGTGACCATTTTTACTGGCTGTAGAAAATGAAAAAGAGGATAAATAAATAAATAAATAAATAAATAAATAAATAAATATTATAATACGTTGAAATAAATATTATAATACGTTGAAACCAGTGTGTAACAGATCTGGCTGAAATTTTACTTTTTGTAAAAAAAATATTGTCAGCTTATTTGTTTTTTTTTCAGGATGGACGTACGACGGAAAAACAGGTGAGGCATATTTACTTTAATAAAAAATGTGGCGGTCACAAAATGTGATGAGATGCATGTTCCTTTCAGTCGGTAGTAAACAAGAAAAATTAGGACTCGTAAAAAGGGGATACAAAAAGAACCACGATTGTGGTGGGAAATTGTATACTCTGCACAAAATGCGATTTAGGTTCTTTGCTATTTTTCAAGTTGGGCCAACTAAAATGGTCCATTTCTTTTCAGAAAAAGATCCACTATGAAACTGCCACATGTAAAGACAGATTTAGAACAGTGCTTTTACCTTTGAAATAAGAGTCCCAGATTCTTATTGAACATTGGAGAAGCGGTGAAGTATGGGGTGAATCCCATGAATGAATACCCGAACAAGTTGAAAAATACCACTGACGCTATGAAACACAAGACCAATTTGATCTCAGGTCATACAATATTTCTTTTTTTCGGCATTTTTACCAAAGAAAACGAATTGTATATTGAGCATATCTATCGTATTTCGTTTTACTGCATAAGTGGCTGTTACAATATTACATGCGTAACTATCACTCTATCGTTCACTAGTTTGTTTGTTGGCGTATACAGCGAACCCTTGCACAATTTCGCGTTTTTGTCGTCCGGGTAGTTGTCAGCTAAGCACTTGATGACAGGTTTGATTTGAAAGATTTCTGCAAACCTGGTATTATCATATCTGTCATATGCACTTACAACTGACCAGATCACAATAATTTGCACTTGTCTCCGTAATAAACATGGTTAGCTCAGGGCATAAAGATTAAGTTATTTTGTCTTTATGCTTCCTTTCATTTCAACCTATATATGATTTATTAAAGATAAAAACCAGTCTGGGCTTTAAAGTAAAATATTCCTTTCAATAATTTTGAATTTTTTTTATTCTTATCAAATTAATTAAATGAATTAAATGAATTAAAGTTGGGGTGCTTTTGTAAACCGTAGCTGATCCATACATAGTGTATTTGAAACGGATCAAGGTTGATAGAAATCGTATAATTCGAAACATAAAAAACACTTAATTGAGTACTGATGTTGTACAGCAAATTACTTACACTTTTGCCATATACAGAAAACAATTAAAGCGGAATCAAATGAGTAAAAGGGACAAAGAGTTATTGAGTGTAAGTTAAGTTTCTCCAAGAGTCAACAAGTGTAGAACATGTTTTTAGTGTCAGAAAAAGATGGAAAAGGTCAAAGTCAGTAACAGTTAATGTGATTGGTTAATTTCATAACATATAATAATTTTGATCATCTATTTATCACATGATAGCTGAGTTTTGGATAAGGTCCAAGCATGAGTAATCCAAATAATATTTTAGATATCTTTAATTGAAAACAAGTTTCTTAAGGATTACCTAATAAGGAAATGTTGCATAGTGACTTGCAACATGAGAATGGAAAATATTTTGTAATCACGCAAAGACAATGGAAAAGAAAACAAGTAAATGCGTGATCAGTACGGAGAAATTGAGTATAAATATTTGTGAAGTTGTATGAAGAGAGAGTCGGTGAATAAACGTTCGAAAAACTGCTGTCGTCATTCCTCACTATAACACTGATCATCAGAAATAAATTGAGCGAGTTAAGTAACACGTGGTCCATATCGGTACTGAAGGTGGATCAAACACGGAGATTCCACAGAGAGGAGCACAGCGGCGATCACCAATACAAACTGGATATTTAATATTGCAAACTTGCATTATGCGTTGTTTTCGCTTTACTGCCAATTCTTTATAATCACAATAAGATAACCCTGCTAAATGCTGAAAATTTGATTATTCATTTCGAATACCCAAACTCTCGTCTATTTGAATTGTTTGCTGCAAACATTATGGGAATGGTTCTTGATTATCTGTCTATCAAACATTTTTTTGAATTAATCATGGCTCACGCTGCGCTCTGCTTTCTGTAACCTTCGGTTTTACACTGATCTTTTTTTATCTTGGATTGCATTTTTTTTTTCAATAATGATTTAGAATAAGTCCATTTGTTTTTATTTTGTTGCAGAAACAAAGCTGGCTTATCGGTTGATTTATTTGCGATAAAAATTACTTAAAGAATATAATTTGCTTACACTTTGTCAAGACGATGATGCAAATAATAAACTGGTGATGATGACGATTATTTAGAACACTTACGATGCTTTTTCATACCATTATTCTGTTCTTTTAGGCGTAGATCAATGGGCGAAACTTTTTGCACCATGCGGAGGACAAAAACAGTCCCCAATAGACATTCTGTCTGCCGATGCAGAGGAAGATTTAACTCTTAAGCCTTTCAAGCTGAACGGTTATAACAGCGTCCCAGCGAACGCCGAGTGGGTGATAGAGAATAACGCGCACACAGGTAATAAACTAAAAGAACGCTTGAAAGCAGGATCCAGCGTTGTGCTGGATCCAAGGGTAAACTAACGGTACGTGAAATTGTCGTTTAGCCAAAAGTTGCATAACGGGATGAAAATGTTTGGTATCTTGTTTGTGTAAACTTCACAACACGAACTTCCACATGTAGTCTTGCTGGAATTTTGTTTATTAGGTTTTCTTTTTTTTTGTTGGTAAGATATCGAGGCAGGAGGATCGAGTAAAGGGTCATGGATAGTCTGTTCGGTATTTGCGTCCCTCAAACAGCTGGACAGCAACAACAATAACATCTTGTATTTTCATAATTTGCATCGTTCGTAATTTGTTATTATTTATACAACAACAATCATATTTGTTCTTGTTACAATAGGTGGATTATGCCGATCATCACACTCTGTAAACAACAAAAGACGGAGTATTTTTATATATTATATAAGAAAAATTAGACACAGTTTGATTCAGACATTAATATATATATAATTTTTCTTCGACAGTCCAAGTTAATATTAAATCGGGGGAATACAGTGTCCAAGGTGGAGGTTTGCCCAGGAATTACAAACTGCTTCAGTTCCACTGGCACTGGGGTATGACCAGCAAGGAGGGCTCAGAACACACAGTTAATGGGAAAAGCTATCCCATGGAGGTAATCGAGAAAAAATATTTTATTTAGAGTAGATGTACTGAATATTATATTATAATATAGTATAATATTATATTATATTATACTATATTATGGCACATAAGGAGGGGAGGGGCAATAAAACAAACACACACACACACACACACACACACACACACACACACTTGAAGAAACGACACAAATAGCATATAAACCTAGATATTTTAAGGTAAGCATGTTCGTTTTGAGTCGGTTTTTATAGATAAATTTCGATAAAAAAAGACCAGCAAATCAAATTATTAAAGACGACGATCAAATACCCCTGTCGGGAAATACCCCAGTCTCCCTGCCTACAGTATCAGCGTCAGCAGAAAGTGATTAGCAATCTGCTTTGAAGAGATCGACTTCAGCTCGAAGTAATTCAATATGCCGGATAAGTCCTCTTCTAAATAAGAAATTAGTTTTACTCAATTTCATCACAAATACACGATGATGCCGTGATGATAAAACGCAACAGGTCATTATTGACGGACAGCCCTATCTTTGTCCGCAGACACAAATACTTGTGCTTAACTATCTACAGTGGACTTAACAGACAAAATGCATATATCCGTACATAAAGCCGTGAACATGATTTGTCACCCATCTTTCAGGTGTTGAGTTGTCAATTCATGTAGTGGTATTTTGTCAGTTTGCTACTTTCAAACCGACACACCCCACTCACCACAGTATGGGGCGGGAATCTTTGTCTAATAATACGTCTACATAGCTTGTTTTTCATTTTGGTAGTCATTTTTTTAAAACTCTTTATCTTCAATTCGATATTTTTTATTTGTAAAGCTTTAGATTTTAAATCATGAATAGGGCGCGCCTATGTTGTGCGAAAAAAAAAAGTAATCCATATCGATTAGATACATCATTTGTTGTTGATAGGGGCCTATATTGTGAGTTTTGTAAAAGCGACGGCTTACTTTTTTTATCAAACCTAACGCCAACATATATCTTTTTTCTTAACAGCTTCATTTAGTTCACTATGCGTCAAATTACACGTCGCCTGGAGATGCGCTCGATAAAACCAACGGGTTGGCAGTGTTGGGTTTCTTCATAGACGTACGTATTGAGAAGTGAAAAATCCAAAGTAAAGGGGCATCGGTGCTCAGTTTGCGAAAAAAAAAATCAAGGTTCAGTTTTAATCAAACAATTTCAAAAGAGCAATCGGTGTACTGATATGATTTTTTTTACGTAGGAAGCATTATTTCATATGTCTTTGTCACCTTGACGATATTTGAATGTGATAATAGGTAACGTGTCTTTTCCCTTGAATTTCTCGTTTTGCCACCAATATTATTAATAATAATAAGAAAACAGCAACAAAAACGACACGTGCAAAACAGATGCCACTCCACTGTTATTTGATCCACAGGTCCAAGCGGAAGATAATCCATTCTGGGAAGGCGTAGTAAATATGATGTCTAAAGTTGCCTATGGAGGTAAATATAACTGCTACGTTTGACAAGTTGATTGCTGACAAGATGGAGTGACGACGGAAATTGTGAAAGCATAATGTGCAGCGGCACTGATATCTCTATTATACCGACAAAACCCCCATCAATTTATTTAAAAGGTGTGGAGGTGGTGTGTGTGTGTGTGTGTGTGGGGGGGGGGGGGGGGGGGGAGAGAGAGAGAGAGAGAGAGAGAGAAGGGGTGATAGGGCACCTCTAAAGCTAACGCGGTGGTACGTGCCCGCTGTGTCCTTCCCTGGATTCCCCCATTGTGATCTAAAATGTATTGCGAATATAATGCAATTTTTAATTTAATTTATGCAGAACATTTACTTTTCGATATACAGTAACTCTCAGTACGGTGCGTTTTTCCCAGAAAATCTGACATGTTTTATACACTTCAGGTACCAGTGCTCCTATGCCTCCCGTAATCCTGGCAGAACTTTTACCCAACCCAGACAAACTGAACGAGTTCTACCGTTACGGAGGAAGTCTTACGACCCCTGGATGCTTTGAATCTGTCATATGGACCGTTTTCACTGAACCAATTCGTTTGTCCGAGAGACAGGTGAATGACCTATGTTATCCTATGCTTCGAAATATATAATGGGGTGTCACTATAACCGAATTTTGTGGATGAAAGGTGCTTGCAGCCAGTTTGTCACGCTAGATTACTAGAGCGGTTGATCTGTTCAAACTTAACAATCTAGAACTAGAGTGAATTATAGCTGTGTTCCAAGAGCAACTTACCAGCGGAAAAACTATCCTTTGTTATGTAATAGAACAAGTCGAAAGAATAATTATATGTAATTTTTGACATTTCAATCAAAAAGATATTACGCCCAGAGAGAGAGAGAGAGAGAGAGAGAGAGAGAGAGAGAGAGAGAGTGAGAGAGAGAGTGCAAAAGGTTTTTTCCGGATTGCCTAACGCACGCCTCTCAAAACTACACATTTCTCAAATAAGGTCTTGATGTCCATCAATACAAATTTTAATTGAAGAAATGGAATTTTAGAAATTTTTGCATTACACATTAATGTTATTATACGAGTTCTTTGATTGTTTAGATATGTACAGCTATGATATACTGTATGCCATGCTTAAAATTTAAATGGGTCGGGTTAGTTTATTTTTTAATTGCAACAGGAGTTTACTGCGATTATTGATGGTGATGTTAATTAGGACAACTGAATTATGAAGCATAAAAATAAGAGATCAGCTTGTAAATTGATAACACCAGTCTTCACTAGTGACCAAAACAGCTACCCCATTTGTTCTAACATGTGGAACATTTTCTATTTTCAGCTCCAAAAATTCCGCCTTTTCCTCAGGTTTAATAAAGCCGGAGAAGCCCCTGAACCCATGGTTAATAACTACCGCCCAGTTCAACCTCTTTATGACCGGCTGGTATACAAAAGCGTATCTGATGATCGTCGTGGTTGGAGTATGGAATTGTTCCTTTTGCTTGCAGTTATGGCCGTGGCTTGCATGTTCTACCAATCCGTCACCAAGACCGTTACCACAAAAAAGGCGGATTGAGTCTTTTGGAGGAGGGAGTGAAATATATACCCTTGGCAATTATTGATATTGCAAAGAAAAGTACAAACACTTTTTACAACAGCATTATTATCTGCAATACAACCGAGTTGGCAGATTGAAATATTAGTATTTTGGGGCATTTGTTTTTTGTTTGTTTTTATTAATTTTTTTTTTTTTTTTGGGGGGGGGGGGGGGTGGTAGAGAAGGGCTGGTGAGGGGGGTGTCTGATTGTTAGAGAAAAATAAATGGATGTGCACAAACATGTTGCAGCAATAAGAACCACATGTGAATGCACTTCATAGGACGCCAATCAGATCCTTGCAAATAAGATATACTGATTCACAATATTTCGAGATGTTATGGTGCTAATGCTGGGTGGGAGTGAGGGAGGGTAAGGACATGTAAACTAAATGGCAGAATCTAAGTGCTTCTGATTTTACGAAGCTTTGGTATGCTAAAAACACTTTTAACATTGCCCATGAAGCTGTTTTTGTGAAAAAATGTAAGAAAATGGGGATAAATAGATCAGGAACAATAAAATGGGATATTTCTACTACAATAAATAAAACATGGAGGACATTCCTTCATAAGAAACATCCCATTATACCAGTATAATTCTTGTCACATATTCATAAACATTAAAGTAGCCCTTGAAATAAGCATTTATCAGTTAATGGTAGGCAATTGGCTTCCTTAACATAACATCCATGCACCCAATAGGTTTTTTACTTTAAAAATTGCATACTTTGAATGAAATGCGAATGTTAACATAATTAGGCACCATGTTACGTATTTGAGTTTACACGTTGGTTTAGTCTCAGGGAAGAATATTTTTTAAAATTAATTTTGGATCATTTTAAGGAAAGGGCTTTTCAATAAGTCATGGGATCATTGCAATTTAACATCGACTCATATAAATGTTACAGTATAACTTGTTATCATATTGACTTTTTCAATATCATGTGTTAACCATTCACTTTGTTAGAGAATAAACTCTGCATTTAATTTTTGACGTTTTTTATTATTTCATTATCTTTATATGAATTGCGTGGCTTAATATTCTTGTTGCCCAATTACAACTGGACAGCATCACACATATAATTCAATAAGACAAGAATTAAATGTATCATCTAACTTTTCATGCAAAATTTCATTCAGACATATAAAACACTCCAAATAAAATATAAAATGTCACTTTTATTTTGACAAAAAAAAATCCAAAAATTTAATTTCAAAAAAACCTACTCAGAAACTAGATATTACTCTAGACATTTTTCATTCACTACATCAGGTCCTGTGAAAAATTTAGTTAGTTTCAAGTCCCAGTGGACAACATTTGTTTAACATCAATAACTACCTTGCTGTATTACACAGGATCATACAGGTATATCCATATCGAAATATAATAACAAAGATGTATGTTACCGATCTTCTTCGACTAGACCCTTCTTATTTTCCAGCAAGTCATTTGCTAAAGCCTTGAACCCTGGAGGTGGTCTCCTAGGTTTGTTATCCTTTTTTAAATCATTGCTAAATGAGGCAGACAATGCACAATCTGTTCTAAAATCCCCTTGAGGATTTGAAGGGGGTCCCTCCAGTTTAAAGCCGGGTGGTGGCCGGGTGGTTTTAACCACAGTTGCACTCAATTTTTCTGCAATTGAATTTAATGACAACTCATCATTTTTACCTCCTGTCTGGTCTGGTGTAGAATTTGCATTAGTTCCGGATTCATCTTCCAATTTGTTATGAGACTTGTCTCCGCTTTTCAATTGATTGGACTTGCCATGTGCATAATTATTTCCATCTGAACTAGGTTTCTCTCTCCTTCTCCTGCCTGACTGTGGCCTAGAAGTCTTACCACGCTGGTGATGACCATTCACTCCATGATCTAAGACTTCATCATCAGCACCATCTTTAGAAAAGTTTTTGTTGTCATGGGCTGGTTTACCCGTGTGGTATCTTCTGTTGTTTCGGCTATTTGTATTTGCATAATGACCTCTTCCCTTACCTTTGGCATGTCCACGTTCTCTGTGGAACTGTCTGACACTTGAAGGACTGCTTACGTGGCCACCTTCAACTTTTGACTCTTGTATAGCATCTTTTCTTCCTCTTCCTTCCTTTCCAAAAGGTGATCTTTGTCATTTTTGGTAATTGCCTCCTGATCATTTTCTGCTGTTTTCAGTGTTTTTTCTGGATTATCTGAAGCACTGTTCAATGTGTCTACTGCCCTGTTTCTGGTATCTACACCTAATTTTTTGAGATCACTATTTGGGTCTATTTCCTTCCCCTTCTCAACATTTTCATTTTGTAATCTTTTGTTACTGATTGCATCGTCTGTGGTTTTAAGATTTTCAGAGGTGGGTTTATCTTTTGCAGGAGCGGCTTTGTGTCTGTGCTCTCTTGGTGACCTTTGACTTGGCCTGACCTCTCTACGTCCTGAGTATGGTCTCCCTCTGCCTCTTCCCCTTTCATGATGTGAGTAAGTATGGCGTCCAGAGCTAGGTCTGTATCCTTTCTTTATTCCTTCATCCACCTTGTCACTATCAATACGCTTCTTCACACAAGGCTTATCTCCATCTGTCCCTTGCTGCGCAGGCGCCACACTTGCTGATTGTTGGGTATTTTCTAGTGCAACCAAGTTTGTACCAGATGATGACTGTAAAGAAAATACAAAGGATTTGCACATATCTGAAACCAAAATCAAACATAATTGTTTTGGGGAAAAACGATCCATCTTTATAAAAAAAGTTGGCAAAAATTATCATGAATACACATATGCATACTGTACAACTTTATGTTTATTAATTTTGCCCCTTTATACATAAAAAGCCCTTCACTTACAGATGATATCAAATACTTGTTTTTTTCTTCTTCAAGATCAATGATCCCTCCTTTTGCTTTTTGTTTCAGAAGTAACTGTTTCATATTCTCTTGCATTTCTTTGAGTTCCTCTGTAAGGAAGAAGTGGTCACTCCCTGTTGTGGGTGGGACTGCCTGGCGCAGAGAGTCTATATCAAAGGCTATTGGTGTTCTACACACTGGGCATACTGCCTATAGAAAACATTCCATTTTCTTTAATATACTCCATATGTTAGGGATATTCAGCATTTCATCACTTTTATCATTTCAGTACATAAGACCATCCCTTACAACAATATAAAATAAGACAATTTTTGAAATAAATGAGAGTGCAGATTCAAGATTCAAAGCAATTATTTTCCAAATTACTTATGTTCTGGAATAGTACTGTTCGAAAAAATACTGAACTTACTTCCATCTTTGGTTGCTGTAAATGAATAGCACCTAATCTTGCTTGTTCTTCCTCCTCCTGCTTAATCAATTTCATTGTATGATCTATGTGCCTGTAGAGACAGTGGCAGTGGAAGTAATGGTAGCAGTCAGTTCTTGTGAACTCCTCGTCTTCATGGAAGCACTCCAAACAGATCACACACTGACCATGAGGGATGTTGCCTTCTGTCAAGCTCTCTTTAGCAAGCTAAAATATATATTTTACATATCAAAGAATGGTAAATAAAAATCTGTTAATCAAGATCCCTTCTAACTGCAGCTTCATCTTGTGTAATGGAGGTTTAAAAAATCAAAATTCAACCTTATTTTTGAAAATTTCTTAAATTTAGAACACCTGTACCAACATAGATAAGCTTAAAAACTAAATTCAATGTTTTTGCAACCAGTTTCAACTATTTAATCTTTTTAAAAAGTTAGTTAAGTATCATACGACTTTTACTACTTTATTTTTTTTACACTACTCAGTTATATTTTTACTACTTTAAAAAATTTGACTTGACCTTAGTTTACACTAAATTCTATTTGCATAATGATGTTTATTTTCACCAAATACCTCAATCAGTTCATAAAGCATAGGGCTGCCTTCTCTCTCACTTGCTAGGTCTTGTAGCTTTTGAAAAGTCCTAGAAAAGACAAAAATCTCTTGAAGTATGCACTACACTAGTTAGCAAAGCACATAAAAACTTCAGAAAAAATATAAACACTGTATATATGTAATTAACCATTAAGCAAAATAAAACCACCTGTGTACTTTGTATCAATGTGTTCACATACATTTATTAAATCCACAACAATCTTAAATCATTGTTTTTATGTCCACTTTTCTATTCTGTACTACTGACCTGTTTATTTCTTCATCTGCTAGTCCTCTTGGGTTTTTTATCATTATTTTGGGAGCCTCATCTGGATACTGAAAGACAGATTGTTATGTCTATTGTTGAAGTACAAATTCTTTGGTATTCAATTATTTGTATTATTAATGCAAACTGTAGATGAAACATCAACAGATTTTACGCAACCTAGCAAATGTTAAACAATTCTTTAAATCTCACTTTATAACATTTAAACCATTCAGATTGTTAACAAGAAGAGTGACACTGTCATCATAAATTACAATTTATATCATGGGGAAAGTATGGTCAAGTTTTTATCTCATAAAGACTCATTCTCACCTCTGATGACAACTCCATAACCAGGGTCAGACACACATATTTCTGTTCAACACTGTCCCCTGTAGATGGATGAAGACAAATGCTGATGACACAGGGACTAATCCTGAAATGATATAATTTACAATCAATAACTGCAGTTACAGAAGATCATTCACTTGTTGGTTGAGAATTAGGTAAATACGATGTAAGATTTTTAATGTTTGAAGAATCATATCGTATGTCTGATTCAATGAGAGCAGCAGCTGGTGTTATATGTCGTAATCAACAGGTACTTTTTAGAATAAATGTATTAAATAATTGATCATATAAATCAGAATTAATTAAAGATTTAGATGAACAATTACCATTTGATGGTTATAAAATGGAAAAAATTTTATTTCAAGTCTTAAAGATTATAAAATAAAGAAATTATGGAAAAAGTTCAAGGTTTTCAATATAAAGAAATTAAAGATCAAAAAAGAGTTATTTGAAAATTAAATCATATTCATTGTTAAGAGCTAATTTAATTAAAATGGAATATGTTGAAAATTTATGATTTGAAGCTACACGTGATAAATTAAGAAAAGACACAATTTTATGAGGTAAAACTGGTAACTTAGAAACTGGTATGTTTTCTTTGTATATGAAAAAAATTGTTGATATTTCTTTTGAAGACAATATAAAAGATTTTAGAACAAATGAAAATTGAATACATTCACATTTTATGGTAGGTATTGACTTAGGATATACTTTTGATAAAACTGTTGCTGTTATTGTAGCTATTTCACAAGATTTTAAAAAATTAGAATATTAGATACAAAAATCATAAAAATAAAAACAACTGTTTTAGATATAGAAAAACAAATGCTATCAATTGTTGATTTTGTAAAAAGAAAATTAAAAATTTATGGTTATAATTTTGAAGAATATTGAGTTTCTGCAAATACAGTTCATGCAGTTCAACTTTCAATTGAAACTAAATTTCAACATATTTTTGGTGAAGAATTATTCTATTTTTACAATTTTAAAAGACCGCTTCCATTACTTGAAAGAACAAATCTTTTAAAGCAATTAATTTCTAATAATGCTTTGAAATTGTTAAAACACAAACTAATCAAAATTTTAAAATAGAATTAGAAAATTTAACATATGGAAATATAAACATTCCATGACAAACAAAACGTTTAGGTGAAGATGATATTGTTGAAGCATTTGAAAATGCAATTTTTCCAATGTTTAATCGCATATTTTCAAAAGCATTTACACGTTGATATGATTTAGGTCCTACTGATTATTCAGATGCACAATTAAATTTAAAATCAGAATTAGAAAAAATAAAAAAACCCACTAAATAAGTGGGTTTTTTAACTATAATTTAATACTATACCAAAAATTTTCAATAAAAATATAATATTAAAAATACTCTTAAATAAATTATATACTATAATTTTATGATGGAAAGAAAAATTCTTCTAAGTTTAAATCTTTTTCAGATAAACCTATTTTTTCAATTTTTTCAATTTTTTCTAAATATTCATCAAATTTTTCAGGAATACCGTTTCTTGAAATAAAACTATTATATTTTTTTTCGTATTCTATTTCATCTGTTTGTTTAACATCATGAGCTTTTTTTATAAATGGTTTTATCAATGCTGCTAAAACTATTTGAACAAATCCAGAAATTACAAACATGATTCAAGCACATTCTTCGCCATCAATTTTAATTTGTGATTTTCATTCATCTTTTGCAGATAAAATTATTCCAATTAAAAATAATGCTAATGAACAAAAAGTTAAAAATCAATATAATAATTGAAATATACGTCTTATTCATGTAATTTTTGATCAACAAGTTGCAATATAATTAATTGTTGTATCATCTATTTTTAGATTTAATTTTTTATTGTTTATTTCGTTATTAAACATTATTTGCCTTTCTTTTTTTTATTATAACTTTTTATATTTGATATCTATTTTCTCTACTATCACTTTTATGTTGTTTCTTAACGTTTTTTTCTTTCATTAACTAATTCTCTTATACCACTTGGACTACCCCTGCTACTATCTCTATCTGTGAAAGAACCAATTGCTCTAAACATTTTATCTTTTAAATCTTGGACTTTTTGATGTCAAGTAAGAGATTTATGTAAACTTTGTCCTCTTGAAGTTAAACCATCAATTCAGGCAGCAATTTTTTCATTTGTATTATAAGTTCTAACTAGATTTTGTATTGTAGCATCATTAAAACTAAAATCATCTCTAACAACCATATCATCTATCATTTCATTAGCAGATAATATTGTTTCATCTGCTGATATTGGTTCTGGTCCAAAATGGTGAATTAATCTAAATGTTATTCTTGTTCCATTAGCTGGTTTAATCACTTGTGTATAAGATTTATTTAAATCATAAGTATCAGCTAATGTAGATTTTACAAATACAACTTTTAAAAACTTAATTAATCTACCCATATGTTCCCAAGAACTTTCTTGATTTTCTCTTACATTAATATTTAATATTGAGTTTGAAGTAGTTATTCCATAATCACCTTTCATTTTAATACCTCTTGATGAATATATTTGTCCTGGATAAATTGCTGTTGTTTTTGTACTTAAATATGTTTTTGCTACTGAGCTATTTGTTTCTATTTCTGTTGTAAAACATCTTTTTCTATAAGTTCTATCTTGTTGTGTTTTAAAGAAATGTAATAAAGTAAAACAATTTTCAAGTCTTGGTGTAGCAGTAAATGTATATCTAGCGGTAGGACCTGGTTCAGCATTTAATAAATTAAATGAGTTTCAATTATAACAAGTAAAGGGAACAGTAAATCCTTCTTCCATTCTATTTCATAACATATTATCAGTTGCATTTGTATCATTTGTAAATATTAAACCAGCAACAGCTAAAAATTTATCTTCTTGTATTAAATTGTTTTCTGCTTTTGATAATATGAAATCAAAATCTACTTTTCAATTAGAGTTATTAATTTTTGAATTATCTTGGAATGTTAGTATTAAAAAATTGTCAGTAGTATGTCATACTGTAATTGCTTCTTTTGTATTATTTTCAACTAATTTAGGAATACCTTCACTTCATTCAACAACAAAAGTTGGTTCTTCTCCACCAGCATCACCTTTATCACCTTTATCACCTTTAGGTCCTGCTGGTCCTGCTGGTCCTATTTGTCTATCAGCTCATCTAACATCTTTAACTTTTATATTATCTTTAAACTTAACATCATTTAAACTAATACCACCACCCGTTGGCCTTAAATTAGCAATTGTATTTTCAATATTATCAATTTTTTCTTTTAACGGGTCAAACTCATCTGTTTTTATTGTGGTAAGTGCATTTTGAACTGATGTTCTTGTTCTAGTTATAATATCATCTAATGTTCTTTTATTTATACCATCACTAGGTAATAATGGGTCTCCAACAGAAATTATTCTATTATTTCTTAATGATATAGGTTTATGAAAACCTGTATAAGTTCCTGCCAAGAACATATTTTCAGTTCCAGCTACTTTTAATGATGCTTCATTATCACTATTTACTTCAACATCAAAATTACCTCATTTACTATCACCTGCTGGTCCTTGTTCTCCTCTTTGTCCGTGTGCACCTTGTGGTCCTATTGGTCCTCTTGGTCCTGTATCTCCTTTATCACCTTTAGGTCCTTGTGGTCCTGCTGGTCCTCTTGGTCCTATTCCACTACCGCCACTACTTGGTAAATTAGCAATAGCATTATCTAATTGCCTTTTGTTTATAGCATCTTTTGGTGCTGTTCCATCAGCAACATCCACTATTTTATTATTTTCTAAATCTAATGTTTTTCCACTAAATAAAAAAAGCTTATTATCTGTAAATTGTAAATATTTATTAATTAATGGTGATGGTTGTTTTCTTTCTAAAATACCTATATTAACAACTTTTTTACCACCTCTACTAATAAATTGTTTTATATATATATCACCAACTTTTGTTCCGCCAGCAAATGTAGCATCACCACCTGAACCTCCACCACTAGGTAAATTATCTAAACGATTTTTATTATCAATAATTCCTGCTGTATTAGCATTAACTCTTTCTTTTAATGGATCAAGTTCCTCTGTTTTTATTCTTGTAAGTGTAGTTTGTGTTGCTTCTTGTGTACTAGTTATATTTCTAGTATTTTGTGATACTTGATTTCTTAATGCATTTGTTGCTTGTTCTATATTATCTACATTTTGATTTGTTGTATCTAAATTAGAACTTAATTGATTTATTTGAGTTCTAGCTGTTGTAATATTTGACCTGTTATTTCTAATATTTGTTGCATTTTCAAAAGTTTTGTTTTCTGTAAGTGTAATGTGTCCTGTTAAACTATCTACATCATCTCTAAGGTCTTTATTAATCTCGTATTGATTAGGTCCACCCTCTTCTTGATTATTAGTAGCTAATAATTCATTTGTTTTACTTGCACCACCAACACTACTACCTGTTCCTGGATCACCTTTGTCACCTTTAGGTCCTCTAGCGTTTTCTTTTATAAAATTTTTAAAATCATTAGAACTTAAAAGCTTTGAAACCAATACACCAGCTGTTGCTGGATATTGATCAATAAATAAATCAAGAAAAGTAGCTCTTACAGCTTTAAAAAATTTATCATCATATTCTAATTGAATTTCTCTTTTTTTAATAACTTGATTTAAAAAAAAAATTGAAACTTGTTCTAGTTCAGAAATTACTGGAACAGAGTATTCAAACTTTAAAAATTGATTAACATCATTAACAGATATTGGGATTACTGAATAATTTTTATTAGTTCCAAAAGAATCATTTCCTTTTTCAAAAATAAATTTAATTAGTAAACAAATTGCATTTCTTAGATGTAATTTGTCATTATTAGATAATGAATTTCATTTAGATTCTTCAGATAATTGATAATCATTTAAATCCCTGTTGATTTTCATCACAGCAATTGTAAAATATTCTTGCAAGTATTCATTTGTAACATCTTTAATTGTTGGATCTAAAAATGTTAAATGAAGTTCTTTTGTAAAATATTGATAAACATCATTATTATTCCTAATTTGTGGATTAGGAATTTTTTGTCCTGGATTTTTAGGATCATCAATTTCAAGTACTAAATTTTTATAATTTTTAAAAATATATTCAAACATAATTGATATTTAAAAAAATTAAAATTATGTATATTGAAAAGGTCTTCTTGTTCCAATTTTAATTCTTTTAATAAATTTTAAAGCTACTTGACCACTTGCTGAAACAAATTTGTCCCCTGATATCGGATCATGTGTATCAGGATCTGTATCTGTTCAAACTTCTTGAAAACCAACCACAGTTGTTGCAGAATTTATATATTTTCCATCATTTTTAACTAAAATTACAGCATGAATATCTGAAAAATCAAATGATTCAGTATCATGTAAAATTCCAGCTGGATAATTGTTACCAAGTAAATTATCTTCATAAATTGTAATTCCATTAACTTTTACAGCGGCTCTATTTTCTAGAATTTGTTGTACACTATGACCAAATCTACCTAAAGCAAATGTTATTTTTAAAAATGTAATTGGTGAAACAAATATTATGATTTTTTCTTTTTCAATTCCATCAGTAAATTGATCTATTAAATTTGTTATAGATAATGTTTGTTTTAATAAATCATTTAATATTTTTCCATTTTCATCTGAATGTGGATATGTGGTATCATTAGAACTATCAAAATTAAATGATGGATTATATTGATTAATATTTCCAGCAGCAGGTGTTGTTTTAGCTAATAATTTTCAAGATGTCTTTGAAGCCGTTGGAACTTCTCACTCTTTTGAATTTGCAGTATCAATTACTGTTTTAAAAAATCTTGCAGCAATTAATTTAGTTTTTTGAGCAGCTAAACTTGACATTACAACTCCTCTTAAATCCCCTGTTTTAGTGAACAATGCTGCATCTGCTGAATCTGTTGTGAATACAACTTTATCGTAATTTTCCATGAAAATATTTACATCTTCAGTTTTTAATTTTTGTCTTTCTGTAGTTGAACCAACAGTTTTATATTGCAATTTATATGCAATCTTTTTTTGTACTGTTGCTCCTTTGTTAACTTCTTCAATTTGAATAAAACCTGCATGAAATAAACCTGATACTTTATTTAAAATACGTGAAATGTCTTCATACATTAATGTACCAGCTATTTTATTACCTTGTCCATCTTCAATAGATAAAGTTCTAGCTAATTTTTGTGTAGTTGTTGAAATACTTGCCATTGTTAATTATTTTCTCCTTGATCAAAAACAACTCTTGGTTGTTTTTTTGGTGTTTTATCAATTTTAATTTGTTTTTCTTTAGAAAATGATGGAATTGAACTTTCCATTGTTTCTTCTTTTTCTGTTTCAATTTTATTATTTTTTAATGGTTTTTCATTAAAAAATGAAGATAAATTTAAATCATTTATATCTAAACCAGCTGATTTTGCTTTATCTATTTTTTGAATGTATTCATTAAATTTATCTTTTTTACCACCATCTAAAATAAATTTATTTTTTTTAAATTCTAATTTTTCATTTTGAAATGTTTTTTTTTGAAATTCAAAATCTTTTTTTTCTTTTTTTAATTTTTCTATTGTTTCTTTTGTTTCTTCTTGAAGTTTTTTAAATTCTTCTTTTTCTTTTAAAAAGTTTAAATATTCATTTGTTTTGTTAAAATCATTTTCCATAATATAATAATGTAATAATAAAAGAGAGGAAAAAGCATTCCATGTTTAATGTAATATATTTAAGTATAATAAATCAAAAAAAATTATTTTTTAAAAACAACAAACAAAAAATGCTTTTTTTTATTAAAAACAGTAAACAAAAAACAAACACAAAACAAGTCCTACCTATCTTACGTAAGCTGTCCGCCTACTGCTTAATTTAATTATATATTAATTTAATTTATTTTTATTTTTTTTATAATTTAAGTTAATAATTTTTTTTAAAGCTTTTTTAGAAGTGTTGGGAAGTTATTATTATTATAAAAAAAATATAGCTTTCCCACTACTATTACCAGAATAGTATATATATACATATATATTAAGAAATATATAATATATAGAAAAATATGTCAAAAATCAATTTATTATAAAAAATTTATATTGTTAAATTTTTTTATATATCGCTATTCTGTATAATGAGCAGCGGGTTTTGCCAACTTTTTTATAATAATTAAATTTATTATATTATTTAAATTAAATAATTACAAGAAAAAATATTCTAATTTAATACTATACCAAAAACAACCAATAGCAAGTCCTTGCAAATTTATATACAAAAAAAAGCAGACATTTCTGCCTGCTAATGTTGTGTAAGTAACAAAAATTTTTTAAAAAAAACAAATCCAATAGTTTTAAAAAAAAATTTATTTAATTCTAGTTTTAACAATACAACTAGCAAGTCCTTACTATCTTATTATCTATCAAAAACAAAAAATAAAAATATTTATAAAAAATATTTTAAATAAATAATAAATATATATTATAATAAAAATATTAAATAAATAATATTAAATATATAATAAAAATATTAAATAAATAATATTATTTATTATAATAATAAAAATATAGAAAGGAAAAATATGAAAGTAACAATAACAGCCAGAGTTGAACATGACTTATGAAAAAAAATTCAAAAGTTATGTTTTAAAAAAGGAATTACATTTTCAAGTTTTGTAAATGATTCAATAAAAATGCATTTTGAAAATGAAAAATTAATTAGTAAAAAAAATTAAATAAAAAAAGAAAGAAAACACAAAAATGGAATATTATAAAAATCAAAAAATAGTTAAAAAATATTTGAATTGTTTTGAATTAGAAAATGGTGAAATTATTAAATGTAATAATGGAATATGTTTAATATGTAAAAACATTAACTATTTTATGGATGATAAAAAAATAGTTAGTTGTAATTGTTTTAAAAATCAAAAATAGAAAGGAAAAAAACAAATGACATATTGTAAAAATTGTGAAAAAAATGTAGATGCTTACCACATTCAATGTGAGTGTATGTATCCATCTTGTAAATATAATATTTGCACTGAATGTAAAAAAATAATTGTTGATTAAGAAATAAAAACTGAAAGGAAAAAAAAATAAAAAATAATGAATTTATTAGATCTAGAAAAAATAAGAGTTTGCAGAGTTTGTAAAATTAGAGAAAGTAATCAAAATTTAAAAAAAATAATTGTTTCTAATGTTTGAAGAATGAAAAACAGTTATTTATATGATGAATGATTTGTATGTAGAAAATGTTTAAGAATAAAATTTAAAAAAGATAATTTACAAAGTTATTCATATTTAAAATAGAAAGGAATAAATAATGGAATTGAAATATAGAGCTTGTTGTGAATGTTTTGAAGTTATAAGTTCAGGAAAGTATTATTTAACAGCTGAAAGTTTTGGAAGATATACAAGATGTTTTAAATGTCATTATAAAAAGAATAGGATAAAAAAAATGAAAATTGAAGAAAAAATGAAATGTTATAGTTGCTTAAAAATGTTTAATTCTAAAGAACTTAAACATATTTATGTTAATGAATGACCAAATCAATTAGATAATGCATATGTTTGTACTGCATGTTTTAAAAGCAATATTAAAAAAGATTTTATAGTATATGAAAAGATTAAATGAAAGGATATTAAATAATGGGAAAAGTAAACTTAGTAATAGAAATATTAAAAGAGTTAAAAAAAATAAATAAAAATTTACAAGAAATAAATGATACTTTAATGACTGGGTTGGACGTTATAGATGTAACAGATTAAATAGATTAAGGAGTGTATAAATATGAAAATAATAAAAACAAAAGAATTTAAACTAACAAAAGAAGAAATTAAAGAATTTGAAAAAGATCAAAAAAAATATGATAGACATTATTATTTTAAATGTTTAGGATGTAACAAAAGATACAACAATTTAAGAAACGATACAATTCAAAGCCAATATTGTTCTTTGGTTTGTAAAATAGAATATTTTGACAAAAATGAAAAGTTGTCAAAAGAAAACCCTAAAGCATGAAAAAAGAAATTAGGTCTTAAAGATCTAGATGAAAGATTTTGAAATTTAAAACAAAAACACCAACAAAAACTAGATAAAACAATAGAAAAATTAAAAAAAGATACAGAAGGGAATAAAAATTAAAGCTATAAATGAAATAACAAAACTTAATTTAGATTGTAATTGTTATCCATGTTTTAGAGTAAAAAAAGGTGATATATCTTGTCAAGAAACTGCAAAATTTTTAATAATAGATAAAGAAAATAAATTTAATCAAAAGTTTTTATGTACAACATGTTTAAAAGAAAGAATTGATGATTTAGAATTTAAAAAAAATAAATTAGATGATGAAATTACACTTTTTAAAAATATGTTAAAGGAATTCAAAGAAAAAAAATAATGGAAAATATAAAAATAATTAAAAATTTAATATGTAAAAATTGTAAAAAAAAAGATTATCAATTTAATGGACAAAAAGTTTATATGAATAAAAGAACTAATGAAATTTTATGTTCATCATGTTTTGCAAAAAGACATATTGGTAAAGATCAAGTTGATATTGTTCAACTTAAATTTCCAGATGCAATTCAAAGAATTATAGACTTAGAAAAAAAACTTGAATTTTTAAAAGGTAAAAATTTTTTAATTAATAAAATGTTGAAATTTATTGCATTAAAACCAAGTTATACTTCAGAAGAAATAACTAAAGAATTATTAAAAACTTCATTTGGAATTAATGAAGAAATTATACAAACAGAAAAAGAAATAGAAACAAAAGTAAATGAAGATATCAAAAATAGGGAGATATTAAATGATTAAAACAAATACTATTAAATATTGTATGAATTGTAACCGTTTAACTATTTGATCTATTCTTAAAGATATAAATATAAAAAAAATTGGAAAAAAAGATTTGTTCTATTGTGATTTTTGTTTTGGTGATAAAAAAGGAGTAGATATAAGAAATTATTCTTGAATGAAATAATGAATTATAAATCAATACTATATGCTTTAGAAAAATGTAATGAATGTGAAGATCCACGTTCAAATTTAAAATGTGAATATGGATGTGGTTGATGTTTCCTCCATTGCATTGGACATTATACAAAAGATGGAAAAATTGTTTTTTCTAAAAAATATCAAAAAAATATAAAATAAAAATATCGGGGTTGGTTGATTGTTTTTATTGTATTATTATTTCATTTCTCATAATTACATTTTCCAACCCCAAAATAAAAATATAAAATAAAAAATAAATATGGTAAGTTTTTATTTCTTACCACTAAATACCATTCATACCGCAACCATTGTTAAAATAATGTATTATCTTATTCTTTTTATTTCTTGGTTGCGGTTGTTTTTTAAATAAAAAAAATAATATTAAAATATAAAAAAAATATTATAATAAAAATTATAGAAAGGAAAAGAAAAAATGAAAATTGAATTTAAAAAAGAAGAAGAAAAATCAGATAATGAAATATTAAATAATATGAAAAAATATTCAAAAAAAGAATTGATTGATTATTTTGAAAAATTAATTTTTATGAAATCTTTATTAGAAGATGAAAAAGATAAAGTAAATGAATATAGAGAAAATGCTTTAGAATGTTTAGAAAGAATTATAAATAAAGCATCAAGATTAGCTAAATTTTTTGAAAAAGAAATTTCAGAAAGAAAAGATGAATTAGAAATTAAATATGGTAAAAAATTAGCAGATTTTTTAAATAAATATCATTTTTATCAAAATGGAGATGATCACTTTCATGTTTGTAATGATAATGATGATGGTGGTATTTTTAATATATATATTACTGATAAAAAAGAATATAACAAATATAATTTTTACAATAAAGTTATAGAACCAAGTTGAGGTCAATTTTGTTATTATAGTTTTGGTTCAAACAATTTAGATGAATTTATTGAAAAATTTAATAATATGTTAAAAGAAATTAAAGATAGAAAGGAATAAATATGAATAAAGAATATGAAGCTTTAAAGTATAGAAAAAAAACAGTAACTACAATTATAGATTATGCTGTTTTTTTAGAAGCTAAAAGATTATCTTTTGAACAAGAAATAACTTTTTCAGAATTTGTAAATAGAGCATTAAAGGAGTATTTAAAAATTCAAAATGAAAAATGAAAAAGATAAAGAAGCAAAATTTAATTTAGTAGAAGAAACATGACAAGAACTAACTAAAAAAATGTTTCCAAAACATAAAATGAAAAAAATGCTTTCAGAAGAATTTAAAGAACTTTTAAAAGAGTTTTTAAAAAAAGAAGGTTATATAAAAAAAACCGATTTGTTAGATTTTATAAAGAAAGGAAAAGAATAAAAAATGATTGATACAAATAAAAATAAATTAAATTTAAAAGAAATAGGAATAGTAACAATAGCTACAACTTCTTTAGTTGTTGGTGCTGTAGCTTTAGGAATGATTGCAAATCAACCTAAAACAGTTGTTGAAAGTAAAATTTCAAAAGAAAAAGAAGATAAACTTTTAAAACTTTTAGAAAAAAAAGATTTAACTATTGATGAAATTAAAAAAATAGTTAATAAAGCTGTTTTAGATGCTTTAAAAAATGTTAAAACAGGTAAAGATGGTTTACCAGGACCACAAGGACCTAAAGGTGATAAAGGTGAACCCGGAATTAAAGGTAAATCTTTTGATAATTCAGAATTAGAAGCAATTAAAAGTACTTTAGATAATTTAGAACAAAAAATAAAAGAATATGGTGATTCTATTTATGATTTAAAAAATAATCCAAAATTTAAAGGTTTACCAGGACCGCAAGGTCCTAAAGGTGAAAAAGGTGACAAAGGCGAAAAAGGTGATACTGGACCAGAAGGACCACATGGACCACCCGGACCAAGAGGTGAAAGAGGTGAACCAGGACAAAGAGGAGAAAGAGGTTTACCAGGACCACAAGGACCAGCAGGTAAAGATGCGCCAGTTCCTACAGTTGAAACATTAAGACCATTAGTAAATGAAGTTATATCAAGATTATGAAGTGAACAAAATAAAAGATTACAAGAAGTAAATAATGATTTAGCATCTGCTAGTCGTAGCTTACAATTAAGATACAATGAATTAAATACAAAATATCAAGAATTATATAGTGATTATTTAAGTAAAGTTGGTGAAGATGGTGAATTAACTTCAAAAATAGAAGAATTTAAAAATAAAGTAGATGAAACTAAAAGATTAATAGATTCTTCAATTGAAAGAATTGGTACAGAAAAACAAGCTATTGATGATCAAATAAATGCTTTAAAAGAAAAAGTTAAAAAAGTAATTGAAAATCCAAAAGATTTTGTTTGAGAACATTTAGAAGATAATATTCAAGAATTGATAAATAATCTTGAAGCACCACAAGGTGAACCAGGACCAGGTCCAACTAAAGAACAAATTGCAGAAGCTGTTGATGCTTGATTTTTAAAACATCCAGCACTTTCAGGACCTAAAGGTGAACCAGGTGATAGAGGACCACAAGGACCAAGAGGTTTTGCAGGAGAAAGCGGAAAAGATGTAACACCTAAACAAATAATAGATGCATTTACAGCCTTTATAAATTCTAATGCCTTTAGAAATTCTATAAGAGAAAAAGTTAGAAATTATGGTAATGAAGAATTAGAAACTTTAAGAACAGAATTACAAGGTATTAAAAATTCAATAATACCATTAATTGGAAGACAAACTACACCTGATGAATTAAACAGAGATATAGCATTTGAAAATGAATTACTTAAAAAATCATTATCTGGTAATTTAGGAATAACTGATGAAACAAAAGATGAATTATTAGAATTTGCAAAAATATTTAAAAATGAAATTTATAAAGTAACACCTCGTTCACTTTTAAATAATGGAGTAACAACAAAAACATGAATATTTGGTAATTTTAGAATAACTATTTTTTCTAATAAAAAAACACTTGTTCAACTTGAAAATATGAATTATTCAGATACAACAAAATGAATTAGAATGCATGTTAATATGGTAGGTAATGGTTGAGATTTAACACCACTTGAAAATAATGATAATGTAGATGAAAAATAAAGCGATTGAGAAGTAAATAGAAAGGAATAAATAAAAAAAACGGATGATAAAATATCATCCGTTTTTTGTTATAATGTTATATGATCTTGATCTATTAAATTTATTAATAGACTTTTTCTTTTTTTTATTTTTTTGTTTAAAGATGTTTTCATGATATTCCTTTCTTTTGCAAAAAAATAATTACCTCTATTTTTATTTAAAAAATAGAGGTATTTTCTTCAAAAACAAACCAAAACGCGCATTTCACACATTACTATAGACTATATAATATTATATATATATAATATTATATAGTCTATAGTAAAATATATAAATGAAATGTATATATTTTATGAAAAAATCCAAAAATTCAAAATTTCAAAACAGGGGGGTATAATTTTTAATATGGCAAATAAACAACCAATTGAATACAAAAAATTCATTGATATAGGTAAAATCATATCAATTGTATTTACAAATTTAGAATTTGGACGTGGTATATATTTTGAAACTGAAGATAAAGAATTAAATAAATTATGATTAACTTTAAATAAAAAAAATAATATTAATGGTATTGTTTGAAGATTGCTTTATGAAAAAAATAAATATGGAAATCAAGTTTTAAAGTTTGATTTAATTAATTCAAAAGAAAAAGATATAAGATTAATCATTCCTAATTTTAATAATTTAAGAATTACAAATGCATATGAAACTGACATGATTCTTATGGAAATAGAAAATCATCCAATAACAGTTTCAGGTCAAGTTACACTTGATTATTTGATTAGAGAAAATTGAAATAAAGAAACATATAGATTGACATTTTTTTATCAAAATAAACAATTAACATTTGCAGAATTTTTAACAAAAATTCCTGATGAATATCAAAAAGAAAAAGTACAATCATTATTTAATATTAAAGAATACAAATTAAATAAATCAAATATTAATTATGAAAGAAAAAATCCATTTAATGACATTCCAGCTGTTCTTTTTTCAACACCAACACAAAAAAAATTATTAGAAAATGAAGAATCTTTTTCTGATCTACTTGATAGATTATTTAATGAAATGATTAATGATGTTGTTTATTCAAGACCATTTACAAATTTCATTACAAATAATAAAAACTTACCAAATTATTTTAAAAAATATGGTGTTCAACCACCAATCAATTTTTCAACAAATACAGTATCAAGAGACGATAAATCAATAACTATAGCTCCAAAAGAAAGATTATCTGTTTTAACTGCTGCTATTGAAAAAACAATTTCTTTTGCTTTTAATCAAGCAAATACTTCTTATATTAAACAATTAGCATCTGTACCATCAAATTCAAATGATTTAGCAAATTCAGCTGGTTCTAGAAATTCAGACATTGCAAGATTTAAAACAAATTATTTATTAAAATTATTTTTTAAAAAAATATTTAAAATCTTTAAATTAGATAATAAAAAATTTAAAATATATCTTTTAGAAGCTGATCAAAGTAAAGAATTACAAATTAAAAATATAGCTGAACAAGTAGCTATGAATTTAATTTCAAAAGAACAAGCTAAAAAACAATTAAATGTTGAAGAAAATACAACAGAATCTGAAATTGCTAAAGAAAATAAAAAACAAATTGAAACAGATATAGCTTCTTCAATATCAGAACAAAAAATAAAACCTGAACAAGCAAAACCTGAACAAGCAAAAACAAAAGAAGAAACAAAAGATAATGTCAGCTCAAATTAAGTTTTATATAAAAAGAAGTAGAAGAACTCCATTTTTTAAATTAAATTCAAATACAGATACATTTTTTTTCCCATTCTATGTACAAGATGAATTTGATTCAAAATTTACATACAATAAAATAAATTTTGAACGTGTATATTCTGGAAATAAAACAACAACTTTAAAATTGATAGATTGAGAACAACAAATGGTTCCTTATGATTTAACAACAAATTCTGAAATACCTTTTGAAAATATAGATAAAAACAGTGTTTTTAAACGAAAATTTAACATAGGAACGTTTTTTATAGGTAAAGTTCTTTCTTTAAAAATTAGAAATCAATTTACAAAAAAATATGGTTTTATTCATCAAAAATTAATAAAATCTACTTCAGTTTATTTTAATTCTGAAGATAAATCTTTAGCTTCATTTATTTGAGATGAAAAAAATCAATCAATTAAAGAAGAAAATATATATTTATTTTTTATGGCACCTGAAATTGCAGGAGATGATATTTTAAAACCAGTAAATGTTAATATTCAATTAGATTTATATGGAAGATTTATTTGTGCAATTGTAGATTTTACATCAGTTACTGAAGAATTTAAAGAAAAAGGCAAAAATATTGATGCAGCCATTCAATTTGGAGCTCCGGGTGAAATACCAATTTTACCTACTGTTAAACCAACATTAATTTATAATCCTAATGTTCCAAAAAATTTAACAAAAAACAATATATTATTTTTTGAACCTGAAAAACAAATAACATTTAAAAATGAAAATAATGAAGATATAACATTAAATTTGTATCTACAAACACAAGGGACAAAACAAGCTTATATTGATGTTCGTTATTTTGAAAGAATTAAACCAATTAAAAATATTCAATTAAAAATTAAAGGTGAAGTTGGATTTGGTGGTATTAAAATTATTGGAAGAAAAATAATAAAAAATACTAAAAATGAAATAATTTATGGAAGGCCACAAAATTTATTTGTTCATAAATTACATGAACCAATTTTTAATGTCTTTGATAAAACAAAAAATTTTAATAATAATTTTATAATAATTTCTAATTTACAACCTATACGACAAATTTGAACAGATGTTCAAAGATTGGAAAGTTTTTATTCCAATATAAATCCTGATGTTAAAAGATCATCACAAATGATTTTAAAAATAGATACAAGTTATGATAATATTATTCCTAAAAATGAAAAAAATGAAATATTAAATACATTTCCAATATCAAATTCAGATGAAAAATTTCCTTTAACTTCAAGAAATAAACTAATTGGAAAAAATACTATTGCATATTCAAAATACTCTGATTTTAAACTAAAACGTAATGATATAGTATCAAATAATAAATTGATTGTTTATGATAATGATTTTATTAATATTTCTAAAATTTCACCTGAAGAATTTATAAATTTCAATCCATTTTTAATTGATAACATCCAATATTTACAAATTGGACAAACATTGCTTTCAAATAACAAAGGTGAAGCACAAGCAGCAGTTAATACATCAATAGGACTTGGATCAGATTTTATTTTTAAATTATCAAAAAAAATATTTGCATTTATAAAACCAAGTGCAATAGTTTCAACGTTTTTTCAATGGAGTCCTCATTCTTGATTTGTAGGAAAAAAAATATTAAAATTAAGTTCAAAAATCAATTTATTATTTTCACGTGAAATCATGGATTTTTTTGCTGCTGAACTTCCAAAAGGTAGAATATCAACTGATTTTTATATTCCACTTGATTTTTTTTTAACTGGATTTAGAAATCAATTTTCAAGATTTTTAGCAACAGAAGATATTAACAAATTTTTTAATATGGAATTAACAAATAGAGCTTTTTTAAAAAAGAAAAATAGTTCTAATATTGAATTGGTTGATACAGAAACTTTAAGAAAAGGAACATATTTTATTACTAAAATTCCATTTAAAACTGCAGAAGCTGATGAAGAAGGATTTTTAATAGATGCAATTGAAGTAACTGTTTTAGGACAAAGAATTTTAGAATTTTCTTTTTTTGATTCTAGCGGTGAACTTTCAAATTATTTTAGAATCAAAACACAATCTTTATATGCTTTTAATATTTCAGAAATTAAAAATACTATTCAACTTTCAAAATTAAATGAAAATTTTTCATCAAAAGAAGAATTTATAGATACTGTATTAAATCAAAATAGAAAAGAAGCTGTTCAATTAGGATACTATATAGATGAAATTGAACAAAATATTAAAAATTTAGCTACAAGACAAGAAAAATTAAATTATTTAAATTCATTAATAAATTCATTTACATTTCCTGAAATAGAATATTCAACTTCAATTTTACATGATAGAACAAAACAAAATTATGTTAGAAACATAAACAAAAGATTTATTAAAGAAGTTGATTTTTCTAATGGTTGAAATTTTATAAAAAAACATATTAGATATATAGGTCAAGAATTTACATTATTTGAAAATATTGGAGAAGCTAGAGATTGAATACTTAATAAATTTAAACTTAAATTAACAACTAAAACAAAAATAGATTTAGAAGTTAATACTGAAAATTATTTAACTATACAACAAAAAGATTTTGATGAAAATCCAGAAGTAACTAGAATAGTACATGGAAGAGGTACACCGCCAGGTGGAAGAAAAGTAACTGTTGTTGAAGCTCCAGAGCTTAAATTAACTGATACAACTTCTGTTTCAGTTTCATATTTAGATGAAATACCTAAATCTAAATGAGTAAGAACAAGTCCATTTAAACAAATAAAAGAAAATTGAAATTATCCGCAAGAATTATCAAAATTAAAAAATTATTCTGATTTAAATAACATAACAAGTAATTTCCATTTACGTTTCGAATTTGAAGGAGATGATATTTTAATTAAAAGAACTTTTAATTTATGAAAATATTACTCTCCAAATGTATTTCATAGCCCTTATTCATGATCAAACTTTGAAGGTAATGGTCAAGAAATAGTTTTACAAAACGGAGATGAAACTTCACAATATAGAGATTTATTTTTAAATACATTTGACATTTATATTGAAAATTTAGATGTTACATTAAATGTTAACACTGGTAAATTTGAAATATCATTTTTAATTAAAAGAATAAATTATGTACATTCTAGAGGATATAAAATTGATACAACAAAAAGAATGTATCATGAATTTTATATAAATTTTAAAATGGAAATGTTAAAAAAATAATGAATAAAGACTATTTAAAAAATTATTCTTTACAAAAAAAAACAAAAAATTTTGATTTTGAATCAGAATGAAAAAAATGATTATTTTTTATTGATACTCAAAATTTAATTTTTTTTCCAAAACTTAGAAGAACATTTCCAGAACTATTTAAAAAACCAACAGGTAGATTAAAAAAAGAAATTAAAAGATTACCTAAAAGTTGAGAAAATAGACCTGATTTTACACGTGAAGATATGTATGGTTCAAGAGCAAACGGAAAAACATTTAATTGAATACTTTATCAATGATATTTAAGAGATTTGTTTGCTTCTTTAACTTTTTGTTTTGTATGGACTAGAGTAAGGTTGAAAGAATGTTATGAAGTTTTTCGAACAATTCAAATGTTAGGTCCATTAGATTTTAAAAAAAGATTAAAACAAAAAGGTTATAGCAATAATCATCATCAAATAAATAAAATTCATATTTCAAAAGATGAATTAATTATTGAATATGGCAAAAGTACTTTTAGAGTTATAAATTTAATTGGTAGAACAGATTCAGTACATCAAGAAGATCATTCACTTGTTGGTTGAGAATTAGGTAAATACGATGTAAGATTTTTAATGTTTGAAGAATCATATCGTATGTCTGATTCAATGAGAGCAGCAGCTGGTGTTATATGTCGTAATCAACAGGTACTTTTTAGAATAAATGTATTAAATAATTGATCATATAAATCAGAATTAATTAAAGATTTAGATGAACAATTACCATTTGATGGTTATAAAATGGGAAAAAATTTTATTTCAAGTCTTAAAGATTATAAAAATAAAGAAATTATGGAAAAAGTTCAAGGTTTTCAATATAAAGAAATTAAAGATCAAAAAAGAGTTATTTGAAAATTAAATCATATTCCATTGTTAAGAGCTAATTTAATTAAAATGGAATATGTTGAAAATTTATGATTTGAAGCTACACGTGATAAATTAAGAAAAGACACAATTTTATGAGGTAAAACTGGTAACTTAGAAACTGGTATGTTTTCTTTGTATATGAAAAAAATTGTTGATATTTCTTTTGAAGACAATATAAAAGATTTTAGAACAAATGAAAATTGAATACATTCACATTTTATGGTAGGTATTGACTTAGGATATACTTTTGATAAAACTGTTGCTGTTATTGTAGCTATTTCACAAGATTTTAAAAAAATTAGAATATTAGATACAAAAATCATAAAAATAAAAACAACTGTTTTAGATATAGAAAAACAAATGCTATCAATTGTTGATTTTGTAAAAAGAAAATTAAAAATTTATGGTTATAATTTTGAAGAATATTGAGTTTCTGCAAATACAGTTCATGCAGTTCAACTTTCAATTGAAACTAAATTTCAACATATTTTTGGTGAAGAATTATTCTATTTTTACAATTTTAAAAGACCGCTTCCATTACTTGAAAGAACAAATCTTTTAAAGCAATTAATTTCTAATAATGCTTTTGAAATTGTTAAAACACAAACTAATCAAAATTTTAAAATAGAATTAGAAAATTTAACATATGGAAATATAAACATTCCATGACAAACAAAACGTTTAGGTGAAGATGATATTGTTGAAGCATTTGAAAATGCAATTTTTCCAATGTTTAATCGCATATTTTCAAAAGCATTTACACGTTGATATGATTTAGGTCCTACTGATTATTCAGATGCACAATTAAATTTAAAATCAGAATTAGAAAAAATAAAAAAACCCACTAAATAAGTGGGTTTTTTTAACTATAATTTAATACTATACCAAAAATTTTCAATAAAAATATAATATTAAAAATACTCTTAAATAAATTATATACTATAATTTTATGATGGAAAGAAAAATTCTTCTAAGTTTAAATCTTTTTCAGATAAACCTATTTTTTCAATTTTTTCAATTTTTTCTAAATATTCATCAAATTTTTCAGGAATACCGTTTCTTGAAATAAAACTATTATATTTTTTTTCGTATTCTATTTCATCTGTTTGTTTAACATCATGAGCTTTTTTTATAAATGGTTTTATCAATGCTGCTAAAACTATTTGAACAAATCCAGAAATTACAAACATGATTCAAGCACATTCTTCGCCATCAATTTTAATTTGTGATTTTCATTCATCTTTTGCAGATAAAATTATTCCAATTAAAAATAATGCTAATGAACAAAAAGTTAAAAATCAATATAATAATTGAAATATACGTCTTATTCATGTAATTTTTGATCAACAAGTTGCAATATAATTAATTGTTGTATCATCTATTTTTAGATTTAATTTTTTATTGTTTATTTCGTTATTAAACATTATTTGCCTTTCTTTTTTTTATTATAACTTTTTATATTTGATATCTATTTTCTCTACTATCACTTTTATGTTGTTTCTTAACGTTTTTTTCTTTCATTAACTAATTCTCTTATACCACTTGGACTACCCCTGCTACTATCTCTATCTGTGAAAGAACCAATTGCTCTAAACATTTTATCTTTTAAATCTTGGACTTTTTGATGTCAAGTAAGAGATTTATGTAAACTTTGTCCTCTTGAAGTTAAACCATCAATTCAGGCAGCAATTTTTTCATTTGTATTATAAGTTCTAACTAGATTTTGTATTGTAGCATCATTAAAACTAAAATCATCTCTAACAACCATATCATCTATCATTTCATTAGCAGATAATATTGTTTCATCTGCTGATATTGGTTCTGGTCCAAAATGGTGAATTAATCTAAATGTTATTCTTGTTCCATTAGCTGGTTTAATCACTTGTGTATAAGATTTATTTAAATCATAAGTATCAGCTAATGTAGATTTTACAAATACAACTTTTAAAAACTTAATTAATCTACCCATATGTTCCCAAGAACTTTCTTGATTTTCTCTTACATTAATATTTAATATTGAGTTTGAAGTAGTTATTCCATAATCACCTTTCATTTTAATACCTCTTGATGAATATATTTGTCCTGGATAAATTGCTGTTGTTTTTGTACTTAAATATGTTTTTGCTACTGAGCTATTTGTTTCTATTTCTGTTGTAAAACATCTTTTTCTATAAGTTCTATCTTGTTGTGTTTTAAAGAAATGTAATAAAGTAAAACAATTTTCAAGTCTTGGTGTAGCAGTAAATGTATATCTAGCGGTAGGACCTGGTTCAGCATTTAATAAATTAAATGAGTTTCAATTATAACAAGTAAAGGGAACAGTAAATCCTTCTTCCATTCTATTTCATAACATATTATCAGTTGCATTTGTATCATTTGTAAATATTAAACCAGCAACAGCTAAAAATTTATCTTCTTGTATTAAATTGTTTTCTGCTTTTGATAATATGAAATCAAAATCTACTTTTCAATTAGAGTTATTAATTTTTGAATTATCTTGGAATGTTAGTATTAAAAAATTGTCAGTAGTATGTCATACTGTAATTGCTTCTTTTGTATTATTTTCAACTAATTTAGGAATACCTTCACTTCATTCAACAACAAAAGTTGGTTCTTCTCCACCAGCATCACCTTTATCACCTTTATCACCTTTAGGTCCTGCTGGTCCTGCTGGTCCTATTTGTCTATCAGCTCATCTAACATCTTTAACTTTTATATTATCTTTAAACTTAACATCATTTAAACTAATACCACCACCCGTTGGCCTTAAA